>NC_064573.1:17487083-18840000 GCF_937001465.1 Orcinus orca
ATGTGGGATCTTCCCAGACCAGGGCTCGAACCCGTGTCCCCTCCATTAGCAGGCAGATTCTCAACCACTGCGCCACCAGGGAAGCCCTCCCTTTTTAATTTAAAAAATTAAACTATATTCTTGATTTTGACCATATTTGTAACTCATTCTGTTAGTTCTTATAGTCAAATTCTCTGGGTTATTTTGTTTACAAATCAATACAAAAAGATTGATTTGGTTACTTCAAAATTCTATATATTTCCATTTTTAAGGATCAGCTAAAATATCTTAACTTGAAGTCTAACTGGGCATTGTCATGATAACAAAATACCTAAGATTCCAACCTTTGTTGGAAGATATAAAGGTAAGAGATACTGAGAATGGAAAGGCCAAATTACTACAATCAAATACAAATGGCACAGATCATTTAAAGCTAATTTTAATAAGTTTGTTTTAAGGAAATGATAGAAGATTTCCTTTTGAACTTTTGGACCATAAAGTTATGGTAAAAGATGAGCAAAACCCATTATTTAACCCTTCTAAGCATGGTAATCATTACCTGCCAAAAAAAAAAGAAACATTTTTTTAAATTCCCAACCATAACCTCCATATTTCTGATCTCCACAGTATTTAGTTACATGCTACATTACTATCTTATAATAGGCAGACATAACAGACAGCAGACATTCTGCATAAGGCAAAACTATAGGATACAAATCAAATCAGTGATTGCCAGAGGCTAGGGGTGTGATAGGAAGGCTGACTACAAAATGGTCTAAGCAACTATTTTAGAATAACGAAAATAATCTATATTTTAATCCTGGGAGTAGAAATATGACTATCTACATTTGTTAAAAATTCACAGAACTGTACACTAAAAAGAGTGAATTTTACTACATATAAATTATACTCAATAAACCTAACTTAAAAAAAAAAGATACAATAGAAGGTACTACATCACTGTCACTAAAAAGAATTGAGGTTATGCCACAATACAATGCTATTTGCAATGAAACACAATGACCAGAAAAAAAATGTATCACTTTCTTCCTGGTATTAAAAAACTAAACTTTTTTGAAACATAAAAGTCACCTCATCACTCTCCACTATCAGTAAGATGATGAAATATTCCTGAGAAATATTAGGACACCGACATGGAGGCTTCAGTTTCTTGCATATTGATAATCAAGATTATAAGCACTGTCAATTAAATATATGGTAGTTCTTTGCTATTTTCTTACGTACTTGATGTAAGTGATCTTATCTGTCAAACTATGCCATAAAATCTAAGACATTCATTTTCTGAATATCCACAAAATACTTGGCAGTAAAGAATATCTCATAAAGATTCAATAAATACATCGTGAATAGAACTCAATACCTTCAATCCCATGACACAAATTATGCTATTTAAATATACTATAAAATAATAGTGATTCAATAAATACATCGTGAATAGAACTCAATACCTTCAATCCCGTGACACAAATTATGCTATTTAAATATACTATAAAATAATAGTAAGTGTGCTTTGGTGAAAGACATACAATAAAAAGGTGCAACAAAGAGATACAATAAAAAAAGATACAAAGAAGTCATGGGAAAATGTGAGGTACTTAAAAAACCAAATCCAGATTCACACACAAAAAAAAAATGAACACACATTATGCAGACAATGGGTATAAATGGGTTCTACGCTGTGAATCAGAAGGAGAACAAGGAAAAAATGGAACGGAGGAGAAAACTGTTATCAGTAAGTTTGGACACAGCAGAGAAAGGAAGGAGGCTTGGCTGTGGCAGCAGCAGAAGTAAGAAACAGAGGACAGGGAAGAGTATGATGAGATCTTCACGCCATCTAGATTTCTAAATACTTAGACCACTATTCATTGTGAGAGATGTATATAGACAACTGTCCCATTTGTATGCAATATTTTTAATCACCTTAGAAAAACATTTTTTAATGTAAATATGGAAATACAGTTTTCAAAATCAATGAGATAAAACTGCACTTGCCTCTTCCCATCTGTAAAATCAGGTCCATTATTATAAGATTTATCTTTCAAAAGCTTGTAAATCATTGGGTTTCCGTTGTTATGGAAAAATCCCAAGGAAATTCTTGGTCAACCCAATACCTTTATAAACATTTTTTTCCTATTGGCTAATAATATCTGAGTAATGATTAATAATGTGAACTCAGAAGACTTCAGTGTCATGTGATTAACTTAACAATCAAAGACTAAATACTAAATTTTAATAGAATAACATTTAAAACACAGCACTTTAACCAGTACTGCAATATAAAACCATTTAAATTCATTATTATTTTATTGGCGATTAGAGGGAAGTGTTAAACAATATTCCTAGGACTCAGAAAGAAAAATGTATACCAGAATATTTACAAATATTAACAAACATTGTATTTCTGATTCCCATTAAAATATAGATTTCCACTGAGACTGAAAAATGGATCTAAAAGAATAGCAGGTATTTTTATTTCATCAGTTTTTCCCAACTGTGGTTTTCCAGTGGTCCAATTAAAGTACATGAGGCAAGAATCTGATACACACATTTACTCTGAATAAAGTAAAATTTCACAATAAGGAAGGGAGGGGGTGCATATCTAGAATTTATTTTCAGGCAGCAGGCTTGAATTTATTGGAAGCAGATCTCCTCATTGACTGACCACACTGCTCCGCATTCCCCGCAATCCTTATGACAGACAGACGGTCTGCCTCGCATTAATTCACTTCACACCACGTCTATCGATCCGCAGCCAGTTCCCTAGTCTCTCTGCACACATTGCCTGTCTGGCTGCCTACATCCACATCAGCACATACACACAAAGGCCAGAGAAAGATAACCTTTTGCTTTCCATTAAAGACACAGTGTCCACTTTTCCTTCCCCAATAACACCAAAAATATAAAATATAACATTATAGATGTCTCAGAGAAAAGCCTTCCTATAAGAAATGGTGAAGGTATTTATCCCTAAATCTAAATAGAGATCATTTCAATTTATCAAAAACAAGTTAGTTTAATAAAGGCCACAGAGCAATTAGAGAAATGAAAAATATAGTTAAAAATAAAGAAAATGTCTTCAAGCCTGAATACAAATATAATAGTCATTTGGTAACATAAGTTTTGATAGTTATTTTTAATGGGATGAAATACATTTTTCCTAGTTAGCACTTTTTTTTTTTTTTTAAGAAAACTGCTCTCACACGAAATGCAATTATAAACAATTCTGAAAGCAACAGAGGAAACACACTTACTGAAACATACACAAGGAACAGAAAACATAATTAGGAAGTATACTATAGCAATAGAATATTAATGTAAGGGGATAAAGCTTTATTATTCCTCTTTCCCAACAAGAACCTGAAACACATCCAAGGTAAAAATCACACCTAATGCTTTTAATTCATTGCATGTACTTTTTCAAAGATTTCTGTTTGATTTGCAGGCTATGAGCTGACTCAACAGCAATTTTGGTTTCAGAAGACACAATAAAACGAAGATTTATTGTTCAACCTACAACATGTTGAGAAACAAAGGCAAATCTGTCTTGACACACAACTGTACTAAAGCATAAACTTAAAATAATGACCTCTGGCTGACTGAGAAACCCAAAGTATATATCTCAAAACTGGGTAAAGTATATCCTCCTGGATAAGAAAGTACCTTTGAAACCATTTATGGCTTCTGTTGTTGTTGCTAGGATTACCCAGACAGAGGTTATACCACCACGCGGTAACAAAAAAGTGCACTAAATAAATCAGCATGTTGTTCTTTATCATCACATTAACTTGCTTTAGAAATCAAAGAAAGGTAAACTGATAAAAGCTGCTAAAGCTAAGGACAGCTTTGAAATAGGGAGTGAAGATTTGGGCCTGAAAGATGGGAGGGATCTGAATAAGAAAGAGGCTGGCACTGCCAATCTGAGTAAAGCAAAGCCACAAATATGAAGAAAATGGGTAACCGTGCCAAGTTCCCTCATTCTCTTCAACACCCAGGCTACTACATACCAAGCCCGTGCCAGGAACTAGCCATAACAGGTGACACAAAGTGAAGGAGACACCCTTACCTCCCAAGAAGCTCACATGTGAGGTGAGGCCATGGGGACTCATTAACAAAATATAAGCACGAGTAATAATTTGATTTGTGTTTTGCAAAGATCGCTCCTGAAACACCATGAAGAATGATGTGGAAGGACTCAAAAACAGACATAGCAACAAGGCCAGTGCAAAACTTTCTACTTTCTAAAGTAGCAGACCTTACTTCTTGGAGCTCTTACAAGTTCCCTAGAAGTGCCAGGAGGAAAACGGGGCCTCCAAAGTCCCCAGCTTTACCTTTTCATCTGTGGGAGTGTGTGCGCAAGCACAGCGTATGCAAGTTTTCATTTGAAGAAAGGATACCACTTTGTTTCAAATGTTTGAAAACCAATGATCTAGATTTTTTTAAAAATAAAAATGGTATAAATGGGGAGAAAATCAAGAGTTTTTTTTGAGGGGGGGCATTGAACGTAGGGAAGGACAAGGAGGGAAGAGTCTTCGACTTTTTTTTGGAATGATGGTTGTGCTAGGTAAAGGGGATAAAAATGAAAAGGGGAAAACTCAAGGACTTTAGAGAAACGTAGAGCTTTGTGGAAAATATAGATTTTTTAAGTGAAAACACAGTGAGCATCTGAATAAAAATCAATTAAGTCTGCTTGGGATGGGGTGAGGAAGAGAGCACATGTCAAAAAGAACCTCATGGAAAGGAAATATTTGAGTTGCATCTTAAAGTATATATGAGAATTTACCATGGAATGACAAAAAGTGAAAAAAAATTCAAGGAAGACAGGACAATATGCTAAAGGATCCTGATGTAGCTACAGAAGTGGGTAGCAAAAGCACACGAGGTGTGTGGAGAGGCAAAAATGAGGCTAAAAGGTCAGTTAAGGTGAGAGCCCTAAAGGCAATGAGAAACAGGGTGCTAACAGGAAATATGAAGCAGGAAGGGAATATGTTTTATTCTTTAAGGCTCCAGCATGGTACATGGAGAGAAAAGGTCAACAGGTGGTAAATATAACCACAAGACTGCCAGGGTTGGTGGCCGTGCAATGACAGTAAACAAGAACTTTAAGACTTGAGATTTTAGGACAAGTAAGGGTAACCCTATAACACCTCTTTCTCATCGTCAGCGCAGTCCAGAAATTTAGTTTGTATAGAGCCAGAAGAAGCTGTTTGAAGTCAATTATGAAGGCAGAGAGTTTGATCTATACTTGCAGACAGTCCCAAAAAGGCAACCAGTGAAAAGTAATAACTTCTGGCAACTCAGCCAAGCTGCCTTGTATCCTCGTATGCAACTCAATGAAAACAAGACATGAGACAGTGGTACATTAGCTATTAAATTCAATAATGGATACAAGTGGTATAGCTTAGTGTAGTACCTGGGATATAATAAGTGCTCAATGAACAGCTTTATTAATATCATTAATACTATTACCATTGCTTTTATTATTACTAATTTTGGCTTATTTTATTAAATTATGTTTTTCTCTAGAAGTACTTACTACCTTCAACATTCGACCTTTTTTTCTATTTCATGAACTCATTTAGTTGTCTTTTTTTAAACTTTTATTAAGCGCTGCTTTACTCCTTTTAGAACTACATTGGCAGACACCTTAGGACATCTGTTTATATATAAGCCACTTGCAGTCAAAAACAGAATATTTACATTTCAAAGAACAAATTTATCTTATGATTACTTCTGTTATTGCCAATCCTACACACATAAGTAGGAAAGCTTTTGACCTCTTAATCTCTTAACACACAATGAATAATTGATTTGAAAATAAAGACACAGGACTCGTTTTAATACTATCCTAGTAGATGACACATTTAATTGGTAGCAATATTCTGAAGTAAGATCACACAAAAGGCATTTGTGATATGCCAATAATTTCTCACAGTATTAACTTAGATAAATATTGTGATATGCTCTGACTTCATTATTGAGAATATTAAGTTCTTCTACAGATAACAAGAAAAACATTTGGATGGATGAAACCCATTAAGAAGTGATAAGTATAGATAGTAAATAAACAAGGGCTTGTGAGACTAGAGGCAAAACTCCTTAAGCTGTTTTAAGTATGGATAGTAAGTTAAGATATGGTAGAAGATACGCTATATGTTAAAAAGGATGAAACAAGCGAGA
This sequence comes from Orcinus orca, assembly GCF_937001465.1. NCBI lineage: Eukaryota > Metazoa > Chordata > Mammalia > Artiodactyla > Delphinidae > Orcinus > Orcinus orca. The sequence goes on from NC_064573.1 coordinate 17,493,261, forward strand.
ATGCTACTTACAAACAAACAAATGGAAAAACCAAGTCATCATATAAATGGAAAGCTGTAACACTTCTGGAAGTAAACATCTGCATGACTTTGGGCTTGCCAATGAGTTTTTAGATGACTAAAAGCGTGAGTCATGAAAGATATAACTGATAAATTGGACCTTATCAAAATTTAAAACTTTTGTTCTATAAATGATGTTGTTAAGAAAATAAAGACAAGCCAAAGACTGAAGAAAAATATTTGAAAAGATTACATATCTATTAAAGGACCTGTATATATGAAGAACTCTAAAGACCCAACGATAAGAAAACAAGCAACCTAAAAGGAAAAGAAACTTGGACAAAAGACCTAAACAGACATTTCACCAAGGGGGATATATGGATTGCAAATAATCATGTGAAAACAAGCTCAACATCACTAGTCATTATGGAAATTCAAATTAAAATCACAATGAGACATCACTACGCATGTCTTAGAATGACCAAAATTTTCAAAAAACATTTTTAATTAAAAAAAAAAAAGGCCTGACTATATCATGCTGGTAAGGATGCAGACCAACAGGAAATACCATTCACGGCTGGCAGGAACGTAAAAGTTTGCAGCTACTTTGGAAAACAGTTTGGCAGGTTTTTTTTTATAATTACACTCACATTTACCAAATGACCGAGCAATTCCACAATGAAGATTCCGTGTGCTGCAACTAAGACCCAACGCAGCCAAAAATAAAAAATAAATTTTTAAAAAGTAAAAAAATTTTTTAAATAAATGTAAATAAATAAAAGGTCTATTCCTCAGTTAAGTGCCTGCTAAGAGCTTGGTACTGGGTCATTTGGGAACAAAAAATAAGGTCCTGGACCTTAGCCCGAAGGACATCAAAATGCAGTACTTACTACATATATTTATTTTTATGAAGACTGTGTTACTTCGTTATCATAATGACACACAAATCATGTCTCAAACTGTAATTATATATTCATTCATGGAATATAAAGAAAGAAGTAAAATGCTAGACCTCAAAGAAAACTAAGTAAGCAGGCGCATGAAATATGTTTACTTCAGCCTGGAAACATGATAAAATGGCATCAAACTGCTGAAGATATAAACATCCATGCACTGGAATGAGTAGAACGCCTCTAGAGATGCACATCATTATTCTGCTACACTACACTGATTAAATCTCACAATTTATTTTAAAGACTATTCATATCTAGCCAATGATTTAGAGGAGGATGGAAAGTTGAATTAACTAAGAGCACCAATCATTGCCTCTGGCAGAGCTTTTAAAGAATTAACTTGCAAACAAAGTTATAAAAAGAATGAAAAATGAGTCAGATGAGTACCAAGATAGCAAAGAAACTACAATGTACGGAGAATATAAACTTTCGTTTTTTAATTAATTCCACCAAAAACAAAATTTTGAATATGTTTTAAAATTAAGCAGCCACTCTGAGATTACAAATCACATTTTTTTCCCCTAGTCTGGCACCAGGCGGTGGGTGCTGGGGGGTGGGAAAGAACCAGGAAAGGAATTACAGAATCACTAAAAAAAAAAAAAAAAAACTATCATTAAAGAAACTTGAGAAGATTAACAAAGTAGATCAACCACTCTTGCAGAGAATGCCGACCATACAAAACTGTGCTTTCAAAAGGCTGAATGAATGATTCCGATCCACCTGGTGTCACGAGAATCCAGGAAATCTAATTCTGCAGCCGCCCCGCCCTCACCACTAATTTCGCCTGGAGGGTTCCACAGCACATCGTTAAAATATGTTTAATTCTTTCAGCATAAACAGGTATATATCCACAGGTTACCAGGCAGGTTCACACATTCTTTTCAAATGCTCCTTACTTACAATAATAACTGGGATGAAAATAAAATAGAGGCCAATATATAAAAATATAAAATGTTTGGTATGTACCAAGCCCTTTTCTAAGAAGTGCTTTATATATTAATGCTTCATTAAATGTTATATGAAACATATGTACAACTATATTATAAATACCTGCATGTTTTCAGCTCTTTTATGACTTCCACGGCACCTAAAATAGTGCCAGCAATACTGTAATAAGTTTTTGAGTATTTGTAATGAGTATTAAAAAAATCACAGTTCTGATGAATAAAGAAGTAGAACCAAAATATTTGACAAAAACAACACAAATATGTGACCTCAATTAAATTTAATTAAGATATTGTCATTCTGTTCCCTTTATCCTTCTTATTTACTTACGCTGCATAAAAAGAAATTCTCAATTTATATAAAATTAAAATGACTTCACAGAGTTCAAACTGCTCCAACCTTTTAAATAGTTTTAATACTGCCTTCTGAATACATTCTTTGACATTAGCCCCTGTCATTTCCACATACTGTGATTATCTTCCAGCTGTTGACACGTCATTGCCCTTGGCTACACTGGCCATTCCCATAGTTGTAAACTCTCTCTATAATAGCTCTTACCACCCTGTTTTATTGCTCATTTGGTTACCTGCCTTCCCAAAAGAGACAATAAGCTCCATGAAGACAGGGACCATGACCACCTCGTGTGTCATTATATTCCCCAGGGCCCACAGCTATGTTTAGCACTGAATAAATAGCTACTGAATGAGGAAGGGAACGAAAGAGGGAGAAAAGATAAAAAATATGCTGTGATATATAGATTGAGGAGGACATTTACTTCCAGTTGTTTTTTAATCTTTTATCATTTAAATATGCAGAGCATTCATAAAGGAAGTTTTAGCATATGCCCTATGTATGATATCTATTTTATATACTCTTATTAAGAATCTAAATGTCTATCATAGACATTATATAATGTATATATTAAGAAAACTGTTTTTCCTGGGAATTCCTTGGAGGTTCAATGGTTAGGACTCTGTTCTGAGCTTTCACTGCCAAAGGCCTGGGTTCAATCCCTGGTCGGGAAACTAAGATGCCGCAAGTCGCGGAGCAGAAAAAAAAAGAAAGAAAGAAAGAAAACCGTTTTCCTTAAAAGAAACAGAAAATTCTAAATGCAAAAGAAAATATACTAGGTAATTTAATTTTATATAAACACCATTGAAAAATATTATCTACTCAACTGCTGTATCAACCCCAATCACGTAAGCATATGCATATAATCTTATAAATGTAACTGGAGAGAAGGAAACAAATTTATCGTTTTTAATTACTATAGCCCAGGGTTTCTTAACTTCATCACTACTGATACTTTGCATTGGATAAGCCACTCCATGCCAGTATCACACCCTCCCGCATGTTGGGACAAACAAAAATGCCTCCAAGTGTTGCCAAATATAGGGGTGGGAGTGTGCAAAATTGTTCTGGGTTAGGAAGCACTGCTCAAGTCTAATGAGTCTCAGAGTTCCTAGTCAAAACCTCCAACTCAGGTGAAGTGAGATATATTTCATCCAGAGAGATCCTATCAACATCAACTCGCCCTGCCCCTGCCGTATAATCACTATTACTGATAGAAATGTGCTGTTCCACACCAAGGCTGATTGAGATGCTTTCTCCATATAGTGATTATTATCTAGTTATTATGATTAAATTTTCTATTATAAAAATAAAATAAAATCATGATATCTTTTAAAATAAAATGCTTTTAACCAAAGAAATATTTTAGTCTTTAATCCATGAATAAACCATCAATCATCACATAAAAGATTATAGGAACACTTCAAAAATTAGTGCATATTTAGCTAGGAGATACGTATGTATGTAATAAAATGGGTGGCAATGACAAAGAGTGATAGAAAAAAATAGAAAAAAGAAAATTTATAGATGAAGATGATAGGTTTAAAGCAGCTATAAACATCCAAGTGGAGACGGAGACCACCGAATTAAATGGGATATCATTTTTTTTTTAATATCCAGCATCTAGAACAATGTCATACTCTTGAGTATGTGTACAATACAATTTGGTCAAATGACTTAACGTTGCTTTACATTTTTGCTGGCTATATTTTGAGACAGACTGATAAAAGTTTATTCTGATGAAACCAAGAGATGGGGTTATTTCTTTGAGAATGGGAAAAATCTATTACTCTAATGAAGAGATACAGTACCTGCAGAATGATCACCAACCTGGTAAAGAAATTTGAAATTGGAATGTTTTAATGAATTTAGTTTTCAGTCAGAATTAATTGCTTCTTCCCCTTTTCCTATGTATCCTATTTATACCTGTTGTATGTCAATTATATTTTTAAAACCGTGTGGAACTAATTAATTACCAATCAGAGACTAACCCCCTAAATTTTCCATTTATCTCCAATAAACTACTAGAGGGTGACTTTTTCTCCTGCATATAAGATTCCACTATTAAGGTTCAAACAAAGGGAAGGGGCTTCAATCCTTGAAGGTACAACTGCGGTTTGATTTCTTTCCTCTTTCTCTAACTAAAAAACAAGAACAAAACCAAAAAGAAACAAACAAAAAAAAACTACTTTAAGAACTACAGCAGAAAATGTGGAGATGGTCTTGATTTTCTTACCTTCCCTTTTAATGCATACCTTTTAGATCACTCATCAGTACAGTTTAATCTAACGAAATTGAAGAAAATGTAGAAGCACCTACCACATTGCATGGATTTAGTAGGCATTTGATTTTTTTCTCCTTTTGTATTATTCAACATAATTACTGAGACAAAGCTATCCTCCTGCAAACTTGATGACAGATGACATATTAGATCATCGTATCTCATTTTTAGTAGTAAAACACTATTAAGTATTTTTGGTGGAAATTTAAATTTTAGAAACATTAGCATACTTCAAGTGAAACCCTACCATATTATCAATGTAGAAATCTTTTTTATATCAGCTGAATTTTTGTTGAGTTTTCTAAAAAGGTTGACTTTAAAATCAATAGTCTTGAACAAACATACATAATCAGTAGATGCATACATATCTGTGATTCAAAGGTACTCCATTTTTAGATGAAAAATAACTAGATTTACTTCCCCAAAGTCATGAGACTACCTGAGTAGTAGGGAGAAGGGAGAGTGAGATGGTGGGGTAATAAAGAAATCTTCGAGTGGAGTTGAAAGAGACAGACACTCTCCCAGTGAAGTCCCTCAGTAATCTGAGGGAGGGGCACCACTCCCAGTGGTACTATGTGTATAGGTGTCCTACAAACCCCACCAACTGGGAGAATATGAGTTAGCCAAATGGTATAGCTTCAACTGCAAACTAAAAACTTCTACCTTCAAAATACAGAAACTCATTATTACTATATAATAAAATCTTTTTGATAATCACAGTCCCTATTTAACATTGTGTTGGAGGTACTGGCTAATACAACTGTATAGGAGAAAGCAGTCAGAGGCATAGCAGTTGAAAAAGAAGAGGGAAGACTGTCTCTATTTCCAAATGATGTAATTATATATATCTGAAAAAACCCCAAAGAATCAATGGAAACACTTATAAAATCAGTAAGAAATTTTTATAATAGTATCAGGTTATGTAACTAACGAAATCAACAGTATTCACGTATACAGACAAAAGCCAGTTAAATGTTATAATGGAAGTACAATAAAATTAACTACCTAAGCAACAACTTAATACATGTCCAAAACTACATAAGGAAAATTTTAAATCTCCCGAATGACAAAAAAGTAGACTTGAATAAAGGACATTCTATATTCTTGGATAGAAATCCAACATTATAAAAAAATCAGTTCTCCCTAAGTTTGTTTATAAATTAGATGGAATCCCAATGAAAATGCCATCAGGTTTTTCCCCTCCTAGAGCTAAATAGGTTGATTACAAAGTTCATTTGGAAAAACAAACAAGCAAGAACAGCCAGGAGAAGCCTCAAAAAGAAGGGCTTGAGCCAAAATTACTAATATTAAAATATGAATTATCTACAGGCCAATGGAACAAACTAGAAAACAGACAAAACTACACATAGAAACTTGGTAGTTTCTTACCAAGTGCTTTGGAGACAAAAAGCCATATGGAAAAAGATAATATCCATTTTTTACACACTTAAGCAGGACCAATTCCAAATGACACGTAAGGAAAAAACTGGAAATGATATGGGGAATTCCAATAGCAAGGAAAACTCCATAATTTTGACACAAAATCCTGAAACAATACGAGAAAGGGTCAATAAATTGGGTGATGAGGAAAAGAAAACATCATAAGCAAAGTAAAAAGAAAAATAACAAACCAGGAAATACTTGAACCATATATCAAAAGCGTTTAATCAAACAACCCCATATAAAAATGAGCCAGAGACATGAACTGTTACTTTAAAAGAAATACAAGACACATATAGGAAAAGATGATAAACTCATTCTTAACAATAAAAATACAAAATAAGACAACACTGACATTTCACTTCTCATCTATCAGAGTCACAACATTCCAAAAGCATGACAGTATACTCTTTTGGAAATGATGTAGAGAAACAGGCCTTCAAATACATCATCATTGAGAATGCAAAATGGTACAGCCTCTATGGCAAAGAACTTGGCAATATCTAACAAAAGATTAGACACACATTTATCCTTGGACTCAGCAATCTCACCTCTTGGAATGTAGCCAAGATACACTATCAAAAAATGAAAAGACATATGCACAAGTCTATTTACTGCAGCCCTGTCCATAATATTAAAAATCTGGAAACAACCCAAATGCCCATCAACAGGAAAATTGTTGAATAAAACATGGTCCACCCACAAAATGGAACACCACACAACCAATTAAAAAAATGAGGAGCACACAAAACGGGGAGCATTTCAGACAATACGTTTAAAGCCCACACTCTGCTAGAACTCTACTAGGTACAAGCTACTCTGAAGCTCTATTAAGAACACAGTCATCTGCTGGAGAAGTAGAATATATTTCACAGGTAGCCATACAGAATGGTAAGGGTTATATAGAAACTAAAAGTCATTCTGCATGATAACAAAACTTAGGAATTCTGTTTATCAAGGTAAAGTTTGTAACTCTGCCCTGTACCATTGTGTGTGTTGGTGGTGGTGGCGGGGAGCATGGAGGAGGGGAACCACTGGCTAGAGCAAGAGGCTTTTGGGGAACAGACAGTTAACTAGTTTTCGACGACAAATGTCAGAATACAAATGAAGAGCATGAGGGTTTCAATGCACAAGAAATGATTTTTCAAACACGCACACACAGATTTAAACTGCCTAAAGAAATTATTTAATTTTTTAAAATGTTTTATAGTTTGGAACTCTGATTAAGATTTCACATAGAAGTTTACTATCAAAAAGGTTTAAAAAAACACAGATTTGTTCATTCTTCTCCTTTCACATAAATAGAAACTGTGAAATACATAAGGAAATGTAGAGGCTTAGGGATCTCTCTGGGGTCACGGCTAATGCGTGGTGAAGCAGAAAGAGCTGCCAGACCTTCCAACACCCCTCTTTCCATTGGACTTCCCAACTAATAATCAGGTTCAGTAAATGTGTTGCTTATTCATCATTAGAAAAATCCTTCGAAAAAACAGTATTTTACTACCTAATTAATGTCAACTACAAAGTGAATGATTATAGATTCTTGGTTGAGGAGGAAGTAATGTTTAGGAGAATCACCTTTTGAAACTCATCTCTCCTGCCTCTCACTCCACACCTGTTGAGAATCACTATGCTTGAATATCTTCTCCATAGAAGTGGACACAGAAGTGATGAAATGGAATGGGAAAGGCCTCCGGTCCCAAGTGCCCATCCAACTTCTATATGGGAGAGCTTGGGATGGTCTCAGGATCCTGATCATACCATAAAATAGATTATACCCCAAATTATGTGGTCACTTTCAACCTTATGTAAGTATTTTATGAAAAGCACCATGACACTTCAGATTAAGACTATAAATGCCCAATCCTCTACCCATCACCCAGGTTCAGAGTTTCACTCCTAGTTTAGTTGCTCTGACTCTGATATTATTTATTTTGAAGACTCACCTTTGCTTTAGGAGAAAGAAAACAAGCAAGCAAAAATCAAAACAAAATGAAACAAAACAAAACCTGAGTAAGACCTGCTAGCCACCCCTTAGAAAGTAAAGAAAAAGCCTTCTTTACTTCATGCCTGAGACAGAAAAAATCTCAGAAATAAGCTAAATTTATGTCTTTGTATCCACAAGGTATGCCAGAACTTATTTAATAATGTTTAATTACCAGAGGGATGTAGGTTAATTATATTTCTTAAAAATCAGTGGGAATATTCAAATATTAAGACCCATCCTTCCTCTTCTACTTCCATTCCCCAAAGCTAAGTGTTCTTTAGTCCAGGTACACATTTCAAATGGAAGTCTGTCTCATCATCTTTTCCTAGTAAAATATAAAGTCCTTTCATAAGGATTACAAAAAAGAACTGTGATTAGAACATCGACATTAACTGTAGAGACAATTTTTAAAAACAAAAAGCAATCAAATAGGTGGTTGTGGTTGTTTTCATCTCTAAATCAAGCACGGAGAATCTTTTCAAGTGATGGGTAAGTTTTATAGGACAAACACAGAAAATATGTACAGAAAAATTACAAAAACACTAAGTACTGTTACAGACGACTGGATTGGCATTTAACAGGCTGAAAGAAAGCAGATCAATCTCAATCTTGCTGGGGTCAATCCGGGTGCTCAAACCAATAAAACAATTTTTTTTCTTTATGTTTGTGGACTAGAGGTGCTAAAATACTAACCAAGCCTGCAAATGTCATGCACATGCACAATATTAAAACACATTTAAAATACTTGTTTGTATCAAAACTTGCTTAACAAAAATAGATAGCAGACATAATAAATCTTTGGGACAATATTACTAAGGAGAAATAAAATATAAAATATCATTCTTGGGCTTCCCTGGTGGCGCAGTGGTTAAGAGTCCGCCTGCCAATGCAGGGGGCACCGGTTCGTGCCCCGGTCCGGGAAGATCCCACGTGCCGCGGAGCGGCTGGGCCCGTGAGCCATGGCTGCTGAGCCTGCGCGTCCGGAGCCTGTGCTCCGCAACGGGAGAGGCCCGCGTACCGCAAAAAAAAAAAAAAAAATCATTCTTCCCCCAAAAAGCAGGGAACAGGAAGGAGAATGAATTAGGCAAAAATATTTTAGCATAATTTGATAATTTTAATCCCAGAATTTATAAACAACACTAGAACAAAATCTACCATTTGCTATTACAATATAAATATTACAGGCAAAATAGGTTCACGTAATTTTTTCTTATAATAACTTTAAATTACTGTTTTCCTTCCAGACGGTAAGATCTATTCAGTCACATGCAGATCATAGCAAGGCTTTGAACTAAAATATTAAAACAATGCAATTATACATAATATCCAGTCAAGATAAGGCGATAATAAAATTAGAAATGTGGTGCAAAACTATAAACGCTTCACATCCCATCCAAGTTGGATTTGTTCGTGCATATTCAGTATCTGAAGATTTAATACATCACAAGACCATCAATTCAGCTTTTTGCTCTGTAAAAGCAAGTTCAACAGGACTCTAAGTATCTGTACTGAAATAATCTGTACGAGAATAAAGAAAATTTGTACTCAAAAGCTTACTAGACACTTGTTCTATTACAAAGACATGTGCCAGTATTCGTGCGCAGTGTTTTGTAAAGTACTTTATTTCCATTAGCATTATACATTTTTGTTCTTCAGCAAATCAGCAAGAGACTAACGGCACAAATCAATATCATACTCTTCATAGCAACTAATATTAAGTCATTTATTATAGCAAAGGCCACTAGAACCTCTGCTAAAGGTATACCAGGCATTTCAATTTGAACACCATTTTTGTAAAACAATGTGTCACCAGTTGCATGAGTTTTTCTTTTATAAGTTGTCTGCATAGGCTTAAGTACCTTCAACTTCTTAAAGCAGGTAGTAAGTGTACAAACACCTCAAAGAAAGCCAGCCATGCCTCCTAGGGGCCTTGCCATGGACTACAGCTCTAGCAGAGTTAATTTCTGCATTGAAAGGAGGGAGAGTGGGAGGCCTGTCAAAGAGGAGAAGGCGGGGACATGAGAAAATAACCGAGATTATTTCAAATCCTTTCCACTCCAGAAGCTTTTCCACAGGAGCCAGTTGATAACCAGGGTTCCGTGAACGGAATGGGGAGGAATGGGGAGCAGGCAAGGAGCCTCACACTCGATGGAATCTCAACTCCTCACTGTTCACCAAGGAACGAGTTATTGAATTTCCTCCCGCTCCACTCCTTGCTTTGTTCCACAAGGTGGAAAACTGTCACCAGGCTCCTACTGATAACCTGAAACCGGACTGCTGGCTATATCATTATAGCCTCTTATACAGAGGACTTCACGCTTAATCCTGCGGAGTTCCTAACCCACAGCCTCACTGGGTGACAGAGTTTTCTGTTTATTACTTAGCAGTAAGGTCTAAATAACCAATCAATCCAACAATGCTTTCATTTTTCATTTACCACTTTACTACTCTAAGTTCCAAAACTTGTTCAAAGGATAATAGGAAAATTACAAAACAATTAAATATCACCTCAAAGAACTCCAGTCACATGAAACAAAAGGATTTTCCTTTAGATAGCTGTGACCGATTAAGAAGAAATTTCACTTATTCTCTTAGGTTAGTAGCCAAATATAGATAAGTAGAACAGTTTAAGCTGTTAAACACAGGATCAGTCTAAAGTACTTAAAAGTAAGCTCAACAGCTCTGGCACTCCGGAAGAAGAAAGAGGAACAAATCCCTTAGGTCTCAGTGAAACGACTGCAAACAGATACATTACAACTACAGTGCGCTGTGCATAATACAGTTTGTCTTAAGACAAACCCTTTCTGCCTCACGATACAGGAACTCCCACAGAACATGAAATACTTTCCACGTACATCGCTTAGGCATAATTTAATACTTTCCCTTTCTAATCACAATGCACAATCATTTCCAACTGGTTTTGTGAACGCCATAAGACAACTGTTATAAAGATTTCTAAGGAAATCTCATGCTTTAATTTCAGCTGATTCACAAAACAGGCATTAGTTATAAAAGGGGTCTTTTTAGAAATATCAGTTCTTCGTGAACAACCAAATGATTTCCACCTTTCTTTCCCCAATTTTATTAGAATATTTTTCTCCAAAAGATACATACACGCAGAATGCCAGAGAAGACCCGAGAAAGCAGGCAAGTAAGCAGAAGGTGGGGTGCCAACAGGGGCTCCCCAAAGCGCTTGCACTAAAGTTTGGGGGTTTCTTTTCATCAGAGAGACCTTACTCTCAGCCAATTTACTCTTATTTTAAATTTAACTGAAATAAGTTTGTTAACTTGGCTTTTCTGCACGCCTCACAACACTGGAAACGGTAAATCAGGAATCAGGACAGGAGCTACTCAGGGTGAGACAAAACAGCCTGGCCGCAATAAAAATGGGTACCAATTACTAGACAATCAAAAGAGGAGAAAGAAAAATTATTTTTAAAAATAGAATATGAAATGCAAGAGGCATAGCAATCTGGGTACTTTTACGTTCAGGTAAGTTTAATACTCCCTTTAATAATCAAATGGTGGTAATTTTACAGCCTGGGCCAAAACAACAATGCTGGCTACTGAGAAGATGTTCAATAAGCCAGAGACATTTTGAAATATTTCAACACAAAGGTTACTTTTTTTTTTAGAATCTGCACCTAGTGATTTTTAAACCCTCAGTTATCTAGAAAGTCATTCCTAACAAGACTGTTAGAGAAGTCCAAACAACTGAGGCATACAGAAAAAAGAAGGAAGGATTGCTGCGTAGTTTAAGGCCTTTCGGAAGGAGGGGAGGGGTGGAGAGATTCACTTAAATCAAACCCCCTCACTATCCTTTTCCCCATCCTCTCCCCACCAGCAAACCCTGAAAATACCTGCCTGCCAAAGAATGCACTAATATTTAAATTATTTTTCTAGCTACGAAAGAGTTTTCCACTACCTCTGTAATATATAGTTCCATCTTACCTTCTTGTATGTGTTGGTCCATCCACATTTGTGCTCAGAATGACCACTACTTTATAACCATCAGAAAAGTGACTTCAATTCCAGGTTAAAATAGGTACTACAGTGTAGCTTGTTGACAGTCAAACCCAAAACATTTACTAGGAGTGTCTTTCACTGAACAAAGAAATCCTATTCTGTTTCCAAGGGGGATAAAAAGACTAGCCTAACCCTGGTAATCTTAACACAAAAGGAAGCTAAAAAGGCAGGGACTCGATAAGAACAAAGGATTGTTCTTTCTGATGACATCAATACATATTAAACACGATGTGTTACACATCCTTTTATCAATATCTGAGATGAAATATTTACAAATTAATACTACACCAGCCATAACTGCATAAAATTACAATAGCACCCTCTTTGGAAAAGATTTTGATTTATATAATGGTAGTAACTTTTAGGTGTTTAATGTTTCTGAAATTAAAGGAGATGAGCCACTGTGAGCAAGCAGAACACAACGTACAAGAAATAATTACGCTTGTGACCTTATGCCCTGTAAGGTCACCCTGAAACACAGGCCAAAGGAAATCAGGAAGCATCAGCATTTACCTCCAAGTAGTCACTGCCCGGAATGAAGGGCAAGTGTGGGTGTATTTCATAAACTAGCAGGTGCTTGACCTCATTAAAAAAAAAAAAAAAGTCAATTATCAAAACACTACATGTAGAATGTCACAAATAAGAAAACTATAAAATTGGGTTCTGCAAAATATCTTCCCTTCAAAATAAATCTGAGACAACTCATAACATTTTACCTTCACCTGCATCATAATACAACAGTTTCACAAAATAACAGTAATCCGTCCTTAGTAAGAACAATCAGTAAAATGTTTTAAAAGTGTTCTGGAACTTAAAAGTGGTTACGAATACATGCTGAAGAGTGATAACTCAGAAAATATTTACAATATTTATTTAAGTCACTATCACAAGAATGTATGCAGTATTTAGAATTCTGATCCTGTAACCAGAATAAGAATCACAGTGCACTCATCCCCAAATTTCCAATCAGAAATTAGGCATCAAACGTTTACATACTGGGGCTTCCCTGGCGGCGCAGTGGTTGAGAGTCTGCCTGCTAATGCAGGGGACACGGGTTCGAGCCCTGGTCTGGGAGGATCCTACATGCCACGGAGCAACTAGGCCCGTGAGCCACAACTACTGAGCCTGCGCATCTGGAGCCTGTGCTCCGCAACAAGGGAGGCCACGATAGTGAGAGGCCCGCGCACCGCGATAAAGAGTGGCCCCCAATTGCCACAACTAGAGAAAGCCCTCGCACAGAAACGAAGACCCAACACAGCCAAAATAAATAAATAAATCAAAAAAAAAAAGTTTACATCCTGGGACTTCCCTGGTAGCGCAGTGGTTAAGAATCCGCCTTCCAACGCAGGGGACGTGGGTTCGATCCCTGGTCAGGGAACTAGATCCCACACACATGCCGCAACTAAGAGTTCACGTGCCACAACGAAGGTTAAGTGGTTAAGAATCCGCCTTCCAACGCAGGGGACGTGGGTTTGATCCCTGGTCAGGGAACTAGGTCCCACACACATGCCGCAACTAAGAGTTCACGTGCCACAACTAAGGCGTCCGCGAGCCGCAATTACAGAGCACACATGCCGCAACTAAGGGAGCTGGTGAGCCACAACTAAGGAGCCTGCCTGCTGCAACTAAGGCCTGGTGAAACCAAAGTAAATAAATTGAAGAGAAAAAAGTGTACATCCTGTCTGCATTTGTAAGGGATAAAATGTTCCCTAACAGGTTCAAGGACAGAGCTTCATTATTAGAAGCAAAATTCTCATATCACTCAATTAGGACTTGGCTTTTATAAAAATTTGTGAACTGGATTTTCAGTTAAGGCAGAGTATTGCTCCTTTTTCCTCCCCAGTGATTGTTGGTTTACTGCCAGAATCCCTGGGCAATATAAATTAGAGTGAATTCTGAGGTGGTGACAATAAGGAGAACAAAACTATAGAAACCAATACAGGAAAGAGAAGTGGACTGCCAACCAGCATTCACTACATGTATCATGTACTGTGCTGTATGCTTTACAAAAAGCTTCTCCTCCAATGCTCTCAACAGTCCTAAGAAAAGCAACTGGTTTCTGACCCACTGCTTTCCTTAGGCTCTCAGACAAACCTACAAAAGGCTGTTACTGCATCATATACCTAAATAAAATTCCAGAAGATCCCAGTCAGTAACGCCCAGTTGATCTGAATTGTCATCTTGGTCCCAGCTCAATCACCTACTGAGTGTGAAGTCAGAGCAAGTTCCTACCCACTTTAGTTACTACCTCCAGACTCCAGGTCTCTAAGAGGAAGGGCTATCACAGTCCATCAGCCCAGGATGACCTTCCGCTCTTCAGGTAAAAGTAGTTTCTGAGTTTCAGACAAACATCTAACAAAGGGACTCTTAGACCAAGCTCGGTCGTAACTTAGGAGCTGTCCATATTGCTTAGGCAATTAATGCATATTTTTAATGCTCGGATGATTAAATTGTAAGAAAATATCTGATGTACGGTGTATTTACCAGACGTATTGCTTAATATTTTACCTACTTCAGTGATTAAAAGGATTTCTGTGCTAGAAAGAGGCGTTCAGTCTCTAAAGAACGCTTTACGCTGCCACTTGCCACAGCAATCACTTCCTCAAACATAAACGGCCGTGGTAGAGCGATTTCGCTACAAGCAGGTTGATGGCAGGCGTGGGCTGTCCACCAGCTGGCTCCAGAACCTTTTGATCCCTTTGGACAGCAAATCTGTCCAACAGCCCCTATGTGGTCATTCCTCATTTTCTGTATGCTTTCTTCTCCTTTCACACATTCAGAATCCCTACTCCTTTAGCTTGACAGCCTTTTATTAAAATAGAAAGCTCTCAGTAAAGCAAACTAAGACTAATTTTACACTCAGTCAGTGTAAAAGTTCCAGAATAGACTAACATATTATAGCAGGGGTTGTTAGTATGAGGTGTTTTAGTTACATGCAGAATGCCTATTTGTTTATTCTTTCACTAAAAATACAATTTTATAGTAAGTGATAAGATTAAAGTTTTAAGTTAGCCAGCCTTCTGTTAATTTATAAAGTACTCCTAGATACTGTTGCTAAATACCAAGAACTTTAATTTACGTAAATGGAAAGGTTTAAATTTGACATAAGAACAACCTAGTTTGTGCTTGTTTAAACAGTGATGAAAAAACCACTCTCTTCTTTCCAGGAAAAATAAAATAAAATGGCATCCACCACCATTGCTAATGGCGCCTCTCTCCCAAACTGTCAAAAATACAACACTGTACTAACCTCTCATGTTTTCCTTAGACCTTTATATGCAATCTGTAATTTAGGCTTAGAATTGTCTTTTATTCTTCCCCTATCTACATTTTGGTCTGGTCCCATATCCCACCTTCTGTAACAGCCTCCCATCTACTCATTCTTCTTTAATCAATCTTCCACTCTACACTAGTCCATTCTAAATAAAGCTGTCTTGAAAATGTTTCTCCATATTTCCTAATTTCCATAGTGTTCTCCTCTTAAAAGAATCTCTAGCAATTTGCTATTTAGTTTCATCCTCAGTCTACTTTACAGTACTATACTCATAGTTTGTCCTTAAATTTGAGCATCTTATATTCAATAAGGTTTATGATGAGCTGATGAGCTAATTCTATTTTCTCGAATACTATGAACTTTATAGCCACAAGATACTGAACAAAGAGCACCAGCCAGACTATCCAAATACTCAAAAGGAGAGCTTTTTTCATCCCAATTTTTTTTTTTTATATTCTACAAAATTTTAAACCTATACATACTTAAATAAGAACTTTAGGCCAAATACCTTACATAGAGTCCATATGTCTAAAGACCCTGGGATTTTTAACTTAATTTCCTTTTATTAAAATAGAAAAGTTCCCAGTAAGCAAATAAAAACCAATACTCTCTCAGTAAACAGTCTGTTACCTATTTAGGTTAAAGAATTTGTAACTAGAGTTGTTAATGTGTGATGTTTTGGTTATATGTGAAATATATATTTGCATTTTTATAGATTATAAATGTGTTTATTTAACAAATATATAGAGCTTACGACTGCTTAGGTACTGTTCCATGTGCTTAACAAAGATTCACTCACTACATACTCAAAATAATCCTATAAAGTCCTACTATATCATCTTCATTTCATCTGTGACAAAACTGAGGCTGAAGAAAGGTTAAGTGTCCAAGGTCACATACTAAATTAAACAACCACTATAGTCACCACTGGCAAACATCTGGTAGACTTATACCAGTTATAACAATTATAACCCTTTTTGAATCTTATTTTCATTTTCTATCTTATACAGTCATGTATTGTTTGTCTTGACATGTATAATGAGTATCTCATAAATGAGAATAACTGGTATTGACAAAAGGTCACTTAAAATGAATGCACCTATACCCAGGACGAATTTCCACAGTAAAAAAGTTTTTTTAAAGATTCATTGAGACTTTATCCTTTTAAAAAAGTGAAACTGATTTATCTTATACACAGTATAACAGGCTAAACTTTTAATTCTGAATTCTGCTTTAGAAGAATAAAGAACGAATTAAATGATGAGTTGGGAATGAAGCATACTTTTCCTAAAAAGAAAAAAATTATCACAGTGCACTGTAACTTTTCTTCAATGCACTTTAGACCTAGCAGCATAATTGCAAAGGTTTTACTTTACAAAAGCTATTCCAGAATTTCAACAATTTTTCCCATGATCTTTCCCAGTCCATTGAAATTATACTCTTTTGAAAGATTCTTCAGTCAAAATCCTTGCTATTTTTCTCTTTTTCAACTGGTCTAAACCTACCAGATGATTCTTAAGGATTCACAATTCCAACTTCCACTTGGAATGATCTGCCTTGTATTTGTACTTACATATCAGATCAATATCTAAAAAGTTGGTACCCACAATCATAATAATGAAATAGGCAGAGACAGATGCTAGTGTTAACAGGGTAGAATTTTCAATTCAGGGTTAACTTTATAAGGGGTCAGTGAATTTGTGAATATTTAGATATTTATTTTACATAACTTTTTACAAAACCAAACTCCAAACCGTAAGGATTCAGAAAATAAATGAGCAGAATTTGAGGATCCCCTGTTTTCACCTTAAGATCAATGATTCACTTTTGGTAATAGGCAGTAGCAAGCATAACTGCAAGTTTTGGTACTTTCCTACACATGCATGAAAAGCTTTGTAGAAAAGCATGAGAGCTCTTACGTGACATGACGTGGTCCATGTACTGAGGTAAGTAAGGAGCCCAGGTATCAATGGCCTCCTTCCGTCCCGCCTGCTCAATTCTTCTCAGTTCTGCTAGAAGCAGGGCCTGTGCGGCTTCTCTGACCTAAGACCACAGAACCAAATGCAAAAAACGGAAGCAGACCAGTGAGTGAGGTGTTTAAACATGAGCAAGTTCATAATGAAAGAAAGCTAGAAAATATACAAACCACATTTATTTACATGAGAAATACTACTAACCAAACAATGAAGTAAGTACTAAAGTTGAATAAACTGGATGCAAGCAAATAAAGATTTTCAGTTAATGATCTCACTTAAAAATACTTTAACACTAATACAATAATGTTTGAACGTTTAATCAGTTTGGGGTTTAAAACTTCATATTCCAAGGCTTGCACAAAAATATTCTTGTACTTTAATTTGGCATTTTAAATTTTTTAAATTTCCATATAAATATTATTGTTAAAAAATCACTGTTAGAATTATTAAATGTTTTCTCTTTCAGCCTGAAGAAATTTAACCTTGTCTAGTGGATTTCTATCTATTATAATGCTAAATAGATATTGCTTACACAAACATATATGTATTAATCCACACAATTCACGTATACCTAAGACTGGCTTAAACAATTTGTTTTCAACAAACAAGCAAATATATTCCTGTGAAATGGCATTAATTCTATAAAAGGAAACTATTTTTCAAAATTATATTATCTCAATTTTTCTTTCAACATGGCACACACTTTTATGTTGCAGTTTTAGTTCAGTTTTGTTTTATTTGGGCCAAAGTGCCACACCCATTGGTTCAAAGAAGCTAGACAACTGTCAAGGTATGTACCAATCAATTTATTGAGTATTTACAATTGAAGAGATAACTCGGTAGCACCTGATAAGAATTCAAATAAAAATTGTTTTTAACTATAACTAACTTTTGAAGTGAATTCAAACATTATTCAAATGCAAAACCATGAAAATTTCAGTATGCTGCAATTCCACTTGGAGTTGAGGGAAGGGACAGGATGCTATTTAAATTTGGTAAATTAAAACTTTTGAATGACATAAACTGCTATAGCTATACGGGTCAAATGCTATAATAAGCAAAATCTCCATAAAACATTTCCAAATCCCTGGTGATATTATATTGCAAGCAATATCTAATACCACACAAGTCCATTAACACAAAATAATAGCTACCATTTACTGAGCTCCTACCATGTGTCAGGCTCTGTACTTACTGTGCTACTTGCATTATCTTATTTGATCCTGACAGCAATCCTGTGAGGAATATATTATTATCCCCACTTTACAAATGAGCTTCAAATAGGTTAAGTACATCGCCTAGGGTCACAAAGTTAATAACTGGCAGAACTGATTTTTAAACCCAGGTCTGTTCTAATTCCAAAGACCTTCCCCTTCTATTATAACACAGGACCTTCCACTGGACTATGGTTATTCACTTAGAATTTGATTGATGTGATTATACCTGAATGTGCAATCTGGGGGGGAGGTGGGCTGTATGTATGTGTGTGTGTATGTATGTGTATGATCTGTACAGAAATCAATACTTAAGAAACTGTTCCATAAGTATATAAAACTTTTGGTCAAATACTCACTAGATTAAAACAAAAGTTAACAAATATGCAAGTTGAAACATTACTGTTTAGAATCATTGGATCCGTATTTTCTATCACATAATAAACAGGTGATAAGAAGTTAGATAAAAATAACATTTCTGTTTCAAATTTACACTTGCCCAGTGCCTTTTTAATGTTTTTGTTTTCTATCCACATCACCTCGATATTACCTCCAAGCATCGATCTTGCCATCTCCGAGCCAGCATCTCTAGAAGCGGGGGCCTAAATTTGTCCAATCCCAGCAGGTCTGGCAGCATAACACAATGCATAGCAGCCAACTGACTCCATCCTGTTAAAATGTAATATATTATAAATGCTTTGGTATTCCCCCTAATTCCAATATTTTTCTGCATGTAAGTATACCAAACCTAAACCAAAAAGGGGAGATCTGCTCAATTATGTTATGATTTCAATTTATTATTAGATAGTTTGTACAAAGATATAACAAATGTATTTCATTTCTAAATGTATTTCCTCTCGAATTTCAGCTCTAAGAACTCTAAAAGTTTAAAAAAAAATAAAAATAAATTTCCACATTAAGTATATACCAATTCCACAAGAAAAACACATTTCTAAACATTCCCTCTAAAATAAGACATATATTCAGGTTTAGAAAAGCACAGAAATAAACACATACCAGAGCTCTAGATTTGAACCTACTGACAGTTAAAAGGGCACTCACACAGATATCCAAAGATAAGTTCATGTCACTTAAGGCCTGGCCATCTGGTATTACCTTCGTATCAGTCAACAGAGATGTTTTCTATTCTCTGTCAGAGGGCCTTTAATTAACGTACTTATTGATCCCTTTTCTTACAAAATGAATCAGAAGTTTAGTCACAATCATAACTTAAGTAAACTAACACCAAGTTCGAGAGGAAAAAATGAATTCCTACATTCCCCAAAATAAAAACAATCTAAAATTTATAAAATTTTAAGTATCATTAACTCTAATCTATGGGAACAAAAGTTGTTTTTTCCAAAATTCTATTCCACAATATGGAAACTGATTATATAAAGATAACAGTGTAAACCACTGCAATACTTAAAAGAACTAGTATCCAGACATTCTCAAGTAATCATTTCCACCCAATTTTAAAAGTGTTCATATTACAGGGTGAGTTATCTGTGAACACAAAATTTTAGCAAATCAGTGTTCTGAAATAATCTAAGCTGTAGTATTCTAAAACAAAAACAACAAAAACCCTACCATAAAACTCAAAATGATTATTGGGATTGTTAAAGAGGGTATGAGTGAGAGAGAGCGAGAGAGACAAGCTACCTATGTAAAGATTCACCTTTTCAGTAAGGAAATTCTCAACAACTAAGAATATATAATTACGTTAATTAAGGTGATGAGCACACACATTTTAGATTATAATTTATTTTCAACAGAGGAATATATATACATACATATACATACATACATACATACACAAATATATATAAACAAATTACTACCTAGTAACGTCTTAAATGTTTTAATGTCTCATAAAAGTATGAAGTGTATTAATGAGCTAAATTTTAATATGAAGATGATTCTCACCATGGTCCAAAGTCAACAGCTTGTTTTTGAATCAACGAATTACTACCTTTCACAATAGCTTAACAAATATGACCCTATTTATTTTTGCTAAAATCCAATCTTAACATACAAACCTTAGTACAGGTCTATGACAAGGAAACCAAACAAAAAATGTGTTATACTTTTACGGTACCATGTTTTCTTTCCGAAGGAATGATACTTAGAACATGGGCTCTGTATTTTATAGATATTATATCATTCTTTCTGTTTGAATAGACTGGTATTATTGCTTTTAGTGAAGAGTTAGAATCATTCTGGGTTACATATGAGATTTTGTAAATTTACTCATTTTTATATTATATAAACTGCTGAAGATTGAGCCCACAATGAAGAGACTGGATATAACTCACAGCTCACAAGTTCCGTTAAGCTTCCAGTCAGTATAAATAATCCTAGATAGCTCTTGGGGAATAAAGATTTGTAGATTCCATTAACATTTTCAGAGCTCCAAAAATACTTTCCCCTCTAACCAGGGCACATGTTGTGTACAGAGAATAAAGAGTGTCTGTCACAGAGTAATGATACATGTAAAATAAATTAATTAGCTCTAACACCAGAGATCACATGGCAAACATCATCATGAAAACCAACCCCCTTTTTAATGCCTACTTCATATCATAGATTAGCATCTTTGCACTCCTTTAATAGCCTTCTAGATTACAGGAAACATGGTTTATACCAACCAGGAATAACATTACATTTTTATAATCGACCCTTATTACTGACATTAGCAAATCAAGTTATAAAATGGAAACTTTAGGATCTCACACATAACAAAGCAGATGAATGTATAAATCAGATAAAAAGAACATATACTAGAATAAAGCACAGATTGAAAGAAAGTTCTTAGAAAGTTGAGAGAGAATACCTTCATTTACTAAGAAACAGGTATGTAAAGCAGGAGTAGAAGCAGGGTCAGAGCCAGAGTGATCAGCATCAGACCGAGCAGAAACGACAGGTGCAGCAACTTGCAGCAGAAAATAGAAGAAATAAAAGGGGAGAGAATTGAGATACAGCGGTTTCTGAAAAAAAGCTCAGTGTTAGTGAATACTAAAGAACAAGGTTGGCAAAATATAGTAAATGTAGAACTGAAAAATGATGCTTTAATCAGAGAGGTATGATTATTAAGGATTATGGCAGTAAAATGATATATTTTATTGAATAGCAATCACAGTGTAGTTCAAACCAAAATCTATTTATAGTTGAATGATGTGTCATCTAATATAAAAAGAAGTTCTAAAATAACTAAGGCTACAATGAAAAAAATGACAATAAACATATTAAGAATTCACAAAAATGTAATTCAATTTTTAAAATGTATCACATGATGAAAAGTTTATTTTGGTCTTCGGATTGTCAGTTACATTTTTTTCTAATAATTTATTTCCTAACATTATGCCTAAATTATTTTGTAATCTCTCCAACCAATATTCACTGAGATCATTTCAATTTATTATTCATTTTATAAAAACTCAATTTAAATTATACCAACTTGTAAAATACAACTTTTAAAATATAACAATTTAAAGTTAAATTAAATATACTTAACTCTTGTTAGAAGACTCCTAACATAGCTCCATTCTTCAGTTTAAAAAATATTTTTATGATACAAATGCTTTATATTCTAAAATAATTACTGTGAATGCTATAATCCTTATAGAATAGGTGGAACAACACCCACCCTCCCCCCCCAAAAGTTATGTTACCAGGAAAATGTTCAGCTTAAATTATCACATGAAAAGGCAAAAGGACCGTATGGTGCACACATTCTACAACTGAAGGTCAACGTTAAGATTTAGAGGTCACCATTTGACACTTCCTTCCTATGGAGAAATTACCATATGTCATGCACAAGCATCTTCAAATTAATCCCTCTCCTTTCTTCTGTCATTGAACAGCAGTAGGTTTGGGCTCCTGAACAGATTAAGCATTGTCTGCTGAATGATATGTTTGCTTTTCATGCAGTGAAGTTCTTTTGTAACTACAGGACAGTTGCATGAAAACAACTTTTCATAATTTCCTCACGAATGCATCATAATGTCAATCAGACACGTGTGAGGTAAACCGGAGAACTACAAGAAGTATATGAGCAGTAATAAAAAACAGAAAATCCAACTCCATAAACCCTAAGAAGCACCTCTTGCACACATGAAAATTTTCTCTGGGAAATTATCATTCTTTTTATTATAACAGACCTGTTTTTTGTTCCTTACGAAATTACAAGTACTTTATAATGTTATACTTATGAAAGGATTAGAATTTCTCTCAATTGTATATTTCATAAGATCTAAGAATTCCATTGTAATCTTGCAAAGAAATCCGCAATATTTCTACATATTCCATTGAATAATTTCTCATTTTTAAATCATTTTTAAATACAAATTCAGTAATTATGGCCTATAAAATATTCAATTCCCCATGCAAAAAGTTGGTAAGCCTTTGGTGGCAAGGAGTAAATTTACAGGTTTTAGCTTTCATGCCACCAAAATTGTTGAGCAAGTTCCTCTGGTGGTTTCCAACAGTTGGGGTTTTCTATAATTTCACTTTAAATAAAGGAGAAATTATTATTCCTGAAAAGTCTGGGTTAACTTCGTCTGACTTCATCATTAATTCTGAAAGGACACTAGAATGGTAAGGTGAAAAAATTCAATACAAACAAACCAAAGTTTAGGAATGAGTGATCATTTCCCTAGCTAGGTCAAATAAGGAGTGGGATTAAACTATAATGTTTTCCCTAAATCACAAGTCAAAAGGACACTAGAAATGCTACTGGCAAAACTGCTAGAATATGTCTTAATAGAATAATGTTCAATATGTATAGCTTTATTTGTAATGAGAGAAATAAACAGATGCTCTGAGTATTATATTTCTGGAGTCCTGTTTAAATGGTATTGCAATGTAGAAAAAGCCTTTTACACTTTCCTTTAATAAATTCTGTGGGCACTTAAAATAAAAAAAAATACTGTAATAGAAATCAAGGAATCAGATTTACTATGCTTTAAAAATCTCTGCATCATCATCAAGAAATACTTTATTCAGACTACCTCATAACTGAAACTGCAGAATCTAGAACTGTTTTCATAATTCATTGAGAATACTGAAATTAAACTCTACTACGGCTTTAAAAACTGTCCACATATAGAAAAGTCAGCAATAGAAATTAGAAGAAAAAAGTACACTACCATAATAAAAAGCTCAAGATTTAATGACACAAAATAAATCTGAATAATTTATGTATGGCACTGAACATCGAAGATTTATACCATAAAACATAAGCAAGCATTTAATTTCTTGAAATAGAAAAGCTGCCATGTCAACTTTTTGCTCCTCTTACCAATGTGCTCCTCTTATTAAGGATCAGTAAAACACAAGGGAAAATAGTCTCAGCACAGCTTCAAAATGGTGACAGAACTGACACAAGTTCTCTTATTTTACCTGAGAAAGTTCTTTAGGTAATGTTGCAGCTAAGAGCCTCTTCACAACGGCTTACTCTCACATGAAAAGACAGAGGAAGATAAACATGTGTGACAACATATATGTGCACACATATGCTCTGGTTTCCCTTTAAATGGCATATATAGAAGTACTCAAAATGACAATAGCCATGGTTTCTGTCTTTGAACAGGTCTACCTCAGTCCTCCTTTGAAATCTAAATCTAAGCTCCATTTTTGCCAATCGCCATTGTGATATGAAAAATCTATATAGGGAAGAAAGCAAACATACTTTTGGTAGCAAGTGCTCCCTACATATTGGTCTAAACCTCATTACCCTCCCGGCAGATATACACAAATAGCCCTCTCAATACACTTTTCAGAAGAAAAAAAAAGATAACCTAGAAGGTACAGAAAACCAAATGCAATGCTGAAAAAGGAAGTTTTTTCAAAGCTAAACACTAAAAAGATAAATAAAATTATTTTACAATGAATCACTTTATCTGAAGTGTTATATGAGAATCATGAAGCTTTGAGAGGGAGAGGATAGAGGAGGAGAAAACATGAAAAAATTAGAAATGAGGAAACAGAGTCAATCACTATGTACTTAATACAAAGGCCTTCCACACTGGGTATGCCATCTAATACAGAGATCTTAGAGCAACATCTGCCTTTCTGTAAACTTCTTTTACGTCTACACTTTTATCTTAGGTAGACAGGCATTCTCATCATCTTTTAAATCAACATGAAGCATTAGGATAAATCATTAACCAAACATCATAAGGAAAAAAGGATACCCTTAAAACACGGTAAGAGAAGAGCACAAATAGCTAAGGGCACTAAGGGAACACAAGGCTCCAGGAAGGAGAAAGGAGGAGGAGCTACCGTAAATCAGAATGAGTAAACAGCCCAAGATGGTACTCTGACAAACAGACAGATATGCATCAAGGCAAAATACGAAAGTGTTGATAATGTTTAAAAAATACAGTAACACTACTTCGCCTCTAGATCACCACTGGATTACATTAGAATTGGAGTAAGTTCAGAGGGAGTGATAGTTTTATGTTGGCCTATAACTTCAATCAAAGAGTCAAAACAAAGAAAAACCAAAAGAAACATAACCTTTTGTAAAAGGTCTTCATTAACATGCAAAATAAATAAATGAGCAAAATAAAACCCATGTGGAGAGAGTTCATCATAGTGAAAGATAAAATTATAATATAAAGACTAACTTGAATTAGACATATGAAGGCTATCAAAATTTTCTTTCATTTGATTAATGTAATCAGTGCCTACTCCATGCCAGGTACTAAGCTAAGCATATAAAAACATAAAGATTAGACCAAGATGCTGCTCTCAAAGTGCTCAGAGTCTGGTAGGAAAAGCAAATAAGCAGCCAGCTAAAATCATAAACTGCACTCCTCTGGATCTCCTCCACTAGATATAAGCTCCCTGAAGGCAGGGATCTCTTGTCAGCCCTTACAGCCTCAGCTCCTAGTTATTGACATATTGACTCTAGAAGCATAAACAGTAGGTATCTATAGATTCATTCAATCAACAAATATTTACTGAGCTCCTTCTATGTACCAGCCACTGTTCCAAGCACTTGTGACAGATCAGTGAACAAAACAGAAAAAACAGCCCTGCCCTCTGAGCTTCCAAAGCGGACCAAAGTTAGAGCTTCTGCAATTAAATTATAGCTAGAGCAATTTTTTTTAAAGGGCACATAAGTTCAAACACAAAATTTTAAGGGATTCGCAGGCCTCTTCGTTAGCCTGACATGGGTACTCCTAGTTTTTTGCTATAGATCCTGGAAAAGGATGGTGAGTAACTACTGGTTATAATTTAGGAACAACTACCTCTTACTTCTAAGTTTAGACAACCTAAATTGGATCCACTTCTTAAAAATAAAATTGCAAATAATGTAACATAACTTTAAGTTGCCTAGACTTACCTCCACACCTACCCCTGAGTAAAGATGTAACCATTAACATAAAGATATGGTCACAGTCAAGATAAGCACAAGAGGCACAGACCAAAGACTTTCGCCATGAAATTACTGAATTGATAAAGAGAAGTACAATATGTCAGAATATAGAAAAGCCTAAAGCCATGGGCAGACTCAGGGATGTATGACCATGAACAAAAATTTACTTGGTTGACATCTCTGATCCCTTCCTCAAGTGAGATATTTTATAAACAGCAAAATCAAGTATCTAATAAATGAATACTGTCTCTATCAAAAAGTACGACTGTCGGGCTTCCCTGGTGGCGCAGTGGTTGAGAGTCCGCCTGCCCATGCAGGGGACACGGGTTCGTGCCCCGGTCCGGGAAGATCCCACATGCCGCGGAGCGGCTGGGCCCGTGAGCCATGGCTGCTGAGCCTGCACGTCCGGAGCCTGTGCTCCGCAATGGGAGAGGCCACAACAGTGAGAGGCCCGCGTACCGCAAAAAAAACCAAACCAAAACAAAACAAAACAAAACAAAAAAAAGTACGACTGTCAGTAAATGTTAATTATTGTAAAACACTGAATTAACAAGCCAACTGCTAGACAAAATAAACTTCTTGTGAAGAAATTATTTGCCCATGAAATACCCTGATATTGTTTATGAGAAATTATGTTAGCAAAACTATTTATATCATTTTTATTCTCAGACCCAAATGCCTGTAAAAGGTCCAATTCCCAGCTAAAGTCTTTATTCCATATAGATTATTTTGGAGCTGAACAAGTATTAACCAACATAAAGTGACAGTTTATCGAAAAGAAGCATATTCATGTTTGCAATCCAACTTGAAAATAGATTGTGAGTCAATGTGGGCTACAGTGGGAGTCAGGAAAAGAAAACATAAGGAAAGATGAAAATATTTAAAAGAAAACCAGTGTAAAAGAAGTCAGAGTAGAGAGATGAGACTAAATAATACTCTGCTGAAGAGCAGTCAAGGAATCAAAGCCCTTTATCTGTACAGCACCACCTCCTACCCTACATTGGTTATGTTCGTGCGTTATCTTCTAGATACACATAAACTATTCAAGACAGTATACACTAGACTAATCCCTCTGTACCCCAAATAGAGTTGTTTGGAGGAAAAACAAAAGTGCTTAACAAATATATGTTAAAGAAATATTACATTTCAATATTCAAATAGAAAATGAGTTTTATAATGCCATCCTAAAGCATTTTACTATGTAATTCTCAGTACAGATTGCTAACCTTCATTTACTTTATATAGACAAGCGTCTGTGCTGTTCTAAATGGAAATTCCTAAATCTATCACCTTAAGTAAATGCTTTAGAAAAAGACAATTTTTAGTTCCTTCTTCGCTGCTCTCAAGACTCAAGGCTTTTCCGAGAGGAGCAACATTAAAGCACTCCAACTTTAAAATCCTCAGATCTGGCCAAGGGGGCAAATTCAATACCATGATGGTGGTGAAATATATAATGCATCGTTGATCAATAAGAAATAACAATTCTAAAGGTTTATGCACCCAATAAAGAGAGCTTCAAAATATATTAAGCAAAAATTGATAGAAATGCAGGGAGGGATAAACATATCCACAACTGCTGCAGAATTCAATACCCTTATCTAAACGATAGAACCAAGTGGGCAGAAAAATCAGCTAATATATGCTAAACTTGAATACTCTTAAGCAACGTGACCTGATATTTATAAAACACTCCACCCAACAAGAGCAGAATACACAGTCATCTGAAGTGCACACAGTATACTGACCAAGAAAGACCATATTTAGGGCCATAAAACAAGTCTCAATATTCAAAGAATCCAAACCATACAAAGTATATTATCTGACCATAAATTAGAAATCAATAGCAGACAGATCCTTGGAAAGTTCCCAAATGTTTGCAAATTTAACTCAATAATAAATTACCCAGGGATAAAAGAAAAAGTCGAAAGAAAAAGGAAAAGGAAAACATATCGAAATATGTGGGATGCTACTAAAGCTGTACTTAGGGTAAATTTGTAGTGCTGACTGCCTATATTAGGAAAGAAGAAAAGTTTTATATCCATGACTTCAGGTTCTACTCTAAAAAAATAAAAATAAAAAATACAAGCAAATTTAAAGCAAAAGAATTGAAATAATAACAAGCAAAGCAGAAATAAATGAAACAGAAAACAGAATAACAACATTAAAAACTGATGAAACCCAAAGCTGGTTAAGAACTACAAAACTGCTAAGTTACTAGCTAGACTGATCAGGAAAAAAGAGAAAAAACATAAGTTATGAATAATAGAAATGAGATAGGGGATGTCATTTCAAATCCTACAGATATGATATTGAAAGGAAAATAAGAGAATATTAAACAACTTTTTGCCAATAAATTTGACACAAATTACCAAAGTTCACCCAAGATGAATTTAAAAAAAAAAAAAACACCTAAATAGCTCTGTATCTATTAAAGCATTTAAATTTGTAGTTAAAAAAATCTTCCCATAAAGAAAACCCTATGCCCACATATTTTCACTGGTGAAACAGATCAAACAAGTAAAAAATAGTATCAATTCTACACATGCCCTTCCAGAAAACACAAGAAAAGGGATAACATCCTAAGTCATTCTGTGAGACCAGCATTATCCTGTTACCAAAACTGAACAAACACATTATTGAAATGAAAAACTCTAGACCCAAATCCCTCATGATCATACACATAAAAACTCTTAACAAAATTTTAGCAAATTATATCCAATAATCTATAAAAAGGATAATTCATCATGATCAAGTGTGATCTACCCCAGGATTGCAAGGTTTCTTAAAATTCAGAAGTCAATGTTCTTGGACTTACTGAGAAAACAAAGGAGAAAATTCATTTGATAATTTCAATGGATGCAGAAAAATCATCTGACAAAATCTAACATCCGTTCATAATTTTAAAATATCAGCAAACTAGGAATAGGAGGGAACTTCCTCAACATCCAGCTCATCTAAGAAAAACTTATAGCTAACATCATACTTAATAGTAAAAGACTGAATGCTTTATCCCTAAGATTGGGAATGAGGCAAGGATGTCTGCTCTAACTTCAATTCAACATCAGTAAGTAACCATCAATCGTAAAAAGTTTTTAAAAATTAATAATAACTGGACTTCCCTGGTGGCGCAGTGGTTAAGAATCCGCCTGCCAATGCAGGGGACATGAGTTTGAACCCTGGTCCGGGAAGATCCCACATGCCACAGAGCAACTAAGCCCATGTGCCACAACTACTGAGTCTGTGTTCTAGAGCCCGCGAGCCACAACTACTTAAGCCCGCGTGCCTAGAGCCCGTGCTCTGCAACAAGAGAAGCCACCACAATGAGAAGCCCGCGCACCGCAATGAAGAGTAGCCCCCGCTCGCCATAACTAGAGAAAGCCCACACACAGCAACAAAGACCCAATGCAGTCAGAAATAAATAAAATAAATAAACTTATTAAAAAAAGTAATAATAACAGCATATTGAATCCCAAGGAAGTGGGAGAAGAGCAGAATTTAGTGAAACAGGAAAAAATATGCATTCGAAAGGATAAACAAAGGCACTACGGATTAAAAAGACTGATAAAGCCCCAGTAAGACTGATCAAGAAAAAAGAAAGCTACAAATGATTAATATCAGGAATAAAAATGGAGACATCACCACAGATACTACAGAAATTAAAAAGATAAGATGTTATCTTTTCAAATGCAAACACATTTGAAAATTTAGAACTAGAAAAATCCCTAAATACATACTACTTAATGAAACTGACACAAAAAGAAACAGAAAATCTGAAGTTCTATAACAATGAGAGAAACTGAACCCAGAATTTTACAACTCCCCACAAAGAAAACTCTAAGTCTAACCGCAGCAAATTCCACTGCACATTTATGAAATAATTAATGCCAATCTCACACAAATTCTACCTAAAAATGGAAAAGGAAGATTCCCCGATCCATTTGCCAAAACTTGAATAAAGTAAAACCTTACATAAATATTAGAAGAAAACGTTTTCCTAAATAAAAAATATTAAATTAAATGCAACAATATATAAGATAATAATACATCACAAGATTGGTTTTATTCTGGAATGCAAAATTGGGTTGTAAATTCATCACATTAATAGAGTAAAAAAAATTATATAGTCACCTCAATAGATACAGAAAAAGCATGATAAAATCCAACATACACTGATGATAAACACTTAGCAAAGGAACAGAAGAGTTAATTTCTTAAATTATCTGTAAAAGCATACAGGAATTATCATAATTATGAAATCTTAAAAGTTCTCCCTTTGATACTGGGAATAAAAAAGTTGTTCCATATGATTGTCCATATGATCAAAAGAATCTACAGAAAAGTATTACCTTTAATAGGTGAATTTAGCAAGATTTTTTGATATAAGGTCAATATACAAAAGTCAACTGCATTTCTATATCAGGGGCACAGAAAATGAAGAAATTTAATATCAATTAGATATTAAATAGAGTATTTTAAAAATCTAATATCTAGGAATAAATCTAACAAAAGAAATATAAGACCTCTATATAGAAAACTATACAGAGTTATGATAGCTAAATAAGACCTAAATAAATGTAGAGATATATCAAGTTGATGGATTAAATGAGTGAACCCCATTAAGAAAATAATTCTCCCCCAAATGATCTACAAATTCAATAAAATCAAAGTTAAAATCACAATAGGCCTTTGTGATAATAATAAAACAGTTCTAACGTTTATACTGAAATTCAAAAGGACAAGAATAGTCAAGACATTCTTTAAGAAGAACGGGTGGAAAGACTTGATCTATTAAATATCAAGTCTTATTACAGAGCTACAGTAATTAAGGCACAATGATACACAAACAAATCAAAGTGCTCAAACAGCTCAGAAATAGACTACCATATATAAGGACATTATATTTATGACAAAAATGGCACTGCAAAGCAGTGGGGAAAGAATCCTCTCTTTAATAAATCATGCTGTACCAATTTGGTATATGGAAGTAAAATCAAAACAGGACCCCTGCTTCACATAATACACAAAATTAAGGTCTAGGGAGACTATAGACCTAAATGAGAAAAGTAAAATAAGAAAGCTTCCAAAAGAAAATAAAGAAGAATATCCTCATATCAGAGTAGAAATATCAGGGTAAGTTCTTAAATAGGACACAAAAATATTAATCAGGAATGAAAATACTGATATGTCAGATATACTAGCCATACCAAAATGGCTAAAGTGAAAAACATGGAAAATATTAAGTGTTGGCTAGGATATCTTACCAGCTATATATGAGAGGTCTCACTGATCCATATCCCAGCTAACACAACAATTTCCATCTTTTTCCCCTTAGCCAGTTTGATGGATGTATATGTCTCTCACTTAGGAAAACATGTTAACATTATCCACAATTAAAGCTGAAGATAAATATATGCAGAAATTCCACTTTTGGTTACATACACAACAGAAACGCTTATAATATACACTAAGATTCAAATACAAGAATGTTCATAGCAGAATTATTTATGAAAATGAAACACTGGAAGTAATCCAAGTGTCTATTGACCAAGAAATGGATGAAAAAATTGTGGTCTATTCATTCATCAGAATAGTATACAGCAATAAAATGAACAATGAAAATGAACAAACTATAGTCACGTGCAACAACACTAATAAATCTCACAAAAGCAGCCAAACACAAAAGAATGCACGCTCCATGACTAACTGAACGCATATAAAATTCAAAACACAGGCAAAACTAAACCATAGTGTTTAGGGATTTAAACTTAGGTGGTACAACCATAAAGGAAAGCAAGGAAATGATTTCCTAAAAGTCAAGATAGTAGTTACCTTTGGAAGAGGAAGGTATACTGATTGGGAGGGAACATGTAGGAGGCTTCAGGAGTACTGGCAATGTTCTATTTCTTGTCCAGGGATATAGTTACATGGGTGTTCAGCTTGTAAAAATCACTGAGCTGCATATTTGTTTTGTGCACTTTTCTGTGTGTATTTCACACATACACAAGTATAAGTTATCTAATTAAAACTTTTATATATATTCATATAGACTATTATAAAATGAGTATAAAGGCTTGATGAGAAGACAGGGGAATAAGAGAGGTGACCACATGGGGCTGGAAATGAAGGATAGGAGTGGCATAGAGAGTGGGATAGCTTAATCTTCCATAATGAGAAGCTACGACACAGTACCTAAAACTAAAAACCAAGTATACCATTTAAGGATATTAAAGTTAGGACAAACAATCAGCTAAGAGAGCAGAGGACTTGTTCTAGGAAAGAGGAAAACTGTAGGCATGAAGTTGGAGGCCTATTGTTCACCAAACAAATTTTGCGGAACTGTTCACTGACTCTTTAACACCTTAAACAAATTTTTTGAAAAAAGAACATCCTACAATGTCACCATTTACAAGCACAACCTTCAACTTAGCCTAAAGGAAAGCTCTCTAAGCAGAAGTGACTCCCCCCTGAACTCTCTTGTCAAGTCCTAAAATGAGTGTAAAAGAAAATAAAGGAAGAAAAACTCAATCTTTCTTCTATCCCCTAACAAAACAAAAGCTATGAACAAAAAGTTAAAGTATATAATGACTAAATAAAAAGAAACTATTTCCACTGTGGATTACAATGCATGAACTACTGGCAAACGACACAAGAATAGCTATAGTATGGAAATATGAATTTAAACATTTCTAAATGTAGTTTAAAAAACAGACATAACTTATAGACTCAAGATACACACATTAAGGCACTAGTGTTGTCAAGTTAAGGTGCCCCTAATGCATAAAAATTAGGCCAAAGACAGTACAATAAAATTACGTGAAATATGCTCATTTATCAATTTCTAAATAAATCTGATTTATTTTTAACTAACATCTCAATTATCCATATTTACATCTGGAATATAACAACTTTTCTCTATTTAACAATCTGAGACAAACAAAATGTTATGATTATACATTAGCTATGCCTCCTCAGTTTCTAGAGCTGAAATGTCATGTCAATTACTTAATAAGATTTAATTTTACCTTGTTTAATCTGTCCTTGCACAATATTACTGGAAGTTGGAGGAGAACCCCTTGCCTTAGAAAGGTCTGGGGTGCCTGGTCTAGGTGGCCTTTAAAAAGAAGAAGAAAATACATGTATATACACACATTCATAGTTTCATAATTCCAGAGCCATTTAAAATATTAAGCTTTCTAGTTCCAAATGAATTGCAAAAGAAACACATAACAGAACATTTTCAATTTGCTGTTCCAAAAAGATAGGGGTTTTTTGTTTTGTACCTATTAACATTTTCCGTTTCAGATTTTAATACAGAAAATTAAATGATTAACAAATAGCAAGTAAAAATTTTACATCTACAGTTTATGCTTTAAACTAGTTTAAGAAATATTTATGAACACTTTAATCTACTACCACTGACAGCTAAATATCATAATTAACCCTTCATTCTTCAGTATTAGCATGCTGATATTTCAGCCCACTCCACATCATTGGTCCAAATGAACGTATGGAACAATATACTGAGTTTCAAAAAATTCAGCCCTACAATCTGAAAAAGGTAATAAGGCATTAAGAAATCTTCCACTCCACAGGCAGACTGTCCCCTTTTGAATTCCAGCCCTACCATTTTACTACTTGTGTGACCCTGGGCAAGTTACTTCACTTCTCTGTGTCTCAGCTCTATCTCTGTAGCAAAAGGATAATAAAAGTACCTACCTTATAGGGGTAAGGGCATTAAGGAGATAACATCTGTAAAGTGCTTACAACAGAGCCAGACACTAGGTAAGTGCTACTTTAGTACGTTAGATTTTAAAAAATCCTAAATGTGGTCGGCTCTCAATAAAGTATAATAAAACCAGAGTTTAAAAAGTTGTCTTCATGACTTCTGGAAAATGAGAAATAGCAACTCAGGTTAAATATGTAGAAATATTACAAGAATACTCTCCTGCACTTTAAAAAGTTGTTTCCTCTTTTCCCAGAGAAATTCTGACTATACTTCTCACAAAATGCTGAAGCCAGCCACTGAACACTTACCATTCATCACCGTGGGTCACACATTTTAACCAAATATACAATTTGAAATAAATGTTAGTGCAAACTGTAAACAGATACAATCTAAGATTATATTTACCGAAGAGCTAGTCTATAATTTGTTAAAGCTAAACTCTGACCTACTCCCTCATTCTAAGTTTTTTTTAAAAAGCTACTAAGTATGTCTGAGTATAGATAAAACTGTACAATTTGATTATATTTTGTCATGCATGTTGTATTTAAAATTTAAAGGGGAAACACTGAGATGACACAAAAATGCCAAGGTGTGTAGAGCGCCCCACCCCCCAAAAAAAGGTAATAAGAAGTGACAAAAATAAAACAGGTTTCTTTTTTTTTGAAACATAAGAATAAAATCAAACTATCATGGTCACACCTGGTAGGGCCTTTCTTCATATGATCACCAATAAAAGTTGCATTGGTCATACTCATTAAGGTATTTGCCAAAGATATGATAGACAGGAGATGCTGTGTGGTGACGGCCCGGGACACTCCGTAAGTTCCCTTTCCTACTCCCTCCATCGCCAGCAGCTTTCTTCCTATTTCTGCTTTCCCATGTGATAGTTTACAAGCAGCCTGATTATAACCAGGAAGCATCAGTGACATATGACCCCCTCTCGATAAGAGGCCGAACGATACTGTGCAGTGGGGTTTCAGCATTCCAAGGCGATCAAGACAGACTTCATCCAGAACATCATTCAAACCCCAGGCATGAAGGCAGGACATGAACAATTTTGCTGTGTCCATAGTCAGATTATATTCTAACAGGGTCAGTGGCTTAGATTTGCTGGCCCGATATTCGGGATCACCTTCTTCCCGCCTCTGTCTCATTATCTCCTCATCCTCCTCTTCATCATCAAGGAGATGTTCCTTTATGTTCTCTTTGATAGTTTCTTTCACTTGTTGGAAGAGAACTGCTGCTCGTTTTCCAGTTAGAAAAGAGCCCCCTTTGTCTGAACCGCCAGATGCTTTTTGCAGATTCTCTGGGGAAATAAGCGCAGTATTCGGCCTAGAGGCTTCTTCAGTCAGGAGCTGAATAATCAACGCTTCCACATCAAAGAAAAGCACATGTATGTCCGGGTCTGTTAGGTTTGTCTTTATTGCTTGAACCATCAGGGAGTTATGAGAATATTTAGGTAAATTTCCCTGCAACAAATATTTTTAAAAGATGGCTATAATTCAAAGTATTTAATTTCATGCATTCATTAATGAACAATAAATAATCAAAGGGATTTAAATGCTTATTAAGCTGTCTTTTTAGGTATCTATATCATTAAAAGTAACACACTAACTCTGCCAATCAGCAGCATATCAAAGATATGAACTTAAACAATTAGAAGAACTTTACGCTGAAACAATTATAAGACTGTCAATTAATCTTTTAAAAAAAGAAAATGAAAGTTAATTATTGAAGCAGGGAGTCTTTTTACTCATAGAACAGATTAAAAATTGTTTCAATAACTTATATGCAAATTCTATCTCTGGGAATGTAATACTACTTGTTCCACCTGAAAGAATAATGCATTCATCACAGCTACTCATCCTTTTAAGTTGCTGCACCATCAAATTCCTCTTTTTACTTTACCTTCAATCTCTCCCTCTCCATAAATTCTTTTCCCTCAGTAGAGAACATGTTCAAGTCTACTTAGTCTTTAAAAGTGTTATCCTTTGACCATGTTCCTTCTTCTATTTCTTTCCCAGTCTACTGCCCCTTTTAGCCACATTTAAGGAAAGTAGTAGACTAATCCAGTGGAAACTTTTCAGTCCCTCTCCTCGTTAATCTCTTGGCAGTATCTCTGACCATATCCATAATCTCTGACATTGTTGATTTTGCTAAGAGAGACAGAAAGAGAGAGAAAGTACAAAAAGAGCTTCCCAGAGAACACCTTCTTAATGAACCTTCTAGTTCTGACCACCCTTCTCAGTCAGCTGCCCTGAAAACTCATTCTTTCTCCCATATTAGAACTATCACCTACATGCAGGTGGCTCCCTAATCTCCATCACCAGCCAGACCAGCTCCTGAAAGAGTTTCAATCCTACAATTCCCACTGCTTGTATCTGGATGTCCCATAGAACCTTGTACTTAATCTGTCCTAATCTCCACCCTCCCACTAAACCTGCTGCATCTCCCAAATCATTGGTTGAGAATCATTCTTCTAATCTATCCCCACCATCACCATCACTATGTTCAGACCCTTATCTCCTCTCCTCTAAACAGATGTCACTGCCCCTAGTCTCTCCTTACCCCCATCCAGCCTTCACAGGCCACAAGACTGCTTTCTGAAGAACAAATCTAATTATGTCACTCTTCTGCCAAACACTGCCATTATCATGGGTTATTAAGAGAAATGGAAAATACAAAATTAAAACTAAATCAAAGTATAGGTGACTAGATCTCAAGATGAGAAAGGACTTGTCAAACACACTTAAATTTAAAATTCACTACTATAAAAAGTTAAGGCAAGTAAGAAATAGGAAGAAAAATGTGCCAGAAATAGGACTAATGAAGTTATAATCTATATAAAAAATAGTAATACCAAAATAAAAGAAAAGGGAAAAATACCATAAAGGTCAAGGGCAATTCACAGTAAAAGAGACAAATAGTCAAGGAATATAAGAGAAAACCTACTCAAATGAACTGTCGAGGAAATAACAATAACCACGAGATACCACTTATAAAATTAGCAAACAGTAAACACACAAAAAATACTTAGCCAGGAGTACAATGAAAGTCAGAGCCACACACTGCAGGCATGAATTTAAATAGAGCCTTTTGGAAGAGCAATTTGGCAAAATACAGCATGAGCCCTTAAGACTGTTTGATCCAGTACATTTATTTCTAGAACCCTATCCTAAATAGTCAGAAATACAAAGACGTTCAGTGAAACAGTGTCCGTTATTTTAGATTGAAAACAACCTAAATAATCCAACAGTAAAGAAATAAATAAGCATAACCATGTGATAAATATTGTAATCACTATAAATCATGCTTCCTGGGCACATTTAACCACATGGCAAAATGCCCATGTTCCAATTTTAAGTGAGATAAGATTACATATGTGCACATACGTGTACACACACACACACACACACACACACACTATACAACAGAGTATAATTCTGATTTCATTTATTTAATGCCCAAGTATGCATTTGAGCACAGTGACAAACACTGGAAAGAAATACATGAAAATGTTCATAGCAACCACTTTTTGTGATGGAGTCATATCAGATTTACATTTTCTTCATATTTCCATATATTTCTTAAATTGTATATAATATGTATTATTTTCATAATTAGAAAATAATGCTCTAGGATAAAATACAAAATCCTTCAGCACAACATTCAAGGCCCATTACAATTTGATACCAGATATTTTCCAGCTATAACAAACAGGCTCTAGCACCATAACCACACTCCCTCACCCATTAATCCCTTTATTTATTTCTTTACCCAAAATATTCTTCTTTGCTCTACTCCAATCCCTTCTCTTCCATCAAGACCCTAATTCTCCCGGGAAAGTTAGCCCACAATGAACCCAGTTCCCATAACATTTTCTGTACTATATATCACAAACCTGTAAGCCTTGGCTATATTTATATAATTAGTTCTTTTATGTATTTACATTTTCCTGTACTCTACAGGAACTATACCTTACTCATCTTGTGTAACCCCATGCGTATCAGAGTACCTGGCAGAATGAACAAAGAACATAAAAATCTTCATAAAATTATTTTAAGTGGTTAATCAACTCTTCACTCGTAAAATTACACTAAGTCCCTTTAAATGGTCTATCTTCTGTCTCAGTCCTCCTCCCATGTGACTATGTTCCTTTCCAGCTTAAGAGGCTTCAACAGCATTTTATAACCCAAGGATAAAATCTTTGCAAAGACTTCTTTGCAAAGCACAGAACAGCCTCCAAAATAGACTGCTGCCGACTCCCCCAATTCCATGTCTAACCACAACCCTGCATCTTCTACTGAAACCAAATTAAACCACTTGTGCCTTCCAGAACCATGCAGCTGCAGACATTTGTACCTTTGCATTTCTTATGCCAGGATCATGCTCCTTTCTCATTCTCACTGCTGCCACTCAAGTCATACTTCTATTCAAACTTCAAGAA
This sequence comes from Orcinus orca, assembly GCF_937001465.1. Lineage (NCBI taxonomy): Eukaryota > Metazoa > Chordata > Mammalia > Artiodactyla > Delphinidae > Orcinus > Orcinus orca. Next base: position 17,531,264 of record NC_064573.1, read on the forward strand.
GTATCTCAAGTGGCTGCTCTTTCAAAAATTATTTCCAGAATTACCACTAATTCTGCTTCCTTTGTATAAACCTCTGCTCTGAATGGAATAAATGGTGTTTAAAGGAAGGTAGAAAATAAATATTATTTCCATACTATAGCTTAAGAACCTAAGGTGCATAAGCAGTACAGATCAATTTACACTACACAAAATATGAAGTAAAAAAAAAAAACAAGACTTTCTGAATTTCATTCCTCTGTTTAACTCATTCATTCCACATTTATCTATGTTTGTGCAAGGCACTAAGGATACAAAGATAAATAAGATGATTTTCTAGTCATGCAACTCAAAACTAATGAATAATGAAATTACTATGTAGGATGAATGGTGCTACAAATAAAGGGCAGTTGGAAGGTACAATAAGAAACACAACAAAAAGAGACTTCCCTGGTAGCTCAGTAGTTAAGAATCTGCCTGCCAATGCAGGGGACACAGGCTCGAGCCCTGGTCTGGGAAGATCCCGCATGCCGTGGAGCAACTAAGCCCATGTGCCACAACTACTGAGCCTGCACGCCACAACTACTGAAGCCCACACACCTACAGCCTGTGCTCTGCAACAAGAGAAGCCACCGCAATGAAAAGCCTGCGCACCACAACGAAGAGTAGCCCTTGCTCACCGCAACAAGAGAAAGCCTGTGCACGGCAACGAAGACTTGATGCAGCCAAAAAACAAAAAGAAACACAACAGAGAAAGAGAAAGTACCAGCTCCACCTTGGGTGATCAGGGAGAACCTCACCAAAGGGACAACTTGAGGTATGAAAGGGCAGAAAGATAGCAGGATGTGAAAAAGGATAAAGGCAGGAAACATCACAGGATGGGTGTTGATGTTGATGACCAAGACAAAGAATGCAAGGCATGGTTCACTGAGAGCACAGATGTCCACACTAAGGCTTTTGAACTTTCTCTTGCAGGCTTAGGAGCCATTAAAACAGTGCTTCTCTCAGAACACCAGGGATGCTTGTTAAAGTACGGGCTCCTGGGCCTGATATCAGACCTGAATCAATGTCTCTTAGAATGGATCAGAATCTGCCTAATGAAACCCTAGATGGCTTTATACAGTAAAGTATGAGAGCTCCTATCTAACGGCTTTAATAAGGGGAGTAACATGATCAAATTTAATTTTATAACTATTTATCCACCAGCAATGTTGGCTGAAAAGAAGTAAGATCAGGATTATGAATATAAACCTGGAGGAAACAGAAGCCATCCAGATGAGGGAAGATAAAAGTATGCAATAGTACTGAAAATGTAGATGGGATGGGTTGAAGGACGCATACGCTAATGTTTTATTTCTCACACCACCATGCTTAGTATTTCCTTTTTCAAACACTAAATGTGTAATGTCAAACACTATGTTTAGAAGACGGCAGTGTGGGAATACGCCAAGTTAGCATCTCTCCACAACTAGGGCGCCTGCCGGCCGCTGGTGGAGAACTCTGACACCCAAGGAGGTGGGAGGAACCCCCAAGTGAACTGGTAGGAAATGGGGGACTGAATGGGGAGGAGAAGGAGAGACCAGACAGGATTGGTGCCCCTGAGGCTGTGGAAATCAGGAGAGGCAGGCAGGAGGGGCCCTCAGGAGGAGTGGGAGAGGAGCAGAGGGTGTTTGCGCCACACACCCAGGCACAGGGAGCCTGCTGAGCTCCCAGGCTGGTCCCCTGCCCTCCAAGGCCCCACCCAGGCCGCGTGGGTCCTTTGGGGCACAGGAGGTAGGCAAGAGAGATCAGCAGAGGCAGGGAGAGGGGCCCTCCCGGAGGAGTGGGAGAGGAGTGGAGGGCATTTGCCCTGCCCACTCCAGCCCAGGAGACCTAGTGTTCTCCCAGGTGAGGTCCTCCCACGCCCTGAGACCAGGGGTGGGGGGCACACCTGGGCCCCTTCTGTTCCCCCCCCCCACCTTTTTTTTTTTTTTTTTTGCGGTACACGGGCCTCTCACTGTTGTGGCCTCTCCCGTTGCGGAGCACAGGCTCCGGACGCGCAGGCTCAGCGGCCATGGCTCACGGGCCCAGCCGCTCCGCGGCATGTGGGATCTTGCCGGACCGGGGCACGAACCCGCATCCCCTGCATCGGCAGGCGGACTCTCAACCACTGTGCCACCAGGGAAGCCCTCCCCCCTTGTTTTTAAAAAACTTTTTTTTTCCTTTTTGTTTTCATTTCCCTCCTCTCTTTTACTATTGTGGCACCAATGTACCTTCTGGTTGTTGATTCGTATACATTTTTATTTTTATATTCTTTCTAACGTATCTGTTAGTTTCGTAGACTAATTTTATTTTTTACTTTGTTATTGTTCTTTTTTTTTTTTCTTTTTGCCACCCCACATGGCTTGCGGGATCTTGGTTCACCACCTGAGGGTCAGGCCAAAGCTCCTGCAGTGGGAGCTCCAAGTCCGAACCACTGGACTAACAGAGAACCTCAGACCACAGGGAATATTCACTGGAGTGAGGTCTCACGGAGGTCATCATCTCAGCACCAAGACCCAGCTCTACCCAACAGCCTACAAACTCCAGTGTTGGAAACCTCAGGCCAAACAACGAGTAAGACAGGAACACAATCCCACTCAGTAAAAAAAATTAAAAAAACAATGAGACGGCAAAAAATTACATCACAGATGAAGAAGCAAGGTAAAAACCTACAAGACCAAATAAATGAAGAGGAAATAGGCAACCTACCTGAAAAAGAATTCAGAGTAATGACAGTAAAAATAATCCAGAATCTCAGAAATAGAGTGGAGGCAGGGACTGAGAAAATACAAGAAATGTTTAACAAAGATCTAGAAGAACTAAAGAACAAACAAACAGAGATGAACAACACAATAACTGAAAGGAAAAATACACTAGAAGGAATCAATAACAGAATAACTGAGGCAGAAGAACGGATAAGTGAGCTGGAAGACAGAATGGGAGAAATAACTGCCAAGGAGCAGAATAAAGAAAAAAGAATGAAAAGAATTGAAGACAATCTCAGAGACCTCGGGGACAACACTAAACACACCAACATTCGAATTATAGGGGTCCCAGAAGAAGAAGAGAAAACGAAAGGGTCTGAGAAAATATTTGAAGATATTATAGTGGAAAACTTCCCTAACATGGGAAAGGAAAAAGTCACCCAAGTCCAGGAAGCACAGAGAGTCCTATACAGGATAAACCCTAGGAAAAACACCAAGACAAAAAAAACCAAGACACATATTAATCAAACTAACAAAAATTAAATTCAAAGAAAAAATATTAAAAGTAGCAAGGGAAAAACAACAAATAACACACAAGGGAATCCCCATAAGGTTATCAGCTTATTTTTCAGCAGAAACTCTGCAGACCAGAAGGGAGTGGCAGGATATACTTAAAGCGATGAAAGAGAAAAACCTACAACCAAGATTACTCTACCCAGCAAGGATCTCATTCAGATTTCATGGAAAAATCAAAAGCTTTCCAGACAAGCAAAAGCTAAGAGAATTCAGCACCATCAAACCAGCTTTACAACAAATGCTAAAGAAATTTCTCTAGGCAGGAAACACAAGAGAAGAAAAAGACCCACAAAAGCAAACCCAAAACAATTAAGAAAATGGTAATAGGAACACACATATTGGTAATAACCTTGAATGTAAATGGATTAAATACCCCAACCAAAAGACACAGACTGGCTCAATGGATACAAAAACAAGACCCATATATGTGCTGTCTACAAGAGACCCACTTCAGACCTAAGGACACATACAGACTGAAAGTGAAGGGTTGGAACAAGATATTCCATGCAAATGGAAATCAAAAGAAAGCTGGAGTAGCAATATTCATATCAGATAAAATAGACTTTAAAATAAAGACTGTTACAAGAGATAAGGAGGGACACTACATACAGTGTTCAAAGGATCAATCCAAGAAGAAGATATAACAATTATAAATGTTTATGCACCCAACACAGGAGCACCTCAATACATAAAGCAAATGCTAACAACCATGAAAGGAGAAATCGACAGTAACACAATAATAGAAGGGGACTTTAACACCCCACTTTCACCAATGGACAGATCATCCAAAATGAAAATAATTAAGGAAACACAAGCTTTACATGACACAATAGACCAGATAGATTTAATTGATATTTATAGAACATTCCACCCCAAAGTGGCAGAATACACTTTCTTTTCAAGTGCACACAGACCATTCTCCAGGATAGATCACACCTTGGGTCACAAATCAAGTCTTGGAAAATTTAAGAAAACTGAAATCACATCAAACATCTTTTCTGACCACAACACTATTAGATTGGAAATCAATTACAGGAAAAAAAACTGTAAAAAACACAAATACATGGAGTGTAAACAGTGAGCTACTAAATAACCAAGAGATCACTGAAGGAATTAAAAAATACATAGAAACAAATGACAACAAAAACACGATGACCCCAAACCTATGGGACACAGCAAAAGCAGTTCTAAGAGGGAAGTTTATAGCAATTCAATCTCACCTCAAGAAACAAGAAAAATCTCAAATAAATAATCTAATCCTACACTTAAAACAACCTGAGAGGGCTTCCCTGGTGGCGCAGTGGTTGAGAGTCCATCTACCGATGGACAGGGGACACGGGTTCGTGCCCCGGTCCGGGAAGATCCCACATGCCGCGGAGCGGCTGGGCCCGTGATCCATGGCCACTGAGCCTGCGGGTCCGGAGCCTGTGCTCCGCAACGGGAGAGGCCACAACAGTGAGAGGCCCGCGTACCGCAAAAAAAAAAAAAAAAAAAAAAAAAACAACCTGAGAAAGAAGAACAAAGAAAACCCAAAATCAGTAGAAGGAAAGAAATCATAAAGATTAGAGCAGAAATAAATGAGACAGAAACGAAGAAAACAATAGCAAAGATCAATAAAAGTAAAAGCTGGTTCTTTGAGAATATAAGCAAAATTGATAAACGCTTAGCCAGACTCATCAAGAAAAAAAGGGAGAGGACGCAAATCAATAAAATTAGAAATGAAAAAGGAGAAAATCACCACTGACACTGAAGAAATACAAAGGTTTATAAGAGACTACTACAAACAACTACATGCCAATAAAATGGACAACCATGAAGAAATGGACAAATTTTTGGACAGGTTCAATTTTTCCAAGACTAAACCAGGAAGAATTAGAAAATATAAACAGACCTATCACAAGTAATGAAATTGAAACCATAATTGAAAAACTTCCAACAAACAAAAGTCCAGGACCAGATGGCTTCACAGGGGAATTCTATCAAACATAGAGAAGAGCTAACACTGATCCTTCTCAAACTCTTCCAAAAAACTGCAGAGGGAGAAACATTCCCAAATTCATTCTGTGAAGTCACCATCACCCTAATACCAAAACTAGAAAAAGATATCACACAAAAAAGAAAATTATAGACCAATATCACTGATGAACATAGATGCAAAAATCCTGAACAAAATACTAGCAAACAGAATCAAACAGCACATTAAAAGGATCACACACCATGATCAAGTGGGATTTAACCCAGGGAGGCAAGGATTCTTCAATATACACAAATCAATCAATGTGATATATCACATTAACAAATTAAGGAAAAAAACCATATGATCATCTCAATAGATGCAGAAAAAGCTTTTGACAAAATTCAACACCCATTTACGATAAAAACTCTCCAGAAAATGGGCATAGAGAGAACCTACCTCAACAAAATAAAAGCTATATATGACAAACCCACAGCAAACATCATACTTAATGGTGAAAAACTGAAACCATTTCCACTAAGATCAGGAACAAGACAAGGATGTCTACTCTCGCCACTCTTATTCAACATAGTTTAGGAAGTCCTAGCCATGGCAATCAGAGAAGAAAAAGAAATAAAAGGAATACAAATTGGAAAAGAAGAAGTAAAACTGTCACTGTTTGCAGATGACATGATACTATACATAGAAAGTCCTAAAGATGCTACCAGAAAACTACTAGAACGAATCAATGAATTTGGTAAGGTTGCAGGATACAAAATTAATGCACAGAAATCTCTGGCATTCCTATACACTAACAATGAAATATCAGAAAGAGAAATTAAGGAAACAATCCCATTTACCATCACAACAAAAAAGAATAAAATACCTAGGAATAAACCTACCTAAGGAGGCGACAGACTTGTACTCAGAAAACTATAAAACACTGATGAAAGAAATCAAAAATGACATAAACAGATGTAGAAATATACAATGTTTTTGGATTGGAAGAATCAATATTGTGAAAATGACTATACCACCCAAAGCAATCTACAGATTCAATGAAGTCCCGATCAAACTACCAATGGCATTCTTCACAGAATTAGAACAAAAAATTTTACAGTTTATATGGAAACACAAAAGACCCTGAATAGCCAAAGCAATCTTGAGAAAGAAAAACGGAGCTGGAAGAATCAGGCTCCCTGACTTCAAACTATACTACAAAGCTACAGTAATCAAGACAGTATGGTACTGGCACAGAAACAGAAATATAGATCAATGGTAGAGGATAGAATGCCCAGAGATAAACCCACACACATATGGGTACTTAATTTATGACAAAGGAGGCAAGAACATACAATGGAGAAAAGACTGCTGCTTCAATAAGTGGTGCTGGGAAAACTGGACAGCTACAGGTAAAAGAATTAAATTAGAAGATTGCCTAACACCATACACAAAAATAAACTCCAAATGGATTAAAGACTTAAATGTAAGACCAGACACTATAACACTCTTAGAGGAAAACATAGGAAAAACACTCTTTGACATAAACCACAGCAAGATCTTTTTTGACCCACCTGCTAGAGTAATGGAAATAAAACCAAATATTAAAAAATGGAACTTAATTAAACTTAAAAGCTCTTGCACAGCAAAAGAAACCATTAACAAGACAAAGAGGCAACCCTCAGAATGGGAGAAAATATTTGTAAATGAAACAACAGACAAAGGATTAATCTCCAAAGTATACAAACAGCTCATGGAGCTCAATATCAAAAAAACAAACAATCCAGTTTAAAAATGGGCAGAAGGGGGGCTTCCCTGGTGGTGCAGTGGTTGAGGGTCCGCCTGCCGATGCAGGGGACGCGGGTTTGTGCCCCGGTCCGGGAGGATCCCACGTGCCGCGGAGCGGCTGGGCCCGTGAGCCATGGCCGCTAAGGCTGCGCGTCTGGAGCCTGTGCTCCGCGACGGGAGAGGCCCCAATAGTGAGAGGCCCTGTACCGCAAAAAATAAATAAATGAAAAATAAATAAATAAAAATGGGCAGAAGACCTAAATAGACATTTCACAAGGAGGGCATTCAGATGGCAAGAGGCACATGAAAAGATGCTCAACATCACTAATTATTAGAGAAATGCAAATCAAAACTACAATGAGGTATCACCTCACACAGGTCAGAATGGCCATTACCAAAAAAGCTAGAAACAATAAATGCTGGAAAGGGTGTGATGAAAAGGGAACCCTCCTGCACTGTTGGTGGGAATATAAATTGATACAACCACTATGGAAAACAGTATGGAGGTTCCTTAAAAAACTAAAAATATAACTACCATGTGACCCAGCAATCCTACTACTGGGCATATACCCTGAGAAAACCATAATTGAGAAAGAGACATGCACCACAATGTTCATTGCAGCTCTATTTACAATAGCCTGGAGATAGAAACAACCTAAGAGCCCATCATCGGATGAATGGATAAAGAAGATGTGGCACATATATACAATGGAATATTACTCAGCCATAAAAAGAAACGAAATTGAGCTATTTGTAGTGAGGTGGATGGACCTACAGTCTATCATACAGAGTGAAGTAAGACAGAAAGAGAAAAACAAATACCATATGTTAACGCATATATATGGAATCTAAAAGAAAAAACAAAAAAAAAGTACTGATGAACCTAGTTGCAGGGCAGAAATAAAGATGTAGACATAGAGAATGGACTTGAGGACATGGCGTGGGAGGGAGGGAAGCTGGGGTGAAGTGAGAGTAGCATCGATGTATATACACTACCAAATGTAAAATAGATAGCTAGTGGGAAGCAGCTGCATAGCACAGGGAGATCAGGTCGGTGCTTTGCGACGACCTAGAGGGGTGGTATAGGGAGGATGGGAGGTAGGCTCAAGAGGGAGGGGATATGGGGACATATGTATGCATGTGGCTGATTCACTTTGTTGTACAACAGAAACTAACATAGTATTGTGAAGCAACTGGACTCCAATAAAGATTTATTAAAACAAAAAACACTACGCTTAATGCTTTGTACCTGCCGACACTAACTGGACTGAATGATACATTAAATTATATATTTATAATAAATACATTATATCTAATATACTACTAATATAAAAATTATTACTAACAATGATAGCTGCCACATACTAATCTGTTGCTATGACCTAGGTACTATGCTAGGCATTAGGGTTGGTTATGTCACTTCAAAGGGTAAAATATTAGGTAGACAGACATGACACTTGGTCTGAGGGAATAATAACAACAACATTAGGTAAACACAGTGCTTTAGTAAATACTGTCTTTCCAGAAAAAATCTACAAAATTTTTTTAGGAGAAAAAGAAACCATTACTACCAAAGAGTAAAAAAATTAGACATGTTTGATAAGGAAATTACTGAAGCAGCAAGAGTAGCTTGAAGAAAAAAAGGCCAGAGTGAGGACACAAGGTTGGCTTTTAAGCTCCCTCCTCTGACGTCAACCACGGTGTGCCCCTTTCAGCACCCCGGGATCACCCCAGGTGTCCGCCTCTTTCTGGGAGGTGTGCCAACAGACAGCCTGTGTGCTCAGACAACTGAAAGGTTATCTAGCGTCTGGTACCACGGTATCTGGGTGTGACTGTGTGCAACTCCTCTTATCAGCCTCTTGGCCCTACTGATTGTGTCACTGGGGCAAAAAATGTATCTAATAGCAATCCACAGCCAGAAAAGAGAGGGGAAAAAGAAAGAAAGAAGGAATACAACAATGAAAGCAGATGAGAAGAGAACAGAGGGAGACTGAAGGAAAGGAGAGAAAATGTCTCATCCCCACGTCCTGTAGGTCAACTATAATTTCTAACTAACTCCTGCATATGACCTGTAATGCCTGACAATGGATTTTACTGACTTCACAATAATAAAGTCTCATTAGCACAAAATATAGATATCCAGCAAAGTTGTGAGGGTAACATTTTAGCTACATACATGAAGATGACAGAGTTGATCACTGATATGTGTGGTATCTAGTGTGTTACACTAAGATTAGCTAATGGAAAATGAACAGAAACATCTACCAAACTCCAAGGGTCTCTTGGCTTAATCATAAGATATACACATCTAGAGCAAACTAACTCATTCAAATCATCTTATATTCCTAACAACTTCAAGGACAGGCCATCTGATCCTGGAAATTCTTTAACAGGAATGTTAGTATATTTGCTCTGCCACCTTTATTAAAGAACATCTGAAATGTGTGCTCACAAACTCATGTTTGCATTATCACGGAGAAAGATTCATTTCAATTCAATAAATATTTGTGAAGTACCCATTTCATGCAATATGCTTGGGAGAAAATAAAGCCTCTGTACTTAAGGCTATAACTTAAAAACTTACTTGAAAAAGGCCAGCAGAAAAGCTAAATCATAAGGTATATACAAATGAAATGGTCTCAAATTTGCTAGTAAAACTCAATGGTAAATGTAAAACACATATACACACACTTTAGAAGCTAATAAGACAGCTATATTTGACATTTTCATTGCAAGTACTAAGCCTATTCTAACCTTATGTTTTCTGTGTAGAAGAAAACACAGAATTAGCCATTTCAGATACTAAATAAGGAACTTGACTTAAAATATTACAGAAAAGCAAAAAGAGGAAAAAATTATTGGATTGCTTGCTCATCACTGAAAGTGAACCTGTGACAATCACAGAAAGAGTAGCAGGTAAAATTGTGTCTCAAGTGAAAACCCCAGCAAAGTGACAGAACCATGATCATGAGACTAGTCCTTATTCAAGCACGGGTATTTTTCAGCACACGCACACACATGCGCAGCATAGGCAGAAGCCTCCAGCAACAATAACAAACGAAACAAAGCGATATCATACAATCTGCAGAGGAGAAAAGGCTGATATAGCTTTGCTATAGCATGTATTGTTATTAAATATTTGAATATACACTAGGTTAAGTCATGTCTGCTGAAACACCTGATAGCTTTGTCCCCTAAAACCAGTGTTACAATAATATTTTAGCCTTATTTCATCTTATCCAATGACTAAGAGATATTTAAAACATAGGCAATAATTTTACTCTTGCACCATTCACTTCAATGGTCCCAACTTAAAAGCTTACTTATTTCTGAATTGTTTTTTAATGCCATAGTTTCGGGGACTATTTTTAAGGTTACCTGGTAAAATAATTTATTATTTTTCCTTGAAGAGCCTTGAGACCAACCTATAATTATACCAAACAGTTCAGATCTCTACCTAAAGTTGATTTATGAAGTGAGCATTAAATGTCGGCTGATTTTGATCTTCTTCTAAAGTGTAAAGAAGAAAAGTGGATGATTTTTTAAAAATCTGAATCCGCTTTGAAACCAGAGATCAAGGATACTAATAATAAGACTAGGAAATGTTACATATCTAACACACACACACACACACACACACACAGACACACACACACACACTTCTATAAATATCAATACTGAGTTCTAAAATAGAATACAAGAAAAAATATGTATTGAAAAATATTAAATAATATTTTATAAAATAATTAGGTAGATATCATTTATAATGCATGTTCTAAATAATTTTTAATTTCCTAAGTACAGTGTAAAGAACTAGTTTATTACCTACAAATATAGTGGTAAGAAAAATAATTTTACTCTTGATTATGGATAGGATATTTTATTGAATAAGAATCTTTAAAAGAACTTCTGAAATTCTGACGCATAATGTTAAATTTCAACAAATAAAAACACACTGCTGTCTTAATGTACTTCTAAAACATTCTATAATTAGCTAAGGGGAAAAATCCCATCATCTGCTATAAAAAAAAAAAGTATGGTTTTAATGTTAATGATTTTAAGTATTAGGAAAAAGGAAGGAAGGGAGGGAATAAGGAAGAGAAGGAGGCAGGGGAGAGTGGAGAGGGAAACACAAAAAGTGTAACTATCAAGAAAATGTCTAAGACTGAAATGGATATTTGGTGCCCTCTGCTGTCATACTGCTGTTACTGAATACTAATAGGAAAATACAGCGAGATGAGCTCTCTCAGAGAATCCATTTTTAAGATGGAATTAGACAATATACTTATTCTAAATATTTCATTTTGGATAGAAAAGGATTTTATGATTAGGTATGAATTACAATATACTCATTAGATTTGACGTTATTTCACTTCCTGTCATGTGTTTTCATTAACAAGTACATTAATAAGCATAAACCAAAGAGAGGTAGTTTAGCTATTGAGAGGTTTTAAGGTTTTATACTGCACTGTAATTTATTTCATATGACATAAATGAAATGTAAATTACTCAAAAGTTAATTATAAGTGTTAAATATAAACACTTTTTGTATTTCTTTTTTTTTTTTTTTCTTTTTGGCCACACTGTGCAGCTGGTGGGATCATAGTTCCCTGGGACTAAGAAACATTCACACTCAAGCAGATCCTAGCTTGTTTCTAACCCTCTTCTCCCACCACTGCTGGCCTCGGCACACGCTGCACTATCTCACTATGCCCACACACCATCCCCACCCACATCTGCACGTGGTGTTGTCTTTGCCTGGGATGTTCTTGCCCACTTTTCTTCCCGATGTCAAGCCTCTACACAAATGGCTCTTCAGAAGAGCCTTCCCAACAACTCTGCAGGTCAGCTCATCTTCCTAGGTCTCTGTCGCACTCAGCTCATACAGTCTAGTCGAGCGCTCACCACAGTGAACCGCACGCTTGTCCCCCACATCAGAGCAGGAACTCCTCAGTGCCACAGTCTGGTGGGTGTGGGTGTGATTAGTGCACTCTCCAACTGCTCTCACGCATGGCACGGTTTATCGTACGCACTCAGTATGTGCTGAATGAATGCAGCCAATCAATCAATCAGGAGTATTAAACAAGTGTGTGCTGAATACCTATTGAGATAAATGTTTTCAAACATGTTGCTCATTTAACTTCATTACAACCTTATTACACCCCTTCCTCACCTTAAAGTTAAAAACAAATGGAAGCTCAGAGGTCAGTCAGTCACACAGGTCTCATAGTTCGTCAATGGTTAAGTTATGGGAGGAAGCCCAGGTCCTCCTGTATCTGCCTGACGTTTGATTCTAGACATCAAGAGGTTCTCAGCGTTCGTTCTGTAGAGACTCTAGAGATGGAGGGGTGGGGGTGAGGGAAAAAGTGAGTCCACCCGACATTAATCAACCTTCGAACACTGCTTCGTTCACAGTAGTTCAGTGAACACTCTGTGCTGGGCACTGGAAGCACAAGGAGGAATATCAAATGGTCCTTGGAGGAGCTCTTGGTCTGATATAAAGCAGTGGATCTCAGCCAGGGGTGATGTTTTCCCCCCAGCCCCAAAGGACATTTGGCCACGTCTGCAGACATCATTGTTAGTCACAATTAGGAGAGGGTGCTAATGGCCAGTGGGTAGAGGCCAGGGATGCTGAGAAGCATGTTACAGTGCACAGGGCAGCCCCCAGAGCAAAGAATTATCCAGCACAAAGTGTCAGTAGTGCTAAAGTCAAGAAACCCTGATACAGAGAAACAGCCACGTAAACAAGTATATGTCCTTGCTTCCATATACCGGTGCAAGGCAACAAGTACCAGGATGGAAACATAAGCCAAGTGCCAGAGAATCTGAGAAGATTCAACTGACTCTGCTAAACTTAGCAGCATTACCTGAAAAAATTCAGGACCTTTGTGGAGATAATGGGCATAGAACTGAGGCTCCTGAGATGAGTGGGAGTTAGCTAGGTGACGGGCTCAGAGGGCAGGGGGCATGGAACAAGGCCACTCCAGACACAACAAATAGTAAGTACAGATGACCCTTGAAAAACTCGGAGGTTACATGCATCGACCCATCCGTGCAGTCAAAACTCTGCGTGTAATTTATAGTCGGCCCTCCAATATCTGCAGTTCCTCCATGTCCACAAATACAACCAACGCTGGATTGTGTTGCACTGTGGTGCTTACGACTGAAAAGAAATCCACATATAAGTGGACCCACACGGTTCAAACCCGTGTTGTTCAAGGGTCAACTGTATATACTACGTTTACTGAAATACAGGTGAAAAAGACTGGGAACCAATTTACATTAGACTGTAAAAAACTAAAATCCTGATTTATGATGATGAATCCCCTCCTTTTGTCTCTTTTTTCTACCTCTTCCTTTATACCCATCCACTCCCCTGAGAAAATGTAAGTTTCACCAAGGCTAATTGCTGCTAGGTGATTGTTATTGAGGTGTGACTGTGATTAAGAAAAACAGGTATCTTTACACAAACTAAGAAGAGGGAGATGTGTGGAAGGCAACGGAAAGATCTCTGAATATACAGGCACACCTCAGAGACACTGTGGGTTCGGTTCCAGACCACCACAATAAAGCGAATAAGATCACAATAAAGTGAGTCACATGAATTTCTTGGTTTCCCGGTGCATATACAACTTATGTTTACACTATTCTGTAGTCTATTAACTGTGCAATAGCATGTCTAAAAAATGCACCTACCTTAATTAAAAATACTTTATTGCTAAAAGATTGTTAACCATCATCTGAGCCCTCAGGAAGTCGAAATCTTTTTGCTGGTGGAGGGTCTCCTCAACATCGGTGGCTGCTGACTTTATCAAGGTGACGGCTGCTGAAGGCTGGGGCAGCTGGGGCAGTCTCTTAAAATAAGACAACAGTGTAGTCTGCTGCGTCAAATGACTCTTCCTTCCATTAACGATCCCTCTGGAGCAGGCTATGCTGTTTAATAGTATTTTACCCACAGAACTTCTTTCAAAATTGGAGTCAATCCTCTCAAACCCTGCTGCTGCTGTATCAACTAAGTGTATGTCCTAGTCGAAATCATTTGTTGTCATTTCAACAATCTTCAAAGCATCTTCACCAGCAGATTTCCTATGAAGAAACCACTCCTTCCTCATCTGTTGAAGTTCTATCATGAGGTTGCAGCAATTCAGTCATATCTTCAGGCTACACTTTTAATTCTAGTTCTCTTGCTATTTCCACCACATCTATAGTTACTTCCTCCACTGAAGTCTTGAACCTCTCAAAGTCATCCAGGAGGGTTGGAATTAACTTCTTCCAAATTCCTATTAATGCTGATATTCCGACCTCTTCCCATGAATCACAAACGTCCTATGGCATCTAGAATGGTGAAACCTTTCAATTTACTCTGCCCAGATCCATCAGAGGAATCACCATCCGTGACGGCTATATCCTCACAAAATGTATTTCTTAAATAATAAGACTTAAAAGTCAAAATTACCCCTTGATCCGTGGGCTGCACAATGGATGTTGTGTTAGCAGGCATGAAAACAACATGAATCTCACTGTCCACCTCCATCAGAGCTCCTAGGTAACCACCAGGTGCACTGTCAACGAGCAGCCATGTTTTGAAAGGAATGATTTTTTTCTGAGCAACATGACTTAATGGCGGGCTTAAAATATTCAGTAAACCTTGTTGCAGACAGATGTGCTTTGTTGTTCCATTTACAGAGCACAGGCAGAGTAGATTTAGCCTATTTCTTAAGGGCACTAGGGTTTTCAGAATGGTATATGAGCTCTGGCTTCAGCTTCAAGTCACCAGCTGCACCAGCCCCGATCAAGAGAATCAGCCTGTCCTTTGGCACTTCGTTTTTTTTTTAAACACATGCCTGTAATCACTTTTATTTATTTACTTATTTATTTTTGGCTGTGTTGGGTCTTCCGCTGCTGCACGCGGGCTTTCTCGAGTTGCGGTGAGCGGGGGCTACTCTTCTTTGCGGTGCACGGGCTTCTCACTGTGGTGGCTTCTCTTGTTGCAGAGCACGGGCTCTAGAGCGCAGGCTCAGTAGTTGTGGCACATGGGCTCAGTAGTTGTGGCGCATGGGCTCAGTAGTTGTGGCGCACGGGCTTAGTTGCTCCGCGGCATGTGGGATCTTCCTGGACCAGGGCTCGAACCCATGTTCCCTGCATTGGCAGGCAGATTCTTAACCACGGCGCCACCAGGGAAGTCCTCCTCTGGCACTTTGAAGCCAAGGTACTAAGTTCTCCTCTCCAGCTATGAAAGTCCTAGATGACGTCTTCTTCCAAAAGAAGGCTGTTTCATGTGTTGGAAATACGTTGTTTAGTGTAGCCACCTTTGTAAATGATCTGGAGAACCTTCTGCAGCGTCTACATCAGTACTTGCACTTTTATTTTACGGAGATGGCTTCTTTCCTTAAATCTCAGTTTGAGGAAATGAAGTTGTCCTTCTCCACGTCAAAGCCAAGTGCCTTCCCTCTGCCACCCTGTCACCCGCTGTGGAGCCCAGCTTCATCAGCTGTCTCCTCCCCACCTTGATCATGAACCTGCCTCTCTCCACTGGCTCTTTACCCTTGATCCACAGACACTCTAACCTGTCTTCAAGACTGGATTTCCCTCTGGCTACTCTCCTTCTACTTCCCTTATCATACCAACTTTTCAAAAGTATTCCGCACTGGCTCCTTCTATTTTCACACCTCCCATTCACTCCTTAACCCACCACAGTCAAGCTGCTGCCCCCCACATCGTGGGGAGACAGTTCTGAAAAAGGATACTGATGGTCTCACTGACACACAGGTTTCAATCCTTCTAACACTCAGCTCTTGCGTTTGACACAATTGATCGCTCCACCCTTCTTGAAACACCCAATTCCCTGTTTGCAAGTCAGCACATCCTCCTGGGTCTCCTCACACCACTTCCTCTCCGCATCGTTTCCTCTCCCTCTCCTTCAGGTGGTATCCCGAGAGTCTATCTCAGCCCATTGGCTATCTCTGAAGGATCTTGTCTGCTTCCATGGTTTTAAATGCCAGGTGTACGCTGGAGATTCCTCAATTTGTATACCCATCGCCTCAAGTCCCCCCTCCATTGTATGCAAAGCAACTCATCGTCACCCACACGAAACCTGTCCCTACAATCAATCTCACGCTGGAGAGCGCCATTTCTAGTCAGTCATCCAGTCAGAAAGCCTGTGAGTCAACCTCCCTTACCGCCTCTACCTAATGAATCATTAGGTCCTGCCAAATATGGCTCACAAACAATTCTTCAATTTAAACTCTCCTCCACATTTCCTCATATCTGTTATACATACTGGCTTCCAGATAAAATTCTTTTTGAGGGAAGAAGTCGAATGCTAATTTTTTAAGTTTGAAAGCCACTGAGAGAATGCTTTAGCGCCGTCACATGGTACGCATGGACCGGCCTCACCTCCCACCTCTGCCTGTCTCTCCTCAGCTGACCCTCCAGCCCTACAGAGCACACATGGCACTCCCCTGCTCCCTCTCTGCATCCGCCACCCGCTACTCCCAGAACACACTGTAAGCCGCCTCCACCCGCCACCTGACTATATTCCACTCATTCTTCAATGTCTCCTCCTCCAAGAGTCCAGTCCTGATCACCTCACGCTAGGCCAGGTTTCTGCAATACTTTCTGCATTTCCTCAGCCATCTCACTGACTTCACTGCATCGTATTTATCTGTTGATATCTCCAGAGGGTAAATATCATGTCTTATTCATTTGGACTCTCAAGGGCCTAACACAGCACCTAAGCGTCAATAAATGTTTACTGAACTAGACTGATTCAATTATTTTCTAACAGAGGCTATAAAAGTCAGGAAGTATGAAAATCTTTTATATGGTCCAATAAAGAGCAGATTTTTCAAGCACATTAGAAGAAATTATTTCTTACCAGAAGTACTAACATATTAATTTTTAGTCACAAATCTTTACACTTCTATCAAATTACTTCAAAATACCTTTAGGTTCCCAAATAAGAGTTAGATATAAAGTACCACACACAAGGGCTAGAAAGTTCTGGCTGCCGAGGTCATAGGGTTTGATCTAGCTAGTGTTCCTATTCTCTCAGCAGTCTGCCATTGGATTTATTATGTGAGATAGTGAAATGATGGGGAAATGATGGGGAAGGAAATTTCTCCTTTGCTGTTTCTCACATTCCAAGGAAAAACAAAACTGTTCAGAATTTAAAACCATCACAGAACAAGATGGCGTTTTCTTGGTTCAGAATAATATGATGAATTATATTTAATATGAACTATGAATTCCATTTATAAATCCATTGAACACCTATTGTGCGCAAGGCACAGGGCCAATAAGGCACTAGAGCCACGGGGCTGGTTAAGTTTCAGGAAGGCAAGTTCCCTTGTATGTGTCATTATTTGATGGTGTTATACAATGATCACCATAAATCCAGTTGTTTCTAATTCAAGAATCCTTAAAAAGGAAAGAGAGCTAAATAAAAACCCTGTAGTCACCAAAAAATTTAGTAAATATGAACTAAATAGGTAGTTAGTTTTGAGAGTTTAGTTTCATTCCTTAATGGAATAAGTCGTATTATATTCACAGTAACCTAACACTCATTTCCCCCAAACTGGAGAAAAAGTTGGTAGAAAATCAACCTGAGTTGGAAATCTTCAAAGCATTCATCCCAAACTCTATGAAATATCCGTGCCTGGTGAGTGCACACACGCGCACACACACACACACACACCAAGGAGCACATGTACTTACAACCTACATACACTGTACTTTCCTGTGCGTGTGAGAGTACTGTGAAAGTGAGGCAAATATGAAGAAAGAAAAACAGAATCAGGACATAAATACATTAGAGGAATGTGAACCATTTTTACAGAGATGAGGATGAATGATTAATTTAATATAATGAATAGCCTGTGGAAGGGAGGAAAAGATAAAGAAAGAGAGGAAAAGAGGGAGGGGGCGGAGAGGCAGGCCAACAGGACTTCATGGACTGCCCTGTGTTTGCTTGTGTCTGTGATAACAGCAACTAATGCAAAAATGTACATCCAGAAATTAACCCTATTACTTGCCCTATATACCTGTGCCTCCTTAATTACTTTAAATCTTTTAATTTTACATTTGTGGTTCCAAAAAACTTTTCTTAAGCTCATTCCTTAAGGAATCTCTTTACCAAAGCTTCATGTTAAATTCTAAAATCTTCATTCTAGAACTTTTAAAGTTCCAAATGACAAACAACAGAGAGGGAAGTAATGGCAAAACAAAGTCACTGACTGCTCATTGTAGACCTTAAAAGTCAGTCTCACTAACCACCATGTGATGAGATTGCGGCAGCACAGGAGGAGAAGTTCAATCCAGGCTGATGGACTCAGGGCAACTGTCACCCGCCAAGAGGTTAAGGATCTTCTTGCATAAATAAAGTACGCTTCCTTTCAATTCAAACCCACACTGGTATCTTACCAGTGTAATCCAGAAAAATGATAGATATTTACAAACATGCTTCATCCAGGGCAAACGAAGCATGTTTGTAAACATGCTTACTTGTAAGTAAGATTTTTAAATGAATGATTTTTAAATGAATGTTTAATATTTCTCCTTAACTAATTCATTTCACTGAATTCTACACTTAACATTGAGACTATAGAGACCCAAAGGGAAGATCATAGCAACAACGCCAGCATAGTTACTGGATTTTCCCAAACCCCCTCATAAAAAGAGACAGAGCAACTAGGCAGCATAACCAAAACCCACTGAGAACATTTTCAACAAAATTAAGTGAAGTATACCCACAAATCCCAAAATTCAAGAGGATGGGAAAACCCACCAACAGCTACAAAATCCACCTGGTATCAGGCATCCCTGTAGTGAGGAGGAAGAAGAAGCAGGAATGTATCTGACAGCTCTGACAGGAAAACTCTAAAAGAGCCAACAGATACTTAACCAAAAATTAAACCTGAAAACAGCAGCTGAACCCGGGAGGAGCTTACCTACCTCAATAGCAAGTGAACAAAAGGGCCTGCAGTTGTGAGATCTGAGGGGGCTGGCACATCAGATTCCCAGGGCCCTTACCACACTGATGTATCCATACTCCCTTCTAGGAAGAGATCCCGCAGTAAGGAGAAACTACTAAGAATGCAGTCAAAATTGACAGGTAATTTAAAAAACAAAAATAAATAAATAAAAAAGGAAGGATAGGAACAGTGCCAGAAACTATCAGAAAGCAAGTCACCATATTATTGAACCACATGAAACAACAGAAGGAGTTCTGTGAAGTTAGAAAAGCTCTCTGAATTAATCATTAAAAAAATCCAGGAAAAATCATTTCACAAAGTGAGCAACAAAAAGTATTGAGGTCAAAATTATTGCAAGTAAAAAGAGAATAAGAACGGGGATTCCCTAGAGGTCCAGTGGTTACGACTCTGCACTTCTATTGCACGGGGTATGGGATCGATCCCTGGTTGGGGAACTAAGATCCTGCATGCCGGATCTTAAATAAAAATCGGGCCTCTATTAAAAAAAGAGAGAGACAGAATACGAACCAGAAAAAAAAACAGACATGTTGAAGCAGCAGATCGAAATGAATGTACTATTTCAAAACAAGCTAAAGAACATTTTAAAAATGATATTCAACATGAAAGAACAATACAAATGAGAATTAGAAAAATCAGAAATGAAATGACTGAACTCAAGAAAGAATTAAAGGGGAGGAGCTTCAAGATGGCGGAAGAGTAAGACACGGAGATCACCTTCCTCCCCACAAATACATCAGAAATACATCTACATGTGGAACAGCTCCTATAGAACACCTACTGAACGCTGGCAGAAGACCTCAGACCTCCCAAAAGGCAAGAAACTCCCCACGTGCCTGGGTAGGGCAAAAGAAAGAAGAAAAAACAAAGACAAAAGAATAGGGACGGGACCTGCACCTCGGGGAAGGAGCTGTGAAGGAGGAAAGGTTTCCACACACTAGGAAGCCCCTTCACTGGTGGAGACTGCAGGTGGTGGAGGGGGGAGCTTCGGAGCCGTGGAGGAGAGCGCAGCAACAGGGGTGCGGAGCACAAAGCGGTGAGATTCCCGCACAGAGGATCGGTGCCGACCAGCACTCACCAGCCCGAGAGGCTTGTCTGCTCACCCGCCGGGGCGGGCGGGGCTGGGAGCTGAGGCTCGGGCTTCGGTCGGATCACAGGGAGAGGACTGGGGATGGCTGCGTGAACACAGCCTGAAGGGGTTAGTGTGCCACGGCTAGCCGGGAGACAGTCTGGGAAAAGGTCTGGACCTGCCTAAGAGACAAGAGACCATTGTTTCGGGGTGCGCGAGGAGAGGGGATTCACAGCACAGCTTAAAGGAGCTCCAGAGATGGGCGCGAACCGCGGCTATCAGCGCACACCCCAGAGACGGGCATGAGACGCTAAGGCTGCTGCTGCTGCCACCAAGAAGCTTGTGTGTGAGCACAGGTCACTCTCCACACCTCCCCTCCCAGGAACCTGTGCAGCCCGCCACTGCCAGGGTCCCGTGACCCAGGGACAATGCATGGCGCGCCTCAAGCTGGTGAAACATCACTGTGGCCTCTGCCGCCGCAGGCTTGCCCTGCATCCGTACCCCTCCCTCCCCCCGGCCTGAGTGAGCCAGAGCCCCCCGCATCAGCTGCTTCCTTAACCCCGTCCTGTCTGAGCAAAGAACAGATGCCTTCAGGTGACCTACACACAGAGGTGGGGCCAAATCCAAAGCTAAACCCCGGGAGTTGTGTGAACAAACAAGAGAAAGGGAAATATCTCCCAGCAGCCTCAGAAGCAGCGGATTAAATCTCCACAATCAACATGATGTACCCTGCATCTGTGGAATACCTGAAGAGACAATGAATCATCCCAAATTGAGGAGGTGGACTTTGGGAGCAACGACATATACATATATTTTTTCCCTTTTTCTCTTTTTGTGAGTGTGTATGTCTATGCTTCTCTGTGTGATATTGTCTGTATAGCTTTGCTTTTACCATTTGTTCTAGGGTTCTGTCTGTCTGTTTCTTTTTGTTTTTTTTTATTACTTAAAAAAAATTGTTTCTTAATAATTATTTTTTATTTTAATAACTTTATTTTATTTTACTATATTTTATCTTCTTCTTTCCTTCTTTCTTTTCTTCTCCCTTTTATTCTGAGCCGTGTGGAGGACAGGCTCTTGGTGCTCCACCCAGGCGTCAGGGCTGTGCCACTCAGGTGGGAGAGCCAACTTCAGGACACTGGTCCACAAGAGACCTCCCAGCTCCACGTAATATCAAATGGTGAAAATCTCCCAGAGATCTCCATCTCAATGCCAAGACCCAGCTCCACTCAACGACCAGCAAGCTATAGTGCTGGACACCCTATGCCAAACAACTAGCAAGACAGGAACACAACCCCATCCATTAGCAGAGAGGCTGCCTAAAAGCATAATAAGGCCACAGACACCCTCAAAACACACCACCAGATGTGGACCTGCCCACCAGAAAGACAAGATCCACCCTCATCCACCAGAACACAGGCACTAGTTCCCTCCACCAGGAAGCCTACACAACCCACTGAACCAACCTTAACCACTGGGGACAGACACCAAAAACAACGGGAACTACAAACTTGCAGCCTGCGAAAAGGAGATCCCAAACACAGTGAGTTAAACAAAATGAGAAGACAGAGAAACACACAGCAGATGAAGGAGCAAGGTGAAAACCCACCAGACCTAACAAATGAAGAGGAAATAGGCAGTCTACCCAAAAAATAATTCAGAATAATGATAGTAAAGATGATCCAAAATCTTGGAAATAGAAAGGAGAAAATACAAGAAACGTTCAACAAGGACCTAGAAGAACTAAAGAACAAACAAACAGTGATGAACAACACAATGAATGAAATTAAAAATTCTTTAGAAGGGATCAATAGCAGAATAACTGAGGCAGAAGAACGGATAAGTGACCTGGAAGATAAAATACTGGAAATAACTACCGCAGAGCAGAAAAAAGAAAAAAGAATGAAAACAATTGAGGACAGCCTCAGAGACCTCTGGGACAACATTAAACACACCAACTTCAAATTATAGGGGTCCCAGAAGAAGAGGAAAAGAAAGGTACTGAGGAAATATTTGAAGAGATTATAGTTGAATACTTCCCTAATATGGGAAAGGATATAGTTAATCAAGTCCAGGAAGCAGAGAGAGTCCCATACAGGATAAATCAGGGGAGAAACACGCCAAGACACATATTAATCAAACTATCAAAAAGTAAATACAAAGAATAAATATTAAAAGCAGCAAGGGAAAAACAACAAATAACACATAAGGGAATCCCCATATGGTTAACAGCTGATCTTTCAGCAGAAACTCTGCAAGCCAGAAGGGAGTGGCAAGACATATTTAAAGTGATGAAGGAGAAAAACCTACAGCCAAAATTACTCTTCCCAGCAAGGATCTCATTCAGATTTGATGGAGAAATTAAGACCTTTACAGACAAGCGAAAGCTAAGAGAATTCAGCACCACCAAACCACTTCTACAACAAATGCTAAAGGAACTGCTCTAGGCAGGAAACACAAGAGAAGGAAAAGACCTACAATAGTAAACCCAAAACAATTAAGAAAATGGTAATAGGAACATACATATCAATAATTACCTTAAATGTAAATGGATTAAATGCTCCAACCAAAAGACACAGATTGGCTGAATGGATAACAAGACCCATATATATGCTGTCTACAAGAGATCCATTTCAAACCTAGGGACACATACAGACTGAAAGTGAGGGGATGGAAAAAGATACTCCATGCAAATGGAAATCAAAAGAAACCTGGAGTAGCAATTCTCGTATCAGACAAAATAGATTTTAAAACAAAGACTATTAGAAGAGACAAAGAAGGACAGTACATAATGATCAAGGGATCGATCCAAGAAGAAGATATAAAAATTGTAAATGGGCTTCCCTGGTGGCGCAGTGGTTAAAAGTCCGCCTGCCGATGCAGGGGACAAGGGTTCGTGCCCCAGTCCGGGAAGATCCCACATGCCGCGGAGCGGCTGGGCCCGTGAGCCATGGCCACTGAGCCTGCGCGTCCGGAGCCTGTGCTCCGCAATGGGAGAGGCCACAACAGTGAGAGGCCCGCGTACCGCAAAAAAAAAAAAAAAAAAAATTGTAAATATTTATGCACCCAACATAGGAGCACCTCAATACATAAGGCAAATGCTAACAGCCATAAAAGGGGAAATCAACAGTAACACAATCATAGTAGGGGACTTTAACACCCCACTTTTACCAATGGAGAGATCATTCAAAATGAAAATAAATAAGGAAACACAAGCTTTAAATGATACATTAAACAAGATGGACTTAATGGAGATTTATAGGACATTCCATCCAAAAACAAAAGAATACACATTTTTCTCAAGCGCTAATGGAACCTCCTCCAGGATATATCATATCTTGGGTCACAAATCAAGCCTTGGTAAATTTAAGAAAATTGAAATCGTATCAAGTATCTTTCCCAACCACAACGCTATGAGACTAGATATCAATTACAGGAAAAACTCTGTAAGAAATACAAACATATGGAGGCTAAACAATATACTACTGAATAAGCAAGAGATCACTGAAGAAATCAAAGAGGAAATCAAAAAATACCTAGAAACAAATGACAATGAAAACACAACAACCCAAAACCTATGGGATGCAGCAAAAGCAGTTCTAAGAGGGAACTTTATAGCAATACAATCCTACCTCGAGAAACAAGAAACATCTCAAATAAACAACCTAATCTTAAACCTAAAGCAATTAGAGAAAGAAGAACAAAATACCCCAAAGTTAGCAGAAGGAAAGAAATCATAAAGATCAGATCAGAAATAAATGAAAAAGAAATGAAGGAAACGATAGCAAAGATCAATAAAACTAAAAGCTCGTTCTTTGAGAAGATAAACAAAATGGATAAACCATTAGCCAGACTCATCAAGAAAAAAAGGGAGAAGACTCAAATCAATAGAATTAGAAATGAAAAAGGAGAAGTAACTACTGACACTGCAGAAATACAAAGGATCATGAGAGATTACTACAAGCAACTATATGCCAATAAAATGGACAACTTGGAAGAAATGGACAAATTCTTAGAAAGGCACAACCTTCTGAGACTGAACCAGGAGGAAACAGAAAATATGAACAGACCAATCACAAGCACTGAAATTGAAAGTGTGATTAAAAATCTTCCAACAAACAAAAGCTCAGGACCAGATGCTTCACAGGCGAATTCTATCAAACATTTAGAGAAGAGCAAACACCTATCCTTCTCAAACTCTTCCAAAATATAGCAGAGGGAGGAACACTCTCAAACTCATTCTACAAGGCCACCATCACTCTGATACCAAAACCAGACAAAGATGTCACAAAGAAAGAAAACTACTGGCCAATATCACTGATGAACATAGATGCAAAAATCCTCAACAAAGTACTAGCAAACAGAATCCAACAGCATATAAAAAGGATCATACACTATGATCAAGTGGGGTTTATCCCAGGAATGCAAGGCTTCTTCGATATACGCAAATCAATCAACGTGATACAGCATATTAACAAACTGAAGGAGAAAAATCATATGATCATCTCAATAGATGCAGAGAAAGTTTTAGACAAAATTCAACACCCATTTATGATAAAAACTCTCCAGAAAGGAGGCATAGAGGGAACTTTCCTCAACATAATAAAGGGCACATATGACAAACCCACAGCTAACATCATCCTCAATGGCGAAAAACTGAAACCATTTCCACTGAGATCAGGAACAAGACAAGGCTGCCCACTCTCACCACTCTTATTCAACATAGTTTTGGAAGTTTCAGCCACAGCAATCAGAGAAGTAAAGAAATAAAAGGAATCCAAATTGGAAAAGAATAAGTAAAGCTGCCACTGTTTGCAGATGACATGATACTATACATAGAGAATCCTAAAGATGCTACCAGAAAACTACTAGAGCTAATCAAGAATTTGGTAAAGCATCAGGATACAAAATAATGCACAGAAATCTCTTGCATTCCTATACACTAATGATGAAAAAATCTAAAAGTGAAATTAAGGAAACACTCCCATTTACCATTGCAACAAAAATAAAATATCTAGGAATAAACTTACCTAAGGAGACAAAAGACCTGTATGCAGAAAATTATAAGACACTGATGAAAGAAACTACAGATGATACAAATAGATGGAGAGATATACCATGTTCTTGGATTGGAGGAATCAACATTGTGAAAATGACTCTATTACCCAAAGCAATCTACAGATTCAATGCAATCCCTATCAAACTACCACTGGCATTTTTCACAGAACTACAAGAGAAAATTTCTCAATTTGTATGGAAACACTAAAGACCCCGAACAGCCAAAAAAATCTTGAGAAATAAAAATGGAGCTGGAGGAATCAGGCTCCCTGACTTTAGACTATACTACAAAGATACAGTAATCAAGACAGTATGGTACTGGCACAGAAACAGAAGTATAGATCAATGGAACAGGATAGAAAGCCCAGAGATAAACCCACCCACATATGGTCACCTTATCTTTGATAAAGGAGGCAAGACTATACAGTGGAGAAAAGACAGCCTCTTCAAAAAGTGGTGCTGGGAAAACTGGACAGCTACATGTAAAAGAATGAAGTTAGAACACTGCCTAACACCATACACAAAAATAAACTCCAAATGGATTAAAGACCTAAATGTAAGGCCAGACACCATCAAACTCTTAAAGGAAAACATAGGAAGAAAACTCTATGACATAAATCACAGCAAGATCCTTTTTGACCCACCTCCTAGAGAAATGGAACTAAAAACAAAAATAAACAAATGGGATCTAATGAAACTTAAAAGCTTTTGCACAGCAAAGTAAACCATAAACAAGACCAAAAGACAACCTCAGAATGGGAGAAAATATTTGCAAATGAAGCAAGTGACAAAGGATTAATCTCCAAAATTTACAAGCAGCTCATGCAGCTCAATATCAAAGAAACAAACAACCCAATCCAAAAATGGCCAGAAGACCTAAATAGACATTTCTCCAAAGAAGATATGCAAATTCCCAACAAGCACATGAAAGAATGCTCAACATCATTAATCATTAGAGAAATGCAAATCAAAACTACAATGAGATATCATCTCACACCACTCAGAATGGCCATCAAAAAATCTACAAACAATAAATGCTGGAGAGGGTGTGGAGAAAAGGGAACCCTCTTGCACTGTTGGTGGGAATGTAAATTGATAGAGCCACTATGGAGAACAGTATGGATGTTCCTTAAAAAACTACAAATAGAACTACCATATGACCCAGCAATCCCACTACTGGGCATATACCCTGAGAAAACCATAATTCAAAAAGAGTCATGTACCAAAATGTTCACTGCAGCTCTGTTTACAATAGCCAGGACATGGAAGCAACCAAAGTGTCCATCAACAGATGAATGGATAAAGAAGATGTGGCACATATATACAATGGAATATTACTCAGCCATAAAACGGAACGAAACTGAGTTATTTGTACTGAGGTGGATGCACCTAGAGACTGCCATACAGAGTAAATTAAGTCAGAAAGAGAAAAACAAATACCGTATGCTAACACATATATATGGAATGTAAAAAAAAAAACAGAACGAAAAACTGGTCATGAAAAACTTAGGGGCAAGATGGGAATAAAGATGCAGACCTACTAGTGAATGGACTTGAGGATACTGGGAGGAGCAAGGGTAAGTTGGAACAAAGTGAGAGAGTGGCATGGACATATATACACTACCAAACGTAAAATAGATAGCTAGTGGGAAGCAGCCGCATAGCACAGGGAGATCAGCTCGGTGCTTTGTGACCACCTTGGGGGGCGGGGTATGGAGGGTGGGTGGGAGGGAGATGCAAGAGGGAAGAAGTATGGGGACATGTGTATATGTATAACTGATTCACTCTGCTATAAAGCAGAAACTAACACACCATTGTAAAGCAATTATACTCCAATAAAGATGTTAAAAAAAAGAATTAAAAATAAAAAAGAAAACATCACTTTAGCAAAGAAGCTTCAATGGAAAGAAACACAAAATGAATGAATACAATTCATAATGCCTAAGAGAAGCAGAAGGTGGAAAGAAAGAAAATGTTAACAAGAAGAAATGAAACTTCTTTTCCTTTGTGGGAGGCAAGCTTTTGGTGGGCACACCTAAAAAGAGATTTGGGGTGAAGGGGAAATTGTTTACACAAAGGGAGAACCGAGCAAATAAATACACTGAAAATACTGGGAGAGGTTTCTCACAGGTGAAGAAGAGAGTTACAACAAGCCAGGAGGGGAGGCTACAGCCAACACTGTGGTGTTTGGTTGGAATTGGAGGCAATGGTGCTAACCCAAGGTATTTAATATATTTAGGAAGATAGAGAGACACTTAAAGACGTACATGTTTAAGTGTGTATTCATGGAAACATACCTAATACTACCTAGCTCTATCTACTGAAAGGGCCCGGATGCAACGTCATCCCAGGAGCAATGAGTGCACACTGCATCTGGATTCAGTTTCTAATTATTATCCTCCATCAGAAGGAATCACTGGTCACAAAGGCATTTAATAAACGTTTATTCTCCTCCTACAGAGACATTCACTCCTTTGTTTTCTTAAGGCCTGGCAGCTTAGCTAAGTCTCCTTAATTTTATTAACAATTAGACAACAATTAGTGTAATATAAAATTTTTGTCTTAATAACCATTTAGAAGAATCCAAAACTGAACTCATATATACTTCAAAGTATATAATAAATATACCATTAACATATTCATATTTTCTTTTAAAATATTCATTAAACTTTTGGAGCAGAATGTTAAGCAAGTTTAATTGATACTTCAAAGGTCAGGCTTATCATAAGAATTTTTCTAAGGCTGAAAACAGTTCACCAGACAAGGCCTGGTACCCTGTACATAACGTCATTTGGCTTGTCTCTGTCTGTACCTTATAAGTGCCCTTTTCACAGTGAATCATAAAGTCAGTTCAATCAGTACAATTTTTTTTTTTAACAGAGTGAATTCTGCAAGCAAAAAACACAGAGTATGTTCTCAGCAGGTTATATTTGACTTGTAAATTCCATTCTCTTGCCTAGTTACACAGAATACAAAGTTACTGACCTTTGCATATATAGTCCATTCATTTTTTTCAGGGTTTTGACTAATTAGACGACAGAGAGAGAAATGGAAGGTAAAAGATAAATCATCCTGGTCAATTTTCAATTTCTTCAACCTCATCATTTTTCAATATAAATAGGGTGATTCTTATTGATACAACAATGCCCAAGATGTAACCCAGCCCAATAAAAAATTACACACAGTAGACCTAAAAAATGAATTCCATGGCTGCAAGTGCTTTCTAGATTTACTGATAAAATCCCATTGGCCCAAGGCGTCCACCAAGATCTCCTCAGCAAGAACCAGTGTCTGGCAAATACTCTGTAGAAAAACTTGTCAAAAAGATCACCTGATATGCCCAGACATTCTTCTTGACATATTCATTTATGCATTCCTCAAATGCCATGATATGCCAGCTATGATCTCCTAGTTATTTATATCTTACAAGTCCTCAAACTTCTAATCCAATATACTACTTATTCTGAGTTTAATGAGGGATTAAAAGAAAAGAAGAAGATGACTCTACCTTCAAGGGATTATAACCACTTCCTTTTTTTAAAACAGATTACACAGCCTACTCTTCTCTTCTTCCACTGAAAATAATTTGCTATATTCACCTCCCTCTTTTCATCACTACAGATTAAACGGAAACAATTTCTAATAAGGGTGAACTTTCCAACTCTATTCTCAACACCATGTCCTCTTCCATGGCCCCACCAATCACTCCCTCCACCAACAAGTGTTCAGTGAGCTCCCAAAGCATAAACTCTGCTCTTAACCCTGCAGCCACTGAAGCTACTAATCTTTTATTTCTCCAAAAGCAAACTTCTTCCACACACTGTGCCTCCACTTCACCTCATGCTCATTCCTAGCTCGCTGTATCCTGACTTCTGACCCAACTAATTCTACCCAAACAGCTCTTAATGATGACCAATGACTTTACTAACTCCATACGCTCTTTTTTATTCCCCAAGTCTTGATGTTATTTCATTGCTCTGATCAACTGTCAACCTTTACTTCCTTTACAAAGATTTGTTTTCAATTATATGTGTAAGCTAGGCCACTGGAGGTTACTTGTCCAAGGTCACCAACAGGCAGGAAGTTACAGAGATGCAATTGGAACACAGATACGCCTGTGACTAGAACTTGGCCTCTAAACCACTCCTTTGAACTACTTTTCAAAAATGAAGCAAAGGCCATTCCATGGGGGAACTGTACCCACAACCTTGATATTAATAATGCCATCTTCAGATGCAGGGGTCAGCAAACTATGACCCAGGGGCCAAATCCAGCCCATTGCCTGTTTTCATAAATAAAGTTTTATTGGGAGCCAGTCCATTTACATAGTGTCTATAGCTGCTTTAATGCCATTGTAATGGCAGAGTTGAATCATTGTGACAGAGCAATATGGCCTACAAAGCCTAATTTTTTTTACTATCTAACCCTTTACAGAAAAACATTTGCCAATCTCTGTTCTAACCAAATGTCCTTTAGGTTCATCATTTGCAAATCTGAGGATAACTAACTCATCTATTTGTAATGAGAATTAAGGAGAACAGCATATCTGGAATAATCTAATGATAGTAGGCACCCCAAAATGTCAGCTGCAGTCTAGTTCAGGCACTCCATTACAGTGTTCATTTAGGAAATAAAATCCCATCCCTACTCTACCCCAGCATCATATCATTCCTTTCTTGGAGGTTGTTTGCTCCCGCCACATGTACCCCATCTCTCAACACTACACAGAAGAGGCAAATGTCTCCTGTTACAATCAACTTCAAAGCCTATGCCATGAGTTGTTTATTTCTGTTAACAGCTCCACCATTCTCCCTTTACCTAGGCTTGGATCTTGGAAATCAACCTGTTATGTCTCAAATCTTCTCTTGCTCATTTGTGAAGTCCTATTTATTCAACCTAAACAACAGCTTACAAGTTATCCCTCGTCTACATTTGCACTGCCTAATCCTTCCCAGTTCCTACACCTCTCACTATATCATCCCAGGAACATCACAATTCATTTCCCAAGTCAACATTTATAAAGTGGTCCGCACATAAGTGTCAGACATGGCAAAATCATTCTTAAACAAACAAATATCTCCTTTTAAGACTACCCAATATCGTGTCATTACTCATTGAGTTAAGTCCTCGGCTTTGCATTCGAGTTGATTCCACATGACTCCAATCTACACTTGCAAACTAACTTCACACTACATTTCCTGGGTACTTGCTATGCTCCATATACTATGTTAAGCACTGGAAATAAAAGGGGGAGAAACTCAACTCCTGTCCTCAAGAAGCTCAACAAACAAACAAACAAACAAATACCACACACAGGGCTTCCCTGGTGGCGCAGTAGTTAAGAATCCGCCTGCCAATGCAGGGGACATGGGTTCGAGCCCTGGTCCGGGAAGATCCCATATGCCGCGGAGCAACTAAGCCCGTGTGCCACAACTGCTGAGCCTGCGCTGTAGAGCCTGTGCTCCACAAAAGAAGCCATCACAATGAGAGGCCCACGCACCGCAAGGAAGAGTAGCCCCTGCTCGCAGCAACTAGAGAAAAGCCCGCACGCAGCAGCCAAGACCCAACACAGCCAAAAATAAATAAACAAAAAAAAAATTTTTTTAAAAATACCACACACAAAGTGAAGTGTTTTAGGAAAGGTCTGAACCGAAAGGTGTGAGCCCAGAGAGAATGCAAGAACTATTTCTGCCACAGTGGGCAGAAGGGATGAGGGTTGAGGCTGACTTCACTATTCACAAAGATGAGAGACATTAAAGAAGAAAACTGAGGAGGGGAAAAGAAAGACACAAAAAGAGGATGTAGGATCTTTACCATTTCTCAACTTTTTTTCTCCAAAGCAGTGTTTTTAATCCAGAGGCAATTTTGCCCCCCAGCAAGCATTTATCAGTGTCTAAAAACCTTTTTGACTGTCATGCTTAGGGGAGAGGGGGTGCTATTTGCATGCAGTGGGTAAAGGAAAAATACTTCTCTGACATCCTACAATACAAAGGACAGTCTGCCGCAGCAAAAAATTATCCAGCCCAAAAGGTCAATAGTGCTGGGGTTAAGCAACTCTAGCCTAGAGCCACAAGAAACAGGAGTAAAGGAGGGCGTGGAAGTTGAGATAATTTCAGGATGTTTGAAAATACAGAGATGGCAAGGAAGGAGAATGAGTTATGCTGGGACCAACTTGCCCACCAAAACCAAACGGAGAGAATGCAAAACTGAACAGAGGGCAAAGTACCTAATAAACACTCCACATCTAGAGTCTCATGAATAGGGAGAGACTTGACTGTCAAGTCAGAACAATCAACTGTGAGAGGAATGAAGAAGAGGTGGGCAAAGAGGCTGAAGCAGAGGCTATCAGCACTTTCTGTTACACACGATCCAATTCAACAAATATTTATTGCACAGCTGCTACAAGATGTCATGGGGAAAACACAGAGATGAGATAAATAAGTCATAATTCCTGTCTGCAAGAAGACTGGATTTCATAGAGTCACAGATGTATAAAACAAACTTACAGTTACCAAGGAGGAAAGGGGGGGGGGATAAATTGGGAGATTAGGATTGACATATATACACTACTATATATAAAATAGATAACTAATAAGAACCTACTGTATAGCACAGGGAACTCTACTCAATACTCTGTAATGACCTATGTGGGAAAAGAATCTAAAAAAAGAGTGTAGGGCTTCCCTGGTGGTGCAGTGGTTGAGAGTCTGCTTGACGATGCAGGGGACACGGGTTCGTGCCCCGGTCCGGGAGGAACCCACATGCCGCAGAGCGGCTGGGCCCATGAGCCTGCGCGTCCGGAGCCTGTGCTCCGCAACAGGAGAGGCCACAACAGTGAGAGGCCCGCGTACCACAAAAAAATAAAAAAATTAAAAAAGAGTGTATATATGTATAAATGATTCACTTTGCTGTACACCTGAAACTAACACAACATTGTAAATCAACTACACTCCAATAAAAATTAATTTAAAGGGGGCTTCCCTGGTGGCGCAGTGGTTGAGAGTCCGCCTGCCGATGCAGGGGACACGGGTTCGTGCCCCGGTCCGGGAGGATCCCGCATACCGTGGAGCGGCTGGGCCTGTGAGCCATGGCCACTGGGCCTGTGCATCCGGAGCCTGTGCTCCGCAACGGGAGAGGCCACAACAGTGAGAGGCCCGCGTACCGCAAAAAAAAAAAAAAAAAAAAAAAAAAATTAATTTAAAAAAAAAGAAGACTGGATTTCAGTAGGGAGAATTAGGTAAGTATATATGTTATTATAATACAAGGAGAAATATAAGATACATGTCATAAGTGGAGTACACAGGGTTTTGAGTACACACACCTTCCAAAGATTAGATGCAATAATAAAGGATAATTCTACTTAACACCTTCTTGCTCTTCCAGTGAAAGAAAAAAAAAAAATCACAGGACAGTAAATTATCTTTGCTTGTAAAGCTGTATATGTCTGGCATAATTAACCTAATTAACAATGTAAAATATTTGTTTCCAAATAGTCCAGTTGCTAACACTACTCTAACAAGGGAAACAAGGATACTTTATATAGAGTATTCCCATAGAGGTTTCACTTTCCGTTGAGAGACCCATGAAAAAAAATCAGATCCAATACCCTAGAGTAAGTCCTGTACCACAGAGAGGCTCTTAGTTATGTTTGGTTACTTTTTTTTTAACTTTGCATGGGCTTCATTTCTCTTGAGGTTAGAAAGCCATCCAGAGGATGGCTCTTTAAATATTCCCCTCAGAAGGAGACTCTAAGTCAACATGAGAAAATAGTTAGAGAAATCCCTAATGGTCCAGCCAACATACATTTTTCATAAAGTGATTATCCTCCTGCAGCCTCAGCTTCCTAAGCCTTTTCCCCTCCTATAATTGTTTTCCTTGTAGGCCAGGCAACAGTTACCACTGCTACAAGACTGAGGAGGTTCACGAGCAATATGTTTTACAATACATAAGTGTACTGTCCCTGATATCTGGTGCTTTTATCACTAATTGCACTATAAAATGTGCTATTAAAACAGGGACAAACAAGATTGTAAAAATCACATAATGGACCATGACCACTTACAAAAGCCATTCATAAATGTTACTGTACCACTTATTTTTCTTTAATTTTCTAGTTATATAATTATTTTTCCAAATTTTTACTTCTAGGGGATACCAACAAGAAAAAGAATAAATTTGCGAATTACAAAACATACATGCTTGCGCTTGAATGTAATGTTTTATAAGTTTGCTCAATATTAAAATTATATAGAACATCAGACAATGTGCTATGAACACTGAATTCCTAGGGAACATCCACATGACCTCTTCAAAGAAATTATAGGCATGGCAAATGCATGTAAGCCTGATTTCTATTCAAACTTTAGAGCATGGAACAGAAAGCACGAAAAAATATCACAGAAGGATTTCACAATTCTAATCTATGAAAATACAATATAACAAAGCCAATAGAACATTAATATTTGGGGGAAAGACAGAATGATCAAATATTACTGCCAATTACTGGAGGATATGGGTCAGTGGAGCTGCCTATAGTATTTCGTATGTCATTAGCACTCGCTAACTCATGGGCAAATTTTCAAGTTTGTAGATGACCCTTTCAACCTCTTTGTTATTTATTCCACATCTCATCATCTAAAAAATAGGAATCAGAAGAGAGAATGAAAATAAAGGTATTTGGTTACCCATTCATAATTCTAATGAATTCTAAGATGCAAGTAGGAATTTTAGTAGTGATTCAGATAAAATACTGGGATGGTCTCTAGGATTCATTTATCCATTACCAGAGACAAACTAGTTCTAATAATACCACAGAACACAAATACCACAAACAAAATAGTGACTAGTCTCTACAAAACTAAACACAAGTAGCCAATTAACGAAGTGGGGTTGACTGTTTTTCTTTTAGTAGGAAAATCTTCTGTTAACTGAAGAAGTAACAGATGCATTGATTTTAAGTGTCAGTAAGGAAAGTGTGATTGAGCTTCAGTCTTGCAGAAAAATGCCAGCACTTGTGCAACCTCACCATACTTACTCTCACATATTTTCTTAAATCTTTAAATGGCCCCACCTTAATAAAATCAGAACGTACTTTTAAAATAAAAGATAAGCCACAATTAGAAACATCCGAATTATGCCTAAATTGTTACTTTTTCCTCCTGAAGATATTAGCTCGTGCTCAACCTTTCTACAGGAAGACCGTCAGAAAGTCAGAAAGACAGATTATACATAAAACGTTTGCTCTAATTTCAGAAACTGAAGTCACTTAAGTCTGTTGGAATCATTTTAAAACAGTTTGAATGGTAAGAACAAGTCACTTTTTCAGACTGCCAAATACGTGAAATACTTAAAAACTACGTTGAAAAACCTAAATAAAAACCAGAAGCTTATTTTTCACCCGTGTCATCTCCCAAAAATGATTCCCTAAGACGTGCCAAAGCTGCATTATTAAATGAAGTTGAATGGACATGAGCCCACATACAAAACTTACTTTGTCAGATGCCTCAGAAGCCAAGAGGTTAGTCGCAAGAGTTTGTAGCTTATGATGGGCCATGTTTTTAAGAGCAGCAAGACTGCGTCGTGTCATAGCTTGTTTTAAGTTGACTGCTGGGTGACTAAGTGAGTCAACGGCAGCGGGAGCTGCTTCATCACAAGCATTCAGTATCTCTACTGCTGTGATCCCCATCACACACCGGTCCAGTGCACCTGGAAGACATATATATTCACAATCATTACACAACTCTGGAAGACTCTAAGTCAATTTTTAGGAAAGGAAAATGCATGGACATTTTTAAATGTAGGAATATGTTTTATCAGTGCCTCCCAGAAACATTTTCTTGTTTATTTCCTTCCTCTAATGATCTTCCACATAGCATTACCTTAATCATTTCCTTTTCCGTAAGGCCCTACCACAACTTCCCAATAAACTCAAGTTCAGAGCCAAGATTTCAACAATTTCCTCCAGGCTTTTCTACTTTCTTTCCACTTCCAAGATGGTCTCCTTGATCATGCCACATCATTAGTCTATTACAAACAGCAATTTCTATAATTTTACCTTCCTCTAAAGCTATATGTCAATCTTATAGAATCAATTCAACACTAGTTGAATTCAACTCTCCACCTACTCTGCACCTTACAATGAAGATGGACATGAATGATGAACATACTAAAAGATCCACTTGAATTTCCTGACCACTGATCTTGGTGGGCCCTTAATAGTGACATTTCCACAGACCTTTCGTTTTCCTACTCTCCTAGTTCATTATTCCACTTTCTTTCTCTTCCAATCCCACCATTCCATTTCCTGCCCTCATCTGGATGAAAGTTTTGTTTCCTATTTCACAGAGAAAGAAGCAATTAAAAAAGAAGTTCCACAAACTCCCATTACCACATCTCCAGTCACATTACTCAATAATTATGAATGAACTATCCAGGCTCCTACCTAACACACCTGTGGCTTACACCCCATCCTTCTCTTGTCTGCCCAAAGACACCATGTCAACAATTCTCCTCTTTCTCTTCATCAGTTTTCCCTATCTACCAGATCATTCCCATCAGCTTATAAACATGCAATTATTTCACCTGTTTAAAACACACACACACACACACACACACACACACACACACACACACACACACACACAGTTAACCCAGGTGGGTTAAGTACGTATGTATCCCATTTTTCATAATCATACTCTAAAGAGCTGCCTATTTTTACCACCTCCAAATTTTTCTCCTCCCATCTTCCTTTGAACTTACTCAAATCAGATTTTACACCAAATGTGCACAGAACCTACTCTCCACATTGCTAAATCTAATAGCCAGTTCTCAGTCCTCATTTTACTATCATTTACTGTCAGCAGCTCTCGATCTTCCTCTCCACTCCTTGAAACACATTTTGTCACTTGGCTTCCAGGCAACCATATCCTTTATTTTCTTCTTTTTTCTGGCAGGTCCATTTTAGTCTCCTTTGCTGGTTTTTTACATCACAGAAGCACATTTAAACCCTGGAGTGCCCCAACCATTATCAACCTACATTCCCTTGGTGATATATCCAGTGTCATGACTTTACATATCTTCTATATGCTAAGATTTCCCACATTTGTACCACCCACTCTGACTTCCCTCCTTTGAACTACAGACTCGTATATACAGTTGACCCTCATATATACAGTTGACTCATATATACAGTTGTCCCTTGAATAACACAAGGATTAGGGGCAACCAACCTTCCATGCTGTTGAAAATCCACATGTAACTATATAGTCAGCTCACCGTATCCACAGTTATACCTGCAGATTCAACCAACTGCAGATCATGTAGTATTGTGGTATTTACTATAGAAAAAAATACCCAGGCAGTTCAAACCTGTGTTGTTCAAGCATCAACTGTACAATTTACAAATCAACATCTCTACTTGAATATCTAATATTCAACTCCACTTAATATATCCAAAATCGAATTCCTGATATTCCCAAACTCTACTCCTCCTTCTGGCTTCTCAATATCTTAAAATGAATTGCATCCTTCAAGTTTCTCATGATTGAAACCCTGGAGTCATCTTTGGCCCATCTCATTCTTTTATGCTCCTCATCCAACTATCAGCAAATCCTGTTGGTTCTACCTTCAAAATATATTCATACTTCAACCACTTTTCACCAGCTCCACTGCCATCACTCTAGTGTAATAATCCACAATTGTTTATTGCCTAGGGACAACAGCATACAAGCTAATCTCCCTGCTTTCACCCTAGAGCCACCTTTAGGCTATTCTGGAGAAAAGCAGGAAAATATAATCTATAATGAGGGGAAAAATAAAATCAATAAAAACCACTGAAACAGATCTTTTTTTTAAATTAGCAGACAAAACCATTAAAAGTTATTATAATTGTACTCCAGATGTTCAAAAAGTTTGAATAGAGAGACATGGGAGATATCCAAAATCAAACCTGTAGTTTTCAAAGATGAAAACTACAATGTCTGAGATGAAAAATACACTCAATGAGAACAAAAGCATATTAGACATTGTAGAAGAAAAGCTCAGTAAACTTGAAAACATAGACTAGAAATTATAAAATGAGACACAGAAAAAATAACATTAAAAATGAAAAAATAATCCTAGAGTTGTGGGCAATTTCAAGTAGCCTAATAGGCATATAACTGGAGTCTCCAAAGAGAGAAAAGAGGGGGGATATCAAACATCAAAAACATATTTGAATAAATAATGGCCAAAAGCTTCCAAATTTGTTGAGAACTATACACCCACAGATCCAAGAAGTACAACAAACCTTAAGCACAAGAAACATGCAGAAAACTGTAACTAAATGGCTCAAAACTAATAATAAAGAGAAAAACTTTTAAAAGTCAGAAAAAAACAGACACAGCATATATAGAGGAACAAAGATAAGGATGACAGCAGATTTTTTTTTTTACTGGAAATAATACTAGCAAGAAGATAGTGGAATATTGAAAGGAAAAAAACAAAAAACTATCCACCTAGAATTCTATACCCAGAAAAAAAAATCTTCAAAATGATGGTGAAATAAAAAATTTTTCAGATATACAGAAGCTGAAAGAATCACCCACAGTCATGCACTACAAGAAATATTAAATATTAGGCAAAAGGGAAATCATTCCAGATGGAAATCTGGATCTACACAAAGCAATGAAGAGCAACAGAAATGGTAACTACAGGGGAAAATATGTAAAATTTTGTTTCTATATTCAAATTTCCTTAAAAGATAATATACTGTTTAAACAAATAAGCAAATAGAAAGAAATAATGTTCCAAATGAATGAAAACCATGAGCAACAATATGGGTGGTACAAAAGACAAGAAGTGGTAGACAGTGACCCAATTATTCTTGATTAGAACTATTCTTCACACAGAGTAACATGTCTGTGTAAAAGAACAGTAAGAGATAAGACAAAGGTAGGAGTGTACCACACTGCGGAGGCCTTTTCTTAAAGGCTACGTGAACTAAAATTACTTGTTTTTTTCATT
Source organism: Orcinus orca (assembly GCF_937001465.1). Lineage (NCBI taxonomy): Eukaryota > Metazoa > Chordata > Mammalia > Artiodactyla > Delphinidae > Orcinus > Orcinus orca. The sequence goes on from NC_064573.1 coordinate 17,569,400, forward strand.
AAGACAGTGGCATGAACCAAGTGTGATTGTTATTGTTTTACTTCCTATGATTAATTTGCCAACAGAGTACAGGATGGATTAGAAGGTAGAAATAGAGGACAGAGAAACCAATAAAGATAACCTAGGTGTGAAAAAATATAGCCCGATATAAGAATAGTACACTGGAAAGAAAAAAGGGAGGGGAGGAGTACCTAATGGGAAGGACTTAGTAATTAACTGCACAGAGGACTTATGAGGAGGAAAGTAGAAAAGATAGTCATATTTCCACTCTAACAACCTCTTCCTTCAAAATTTCAAAGTGAATCCAAAGGGAAAAAAGAAACTGATTATACTTAGTTTTACTGAGATTTTAGAAAAGTACCAATTTTTTCTTAACCATTTCATCCTTTGTGTCTTTGCCTATCCTATCTTATGGTATTGTTGTAATAGAATGAAAAACAAAAACATAGAAGATATAGAAAAGTTGATGATGTAATGCCATATGCTGTGAAACAGAAACATAAAATCAAATCTCTATTGTATTAAACGCTGCAGGCAAAAGGTCAAATATGTGAAGAAAATACTTGCTACTAAACCCTTTATTAATAAAAAAAGACTGGACTGAAGTACCACCTCCTGATTCTCTTTGGTTATTTTAGTAACAAAACCATCAATATAAATAAATCAAAATTAATTTTTTTTGATATCCATGCTTTATATATGTTGCTTTATACATGTTGTGCCAGTAGACAAATATACATTAGTTCATATTCTCTGTTACATTTTATTGGATAACTAAGTTTTAAAAAATGATTCAAACACATATTTCATGAAGTTATTGCAAAAACTGGAATATTTAAGAAAACTTGGAGGGACAGAAAATAAATGAAAAGAAAAAAGATAACAGAACAAAGTAAATTGGTTAAGACTTCATACACTAATTTCTAATAATATTTGGCAATCACTACTGGTGTTTGCATTTGTACAAGAACACCTAATAACTGTCCCTCTAGGAATAGGTATATGATGAATCACTTTTATTATGTAGCAAAGATGATAAAAATGTGCAGATAAGAATGGTGTTAAGGCTTGGAAATAGTCATATAAGAAGAACGTCTTGTAGCACCAGTCATTACTTTAAAGCATGCCACTGTTTCCCAAATAGACAAGATTTTGACCCTGTCATAGGCCTGTGAGAACCCCACTGCATGCTTACTGGGAACATCAAATGTGAAGAATGGAGAGTTGATCCCTACAGAACATAACTCCATGGAGAAGCAGCCACTATCTAGGTCAGCTGACCCACTTTTAATAAGTTCCTAAATAGGAGTCAAGAGGTCCAGCCAGCCAAATCTTGTTGCTAGTTGTTTGACTAATTTTCTAACTACCCAGAGACGTGAAAGAATAATAATTTCCATGGCCTCTACAACACTATTTAGCACTATTGCATATAATTAAGATGGTACAATAAAAGAACAAAAGACTCTGGACCTCTACCTCTGTAATTAAGTTTTATATTACTAGCTTCAACTTCATGTCATTAGGAAATAAACACTGAAAATAAAAACTACCCATTTGAAGGGAAAAACAACTAAAAGAAAATGCTGCATAAAAGCATAGTCAAGACATTTTTAAGTGTTTTTAAGCTAGAAACATCAGTATAATTCAAAATGGCAAACAGAAAACTGCACAAAATGCATGTGTAATTTTAATGTAATATAGCTTCACTTGTAAAAATACATTCCCAAAACACTAAGTAGAGGGGCAAAGTATCTTCTCAGAGTTTAAATACATTTCATACATCAAACCTTGGCCAAATCTGATTTATTTTGCTTCATTTTTTATTTATTTAATAAATAAATAATGTCAATACCTTCAGGATGTGCCTTACTGGCTCCTCAGGGACCTTTATATCACTAGCTAAAGCCTGAACAGCAAGAAGGAAAAAGAGTGTACACCTCCTATTATGGTTGAAGTCCAAAATTTATTCTGCTTCTCTATCTTTATCTTGATTTACGAATGCCATTACTGACTGATCATTTACCAAAATCCTCCTGAAGGTCAGAAGATAATTGTTAAATTGCAATATTATGTATTGGGCTTAATTATAATAAACTGGTTATAAAAATAACATCCTCCAGTACACATACAGTCAGGAGCTTTTTGTCATTTCCTACTAGGGAAACTACTGAAAAGGTAACTTTGTCTTCCAGTAAGGTCTCATTTGTAAAGAAGTTCATATTCTTTGTAGATGTATTTAAAGTATCTGAAGTAGTCAAGTATCATATATTTAAGCACCTAAGAAATTCAGGAAAATGATACTCTTCCTTTATCATATTAATGTTTTAAGTCCTACACATGTTTACCATACTCTTGTATTTAAAATATATCAATTGCTAATTTAATATGTATAGTATTTTAAAATAGTGTTTTATAACTATCATCACTATAACTTACTTTCTTTAATACTAATCTCATAGAAAATATTTCTTTGTAAGTAAGGTCATATCCCCAAGCTCAATAAAGTAACAAGCATATTTGTTAAATAACAATAATAGGAAATATACACATATGCAAGTATACACATGAACTTAAAGTACGCAAACATACATGGATACACATTTACATTACATCTACTATACACAAGGTAAATATTCTCTCATTTTATTCTCCCAGAAACACTATAAAATGGAAACTATTATTATCTTTATTTTACAGATGAGTAAATTGAGAGACTTGCCATAGATCAGAGTGCTATCAAATGGTTGATCTTAAAGATTTTTTTCTTTTTTGATGTGGACCATTTTTAAAGTCTTTATTGAATTTGTCACAATACCGTTTCTGCTTTATGTTTTGGTTCCTCAGCCATGAGGCATGTGGGATCCCAGCTCGCCGACCAGGGATGGAACCCACACCCCCTGCATTGGAAGGTGAAGTCTTAACCACTGGACCAACAGGGAAGGCCCTCAAATGGTTGATCTTAAATTCAAACCAAGGAGTCTGACTCCAGAGCCCAAGACAAACTCTGTATGTAGTTGACCTTAAACAACACAGGTGTGAACTGCACGGGTCCACATACACACAGATTTTTTTCAACAGTAAATACTACAGTACCACAAAATCCACGGTCATTTGAATCCAAGGATGGGAAATGTCGGATATGGAGGAAACATGGGAATGGAGGGCCGCCTTTAAGTTATACACGGTTTTTCAACTATGCAGAAGGTGAGTGCCCTAACCCTCACATTGTTCAAGGGTCAACTGTATTTAGTTTGTAGGGTGGACCAAACCAGCAAACATGAAATAGTGCTGCTCAGCAGACAGGATGAAACAAAAAGGAACACAAAAGTAAGATACAAAATTATACATGTAATATGACAGCAATTCTGTTTTTAAAAATGCACAGAAATGAGACTAAAGAGAAATATGCCAAAATTCACCACTGAGTAATGGGATTTGAGTTCATCTTTCTTTTCTAACACTTTTGTGCTTTCAAAATTTGACAAAAAAGTAAGAAACTCTTTTACAATCAGACGAGAAAAAGAAATGTTAAACACAAAAGCAAAGAAGTTTGACACTCTTCAAGAACGCTTCCTCTTGTCAAAATTGCCTACGTAGTACCAGATAAAACCAGAACTATAAATGAAAGATAGCTGAAGATTATGGCTACTTGCTCCAAAAAGACCTAGGAACACTCCCTCCTGCACCACAGCACAAGCAAAAAAATATATATACTCTGATTTCAAAAAGGACTATTTAAAAACAAAAATGAAAAAAGCTTCGTGAAGAAAAAATAGTAGAAATATTATATAGCACAATTAGGAATGTAAAGAAAGGTTTTAATCACTGACAGATGATGACTCAGGATAGTAAAACTAGAATAAGCTGTGTTTTTAAAAGCCCAAGCTAATAAACATTTAGTTACATACTTTAAAATTTCTCAGGGAAAACCATAAGATTCTGTGTATAAATCTTATATATCATGGCCTATACCTTTAAGCTAAACATTACTTGTTCTGTATTATGCCACGTACATAAAATTTCTGAACCTTGAAATTTTAAATGTTCTCTCTAGAACTTAAAACTTTCATTTCAATTACCTCCTTCTATTAACGGCCCTGTATGGTTTTTCTGCTTTTCAAATAGAAGATAATTTTATCTTTTTCCACTGTTTCTGAATTTGAGACAAAAATGGTTCCTTGATCTTACAATTTGCCCATGAATTATATAGAAATCACTTACTTGTCTGGTGTCTGCATGCCTGTCCTAATCTGTATACTGTCATCAACCACATTCCTCTAAAGATCAGTGAACTACTCTACAAGTGTTCCAGATAGTACAACAAATAAGAGGACATCTAAACATTTCTTTGTTGATAATGATAAGAACACTTATAAAAAGCGGTGGTGAGAAATAAAAGTAGCAAACTTTTGACATCTCAGGGGTTTTTTCCTCATATAAAAGATTTTTCATTTAGGAAGTCAAATATACTCATTTAATTTCCTAGTCTCTCTCAACATTTTTCTTACCGGTATCCATTTGCCAGACATACACGGAGCCGTCTGAACATCCCACTACTAGGTAATCGTCAGAAGGCCTCCACTTGATTACTTGAATGGGGAAAAGATGACGAGATGCCAGCATAATGCATTTTTTCTCTCGCAAACTTAGAAGTCCTACCGAGTGGTCACTGGCTACAGAGCAGATGCAGTGCTGCACTCTTGCCTGAAAAGAAGAATAAATCTTAATTACACTTAGATTAAATTCAGAAGAAAATGGATCTTGTCCTCAATTAAATCAAAATTAATTATACATTCACTGCTGCTGAAAACACTAACCACGACATTAGGATGTGTCGACAATTTTCTTCTTTTATATTATACATAAAACGCCTAGTTCAATCATCACAACACTTTGAAAAATACTAAATTAACACTAGATTAAAGAAGAGAAAGATGCCTAGGAAAATCTGCTGTTCAAATTTGAAGATGACCTTACTAAAAATAATTGCTATATATGAACAGGCAAAGCTGGAAAAAAATTGATCTGTTATTACGTGCTCCCTTTCCACTGTCTGAACTTCCCTTTGCTAGCAGCTAGAGCTGCTTTCTGCAGTGCTCCTTTCTGTTTGTGACTCTATCATTTAGACCCATGCTCTTCCCTGCTCCTTTGCTCAAAAACAATACCCTCAAGGTCCCTCTGCCACAATCATTTCTTAAGAGCCACCGATAGTCTGTATCACCTGTAGATGTGTTTCACAGCTTCTGTCTCTAATGCCAGCAGGCACACCACCTCAGCTAACATACAAGAGCCCAATAAACATCCTGCTCTGTACTTCCTGCTCATCTCTAGTTTGCGCCCTTCCATTCCTTTTTAGAACAAGATGGAATATAATAGAAATAATCAAAGATGGTAAAGATTTTCACTAGCATCAGAGAACTGAATCCATAACCTAGAAAATTAAAAATTAACGTCTTTATAGGTTTGGAAGACAATTTACAAGCAACTTACAACTTTGTAGTGATTTATTAGACTGTGCTTCCGGTTCCCACTGAGGTGAAACCATATGAAAACAGCCATCTAAGCTCCGTACTGTGTAAATGGTGGCTATTTACTGAGGATGAGGCCCACGGCACCACATACATATTATCCCTTCTGTGGGATCCAGAGGAGAAACTTCTCAAACGTCACCCAGCTGGGCTTTGCCTAAGCAGACGTTTTTTAGCTAAAGAATGATATACCTCCCTGACTGGTCCATCTCAATGGGAAACATTGACAGGTATCAGATGAAAAACAGTGGGGCGGGGTGGGGTGGGGGGCGTGTGTGTGTGACCACATGTGCATGGGAAACACGTTACAGTTGTTTTTGTCCATAGAACTTCTAAGAAACTTTAACATGCTAACATGAATATAATTTCATTTGACCATCATAATCTTTTTTTTTGTAACATCTTTATTGGCATATAATTGCTTTACAATGGTGTGTTAGTTGCTGCTGTATAACAAAGTGTACCAGCTACATATACATATATCCCCATATCTCCTCCCTCTTGCATCTCCCTCCCACCCTCCCTATCCCACCCCTGTTCTATGCGGCTGCTTCCCACTAGCTATCTATGTTACACTTGGTAGTGTATATATGTCGATGCTACTCTCTTACTTCGTCCCAGCTTACCCTTACCCTTCTCTGTGTCCTCAAGTCCATTCTCTACATCTGCATCTTTATTCCTGTCTAGGGCAGGACAGGAATAAAGACCATCATAATCTTGTAAGACGTAGTTTTTGAGGAACAGACTTTGGGGAAAGCTGCTACAATGGATTCCTTCAATGTTTTGGATACTAAGAAACTTAGGACTGAATTTTCTATCCATGACTGTGGGGTGTGTGGGCATACATTTCTGAATGTGGACTCTAGGTGGTCTCATCTACTTTTTCTTTCATTTTCTCTTCACCATGATTTAGCTTTATTTTTAACTAACTGAATAATGTTTATTTTTGTAAACAACCTAAAATCAATTTTTGAATGAGGCAGAGCATTAATTTTAAAAAAGAGAGTCAGATTTAACTATTTACTTTGTTCTTAAATTCAGGTGTTTTAATCTTTGGTTCTGTTAGCTTGTACGTTTTCTTTCATAATGATTTAAAAACTATAATCAGCATAGTAGGTATTTATTAATTTTAAAAGTTAAGAAAACTAAGTTCAGGAAGATCATGTTATAAACTTTTACTAAAACAACATATAGAATTTTCTTAAGCATTTGTTAAGCTTATTTATTTCATGCTCCCTGACAAGCATTCAATGGAAACATAAAACGTGATTTCTTTCTTTAAAAAGACATTAAGGACTGAGGAGTAGCTGACTATGGCATGCAAAACTTTGCTTTGTAATTAAGCAATAAGTCAAAATAAAGTGGCAAACTACAAAAATATCACTTAAATATAGGCAATGTTAGAATAAAATGTGGCAGAAATATAACATGATGCCTTTATTTTCAGTTATTATACTTCACACCAAATAAAATACTTTTGAGTGGGCTTCTCTGGTGGCGCAGTGGTTAAGAATCCACCTGCCAATGTTCAAGCCCTGGTCCGGGAAGATCCCACATGCCGCAGAGCAACTAAACCCATGCCATACGCCACAACTACTGAGGCTACACTCTAGAGCCTGAAAGCCACAACTACTGAGCCCACGTGCCACAACTACTGAAGCCCACGCACCTAGAGCCCGTGCTCCACAACGAGAAGCCACTGCAATGAGAAGCCTGCACACCTCTACGAAGAGTAGCCCACGCTCACTGCAACTAGAGAAAGCCCGTGTGCAGCAACAAAGACCCAACACAGCCAAAAATAAATAAATAAAATAAATATTAAAATAAATAAAAATATTTTTGAGTTTCACCAGATGTACGTTGCTAAGCAAGGATAACAGACAGTCTAATACAATGGAGGCTTTGCATTTCTACAGATAATCATTAATACTGACTTTGTATTTATCATATATATCCATCACTCAATATACAAAAAAGGATGATTGCTACGTTAATGGTTAACTATTTTCTATTTTCCAACACGAGTCTGCTAAAAATTGGTCATTTTATTTATTTTTCTCATCAGAGAAATAAATCTAATAGTAATCTTTTTCTCTGTGTATGAGTCACTAAAAAGAATGAGTCCTAAACGGCATTCCTTTTCATCTATTCACATCTTTTAATCAGGCACTGATCTGCCACAGTACTCACCCCTGTCACTACTTTTGATTCTGCTACTATGACTCACAAGCTCTCTGGAATCTTTAAAATGAGTTAATCCTTAATTAATGCGGTAGACCTAACTAGCCGACTTGCCAGTCCCCAAGTTGACAATCATTTCATTAATGTTCACATAATTCTTGTCATTCCTTTTCATAGAGAAAACGAGGCATGAGTCAGGGTGAAGTTTGTTTGTTTTTAAAAGGTGATTTTTTACCAATCTTCTTTACTATGTTTGGTGTTTTTCAAATTATGTTCTGCTGGTAGATCTCAACACCTGAGGTGACAGCAAAACTACGGAGAAGCACTGACCCACACATTCTCTCTCTGCCAAATATCTCATACTGCAGTTCATAACCTACCAGAGAGAGGACTGCAGACTTAAGCAAACCAAAAAGGCTTCCCTATTCCCACGAGGAACTTGACCTCCGGCATCAATGCCTCATAAGTTTCGCCGTCAGAACTTTCACCCTTGCCATTTATATGAGGTGGATAATTTTTTAAAATTCAAGAAAATGCAATCCAACCTCATAAAAAGATTTAAAAGCTCTACTTCATGTTATCTCTTTTATTAGTAAAAACAAAGAACGTACAAAGCTAATATTAAATAATATTACAGGGTGTATTTTAAAAAGTAGATTATGGGATGTAATTTTCTGAAGGAAAAAATGACTGAATTCCAAAAATTCTAGCTTTTCAGTCCCACATGATGCGTTCTCTTCTAACATATATATTTACATCAATATCTTTTAAAGAATAGTTCTGTTCTTCATTCGTATAGTGCAATAATGATGAAAACTGACAAATGACATGCCTCATCCGCAAAAAAATGTTTGGCCCCAAACAAAAATGTTATACCTTCCATGTAAATGAAAATAAGCATCTGAAGAGTTAAGTCTAGCTTTACTGTAATGAACAACGGTCTGGAAATAGCCAAAATAATCAAGACTGAAAACAAACAAAAAAAATCAATATTACTAAGTCCAAGAAAGCACAGTTATTAGAGGTACTTAACTCACAAGAAAAGATGGTTCTCTGCTTTTTAAATATGGATTTAAATAAATCTAATTTTTCTTCTTTCAAGAAACTGCTAGTCCAACTCGTATGAAGAAAACTGGCCTAGAGTGGAAATGGCCCAATACAGTAAATCCTCATTAATTTTGATTCCCCTAATTAATTCTGAGTTGATAGTTACCTTCACAGGCTCTGTGAAAACAAATTAATGGTATAAACAAAGCAAATGTCTAGCTTATTTAAATGTAAAAGGGAAAAAGACCATTCTCAAGCACCACTTTGGTATTAATTTTAATTCAAACAATGAACAGAGTAATGATAAATAATTCTCAGCTACCTGTTAAATGAAAGCACTTAAAAGATTTGCTGAAACACAATTAACTTGGTTTCTCCTTATCTGTGCTCAAAACTATTGAAGAAGCACTTCTTAAAGAATATTAGATAACACCAAACTCTCTTTGATTTAGATGCAGCGTCCTCACAAATGAGTCGAATTAGCATAATTCTTTTATTATTAAATTATTAAATTCTAGACATCTTGGTTACTGAACACTTACTTCCCACACAATGACTGATTCTATAATTTGATTAATTCCATTCTACTTCGCTTTCTTCCATCTCAACCTGAAAAAGTTACCTAAACATGACTTCACATTGAGGATATTTTTATAAGACATTTAAATTGTGTAATTAGAATAATAATACAAGAAATAAAAAATGTGAACCTAATATCTTTAACTAAATTATCTGAAAAGTATTTATGTTCCAAACTTGTTCAATCACACACTTATTCATTTAAAAAACTCTGTAATATATTCTCACTATATGTGTATTTATACATTGTATATGTACTTTGTGCCAATATATCATGTACATTGTAAAACATGCACAGAATATATACTTTAAAAGGATGACTCAGTTTAAATAAACAAATTTAAGATAAAATGAAATATTTTCTTAAATGTCTTGCTAATGTTAATAACTTTATATTAGCATTAGCCAATACCTCAAAGCACTGTATCTTTAGAAAGTTTTCACTGTTAACAACAGTAGATGTAAACACATATTTTATATAATCATGAATTTTGTGGCTGCCTTCTTGCCAGATTGATCAAATGATCATTGTTTGAACCTCGTTACGTGGTTAATGAAAAGATATTTCATTTTCATTGGAAAGACTTCCATCACTATTTTCTCTGCCCATTTTGTGATGGTTAGGTTAAGACCTATACAGTATAATCTGCAACTCTCCGAAGCAAACATATTTTCATTGGAAGCACACCTGGTGAGGGCACTGAGGTCGCCCTCCTGGAGGTGGCAGGCCCACTCTTGGCCCAGGTGATATGTGCCCATCTGATGTATGAAGCAAGTGAGGCACCAATGTCCTTCCATCTAGTAAATGTTCATAAGCTCAATTTGTTAAGGTTTAAAAAAAAAGAAAGAAGAGCTTTAATATTTTATTCCCATGCCCCAGTTAACTGTCTCACAGATTCCACTTTAACACCCACTGCTATCAACTGACTTAAAGAGTGTAACATACATATACCATTAAAAAAATTTTTTTGTTGTTATGGAACAGAACTTGTACAGCATGGATTGAGCATCTGATCAACTTGGTCAGTACTTTACAGGTGAAAATTATTCAAAATCATGTTCCAAACACTGTATTAGTTCTTCCCTAGAAGGAAAATGCACCAATGTTATCAAAAGGTAATTAAAAGCAGGAGAAACAAAAAGCAACAGAATATTTAACCATATTTAATATTTACTTTGATTTGGTAAAAAAATTAATTGGGGCAGGGAAAGTGAGGAAGATACCAGATCAAAACAAATAAATACATTCCAAGACCAATTATTATTTTTCAAGCAATTCTGATCCTCAACCAAGTAAGCACTCACTGAATCTGCCAGTAAATAATCCTCACGGTACATTAGTGCTGAGCAGGGGAATGCCACAAGCTATCACAAGATCTGACAGAGTCAGAATGTACCACCTAGGTCATCCAGCCTGACCTTACACATTTTACAAGACTTCATTTTAAATCATTCCCAGAAACCTCTTATGTAACCTGTTCCTAAGCATTTGCCATGAATTACAGAAACTAGAGACAGCTAGTTTATCCCACACACTAGCTCTCTGGGGAGATGATTCTGCTTTCCAACAGTTCCCAGTGTAAATTATATATGTGTGTGTGTGTGTGTGTGTGTGTGTGTGTGTGTGTGTGTGTGTATAATTTTCGACTTTTGCCAATTTGTTTCCTAAACTAAATTATTCTTTTCTTCATATCATTCCAGGAGCAATCTCCTGCCCAAAACAATGTCTCTCTTTGAATATTCTCTAAACCTGTGAACACTAACTACTGTCTCTCCTTCTAGATACGCCCATCATTAGACAAGCTATAAATGGCCAGCTGCTTTCACTCATAAATCAATCCTACTATTCTTTTAATCATTATTGCTTGACTTCTCAGAACTCCTTCTCTGGAACATAAATATGCAGTTAAGATGCATCATTTATCACTTTAAAATATTCTACCTGAAGGGGAAAAAAGAGCCTACAAATGTTAATGCCGTGTCCACACTTTCACAAAACTAGATAAAAAAAAAATTTTTTTTTTTTCAGAAATCCATAGCTCATCCTTCTTTTAAAAAGAAGGGGGTGGGGTGGGGTAGACAGCTGTTTCTTTAATAGCTATTTTAGAAAATAAGACCATGTGGTCCAACCAAAACACTTACTAACCATCTATTAGGACAGTTATGTTCTACATAAAAATAAGACCTTTAGGGACCAGTTTTAATATCTTCGTCCATTCACTACATACAAAAGACAACAGTGAAGAAATAGCAGGCTAGTCAGGGCTCCACCTTTCTTCAACTGCTTCCTTCTTAATAAAGCAGCAACTAAATATGAAGAATTTAATGTAAGATTAAGAAGACATTACCTATCAAAGAAAATTTTATTTAATAAATGATGTTGAGATAATCCGTTACTTTAGGGAAGAACAGATGATTTTTATCCTTTCCTCACCCCACATGCATAAATAAATTTCAGATAGATTAAAGTATTTGATGTTTGTTTTAATCCAGCCATTGCTTTTTAATCAAATTTCACCAAATTTCTGGGGAGGCGGGTAAGATCCCAGGATTCAAAAATATGAAAGAAGCTAAATAGGAAAAAGATAAATTAGATTACATAGGAATGTAAATTATCTGTAGATTAAAAAATCAAAGTAAATAATAAACCAGAAGAAAATTTCAACAACAGTAATAGAAAGCACATAAGCTTAATATTTCAATTAAGTTAAGCACTCATACAGGCACTAATATCCCCAACAGAAACAAATGAGCAAAGGACAATCTATGTCTCAAATGAAAAAAAAAAACAAACTCACTAAAATCCTCATAGAAAAACTTCATTACCTCTAGTAATCAAAGAAATGCAAATTCGAACAATAAAATACTCTTTCCACCTATCAATTTAGCCAAAGACTGTAGAAATTATATAATACGAAACAACCAACGTTTATTGGGTTCTTACTCTGTGCTAGGTATTATTCTAAATACTTGGCAGTAATTCATCATAGTCTCACAACAACCCTTTGAAGTAAATACTATTATTATTTCCATCTTACAGATGTGGAAACTGAGTCATGGAAGTAAATAAAAACATCTTGTGTTGGCAAGGGACAATGAAATAGGCACTGAGGGTAGAAAATAATTAGGTAATCGATCTCAACAGACTTAAAAATGTTAATAACCTATTACCCCAAAATTCTGAGGTTCTAATCCAAAAAATATTCATGGAATCTACCCAAGGAAATAATCATAAATGAAAACAAGTTTTACAAAGATATTCAATATTATTTACAATAGTTCAAATTGGGACCAATCTACACATCCAAAGGAGGAGAACTGCTAAGTAAATATTGTATGCTCACATAATGTAATGTTATATAATTACTAAAAATTACTTTCACGAATAAGAATAACTTGAGAAAGTATTTGTTAAAATATTAAATGAAGATGCAATGTGCATAGATAACTATACAATATAATCACAAATGCATAGTAAGTGAATTTTACAAGGCTAGAGGAAAAAATATCAAAATGTTAACTGTGTTTCTCTTTTATGTAGAAGGATAACAGGTGACCTTTTACCTTCTTAGCTACCTCTGTTTTCAAAAAATTTTAACTGTGTATATGTTAAATTTATAAAATTGCAGTTAAATCTTACATCATATTCTTAAAAGCAAGTAATGTGTGACAAGTAAAAGGTGAAAGGGGGCTAAAACTAAGAAAATCCAAACCTAAATAATCAAAGATTGAAAAACTAAAACATAAATTACTGAAAAACTGAGCCATGCACAATTCTCTAAAGAAAAATTTGAAATACAGGTATTGAAAAGAACGGCTGTGTTTTGTTCTACAAACTGAAAGATACTAAATAAATTAGGCATTTAAAATTAAGTATGTATCAAAATCATATTTACTTATGTAAATCAGTAATAAAACATATATAGTCAAAGTTGGAGAAATGCAACTATTTTTAAATACACAATTACACCTAGTAGGAGGTGGTATGCTTGGTGGTCAAGTTCATGCCCTCAGGTTGGACTATTTAGGATCAAATTCCAGCTCTGCCACTTGCTAACTGTGTGACTTGAGCAAGTTACTTAACCTCTCTGAGCCTCACCTCTCTGTACAATGAGGTTAACAGCAATTACTAGGCCTCACAGAAGCCCTGGGTGAATTAAATGAAATATATGTAAAGAACTCAGCACAGTGACTAATACATCATGCATACAAAAGATGATGGTAGTTAGTATTCTCTTTACCATTATTAGTATTATGTCATTATATACCATAAATTCTACTTTTTATAATGTAGTTGTATCATTTTCTGAGGGAGTTGCCAACGTTTAGGTATTCACCAGGAAATACGGAGACATTCATAATTTTTCTATTAGGTTAGTTTCCCCTTTTCAATGTTTTCTTCTCATATTAATAGCTCTGCTTTAATTTAATCTGAATAGTTCCACCTACATGATCATTACCATCACTCACGTATTACCTTAAAATCACATTAATGAAGTTTTTAGCACTTTTAACAATTTGAGTCAATAAAAGCTCTCAATCCAACAACTCAGTGACCACCTTCCACTGTTCCCTGAATATTTCCTCACACATCTTTTTCCATTGAATTTACTTGATAATTTTTTACTTCATGCCTTTAAAACATCAAAGTGCTTTCTTTCATTTCAATTACATATTTATGGCTTTTAGAGACTGAGATAGTCATATCTGCAGACTCTGAAGACAGTCTAAGGTTTTTTAAGGAACTCAAAAGTCCTACCCTTTTACCCTCTCCCCACAGCAGTCAGCTGTCCCCAGGTATTGTCCACCCCACACCCAAACCTTGGCTGCACACGTTCAGGGACTAACATCTTCCATCACAAAGGGCCTCACTTCTCAGCATGCACTGAATTACGACTCCCAGTGGCTGCTGGTCCCACACTTCTACTTCTAGCTCCTACTTTGAACTTGAATGGCCCCATCCATCTGACCTAGTAACTCTCAATCTGCCTGCTTGGCTTCAACCTATTTATTCCGCTCATACCAGTATCCTTACAAGAAATAAACACTGAATTTACAATACCTCTGACATAACTATGGAATATCTTTTTTTTCCTTTCTCATGAAAACAAACGGGTTGATACTGTCCCCATTTTTCTAACCGGAGATTTTCTAACTGAAAGAGTCTGTGTATCTTTCCTAGAGATAAATTACTAGAATATATATTCTAAAAATACCTCTTTGTTTACAAAGGATGCTGGCTTGCTTTTTAAGTCTATATCAAAGAACACAAGGGAAACCTAACCCCCACTATTATACACCCGGCTCTTGAAGGCACCTGGAAAATGTTCAGCACTCATATATTGCATCTAATTGAACAGTCACCTTAAAAAGTCATTCATTTTTTTCTAACAATTTCTGCCATCTTAAAATAAATTTCAACTCATTTTAAAATTCCTTTATGATTAAGTTACTGAAGAAAAATTGTCTTTGCTCTGTGCCATACTAACTCTCTTCAACCACTGAGTCAATTTAATCAATCACTTCATTTACAATGCTTAGCACCAAATCATTTCTATTACTAAAAATAAATTTCATACCCAATGTAATCTTCTTTGCTACCAAGAATATGACTAAAGATCTACAGAAACCTCTCCAAACAGAGGAATATTTAAGTTTCTGCGGAGTGGGGGAGGGATAAATTAGGGGTTTGGGATTAACGTATACACACTATTATATATATAAACAACAAGGACCTACTCTATAACACAGGGAGCTATACTCAATATCTTGTAATAACCTATAATGGAAAAGAATCTGAAAAGAATATATACATACATATATATGTATATATGTGTGTTTGTATATATATATATATATATATATATACACACATATATATATATTTAAAAAAACTGGGGACTTCCCTGGTGGTGCAGTGGTTAAGAATCCGCCTGCCAAAGCAGAAGACACAGGCTCGAGCCCTGGTCGGGGAAGATCGCACATGTCGCGGAGCAACTTAGCCCATGCGCCGCAACTACTGAGCCTGCACTCTACAGCCCGTGAGCCACAACTACTGAAGCCCACGCACCTAGAGCCCGCACTCCGCAACAAGAGAAGCCACCGCAATGAGAAGCCTGCGCACTGCAATGAAGAGTAGCCCCTGCTCACCTCAACTAGAGAAAGCCCACACGCAGCAACAAAGACCCAATGCAGCCAAACAAATAAATAAATAAATTTATTTTAAAAAAAAACGGAGTCACTTTGCTATACACCTAAAACTAATACAACATTGTAAATCAACTATACTTCAATAAACCAACCTAAGGCAAAAAAAAAGGTAATAAATAAATGAATTTCTAAAATGTTTGACACAATATTAGCACAGCCAGAATAGGGAGGCAATCTGTCTCATTACTGTTGAAGGGATCCTCACTGACAGTCTCTTGGTATATTATTGATTCTCTTAGCTTCCTACACGAGAGACAGGGTGTACTATGATATTTGAATATTTAGACACTATCCATAATAGGAAAAATTTATTTTTTATCTTGAATAAAATATGACAGTAGTAAAAATTTGGAAAACATGCAGCAATCAGAATGGATAACCAATACAGCCTTGGTATATTAAAGCATTTGTGCTTTCAAAATGAGAATGAGTGCTATACGCTTATACATACTCTTCATACAGCTACTTATAAGTCTAGAAAGTTACCTACATTTGAAAGATTATAAACAGGATGATGAAGAATTATGAAGTTAAATAGGTGGTACAAACCTATTCCTAAGCTTCTGAAGGACAATTTGGTAATATGTATTCAAAAGACTTTAAAAATTAATATGCCCTTTTATAAAGCAATTTCACATTTAAGAATTTACCCTAAGAATCATTCCAGATGTGCAAAATTATTTAGTTATCTTAATTCTCAACCCCCACTGTTGATAAGAGAAAAAAAAATTAGAAAGTAAAATTCTGACATTTCTGAATAAAATTAAATGACAGACTATCATTAAAAATGTTGGAATACACTTAGACCATCTTTAGAAAATATCTGTATTTTTCCATAACAATGTGTTAGGTAATTTTTTAAAATAAAAATTAATTTCAAAAAGATGATGCTGAATATATAAAACATATGAAAGTAGTCTCAAAATCTAAGAGAATTAAGTGTTATGGGAAAAAAGAATATTACAGAACATTATGTACACTGTGATATATTTCAGAAAAAGATTACTTCTGCTTTCTGCTTTTGTTTCCTTTACATCACCAAAGTTTACTCTGGCTTCAGAGACTATGCCACAATTCTAGACATTGCTTTTTAAATGTAACATCCAGTTAAAATGGTAACACAAGTCCAAATTCAAAAAGGTAAGATAAGAGCTAATTCAGGCAGAAGCTTAGGTACTTTTTCAGAAAGAAAGGACAATATATTAAAAAGAAAACCTAATTTGTTAATTGTTCTTACCGGCAGCGAACATTACGCACTAACAAACATATAGTCACATATACCATATATATTATCATACCTGCCGCAAGAGCTAGGGATTTAACATTGTCAGATGAAGGAACAAACAGGTTAGGTGCCTGATATTCCCATTTTCACAAACCCATGCTGCCCCCTTCTGGAAAATTTTGGAGGCATGTGACAATACAAGTTTAATAAGATATAATGAAAAGTAATCATTTTTAACTAATCTATTAGAGAACTTAGGGTATATGTTCACACTGAGAAACATATATATTATATATGCTTCAAAATTTATTTTGAAACATTTTCGAAAAATTCTGTTCTGAATAAAATTCTAGCAGCAGCAAAAAGCTGTGATAATCTAATCATCCATGCCAATGGGAGAGGGAAGTAATATTATATATTTACTAAAAGTAAATAAAACACAACACTTTAAAAAGTCACATTTTTTGTTCCCTTCAGTACTCATTCCCGTCACTCTCAAAAGCAAACAGAATCTGAATTTGGTATTTATCTTTCCAATTCAATTTTAATAATTTTACTACCAGCAGCCTTAAAAATATCTGCCCTCCCTTTCAGCTGCTCTCTTCCTCAGACTCTGCAGGCATTGGGCACACTCTTTTGGCCTCCCCTAGCCTAGAGTTCAGATTTTGGAAATTCACCCAAGCCTACCTCTGACAGCTATTCAAATCTGGAAATCATTCTATCGCTAACCTCTCAGTGTTGCTTAAATGTCTCAGTTATTAGAATAAGATTAAACTAAAATGCTATAGTTCTGAAGTATTAAAACATAGTATAGGGATTTCCCTGGTGACACAGTGGTTAAGACTCTGCACTCCCAATGCAGGAGGCCTGGGTTCAATCCCTGGTCAGGGAACTAGATCCCACACGCATGTCACAACTAAGAGTTTGCATGCCAACTAAGGAGCCCGTGAGCCGCAACTAAGGAGGCTGAGAGCCACAAGTAAGGAGCCCACCTGCCGCAACTAAGCCCAGCGCAACCAAACAAATAAATAAATATTTTAAAAAACAGTATAAGATATAGAGAACAAACTAGTGGTTACCGGTGGGCAGGGGGACGGAGAGGCAATATAGGAGTGAGGGAGTGGAAGGTACAAACTATCGAGTGTTAAGATAGGCTTAAGCATATATTGTACAACAAGGGGAATATAGCCAATATTTTGTAGTGACGGTAAATGGAAAGTAACCTTTAAAAACTGTATAAAAATTTTAAAATTTTTAAAAAACAGTATAGAAAGTCTCTGTAGGATTATAAAATATTGCACTCAGGATGAAGGGAATGGCATAGCTGGAGAACAAGAGGGAAAAAGAGACTTGCTTTTTATTGATAACCTTTAATACCGTTTGCATTTTATATACCTATTTATAAAATATTTTAAGACATTACAGTAAATAATATTCCAAGTGCAGATGAAAACTGAAAACAGTAAGGCACTTAAAATTTTAACAAGCCTGTTTTTAAAAAGAATTTTCTAAAAAGTCTTCTATATGAGTATTTGAAGTGGCAGTCTTATTTAATAATAATATGAAGGTTCCATTTTAAATTTGAATCCTATTAAAACTGCCTAAGAACTGTCACATCTGAATAGCAATATATAAGATCAAAACCACTCATTTAAAAGCAATAAGCACAACTTGGAATGACAAACAAAAATGGCACAGAACTTTCTTTTATATTTATATTTATAGTATATATTTTGTATTGTTATATAATATTCAAATACTATTTTAGTAGATAGTTTCACTTCTGTTTCCTTTCATATATATTTCATATATATATATATATATATATATAGTACACATACCTTTCATACCTATATACATTATATGTATATATTTCTTTCATATGTATGGATAGTACATTTTGTTTTCTTAAGAAACCGAACCACAAAAAAAAAAAAAAAGCCACCTCAAACTTAATTTTTTCCTCTACATTCCATAATCTTAAGGAGAAAGAAACAGAGCCAGCACATAGCCTAATAACAGAGACCTCAAAACTGCAAGTTCTACCACCCCTCATGAAGTCAATATACAGTTAGTCAAATCTCACAGAAATTTTTGAGAGTTTACCAAAGCTCTTTGTTTCTCTGAGTACCTATGATATGCCCCTGCCCTTATCCACCAAAGCATTTGGTTAGGATCTCTCCTTTACCATTTATAGTCAGCCTTGTAACAGGCTTACTTAAATACTTGCCTGACTCTCCTCCTAAAATATAAGTTTATATTTCTCGGAACACTGAAATGCATTACTTGGCAGATAGTAATACTGCCAAAAAAAACTCGTAGAATTTTTGTCAATAACTCTTTGGCACTATACAATCCTGAATTACTTCAATATTTCCTATCTCAAAGGATATTTTCAGGAAACTTTTAAATTTTCTTACTGTATTTTAATTCTTTAAAATGATCTGTATCATATGAAAGTTAAATCTCAGTTAACTAGACTATTCAGGGAATCAAACTCAATTTCAAAGCACTTTGACTAAATGGAGCTTTACTATTTGGGAAAAAATAAATAAATAAAATTCCTCTAAAAAATGAAAAACAAAAACCTTCAATGTACAATAAACATAAAATCTATTCAATGCAGGTACTCTACATAACACTATAGGAAATGTTTATCATCTATGAACATGTCAAAATTTTTAAATAATTAAAACTCCCATTAATAAAAGAATAGAGAAATAGTTTATTAAAAATAAAGTGTATAGAACCACTGAGTCTGGCACTAAAGTAATACTAATCTATAGCAAGAATTTGGAAAGATTTCAGGTAAAAAAATGCTAAAAGAGCACAAAAATGAAGGAGTGGGGAAAGAAAGGATGACAAAGAAACACCTAGACAGTAGACAAGTAAGATGTACATGTGTGTGGAGTTGTGAAAGGGGCATATAGTCTGTCCTCAAAGCTCATCTCCAGCCGCAGCATCCTTTCTACCCAGCAGGCAGGATTTCATTTTTCATTCACTGTCTACCAAAGCCAGGAGACAATGATTTTGCTCAGTTTTAACAACTTCCTATATTTTGGTAAACATGAAATGACCACAAATTAAGAAAGAAAAATTCATCATAATTGTACATTCTTAATTACAATTTAAGTCATTTTTAAAATGCAACCAACATTTCTCTGTTTTAGAACATCTTTTCCTGGGGTAAAAAAAAAATTGCAAGAAATCAAAACTCAACTTCTTTCCCAATCTACCCAAGATAAAAACCAAAATCCTAGCCTAATCAAAAAAGCAGATGACAAACTTTTCAGTATTTATCTTTAATCATTACAGTTGGTAAATATTTATAATCTTCCAACTACCAGATCATTTTAAAGTAAAAGTTTTTTTTGCTAAAAGAAAATGACACTGGATCAATTTATGAGGACAATTCTAGTATTAAAATCAGCATATGATGTTAACTCTAATCTCAGCAAAATAGTCATCTGCTAAACATTTAGCAAATATCAAATTCTTAGCTTTTTATTAATCAGTTAGGCTCTTTGATTTTCAAACATATTAGCTGCTGGACCTAAAACTACCAGCTAAATGAACAGCTTAATAACTAGGCAGGCATTATTTACTGTCAAATTATCACAAAGCTAAAAGCAAATTTGTCTTAATCAGTACTTTTGAAAGTTAATTAAAAACAAGAAAATTCTACTGTTAAGCCTATAATGAGTAAATTATTTTCCAAGTACCAGGCTTCCTTGTCTGTGTCTCTCTTCTTTGTATTTCCCAGGCAACTAGCACCTCTGGTGAGCACCTAGTCTAGCAAGGAGACCATTCTCTATTTAGTTGCATGTATGTCTATTAGGTAGCTTTTACTCACTACAGATTATTTCTAAATGCAGTTGATCAAAAAAAATTTATTATATTAAATACCCACTTGAATTTTTTTAAAAAGAAACCAGAAAATGTTCTCATATAAATATGTAAGCTAAAAAATATATTAATGTAGTTCAAAAAGAAAACATGACCTTATGGAAACCACTCAAAAAAACTTTCCTTTTAATACCTGTAATTAAAAAAATACACACACACACACACACACACACTCTAGTTAATTTTCAGTGTTTTATTCTTATGGAAACAAAAACCAGCCAAATTAGAAATGGTTGCACTAAACTGAAATAAAATAATCTAAATTATCAATGTCAGCATCAAAAAATTAGATATTTCCCCAAATTTGCAGTCAGAGATCAAAATACTCATGTTTTAGTATGGGGCATTAAGTACTGTTAAATAAAATTTAGGGCAGGGGTTCTAACAGTGCTATAACTTAGTATAATGACAATGATATGTATTTCACTAAAATAGACATACAATTGGTTATTTAAATAAATACACAATAATTTTTCTCAGTGATGAAGATTAAAAGAAATGAACAACCAACTGGGAAGCAAGAAAAAGGCAAAAAAATTTAAAAAAAAAGGAAGAGGATAATTAAGTATCTGAATTTTCAAATCTGGCAGGGGAAAAAAAGAGAGAGAGAGACACTGGTACTAGAACCTCCTATAACATCACCAGTATCAAGTCAAATGAAATCTAGCACTGGCAGAACATGGCAGGTAACACACATTACCAGGAAGATTAAGTAAGTAGGAAGGCCAAGGAAGATTTTCTGAGCTTTGAAACGAGACTCCTTGTGAATACTGGATCAGATACAGAAGTCAAATGCTTTTCATTTCAGTAAAACCATAACTGGTGATGCTGTAGGGATTATGATAAGCACGAAATATGTGTGCAAGAAGACGGTGTCTGTGTGTGTATGTGTGCACACACACGTGTGAATGTGTGGGCACAGTGATGATGCCGACAGAAGGGGCTAATCACATGAACAAGTTCATGATTAACAAACAGTGATATAAATTATGGGTCTGTTATTCATCCATCCTAAGTTCTCCTAAAATCTCCTATTTCTAAAATTATTAGGCTGTTTATATCTGACATTATGGCCTACCCTACACGCACATCACTAAGAAAGCAATCTGCTTTCACAAAGGTACGTACAAAATTTTCCAAAATCATTTTCAGTGCCTGTTATACTTTATCTTGTCACAATAATTGTTTACTTAAACGAACTCTAGGGAATTTCCTGGCAGTCCAGTGGTTAGGACTCAGTGCTTTCACTGCCGGGGCCCAGGTTTGACCCTTGGTCAGGAAACTAAGATCCCACAAGCTGCACGGCGCAGCCACAAAAAAATATCAAAATAAACGAACTCTATTTATAAGTAATGAAAAGTATTTTGCTTCAAACTACCAAAGTATACGTTTACTATCTTTTTGCTCAGATGAAGCTGAAAATAATGAGATTAGAGAATGACTTTGGGGATACTTAAACTACTTTAGAACAAAAAATTGAAACTTCAGTAAACATATTCTAAATTACTACTACATTTCGGGACAAGCTATGTAGGAGCTAATAACAGGAAAAAACACTATGTGCATCTTCTACGTCTATGTGCCCAATGGTAATAATTGTAACTTTGTCTAAACATCACATTACCACTGTTTAGTTTTTAAATTAAAAGTATTTTTTAATTCTCCTGTCACATTTTAAGTTACTCTGGATTTCATTTATATTAAGCCTGATAGCAACACAACTTGACTCTACCACAGTGAAATAATCTTTCATGATCAACTTACACTGCAGTTTTCAGGTGGAACCAGAAGCTGAGTAATCTCGCCACCATGGACACAGAAGATGTGTTTCATTTCTCCAGAAAAAATGTCCCAAATTATGACCGAAAAATCCACGCCTCCAGATATCAGATATCTTTGATCATAACGAGCTGAGACCTGATGCGGATACAACAAACATGTGACTTTGTTCCGATGACCACGGAGTGTCCTGTGAGGTGGCCAACCTGTGAACGAGGTTTTGGATTTAGCTATACATTTTATCATTGAAAACGCTTCTAGTTTTCTAGAACTGCTCTGTAGTTCTAGAAGTACAGTAGCTACATACCACATGAGACTACTGAACTCTTGCAGTGTGGCTAGAGTGGATTCATATGTGCTACGAATGTAAAATATACATGAGATTTCAAAGACCTAGCACCGAAAAAATGTAAAATATCTCATTAGTAATTTTTATATTGATTACAAGTTGAAATGGAAAGAGTTTTGCTGTACTAGGTTAAAGAAAATATATTATTAAAATTAATTTCTCCTGCTTCATTTTTACTTTTCTTAATGTGCCTATTAGAAAATCACCTATATTGTTACATATATAGTTCTACTGGACAGCATTGTTCTAAAAGATTACCAGTATTACTGATAATATGATAATTACTACTACACTATATAGGTACCCAATAATAAATGGAATTATTAACACATATCAAAGAGATAAAATTAGATACCTCTTTATTTACAGTCATTACATGGTGTTTATTCCAATAATAGACACTAAGTACAGTTGATCCTTGAACAACAGAGGTTTGAACTGCACAGGTCCACTTATATGCAGATTTTTTTCAATAAGTATTTACTATAGTACTACACAGGGGCAGCTGATTGAATCCAAGGATACAGAGGGCCAACTGTAAAGTAACATGCAGATTTTCAACTGTGCAGAGGGTCAGTGCCCCTAACCCCCTGAGTTGTTCAAGGGTCAACTGGAGTGTATTTTATTAACTGCACATTAAATTCTCCCAACTACATTGCACACTAACAACTACACGGATTCATTGTATTTGTTAAAAACAAAGAGTGTAGACATTGTCAAGTTCATGGTTACAGAGTTCTCAAAACACTTTAGACACTAGGAGATCTTCAGGATACCTCTGCGGAGCATGTGCTCCCCTTGCAGCAGTTGCACTATGGCTGTCTGCGTGGCAGGTACAATAACGATGCTTCCATCTTCACGGCCACAAACGAGTCGCCCGTGGGCTGGTATGTACACACTTGCGGTCACCTTCAGAGGTTCATTACTATTGGGAATGACACTCAGCTGATCTATAATTCCGGCAGGACAAGGATTCAGTTTATCAAATGCCTCTTGCAAACTAACAGAAGTTGTCATTTCCAGCTCTGTGGAGGTTTTGTTTGGTACAAAAGAAAAACATTTAAGTATTTTAGAAAAAACATTAAACATATAAAAATAAATGTGCTTACAGATGATTCAGTAATATACCAAAGAATAACTGTCATCAACTCTAATTCTAAGAAGAAAATGACATATGTACATTATGAATTTGCTACATAGTGGCCGGTATTTAGGTTGTTAAATTTAAAAAATTGAGAAATTACTGCAAGTGATTTACTAGTACTTCCTGTACCTTCCTGTTTATCAGGTGTGTCTGATATGTTCCAAATATTCAATCTTCCAGAAGAATCACCCTGAATCAATAGTTTGTGGAAGTATTCCTTACATCCATAGAAGAACCGAGTAACAGGAGGACAAATTAGCAACTGTAAAAAAAAAAAAATTTGTTCAAATACCCTTAGCTATCTTTTTAAACAAAATATTCCACACATTAACATTTTTTCAGATTAGGGTGTTAAGTACTTTGCCTCGGTACCAAAGTAAAAAAAAAAAAGTGCATCTATAGAATGAGTATTCAATAATATTTTAATTAATTTTGTAGCACTGAAACACATATCAACTAATAACCAAAACCAGTACATAGAACACAAATGAAAACTAAATTTATAGTCTTTCTCTAGAATTAATATTTTTATTCTTTTTCTCCGCTTTATAAAAACCACAATGCAATTATTTGTCTGCTATTAAGCAATTAATACAAAGATATAACCCTCGTTACCAAAAAGAAAATTCTCCACTTAAAAGGTCAAAAGGAGAGAACAGGCTAATCTGAGCTTTCTGCCCATCCCTGATTAGTCTCCAAGAGTAGATGCAAAACTAAACTACCAAGCTTGTACAACTAGAGGACTCTTTTTTTTTTTTAATGAGAATATTTTTCAACTAATGGCATGAAACTTGATGACATTTACATAATCCACTTGAACCTAGCCTGATATGTTTGCTATAAACTACTAGGAACAAAAACCATTCATTAGGGTGTTGTGCATACTTTCATTTTTAAAACAAATTATTTTTCTGCTTAAGATCCTGTGTCTTCAGTGAGACCACTTATTTGAAAATACTAAATAGTGGTGGACTCCTAAATTTAAAGCTTAGATTATTAATATACTAAAACTGGAGCATTAAAGCATAGAAGCTCATCCTAAAAAGCAGTAAAAAATAGACTTCAGGGGGCTTCCCTGGTGGCGCAGTGGTTGAGAGTCCACCTGCCAATGCAGGGGACACGGGTTCGTGCCCCGATCCGGGAAGATCCCACATGCCGTGAAGCGGCTGCGCCTGTGAACCATGGCCGTTGGGCCTGCGTGTCCGGAGCCTGTGCTCCGCAACGGGAGAGGCCAAAACAGTGAGAGGCCCGTGTACCGCAAAAAAAAAAAAAAAAAATAGACTTCAGTGTTTAAACATATTGTTAACAAATAATCCGTATTCGGTATCAGTTGTTTCCTAAAAAGCATTATCCTATAGAAATTATATGCATTAAGCATAGTTAATTACTTGATTTAACTTAAAGCCTGAAAATTACTAAAAGTTTTAATTGATAAACAACATGCTTAACTAGGAAAAGTTGCTACAACAGCTGTAATAACCAGTATTTCATATTTCGATGTGTATCTAACACCACACAGTACATATATTTTAATTTAAAATGTATTGGGGAGCTGATACATAAAGAAACATGGCATGTATTTGTTTTGTTTCATGGTTTGTTTTTTTTTTTTTTTGGCTGGGCCAAGCAGCTTGCAAGATCTGAGTTCCCTGACCAGGGACTGAACCCAGGCCCCAGCAGTGAAAGTGCTGAGTCCAAACCACTGGACCACCAGGGAAATCCCATCATGTATGTTTTTTACATAAGTCATTATCTCTTGATTTAAATAGAAGTGACTATCTCGTTTGGAGAGCAGTAAGTAGGAGTTTAAGTTAAGAGACTAAAGGACAGGTCATAGAGGATCTTAATTGTACATGGATATATAAATTCTATATATTCAAAATATTCACGTAAAAATTAATTCCCTTCCCCTCGCCATCTCTCCACACAAAGATGGAACAAAATGTTCAGAATGAAAAAGCTGTGGAAACCTACAACTTGAGTAAAGGAAACTTTATTTCCAAAACCAAAGCTTCTTTCTTAATGCTCAAAGAATAGAGAGTTGAAAACCCAGTACTAAGTGCATTTCAAATTTAAATTGATATTAAGTAGGTTCTTAGAAGTCATAATAAATTTGGTTTTTATAGGGAAAAAATGTCTTTTTTCTTTATTTCTAATGCCTAATGATTTAAATCACTACATGGTTTTGGGGAGATACTGCAATACCTTGTTCAAATAATAATCAGTCAGCATTATTACATAATTATCTTTGTGCTTCTAAAATTACATCTCTCACTATGTTTATAACTGCATGAGTATAAAATCAATTTATACCATCAATATGAATTTTACCAAAAAGTCATTGCCACTTTGTAATCAGTATAAGACCATTTTTATTCCTGGAGAAAAGTGACTGTTACATTATAGGCGTATTATAAGCAAATCTGAAAACTGTGCTTATAATAACTGACCATGTCAAAATGTTTTAGAGTATCTAACACACAGCCTTGAATTGTACTGAATCTTTCAAATGCTTAGCTACCAAAGACACCAATAAATATAGTTGTAAAAATTTTTCAACATAACTACCAATTATAAATGATACCTGAAGAATTTTACCTCTTTATCTGTTCGATCCAAGAGGCTATGTTGTACCGGAGGAACTAAATTTTCAACTGCTTTCCCCACATCACTGCGGAATGAATCACTAGCTGGAAGGCAACTGAAAATGAGAAAACTACAACATTCAGTAAAAATACTGACATTAACTATTTTATCATACCATATGATGACTTTTTTTGACAATGGACAAAATATGGATGTTTTATAGTTAATTTAGTATCGGCGTGAAATTAAATAATTAATGTTACTAACATACCCTACTTCAAATAAAAACTCCACCTAATTTTTTGTGCTTAGAAGTTAAACCTCAATTACAAATCTAACTTAAGTTCTCAAGTTTTTTACCTAAATTAAATATTTATACTTTCTACATTTTCATACTTTCAGGTTATACCCCAAATTTGGAAACTTTTGCTTTCAATTAAAGTCCTAACATTATTTATTGAATACCTGGCAGGTAGTTTGTAAATATAACTTTGCCCATTTTCAGTCCAAATGATGACTTTATCTGCCGAGACAAAGTCACCTCCAGTCCACGTCTGTCCATTTTCACTCGGACCTGAGCACAACAGGGAGTAGTCCCCAGCATCAAATACCTACGAGGAATAAGAGATTCGCAATCGTTTTAAAAGCCATAAAACAAAATAAGACAATTTAACCATGTAAAAACTGAAAACCTCTTTTTGGCAGTAACTGAGAAAGTCATGCTGGTGGGTTGCAATACCATCTACATGTTGTTTTCGTATGCATTTCCCTGACGATTAATGAAACTGAACACCTTTCTATACATTTACTGGTCACCTGGCTTTCCTCTCTTGTGAAATGTTTTTGTTCGTTTTCCTATTGGGTTGTCGGTGTTTTTCTTCTTGACCTGTAGAAGTTGTTTTTTATCAATAATAGACGAGTCCCTCATCATAGTGTACACCATAGCTATCTTCTCTCACTCTTTGGTTGTCCTTTTTTTTTTTTTAATACATCTTTACTGGAGTATAATTGCTTCACAATACCATGTTAGTTTCTGTTGCACAACAAAGTGAATCAGCCATATACATACACATGTCCCCATATCCCCTCTCTCTTAAGCCTCCCTCCCTGTGCTATGCTGCTGCTTCCCACCAGCCAACTATTTTACATTCCGTAGTGTATATACGTCGATGCTATTCTCACTTCGCCCCAGCTTCACCCTCCCACCCCATGTCATCAAGTCCATTCTCTATGTCTACCTCTTTATTCCTGCCCTGCAACTAGGTTCATCAGTACCACTTTTTTTTTTTTTTTAGATTCCATATATATGCATTAGCATATGGTATTTGTTTCTCTCTTTCTGACTTACTTCACTCTATATGACAGACTCTAGGTCCATCCACCTCACTACAAATAACTCAATTTCATTTCTTTTTATGGCTGAGTAATATTCCATTGTATATATGTGCCACATCTTCTTTATCCATTCATCTGATGATGGACACTTAGGTTGCTTCCATCTCCTGGCTATTGTAAATAGAGCTGCAATGAACATTGTGGTACATGACTCTTTTTGAATTATGGTTTGCTCAGGGTATATGCCCAGCAGTGGGATTGCTGGGTCATATGGTAGTTCTATTTTTAGTTTTATTAAGGAACCTCCATACTGTTTTCCACAGTGGTTGTATCAATTTATATTCCCACCAACAGTGTAGGAGGGTTCCGTTTTCAACACACCCTTTCCAGTATTTATTGTTTCTAGCTTTTTTGATAATGGCCATTCTGATCAGTGTGAGGTGATACCTCATTGTAGTTTTTCTAATAATTTTTTTAATAATTTTTCTAATAATATTTTTCTAATAATTTTTCTAATAATTAGTGATGTTGAGCATCTTTTCATGTGCCTCTTGGCCATCTGTATGCCTTCCTTGTGAAATGTCTATTTAGGTCTTCTGCCCATTTTTTAACTGGATTGTTTGTTTTTTTGATATTGAGCTCCATGAGCTGTTTGTATATTTTGGAGATTAATCCTTTGTCTGTTGTTTCATTTGCAAATATTTTATCCCATTCTAAGGGTTGTCTCTTTGTCTTGTTAATGGCTTCTTTTGCTGTGCAAAAGCTTTTAAGTTTAATTAAGTCCCATTTTTTAATATTTGTTTTTATTTCCGTTACTCTAGCAGGTGGGTCAAAAAAGATTTTGCTGTGGTTTATGTCAAAGAGTGTTTTTCCTATGTTTTCCTCTAAGAGTTTTATAGTATCTGGTCTTACATTTAAGTCTTTAATCCATTTGGAGTTTATTTTTGTGTATGGTGTTAGGTAGTGTTCTAATTTCATTCTTTTACATGTAGTTGTCCAGTTTTCCTAGCACCACTTATTGAAGCACTGTCTTTTCTCCATTGTATGTTCTTGCCTCCTTTGTCGTAAATTAGGTGCCCATATGTGCGTGGGTTTATCTCTGGGCATTCTATCCTGTACCATTCATCCAGTCTTTTCACTCTTGTGTGTGCACTTAAAAGAAGGCTGATCTCACATGATTATAAAATGGTGACAATGGGCACACAAGAAACTGGTATTAGCTACTGCCTCTGGGGAGGGGAAGGGAAGTGCCCTGGGGGAAAAGGGTGTATATGTTTCACTGTATCCTCTTGCACTTTGTTTTATTTCTATTTGGATGTGTTTTAAGTTTTAAGACAAAGGAAGGATCCCATATGGCCTACTACAACTAAGCAGCTGCTAGCTTTTCTTCTCTAATCTTATTCCCAAACAACAATCATATGGTAAGGCTGTCCGCTCTGAGACAGGATAGCGCAGTAGTAATGAGAGCAGCTGCTGCAGTCAGGCTGCCTGAGTTGTATAACCTTAGTCACTTGTATAACCACCACCACTTGTATAACCTTAGCCAAGTTACTTATCCCCTCTACGCCTCAGTTGCCTCATCTGCGAAATGGGCAAAGCCACAATCCCTGCCGTGGCAGGCGGCCTCCAAAACGGCCCCACCGATCCCTGACTCCTGGTAGTATTAGGATCCTCAGGTAATCCTCTCCCTTGAGTACAGGTGGCATTTTGTGACGGTTTCTAGAGAACTGAATGTGGCAGAGGTAATGGGATCTCAGCTCTAAGATTAGGTGGGTCTTGGCTACACCTTCTCTTGCTCACTTTTTTTTTTTTTTTGGCCACGTTGTGCAGCATGTGTGGCATCTTAGTTCCCCGGCCACGGATTGAACCTGTGCCCCCTGAATTGGGAGCATGAAGTCTTAACCACAGGACCACCAAGGAAGTCACTCTGACTCACTTATTCTGAGGAAGGGAAGCTCCTGTGTTGTAAGCTGTCCTAATGGAGAGGCCCACATGGCAAAGAACTAAGGTCTCAGCCAACAGTCAGTAGGACCTGAGGCCTGTCAACCACCAGGTAGGTTTGGAAGCAGGACCCTCTCCTAGGTGAGCCGTGGGATGAGGTAGTCATCCCGGTCGAAACCTTCAACACAGTCTGCGAGAGACCCTGGGCCAGAGGTACCCAGCCAAGCCATGCCCAGATTCCTGACCCACAGAAACCCAAATTCCTGACCAAAAACGGATGATTCATATTTGTTGTTTTAAGTGACTAACTTTTGAAGTAATTTGTTACGCAGGATTAGATAACTAATATACCACCCCTTGGAGAGTTTTTTCCAAATAATACATGGAAAGCTTTGAAAAGTATGCTAGGCACAGAGCAGAGCAAGTGATCAATACTTGACGGCTCTTTTCCTATTATGGAAATATTAAAGTCTGGCAATGTGAAAGTAATATATACCTTCCATCATTAGCTCTTTAGTGACAGAAGACGACCTTGCCAACTCCAAAATGTCAGAAAAGAATGGCAATTGGGATAATAACAACCTACAAAGATACAGCCAACGTGCAGAAAACTCACCACCATTGCCCATGCTGTACTGACAAGACAATGAAAAATATGGTAGCAAAAGGCAGAAATTAAAATCAACAGAACTAACAAACATTAACTGAATCATTCTATGAACCAAAACAAAAAAGACAACTATATACAGCCAAATTCCATACCTCAAAATATGATATCAAAATCAGACCAAATGTTTCAAATATTCTAACACCAAGCTCTGCCTTACAATTTTCTTCGGAAGTCTGATAGACCAATATCACGAAGGGCAAAAATACAATTTCTTACTTATGTAGTTATCTTACCCTCCAATACTTGGAGCACACAACCAGAAGCGACCTCTGTGTGAATGCACAAAAAGAGATGCTTTGGCAATTCTGACAATAAATTGGTTTGGACTCCTCTTCAAATATTGGCTCAGTATCCTGAAAAGAGAAAGATTTGTAAAACTTTAGGATTGGCTGGGTCATCAGTTAAAATGATCACACAATGATAAAGAAAACAAAATGAAATAAAGGCATCTCTTGATATGTTCATCAATTTAGCCCCTCACGTGAGAACCAAGGTAGTAAAAAGCAGCAAAGATATACTCTAAAATCATCTGGGTACAACATCTTTGCTACAAAGCTACTTAAGATTAAAATACTAATGTGAGTCAGAGTGTCATCACTGGCAATGACAGATGATAAAAATTTGAGTCAATCCTAACTTTTATAGTTACATGTGCTTGTAGGTTAAAAAAAACTCATCAATTCCTGCACTTTCTCCCAGATTCAATGTCTAAAATTTCCCTAACTGAAGATATTACTATCTATATTGCCAGAAAATTGATCTGCCTTTCTTATTGCTAAAAAGTAACAAGGAATTCAAGTCCAAAGAACTCAGAGGACTAAAACCTGCTTTATATCTTCTTTGTGGTTGTTTGCTTTTTTTTTTTTCCCCCTCAAGCAAACTACCTTTTAACTTCAAATTTAAACAGAAGCAGTTGAGGAAAATCCTCTTCTGTGTTTCTCTACTTCAGATCCTGCACTGCATGTTTCTCTGCTTTGCATCTTTGATAAGGCAGATATCTACCTTCAAAAGGGAAAAAAAAATTCACGTACAGAGACAGCATACTAGGGGACTCTTCTATACTATGTCAATAAGACTATTGAAAAGAATAGCTTTTTCCTTCCTCTTTAAGTAAAAAAGAGAAGGGGCCTAAAATGTAAGACTCCATAAGAACAGAAACAGAGAACTGACTTCCAGCCTCATTTGTCTCACCTGCAGGCCACTTATTTCCGAGGTAACAATCCACACCTTCAAGATGCCCGTCACTGAGAGCGCCACCACAGTGTCCTCTACACCAAGAAGGAAGAAGCAGCCAGTTACAAGCACAACATGCTTTCTTTTTAAACAATAATATGGTTACAACAGTGACATGGACCATGGTTTGCTTTTTGTGTTGTTTTGTTTTCTTCCATCACCCTCCCTATCCCACTCCACCCCTCTAGGTGGTCACAAAGCACCGAGCTGATCTCCCTGTGCTATGTAGCTGCTTCCCCCTAGTTTTCTCAGGGTATATGCCCAGCAGTGGGATTGCTGGGTCATATGGTAGTTCTATTTTTAGTTTTTTAAGGAGCCTCCATGCTGTTCTCCATAGTGGCTGCACCAATTTCCATTCCCACCAACAGTACAAGAGGATTCCCTTTTCTCCACCCTCTCCAGCATTTATTGTTTGCAGATTTTTTGATGATGGCCATTCTGAGTGGTGTGAGATGATAACTCATTGTAGTTTTGATTTGCATTTCTCTAATAATTAGTGATGTTGAGCATTCTTTCATGTGTTTGTTAGCAATCTGTGTATCTTCTTTGGAGAAATGCCTATTTAGGTCTTCTGGCCATTTTTGGATTGGGTTGTTTGTTTTTTTGATATTGAGCTGCATGAGTTGCTTGTATGTTTCGGAGATTAATCCTTTGTCCGTTGCTTCATTTGCAAATATTTTCTCCCATTCTGAGGGTTGTCTTTTCGTCTTGTTTATGGTTTCCTTTGCTGTGCAAAAGCTTTTAAGTTTCATTAGATCCCATTTGTTTATTTTTGTTTTTAGTTCCATTTCTCTAGGAGGTGGGTCAAAAAGGATCTTGCTGTGATTTATGTCATAGAGTGTTCTGCCTATGTTTTCCTCTAAGAGTTTGATGATGTCTGGCCTTACATTTAGGTCTTTAATCCATTTGGAGTTTATTTTTGTGTATGGCGTTAGGCAGTGTTCTAATTTCATTCTTTTACATGCAGCTTTCGAGTTTTCCCAGAATCACTTATTGAAGAGGCTGTCTTTTCTCCACTGTATAGTCTTGCCTCCTTAATCAAAGGTAAGGTGACCATGTGTGCATGGGTTTATCTCTGGGCTTTCTATCCTGTTCCATTGATCTATACATCTATTTCTGTGCCAGTACCATACTGTCTTGATTACTGTATCTTTGTAGTATAGTCTAAAATCAGGGAGCCTGATTCCTCCAGCTCCGTTTTTCTCTCTCAAGATTGCTTTGGCTATTCGAGGTCTTTTGTGTTTCCATACAAATTGAGAAATTTTTTCTTGTAGTTCTGTGAAAAATGCCAGTGGTGGTTTGATAGGAATTGCATTGAATTTGTAGATTGCTTTGAGTAGTAGAGTCATTTTCAAAATGTTGATTTCTCCAATCCAAGAACATGGTATATCTCTCCATCTATTTGTATCATCTTTAATTTCTTGCATCAGTGTCTTATAATTTTCTGCATACAGGTCTTTTGTCTCCTTAGGTAGGTTTATTCCTAGATATTTTATTCTTTTTGTTGCAATGGTAAATGGGAGTGTTTTCTTAATTTCACTTTCAGATTTTTCATCATTAGTGTATAGGTATGCCAGAGAATTCTGTGCATTCATTTTGTATCCTGCTACTTTACCAAATTCATTGATTAGCTCTAGTAGTTTTCTGGTAGCATCTTTAGGATTCTCTATATATAGTATCATGTCATCTGCAAACAGTGAAAGCTTTACTTCTTCTTTTCCGATTTGGATTCCTTTTATTTCTTTTTCTTCTCTGAGTGCTGTGGCTGAGACTTCCAAAACTATGTTGAATAAGAGTGGTGAGAGTGGGCAACCTTGTCTTTTTCCTGATCTTAGTGGAAATGCTTTCAGTTTTTCACCATTGAGGACGATGTTGGCTGTGGGTTTGTCATATATGGCCTTTATTGTGTTGAGGAAAGTTCCCTCTATGCCTACTTTCTGCAGGGTTTTTATCATAAATGGGTGTTGAATTTTGTCGAAAGCTGTCTCTGCATCTATTGAGATGATCATATGGTTTTTCTCCTTCAATTTGTTAAAATGGTGTATCATGTTGACTGATTTGCATATATTGAAGAAGCCTTGCATTCCTGGGATAAACTCCACTTGATCATAGTGTATGATTCTCTTAATGTGCTGTTGGAGTCTGTTTGCTAGCACTTTGTTGAGGATTTTTGCATCTATGTTCATCAGTGATACTGGCCAGTAGTTTTCTTTCTTTGTGACATCTTTGTCTGGTTTTGGTATCAGAGTGATGGTGGCCTCGTAGAATGAGTTTGGGAGTGTTCCTCCCCCTGCTATATTTTGGAAGAGTTTGAGAAGGATAAGTGTTAGCTCTTCTCTAAATGTTTGATAGAATTCGGCTGTGAAGCTATCTGGTCCTGGGCTTTTGTTTGTTGGAAGATTTTTAATCACACTTTCAATTTCAGTGCTTGTGATTGGTCTATTCATATTTTCTATTTCTTCCTGGTACAGTCTCAGAAGGTTTTGCATTTCTAAGAATTTGTCCATTTGTTCCAAGTTGTCCATTTTATTGGCATATAGTTGCTTATAGTGATCTCTCACGATATTTTGTATTTCTGCAGTGTCAGTTGTTACTTCTCCTTTTTCATTTCTAATTCTATTGATTTGAGTCTTCTCCATTTTTTTCTTGATAAGTCTGGCTAATGGTTTACCAATTTTGTTTATCTTCTCAAAGAACCAGCTTTTAGTTTTATTGATCTTTGCTATCATTTCCTTCATTTCTTTTTCATTTATCTCTGATCTCATCTTTATGATTTCTTTCCTTCTGCTAACTTTGGGGGTTTTTTTTTTTCTTCTTTCTCTAATTGCTTTAGGTGTAAGGTTAGATTGTTTATTTGAGATATTTCTTGTTTCTTAAGGTAGGATTGTATTGCTATAAACTTCCCTCTTAGAACTGCTTTTGCTGCATCCCATAGGTTGTTGTGCTTTCATTGTCATTTGTTTCTACGTTTTTTTGATTTCCTCTTTGATTTCTCAGTGATCTCTTGCTCATTAAGTAGTGTGTTGTTTAGCCTCCATGTGTTTGTATTTCTTACAGAGTTTTTCCTGTAATTGATATATAGTCTCATAGCGTTGTGGTCAGGAAAGATACTTGATACGATTTCAATTTTCTTATATTTACCAAGGCTTGATCTGTGACCCAAGATATAATCTATCCTGGAGAATGTTCCACGAGCACTTGAGAAGAATGTGTATTTTGTTGTTTTTGGATGGAATGTCCTATAAATATTAATTAAGTCCATCTTGTTTAATGTATCATTTAAAGCTTGTGGTTCCTTATTTATTTTCATTTTGGATGATCTGTCCATTGGTGAAAGTGGGGTGTTAAAGTCCCCTACTATGATTGTGTTACTGTTGATTTCCCCTTTTATGGCTGTTAGTATTTGCCTTATGTATTGAGGTGTTCCTATGGTGGGTGCATAAATATTTACAATTGCTACATCTTCTTCTTGGATGGATCCCTTGATCATCATGTAGTGTCCTTCTTTGTCTCTTCTCATAGTCTTTATTTTAAAGTCTATTTTGTCTGATATGAGAATTGCTACTCCAGGTTTCTTTTGATTTACATTTGCATGGAGTATCTTTTTCCATCCCCTCACTTTCAGTCTGTATGTGTCCCTAGGTTTGAAATGGATCTCTTGTAGACAGCATATATACAGGTCTTGTTTTTGTATCCATTCAGCCAATCTATGTCTTCTGGTGGGAGCATTTAATCCATTTACATTTAAGGTAATTATTGATATGTATGTTTCTATTACCATTTTCTTAATTGTTTTGGGTTTACTATTGTAGGTCTTTTCCTTCTCTTGTGTTTCCTGCCTAGAGAAGTTCCTTTAGCATTTGTTGTAAAGCTGGTTTGGTGGGGCTGAATTCTCTTAGCTTTTGCTTGTCTGTAAAGGTTTTAATTTCTCTGTCAAATCTGAATGAGATCCTTGCTGGGTAGAGTAATCCTGGTTGTAGTTTCTTCTCCTTCATCACTTTAAATATGTCCTGCCACTCCCTTCTGGCTTGCAGAGTTTCTGCTGAAAGATCAGCTGTTAACCTTATGGGGATTCCCTTGTGTGGTCTGCTTTAATGAAATTACATAATAGCATGTTTTACAATTAGCATGAAAACCTAATTCTATATTTTAAGAAATAACGGAGAACTGATTTCAAAACAGGTTAATGAAGATGATCAAAAATTTGGAGTTCAAGGAAAAGTTTTTTTTAGCTGCTTCATTTATTTCTAACTTACAAGTTTTAATAATTTCAAGTGTTCTTGATTGCTATGCTAAAAAATTACTTTTTAAAAAAATTTAAGAATTTAAAAAACTAAAAATCAAACACACAACTTTTATTCTTCAAAGTTCACTTTTATTTATTCGTCATGGGGGAGCACAGTCACTTTCTTTCTTCAGGGCACACATTTCCCCTTTCCCCACCTCCCTTGCCCGCCATTTTATTGCACACCACACCCTCCATAGGCCATGATCAAGAGAAAGACATGACATAAAACCCAAATTCATCAGCTTCGGGTGAGGGAGCAGTCACAGCACCACAGTAATATTCGTGAACTCCAAGAGGAGGGGCATTAGATAGCAGTCTAATGCAGGCTCCAGAGTGAGGGAGCATGCGTTAAAATCACATTTTCTTCACTAATTAACCAACGAACTGTGCATA
This sequence comes from Orcinus orca, assembly GCF_937001465.1. NCBI lineage: Eukaryota > Metazoa > Chordata > Mammalia > Artiodactyla > Delphinidae > Orcinus > Orcinus orca. Next base: position 17,605,794 of record NC_064573.1, read on the forward strand.
ACTTAACTAACCTATCCTAAATTCAATTTGCTTATCTGTAAGCAAATGTAAATGAATAAAGTAATGACAGTGCCTACGTTAATGGTCTGTTATGAGAATTAAGACACAGCACAGGTATAGCCCTCAACACATCAATAAAAATAAGTTATTACTGTTATTTAAAAAACAGTGTTTGCTACATTTCAGTATAAACTTTATTTGTACTGCCTGGCTCCATAGGCAAGGTAAAGCACTGAAATGCACTGATTACAATTCCACAATCTCTGTACGAAGAAGCTAGAACAACTACTCACAAGTCTGTCAATTACTGTAAAAGTGCAACATACCAATATATCTAAAATTCTCAAATATCTACACACTAGAATAGGGTAAAGCAGATTAAAAATTGTGTATGTTAGCAACATTATAAACTGACAACACTTAGAAATGCATGCACAGCACAAAATTTTCCATTCAAGTTACATTCTATCCTATTCAGGCCAGTGTGTACATGTATATTTCACATGTGGAGATTTCCCACACACACCTAGGTAATGCTTTTTGTACCTATGTACAAACTATTTTTAGAGACTTCATCTAATCTGGGCAGCCTTCCGACTTGCCCTCAAAGCCCCTTCACTGCCTTCACTAATTCTAGCCTCTGTGCTATTTCTCTATCTCATCACATTTCACACCCTGAACTGCCATTTGTTTACATATATTATCCTCCCTTACTAGAATTTGAGTCCCTTCAGTAGTTCAATCCTTCGTGCCTAGAAGACAGTAGGCACTCAATAAATATCTGCTGAATGGCTGTTGAATAAAAAGCTATGTGCTGATTTCCAACCATAAGAGATAATAAAGGAAATCTCCCATGAAACTGAAGGCAGTTCACCAATGGAGGTGGTGTAACACAGTGGTAAAGTAACTGCTCTGGGGTCCATCTGGGCACCAGTAAGCCACAGACTTGCTCTGTGATCTTAAGTAAAGACTCCACCATGCTACACTTCACCCATCTCCGCATCCACACATCCTAAGACAACTGTACCTATCCCACTGGGTGCTGTGAGAACTGTTACCACATGTAAACGCTCAGCATGCGCCCGATACTGTGAGCACTCAGTAAACGAAGTCTCACGGCGGTGGCAGTGGTGCTAATTACAGGTCAGCCTTTACAGAAGAGCACACAACTATGAGGCATTTGGGAGGGAAAGAAATGCTCCAAAAGAGACATATAGGAATATACATGTTCAGTATTAATTACTGTTCTTGTCCTGAACAATTTTACTTTCGTTCTCACGATTGTTACTGAAAGGTTTCAACAGAAATGAAGAAAACATACTTGTATTTGTTTGAGCATCAACTACACACCAAGCACTTACCAGGACCTTTCATTAAATTTAATTGTGTGTAATCCCCTCCATTTTCATCATCTCCACAAAAAATGGAAACACTTCCTATGCCTCTTCAGCAAGTGACAAAACTGGGCCCAAGAAATACCAGATAAACTACAGTTCCTCCCACCATACCTCCAAGGGGTTAAGACATTCTTCTTCCACTTCAGAAAATCACTGACACACTCTAAGACAGCCATAAACTAGTGATCTATTCCATGGAATGGAGATAATGTAACACTTTAAATCTTAATTCAATCAAAGACTCCTTTATGAAAGTAGAGACAGACCATAAATCATGAGAGAAGTCATTTCTTAAACCTAAGAATATAATATAACAAAGTATATTAACATGTGACACATCATACAACTCTACAGTAAACTAACCATTCAGTCACAGTGTAGAAACTCCTAAAGGGCACACTGACCTTGTGTTCGATGGGATCGAATAATACTCATGGAGCTAATCCAATCTGGAGAGATCTTTGATACTAAGGAGTACAACACCTCAAGGCTGGTGGCATCCACCACGAGGATTTCAGGATAATGGCCATGGCACAGAAGCCTTCCTTCTCTCTGATTTCCAACAGAGAACTGGTAGAACTAAAAGGAAGAAGATTTTTAAATGTTCTTTACTTGAGATACTTGATTCACATGGATTCACCAAGCTTATTATGATGCTCAATTTCTCCAGTAATATTTCCAGACATGTACTATATGGTATATATTACATGCGTCTACATATACACAGGTCTACACATGTGCAGACATCAAATTACATTAATATTTCAAAATATCTAACAAAATTATTTTCTTCCTAATATCTTATCTTCCTTTTTGAACTATTTTGGAGCAGAATTCATGATAATTCTTTTTTGTCCTCCTGTAGCATCTAAAACAGAGTTGTTGAATGAATTAATAAAACACCTGAATAAAATCAGCTTCACAAATCAAAGCAAAAGTGTAGCCCACGTGGGTCACAAAAATAATATGAGTTCGAGATGAATGAGAATCAGTGAGTATAGGTTTATAATTACTAGTTATGACCAAATAAAATCTAGAAGCAAGGATGATTCTGTTCAAATATTCTCAGAAGTAAATTCTGAGTAATCTAAGTGTGTTATTTTAGATTAGAGTGTGAAATAACCATTATAAACCATTCTCATAGTGCACATTTATACTTTGTGGAAGAAAAATAGAGGAAGAACCAGTACAATGATGTTACTCATGCCAAGAATAACTAAAAAGGATAAGATGAGTTTCCATCAAGCAAAGAGCAGAGAAAGAATGACTCTAAGACCAACAACTTATCAAAGGTTCTGAATTCCCTTAGCCTCAAAAAAAACAAAACAAAACGTGACTCTCTTAGTGGAATGATTCTCCTAGAGGATTTTTAGAAAGCAGACTACTACTTTCCAAGGGATTGGACCTTATATAAATCACATGAGGGCAAGCTAGACACCACACAAGGGGCAATGCTGTAACCACTCCACAACTGGGGAGATAAGTAAGAAACCCAGGTCCAGTCTGCTCCCACACTCATCCACCCACTCTCAGAGCTCAACGTTGCATGTGAAGGAAGACAATCTTTTCTCAACTATGAAGTCCCCTGCACAAGGAGCACAACTTCTTAAACATGAGCACTGAGCACGGAGCACATTAACTAAGTGCAAGGTAGCACCACTAAACCCCAGAGAGGAGTCTAATAAAATGTAGACTATCATGGGGGGACCTCCAGATCTCAGGTTGATCCATAACACACGATCTGGGCTCCCAGGGACTGCCAGGCTCTCGCATGCATATAATAATGCGACCATAGGTAGCCTTGACCCACAGAAGGGGAGGATGTGTGAAGGAGAAAGGGATGGGTGCACGTAAGCCAACTTTGTCAGCGCTCACTCAGCACCAGCCAGGAAAGCCATGTGCACTGCAGTCACTAGAGAAGAGCTCTGTCCTGAGGGCAGGGATATTTTATTAGACATGCCTGACTAAATGCCTCTCACTTTTGCTTGAAAGTTATATTCTCAAACCATCTTCCGGACGCTGATTTAGCTTCCAAGACACTTTGATACGGGCAAGAAAGGTGCCCCTAATGGAGAAACAGGTTTTCCAAATATTAAAAAGGGACGCCCCCACGTGATAATTTAATAAGCTAGCACTTCCTTATGATTTCAGTAAGTGCCAATGCCATCAAGGTTCATCATTTCTACATATATAAGAACAACCTGGGGACTTCCCTGGTAGCACAGTGGTTAAGAATCTGCCTGCCAATGCAGGGGACACAGGTTCAAGTCCTGGTCCAGGAACATCCCACATGCCACGGAGCAACTAAGCCCGTGCGCCACAACTACTGAGCCTACGCTCTAGAGCCCACGAGCCACAGCTACTGAGCCCACGCGCCTAGAGCCTGTGCTCTGTAACAAGAGAAGCCACTGCCATGAGAAGCCCGCGCACTGGAACGAAGAGTAGTCCCCGCTCGCCGCAACTAGAGAAAACCCGCGCGCAGCAATGAAGACCCAACGCAGCCAAAAAGAAATAAATAAATAAACAAATTTTTTTTAAAAAAACCTGCTTCTGAACCTGAGAGGGTGAGGATCACCCAGGAAACACCTGTCACACACATTAGTAAATGCCAGAAAGCATCTTCTACTTAGAGATGGCTGCCCATCTAAATACAGAAGGCCTAATACAGGATCCGATAAATAGCAGGCACTGAAAATATATTGAATAAAGATAATTTTTCCTAAAATATAAACCAGAAGTGTTTAAACCATAAAATTATACAACAGTTAAAATACTTATATCCAATGAGTTTGATACTTATAATTTTCCAATTAAATTATTTATAAAGTCAATGAATCTAAATGATTTTATTATCCCTTTTCTCTTTATAAATCTTGATGATTCTTCATATGATAAAAAATAAATACTACAGGCCCTTTAAATAAAAAGTATATGCCGTAACAGCATTGAAGAAGCAATTTTTAAAAGGACTTTGCCAGGGTAATAAGTAGTCACTAAAGATTTATATCACACTAACCATCTGTGAAAATTTTCCTTTGCTTGTCTAACTTGTGTTAGCACAGAAGGTTTTCTTTCTCAACAAATGATTTTACTTGTTTTAAGGGAGGCAGTATGATATAACAGAAAGAACACAGTCCCTAGAGTCAGATAAAGCTGATTTGGGATCCTAGTGCCAGGAATGACTCACTGTGAGACTGGGGCAAGTCATTTAATCACTCTGGCTATCAGCTTCCTTATACATAAAAGGATATACTCCTACCTAATTTGTAAGGATGTGGGGAGGCCTAAATGAGAAACCATACAAGAAACACCTATATAATATTTGCTATAAATGTGAGTTCTCTTCTCTTCCCTCTTCTTCCCCGTTGAGAACATAAATCACATTTTTCTATATACGTTGTAATTTCCCAACACTCAACACAGTAAATGATGAGTAATTTGAAGCACAAAGAATTTGACAGTTATGAAAGAATAAGGAAGAATACCAGGAATGTAAGTGAGAAGCTATAAATTCCTGTGCAAATTCCTGTGTCAGCCAGGCATATGAAATGGTCCTTTCTTTTACAGAGTTGTGAAGTCAAAACACGAACTCAAGAACCAACTGCACAAGCAAGGAAAAGGGTATCATCCCCAAAATGGACTGTGTCAATCATGAGTGGAATCACCAAGGCTTTAGCAAGAGAGAATTCCATTATTTAGGATCTAGAACACTTACCCAACCAGTAAAAGGTCTCTCACCTGGGTAACCAGGATAGAGAGAGCAGAAGCAGCAGTGACAATGGCTTACCTTACATCTTTCAACATTAGTCTCCTCGTCTTTGTTTTCCTCCCCCACTACACTGTCTTATGAAAAATACTTTTACTACTCTAATTCTAGTCTTCCTGTCCTATTACCCATCCCCACCCACTTCTCATATAAAAATATAGACTCAATGTTTAAAAAACATTTTTTCAATGGTACACCTATAATAAATTGTGCTGACTTGGCCAGTTACAGAAATTGATACTAACCTGTATGCCAGTATGTGTGCAAGCTAATTTTGTAAATTCAATACATCTGCCGTCATTCACGTCCCAGAGGCACATCTCTCTATAAAATAAGATAACAGCTGACTTTAAATCTGAGTTTTGGAAGCACTGTTCAACTTTGTCACAGTGGTTTAAAATTAATCTTCCATTAAAACTGACATATTTCTGAAAAAGTATTGATAGTATATAGTCATTATTGCTGTTCATCAAAAATTCTGGTCCTCCCACCCACCGTCCTAAACTCCCCTCCAACCTAACCACCCCCACCTTGATCCACATTCTTTCCGGGCACCTGGGAGGACTGCACCTCCTGGCTCCCTTTTAGTTGGTGGAGTCTTCTGAGTAGTTCTGACCAGAACTGATATGAGACCCTCCAGAACTCTCCTCCTCTGCCTCTATACCAGATAGTGGCGGCTCCTTCACCCTCAGCCTCAAAGTAAGGAGAACAGAAAACTAGAAATAAACTTTTAATTTAAACCACAGCAATTTTCCATCGGTTATCAACCTACTAGAAAACTTAGCACTGCAAAAAGCAAAACTTAAGGTCAACTGAATTCCCAATCTTTGCAAATTAAATATAATATTCCAGTTTTAATTCCATATTTATTGCAGAAGTTTTATTGCATGCATACCAAAAGAAAAAAGCTTTATCTCACACTAAAGATACAACATTTGAAATTAGAAATGTCAATATGCCTTGTATTTTAAAGAAATAAATTTAAGATTTATTTAACAGAAGACAACATTAATAAAATGTAATGATCCTGATATTAGGGTATTCTTTAAGATGTCTTTTCCTATATCTCATATGGTATAAATTTTTCAAAGGAAATTCACCAGATCTATTTAGAATATTCACTGTAATATGAATTATCCTTTAATTGGCCAAAAGGTACTATATTTTCACCTGCTGCTGCCTTTCAGTTATACAAGGTTCTTTTTAAATTCATAAATTATGAGGAGTAGAAGGGACAAGTTCTTAAATAATTCTCTTCCAGTTCCCCAACTCCCTTCAATAACATATTGTGTAAATATACAATTTTCTAAACACTCTAAAAGTTTTTTCTTTTAATTCCCCACACTCTAGACCCTACAAATACTGTTCAATGACTTACGTCTCTAAAAGCAAGCTCTATTCTGAGCCTTAGGAATACATGTAGCCATATTAGTGCATTAATGTACATCAATATAACTGTTTAAACTTTTGCGTGGCTTCGTCTTCCAAATTTATGCTAGCCTAGCATCACTGAGGTTTTTTAAAACTCTCAGAGTTGTCGGCCAATTCAGCCAAAATGCCTTGGGGATTAATGATCATTCTTTAAATTGTATGGTATTCTGAGTTTCTCAAAAGCAAGGCAAAAACATAATCATAAATTACAATAAAATACAAAGTATTATAAAAATCATTAATAAAGATAAAATTCACTTTGAAAACCATATTTCAAATATCTTTATGTTGAAACAACTGAGGCATTTATTTAAAAGACACCCCAAAAGAAAAACAAAAATTCCTACTTACTAATACAGTGGTACTATTTGCAGTACAGACTTATGAGGAGAAAAGTGAATAAGAAAATACTTACCCACTCTCGGATGCGCTCACAATATACTGTTTGTCACTAGAAGCACAAGCTTTAGATAAACAGGTGATTGAAGCTGTGTGACCAAACAACAGTGCTCGAGGATTAATCTAGAAATACACAAATATGTTGATATTAGTACCAAATTTTTTAAGTAATCATTTTTAGGAATCCTGTTAAATATTCAGTACAATATACAGATACAGATTTGAGAAGAACTGCTCAGAACATCAAAAACTAAGAGCTGCAAAACACTGACGCCCACCAATTTAATGCGCACAATCATCCCACCACGTAGTTCTAAAGTCAAAAGTGGAAAACCAAGAGGTGATATTACTTGCCCAATATCACGCAGAGAATGATGGAACCAGGATTTAAAGCAGGGCAGCGTTTAGCACTAAGCTCCAATACACTGAGAAATCAGGTTAAGAATGTGTATTAGTATATAAAATAATTTAACCTCACCTATTTTTAAAATAATACTTTGCATGATTTGAAAGTACATTTAGAGTCTCTAGACTGACATCCCCAAACACAAAAAATAGAGAATAGGTACCCTACCAAAAGCTGATATCAATGTTGACTATCAGGAACCAGACTGACCTTCACAGACTAATGATTTAGTGCCATAGTGCCTTATGAAAGGACGGCTTAATACCCACTATTCTAAAATAGTCTAGCAATCAGCCCCCAAATTCATCTACTCTGTACCAAACTGCAAGCTATCATTTCAGGTTACTTCAAGGCCTTAAGTAATTTCAGGATATCTTTCTTAAACATTTAATACATACAAATAATATTTGTAACACATGTACAAGACATAAAAAAAATACATAACCACATACTCAATACCCAGTTTAAAAAAACGGAATATGATTAATACCTTTAAAGCCCCTTTCATGATATCCATTTTGCAAAGAATCAAAATCACTTTAGCCTTATTTTGCATAATTATAATTAAAAGAAAAATACAATCATTGTTTATGGTTAGAACAGGCCTAGAATGTTTTCTCATACATCCAAAATTTTCTCATACATCCAACCCCATTTCTATACAGAGACTCTGTGTTCCTCCACTGGGGAAAAAAAAAAAAATGCTCTTGGTCAATTCTTTAATTTCTCCCAAGAAAATCAAATTTACCAATTGTTAGTTTTATTTTCAATGTACATGGCTTTGCTAGAAAATCCCATTTTCAGTCATAATAGAGTAACTAGAACTGACTGTATTCCCACCAAAATCTAGAAAAATGAACAAAAATAATTGAATGAAGTATAAAAATCACATAATCATCTCAATAGAGGCAATAAAAGCATTTGACAAAACTCAATATCCTTTCATGATTAAAAACTCTCAACAAATTGGGTATAGAAGGAATGTACCCCAACATAATAAAGGCCATATACAACAAGCCCACAGATAACATCATATTCAACAGTAAAAAGCTAACAGCCTTTTCTCTAAGATCAAGAACAAGACAAAGATAGCTACTCTTGACATTTCTAATCAACATAATACTGGAAGTCTTAGCCAGAGCAATTGGGCAAAAAACTAAACAAACAAAGCATCCAAATTGAAAAGGAAGAAGTAAAATTGTCTCTGTTGTAGGTGACATGATCTTATATGTAGAAAATCCTAAAGACTCCAACCAAAAGACTGTTAGAACTAATGGACAAATTCAGAAAAGTTGCATGATACAAAATAAACATACAAAAATCAGTTGTTTCTATAACAACAAGGTATCTGACAGAGAAATTAAGAAAGCAATCCCACTTACAATAGCATCAAAAAGAATAAATTACTTAGAAATAAATTTAACCAAGGAGGTGAAACACCTGTATTCTGAAAATTATAAGACACTAATGAAAGAAGTGGAAGAAGAAATAAATAACGTGGGAAAGATGTCCCACGTTCTTGGGTTGGAAGAATTAATGTTATTAAAAGGTCCATACCACCCAAAGCAATCTACAGAGTGAATGCAATCCTACCAAAATTCCAACGGTGTTTTTCAGAAATAGAAACATAGAAAAAACCATGATAAAATTTGTGTGGAACCATAAAAGACACCAAATAGCCAAAGCAATTTTGAGAAAGAACAAAGTTGGAGGCTTCACACAGTAAGTATTAATATAACTGGAGGAAAAATAAAAATATGGCATATTGTTACATTTATACCTTTTATCTATATCTCACCATATCCCATAAAAATTTATGTCGTAGTTATTAACTAATAAACATTTCACACATAATCAGTACAAAGATAATCTGTTCAACATATTCAAAAAACCATCCATCATCAAAGACCACAGTTCAAAAGTGACAGTTATCAGTGGCAAGGTGTGATGTTTAGAATAAAATGATGTGATGTGTCAGTTCTTAAGAGTAAACACTAACATCAATGTTCCAATCTGGAACTTTGAGGCTACTAGTTCTATAGTCAGCCAACAATCAGCACTCCTTTTGTTTCCCCCTTTAGCAATTTTTTCTTTCTACTACCTGAGATGCTACAATTACATTCATTAACTAAATCCTTACCATGTACAAGCACTGTGATAACTGCTTAATACACATTCCTTCATAGAATCCTTACCACAACCTTGTGTAGTTGATCCTATTTGAAAAATGGCAAGACTTAGGCATCAAATGGTTAAAAACTGCCAAAAGTCACACAGCTAGACACTACAGTAGCCAAGAATGAAGCCAACTTCACCCACCTGCAACATCTGAGCTCTTACCACAATGTTTCACTTCGTTCATTAATGCCATGTATTATACTATTCTTTGCAATTATAGTTTAATTCTCTGCAATTACAGCTTTATAGGTAGTCGAAGCATTAAAACACTATACTGTTTTATATACTGTTTGTCTATATACTGTAGACAATACCTGCATTGTCTATATACTGTAGACAATACCTGCATTAACAGGTTCCCTCCTTTACTCTTATCACCATCTGTCTAGGTACTCACTAAACTACTGCTTCTGCAATATCTCTCAGATATTTTATTGCCACCATGTTAGGCCAGGCTGCCCTTTTCCACAGGTAAAAGGAGACCAAGATATGCATGGCAAAAGTTCTAGCTACAGTTCTGAATCCTTTCCTAACAAAAGAAGGGAAGACACCATGACCTCAAGAGAAGGTATTTTGTGCCCTCCCCACTCTGTATGTTATATGACTTATTGGTCCTTCATAGGCATAAATGACTGCTATAAAGTACATTAAGAAGGCCCTCTATATGAATCAAAAGACAATAACCAAGCCACTTTTTATTCAGCCTTCTTTTCCCCTGGGTAAACAGTCCAATTCTCTTAATATCTTTCAAAGGATGTATTTCTCTCCTAGTCAGTCTCCTCTCCCCCTTTAATCCCTCTTACTTGAATTTAAATAAATATAACATTCTAGTGAAATCCATGCAAAAAATTCAGTGAAAGAATGGTTTCTAAGATCTTACAAGTAAATCTTATTGCTTGTAATAACTCCAATAAAATGTGGTGGGCTTTTGTTCTCCTCATCACTACACTGCTGATTCCTATTTAGTTTGCTATCAATCCTGAAGGCATATCACGTTCTACAACACTCATTTCCAGTCACTTTCCAAACTGTAACCCTAGCCTTGACATGTCATCCAAGTGTGTGGATCATTTTTTCAGTTCTAGCAATTCCATGCCTAGGTGAATACCTAAGAGCAACAAAAACATATGTCCACACAAAAACTCACACACAAATGTTCAAAGCAGCATTATTCACTATGGTCAAAAGTAAAAACAACCCAAATGCCCATCAACTGATCAACAGACAAATAAAATGCAGTATACCTATACAATGGAATATCATTTGGCCATTAAAAGAAATGAAATATTGATACATGCTACAACATGGATGAACCTTGAAAATATTATGCTAAGTGAAAAAAGCCAATCACAGAAGATCACATACTAAATGATTCTATTTACATAAAGTGTCCAGAATAGGCAGATCTATAGAGACAGGAAATAGATTTGTGGTTGCCCAGGGGACATGGGGGTATATTGGGCGTAACTGCTACAAAGTACAAGGTTTGCTTCCAAGGTGATGAAAATGTTCTAAAATTGACTGTGGTAATGGCTGCACAACTCTGTGAACAGAGTAAAAAAACATTAAATTGTACACTTTAAAGAGTATATTGTATGGCGTGTAAATTTTATCTCAATAAGGCTGTTAAAAAAAATGTTTAGTTAAAAAAATCAACTTTCTTGCCTCTACATTCCATGCCAGCTACCGCCCCATTTTCTCTGTTCCCCCTTACAGAAAAATTCCTGGGGAGAGTTGTCAGAGATTGGAGGTTAAAATATGGAAAAAGACAGTCTCTCCACAGAGAGCCAGTGCCCAGAAGCAGAGCACACTGAGCATTCCACACCAGTAAAGGATGGCAAAAAATACACAGCGACTTTTAAAATAAATATGACAAAATTTACAAACAGTTTTACAAAAAGTTTTGCTCTCTTCAAGACATTGACCTTAGAAGGTATAAATGCTCAAAATTGTTTTTTAATATCTTTTTTGGAAACCTCCTTCAATATGGTTAGAAATTTTCTGAAAAATGTTAAATGTAACATATTAAGCCAGGTAGGATAGATATTATAATTGAAAATCAAGCCAAAAGCCAGCAGAAGTCAACTCTGATGAATCATGTAAATAATCATTCTGAATACCAATTTTAGTCAAAATATATCTCACAGAAGATATATTATGAGGTCAAATTATTCTGGAACTGTGTTATTTTTTGTTAAGTAGTTTATTATATGTGAAAAGTACAATAGGCACTTCAAACACTCACTTCCAAGTCTACTGAAAGATCCCAGAGACATATTTGCCCATCATGGCATCCAGTCACGATCGTGGCCCCATCATCTGTTAAAAGTACTGCTGAGATGCAGTGGGTTGGTGCTTTGCGACCCCAAAGAACAATGGGTAGAACAAGGCTGTTTCCTGCCATTGTGCTTTCAAACCTGGAAATGTTATAAGAATAATGTCAAATGTTATATTTCCTTCTAAAACATATTACACATTTTTCTTATGAAGCCAACTTGAACTTCCTAAGTGCCAAGAATTCCTCTAAACATTATATATATAAATAAAACAGACACATACATAAAAGTATATAAAATCTAATTAAAATCTCAATTAATCCCCACAACAAATCACACGGTAAGTACTATCAGCACTCTTCTTTCACATGTAAAGACAGTGAGTCATAAAGAGTTGCAAAGTGTAAATGGAAGAAATGGAGCCCCAGTCAAGACCCAGGCAGCCTGACTTAGAACCCGGGGTCTTACTCACCCTGCTACGCTACCAAGGCAAGTGAGGTCTCCAAATCTTGTTAAGTCTCCAAACCAATAATAGTTAGCAATGTCCAAGAAAAACTGAGAGTTTTTGACAGTGTCCTAAACATTAAAAAGAATATTGCCCACTGAGAAACTCATTCACCGTATTTAGTACAAACCTATTATGTCTCAAAGTCACGAACGTCTTTTATTCTAAACTCTGAAACCTGAGGGATAAAGAACTTTAAACTCATTTCTGAATAATAAAAATTTAGTTCTGGTAAAGGTGTTTAAATTTGAGATGAATAATCAATTAAGCAGTGTATATTAGAGTACCCTGTTTGTAGCACAAATATAATGAATTATTCCTTCATATGACAAAATTAAGATCTAGTTAGTGAAACAACTAGATTTAGGTGTTACAAACTGTGTGATTAAAGACTTAAATACTAGTTCAGAGAAGTTCAAGAGACATGAAAACTGGCATAATCAGAGAGGGCTCCATATAAGACAGAGACTGCCAGACTTTATGAGACACTAGGAGTCACTCATAGGCTTGGTTTCTACGTGGCAACAAAAGATATACGTATAACGCAGACTCTTTAGAACGCTAAGATCGTCCTAAGAAATTTTCAGAGACGCTTAAAGGAGTAACCACTTTCTATGAAAGAAACTAGTTTAATACCCATGGCCCCACTGCTGGTTGCTTTTAGCAAAATCTTTTCTTTAATCCACTACTTACACTCTTTAAACAAATAAATAAAACTAAAACTAAAATCCCTTTCCCTGGAAAGAAAATTAGGCAAGTAAAACATTATGAATAATGTTTACCAAAAGCAGTCTATGTATATTACATCTTTTATTTTTTGTTAGAATTCATGGCTTTCATCAATTTGCCTCCCCCAAAACTTCATCTGTTTGCTACAGGTAAAAGTTGTTTGCTACAACTTGGGAAAAATTCCAAGTTCCCTTCCTATTTCTAAAACCATTTATGTATCATGTTCAGCAGTTCATAGACTACTATGACATTAACAGTTCTTTCCATATTCCTATTTAATATCAGAAAATGAAACAAAGCACTGAGCCAACTTTAACAAATTTGGTACAGCATGTTCCTGGCTGAGTAACATATCCAACAGTGACTTTCTCAAAAAGAGAATCTGGAAGGAGTTCATTCTTCCATGGTGACAGCATTCATTTTTAAGCTATATCACCAAAGATTTCTCTCAATTAAATAAGCTCACAGCATCTAACACAATATGGTGAGATCTGGAAAGAATATTTATCTCGATATTTGAGCACTCGTATTCGATGCATATACCTAGCTCGAAGAGAATGCAAATACACAGATTCAGCACTAAGGAATATGTGTGTGACAGGGAGATGTGTCTGTTCTGATGCAACAGGAAAGAAATTTCTGGTATTCAAGTGACAAGGAGCTCAAGGAAACCTGGAAGAAGAATACATTTCATAGCTCTTAAAACAAGTGAAAATAATCGCCCATAACATGATAAAGGTATTGGAAAACACAAGAAAACACATCCATCTCTAACTCAGCTTCTCCAGAAACTAAAACAAATCCACATTCTAACGAAAATCAGGAACTGACAGTCAATCAGAATCTGAGAAGAATTCTCATTAAGGGCAATTAAGAATCTTCATAAGGGAATACATTGTATTAGTTTCCTAAAAACTGCCCTGACCACAAATTGAGTGGCTTAAAAAACAGAATTTGTTGTCTCATAGCTCTTGAGCTAGAAGTCTGAAAGTAGGTGGTGTCACAGTTAGTTCCTTTTGAGGGTTGTGAAGGGAAAGATCTGATCCACGCCTCTCTCCTTGGCTGGTAGAAGGCCAACTTCATGCTCACATGGTGTTCTCCTATGTACAAGTCTCTCCCTTTTTTTATAAGGACACAGCCATGTTGGGTTAGGGCCCACCCCGATGACCTCATTTAACTTGATTACCTTTATAAAGACTTCCAAATAAGGGCACATTCTCAGGTACTAGAGGTTAAGACTTCAACATATGAATTTTAGGGGAACACAATTCAACTCATAGCAGTTCTTTTAAAAGAACATAGACTAGGGTTTCCCTGCTGGCGCAGTGGTTGAGAGTCCGCCTGCCGATGCAGGGGACACGGGTTCGTGCCCCGGTCTGGGAGGATCCCACGTGCCGCGGAGCGGCTGGGCCCGTGAGCCATGGCCGCTGAGCCTGCGCGTCCGGAGCCTGTGCTCCACAACGGGAGAGGCCACAACAGTGAGAGGCCCGCTTACCGCAAAAAAATAAAATAAATAAAATAAAAGAACATAGCCTAAAATTAATTATCCAAAAAGCAATTCTCCCTTAGGAAATAATGTTACAGAACTTCACTATATCTTTTCCAGGGGATCATACTACATCAGCTTATCTGCTATTACAACTGCTTATCTGAGGAATTAGGTAAGAAGTTCTGTCCAACCAAGGTGGGGGGGAGGGGGGATCGAATTCAAAATTCACTGCTCTATATCCAAGGACATTAGGGATTCATTGGGATAAAAAAAAAAAAAATCACATTTTTCTGGAAAAGGCCCAAATCAAAAGTGACTGAATAAATGATTAGTGCCATATAGTATTAACTGTAATAGAAACTGAAGAAAATTCTTACTAACTCTCCAAAATATTGTGTACAATATACTCATATTTTGTAACTAATACATTAAGGGGAAATACCACCTTTCAAATTTTAGAGTTATAAATAAATATGCTGTACGACTAGATACTCCTAAAAACAGAAGAATACTAAGAACATTCAATTTTCATCTATGTTTGTATCAAATCTGACTTAAAATTATATTTAGACATTGGCTATTAAATAAAACTCTTTTACTGAAAAAGCTTTAGAGTCAAATAATAGAAGTTCTAGATTCTACCCCTCATTTTGCCACCAACCATGCAGGCTTTGAGCATATCATCTCATTTCTGAGGCTTGGTTTTCTCATCAAGAGGTAGTTATAAAATTAATTTTGAATCATTTTGAAGTCAAAGAAATCAAATCATAAAGAGCAGGGGTCTGAGAGATTAAAAAATCAAGTCATCTCTTTTGGTTACCTTAATTTCATGTATTTCTATTTCACCTAATTGCACCTATTTCTCAGTTCTATACAGAAATAAAACCATACTTCAGTTAAAAACAACAACAAAAATAATAGTTGAAAAAACACTGAACTTACAGTCAGAAGAACTATATTCAAATCCTGACTCTTCTATGCAATCTTGAAAAAGTTACCCCTCTAGGTCTCAGCTTCCCCATCTGTAAAAGATGGACAATAATACCCTCCTTTCAGAAAGCTGTCATAAAGGTTAAGAGAGATCATATATGTAATGCAACTAGTAAAATATCCATCACATGGCAGATGATCAGCAACTATTAATTTTTTTAAAACACAGATTCTGCTATTCTTCACATGCTGCTTCCACATCTACTGATTTCTTTCAGCACTGTAGCTTAACATTTAATAAAGTTGTACCTTTTCAAGAGGTTACTATCTTTCACTGACTTTTTGACACAATATAAAAGTACTACTACTGTATATGCCTGTCAAACAATTCTATCTGCAAATATGACAATTCAATTCTGCATGACGTTATTAGAAATAATACTACAAACTCCAATCCCAATACTAAGACAGCTTTCAAATTAAATTCTGATCTCATTTCCCAAGTTTCCATTCTGTGTCTATACCATGGAATTACAACAGGAGATAAAATAGACACATTGACCTACACAATGGGGCTTACACACATGCAAACAACTACCACAGAGTGTGATACAGGAGGAATCTCAAGACCTAATGGAGACACAAAAGATGGATATCCTAACCTATACTTCAGGAAGGGTTCTTGGAAGAAATGATGAGTGAGAATGAGTAGTAATTACCCTAGGAAGAGGCTCAAGGAATCACATATTCTAAGTCCCCAAGGTGAGAGATCTCAGTTCTTTCTGGACAGTGAAAATAGCAGGGCTGGCATTCAGAGCACAAAGGCAGAATGAGACAAGAAACAACAAGCCCACATGCACCAAATCATAAGAACTTGGTAACCCACCTCAAGGAATTTGGAGTTTAACCTGATAGCAATGGAAAACAGGTCAACTGTTTTAAATCTGATTAGCTTTTCAGAAAGATCCCTCTAGCTACAATACAAAAGGGAGGGAGAAAACTCTGGGTTTGAAGACCAGTGGGGCTACTGCAGTACTGCTGGTAAGAGAGATGGTGCCTAAATGTATCACAACTTCATTACTATTTCTGGATTTCTCTGTCTAATGGCTGTCTCCCCTACTAGTCTTTAAGCTCCCTAAGAACAAGAACCACATCGATGTATTTACCACCATATGATGTGGATGGAGCATAGTGTCTGCCATATGGAACGTCTTTAATAAATATATGATGAAGGGTAGCAGTGGTGAAAATGGTAATAATAAGATGAATATGAGAGCTATTTTAGATATACAATAGATAGGACTTGGTGTTCAACACACCAAATTGATAAAAACACAACATAGATTTCGATAGTTTTTTTACACAAAGGTACTCCATGAACAAAAGTAAAGAGAAAACAATTTAAAATACTAAACGCCCTCTACATAAAGAATAGGCACTATTATTATGATACTGATGCCCAGTGAAGTAATCAATAATTTCAGATTCTCATATGTGAGATAAATTATTATACACCTAACCGGAATTTACAAATTTAGGTTTTGAGAAGTAAGAAGATACTACAAGGTTTCACAATGGTCTTGAGCAGGACCAGAGTTTAAAGAGACTTAACGGTCCCATAACTATATACCCATCTAAGCAGAGAAGCAGTATGCTAAGACTATTTGAGATAGTATACAGGAAAAGCAAATGGGATGCTACTGCAATAAGCCTGGCTGCAGTGATAAGAACCTGGCTAAAATGATGAGAGTTTTGAAAGAAAAAGAAAATATAAGGCATTATAGCAGAACAGTAAATCATCGGGTTTGATGAAATATGTAAGGCGTGAGGCAAGAAAAAGACATGAATGACTATTACTGTTGCAACAAAAATAGAAATGAGGTTTTTCCTCTCCTGATAACCAGGAAAATAAAGGGAACAGTGAACAGGCTAGAGAAGAAACATAAACTGGCATGAGTTAATCAATCCTAGTTTTATTTTAACTGTTACTAATCTGTAGTGTCTATAGTTAGATTTGTCCTTCACAAAACTAACCTGTCACCCCTAATCCTGTGTAATTTAGGTAACTTACACCCTGCACCTGGTATTTACTCTTTACTCTGCCTATAAACTCTTGTAGCAAATAACCCCTTGTAGCTGTCTGCATTTCAGAAAGGAGGTCATATGTAGACCGATAACCCAGAGGCTAACGGACCCAATTACCAGGTTGCCTGACTCCAGCAATGACTGTTTTGAAATAATGCAAGAAGAAGAATGCAAGACCTTCACCATTTTGATCCTTATCAGAACTCCCCTATAAGAATCCCTGTAATTCCCCAGGAAGCGGGGGGCACAGTTCTTGAGGCACTAGCCTGCTATGCCTTCCCTTTGCCTGGCAAAGAAAATAAAAAGCCTCTCTATTTCTTATCTTCCATTTCTCTGTCTCCGTATTTTTATTCAGCATTGGTGCACAGGGAGCCAGATTAGGCAACATTACTTTCGAAGCAGAGTGATAAGAGAAAGTAAGCAAGCATGGGGGTGGGGGGAGGAGGGAGGAGGGAGAGAGGAAAATAAGAACGTAATGAGGCAACAGAGAAACAGAGGCATAATCTGGTCTCAGAGAAATTAGAGCTCAGGAAATATGTTCACAAAATGGCACCAGAGAACTCAACAAAAATCGTCCCACGTGAACGGGAAAAATCCAATCACCCTTTGCCTGTATCAGTGAACCAAGTCATTGCAAAAGTTGATGAAATATGGGTCAACCTCCTGCTGTTTTGCTTTTGTTTTTGATATTTAAGCAGTTGTAAAAGAAAGGCTTTTGTAACTGACCAAAAAAAAAAAAAAAAAAACTGCCTTCCTAATATAGAAATGGAGAGAAGTATATAGCTCGTTACCATCTTATAGAGATCTATTTGAGTGGATATTTATTTATTTATTCTTTATAAACACAAGTACATAATATTTGAAATTCCAATTTATTACAAGTTTACCCTTCAATGGGGCCCTTCCTCCTTAAAGATAATTTAACAAACAACCCAGGTGTCACTAAAGTGGGAACACGGACTTCTCACTGTTACCAAGAACAGACTGGCTCCAGGGTAAGAGGCAAGGAAGGTGTTGGTGACTGGACTGTGAAACTGTAACATCAGCGCTGACTCCAAGCCTGGGGGAGCCAGAATGGTAAACCTATCTAGCAGCCCCTGGAGCAAACCCCACTTTAAGAGGTTTTATTCTCAGGTTCTGTGAGCGGCAATCCCCTTAGTGGATTTTTTTTCCCTTAATTTAAATAGGCACAGAAGAGCTTAGTTGCTCACATTTTCCAAATTCAAAGTTGATAGAAAAGAAAATTAAACCCTGTTTCGCAGTTTTATCAAAATCTGCCATAAAAGGGAAAGAAGACTACAAAGTTTTGCCTAAACATAACTACTCACTATGGGAAGGGGCCGCTGAGCCCCTCCTCCCACCCGCCACATTTAGGTCCTTCAGCAACTCTCTCAAAATTACACTGCAAACTCATCTCAGAGCTCAGAGGCACACAGAGACCTCCTGATTCCTAATGAAGTAAATACCCTTCCTTATTCTATGTTGTCTGCATTTACCACAAAATACCATTTACCAGAAAACTTCATTCTCCAGTCAATCTGGTTAATCAAGATTTTACTAAAACACATTACTCAAAGGTAAGTAGAACTGTAGTATTTAGGGATGAAATGATCTGATGTCTGGGGTCTGGCATGTGGGAGATGGTGGAGGGGAAGAGGGGGTAAGAGGTATTGGAAGGGATGAAGATGAAACAGGAACATAAGTGTGATGGGTGGTACTCATCCAGATGCACCTCGGGAATAAAGGACTTATTACCCCAGCCACTGAGAGCACTGGGCTGTCAGCCCCCACTAACAACTGCCCCAGCCAAAGGGAGACACCTTGCCGCCTTCCAGTAGGACAGTCCACATCCAACAACTGATCAATCCAGGGATAAACAGTAAAGGCCAGGCCCCCTCATATCAATTCAGTATAGTTCTGAAGGGTCATTCCATCTTTGGAACTACCCCCAGGCTCAACTGAGATTCCTTCCGCTGAGACTCATTACAGCTCAACTTCTCCCTCTGGCCAAACCTGCTTCCTTCCCCAGGTGTCGGGACTAAAAGCACTCCCTTAGAAACCTCAGTGCTAATCTCCATCTCAGAATCTGCTTGCCAGGGAACCCAAACTGTAAAAATAAACGTTGAGGTTCCTTTTAGTACAAGAGTGTTCATTACATTGTTCTTACTGTTTTTGTGTGCTTGAAAATTTCTCTAATTGTTAATGGGTACATGGAAAGAACTTTAGTGTCCATAAATCAGGGATTAAATAAATTATTAGAGTCTTACAATGGAACACTGCAGCATGAGATATGAAATAATCTCCAAAATATATAGTGGGATGAAAAGGTGCAGTACAGTGTATAAAATACATTCCCATTTTAGGTTCTAAAAGGGGTATATATATGTATCTACACACATCTGTAATACACACACACACAAACGTTTAGAATAATTCTGTAATGATACCAAATTTAAAAAAAAAAAAAAACAGTAATGAAAACTACCTCTGAAAAGGAAGAGTAAGAGAAGTAAGAGACTGGATTGTGTGGGAATCCTGATTCTCAAGATAAATCCTTTGGTCTTAAGGGGTTTTTTTCCCCCGGCCTTTGGGTATTTCACTGTATTCCAAAAGACAGTTTAATAAATAAATTAAATGGCCCACGGGACTTCTCTGGTGGTCCGGCAGTTAGGACGCCGCACTTCCACTGCAAGGGGCCCAGGCTCGATCCCTGGTAGGGGAACCAAGATCCCACAAGATGTGCAGGGCCAAAATAAACAAACAAATAAAATAAAATCCATGGCCGTGATTCACCAGGTTCTTTTATTTTAAAGATGCACATACACACACAACATGGAGTTTTCAAAAAACCGTTTAACTTTAACAAGTATTTGTCTTTAGCCTATAACCTGTTCCAACACTAGCTCCTCTCTGCTGTGAGTGCCCTGTCCCAAAACCTGTGATTCACTGCTCCTGCAACCACGTTTTCACAAGATTTTCTACACACTGGTGCAGAACACTCGTCACTTTGTGTGTAGTTATTTGTTTACAAATGCATCCATTCCACTAAAATCTGTTTCCCTGAAGAGTAAAACCAAATCATCGACGTAAGCCCACCATCTTTGTTATTTAATCATTATCAAGCAAACTGCATTTCACTGGGATTTGAGGTGACTTACCAGCACCTAGAATAGTTACAGACTTTTACTAGTGACCAGTATGTACTTACTGAATGAAAAAACAGAGAATAACAATTAGCATTTATTAAGCTTTCACTGTGTGCCAAGCAAGATATTTCTGAGGAAGGACTAT
The DNA here is from genome assembly GCF_937001465.1 of Orcinus orca. Lineage (NCBI taxonomy): Eukaryota > Metazoa > Chordata > Mammalia > Artiodactyla > Delphinidae > Orcinus > Orcinus orca. The sequence continues at coordinate 17,626,676 of NC_064573.1, forward strand.
CTCATCTTTTTTGCTAAATCTAATTCTTCCTGGACTCTTTGAAGGATCTTACTCCCTTAATTATCCTTTCATTGTCTACCATTTCATCTGTCTTTCAGTTAAATTAGGCTTTGTCCTTCAAACATGTTCACATCTCATTTTTGTCCAAAACACTTTCACTTGTTAATAGCCTCTGCTTGTAAATCTAGTAATCGCTCGCTCTCTCTCTCTCTCTCTCTCTCTCTCTCTCTCATTCATTCTTTCTCTCATTTTATCTCTCTGTTTCTCTCACTGTAATTACAATCAACATCTTGAAACCCACGGTCTTAAACATAGTGTTTCCATTTCCTTACTACAAAAGGCCTCATGTAATCTAGGTTCTATCTTCAAACACACCTAATCTAAGGCTGCTCAAGATTGCCCTCCCTTTACATGAAGAGGTCAACATTTCTCTAATATGATACTCCAGGAAAGAACTCTCCAATATTGCAGAGAGAAGCAAGGCCTTAGGAGAGAAGTGAGGAAAGAGAGGATTCTTTGACATTAATGGACTGTTGATACCTACTCTTTCTAACCATCTTACTCAGTCCTTACATTATATTCAGTCTTACACAGCTACTAGTTTGACACGGCTGGTCATTTGCTAATTCTCAACCCTCTCTCTTTGGTTTCTGGTACAGCGTACTCTCCCAATTATCTTCTTCCTATTTTTTCAGCTTTATTCTGCCTAGCTATGTGAAGGCCTAGAAAGCTCTAAGAAAACTTCAAGGAACAAGGGAGGATCTTTCATCCCTGTTTGTCACTAGATTTGGACTTTTTTTTTTTTTCTTTTTGGCTGCACCTTGCAGCGGCCTGTGGAATCTCAGTTCCCCTATCAGGGATAGAATGACACAGCAGTAAAAGCCTAGAATACTAACCACTAGGCAACCACAGAACTCCCAAGGGAATTTTTTTTTTTTTGACAGCTGACTTCTCAATTAAAGCCAAAAGACCGTGGAATGATATTTTCAAGTGCTGAGGAAAAAATAAATTGTACACCCAGCAAAATTTTTATCAAGAATGGGGGTGAAACTTTCAGATGAAAATTGATACAAGTGTCATCAAAAGACCTTCACAGTGCCAGTTATCAATTTATTGTTTCTCAGCTCCAAATTCACCCTTCTGCTCTACAAAAGTGGAGATGAGCTCTTTATTTTTTTTTAACATCTTTATTGGAGTATAATTGCTTTACAATGGTGTGTTAGTTTCTGCTTTATAACGAAGTGAATCAGTTATACATATACACATGTTCCCATATCTCTTCCCTCTTGCGTCTCCCTCCCTCCCACCCTCCCTATCCCACCCCTCTAGGTGGTCACAAAGCACCGAGCTGATCTCCCTGTGCTATGCGGCTGCTTCCCACTAGCTATCTACCTTACATTTGGTAGTGTATATATTTCCATGCCACTCTCTCACTTTGTCACAGCTTACCCTTCCCCCCCCATATCCTCAAGTCCATTCTCTAGTAGGTCTGTGTCTTTATTCCCGTCTTACCCCTAGGTTCTTCATGACCTTTTTTTTTTTTCTTAGATTCCATATATATGTGTTAGCATACGGTATTTGTTTTTCTCTTTCTGACTTACTTCACTCTATATGACAGACCCTAGGTCCATCCACCTCACTACAAATAACTCAATTTCATTTCTTTTTATGGCTGAGTAATATTCCATTGTATATATGTGCCACATCTTCTTTATCCATTCATCCAATGATGGACACTCAGGTTGTTTCCATCTCCTGGCTATTGTAGATAGAGCTGAAATGAACATTTTGAATTATGGTTTGCTCAGGGTATATGCCCAGTAGTGGGATTGTTGGGTCGTATGGTAGTTCTATTTGTAGTTTTTTAAAGAACTTCCATACTGTTTTCCACAGTGACTGTATCAATTTACATTCCCACCAGCAGTGCAAGAGTGTTCCCTTTTCTCCACACCCTCTCCAGCATTTACTGTTTCTAGATTTTTTGATGATGGCCATTCTGACCGGTGTGAGATGATATCTCATTGTAGTTTTGATTTGCATTTCTCTAATGATTAATGATGTTGAGCATCCTTTCATGTGTTTGTTGGCAATCTGTATATCTTCTTTGGAGAAATGTCTATTTAGGTCTTCTGCCCATTTTTGGATTGGGTTGTTTGTTTTTTTGATATTGAGCTGCATGAGTTGCTTGTATGTTTTGGAGATTAATCCTTTTTTGTGGCTGCACCGTGTGACATGCGGGATCCTAGTTCCCGGACCAGGGATAGAACCTGTGTTCCCTGCAGTGGAAGTGCAGAGTCTTAACCACTGGACTGCCAGGGAAGTCCCCCAAGGGAATATTTTTGAAATTTGATTGTTCTTTTAATAAAAGGCTTAAGATGATATTTACTTTTCCCCTTGTGATTCTCCCCAACGTTTTATTACAAAAAATGCTGAATATACAAAAAGTTTGAAAATAGTATAAAGATCACTCAAGATCACTCCATAAATAATATTTTGTCAAATTTCCTTTGTCAATACATGTGTATATAAAGAGAGAGATTTTTTTTTGCTGAGCCATTTGAAAATAACCTACACATATCATGACAATTCACCCCTAAATACCAAGCTTAAAAATAAGAACATTTTCCTTCATAAACACAATGCCATTATCACAATCACCATTATCAATACCATAATAATCCTCTAATAGTATCTAAAATCCAGTCCATATTCAAATTACTTTGACTGTCTAAAAAATATCTTTTATAATTTTTTTAAAACCAGTAAGTAAAATATTCAAGTTTTACTGACTGCATTTGGTTGTGATGCCTCTTTACTCTTTAGTTCTAGAAGAGTCCTACTTCATTTTTCATATTAACTTTCACTCTTCGTATTAACTTTAAATAAACAAAACCAATTGCTTGTAGAATGTTCCAGATTTTAGATTTGTCTGATTTTATTTACAATGTCATTTATCACATGTTCATCTATCTCCTCTTCTTCCTATAAACTGGAAGTTGGATCTAAAGGCATCATCGAACTCAAGTGAAACATGTTTGGCAAGTATCCTTCATAGGTGATGTACACTTCACACTGCATCACCACAGGAGACGTAACATTACACTGTCCCACTATCAGTGATGCCACCTATGACCACTTGACTAAGGCTATTTTCCCCTTTAAAACCATGAATAACCTATGGAGTGATACTCTGATAAGACCATACTGTTCGCAAAATCTCATGGGATACTGGTATCCCATGTGATTTCTAAAAGCTATAAAAAAAGATTACATATGAAAAATCTAGTATCAGATCAATGTTCATTTCTCTATATTGCCTTTCTAATGCTCAAATGCAAAAGCAAGATGTATTTCTAGCCCAGGAATACAGGCATTTTCACCAGAGAGTCAATACTGTCTTGGTCTGTTTGCTTCCTGCGCCCCAAGGCAGGCCCTCTGAGACCTGCAGACAAAAACAAACTCAAATTCTCTCTCATGAGAACAGGCACACATGAACAAGAGCAAGCAGGCCTCCACTACCCACCTACCAATGGGGATTATGAAAAGCAGGGACTACAGACTAAATAACTAAACCTACTGCCACCATTGCAATGAATGAAGAAAGAAATCTTTAATGGTTTATTCAAATTCTCAGAACATCCCTACATCGTTTGTCAAAAAAGTGTGTTCAAGTCAAATTCATGGTTTGATGAAGGAAGTAGTCATTAATATTATGAATTTTCTTTGTGCTTGTGCCTTTGCTATCAACTCATTGAAGACTTAGAAAACACTGAATCAGGTAATGAAGACTGTTTATTATAATGCAATGAGATAGCTAGATCATAAAATGCATGAAGGAATTAACTGACTTGCTTCCTCAGAGCAAAGGGTGTCTGGAATTAAACAGCTGTGAGGGACACCACCTTCTGAACACCAAGCTTGTCGCTAAGTTGACAAGATAATCCTCTCTTATTTGAGTGGCAAGAAATCTCCTCCCAGTGAACTTGACACTTTAGGATGGCTTTGCTAAAGGAAGTTCCAGTATTCTGTTTCAAAAGAACATGTGGCATGAGCAGATGGCAACAGAAGACTACACTTACTTCTCATTGCTAAGACAGCCCTGAGCAAGCAAGAGCTGGGTTTTGAAGAACTGTAGAGCTATCTGGTCAAAAATAAATCACAATTTTAAAAATGATTCATAGATTTTGAGGCATATGAATCACGTTTTAAATGTCTGCAGCTACCTATGCTCTATCCATCACCAACCTGCCTCAGTTTCAAGAGTTACTGATTAACCTAAAAGCAAACTATGCCCACCAAGCCCCTACATTTTAGGTAAACAGATCCCATCTGGTAGAACCAACTTCAACCTTATCTCCCGAACCACCTCTAATCTCACCTCCATCCCCAACCATTCCTACTGCTTTCCCTCACACTGTCATCAAAACTCTAAACTGAGCACTGAAGCTTCTCATTGTTCATAAATTAAAATACCCAGAAGAAAAAACAAACATGCTTTCCCAAATAGAAGATGAACTGTCACAATATGGGGATCAGTAAGCTGTGTTGAGTAAGTATGAAGATTTGAGACTCACACTAACTAGGGCAGACCCAGCTCCCCCATTTATTAACTGTAACCTTAAGGAAATATGTACCTCTTTCCAAATCAGAATGTCCTCATTTGTAACATTATCCCCCTCCTTATATCAATGCATAGATCATAGAAAAGTTTCCACCTGTCACACAAATGCTCTTGACAAGGTCACCAAAACCTCCCCATTGCTAAACCCAGTGTCAAGTCATAATCCGCATCTGTCTTGACCTACCAACAGCATTTGACATAGTTCATACTTCCTCCTCCTTGAAACACTTTTTCACTTGGCCCCCAAGTCTTCACACTTTCCTGCTACCTTTAGTAGCAGGCTAAAGTCTATGGCTTTAGTCTCTATTTTTCCTCATTTTCTGACCTTTAAATATTGGCATACCCAGAGCTTAGTCCTTGGACTTCTCTCCTCTGGCAGTACTCCCTCCCTCCCTCCCTCAGTGATCTCACCAAGCCTCGCAGCTTTAAATACCACCTATACATTAACAATTTCCCAATTTCTAGCTGGTGGCTCTCTTCTGATTCCACATATGCAGTTTCCTACTCAACATTTCCATCTGGATAGCTAATAAGCTTCTCAAACGTGACATGTTCAAAAGTGAGTCTCTGGTCTTCTTCCCCAAATCTGCCCCTCCCACAGTCTTCCGCATCTCAAGTAATGGCAAGTCCATCTTTAGAGCTCCTTCAACCACTTTAGGTCTCTGCTAAAATGTCATCTTCTCAGTGAGGCCTTTCCTGACCAGCATAAATTGCAAACTCCACCACTCCCATGGTATTTTATTATACTTCTCCAGAGCACTTACAGTCATTTAACATACCAAGTGCCATACTTATTTATAGCCTGTCTGAATCTGCCACTATAACACAAGCTCCAAGAAGGTGGTGATTTTTGTTTTGTTCTATACTGTATTCCCAGCACCTAGAATTTCTGCCACATATGAGGTATCCAAATATTTACTGAATAAATGAACAAAGTAATGAATGACGTTCATTTGCTTGGCTTTAAAAATGTTGTACCCATCAACAAATTAAAATACATCTTGATTTTACATGCTTCGGATTTCAGAGTTTCTTTTCAATGAATTTTTCTATAATAGTGCCAACAATTAATACAAGTCTCCTTAATCAACTCCCTGTTAATGTACTAATTGCTTTTCCCCAGCTGCAGGTTGCACCTATATTCTAGCCTCTTTTACTCTGTGACACATACACAACAAGACATGTCTTAGGACCTATGCAGCAAATCACCTAACATGGTTTACTTTAACTAATCGCTACCACACTCACCAAGGCCTGTTAGTGAATCACAAAACTGTTTCAAACTAAGTAAACTGATATTGCATTAGAGCGAACTTTTCATTCCCATTAATGGTGGTTTTTTACTGTTTGTTTGTATTTGAAATGTTTAGAAAAAAGAAGAGCCCTTAAGGAAGACAGCCAAATAAACAACTTGAATGTGAGAACAGAAGGTAACTGGCACATTCTATCAATCTGTTATCATTGACATATACTAACTACCAACATTCAGAGAGAAATATGTATGTGCAAAACACTAGTAAAATGTTTTCAGTGAGTTTGAAGGGTCATAAATTACAATTGCTAACTGAATGGGAGGCAGTGGTTAAAAAGCCACGTCTTTCCAGTAGTTTTCTATTCTACAAGAGTCTACAGAATAACTCCCAGTACTTCAGAAATTTTCTCCGCCCTGAACTGACCAGGGCCCTAACACTTTATTGTTCCAACATTTTTTGACGACTACTAACACAAGAAACCATCAGCCCAAAAAACCTACATTTTCATTAAACATCACCAACACATTTTGGAAAAGATGCCTAATTTTATTTAGAATATTTACTATTTTATGAATATCGTGTATACGTTACTTAAGAGAAAACAAAAAAATTCCACTTGGACAGGACTTTCTGAATGCAGTCATGGTGTAGGACTTCTTCCAATAATATCTTTTGTGCTCTTATTAGCAAAGTGGCTTTAAGTATCAGATACAGATCAAGGCAAATGAATGTGCACAGAGTTCGAATTCTAAGTTAACATCACAATCATAGTATCTATAAGTAGAAAGGTAAGGTATCCTCTTATTGATGACAGGATCTCACTGAGCCATACATAAGCTCTCAGTTGGTTTTGCCCACGATCACTGGCATGCATATATGTAAGATTACGAACTCTCTGTAAAGTGCAACAATGAATGGACAAAATGGGACTAGAACCTATAAACCCCCATACTCTAATCATTGAGTTTATCCATCGCAACAAACAAAACAGTGTCACAGAGAAATGTAACAGATAAACCAGGAATAAAAGCACTACCTAGTTCCAGGCCTAACTCTACAAGTACCAAAACTATTTCAAGATTTATACTATGGATTTTGATCTCTGTCTAGTAGAACACACACACACAAAGGTAGAATATCAATATATGAAAATCAGTAGCATTTTCTTCTATCAGCAATAATCTACTTTAAATTAGTATCTATTAACAATATTTTTTAAAACTGCAAAGAATTTCTTCCTGCTCAGTCATAAATGGAAAGCCATTCCATGCTCTTGGATAGCGTGATCTAGTATTATAAAAATGTCAATTGTCCCCAAAATAAACCTATAAATTCAATGCATACTAAATCAAAATTCTAGTTGTGCTGTCTTTAGAAACTGTAGCTCCAAAATATATAGAAAAGAATAAAAATCCACAAATAGCTAAGCCAACTTTGAAAATGGAAAAAGAATGGAAAACTTGCCTTACCAGAAATTTAACATCATTAGCCATTTGGGAAACATAGATTAAGACCACAGTGAATTATAGTGACAATTACCAAATGCTGGCGAGGATGCAAAGAAACTCAATCTCTCATACATTGCTGGTGGGAATGTACAATGGTGCAGCCACTCTGGAAAACAGTTTGGCAAGTTCTTCAAAAGCTAAACGTACACTCACCATACCACCTAGCAATCACATTCCTAGGCATTTATCCCAGAAGACGTGAAAAAATATATCCACAAAAAGAAACTGTACAAGCATGTCCATAGGCAGCTTTATTTGTAATAGCAAAAAACTGAAAACAGCCCCAATGTCCCAGTGAATGTTTAAACAAACTGTGGTACATACATACCATGGAATACTACCCAAATTACACAACTGTTTAGATGAGTCTCAAAAATTGTCTCACCCAACAATTCAGATGAGTCTCAATCTCAAAAAGTCACATGCTGTCTAATTCCATTTATACAGCACACCTGTAATGATCAAAGTATAGATGGAAAATTGACTAGTGAACAGGGGTTAGAGATAATAGAGGAAGGGAGACGGAACTGACTTGAAAGGGGTGGCACAAAGGAGGTCTTAGGGGAGATAGAGTAGTTCTGTATCTTGACTGCAGTGGTAGTTACAGGTATCTACCTACACAGGTGATAAAATGGCATAGAACTATATACAGGTATTGTACCAATGTCAATTTCTTGGTTTTGCTATTTCACCATAGTTGTATAAAATGTAACAGTTGAGGGAAATTGGGTGAAGTTATATGAAATGTAACCATTGGGGAACCCAGACCTCTCTGTACTAGTTTTGCAACTTCTTTAATCTATAATTATTTCAAAATAAAGCTAAAACAAAATAAATAGGAAAACTTACTCATGTAGGAAAAAATAACCATACAAAGCCACAGTACTAAAACAGCATGATATTAGAGCAAGAGCAAACAAATAAGCCAAAGGAACAGAAGGCAGTTTTCAGAGCTTCTATGAGAGGTTAATATACAGTAAGTGTGGTACCACTTATCTGTGGGAAAAGGAGAGAATGACACTAGGAAAACTGGCACACTGTATGGAAAATAAACTGGATCTCTGCCTTGTGACATGTAAAAAGACACTCTGGATGTATTCAATACCTATAAATTTAAAGGAAAACTATAAAGTTAGTAGTACATAAAATAGGTAACTTTGTGACACAGAATTGGGGAAAGATTTCTTAAACAAAACCCCCAAAACACAAACCATAGGCAAAAAAATTTTAATTTGATTATATCAAGTAGAAAATTTCTGTTCAATGAAGGACATCGTAAAAAAAAGTTATAGACAAATGACAGAATAGGAACAGATACAATATTTAAAGGACTAGTATCTAGGAAATACAAGGAGCTTGTGAAGGTCAACAAGGCATGAAACCTCAGAATAAAAATGGGTAAAGGAATAAACAATTTTACAAAAGGGAAAACCCAAAAAGATAAAATGCCCATGAAGAAAGGCTCAAACTCATGAGTAATAGTGAAATGTAATTTAAAATGAGATTTCACTTTGCATCCATTCGTCTGGAAAAAGCAGGGGGCTGGATAACACTAAGCATTGGTGGGGTTACAAGGATACAGAAACTTTCCTGAACCACCTGCAGGTGTAGAGACCACAGCAGCTTGTTCTGGAACACAACCTGGCAATCCTTCAATAAAATATATGAAAACTCTATGATCCAGAAATCACATTGCTGGATATGTATCTCAAAGAAAGCATCACAGAGGTCCAAAAGGTATGTTTATCACAGTATTGCCTAAAGTGGTAGGAAAATGAACGTTACATGGGTATCCACAAATAGGACAGTTGGCATATAAACTGTAGTAGATGGAAATTCTGAAGTACTGTGTATCAGTTAGAAGCAATGGACAGCAACACAAATAGATCCTTAAATAGTAGAGAGTAGGGAGAGAAAAACCTTTAATGAGATCATGCATGATATCATCTCTATAAATTTAAAATTTGGGTTCCCAGGGGGACTTCCCTGGTGGCGCAGTGGTTGGGAGTCGGTCTGCCAGTGCAGGGGACACAGGTTCAAGCCCTGGTCCGGGACGGTCCCACATGCCGCAGAGCCACTAGGCCCATGCAACAGAACTGCTGAGTCTGTGCTCTAGAGGCTGCCAGCCACAACTACTGAGGCCCGCGCACATGGAGCCCACGCTTCACAGCAGGAAAGGCCACCGCAATGAGAAGCCCGCGCACCGCAATGAAGAGTAGCCCCCCCACCCCCCGCTCGCCGTGGCGGAGAGGGCCCTGGCGCAGCAACAAAGACCCAATGTAGCCAAAAATAAAATAAACAAATAATTAAATAAATTTATATAAAATGTGGGCACCCAGAACAACACACATTTAATAACATACCAACAGAAGGATACACATCCTACATGTCAGAATGGCTGTCTATGGGTTGGTGGGCAAGGGAAGGGAGTGGAAACTGGATGTAAAAGACAATGAATGGAAAAAAACCGGAGATACACGTTGAACAGCCCAATGATGATGACTGAATTGAAAAAATTAACTCAATCCTCTGCATTTGAGGTACAAAACAAACTTTAAGGACTCACCTAACATAGAGGACACCACTAAGGCTAAATGTCACCCTACCTTCCAATGGCAAAGGCACAAAACCAGCTCGCTACCTTTAGAGTCTGCGATGCTAAGCCTGTCACACAGATAGACCACCTCGCTTCCTCTGCCTCAAAACATAGCTTATATCCAAATGAAAACCAAAGGAAATTGTAAGATCTCACTCAGTCCTTGAACCAGTCCACGTTCCTGTTTCTTGCCTTTGGTGAAATGTCTTGGAGTGAGGGGCTACCTCCGAGGTTCAGTAACTCACTGAGTCCCACCCTAATCACTGAGCTGAGACCTGCAGAGCCCACACTCTCTTAGCTGAGCTGCCTCTGAGGTGGAGTACCCAGGGTGGACACTGGGGCAGAGGCAGCCATGATAGCTGCTAGAAGCTGGGGTGATGCTCTCCCCACTTTACTGAAGAGACTGTGGGTAACATTTGCCAGTTATCACTTACTTATTATTCTGTGTTGGAATATGAACCTTAGTCCCAGGATCTGTGCTTTTTACCACTTCGCTATACTAAGAAGGCTCTGAACTTGAACCCAAGTGTAAATAAAGGTTGGTATTCCCCCCTATTAAAAAAAAAAAAAAAAGAAAAGGCTAACTATCTCAAAATTTAAGTTCCCACAGTGGTATTCAAACAAGGCAAAGCCCAGTCCCTTTGAGTTATCCAATTATCAAGATCTTTTAAAATTTAGCTACAGGTGGCAATAAGAAAAAACAAAGTGTACACTCCGGTCTTGCTGTTAAGTAGGGTTTGAAGCATTTTTAAAATAAAGATAGACACTTAAATGAATTTCTCACAATAATCTCTGAAAATTAACAATCTCTGAAAATTAACAAAATTTAAAATAAAGATAGACACTTAAATGAATTTCTCACAATCTCTGAAAGTTAACAAGGCATGTGTGGAATCTAAAATATGACACAAATGAACTTATCTACAAAGCAGATACAGACTCACAAACATAGAGAATAGACTTGTGATTGCACAGAGGGAGGGTGGGGGGAGGGATAGATTGGGAATTTGGGATTAGCAAATGCAAACTATTATATATATGTACAACTGAATCACTTTGCTGTACACCAGAAACTAACACAACATTATAAATCAACTGTACTTCAATAAAAAAAATTTTTTTTTTCTGGTCGCACCGCGCGGCATGCAGGACCTTAGTTCCCCGACCAGGGATCGAACCCGCGCCCCCTCCAGTGGAAACAGGGAGTCTTAACCATTGGACCACCAGGGAAGTCCCTTAATAAAATACATTTTTTAAAAAAAGGAAATTAACAAGGCATTTACTACGTATTTATACTGTTCTGTTTGCCCGATTTGAAATAATAAAGGCATTTCAACACATTATTTTCACTTTTAAGCTGTCCTCCACCTCCATACTGTCACAAATTACTTATAAAGAAGTGTGTGTGTATATTTCAAAAACTCAATCAATTTCTCTCATATAGCAGGCAATTCTTGACATCCTGCCCATAAAGCCCTAAACAATAAACGTCGGAAAGAGTCACAGCTTGCCTTTTTTGGCTCCTGGCAAATGCTAATGCAAAAGCAAGCCGTAGCTCTCACTGAACCCTAAAATCAGCAGCAACAACAATTCCAGTGCTGTCTGTGATGCAACTGTAGCTGCCATAGTTTCAAATTCTAGGACCTGAGAAACTGACACAGCAAGTGAATCAAAACATAAACGCAATTTTTGAATCCAAGGCAGTGTATTGCTATCTCCAAACATAGTTTCAGAACGCTGGGACCCACTAGTAAGGGAGCAGGCATAGCAGGAATCCTCTTAGGGCAAAGGGATGAGAGCGGGCAGGTGTACTAACAGACGTCTCAGTACCTTAGGCAAGGGCAAACTAAAGAGTACCAGGAGAGGCTATGTGTACCCCAAAAGCAAGCACAGCATTTCCCAAAAGCACTGTTAAGAACCACCCACCCATCAACATTAAGCATCTCACCCCGTTTAGATTGCCACTGCGGGCAAGGCGCTCCCATCTCAAGACCAAAGCCAGTATCACCAGTAGCAAATGTCACTCACTAGGCCAAGGAGTCCCAGAGACCCCTGGCAGGACCCACGCTCCAGGCACAGGCGCCTAGTCGTGGGCCTGAACCTGCAGGCGCCGCACAGACCAGAGCTTCCAGCAGCTGCGCTCTGACAGCTGGCACCGTCCCCAGTTGGAGCGGAGCTGTGACCCTTGAACCCCGGCCTCTGACCTTCACGTTGAGGGCACATTCCGCGCTGGGGTCCCCCCCGCCCCGGGGAAGCTCGAAAGCCCTTTACCTGTCACAGCTTCATCTTATGCCTCGATGTGTTCTGTCCCACCACCTGCAGGCGTCCTGGCAACGAGGACAAGGCGAGGACGTATCCAGAGAGGAGGTGGGGTGGGCAAATCCTCGTGGGAAAACTTTGGACTGTAACCCCAGCCCAGCCTCCGTCTCTCCAGAGAGGCTGCAAGCTGCCGTTGCCGCCGCCACCGCCACCGCCGCTGCAGTAAATCAGCTGACACCAGCCAACTGCCGTGACTTTCCCGGCAACTGTCGCAAAAATGAGGGGGAGGGAAACTCCCCTCATTTCCCTACAAGCCTGGCCTAGGCCGGCTCGAAAAGAGCGGCCTGCGTTACCATGGAGACCAAACGGAGGCTACCATGTCAGCTGCGGGCAGGGAGTGTATGGCGGCCATTTTTGTTATGGGAAGGCTTGTCTAGGCTTTCTTCTCGCCTCGGAGTCCCATGCTGGGAGGACCAAGATGGAGGGATGGATGAAATGGCAAGTCTAGGTGTTTGTGTCCTGTGACCAGGATGTTGCAGATTTAGTCTTCTGCTCCCGAGACTCGGTGCAGACTCCTGGAAAGTGTTAGCTCTGGGACTTGGTTACTGTTTTCCTCTGACCCCGATCTTGGCTGTTGGCCCCGATGCACAGGGCCAGAGGAGGAACTCGGCTACTTAACTAGGGGAAGTCTGACCTTGTGCAACATTCCTGTACAGGGGAGAGAATGAATGTACACTCGTGTGGGCGGCAAAGAGTGGTGGACGTAAGTTCTGCATTCAGAGAGGCATGTATTCGGATCCTGGTTCCTCCACTGCACACTGTTAGTGTCATCTGGGGCATCTTGCTTTTTCTCTTTTTTCTCCTCAATATCCCCACATACGAAATAGGCATAATAACCTCGTGGATGTCTAGAAGGTTAAACAAGCTCAATAGATGTTAATTACTTATTATGCTTGCTTATCTGCCTCCCAAATATTTGGTGAATGAGTGAATGAATGAATGGTAACCAAGGAAAAAACTCGTGCTATGCTGGTGACCAACAGTCAGTTGTGTTAAAAAGATAGACAATATATTCATTCCCTGGCTTTGTTTTTCCTTTGTAATCTCACTAATGGGTTTATAGGACAAGTAAGAATTCTATTGCAGTCCTCAGAAGTTACTGTGTGTATGAATCACCTGGGGAGCTTGTTGAAATGAAGTTTCTGATTCCGTAGGTCTGGAGTGGGGTCTGAGATTCTCCCATTCTAACAAGCTCCCAGGTAATGCCCATTCCTGCTGGTCCTTGGATCACACCTTGATTAGCAAAGTCCTCTTGGATGGGCCCTGAAGCAGCCAATTAAGGCATCAGAACAGAGAAACAACTCCTTCAGACTGGATCATTTCTTTGTTAATTTACCAAAAGAGAGCTAAGTGTTGGTTTGGTCAAAAACCAACAAAAGGAATGTTTTATTATTCCTGCTCTATGCACAACGTAGAAATTGTGAGTTAAGTTTCATTCAAGGAACTTATGAGGACTATAAACCTGGAAATAGCCTCTCAGTAGCTCTGAGGGGACTGCTCCTAAGAGGTTGGGGAGTAGCCAGTTTATAAGAATGAAATTTTGGGGACTTCCCGGGCAGTCCAGTGGTTAGGACTCGGTGCTTTCACTGCAATGACCCGGGTTCAATCCCTGGTCAGGGAACTGAGACCGCACAAGCCTAAGATCTCGCAAGCTACGCAGCGAGGGGGGCGGGGGACAGGGGGTGGAGGGGCGGCTGAGTGCACCTTGTCTGGGGAATACACGGGTCAAGCATACATCTTCCTAAAAGGTTATTGCTAATCACACACACACACACACACACACACACACACACACAAAGGTATCTCAAGTTAATGATTTTAGTGCTTTTCTATGTATGGGAAGATGCAAGAATCTTCCTTAGAAATGCATCTTTATTATTTAGGGGCCATACATCCAAAGCACAGAATGCTCCATCCTATTTTTCTCCACTCTGAATTCCCCTCAGGGCAGTGGGTTATATTAACCCTTAATATAACTGGATGATGAGCAAGACTCTTCTTTTTTTTTTTTTTTTTTTCCGGTACACGGGCCTCTCACTGTTGTGGCCTCTCCCGTTGCGGAGCACAGGCTCCGGACGCGCAGGCTCAGCGGCCATGGCCCACGGGCCCAGCCGCTCCGCAGCATGTGGGATCTTCCCGGAGCGGGGCACAAACCCGTGTCCCCTGCATCGGCAGGCGGACTCTCAACCACTGCGCCACCAGGGAAGCCCCAAGACTCTTCTTTTTGTTTAGATATTCCCTCCTTTTGGTCATAAAGTTCACCATGTTTTGGGAGGCATTTTGTGACCAATTTGTCCCACAGCACTAGGAATGCTCATTCCTGGGTCAGGCAAGGATTTTGTTGAAAGGCTATTCAAATGCTATATCTGGATTAGGCCCTGTTAATAACCTAAACATTCTCTGGATTATGTTTTTTACTAGTCTATTATGATCCAGGAATTGTTTCTCCCTTGTTGCTTTTTCCTATAACTAGAGTTGTACTATTATAGGTAATTTTGTATAGAGCTATATATGTGATCAATTACCTCACGACAATTAGCCATCATTTGTTTTGTCAGAGATCTGGTTACACATCAAGTAATGGAACAATAAGGAACAACAATATTATAAAAAGGATATAAGTAATATAGGTAGTAGCATTAATAAGGTCATAGTATAGCAGCGAGAGACACAAAACGTCTGAAAACAACAAAGAGAAAAAATTAAAACACTGATTAGTATAACTAGTTGTAATCAGGATCGCAATAAGCCAACAAATCCAGAGGGGAGCCAGATAGAGAAGCCAAATTCTGGAAAGATCAGGTAGAGAGAAAAGGATAAATGTCTTATCTTCATTTCCAAAGGTATAATTTATCAACTTGCTGCTCATCATAGTTGGCATAAGAGGAAAGTTTTACTCTTATCTGGAAAAAAAATAGTAAGAGCCAGTAATATTTAAGAGAAAAAGTTGTAAAATTGTAAATTTTACTCATCAGTTCATTCAGTCACATGTAATTAATTCTTGTTGATTTAGGTCTTTTGTTAGTAGTTTCACAAGCCATCAGGTTTTCCATTACAGTTTTGTTATTTCTTACCCAGTTCAGTGGTATAATCTAAAAATTATCAGAAACCTATATGTGTCAAAAAGTCCTTTTTATGAATCTTCCTGAAGATCTTCAGTTTTGTAAATCATCAGAGTAAAACAACAACTGTCTATAAATGACAGAAGAGTGAAAATGGCATGGTTAAAGATCTCATTACAATACAATTGACAGGGAAATTTGGTTATTTCTGTGACACACAATACATTAAGATAATAACTAGATTTATGATTGATAACATACCAGGACATATCCAAATTTTAGTAATTTCATATAATAACACTTATCCACACAATATAAACTAAGTAGATTTATCATCACTATTTGACAATGTGTCCTATATAATTTAACATACCAAATAGGCCCTAATTATGTAGTATCTCCCTTTGAGATGTTTCAGGAGCCCTCTGAAGCATCCCAAAGTGAGCTAGAGATCAAAAGAAATTCATTTAGAATTTGATTTGGGGAAGCTTGTCCAGTAGAATCATAGTTCACTGTGAAACAATACTTATTCAGTTAACCAAAGTGACAATAAAAGATTTTAAAGGCAAAATACAGAAAGTTAACAGATCACTTAAAAGGCAAAGAAACTTTTTTCAATATGTTATCAAAAAGCAGATCAATATTTTAAGAAATTTTTTTCTTTTTAACAAAGAGAGAAAATCAAATTCTAGTTTTGCACCACCTTACCTTTATTATTAAAATTTATTTACATACTTAAATTTATTCTACTCTTAGCCAGTCCTGACCACATAGAATTCCTTTCTAAAGATTCCTTCTTTCTCACAAACCTTTTACAATGTTTTATGTCTTTATTTGTCTGTCCCTTTTCCCCCCATTTAGAAATAACCAGATTTAAGACAAAATCACTTTCTTTTCCCTTAACAAAATGCATTTCTATTCTTTATATCTTTTTTCCTTGCATCTGAAGATGTTTTCCTTATTAATTTAATTAATTAGACATTAGAGTTCTTAACCTTTAAAAACTTTAATTTGTAGCGAAAATTAAGAAACAAGTGATTATGAATTGTCTTTTACATTCGCATTCTATAGATTGGCAAACTTACAATTACTATTTGTGATTTCTAAAAAAAAATTTTTATAGAAAATTTCTCAGTGCAGCACCAAACATACTTATTAATTGTCCTGGGACTTCCCTAGTGGTCCAGTGGTTAAGACTCCACCCTCCCAATGCAGGGGGCATGGGTTCAATCCTTGGTCAGGGAACTAAGGGCCCGCATGCTGCGCAGTGCGGCCATAAAACAAACAAACAAAAACAGTCGTGAATATCTTTAGTTTCTCTGTAAAAGGAAGCCTATGTTCAGTAATTAATGTTTCAGTATCTTATTTTGCTTGGTAATCATCTATATATTTAATAAACTTCTATCATTTAACTGAACTTAGCTAAACTTCAAGGTTTCAAGTTACCAAAAATCTGGAGAAGGTATTTTTAAGTAGACATACTGTTGACTGAAGAAAAAATAACCTAAAAGTTGCAAGTTAAATTTTATTTGGGAACCTTGTTGAGGACTCTAGCCCCGGGGAAAACCTCTCGAATAGCTCTGAGAAACTGCTCCAAAGAAGTAAGAAAAGAGCCAGGATATATAAGAGTCTTTTGCTAGAGGGGAAAAAAAAAAAAACACACATAGTCAAACATCAAAAAATTACAGCTAATCACAAAAATAAGCACCTCAGGTTAATGATTTTAGTGCTTTTCTATCTATGGGAAGATGCAAGAATCTTGGCTCATTGAAATTATTCCTTAGATATGCATCTTAACTATCTAGTGCCAGTATCCAAAGCAAATAATGCTCCTTGTCTTTCTCTATCCTGAATTCCCCTCAGGGTGCA
Source organism: Orcinus orca (assembly GCF_937001465.1). NCBI lineage: Eukaryota > Metazoa > Chordata > Mammalia > Artiodactyla > Delphinidae > Orcinus > Orcinus orca. The sequence goes on from NC_064573.1 coordinate 17,643,904, forward strand.
CCATTTGGGGGGGAGGGGTTCGAGGGGCTACAGTGGCTGAGGACTTGAACCTTGTTTACTGGAATGGCAAGCCACATTCTTTATTTACTGGAATGGCAGGCAACATTCCCTGTACACAATGCCATAAAACAAAATTACTTTTAAAGAGTTCACCTAAAAGCTCTTACCCCATTTATATCTATTTAATTTACTTGTTCCCAACAATTATGTTTAGCTTATGCATGAAAATTTCATGAGATATTAGACCAAGTCAGCCCTTATCCCAAGCTATTCTCCTTGCAATAAATTTCATAACAGAGATAATATTTGAAAACTTTTAGTAAACCTAGGTTCATTACAAGTAAGACATGTCTGTATTAATTAAACCAATCAGCTTAATCTTTAATACTGAATATTAATTTAATATTGAATATCTCCCAGATCACATAAAGTTGAAATTCATTTAGGTTAGTTGGTATAACATTTAGAAATATTTAATTTATAAACATCTACTTTTAAGTAAATTAAATAGAGCTCTTTAACAAATTGATTTGGTAATACCATCTGGAGGTAGAGACAGATAAACAGCTGTAACCAGAGATCTCACAGCTTCATTTTAAAACTTAGTCAAGAAACATGTATTACAATATAAAACTTACTAGTTTATAAATAACAGTGGAATAAGTTCAGTTTATCAGCTCAAATGGCTAAGGCTTTTTGCTACTTGCAGAAAAGACTTTTTTGATTTTTGGCCGTTCTGCGCAGTTTATGGGATCTTAATTCCCCAACAAGGGATTGAACCTGCACCCTCAGCAGTGAAAGCGCAGAGTTCCAACCACTGGACCACCAGGGAATTCCCAGAAAAGACTTTTAAGATTTGCATTCATCCTTGGCAAAACCTTAAGGAGGCTTTGAATTAGATTTTGGGTGAGGGAGCCTTTCCAGCAGTTTGAATTTTATTTTTTAATCTTTTTAATTTTTTTTGGCTGCGTTGGGTCTTCGTTGCTGCGCTCTGGCTTTCTCTAGTTGTGGCAACTCTTTGTTGCGGAGCACGGGCTCTAGGTTGTGCGGGCTTCAGTAGTTGTTCGCAAGCTCTAGAGAGCAGGCTCCGTAGTTGTGGTGCACGGGCTTAGTTGCTCCGCGGCATATGGGATCTTCCAGACCAGGGATTGAACCCATGTCCCCTGCATTGACAGACAGATTCTTAACCACTGTGCCACCAGGGAAGTCCCATCTATCAACTCTTATACCTTTAACCTTAGTCTCTATTAGGACTCCATGACTCCTTGGTCTTACAAGGAGTCCCAGAAATTTTCCTTTTTTAACCCCCAGCCATTTAATCTATTTTTGTATAAAAGGTTTTTGGGGTCCACAGTGAGGGGTCAAGCTAAGGGAACCAGGCTTTTTGTCTATCTTTAACTTGATTAATTGGCTTAACTGTTGCCCCCAAGCAATTTCTGGTTGGTTATCTCAGTGTAATTTTTTTCTGCGGTGTTAGTTGGAGGTTGGCAATCTGTCACCCCTCTTTTTTCTGTTTTCAAAGCTTTGTTCCCTATGTCAGGTTTGGATAAAATTACTATTGAAAGCTGTGTAATGGGTCATTGTGCTGTTTGTGAGCTTAATACCTCTAGGTGTGAACCTAGAATTATTTCAGCTCTTTTACATGTCTTGGTTTCTCCCTCCTGTAGTATAAAACTGCCATGGGTGCTCAGAGCACTGGATGGCCAGACCTATGTGTGCATTCCCAGACAAGCAAGTTTCTTTAAATTAATAAATGGGTTTCACTATGGGACTGCTGCACTATATGAAGACTTGCTTCTACCACTCCCGCAAGTTTCCCAGTTGCCTGAGAAAGATGTAAACTGGCCAGGAGTTCTGTCCCTTATCTTCAGAACTGAAAGCTCTCATATGGTATCTTCACTTTTATTCCAACAAATTCTGTTAAAGTAACCAATTCAAGGAAAAGAACAGACCAGTCTCCTACCTAATCACCCAATCCAAACCTCCCCAGTGTCTTTCAACTGAGCAATCCCCTCAGTGTCTTTCAACTGAGCAAAATCTTCCCAGTGTCTTTCAACTTAGAATTCAAGGTACCTCCTTCCTGAACTACCTTAAGTTCAGGGAAACTCTATTAGCTCATGATGTGGAGTTTATACACCACAGAAGAAGAATCAGCATCATCAACCAAGACAGGAAATCCAAGACCAGGAGAAACTCACCGAATCATGTGGACTCACCTAAGAGGTGAACAGGCACAAGGGGCCCTTGCTGGTAGCAAGGCTTCAGACCCTTGTAGAGTTTAGGCAAAGGAGAGAAGTCAGCTCTAGGACCCTTTGTGGTCACCAAAACTGTCAACTGGAAGAAAAAAGCACAACGTAAAAGTTGTGAGTTAAGTTTTATTCATGGACAGGACTGAGGACTGTAGTCCAGGAAACAACCTCTGTGTAACTCTGAGGGGACTGCTCCAAAGAAGTAGGGAAGAAGTGCATATATGTATGTGTGTGTATATATATATATATGTATGTGTATATATATATGTATATATATACATATCTATATATAAATTTTTTGGCTGGGAATACATGTAGTTAAACATACATCTTGGTAAAAAGATTACTGCTAAACACACACACACAGGCACACACACCCCCGAAAATCTCAAGTTAATGATTTTAGTGCTTTTCTAAGTATGGGAAGATGCAAAAGTCTGGGTGTCAGTGAAATTCTTCCTTAGGTATGCATGTTAACTACCTAGGGGCCCGTATATCCAAAACGGAATACTTTATCCTATTTTTCTCCATTCTGAATTCCCCTCAATGTGCACTGTTTGTGGGCAGCTACAGTGGGTTGCAACTTAACCCTTTGTATAACTGGATGATGAGAGAGACTCTTTGTTCTTTTTGTTTACTGCTACTAATGGCAAACTTCCCCCTCCCCTTGTCCTCATCTTAGGCATCCTCCTTCCAGCAACACATTACAGACCCATCAGTGTCCTAGATGGCATACCTCCCTTTCCTTCACTAGGCCATTTAGCATCCTCTAGGTCTCAGGTGTTGTTTCTTATATGCTGTTGCTGTCAATTTGTAGAGACCAGCTCTGCTGTCACCATAATGAGAAAAACTAAATCATAATATTGACCAAGGGAGTGTTGTCAATGGAACACTTGAAAATCAATAATTCTGAAATTGTCTTATACTGAAAATTGGAATTCTGTGATTTTCTTCTACTTTTGACTAACTGCCTGGCAATCACATCAGGGAAGAGGGAAATGCTGTTAACTAGAAGAAATTAATTCCTCTGCCAGCTGGGTCCAGTATACTTACTCTATCTGTTGTGATGATGAATACATTTAAGCTGTTTAATTCATAATCCCCTTTACACTTTATAAGGACTTTTTGGAAATATAGGAAGCACAGAGTGCTTACCAAAGGATAATCTTAGGCTACATTAAAGCTTGTTTGGTTTATAAAGTAAATCTATCAGTTCTCTTTCCTAGATAAAGTTGACTCTTTTATTCAAAAAATATTAATTGAACACATTATGTTTCAAATACCTTCCTAGGAATACAAAGGTTAATTGGAACATTAATGAGAAGCTTTCAGACTATTAACATTCTGGCCCCTCTCCACCAAGTTTGCAAAATTTATTGCCAAAGTCTATATATGTGTGTATCTCCTAAGCCACAGGACTAAAATAAATTTTCAAATATTAATGAGTTCAGAAAAATTCACACATTTTTATACACACATATATATGTTTTACACATTTACTCTTCCTGTAAATTAAGATTTTTGCCTTCAGCATGCTAATCGTTTCAATATTATACTCTAACCTAACCATAACCCTGGAGGAATTACACAAAATCTTAAAACATTTAAATAATCAAAAATTTTGATTCAACATAATATTTATTGAACCCTAACTGAAAAGCAAGATGAGAAAGCAAGAATTTGGCAGGTTTAATTTCTACAGAGGAAGGCAGGCTCTGCTTCCCATAAAATAGGGAATTCCCTAAACATCAGAAGGTGTTTAGATGCTGGGCAGCTAAAGTGAATGACACATGTCCACCAAGATTTCAATATATGGCTGTAATATAGTGCTGCCAATACACAACATAAGAAGTAGCAGAGAGGGACTTCCCTGGTGGTCCAGTGGTTAAGAATCCACCTTCCAGTGCAGGGGATGCTAGTTCAATCCCTAGTCAGGGAACTAAGATCCCACATGTCACAGGGCAACTAAGCCCACACACCGCAATGAAGAATCCCAAGTGCCACAGCTAAGACCCGATGCAGCCAAAAATAAATAAACTAATTAATTAATTTTTTAAAAAGGGAGACCAGTAGCAAAAGAGTATGTATTTTTTAAAAAATATAATAATAAGAAGAAATAGTGGAGAAAGAGGTAAATTGCTTCTAGGTTGTGGTGAGGAGGGATAATCACATTTGATTTTATGGAAGTCTAGAAAAATGGGTAGGATTTAGAATAGGAAAACTGGGAAAGGAAAACACCTTTGTTGCTAGTATTGAAATGTAAAACATGAGTATATACAATAAAGAGAAAGTTAAATTTAGGGGAAGTACAGAGGACATAAAGTAGATGTACACAACGAGAAAATGTGATATTAGGACTCAGCTATTTCTGCCCCATGAAGGACTCCTTCAACAGGCAGTCTTTGCCCTGGAGCTCTCTCTTAGGTTGATATAGTCTTTATCAGAGTGGGCCTAGACCCAGTAATAAAAAATAACCTGGAAAGAAATAGAATAAGTTCAGATGACAAGAAGCCTTCATTGCCCTTATAAGCTTTCTGGACTTTATTCTAAAGGCAATGAAAAGCCATTGAAAAATTTTGACCAATACATAGAATGGGGCTTTTCCTAAATATATTGTAACCCGTACACTAACACTAACATGTAACCTAACACGTACGCTAACTCTAAACTGTTGTCGTACCCTAACCTGTACCCTAAACCATACCCGTTCCCTAAGCCTAAGCCTAACATTAACCCTAACCCTAACCCTTACCCGAAGATTTACCCTCACCCGTACCCTAATGCTAATCCGTACACTAACACTAACCCGTACCCTAACACATACCCTAACACTAAACCGTTGTCATACTGTAACCTGTACCCTAAACCGTCCCCGTTCCCTAACCCTAACCCTTACCCGAAGCCTTACCCTACCCCGTACCCTAATCCTAACCCGTACACTAACACTAACCCGTACCCTAACACGTATGCTAACCCTAAACCGTTTTCGTACCCTAACCCTAACCCTAAACTGTACCCGTTCCCTAACCCTAACCCTAACACTAACCCTAACCATAACCCTTACCCGAAGCCTTACCCTACCCCGTACCCTAATCCTAACCCGTACACTAACACTAACCCGTACCCTAACACGTACGCTAACCCTAAACCGTTGTCGTACCCTAACCTGTACCCTAAACCATACCCGTTCCCTAACCCTAACCCTAACTCTAACTCTAACCCTAACCCTTACCCGAAGCCTTACCCTAACCCGTACCCTAATCCTAACCCGTACACTAACACTAACCCATACCCTAACACGTATGCTAACCCTAAATCGTTGTCATACTCTAACCTGTACCCTAAACTGTACCCATTCCCTAACCCTAAACTTACCTGAAGCCTTACCCTAACACATATCCTAATCCTAACCCGTACACTAACATTAACCCGTACCCTAACACGTACGCTAACCCTAAACCATTGTCATACCCTAACCTGTACCCTAAACAGTACCCGTTCCCTAAATCTAACCGTAACCCTAACCCTAACGCTAACCCTTACCCTAACCCGTACCCTAATCCTAACCTGTACCCTAACACTAACCCGTATCCTAACACGTTCCCTAACCCTAACCGTGTCGTACCCTAACCTGTACCCTAAACCATACCCGTTCCCTAACCCTGACCCTAACCTTGGTGTATCCAGGCAGTTGGGTCCATAGGCAGCCTCAGCCAAATGTCCTGCTCGCTGAAGTGGTCACATGACGCAGGGAGGGCTCGACCCGCAGAGAGTAAGCAGACAGAGAGAGTGATTTTAGAGAGCTGCACTCCAAAGCCCCACTCCCAACCAAAACCCAGAAATTTGGTACAATTTCTGATGTAGGCAGAGGAGTAGAGAATGTTAAGTTTTTGTTCTAGTTGGATGTGGTGAGAGAGAGGGAATTAAGAGTCAAAATGAAATTGAGTTATACAACACAAAGTAATATTTTTTGTACACCTGATTTTTGTGGACTGAGATTCATACTCATTATGCTTCCTAATCATTCATTCATTTGACCAATACTTATTTTGTATCTACTATGTGCAAAGGACTATGGGAGAGATAAAGCCACGTATGACATATCTTTAACGTATGTATTTGTAAAATCAGTTAAAGTGAACCATGGCAGCTACAAGTCATGACAGAAAGACTTTCTCTACTGAGTGGCAGAACTTGGTAAGAACAAGTGAGTTGGAAGCAAATTATATTATTGATGAGTTAAGAGGAAAGTCAGGAGTCACTTCTGTGAAGTGAAGAAGTTCATGCATTTCCTTCCTGTGTTTTTCTAGGTCTGACTAGTAGAACACCTTCCTTCATAAAGCATTATATACTCATTCCAGCTGAAAATTTTCTCTACTTTTTCGGAACTACTATGATATATTATCTATATTTCTGCTATGGCACTTACTACCTTTTTAGCTTTTGTAGAAATGTCTTGTCTCCCTTGTGATGTCCCTGGAGGAGTGGTGTTTCAAAGCATTCTCACACACCATTGGAAAGCAATTATACTCCAATAAATATGTTTAAAAAAAAAGCATCATCACAGTACCTTGTACATAGTAAGTGAATGGTAAATGTTATATAATAGTAGACAAGTCATCATCGAATAATGTTTCACAAAATATGGACCCCTTGCATCAGCTACCCTGGGTGTTTGTTAAAATTTAGATTCCTGGGCCATGCTCCAGCTCTACTGAATCAGAATCTCTGGCTGTGAAACTGGGAACCCACATGTTAATGAATTCACTGCAGTTTGAGAACTATGAATTTCAGGGTATGACAGTCATAATAAGGAGTGGGATGGCAAACAGATTTTATCTTGAGGGCTGACTCTGGTAATGGGGGCCAAACGCAATTCTGAGGCAGAGACTCTGGGAAACCGTAGCCTCTAATAGTGGTGTATGCCATGGCCAAGTCAGGGAAGGAGTAGGAGGAGTTTATGTGCAGCATATTTGACATTTCTGAATATGTTAATCTCGGGAATGGAGAGATAAGGATAATCACAAGTCACTCTTGCAGAGGTTTTAGGGTTTGTAATTTGGGTTTTTTGGTTTTTTTTTTCATGGTAATTCCAGATTTTCAGGGTGGCATATACAAATTTAGAAGAAAAACAGTAACATCTTTTGGGAAAATTCCATCCACTAAAATCTTCTTTTACTTAATGAAATTAAGCATTAGTTAAATGAAACAGGGAGACCGATTAACTGTGAATATTATTTTTGTTTTAGTTATTACTAATAGGGCAAGGAAGAAACTTGGACCTTTGTAGAATTCTCGTGTAGGATTTTTTTTCTAGATGTGCCCTTTTTCTTTTTTTATTATTACATATACTATTTATAATTAGTGAAGAAATTTAGAAAATATTGATGAGAAAAAAAATCACCCCTAAGAGCATCACCTTGTAATAACATCTGCTAAATGTTTCCATTTACATATATAAAGTCTGTTTCTGTATAATGTTGAGCATAACCTTGACAGGGCTAAGCAGTGCATAATTGTATAATGGAATACTTACATACTTCTTCGAAAGTCAGTCTTGTCATCAGTAGAATAGGGACAACAACTGTCACCTGGCCTGCATCACCGGATTGTGTTAGGATCTCTTACAGCAGTGTGTTTCTCCAAGGACAGCCTCAGTAGGCTAGGAGTTCTACTAACAGGCAGGAGTGATTCTTACTCCCAGCCTTCATATTTGGAGACAAGACCTTTAAGGAGGTAATAAGGTTAAATGAGGTCATGAGGGTGGGCCCCAATCCAATAGACCTGGTGTCCTTATAAGAAGAGGGACATCAGGAGTGTACATGCTTGTGTGTGTGCATGAGGACACAGTGAGAAGGTGGTTATCTACAAGCCAAGAAGAGAGGCCTTAGGAGAAACCAACCCTGCTGACACCTTGATCTTGGATTTCCAGTCTTCAGAGCTTCAAAACAAATTTCTGTTAAAGTCACCCCATCTGTGGCATTTTGTTATGGCAGCCCTAACACACCACTATTTATAAATATCTTTTATTGAGCACCTTATATTCTAGTTCTTTATGTACCTCATCTACTATTACTTTTAACCTTCACAATCCTAGAAAGTAGGTATTATTAATCCAATTCTCATGGACAAGAAAGTGAAGTTCAGAGAGGTTAATGGCTTGTCCATGGCCACAAAATAATAAGTAGCAGAGATTTATTATTGAACATTTTGTCTCTTTGAGTCTAAAGCCATTACACTGTTCTGGTATCACATGAGAAAGGAACAGAGTTACTAAGGCTCTGGCTGTGTTCAGTTAGGAATAATTATGTTTCTGCAGCACACTTAGGCTTCTCTTTTCACATTTCTTGGGCTTCAATTACCACCCAAACTGATGACTCTCAACTCTGCAGCTTTAGCCTACTCCTTTACTTTCAGACTCATCCTTCCTACTACCTAACATACACCTCACCTGGATGTCCTTCTGGCATCTCATATCAGTAAAAAGAGCCAGAAGACTGAAATATTTGCATTATCCTAGACTCCTTCCTTTGTCATCTCACCAAATTGGTCTGACTGCTCACTCAACCCTGTGGTTTTTATCTTCTAATTGTTTCTCAAGTATATCATTTGACTGCAGCTGCTCCTGTAAGTCATTTCCTGGAGTACCACAGTGAACTCCTAAAGTGGAGTTCCACTGCTTTTCGTCCTCACTGCTACCTCCCGCGCTTTTTTTTTTTTTTTTTTCTTTGCGGTACGCGGGCCTCTCACTGTTGTGGCCTCTCCCGTCGCGCAGCACAGGCTCCGGACGCGCAGGCTCAGTAGCCATGGCTCACAGGCCTAGGCGCTCCGCGGCATGTGGGATCTTCCTGGACCGGGGCACAAACCCGTGTCCCCCGCATCGGCAGGCGGACTCTCAACCACTGCGCCACCAGGGAAGCCCTCCCGTGCTTTTTCTAAAGACACTTGTAACCACAAAATTGTCCTGCAGTGACCACTCCATTGTCTTCATGTTAAAATACAAATTCCTTCCTAGTTATTATCTGACCTTCACCTTCCTCTTCAATTTCATCACCCCAGCTAAAAGCAAAGGTAAATTACTTGATTTGTCTCCTAGCCTAATATTTAAATGAACACTATGGTGTTAGACCGCCTTAACTTGAACACCGGCTTGACTTTGCATTAGGTGTGTGAACTTCGGAAAATTAGGGCTGTTGTGAGGATTAAATGAGCTAATACACATAAAGAGCTTGGATGTTGCCTGGCACATAATTTGTTAACTATTATTATTATTATCATCATCATCATCCCCATCCCTCTCAACCCATGCATTGCATTTGCATTGCTGCTTTCTCGGTCTGGAGTACCCTATCATCTCTTACCATCTGGCTATGCCCTTCTTTTTTCCTTATCAAGATTCGATTCAGGGGTCACATCGCCTAGCAAATTTATCCTGCCCCATCCTATCTCATTTGTTTCCACCGTTTCCTTTGCAAACTTCTTTGTTACTGTAACTATTGTTTGCGTCTATCACCAGACTGTGAGTTCCTAAAGGAGAGACGGTGTTTTCATGTTTTTAGGCACAAGTGAAAAGTGAATAACATTAGTATTTGCCGCATGACTATCCAGAGAGCGCCCAAGTGTAATGAGATCCCTAAATAAATGTTCCTAAAGTCTACTTTGTCTAGTGTGGCGACTTGTCCCGAATATGAGACAGGACTACACTCAAAGTATTTCCAGGAGGGAACTTAATACCTTAGGCAACAGCCAAGAACCCCGGAGAAAAAACGATTCTTTTCTCACTTTCCCACAGGGAAACTCCTCGGTGAAACACCCTGGTCTCCGAACCGCGGAGGAATACACGCACTTAAGTGCAATCTGCGCCTGCGCCTGTGCCTGTGACAGCTCCTCTTCTGCGCCTGCGCCGCTCCAGCCAATGAGGAGCTCCTCAGTCGAGGGTGGGGCCACGGGTTGCGCTTTAGGATTGGACAGTGGGAGCAAACGGACGGCGCGGAAATGACGTCAAGGTGCGTAAGCGCCGGCGGCCCTGCTGCGCGGTGGCTGCCGGGTGCCGCACGCCTTCTCTTTCCTCGCGTCTGCCTTTTACCCCCGCTCCCATCCCCGCCCCCACGGCCGCTCCGCTCCCTGGCGTGACTCGGCATTGAGAGCCCCGGGAGAAGACTCCGCGGTCGCTATCTCCTCTGCCCAGGCCTCGGCCTTCCTGAGCCTCCCTCCTTCCTCTCCCGGGTCTTCTTCAGTTTTGAAGCCGGTGGCTTCGCTGCGGCCCTGCCAGACTTCTGAGAATGGTGGGTGTGAAGCCGGTTGGGAGTGACCCGGATTTCCAGCCGGAGCTGAGCGGCGCGGGCTCCAGACTCGCTGTGGTCAAGTTCACCATGCGAGGGTGAGTCCGGGCCCGAGCCCAGTGAGTCCCGGCTGTCTGTGCTTTTCTTTCTCTGTTTCCCGATCCCGCCTGCCTTGTGGTCGTGTTCTGCTGCGGAATGTCCGGCGCTGGCCGCAGCCCAAGGCCGCTGCCCGGTTAGGCCTCAGTTCCTGGGTGTGAACCCCCGTTTGTGCACCGGGGCGTCTCTGGCAGGCTCGGAGGCCTGGCCGACCGCATTCCCCAGCCCGCGAGATCCCCGCCCGTTGTTTCTGAGTCCTCGGAAGGGGTCTGCTCTTGGGGGTGACCCGGCTCTTTCCCTTCTTGTCTGTGGGAGTCTCCCACAGCCGCCCCTGCTTGCGCCTGTCCCCTTCTTTCCCGGGATGCAGCTGTCACTTGCATCTTAGAAATTTGCAAATTTTAATTTACCCAAACGGTTTGATTCTCTTCACCACCTGCATATGTGGAAAACTGTAGGAAGATTCAGCTACCCAACTAATCCGCGGAGTGCTTAGACCTAAAGCTAATGCATTTTAAATTAAGTTAATGTTGGGTCAGGATGCTTTTTAATTTTCTTAACGTTTCTGTTACTTCTTTGATTTGTAAGTTTGTAAGTTAGGCCACTTTGTGTAAGTTGCATCTGATCACGGAAATTATAGTCGGTATATATATACAGTACACGTAGACAGGTGTCCAGATATCTGGCTTTGACCAAGTAGACTCCATTTTTGACTTGATGATTTAAGAGGACAGGGCACTTGAAAGATGTTATCTGGCTTTGGTAAATCTCAACATAATTCATAGGTCGCAGAGCTGGCGGCTCTTCCATGTTGGGTCCCTGTATGAGAGTGACGTGCTGGAAATAGACATTCAGAACCAAGATTTCAGCGAGCTTGTGTATTTGCTTACCTCCCCTTGTGTATGTCAGTGTCCAGTGGGAAGGATTAGAAGTCTCCTCTTGATCTACCTTGACCCCCTGGTGTTATTTACACTTACACTAACTTGGAGAAATCTACTACAAATACCACTGTTTATGCAACACATTTTGTTGTCCAGGTAACTGTATAGACATAAGGCAGTGTTTTGAGTCTTAGAGCAAAAAGTGATTCAAACCTATCGAACGTGATTCTATAAATGTTGAATATACAGATGGTGGCATTAGGATTAGATTAGGTTTAGGGGATGGAGGGATGTAGGTAGAGATGAAAACAAGTTAGGACTTACCTTGGGACCAATCCCTCTCATACAGAATTGGAAAGGGGGGGATACATTAGATTTTAAGGTTCGTCTTCCCAGTTTTGTTGATTTTATCATGACCATTCTTAATATGAGGGAATACCTATATACATTTGTTAAGTCCTAGGTGGAAGTTGGAAAAAGGAAGAGATGATTTTAACAACGAACCTCATTTTTAGTTCACTTTTCTAATTCTAGTTAGGGGGAGTGTTTATACTTTTATGCCTCAATGATATACTCTCTTTTCCCCTTAACCATAGCAGGGGGAGAGATGAAGAGTAATACATGATTTATATGAAGTGAGAAAAGTTACTGTCATCCCACTTCAGGCCAAGAACATAGTTTTCTCAACCACCTGTTTTTCCATTTCCTTTCTATCCCTACTTGAAGCCTTATTCCTTATTCTCACCTGCCGTGCTTTGTCCATCCTATTATTTTTACTAAAACACTATACAGATTGTCATTCTTCTGTTTAAGAATCTTCAGTGGCTCTCCAGTATTTCGGTTGTTTTTTTAATTGTAGTGAAATACATGTAACATAAATTTGCCATTTTAAAATATACAGTTCAGTGACATTAAGTACAATCACTACACACACACACACACACACACACATTTTTTAATCTTTTTGGCCGCGCTGAGTGGCATGTGGGATCTTAGTTCCCCAACCAGGGATCGAACCCGCGCCCCCTTGTATTGGAAGCGTGGAGTCGTAACCGCTGGACCGCCGGGGAAGTTCTAGTACATTCACAATGTTGTACTGTCATTACCCCATCCATATCCTAGAATCTTTTCATTATCTCAAACAGAAACTGTGCACGCATTAAACAGTAATTCCCATACCTTCTCTCCACTGCCCCCAGCCCCTGGTAACCTCTCTTCTAGTTTCTGTCTCCATGAATTTGCCTATTCTTGATAACTCATTTAAGTGGAATTATATAATATTTGTCCTTTTGTTTATGGCTTATTTTAGCATAATGTTTTTAAGATTCATCCATGTTCTAGCATGTGTCAGATTTTCCTTCCTTTTTAAAGCTGAGTAATATCCTGTTGTATATGTATATGTACATATATATATGTATATGTATATACACATACAACATTCTGTTGTATGTATATACCGCATATTTTTGATGGACATTTGGGTTGTTTCCATCTTTTGACTATTGTAAATAATACTGCTCTGAACATTGGTGTGCAAGGATCTCTGTGAGTCCCTGCTTTCAGTTCTTTTGGGTATATGTCTGTGAGTGGAATTGCTATATTATATGGTAATTCTGTATATAACTTTTTGAGAAACCAGCAAACTATTTGCCCACAGTGGCTGCACAAGTTTGCCTTTCCACCAGCAATGCAGGAGAGTTCCCATTTCTCTACTTACCAACTTCTTTTATATTTTAGTGGCCATCCTAGATGAGTGTGAAGTGGTATCTGGTGGTTTTGATTTGCATTTCCTTGATGACTGGTAATTTTGAGCATTTTTTCTCATGCTCGTTGGTTATTTGCCTTTGGAGAAATGTCTTTTCAAGTCCTTTGCCCATTTTGAATTGGATTGTTTGTTTTTTTGTTGTGGAGTTGTAGGAGTTCTTTATATATTTTGGGTCTTAATCCTTTTTCTGATATATCATTTGCAAATATTTTCTCCCATTGGTTGCCTTTTCAGTTTCTTGATGATGTCCTTTGATGCACAAAAGTTTAAAAATTTTGCTGAAGTCCAATTTATCTATGGTTTTTTCTTTTGTTGTTTCTTGTGCTTTTGGTCTCATATTCCAGAAATCATTGACAAATCCAGTGTCATGGAGATTCCTCCCTATGTTTTCATCAAATAATTTTATAGTTTTTACTCTTAAGTTAGGTCTTCGATCTATTTTGAGTTAATTTTTATATATGGTGTTAAGTAAAGGTCCAACTTCATTTTTTTGCATGTGGATATCCAGTTTTCCTAGCACCATTTGTTGAAAAAACTGTCTTTCACCCATTGAATGGCACCCTTCTCCAGTATTTTTTTAAGCAATTAAAATAGTTGTCACATCAAATTTGGTCTGTGTAAGGGACTTATTGGAGCACTTATTGACTTCTGCAGTCCTCAAAATAATGTTTAAAATTATCTCCATTTTACAAATGAGGAAGTTGAGTCAGAAGGAGATTAAATGACTTGTTTAAGGTCCCAGTGTTGAATGTACTCTTTGGGTTGTGAAGTGCTGTCCTGTTCTTCCCAGCCTAAGCAGAAGGGACATGCAAGTTCACCTCTGTATTGCATGGAGCCTGACATTTTTCAGTAAATGTTGCCTTGAATAAGCTTTGCCTGCAAAATCCTTTGATGGAAGTCAGTTCAGTTCACACGCTGATATTCATTTCCCTACCTGTAAAGTGGGAATAATAACATGTAGACTAACCATATCGTTTAGAGAATGAAATTATATATGTGCATTATATACTGTGGTAACATATTTTTGTAACTGGTATCTCCAAACTATTACTTCTTAAATATACCCGGATACACTTAAGTGGTCATAAACAGTGCTAGTTTTGTTATCACTGATGGGTAAATGCCAAATTTAAAAGGATATGCATTTTCTTTCCTGTGAAACTCAGCAATGAGTGATTTTTATCTTGAATTCATGAGTGTACCACTTTTGTAGATATGTTTACCATATATTCAGTTTTGGGTTTCTTAAAATTTTTATTGGAGTATAGCTGCTTTACAATGTTGCGTTAGTTTCTACTGTACAGCAAAGTGAATCAGCTATAGGTATACATATATCCCCTCTTTTTTTGCATTTCCTTCCCATTTAGGTCACCACAGAGCATTGAGTAGAGTTCCTTGTGCTATACAGTAGGTTCTCTCAGTTTTCTTAAAGCAGGTCTTACTTTGTAGTTGGTTAGGTGTTATTGTTACCATCCAGTTAGAATGTCAGTGTACGTTAGGATGGTGAAATCTAACGATTATGATAGTTTGTCCCAATAATACATTGTATAATAGTATTAATTATAATTGTAAAATTGTTGTGGACTGAAGGTACTTTACCATAATACAGAGTTAGGAGGCCCAACAGTTCATAAGGACTGGGCAGATAATATTAGGGAGTGAGGTGGGTGGCTGTAAGATAACTAGCGAATGGTGAGGCCCTAGAGAACATGTAGAGAATTTTAAAAAATATTTTTATTTAAAAAAGTATAGCAGGCACGCAAAAATGTATACAAATCATTTAAGTGTAGAGTCTGATAAATTTTCGCGGTGATCACACCTGTTTAACCAATACACGGGTCAGGAATAGCAGCGTAGCACAGTCACATCCCCACCCCCGGCAACCTCCTGCAGGCTCCTTCTCATCACTCTCGAACTTTAACACTGTAGACTAATTTTGTCTGTATTTGAACTTTATAACAATGGTATCATATAGTATGTAATCTGTCTGGATTCCTTTCAAGAGCATATAAATAGTCTTAATCTTGGCAGTTAATTTAGAAATAACAACCAAAAAAAAAAAAAAAGCACAATGTAGGCCACTCTTTTGGGGGTTTTGAAATAGCAGTTAAGAGTTGGGTTTTGTGATCAAATTTCAGCACTGTACTTCATTGTTCTTGTCTTTGAAATGAGGAATGGTAAAGCTTAAATGAATTTAAACGTTTTATAAGTTACCTAACATATAATAAATGCTTAATGAACGTTAGCTATTTTGTGTTAGTAATAGGACCAGTTATGGTTATGCCTGTCCATTAGTAAATATAAGACATCTAGAAATTACCTGTTTTAAAGTTATGCCCCGCAGAAAAATAAACTTAAAATATGTCTTCAGAAAGCACATACATTTTCCACACCCACACCAGCTGAATGTGTTTACACATATTACTGCTCAAGGTGGAGCACTGACTACTTTAGCAAATAGGAAAGAATGGCAAGTTCTTGAAATAAAATCTATTTATATTATGACAGTAAACACACATTTTTTTGTTTTAATTTATTTTATTGAAGTATAGTTGATTTACAGTGTTGTGTTAATTTCCACTCTACAGCAAAGTGATTCAGTTATACATAAATATACATTCTTTTTCATATTCTTTTCCATTATGGTTTATCACAGGGTATTGAATGTGGTTCCCTGTGCTGTACAGTAGGACCTTGTTGTTTATCCTGCAGAGTTTTTCTTAAAAGTAATTTTTACAGAATATTTTCATGGTAGCTGTGTGGTACCAGGTGCTTGTATCAGAAGACAGGAATGAAGAATTTTCATAGTGACTTTTCTATAACTTAAAAAGTTAAAAATAGATTTCATAACCGAAAATGACATGCCTATTAACAATTTCCTTCCATTTTCTCTGTCCCAGCTAGGTTTTTTAACATCTTTAGTTTGATATAAAGCCTTTATGTATTTAGGTTTTATCAATAAATAATACCTAATTCAGCAGACTATGAAAAACTGTAAACACAGATCTTACTAAGAACCTAACGTGGTGCTTTCAAAGAAAGCTGATCTTGGATTGGCTTTAGGACTTGACTGTTCTAGTTGTGGTCCTGCCATTAACTGGAATGTCTGACCTTGATCAAGTCGTTCAACTTTTCTGGTCTTCACTTCTCATTTATTGAATAATGGTGTTAGGTTAGGTCAGTTTTAAAGTTTCAGTTTTGTGGGTTTGGTTCTTTACGTTTTGCAGAAAGCTAGAGGGTTGTCTGCTGAGGTTTTTCTCAAAAAGCATAAGTCAGAATCTTTCTTACATATTGGACCTAACAGATCAGCTTTCCATCAAAAAGAAGTTCAGAGGTGGAAGAAGAACTTTTTTTTTTCTTTCTTTCTTTCTTATTTAAGCCTCTGGACTAGATGGTCTGGTCTCTTTTACAACAAGTTCAAAGGTCCTGAGGTTATGTACTGTCTAAAGAGTGCAAATCAAGGGCTGTGCAAGAGAAAAAAGTACAATCCTGAAATTTAGGCATACTTGGAGAAAAATATTTTAGAGATAGGAAAGGTCCTTAAAGAATCTAGTCCCTTCTCATTTTATACAGAGAAATCAAATAATTTGTTCATGATCTCAGCTAAAAATGGAACTTTAAGTTTACTTTTAAATGCTAGGGGTAAGCTAGGAAAACATCTTACTTAAAATAACAAATCAGTTCATTTGAGTGATTATAATGTGAAAGTATGCTGCTGTATATATCTATGCTTCTGTGTTCTATGATTTATTTTGATTTTTGACTAAAGTTCCAACCTATGATGGCTAACTAAAATTAAACAAAGGATCTAGATAAGGTTAAATTTTGAAAGGGAACACTTATTTTCAAGGTAGCCATTATTTTAGTACAGTCTCTTTAGCTTCAAGAAGAGTTTCTTTAACTCCAGGTAGCTCATACTTGATTGATGAGTAGAGTGATTATGTCAGTACAGTGTGGAGGTGAGGTTGGTTCATATTCTATTTTTCTTAGGTAATGAAGAGCAGGAATAGAAAT
The DNA here is from genome assembly GCF_937001465.1 of Orcinus orca. NCBI lineage: Eukaryota > Metazoa > Chordata > Mammalia > Artiodactyla > Delphinidae > Orcinus > Orcinus orca. The sequence goes on from NC_064573.1 coordinate 17,661,188, forward strand.
AGAACCTTTAGCAGGAAGGAGAAAAGCCCTCAGCCACAGAGGCAGGCTCCCTTTCAGGTTCCTTTTAAGAAAGTCAAAATTAATAAAATTACATCTGAGCTCCTGCAGCCAGCTCCTGGTCCCCAGCGGGAGTCATTCACATGTTGTGCTTGCTTCTTCCTGTCCCTGCCTGGATGGCAGCCCCGTGGACTCAGAGCTCCCCTTCCATCTGGATACTCACAGCACCTGTAAGCGGACACTTCCACTCGTTTGTTTTTGTACATTTTAAATATCCTCTGAGGTGTAGCCTCTAGGTCTGAGCCACCTGTCTGTCTGTCCAGGTATTTCCTGAATACTAGTTACTATTTTTCTTAGGAATGTTTTTACAAAGTTGCATGGGTTTAAATTTTTATTTTTAAATTTTTATTTTTTCCATAAGCCTTCTTATTTTCGAAGGCACGCTTTTGCAGAAAGAAGGTTTTTCGGGAATGAGAAAACCTGATACTGTGTGTATACCAGGTATATTTTGTGGTACAGCATGATACCTGTGCTTCATCCATGACTACTGTTTAAATGCAGTTAACATTCAATTCTCTATTTGCAATTTAATATTTTATGAAAATACCTGTTTATCATATAAAAGCAAAGGATACAGAAGTGTAAGTAGTTTTAAAAATCTCCCCTAAACTCCCTTCCTTTTCTAGTCCCACTTTACAGAAGTAATTGTTTATTGTGTGACCCACCTAACTTTTCAATATATATTTATGTACATATATAACATATAAATACATATATAAATACATATTTTTAACGTGGTCATAGAAAATATTTTATCGTGAGACTTAGTTTTCTTTTAAACTGTATAAATTATCCTTATCCTTTGGTGTGAATGTGTCATAATTTTTTTTAATTGAAGTATAGTTGATGTACAGTATTATGTAAGTTACAAGTGTACAGTATAGTGATACACAGTTTTTAAAGGTTACACTTCATTTATAGTTATTATAAAATATTGGCTATATTCCCCGTATTGTACAATATATCCTTGTAACTTATTTTATATGTTATAACTTTAAAAAATAGTTTTCTATTGATTGCCATTTAGATTATTATTATTATTTTTACTATTTCAAACATTGCATTGAACTTCCTTATACATATTATTGTGAAATTGAGTAAGTGTTAAGATAAGATAGACTTTTAGAAGTGAGATTGTTGATTCTTGGGTTGTGTTCATTTAAAATTGGTAGATAATGACCAAATGGCCCTTCAAAAAGGCTCTACCAATTTGTACTCCCATCCATAGTGTTTAAGACTTATTAATAACCAGAAGTATTTTGCTAAACTAAACATAGGTTTTGTCGACTGTAAATGTTCCTTTAAAATTTAGTCTCAGGCCCTATTTCAGCATTGTTAGATCCAAAAATTTACTTTCAGAAGGATCAAGTTTAATATTTAAGAAATTAAGAGTTACTTTCTTAACTTTTTGGTATGAATCTTAAGGATGGCAAAAGGTGAAAATGCTGATTAAAATGTTAAGAATGGAGAGAGAATCATAGCTTGAATTTGAAAATCTTGTATTTTAGAGTTTGCTTTTCCTTGTGTTCCTATCTGCTAAAGCCAAGGTTTTTCTCATTTTTTGGAACTTTTATTGAGATATACACAGTATACAATTATAAATGTATAGTTTAGAGAGTTTACACAAACTGAATATACGTGCACGTTTAATCAGCTTCTGGACAATTAGAACATTTCTAGCCTCTTGAAATCTCTCTCATGCCCTTATCCTGTCACTAACTCTCACAAAAGTAACCATTGTCCTGATTTATAATACCATTGATTTGTTTTGCCTGTATTTGAACTGTACATAAATGGAATCATATAGTGTACTTCTCTTCTCAGTGTTATTTGTGAGATTCATCCATATTTTGGCATGAGGTTTTACATCAGTCATTTTCATTGTTGTATAGTGTTCCAGTATGTGAGTAACTACAGTTAGTTTACTTATTCTGTTGTTGAAAGGAACTTAGGTGGTATCCAGTTTTTGGCCATTAGAAATATTGCTACTACCAATATTTTTTCAAAAACCCTAAGGCAAACATATACAGACATTTCTGTTTTATATACCCTAGAAATGGTCATAAGTAGGCATAAATCTTGCATTAGCAGATACTGTCAGTTTCTTTTCTTACCCCCTGAAGTGGTTATACCAGTTTGCACTGTCACTAACAGGTCAGTTGCTCCAAGTTCTTGACAGTACTTCCTTCTCTATTGTTTTAGCTGTTTTGGTGGGAGTAGTTTTATTTTTTTTTAATTAAAAAAATTTTTTTAACATCTTTATTGGAGTATCATTGCTTTACAATGGTGTGTTAGTTTCTGCTTTATAACAAAGTGAATCTGTTATACATATACATATATCCCCATATCTCCTCCCTCTTGTGTCTCCAAATTTGCATTTCCCTGGTTTCCATAGTGACCGAGGAAGTCTTTTTCTCTTTATGGACTGTTTGGATAACCTCATTTGTCCAGTTTGAGAGTACCCTTTTTTCTTTTGTATGTCAGTCTTCTTATTGATTTGTAGGGGCTTTTTTACATATTAGAGGTATAAGTCCTACGTTTGATATGTTTTACAGATATTTTTTACTAGTCTGTGGTTTGTCTTTTCACCCTCTAAGTGGTATCTTGATGAACAAAAGGTCTTAACCTTAATATTTTCCAGCTTATCAAGTATATCCCAACATATCAATTCTTCCCTTTTTTCTTTAGTGCTTTTTGTGTTTTAAGAAATAAATCTTTGCTTACTCCAAGGTTTTGAAAGTATCCTCTGTATTTTTTTCCTAAAACTGTTGTTTTACCTTTCCCATTTAGATCTATAATCCATCTGGAATTGGTTTTTGTGTACAGTGTGAGTTAGGGGTAAAGATTTATTATTTTTCCCCCCCATGTGGATATCCATATTGACTCAGCACTGTTTATTGAAAAGACCATCCTTTCCCCACTGTACTGCTGTGTCAACTTTTTCAGAAGTTCGGTTACTGTGTATGGGATGGGTCTGTTTTTGGACCCTTTTCTTTTAAAATTGGTGAGTTTGTTTATCCTTTATACTCTTAATTTTATAAAGCTTTTTGGTAGTTATTAATATCTAGTAATGTACTTTCTTCAGCTTTGAACCCCAAAATGCTTGGGCTATCCTTGATATTTATTTCCCTATTAATTTTAGAATTTAAATTTGTTAATTTTTCCAAGCAAACGTTGGAATTTTACATTGACTTTAAAGATCAAATTGAGGAGACTTGACATCTTGACGGTGTTGAGTTTTCCAGTTCATAGGTATAGTATATTCCTCCATTTATTTAGATCTTTAATTTCGTTCAGTGAGAAGAAAGCTGGAAGACAACACTGTTAGACTTAAAGACTTAATATAAATCTGTAGTCATTAAGACAGTGTGGTACTGATGCAAGTGTATCTAAATAGTACAGTGGAAAAGACAAGAAAGTCTAAAGATAGGTTCATCAGAATGTTTTTAATTCTGCGTTTTAATTGACAAGATCTTTAGAGTATAAATTAGTACAATCTTGGGTGTTATTTTACCAAGCATCTCTTACTTTTCTCACAGGTGTGGACCGTGTTTAAGGATTGCCCCAGCATTCAGTTCTATGAGTAATAAGTATCCACAAGCAGTATTCTTGGAAGTAGATGTACATCAGTGTCAGGTAAGGCAAAGAGTCCTTAAAAAAATGTCTTTTTATTTATAAATTGATTTGAAATTCAGCATTAATTTCATCCTTTATCTCTTTATGCACTAAGTACTTATTTTTTTGAAGGTAGGATAATATTATGTTAATGTAATTATTACAAATGTTGTTATGGCTGCATTAGTTAAGAAGGGTAGTCCAGTATTAATTGCTTCTGGGTTTGCTAATAATATTTTTCTGGTACAAAACTAATATTATGTTGTTAAACTTAATAGGTCACCTGGCAGTTCTGTGTTTTACATTTCTTTGTTTATTTTTTTGTAAATCTAAAATTATCTCTTGTACTACAGACACACTGGTTGATTAGAAAGCCATGGCAGAGAATTCTTGGATATAGTTTGTTTTGAATTGATCAGTTATAACCCTAGCTCCAAAGCTGCTTACTCAGCAGAAAGTTTAAAATGTTGGTTACTATTGATTGAGCCACAGTGTTGTAGGTAGATTGCCCTGGTTACTTAGTCAGCATGGCTGTGTGACAGTTCTGCATTTGCATATCTAGATGTATGGAGGAATTGTTAGAGAAAAAAATTTTTTGAAGGCTTCTTCCAACACTAAAAATGTAGTCTTTTGACATACATAAATAACAGCTCTGTAACTTTTTTTTTTTTTCCAGTGAAGCTTTTGTCTTTGATACATTTCTGGGTTGGAAAAAAATCTTAGAATGTTACATAGCTTGCAGATAAGTATTTTGGGGATTTGGTGCAAACTCTATGTTACACGTTTATTGTTTAGTACTTATATCGCATACTTCTGGACAGCAGCCCTGGCCTTATTTTGCCTTATTTTAAGTATTCACTGTCTCTGATCTGGAAGTGCTGTCTTCTGGAGCTGTGTGGTCCTGTACAGTAACCACATGTGGTTGGGTACTGAGTACTTGAAGTGTGGCAAGTCCAAATTGAGATGTGCTGTAAAATACACATAGGATTTTGAAGGCTTAGTATGAAATAAAATACGTAAAGTATGTCATTAACTTTTTACATTGACTGTATGTTGAATTGCATATTTGGATTTGCTAAAATAAATTATTAAAATGGATTTCAGTTGTTTCTCTTCACTTTTTTCTTGTGGATACTAGAATATTTAAAATTACATGTGTAGCTCACATTTGTATCTTGTATTATATTTCTTTTGGACAGCACTGTTCTAAAAGGTCATTTTTTTAAATGAGGCCTAGAGAAGACATCTCTGTAAACTTTATGCTTTTTTTAAAAAAACAATATAGTGGTACCTCTTCCTAGTGTTTGAATATGCAAGGTGACATACTTATTTTACTATTTTCTTTACACTGCTCATGAAGAGTTTAATGAGTTTAATGAATCAGTGACTGATTAATTTTCATTCGGTAGCTAGTCTTATGATCTCGTGGAGTTGGAGCAGAATTTAAAAAGATACCCATTGTGGTGTTTTTGATGGAAGACCAGAAGTCATTTCTTTAAGAGTAGAACTAGGGCTTCCCTGGTGGCGCAGTGGTTGAGAGTCTGCCTGCCAATGCAGGGGACACGGGTTCGTGCCCCGGTCCGGGAAGATCCCACATGCTGCCGAGTGGCTAGGCCTGTGAGCCATGGCCGCTGAGCCTGCGCATCTGGAGCCTGTGCTCCGCAACGGGAGAGGCCACAACAGTGAGAGGCCCGCATACCGCAAAAAAAAAAAAAAAAAAGAGTGGAACTAGATGAGGATTGCAGTGCAAAGGATGTTACCTCCTTTTCACGGACAGATGGGCTACTGTTTTTTCAGATGTGTACTTTTTCCTAGTAGCAGTGGTTTGTGTTGACATATCTCAATACCCTTCTGGGGTTCTCCATTTGAGAAACAGTCTGTACTTATGAGAGAACTGTCTGGTGTTGTAAAGTGCAATTTCTGTGTTAGAAGCCGATTGTTCTATTGGATGAAGCACTTAACACCAAAACAAAAATGCAGGGCTATTCTTTGTTGCGGACATAAGGGTAATATAGTTGTGCCCCTTAAGAATAGGCCTGTTTTTTCTTAAGTAACAATTAGGAGTAAGTTATTTTACATGTTTTTAGTTCATGCTTGTGGTATTTAACTTCCATAGAGATGTAGAGTGAATATTCAGAGTGGTTTAAGATTAGTTTTGATTCATAATGCTATCTAACTTGACAATTCTAGGGAACAGCTGCCACCAACAATATATCAGCAACACCTACATTTCTATTTTTTCGAAACAAAGTGAGAATTGATCAATATCAAGGAGCAGACGCTGTGGGACTAGAGGAAAAGATCAAGCAGCACTTGGAAAACGACCCTGGAAGCAACGAGGACACAGATATTCCAAAAGGCTATGTATGTAGAATTAAAAGTGAAATCATGATGTGTCTTGCATTTGTCATTATTTGGTTGAAGTGAAGTTCACTGTTTTCATGTTTTGTCTTTTGCTAGTTAAGAATACTTTCAGTTAAGAACTTCAAAAGTAAATGTAATAGCTGACTATTTGATTTTGTCTGTGTTGTGTGTATTATAACCTTAAGCCCCCATCATAAACTATTTTTTATTTTTATTTATTTATTTATTTTTTTGTGGTACGCAGGCCTCTCACCGTTGTGGCCTCTCCCGCTGCGGAGCACAGGCTCCGGACGCGCAGGCCCAGTGGCGGTGGCTCACGGGCCCAGCCGCTCCGCGGCATGTGGGATCCTCCCGGACCGGGGCAGAAACCCGTGTCCCCTGCATCTGCAGGCGGACTCTCAACCACTGTGCCACCAGGGAAGCCCTGCCACTTGTTTTTTAATCTGCTTTCTGAACTATTTTAATAGCCATTTAAAAAAAATTATTTATTTATTTTTGTTTTATTTTATTTTTGGCTGCGTTGGGTCTTTGTTGCTGCGCGCGGGCTTTCTCTAGTTGCGGTGAATGGGGGGCTCCTCTTCGTTGCGGTGCACGGGCTTCTTATTGCAGTAGCTTCTCTTGTTGCGGAGCAGGGACTCTAGGTGCACGGGCTTCAGTAGTTGTGGCATGTGGGCTCAGTAGTTGTCGCTCACAGGCTCTAGAGCGCAGGCTCAGGAGTTGTGGCGCACAGGCTTAGTTGCTCCACAGCATGTGGGATCTTCCCGGACCAGGGCTCGAACCTGTGTCCCCTGCATTGGCAGGCAGATTCTTAACCACTGTGCCACCAGGGAAGTCCCAAAAGCCATTTTTATACGTTTGTTTTTTACTTTTTTTCCCTCCCAAAGTGAAAAACTTTTCATTGGAAAAATTTTTCACTTTTTGACAATTGTGTAAAATGGCATGTAAATTTTAGTGTATGACCATTACATACTGAACTCCCTTTTCTGCTGGTTTCTAAAGTTTTCTCCCTCTTTTTAAATGTATCTATTTAAAAACCCTAGTTATTGATTTTGTTTTAAAACCAAATGTGACTTTAGTACTGGATATGTTTTTCAAACTTTTAAGAGTTATTATTCTAAATAATAACTTGAAGACTTAAGAATGTCAAAGTTTTTGAAAACTATATAATATGAATAGTCATAATTTGTGTCTATCATATGAGAGCTATTCAGGAAGGAAGTAAAATTCAGAAGTACCACTTCATGGTAGCTGACTTGTTTATGCAAATTGGTAAAATTGCCTACCAAAATAATATTTGTATATATATTTTTTAATTTTGCTTGTTATAAAGTTATTGTGTTGGCAGATTAAAAATGATTTTTTTTTAAAGTGTTACCTCAAGTTAAAGCTAGTATATGAAAGCATGTGTAACAAGTACATTTAAAAATTTTTTAATTTATTTATTTATTTGGCTGAGTCAGGTCTTAGTTGTGGCATGCGGAATCTTTCGTCGCAGTACACGGCCTCTTCGTTGTGGTGTCAGGGCTTCTCTCTAGTTGTGGCGCGTGGGCTCTAGAACGTGTGGGCTCAGAAGTTACAGCATGTGGGCTGTAGCTGTGGTGTGCAGGCTCCAGAGTGTGCAGGCTCAGTAGTTGCAGCACATGAATTCTCTAGTTGTGGTGCACGGGCTCTAGAGCTTGCGGGCTCAGTAGTTGTGGTGCGCGGGCTTAGTTGCCCCACGGCATGTGGGATCTTAGTTCCCTGACCAGGGATCAAACTTGTGTCACCTGCATTGGAAGGAGGATTCTTAACTATTGGACCACCAGGGAAGTCCACCAAGTACATTAAAACAGGCCTGCCATGGAGCTACCAGTCATTATGTAAGGCCCTTAAATTCATGTTGAATAAGGAGAACCTGTAGTCAGGTATATATGAGAGATTCTTTTTGTGTTTATGGGTGGAGGGGGAGTTGTGTCTTCAGAAAGTGTCTTTAACATGTGGTAGTGGCATTAATTACTTTAAGTTAAGGACTTAATAATTAATATTTATTTAAAATAGAACTGTTATATGATAATTTGAAATGGTAATATTCAGTTAAAAAGTGTGAACATGTGTAAGTCAGGGTTATGACGCCTTTTGGAAAATTTTGGAAATCATTTGACTTGTAAACAGTTGTGTTTACTTCTTTGTATTTTTTCCTTTATTAGTAAGGGTTTTTGCATGAAAAAGTCTTATGGGCACAACAGTCTTGGCTGCTTAGCTGCAGCGATACTTCTTTACATCAGCTAAGTGTGATATCAGGGTTTTGGCTTTGGGTAGGAAATAAGCAGGGAAAAATGACGTTTTAGGAAATAAGACATTTAATTTCATCCAGATGTTATGAATACAAAGTAAAAAGCTGTTAAAAACATTTTCATTTTTTTCCATCAGGTGTCAATGAAGACTTTAAAAGTTTTGAACTATAGGTCTTATAGGGTCATTAAGTATTTAAAACTGGTAATGTGTTCCCAAGAACGGCATTGTTTTCACAACACAAATGGAAACTGAATGAAAACCTGTATCTTAAAGTAGATTTAAATATAAGTATTACAAAAATGTATTGACAATTTTAAAATAAAATTTTAGGTTTCTTAGAATAAAGACTTTCTCTCATTACGTTTAAATGCTAAAAGGCTATATAATTATTGATTTCACACATCCTATAGTTTTGAAACTCCTGATTTGACTGGAGCCAGAGTGAAAGAAAGAAATATCTCTCTTCGAGGGGTTTGAGATATTACAAAAGATGTAGGGTATGATACTCAAAAGGTTAAGAATCAAAAATCGGAAGTAATACAGTGTTTTTGTAAACATCATGACTTTGAGTTTTTAATATGTTTATTGAAGTTCGAAAAAATTTTGTTTTTCCAATTCTGTTGTCTTTTATTTATTTCTCTTATCTTACTATAGTGACTTATTCCACAGTAGTATTGAAAGCAGACATCCTTGACTCGTTCCTCATCTTAGGGGGAAAGCATGCAGTCTTTCACTATTAAGTATGATGTTAGCTGGAAGTTTCTCATATATGCCTTTTATCAGGTTAAGAAATTCTCTTCTATTTCTAATTTGTTGAGAATTTTTTAAAATCAGAAATGGGTATTAGATTCTTACAAATATTTTTTTCTGTGTCCATTGAGATGATCATGTTTCAACATTTTGTTTCTTAACATGGTGAATTACATTGAGTGACTTCTGCCTGTTAAACCAACCTACCATAACCTAGCATACTCTAGCCACTCTTGACTATGATGCATTATCCTTTTAATATATTGTTGAATTAGGTTTGCTAAAATTTTGTTTAAAATATTTGCCTCTATGTATATGAGGGACATTGGTCTGTAGTTTCCTTTCTTGTATGTTTTGGTATCAGGGTAATGCTGGTGTCATTAAATTAGTAAATATTCTCTCCTCTTCAATTTTCTGGAAGAGTTTGTGTAGAATGGGTACTATTTCTTCCTATAATATTTGTTAGAATTTAATAGTAAAGCCAGCTGTTCCTGGAGTTTTCTTTGTGGGAAGATTTTTTTGTTTTTTTTTTTGTTTTTTTTTTTTTGCGATACGCGGGCCTCTCACTGTTGTGGCCTCTCCTGTCGCGGAGCACAGGCTCCGGATGCGCAGGCTTAGTGGCCATGGCTCACGGGCCCAGCTGCTCCGCGGCATGTGGGATCCTCCCGGACCGGGGCATGAACACGCGTCCCCTGCATCGGCAGGAGGACCCTCAACCACTGCGCCACCAGGGAAGCCCTGTGGGAAGACTTTTAACTACAAATTTAATTTTTAAAAATAGGTAAACAATTAATCCAGTTATCTATTTCTTCTTGAGTGAGCTTTGGTGGTTTGTGTCTTTCAAGGAATTTGTCCATTTCATTTGTGTTGTTGAACTTACGTGCAAAATATTGTTCATAATATTCTCTCATTTTTTTAATATCTAAAGAAACTGTAGTACTGTCACCTCTCCTAATATTGGGATTTTTTTGTCTTGACCACTCTGGCTAGATGTTTCTTAACTCACTGATCTTGTCAGAGAACCAGCTTTTGATTTCATTGAGTTTCTCTATCGTTTTTCATTTCATTGCTTTGATGTTTATTATTTTCTTTTCTCTGTTTACTTTGGGTTTAATTTGCTCTTCTCTTTCTAGTTTCTTAAGGTCGAATTTGAGACCTTTCTTCTTGCCTAATATAGGCATTTAGTGCTATAAATTCCCCACCCTGGGACTTCCCTGGTCGTCCAGTGGTAAAGAATCCACTTTCCAATGCAGGGGACGCGGGCTCGGTATCTGGTTGGGAACTGAGACCCCACATGCTGCAGAGCAGCTAAGCCCGAGCGCCACAACTTCTGAGCCCGTGTGCCTCAACCAGAGAGCCTGCGTGCTCTGGAGCCCTCACACAACTAGAGAGAAGCCCATGCGCCACAACAACAAAAAAGCTCCCACATGCCACAACAAAGACCCAACGCAGCCAGAAAGAAAAAAATAAGTCTCTGCCCCAAGTATCTCTTTAGAAGTTGGGAAAGTTTTAAACATTCTATTTTTTCTCTCCCCTATTTTCTTTTTTTAATTTACTTATTATTTTTAAAATTTTATTTATTTCATTTTATTTTATTTTATTTTATTTATTTATTTTTTTTTGTGTGTTTCCTTATTTATTTTCATTTTGGATGATCTGTCCATTGGTGAAAGTGGGGTGTTAAAGTCCCCTACTATGAATGTGTTACTGTCAATTTCCCCTTTTATGCTTGTCAGTATTTGCCTTATGTATTGAGGTGCACCTATGTTGGGTGCATAAATATTTACAATTGTTATATCTTCGTCTTGGATCGATCCCTTGATCATTATGTAGTGTCCTTCTTTGTCTCTTCTAATAGTCTTTGTTTTAAAGTCTATTTTGTCTGATATGAGAATTGCTACTCCAGCTTTCTTTTGGTTTCCATTTGCATGAAATACCTTTTTCCATCCCCTTACTTTCAGTCTGTATGTGTCTCTAGGTCTGAAGTGGGTCTCTTGTAGACAGCAAATATATGGGTCTTGTTTTTGTATCCATTCAGCCAATCTGTGTCTTTTGGTGGGAGCATTTAGTCCATTTACATTTAAGGTAATTATCGATATGTGTGTTCCTATTCCCATTTTCTTAATTGTTTTGGGTTCGTTATTGTAGGTCCTTTCCTTCTTTTATGTTTCTTGCCTAGAGAAGTTCCTTTAGCAGTTGCTGTAGAGCTGGTTTGGTGGTGCTGAACTCTCTCAGCTTTTGCTTGTCTGTAAAGGTTTTAATTTCTCCATCAAATCTGAATGAGATCCTTGCTGGGTAGAGTAATCTTGGTTGCAGGTTTTTCTCCTTCAACACTTTGAATATGTCCTGCCACTCCCTTCTGGCTTGCAGAGTTTCTGCTGAAAGATCAGCTGTTAACCTTATGGGGATTCCCTTGTGTGTTATTTGTTGTTTTTCCCTTGCTGCTTTTAATATGTTTTCTTTGTATTTAATTTTTGACAGTTTGATTAATATGTGTCTTGGCGTATTTCTCCTTGGATTTATCCTGTATGGGACTCTCTGTGCTTCCTGAACTTGATTAACTATTTCCTTTCCCATATTAGGGAAGTTTTCAACTATAATCTCTTCAAATATTTTCTCAGTCCCTTTCTTTTTCTCTTCTTCTTCTGGAACCCCTATAATTCGAATGTTGGTGCGTTTAATGTTGTCCCAGAGGTCTCTGAGACTGTCCTCAGTTCTTTTCATTCTTTTTTCTTTATTCTGCTCTGCAGTAGTTATTTCCACTATTTTATCTTCCAGGTCACTTATCCGTTCTTCTGCCTCAGTTATTCTGCTATTGATCCTATCTAGAGTACTTTTAATTTCATTTATTGTGTTGTTCATCATTGCTTGTTTCATCTTTAGTTCTTCTAGGTCCTTGTTAACTGATTCTTGCAATTTGTCCATTCTATTGTCCATTCTATCTCCAAGATTTCGGATCAACCTTACTATCATTATTCTGAATTCTCTTTCAGGTAGACTGCCTATTTCCTCTTCATTTGTTAGGTCTGGTGGGTTTTTATCTTGCTCCTTCATCTGCTGTGTGTTTTTCTGTCTTTTCATTTTGCTTATCTTACTGTGTTTGGGGTCTCCTTTTTTGCAGGCTGAAGGTTCGTAGTTCCTGTTATTTTTTGTGTCTGTCCCCAGTGGCTAAGGTTGGTTCAGTGGGTTGTGTAGGCTTCCTGGTGGAGGGTACTAGTGCCTGTGTTCTGGTGGATGAGGCTGGATCTTGTCTTTCTGGTGGGCAGGTCCACGTCTGGTGGTGTGTTTGGGGGCGTCTGTAGACTTATGATTTTGGGCAGCCTCTCTGCTAATGGGTGGGGTTGTGTTCCTGTCTTGCTGGTTGTTTGGCATAGGATGTCCAGCACTGTAGCTTGCTGGTCGTTGAGTGAAGCTGCGTGCTGGCGTTGAGATGGAGATCTCTCGGAGATTTTTGCTGTTTGATATTATGTGCAGCTGGGAGGCCTCTTGTGGACCAGTGTCCTGAAGTTGGCTCTCCCACCTCAGAGGCACAGCACTGACTCCTGGCTGCAGCACCAAGAGCCTTTCATCCACAGGGCTCCTTAATTTGGGATGATTCGTTGTCTATTCAGGTATTCCACAGATGCAGGGTATATCAAGTTGATTGTGGAGCTTTAATCCGCTGCTTCTGAGGCTGCTGGGAGAGATTTCCCTTTCTCTTCTTTGTTCTCACCGTTCCCAGGGGCTCGGTTTTGGATTTGGCCCCGCCTGTGCGTGTAGGTCGCCGGAGGGCGTCTGTTCTTTGCTCAGACAGGACGGGGTTAAAGGAGCCGCTGATTCGGAGGCTCTGGCTCACCCAGGCCGGGGGGTAGGGAGGGTCACGGAGTGCGGGGCGGGCCTGCAGCGGCAGAGGCCTGCGTAACGTTGCAGCCTGAGGCGCGCCGTGCGTTCTCCCGGGGGAGTTGTCCCTGGATCCCGGGACCCTGGCAGTGGCGGGCTGCACAGGCTCCCCGGAAGGGCGTGTGGCTAGTGACCTGTGTTCGCACACAGGCCTCCTGGCGGCGGCAGCAGCGGCCTTAGCGTCCCATGTCCGTCTCTGGGCTCCGCACTCTTAGCCGCGGCTCGCGCCCGTCCCTGGAGCTCTCTCAAGCAGCGTTCTCAATCCCCTCTCCTCGTGCACCAGGAAACAAAGAGGGACGTAAAAGTCTCTTGCCTCTTCGGCAGGTCCAGACCCCTCCCCGGACTCTCTCCCGGGCAGCCGCGGCGCACCAACGCCCTGCAGGCTGTGTTCACGCCGCCAACCTCAGTCCTCTCCCGGCGCTCCGACAAAAGCTGGAGCCTCAGCTCCCAGTCCCGCCCGCCCCGGCGGGCGAGCAGACAAGCCTCTCGGCTGGTGAGTGCCGGTCGGCCCGATCCTCTGCGCTGGAATCTGTCCGCTTTGCCCTCCGCACCCCTGTTGCTGTGCTCGCCTCCGCGGCTCCCAAGCTCCCCCACTCCGCCTCCCGAAGTCTCCGCCCGCGAAGGGGCTTCCTAGTGTGTGGACACTTTTCCTCCTTCACAGCTCTCTCCCGCTGGTGCAGGACCCGTCCCTATCCTTTTGTCTCTGTTTAGTTTTTTCTTTTGCCCTAACCAGGTACGTGGGGGGTTCCTTGCCTTTTGGGAGGTCTGAGTCTTCTGCCAGCGTTCAGTAGGTGCTCCGTAGGAGTTGTTCCACGCGTAGATGTATTTCTGATGTATCTGTGGAGAGGAAGGTGATCTCCGCGTCTTACTCTTCCGCCATCTTCCCGGAAGTCCCTCCTCATTTTATTTTTTTAACACCCTTACTAGAGTATAATTGCTTTACAATGGTATGTTAGTTTCTGCTTTATAACAAAGTGAATCAGCTATACATATACATATATCCCCATATCTCCCCCCTCTTGCATCTCCCTCCCACCCCTCCTGTCCCATAATTTATTTATTTATTTATTTTTATTTTTATTTTTATTTTTTTTTTTTTGCGGTATGCGGGCCTCCCACTGTTGTGGCCTCTCCCGTTGTGGAGCACAGGCTCCGGACGCGCAGGCTCAGCGGCCATGGCTCACGGGCCCAGCCGCTCCGCGGCATGTGGGATCTTCCCGGACTGGGGCACGAACCCATGTCCCCTGCATCGGCAGGCGGACTCTCAACCACTGCGCCACCAGGGAAGCCCCCATAATTTATTTTTTTAAAGGTATCTTTATTGGAGTATAATTGCTTTACAATCCCATATTTTATAAGAGTACCTAGTATGGCTTCAAATCACATGAGGGGGCTATCAATATCAAGTCTTCCTCTCTAGAAGTTTGCAGTCTAGGCACTCTGGAATCAAACTTGTATTTACATGTGTTCTAAATCTTGAGACTTATTAGTGTATTTCAGTGTTCCAACCTCTGACCTGTAGGTTTTGGTCTACAAATATGTCACATTCACCAAAATAAACATTAAATGTCCCTAATTTATGTAGTAGGTAGGACAGATTTTTCTTTAACCAAAAACTTTCTGACTTCCTGTGTGTCTCATGTTGGATTCCACTCACCTCCTCCCCGCAAAGGTGAAATTTGTTCAAGCAAACAAAAAATCTAGTTGACAGAGTAGTGTTATAAACATGCATGTCATTCACCTGTGTTCATCAGTTGTGAATATTTCCCTGTTTTTGTTCTATCTTGATATGTATTTATCTGCTTTTATATTTTGCAGCATCATTTACAGAGTAAGTTATAGGCATCTAGATGGTTCATCTGTAAATATTTCAGCATGGAGCTCCTAAGAACAAGGACATTCTCTTGTATAGCCATGATACCATTATCACTTCTAAGAAATTTAACATTGATATGATATCTATCCCTAATGTACAGCCTATATTCAGATTTCCTTAATATATCTCCAAAATATACTTTATAGCTGTTTTTCCCCAATCTTGGATCAAATCAAGGGTCATGCATTGCATTTAAGTTGTCAATCTCTTTAGTGTTCTTTAGTCTAGAAACTTCTCTCCGCCTTTTTTCTTTCATGACTGCCTTTTAATTTGTCTGTGCCATGCGGCATGTGGGAGCCTAGTTCCCTGACCAGGGATCGAACCTGAGCCCCCTGTATTGGAAGCGCAGAGTCCCAACCACTGGACCTCCAGGGAAGTCCCATGACTGCCTTTTTTTAAAGTTTAAAGCAACGCCAGTCTACTGTAGTAGCCACTAGGCACATGTGGCATTTTTTATGTGACTGGGGCAACTGAGGAACTGAATTTTTAGTTTTATCTATTTTTAATTGATTTAGTTTTAAATTTACACATGTGGCTAATGGCTGTCTCATTGTACAGTGCAGGTCTGGACCATTTGTCTTACACAGTGTCCCACAGTCTGGATTTGTCTGATTGTGTTCTCATGATTCTTTCCTCATTATTGGCAAGTTGATTGCATAAGTAGTGATACTTATTTCCAATTACATATTTTCCAAATATGTCAGTTTGCAGTTATGTCAAGTATACAATATTATGCCAGTTTGTCCCAGACAGTGTTGTAAAACAGAGCACTTTAATGCAACTGTTCAAATATGATACTTGTTTTGTGTGCCCCATGATAAATTAAAAACCAATTTTAAATTATTTACCTATTTAGTTTATTTTCATCATTAAGGTATTGGAAGTACGACTGCAATGTTGTCTTCAAGCCTGGGGTCTTGATCCTGCATATAGTATGGAAGAGGCATCTCGGTAGGATGGTAGGCAAATGTTTGAAAGATTTTGTCACATTTTCAAGGCAAATGTTCAAGAAGTTCAGAATAATTCTGTAGTAGTAGAACTTAGCTGTGTAGTGCTCCTTTTCTTCCTGCCTCCCTTTTTGAATTGGCTACATTATGTTACCCTGAGTAATACATTTAACGTCTAATGCAATGTAACATTTGATATAATAGAAAAGAATATTTTGGCTTTGGAAGCATCTAGGCTAGTCTATGAATAATTAAGGGTATATTCTAATGGATTATTACCATATTGATAATTATTTGAAATGTAAAGTTTTCTTTAGTCTTTCAGAACCATATACACATGTATTAGTATGTGTATTAGTATTCGTAATGAAGACTGATAGAATGGTGAACATGTATCTGATAACTTAGAATACTTGGTAATCTTTATTTTTTTATTTTTTATTTTTTTTAAATTACTTGGTAAACTTTAAAAACAGTTTTTGTTTAGTAGGTGAAATGGATACTTTTCTAGAAAAATAGTTTCAAAATCAACTCCACTAGAAGCAGAACTCCTAAATAGACCAATCACCATTGAGGAAGTAGAGAAAATAGTAAAAGAGCTCTTACATAAATACCAAGATGACTTCACAGGGAAATTCTACCAAATCTCTAAAGATCAGGTAGTCTTGTGTTAACTGCAACTACTCAAGACCATATAAAAAGAGAGAAAACTTAAAAGTTTCATTTTGAAGTAAGTTATGACATTGATCCCAGAATCTGACAAAGTTTGCAGCAAAAAAGAAAGCTACCAACCAGTTCCAGTTAGGAATATTGGTGTACAAATCTTAAATAAAATATTAGTAAACAAAATTCAGCAATCTAGAGGAGAAAAATCATGATTTCCTAATATGGGGAAAAAGCATTTGACAGAGTGCAATATCTATTTATTCCTAAAGTGTTCAATAAAATTTTAATGGGGAAGTACTGGAGGCATTCCCACTGAAGTCAGAAACAAGACAGGGATGACCACTGTCACTGCAACTCTATGGCGTTGTGTTGAAAGTATTAGCCAAAACATATACAGGAAAATGTTAAATGACGCCACAGGAAAGCACTCAGCAAAATCCAGAATATAAGAAATCTATAGGCTAAATGACTATAGATTAAAAGAGATTTAAGAGACATTAACCAAATACGGTATTTGTACTTTTCTTGGATTCTTATTCTGAGACTCAGTAATTTCAACTGTAAAACATTTATGAGACAGTTGAAGAAATTTGAACATTGATATTGATGATATTAAAATATTATTCATTGTTTTAGTTGTGATAATGATACTGAGGATTTTTTTTTGAGTACTTATCTCTTGTGAACACACTGAAATGTTCATGAATGAAATAAAAAAAAGTCTAAAATTTACTTGAAAATAATTGGGAGAAAGGTTGGGAATGGTTACAGGGTAAAGGTGAGATAAGAGTGGGCATGAGTTGATGATTATTGTAGCTGGGAGGTGGATACCTGAGGTTCACTGTATTAGTCTATTTGTGTATGTTTGGAATTTTCCATGATAAAAATTTTTTAAATAGTTATTTGCTATTTATCTTTAAACTCTTCACGGATATAGGTTTAAAGAGTGCATGATTACTAGAAGAGGGAGGTAGGCTTTCTTTGGATATTTTGTAGATATTTTAGTTTGCATATTTTCCACTTCAAAACACTGCTATTAAAAAACGTATAAGTCAACATTTAATAATCTTTGTGTTAAAGACTTGATTTTGGTTTCTTATTAAGTGGGCTAAGCCTAAATTTGGCTTTAATTATTAGTGATAGATGTCAGTTAGAAGTTCAAATGAAAGGGTTATTATAAAAGTTTTAGTAACTATTTTAAATGAGATATAAGTTTTCTTTAAAATTGCTTAATCAAGAGAGAGTCACTCCAATATAAAATAAAAAGTTTAGAAAAAAAAGAATCACATACAAGGATGTATTGTACAACACAGGAAATAGTATCTTATAGTAACTATAAATGGAATATAACCTTTAAAAATTGTTAATCACTGTGTTGTACCAAGAAACATAATATTGTACAATAAAAAAAGAATCACATATTTACATTTCTTATTAAGATTTTTATACCAAATCCAAATGCTTTGCCTAAAGTCTTGGTTTAATTTTTTTCAGATGGATTTAATGCCTTTTATTAACAAAGCTGGCTGTGAATGTCTTAATGAAAGTGACGAGCATGGATTTGACAACTGTTTACGAAAAGACATGACCTTCTTGGAATCTGATTGTGATGAACAGGTAACCGAATGCTTAAGGCTTGTAAGGATTATCAGTATTTATGCCTGCTCTTGTTTCTTGTTCAGGTTTCCATCTCAGGATTTCATGTTTCTCTTTTCCAGATGCTCACTTCTTTCTTCCTTTTTATAACTTCACCCCTGTCCTTTGACCCTGCAGACCCCCCTCGTTTCTTTGTACTTCTATGCCAGCTGCACTGCGGAGAATCACCGATCTCTTGGATTGCCCCGAAGGCTGAGTTGAGCCTTCACTCTTCTTAAGTCCTTTTGTTCATTCTTGACTTGCCTTCATACTTCCTACACGACTTTGTCCCTGAGAAATAGAAACTAATTAGATGAGCCCTCCCTGTATGTCTAGTCCTCACTCCCAGATGTAAACCTGTTGTATTTCCCTATAATTCCCAGCATTATTGTTCCAGAGGAAGTAGTGTAGTATAGTACTGCCTTTATCAAGCCATCTCTGTCTTCATCTTGACTGTTATTTTCCTTAATTTAATTTCTATTCCATTGCCTCTGCTTTGTCCCCATTTCCTGTTCATCTTTTACATGTTCACAAAAGTTATTTCTCTAAAATATAAATCTGATCATGCTTCTCTTTCTTAAAAGAGTTAAATGGTTCTTCAGTGACTTCAGGAAGAAGGTGTCGTATTCTTGCTGACTTTATCTGCTTCTAGCTTTCTACTCTCATAATCCTCTTCACCTGTGGTTCAAGTCTCTAAGCATGTCATGCTTATTTTCTGGCACACAATTACAGGTCAAGTATAAAAGGTACTTACATAACCAAAGGGAGTAATTTAAGTATTTTCTTAAGCAAATAGACCACAGTGATTTGAAATCATAAATCCAAATCCCATCTTTCTTTGCTCCAGCCAGAGCTACCTTACTGTATAGCTTTGAGAATATCATTCACATTGTGCTCCTTGTAAATGGTGCCCTGAAATAATGTGGTGATGCATATCAGAAGGACTGGCTACAGCTTCCCTGAAATCTTCCTGCCAAGGAAATCTTCCTCCCAGGGTAGAAGCATAGGTACCTACATCAGACAGAATTTTAGCTGGAAAGAAGATTGAGTGAATGAATCAGAGATAGGCATTTCGGCATTGTTTTGTGTTCCAGTTCTCTTACCTAGCTTTTCAGATTCAGTTAGTCAGATAAATTTAAAATGGAGGTTTGGAGGTTACTGTTAGAGCTGTGAGTCCTGTTCTCTTGACTTTTGGATCAAATAGAGTTCATTTGAGGTCTAGTCTCTCCACGTAGCCTGTGTGCATTGTCTCCAAATTGTCAAGTGACGTGGGTGGATGCTTCCACAAATAAATTGTTTTGGAAAATAATAAGCTTAATATGCTAAAATATATAGTTTAAATTTTAATTTCGGGATTTTGTTTGTTTTTTTGGAAAGCAGATTGCTTATCAGTTTTAGGTTACAAGACTTTAGGTTCTTACATATAATTTTAGTTAATTCTATTAAATTTTGTTGTTATTTCTTTATACGAATAATACATTAATGTATTTTTCAAATGTCAGCCTAATCAAGTTACTTTCAACTTACTGATATTCTATATTACGTTGGTTTTGTTAGATGAATTAAATTTTGTCTGCTGCTTAATTATTTAAATCTCCTTAGCTATTGTGTTATTTAAGGTGTTCAACAGTCCTTTAAAAATGAAACTATTATTTTCTTCACAGCTACTTATTACCGTGGCATTCAATCAGCCTGTTAAGCTTTATTCAATGAAATTTCAAGGGCCAGATAATGGTGAGTAATGGGCAGCTTTTCTTTAACTTTCTGCTCTGTAGACCTGCTAGCACATATTTAAAACTTTTCTTTTTTTTCTTTTCTTTTTTTTTAAATTGAGGTATAGTTGATGTATACTCCTATGTAAGTTTTAAGTGTACAACATAATGATTCACAATTTTTAAGGGTTATTCCATTTATAGTAATTCTAAAATATTGGCTATATTCCCTGTGTTGTACAGTATATCCTTGTAGCTTATTCATTTTATACATAGAAGTTTGTACCTCTTAATCTCTTACCCCTATCTTGCTCCTCCCTCCTCCCCTCTTCCACACTGGTAACCACTAGTTTGTTTTCTTTATCTGTGGGTCTGCTTCTTTTTTGTTATATTCCCAAGTTTGTCGTAGTTTTCAGATTCCACATATAAGTAAGTGATATCATACAGCATTTGTCTTTCTCTGTCTGACCTATTTCACTTAGCATAATACCCTCCAGGTCCATCCATGTTGTTGCAAATTGCAAAATTTCATTCTTTTTTATGGTTGAGTAGGATTCCATTGTATATATATTTACTACATCTTCTTTATCCATTCTGTTGATGGACACTTAGGTTAAAACTTTTTATTAAATAGAGGTAAAGATTTCTTGTTTTGGGAAGGAGTGAAATTGTTCTTAGAACAAAGCAGTGGGCAAATAATGTGAGATTATTGGACCGAAAGTAATAAAAAAAGAAACGTTTACCCTTTTTCCAAAGTTTTTTATTTTAGAATTTAAGTTCCCTTTTAATCTGAAAACGAGGTAGCCCTTTCTTCCAACTAAAGATTCTAGGGTTGAGGTAGCTGTTTTTCAGGATCAGAACTGGGAGAATTATTTCACATTCCTCCTGTTATAGGTGATAAGACAGGCTCCGGATCTTCCTATTTGTGCTCTAATTATAGTTTCATCTTCTTTATACATATTATGATGCGGTAAACATGATTGTACAGACTTGGCATTTTTCTTTTCATTAAATAAAGAATTGTGCTATTCACCCTCCCACCCCCTTTTTTCTGTTTCTTACTGAAGTGTTTTTTGCTGGTTGGGGCGGGCAGGGGTGGGGGCATGGGGTGGGCAGTGGGGACTAGGATTCTGGTTTTTTAGTTGGTTGGGAGAAGCAGTACGCTTATCAGGTAGCATTCCCTTATCATTTGCTATTCTAAATTTTCGTGTATTAATGACTTTTCACTAATAAAATTGTTTCTTTATTCTGAGAATACAAAGTATTTATAAAAGCAAATGCTATAGAAATGAGTATTTAAGCAGTGTGACTATCTTCAGATTCCTTAATCAGTCACAAAACACTGGTCTGAAGTTAAAAGGACTAAGACACTCTATCAATATGATTTTACCACTGAGCACATCCTAATCCCTAAGATGAATTTTGGTAGTTTGTGTAATTAATTTCCTTCTGGCTAAATGTTGTCACTGATAGTGCTTTCCTCCTAAATAACAAAATGTACCAACTGATGGCAACTGCAAGACCCATGTCAATGTTATTTCTTCTATGAAACTTTCTGTCAGCCTGCATGTACTGTCAGACTCCACTGCCACCTTCCCTATACCTCCTCACTGAGAGTTGTGCATGTATCATAGTATGTCTTTTATAGTTGAGGGCAAGAACTCTGTGTATATGTTATGCATGTACATATATATGTATGTGTTTTCATCTAGTATTCCTAGTACTTAGTATAGTTTTAGCAGGCCAAGAATATACCAGTAATATGTTTGGCGTTAGCATTTAATTTTATTCTACCATTTTATAGGTCAGGGTCCTAAGTATGTAAAAATTTTTATCAATCTACCCCGGTCTATGGATTTTGAAGAGGCAGAAAGAAGTGAGCCAACTCAAGCTCTGGAACTAACAGAGGATGATATTAAAGAAGATGGTATTGTCCCACTTCGTTATGTAAAGTTTCAGAATGTTAACAGTGTAACTGTAAGTAATATTTCATTCAGATATATTTAACGGGTTGTGGGTGACAGTTCATGCCATCTTTAGTATCCTAGCTGATTCCAAGTGATCCTTAAAAGTAATAATTGTCCACTTGGTTTGAAATGCATAAACATGTCTAATGAGCTAACTGAATTTTCTTCTTTCTAATTCATCTGTGTGCCCTAAAAATGAAAGACGGATTGATTTTTTTTAAATTTGTGGATTTGTCAGTTTACATATATATATATTACGTATACATCTTTGGCAACTTTTGTTAAAAGTTTATTCTAGAACATTTATACTTAAATAGAAGATATTTGTGCTTCCTTCATACCTGGTGATGAGTGATGATACGTTTGTAAAGTCCAATTTACTTTTCTAGAATATAGAGTTTTTAATAGTGTAGTGGCCGCGATCTCAGTAAAAATGGCTTTTAAAAGATAGTTTTATATTATCTTAATTTACATTAAGAAAGCAGCAGCTTTTTAGCAGTTATTAATTGCTTTTGTGAATTTTAGTATTAAAACCCAACACATGCTCCTAAACCACCTGTCCACCCTAGCCTGTTCCTTCAGAGGAGGGGGTAGGAGGGTTATAAAAGAATAGTAGAATACCTAGAAAAAGGAGTGGGAACCAGCACAGAGTCACTTGAGAACAAGGCATGCCAAGCTAATGTGATTTCTTTGTGTTAGTGGATTCTGGTTTTTGTAAATTAGAATGCCATAGCATGTGTTCATTTTACGAGGTTTTCAGAAAGTAGAATTTCACAGAATATACTTGTGGTATATGATGGTAAGATGGTGGTAAGATGAAAGATTATATAAAGTTGAGTTTTCAGTAGTTGAAATATTTTACCCAGATGAAATTACAGAAAATGGTTATACCATACTGGAACACTGGTTATGAAATATTTTTTTGACTTTACTCATATTTGTAACATTCAATTAATAACACCTGTTACTTTATTTAGTGATGGGAGGAAGGCATTTGTTTATTGGAAAAGCCCTTTAAACCCAGAGATCCTAATATAATCTCCTCTATCTTTGAGAATCATTGAACATAGTTATCTTGTGATAGGTTCACAGTCTTCACTGTGTCCTATCAAAATCAAAATTTTAGTCAGTGACTTAAATCCCGACAGAGAAAGCATGCCTGTCACTTTTTTTGGTGATAAAATTGAAATTGAAATGACAGCTTTGATCAGGAAGTCTAATCAGAATAAGTAGATGGATTTTAAAAGCAGTAAATATAAACTGTTGTGCTTAGATTAAAAAAGCATTGCAAATAAATAGATAGCTAGTTTAATAGTCCACTTATAGACTTAGAGTTTTTAATTGAATAGCTCAGTTTGAGATGAATCTGTGGTTTCCTGTAAAAACAACAAAAACTGATTGCTTAGTGCCATCTGAGAATGAAAAAAGTATGTTGCTGAATTCAAGAGAGGCAATAATCTTAAGTAGACAGCATGTAGAGTTATTTTTTTTAATAGAGCAAATTTTAAAAATTCAATATATTGAAAAAGGATCTATGAGTAAAGTTTCTGTCTCCTAACATGCTGAGGGGAGTTTTTAAATAGAAAGGGTAAAGAGCCAAGCTTGAAAAAACATGTAAGCCACAGTATAGTTTTAGGACCCTATTTCCAGTACTATTTTTTTCTTTTAAAATTGTAGGAAATAGAATGAATGAAGGATTATCAGAAAGAATATAACTGCAGAGATTTTCCTCAGTGAAAAATTATAATTTTAGTAAAGTTTCAGTAACACTCTGCCCATTGTAATCATGAATTTCATACCCTTTCAACATTCTTTGTAAATAATTTAACTATGACCCTTCTACACCATCACACTAAATCATCAAGAACTTGTGTATGTGAGTGTCTTGCCATGACATCCCTGGAGAAGGTAAGAATAGCTGGGCAAACAATAGAATTAATAATGCTATAGGGGTACTAGTCTAAATGTAATTTGGATTAATCCTTACAAAGAATGGAAGGTATTTTTATTAATAACCTAAGGAAATTGATTAAATTTAAAGCATGTTTATAAAAGAAGGAGTGTAATCATTAATGTAAAAATTCTTTCCTTTTTTGGTGTGTGTGTGTGTGTGTGTGTGTGTGTAGATATTTGTTCAGTCCAATCAGGGTGAAGAAGAAACAACAAGAATTTCATATTTTACTTTTATTGGGACTCCAGTCCAGGCAACAAATATGAATGACTTCAAACGAGTAAGTTTGTTTAAATGATAGCTGGGAGAAATAAAAATAACAATTTTAAGGAAATAATTTTAAAGCTGTCAAAATCATATGTCATGAAATTTTATAAGGTTAAACAGAACAGTAGGTTCTTCTAATCACATTTTTAGATTTCTTACTAAACGAAATCTCTAATAAAAATAAGTCCTACTGTTATAGTGTTTATTAATGAATGGCATCCAAATAAGAGGGGTAAAAATTATTGTTTGGTTATAGAAAGTAGTTAGGAATAATGAAAAATAGTAGTAGTAAGTTAAATCATTATTAATGAATTTTTAAGAACTTTGCTTGCTTATATTAAGATTTTGATTATCATTGTTTCTGATGAAAACATATTTAAAATGACAATTTTAATCAAAAAGAATGGACTCAGTTTTACTACACTGAGATGCTTTCAAACCATGTCTTCGTGCTGAAAGAACGCATTTCAGCAAATAACTATTCAGTGAACAGGCATATATGTATGTATTCAGTGAATTTTTTTGTTTTTTGTTTTTGAGGACATAGTCCCAAAGTTTGTGAAAGAATTTATAAGTTCTATGGGACCTTTAGGAAAGAGAACATTTTTTTCATTCTTGGAACTACTTCTAATTGGTAACAGTTCATTTAGGATGACTCTTAAAATATACAACCACAGATCATAGATGTATTTATCAGTACAGAACCCGGTTGCTGTACACAGACTAAATGTGCAGCAGCACCGGAGATGTAGGTTTTACTTGTGTTTCTGATGGCTGCATCTGGCGGGCAGTCTAGAACTTGGGGTGATTATAAGAGAGGAAGAGTTTCCTTAGCACTGTCAGTGCCTGGAGGAAGAGGCACCTGGCTTAAAACTTAGAGCCCTGTTTGGGGAATTGGAGCCATGGAACACCCTGAAAGCGTATTCTTTTTGATGGCACTGCAGATATAATTTTAATCCAATAACAGAAAAATTCATAAAATTTCATAACGGTGGATGAGCTTATAAAATTGTACACTGTTTTTGCAAAATTGATAACCTTGACAATAGATATTTTAATGTCATTTTCCAACTGCTATCTTTCTGTCTCACAGCATAGTTAACTTTTGGGAGGTTTAGAAACAGTTATTAGATCTGTCATGTCAAATGTTTGACATGCACATAATGACAGGTCAGAAGAAGCAGAGATTAAACATCTACGTTTTTATGATATGAAATATGCTGCACTGGGAAACTGTGAGCAACAGAGTCGTTTTGGCCACCTGCTTTGCTACTTTGCTTGTTTGAATTAAATGCCATTGGATTTGGCTTTAACCATGCCTTGCATAGTTTCTTTTTAGCTCAGTTCTTTCCTAAGATCTATTATTCTAAATCCTATTATTTTCTCATATCATTAATTCGGCTCTGGTTTCCTGCTTCTCACCTCAGCTTATGCTACTTGATTTCCATTTTTCCTTTAGGTAACCCCTACTCTGTCTTGTCCATCTTCTTACCAGCCTGCCATTCAGTTATAGTTTTTCCGATGTGCATTAATAATTGTCCATCTAAGGATGTCTCCACCTCTTTGTTTTTAACATCCCACCTCACATCCCTTCTAGCCTATTTTCTCTCTTTTTTGACTATCAAACTACCTTTTTTGGACTGTCTTCAGGATAGCAAAGGTATTTTTCTTTTCTTGTCTGAGAGTATTTGTGTTTGTTTTAAAATGCTATTTACCTTATTGAAAATTATGGCAGAACAATAGTTCTCAAAACTTCTTGGTCCCAGGACCCCTTCACAGTACTAAAGATTATTGAGGACCAATATTTATCTAATATTTACCATTTTAGAAGTTAAAACTGAGAAATTTAAAAAATATTTATTTACAAATAAAATCACTGTTAACACAAGTAATATTTTAAAATATATATATTTCAAAACAAAAACTAATTTTGTGAGAAGAAGAGCATTGTTTTTACACTTTGACCATTTTGTTTATAGTCTAGCTTAATAGAATCCTCTCATTCTCATATCTGCTTCTGCATTCAGTCAGTTTTGCTATAGTAAGTCATGTAACCTCTGGAAAACTTCATTGTACATTTGTGAGACAATGAGAGTTAGTTAAAGAGGCAAGTAACAATTTAGCATTATTATGAAAATAGTTTTGACCTTGAAGACTCCATGAAAGGGTCTCAGGGATGCCCAGCCTGGACCACACTGAGAACTGCTGTGAAAATAATGTAATGCTATAATGGACTCCCTTCTTCGTGTTCTGGACTTCTTAATCCATTGCTTTTAATGTTTGATAAATTTTAATTGGTTGAATGACTTTCTTATATATATTAATATTACATTTTCTTTCAGTAGTTTCCAAATGAGTTTTGTTCTCGTGTCATTCATTGAACTCTAGGGTTATTCTTCAAGAGTAAGCTAATATTTCAGTTTTCTTCATGTTGTGCTAAGTCAACAACTTCAGTGTAGGAAAACTGCAATTAAAAAGCTAGCTTATGTTTAACTGAAATTGGCCTTGTGTAGAGTCACTTAATTAAAAACTATCAGTGAACTTGGTGTTTCTAGTAAAGGAAATAAACGATACATGGTATGGTACTTGTTGTCCCTGTGGTACCATGCTAGGTATAGTCATAAGCTCTGCCAGTAACGAGTTTATATTGTTAAAGGGTAATGCACAAACATTTGGAATGCTAATCAAAGTTAATCAAAGCTTTAGTTCACGGCTCTCTTCCTCTACAGAGTATTCTCATCCTTTCCCAGCCTGGTGATATTTCCTTCTTCCCAAGAATGGCTGGGAAAATATCAGAATGTTTTGTGGAGGAAAAGGGCCTAGAACTAAGCTGTGGGAGTAGAAATGGATAGAGGAAAAGATAGCAGTGGGCACTCTAGGTAGAATGGAAAACAGGAACCTTGGGCATGGAAGTGGGCAGGTGCAGGTCCTTCATTCGAGGATGGGTCAAGTATGGCACTTCTTTCCTTTATTTAGTCAGTCTGAATTTTAAAGGAATTGTACATAGTAATTGGAATTTAAAATTTCAATATAGATTGGGCATGTATTTTATCAGCACAGAGAGGAAAGTTTTGATACCTCTGTGTAGTGAAGAGAGCTGTGTAAAATGATTTTAATGGATGATAAAATAGAATTTGGTAGCGTTTTCAGTTTACATTTTTATGTTGTATGAGTTGTTTCCAGATAATTTTAGTTTTCAGAATGTCATTGATCTTCTCCTTATGTCACTAAGATGACAGAGCTAAGGTAATGCTGGTGAATCTTGGATGTGGCTAGAAATCTGAGACCCCCTTGCATGCTGTTACAGCTTTAGAAGGTTATACTTTTCAGATTTTGGAGACTAGAACATACCTTCCACTGGTCTGTTTTTGGCTCATAAGAAGCATTATGCCCAGATTATAATATATACTTAGGCTTTCTGTTGTAAATGGATTCTTTGTGTTGCAGCATGAAAAAAGCTTGCCATTTTAATTGGAAGTAGATGTTTTCTTTGCTAAAATATGCTCTTTACATGGATTGCTTTATTTGAACACAAAAATAATATAAGTATACAAAACTGAGCAAAAATGAAGGGGCTTCTGCTTCTTAGGGAATGAGGTGCATTTGAAAGGCAGAGCAGATTTTCTATGACTAATAAAAATAGACTTTTCTTAACTGGCCATTCACTTGTATCAGCTATTTTTGTAACATTTTTGTCTGTTTATTTTTCAGCTTTTTTAATCCAACTCAAATGAACTAAAACCAGAAGATTTTAAAAAATGAAGTAATATAAAGACTGACATTATCTCACTCTACTCCCCTCCTTGCTTCTCTGCACCTGTCTGCTCTCACCCTTCTCATGTTCTCACCATTGTTGGGGCAAGATTTCTACAGCTTCTATCATCTGGATCAGCCTTCTTGTTACCTAAATTTCCTCAACTGTCTCTTCTTCAGATCTCATTCTAGTCATGTTTCTCAGTTGGCCTTTTATTTGTTTTTGTTCTGGGCTTGCAACTAGGTGCTTTAATTTCATTACCATACCAGGATGCTCACCCAACTTTTTGTTACTTTTTTTAATTTACTTTCTCCTGTCTCATTTAATTTTGTGCTACATTTTGAGAAATAATTTTGCAATAAAACTTACATTGTTGTAAATGTTTTTAGATTTAACTAGTTAATGTTTTAATCTGATCTGAAGTTTAAATTTTATTTTTTAGGAACTATAGAATCATTTTGGAAATCAAATACGAGCAGTTTCATCAAGTTCTTTTATATCAGTACTAGTGTAATATATTGATTAGGCTGAATTTGAGAGACGTGGGTTTTATTTTCTCATTGGAACTGTAGCCCCAAAATCTTTTTGCTGATTAATTGTGGGCATGTCCTGTGCTTTGCCAACACAGGTGAGATCAAGGCCAGTTGAAAGACTTATGGACTGGATGTTAGGCTGGGTTAAAATATTAACATAGAAGATCAATGGACTCTTTACTGAATAAATATTTTTGACATCTAATTTTGATGTACCAAAATTTTTGTTTGTCTGAGGTGTAATATAAAGACTTAAAAATGAATAAAAGAACTTTACTTTTGGGGTGAGAAACTCCATATTGGAATGCTGAATTTCTTCTTTTTTACAGAGAATACACATTGGCAAGTTGAGAGTTATCAACCTGTGAAACAGTATGCAGATTCATGTCTTCTACTGTGTCACATCTGTTAAAATTTAAATTTTTAATATTAGTTGTTTTTGTTTTCTTTTGCTTAATCCAATAGCTCTGTGTTTTGTGTGTTCCCAAGGGATATAATGATCAATAATGCTTTCAGTGTTTATCTGCTTAAATCCATTTGTGGTACAGATAGTGCCCCCTCCCCTTCTTTCTTAGGAAAGCTCCCCCCAGCTCTTAAAATCTAAATTTCTTAACTCTCATCCACGTACTCTTTTATGAGACTACCTTTTGTATCTTTTTGGCATCTTGGGCTTTTTAACACATGGTTTCCTTGGATCAGAGAGGAGTTATTTTAAAGTAGTAAAAGTGATTTTCCTCAAGATGGGGAAAACAGCATTTCTAGCATCACGTGATTAGGAATTCAGTGGAAGGGGTTTTTATAATCTTTTCCCATGAATGACATTGACCCAGCCATGTTCTATTTTAGACCAGACTTGTACTGAAGACCTGTGTGAGTTTTACTTGATTCAGATTACTACCGTTGGGACCAGAATCAATTTAAAATATGAAAATTATATTTACAGACATACATAGAAATTTTTTTGTATACAAATATATGTTCAATA
Source organism: Orcinus orca (assembly GCF_937001465.1). Taxonomy (NCBI): domain Eukaryota; kingdom Metazoa; phylum Chordata; class Mammalia; order Artiodactyla; family Delphinidae; genus Orcinus; species Orcinus orca. The sequence continues at coordinate 17,690,420 of NC_064573.1, forward strand.
GCTTGCAAGTAGATTTCCTTAGAGGAATTTCTGCCATGAGAATACATTGTTATAAACTTTAGATTTAAAGTAAATTGTTTGATTAGAATGTAGTTTTAGAGCCTTCCTTCCCACAGAGGATTTGTTTTCTAGAACTATTGGTAGAAACCAAATTTATTCTTTATATTTTTAATCTGCTACATTTATAGCAACTAGAACATTTTTTAAACCCTTCAGTAGAGAATTTTTCTAGTCATTGCCTGAAACAAGGTTTATTCTTTATCATTTCAGTAGTACATTGTAGCAATCAGGGTTTTTTAAAAATAGAAACTAGGCCAAATTAGTCATTTTTAATCTGTTTTCATTGCATGTCTGCATATTGATAGAAAAGTCTAGAAACCTGTCATCCTGGGCATGAAGACATAAGTTTAGCATACTCTTTTAATTGTACATTATTTTATGATCGGCAGGCATTTGATATCTCATTGCCTAAAAATAGTATGCCAAATATGTTTCACTCATGTAGCATCATCTTTTTATTAACTTCTCTAAACTGTCAACCTTGTTTTGAAAAATTGCATTACTTTTTCTTAAAACTGTGGGAAACCAAAAATAGCCTGCATGTGTTTTATTTTTAATTTCTAGAGTCTGGGAAGGGAGGGAGGGTCACAGTGTGCTTCAACAATGAAGATAATACTGCATGCCAAAAAATTGCAAAGATAAAAATTAATACCAGCTTTTAAAAATGATTACAATTTGTAATATTATTTTTAAAATAACTCATATTTCTAAATCAATAAGAAGTACATATAAAGTTATTTTTGTTCTTCCTAGGTAGTTGGCAAAAAAGGAGAAAGCCACTAAGGTACAAAAGACACTGGAAGACCATATTGCAGTCAGATCTACAGCTCCTGGATAATTGCTTGATTCTCACCAGAGACTTTCAATATTTCGTTCATTGCCATTACCAATAAATCATTGCTTTTGTTCAGATGGTATCACTAGTGTTTCTCTTGTAATCTTAATACATGCAATTGTAAATAAAAGTAACTACTTTTGCCAAGCTTAATTTTTGTTGTTCTAAATAAGTATTTTCCCTTTCCATTTATTTGAAAATTGGCCATCTTCTGATTTTAGCAGAGACATAGGTGTCTGGTAGCATACTGATGAAAAGACAGTTTCTCTCTTTAGAGGAGCAGAACTGTTTTAGGGAATTAAGGAGTGTATGTGCGCTCATGTGCACACACACAGGAAGTGATTTTGATAAGTGGACTTGGAATGGCTAACCATGTTCCAATGAGTAACTAACTCATATGTTTGTTAAACAGCATTTGGGTATCTGGGCTATAGAAATTACTCAAATTATAAACTATCAGAATTAAATAAGTTTAATGAGATTTAACTGTTCTCACCTAAAACTATTAGTTAATGGGACCACAGATTTTAAACCCTATTGGATAAACTTTTAAAATTTGAGTTATTTTCTTTACTAGTAGAGGTATGTTGAAATCTGACAGTAGGGAAAAATATAGTACTATGAATTCATGAAGCAACAGAAATTGATCTCTTTTAATCAAGCGTTTAATATTTTAACTACCAAAAGATACAGTGTAAATATACAGAGAACATGTTAAGGTTGAAAATGAATTAGCCACATATATATGTTTAAAAGGTCTTTCACAAAAGGCTGGCAAGACAAAGCATCTGTTCCTTATTTTTTAAATCTTAAACTGTAATCTAGAAAATATTAATAAATTTAATTTTTTAATTTTTCTATTTTTAAAATTAAATTTTTAAATTTCTCAGTATTTTAAAAATTCAGTGTTTAAAAAGAGTACATAAGACTTAAAATTTTGATTCAGTTGATAATAAATTTGAGGACCTATTTGTCTAGGACTTGGTCAAGATACTGATTTGCCTTTGAGTCACCAGTGTATTTATCCATGTGTCTGAAAAAAATTATGCACAAGTTTTTGTGGTAAAATAGTCACTTTCTGAAACCCCAATGTCATTAAATAATGTTTCGTTTCTTTGTATGGAAGCACATTAACTGGTCTGTGGTGATGTCTGTTTCACGGTTATGTTGCCTTGGGTCAAGGGGAAGCAGAAGGGCAAGAAATAAAATAAAAGTTTATAACACTTCTTAATATAGACCATCTCAGATTAATCACGTCTGAAATTGAGTAAGATTAATATCAAAAGTTTTGTTTTACACTTTTGTACACTTAACAACCTTTTTGGGTAATTGTTCAAGTGCCTCATCTTAAGTATTGGTGACCTCATCCTATTTATACTTGACAATTTGAAAACCCAGTGAAAATAACTTCATATCTGTAAAGGACTGGGCATCAGATTTATATTGTTTATGTGACTTTCTATAACTTGCTTGCAATATACAAACATTTCATAATTATTCAAATTGTAAGTAGTGAGAAATGAATGTTTATAGGTAACTGTAACATGTTTCACTATGGGAAGTTTTACAAATAAACATGCATAGTTAACATTATTTAAGTTACCAAGCTGAAATGCTGATGTTTTCTCCTAAAACTGTGTGTGTGTATACATACACACATACATATATACATATTTATATGTAACACTGAATTTTCCAGATGAATAGGAAGAGCATTTATTGTAATTGTAGCCATCCATTACATAGTATTTTCTAGAAAACAGATATTAGGTTTATTGTCTGTTTTGTCAGACATAGCAAAAACCAGAACAAAACCACAAATACCCCACAAAACTTTTCTCTTGATTTGACTTATATTTTACATCAGGATGCATTATCTGGTGTGAAACAATAATGAAATAGCCTACCTATAATAGAAACAAAAACATTTCAGTACAGAGTCTTTGTCAGCATAAGGCTGAGGGCAAAGAGTAGCACGCAGGCTACCATACTCTTATGCCCACGGAAGACATTTATGCTCCATTTTGGTCAGGTTATCCCCCAATCTCGTTTTGTTGTAGGTAGCTACTTAATCTGCTGGAGTTGACAGACATGTGAGTTGAAACCTGTCTGCTGTCTTTGTCTCAAGGCCTGAGGATGTATACTACATTTCTTGCAGCATTTACAGGTGTGCTGTTACTGTACATTTGGGCTCAGTATTTTATTTATAGCTGCCATCAATACACTTGACATGGCGAGGGTGCTTTTTAACCTAAAACAGTTCAAATCTTCCTATCTTCCTCTTAATGTCTAAGATAAATCTTTAATTCTGTAATGAGAAGGAAGCATTGGAGTTAAGTAGATTAGTAAACTTACACTCTCTCCTTTGTGAGTTTTAAAGAATGAAAGAAATTTAGGGGTTACCCATATTGCTTGTATTAATATTTATATAGTTTGGTAGATTATGTTTTGTGTAGGTGTATATCTCTTCTGAAATTGGTCATTTCTAACCTTAGATTCTTTTTTTTTTTTAGAAAAGTAATTTAGAATAAGAAATCTATTCCCTGAACACTAAAGGAGAACTTTGAGGAATATCATGTTCACTTAGCTTTAACATCTCATTGGTTAGAGGTGATGTTCTGTATTTTAGAAAGATTGCCAAACACATTGTTTTGTAATATACATGTAGCATGTTTGTTAAGTAAGTGATTTTAAAATATTGAATATTTTATTCCTCAAGCCTATTGCCTAAGGCAGAATATTGATGTCATTTTAAGCATATTTTCACATCAAGTTTTATTTTTATTTTTAGATTTTTTCTTTTATTTTTAAAATTTTATTTTTTTAATTTTGATTGGAGTATAGTTGATTTACAATGTTATGTTTTAGGTGGCCAGCAAAGTGAATCAGTTACACATATACATATATACACTCTTTGAGATTCATTTCACATACCGGCCATTACAGAGTATTGAGTTCCCTGTGCTATACAGTGGGTGCCTATTATCTATTTTATCTATAGTAGTGTGTATATGTCAATCCCAGTCTCCCAGTTTATCCCTCCCCCCCTTACCCCCGGTAACCATAAGTTTGTTTTCTATATTGTTTTATTTTTATATTAATACTTTTTTTTTTAATCTGTCCTACCTCTATAAGATTAAGTGGGCAGAGTGGAGATTTTACAGGCAAATAAAATTACTTTTCAACTCTGTGGTCCATGCAAAATTATTAATTGGAGAATGTAGCACTAAACTAGGCCCATAAGGTAACTTTAGAATTTGTATATTCTACTAAAATTGTACACATCTTAGAATAATATTAAGATCTTGCTATGTAACCCTAAATCTGCTCGGGTAGTTCTCCTTCCTCTATACTTGCTATGCTTCTCCATGGGAAGAGGAAGTTTACTTAGGAATCCTGGTAAGTTGAACAGGCCAGAATTAGTTGTGAAACATGATTTATTGTTTTATACTTGGACATACATTTAAGATATTGACACATGCTTCTCAGGAGCAGCATCTTTGAAGTTTGTATCTCTGCTTCTACTTCTAAGCTGTGTCATGTCAAGCGAGCAACATCCTTAGGAGCTTGTTTCCTCGAGTTAAAAATAGGAACATTACCTCTTAGGCTTCTTGTGAAGATGAAATGGATAAAGATCAAGGATACTTTGGATCAAGGATAAAGAGTTGTCTTCTGTGCCCTGCTCCCCCATCAAGGATTTGGATCAAGGATAAAGAGTTGTCTTTGGATCAAGGATAAAGAGTTGTCTTCTGTGCCCTGCTCCCCCATCTCGCTGCCACAGCTTTGGGGCATCATTTTTTGCTAAGTGTAGTGCAGTAGCCTCCTGGTTGTCTCCTAGCCTCTGACCTGGCCTCTGTAATGTGTCCTCCACATGGCTGCTAGTTCGCCTTTTGAGGTCTTTCTGTGAGCCCTCCCTCTCCATCCTTCTCTATCCCCCAAACCCCACTCATTTCCCCTTGTGTGGTGCACCTTACTAGCAGTTACCAGAATGTACTCTGATATCTAATGCCTTCCTCTGACCTAACTTGTCCACCAGACAAATTCCTACTTATCTACAAGGCTCAGTACAAGAAAAACTGATAGAAGTAACACATAGTGATTGTGTAAGCCTCCTCTGCTGCCGCAGCACCCTGGCACCCTGGTACATAGCAGACTGCATTGTAATTATTTGTAGTCTTATTTATAGGCTTAGCAGCAGTAATGCCAGGACTTGTCCCTAGTACCAAACCAAAGTTACTTTGGTCTCTGTCACCAATAAAGTATCGAACCAATTCTCAGGTTCCAAGAGGGGATGCTGGAGGTAAATCTGAGAGGTTGTAGGAATCTGCAGTTCAGCAAGGTAAGGAAGAGAGCTCAGCAGAGGAAAGGAAAAGCGCATGCTGTGTACATAAGAAGGCTGAGAATTCTGAGGTGAGGGAGGAGATGAAGCTGGAAGAGCAAGTAGAAACCATAGCATGAAGCTCTTCTTGTGAAAGAGATCAGGCTATCCTTAGTTTATGGGAAGAGAAGGAAGCAGAGAGGAGTCCACAATGATGCAAAAGTGTTTCACTTTTATATGTAGAAACGTTGGTTCTTGGGAAAAGCAGCAAGTTGGGAGGGGAAGATGAATATAGTTTTGGATACAACATTGCCTTGAGCAATGTATCATGATTTTTTTGGCTTTAAGGTGGAGTTGTCTATTAGGTACACAGGCAGGAATGTGGTTTTAGATCTTAGGGCTAGAATTAGGGAACTAGGAGTCATTTAGGTCATGAAAGTTGAAATAGGTATATGAATGGGAGCATCTAGAGAGAATATAAAGGGAGAGAAGGAAACTAAGGAGCAAATACTAGGGAATACTAAAAAATATATAGAATTAGCTAAAGAGGAGCCTGAGAGCAGACTTAAGTAGGAAGGAAAAACAGGAGTTAGTAAAGTGGTGCTAAACAAATTCAAGAGGGAGTAGACATCATCAAATGTAGAAATAGTGAAATTAGTAAGGATATCCAGTTGTCAATCCATTAAGCTGTGGAAACAACCTTTGTAGTGCTTATTAGAATCATTAATTATATTAATAATCTTTTGGTTGAAGGTGGTATCAGCAGACAGCTGGATTCTGAAACCCTTCCGGCAAAGGAATTGCGAAGCTTTCATAGTCTATCATTGAACACAGTTTTACATGACAATTAGCAAGGCATGGAGATTGATGGCAACATTCCATAAAAGAATATGAAATACTGCTTTGAAGATGTTGTTAAAGGCTTTAGTCTTTCCTTATAATCAGGGGCTTTTTCTCCTGTATTTTGTTTGTAATTATAACTTTTGTCCCATCAGTCATTCTGGCACATTCTTTAGTGACTACTTTTATTCTCTTAAAAGTTTTTGATTTTACAAAGGTAATTCCTCTGTCAGATTCCTTAGTAATAAGATTTCTAATTTTATAGGGTAATATTGAATGTACAAATGGTTAAAAGCTGCTTTTCTGCGTTTTCCAGTCAGTAATAGAGAACTCCTTTACTGGGTCCCTATAATCTCCCTGTGACCAAGGACAGTAAAAATAGTGGGGCAGTTTCATTTCCCTGACCACACAATTCCCTTAAAAGAGTCAACACATTGACAGCATTAGGAATGCTTCTAGGAGGGAGTAGCCTTGACTGCAGGTGACTTTTAAGTTTAAAAATGGGTACGTAACTCAAAAAAGGGCAATTGGCAGAGGGCCTGGGGTAAGCGTACAGGCCAACTCAAACCACTGGGCTAGGCTCGTACAGAAGTAAACAGGTGTCCCTTAAAAGGTAAGGTGAATAGGCGTCACTTCATCTGATTTTTTTACTTGAGTCTAGCACTGCAAGGAGAAGATATTTGGGTGTTCACATTTTGGTTTGCGTTTTTACTTTTTAAGGAAAAAATTCCTGGAGTTAAAATTCTTTAACCCACAGTTTATATAAGAGGAAGAAGCTTTGTTGCTTCCTTAACTTACTAATCAAAATATAGACTCCATTGAATTTGGAAATGCTAAAAACTTTGGTCCAACATACTCATTTTTCAGAGTACCCTGATGCAATTGTTATCAGAACTCTCCAATCCATGCATGCCATTTCAGGAGTTACCTGTTTTTATGGACATATAACTTTATCACCTTTGTTGAAAATAATGAACTGTACAAGCCTACTTCTGGACAGTCTGTTCTGTCCCGTAGATCTATTTGTCTACTGTTAGGTATAACAGTTTTGATTACTTTAGCTTTGTACTGTGTTTTGAAGTCATGTAGTATAATTCCTCCAACTTTCTTCATAACCAAGATTTTTTTGTTGTTAGTTTAGGTTCTTTGCATTTTCACTTTAGAATCATCTTATCAATTTTTAAAAAAAGCTTTATGATTGCCTTGAATATAATGTCTTCCAATCTATGAACATGGTATGCAGTATATTTATATAGTACATATTTATATAATATGTATATCTCCATTTATTTAGATCTAATTTCTCAAGGCAATGTTTTATAGTTTTCAATATGGAGGTCCTTTTTATTTATTTATTTATTTTTTGCAGTACGCGGGCTTCTCACTGTTGTGGCCTCTCCCGTTGCGGAGCGCAGGCTCAGCGGCCATGGCTCATGGGCCCAGCCGCTCTGCGGCATGTGGGATCTTCCCGGACCGGGACACGAACCCGTGTCCCCTGCATCGGCAGGCGGACTCTCAACCACTGCGCCACCAGGGAAGCCCTGGAGGTCCTTCTTTCATTAGATTTATTTATAGCTATTTGATGTTTGTTGACGTTATTGTAAATAGAATTTTAAACATTTCATTTCCCAATTGTTTGCTACTAGCATATAGTAATACAGTTAATTTTTGTATATTGACCTTGTAGTCTGTCACTTTCGTGAACTCCCTTATTAGTTCTAATGACTTAAAAAAATAGATTCCTTATGATTTTCTATATGAACAATCATCATATGCAAATAGAGTTTTAATTATTCCTTTCTAAACTTTGTATCTTTTTTTTTTTCTTACCATATTGCACTGCTTAGGGGTTCCAGTACAGTGTTAAATAAAAGCAGTGAGAGTAGGGACTTCCCTGGTGGTCCAATGGTTAAGAATCTGCCTTCCAATGCAGGGGACGCAGGTTTGATCCCTGGTCAGAGAACTAAAATCCCACATGCCGCGGGGCAACTATGCCCGCGTACTCTAGAGCCCGTGCACCACAACTAGAGAGACTGTGTGCCACAACTACTGATCCTGTGTGCTCTGGAGCCCACACACTGCAACTACTGAGCCTGCACGCCACAACTAGAGAGAAGCCCGTGCGCTGCAATGAAAGATCCTGCATGCCACAACTAAGATCCTGCGTGCCGCAACTAAGACCCCACACAGCCAAATAAATAAAAAATATTTTTTAAAAAAGTAGAATAAACATGCTTGTTTTGTTCTTGAATTAGAGGGATAGCACTTAGTGTTTCACTATTAAGTGATTTTAGTTTGAGAAATGTCCTTTATCAAACTGACAAAGTTCCTTTCTATTTCTATTGCTTGAATTTAAAAAAAAAATCATGAATAGGTGATAAATGTTGCCAAGTAGTTTTTTGCATCTATTGAGATGATTATGTGTGTTTCCTTCTTTATTCTGTTAATATGGTGAATAATATAGATTTTCAAATGTTAAACCAACCTTTTCGTTGCATTAGCTGTACTTGATGTATTATTATTTTCATATATTGCTGGATTAAATTAGCTAAATTAGTTTGCTGAGGATTTTTTGTGTCATGAAAAGGGAGAAAGAAGTGATCATCTGGAAAGGAGAGACATGAAAAGTCACACAGTATGACCTCTTTTTTCTGACTTATTTTTTTTCAACCTGATTATTTTTAGATTTACTCATGTTTTTGTGTATATTTACAGGTTATTCTGTTTCAATGCTGAGAAGTATTCTATTGTGTATATCAAAATTTATTCATTCACCTGTTGGTCAGAATTTGAGCTGTTCTTAATCAGTCTCACTGAAGATTTATCAATTTTATTGGCTGTTTTAATGAAACAAATTTGGTTTTATTGAGTCTGTATTTTGTGTGTTTTTTCTGATCCATTAATTTATGTTTTTATATTTCCTTTTCTATAGATTTCTTTATATTTATTTTACTTTTTTTTCTACTTCTTGTAGTGGAGACATCTCACTTTTCAGCTTTATTTTTAAAATAAATGCTTTAAATCTATATTTCTAAGAACTGGTTTAACTGTATACCACAAGATCTGTTGCTCTCTTGACCAAATGTTTTCTGATTTTTTCTTTGACCCATGAGCTATTTAGAAGTATATCTATTAATTTCCAAACAAATGGAGATTTTCAGATATGTTTGTTTTTGACTTCTAGCTTAATTACATTGAGGTCAGAAAACATATTCTACATGACTTAGCTGTTGAAATCTGTTAAAATTTGACTATGGCCCTATGTATGTATAATAATACATACATTTACATAAAATTATTTAATATAATTTATATTAATATAATTAATTACAATAATACATTTTTGGTAAATGTTTTATAAATGTGGTATTTGAAAATATGCCTGAAAAGAATATTCTGTAGTTGTTGGATACAGTTTATGCCTATTAGATCAAGTTCATGTGTGTGTTTGTTTCTTGTTGAAGTTTGGCCAGTTTTTAATTTCTAGTTCTGATATCAGTTTATTGGATACATATAAATTTAGAACTGCTGTATCTTCCTAGTAAGTTGAACCCTTATATTTAGGGAGTGAATTTAATTTCTAATCATGCATTTTTGCCTTAAAGTCGAGTTTGTCTCTTTTTAATGTAGTATATTAGCTTTCTTTTGACTAGAGTAAGTTTACTTCTATTTCACGTCCTCTTCCAAGGACCATGTCTTTGTGGTTCCTGCTCAAGTTTGGGGATGGTTTCTCATTGTTCTTACCTTTGATATGCTCCAAGCTTCATAGCTACTTCCTCAGGAGGGTACAAAAATGCAATTCAGTTATATAGCTTCTCCCCCAGGATTGGCAAATGCCCTGGGGGCAAATTGGCCTTGTTGATTTGGGCTAACCTTTTGATACTTTCAAAAATATGTTAAAAATTTTGTCTAGCATTTTTAGTTGTTATCAGTGGGTCGCTAATCTGAATTACCTAGGGTGTCATTACACGAAGTAAAAGTTTTGAATAAAGGCACTTTTTTTTTTGTTAGACTGTGCCTGAGATTGCTTAGTCCATGGTAAAAAGTAGTTTTGAGTCTGAGTCAGGTCCCTCTGTGCTAGCTATATTTTAACCAGCATTTATGTTGATAAAAATGTATGTTCATGAAAAATAGGGTTTTAAAATCTTCAAGAAAATGTAAATATTAAAATAAGAAAGATACATATTACTTAGCAATAGAATGGATTCGGATAGGAGAAACTTTTAAAGATACTTAAAAAAAAACCCCACACAACAGCTTTATTGAGATATAATTCACATATCATACTCTTTTTTTCAAAAAAAAGGTATCTATTTTATTATTTTTGTCTGTGTTGGGTCTTTGTTGCTGCGTGCAGGCTTTCTCTAGTTGCGGCGAGCAGGGGTTACTCTTCTGTTGTGGTGCGCGGGCTTCTCATTGCAGTGGCTTCTCTTGTTGCGGAGCACAGGTTCTAGGCGTGTGGACTTCAGTAGTTGTGGTGCACGGCTTCAGTAGTTGTGGCTCGTGGGCTCTAGAGCGCAGGCTCAGTAGTTGTGGTGCACGGGCTTAGTTGCTTTGCGGCATGTGGGATCTTCCTGGACCAGGGCTCGAACCCATGTCCCCTGCATTGGCAGGCGGATTCCTAACCACTGCACCACCAGGGAAGCCCCACCATACTCATTTAAAGTGTACACTTCTGTGGATTTTGGTGCAGTCACAAAGTAATGCAGACATCATTATAGTCAATTTTAGAACATTTTCATCACCTCAAAAAAGAAACCTCACTCCCTTTAGCTGTTAACATCCCATCACTTCATTACTCTCATTCCTACATAACTACTGATTTACTCTCTGTCTTTATAGAGTTCTCTATTCTGGATGTTTAATGTAAATGGAAACACATGATATATGGTCTTTGTGATAGGCTTCTTTAACTTAGCATCTTTTCAAGGTGCACCCATATGTGTCAGTACTTATTTTTTTTATGGCTGAGTAATACTCTACTGTATGGTTATACCACATTCATTTATACATTCATTACTGATGGACATTTGGGCTGTTTCATCTTTGACTATTATAAATAATGCTGCTATAAACATCTATATACAAGTTTTTGTGTAGACATATATTTTCATTTCTCTTGGGTATATACCTTGGAGTGGAATTGCTGGTTCATATGGTAATTCTATGCTTAACCATTTGAGGAACTCCAGATTCTTTTCCTAAGTGGCTGCATCATTTTACATCCCCAGCAGCAGTGTATGAGGGTTCTTGGTTCTCCATATCCTCATCAAAACTTGTTATTATATGACTTTTGATTTTAGTTATCCTAGTAGATATGACATGATACCTCATTGTGGTTTTGATTTGCATTTCTCTGATGACTAATAATGTCCAGCATCTTTTCATGTGCTTCTTAGCCAGTTCGTTGGAGAAATGTCTTTAGTATAGGACACTTTATTTAAAAATTGGATTATACTGAAGCCACATGCGATAACTGCTGAAGCCTGTGCACTCTAGAGCCTGTGCTCCGCAGCAAGAGGAGCCAGCACAATGAGAAGCCCGCACACCGCAACGAAGAGTAGCCCCCGCTGGCCGCAACTAGAGAAAGCCCGTGCGCAGCAATGAAGACCCAATGCAGCCAAAAAATAAAATTTGGATTATTTGTATTTTTATTATTGAGTTGTGTGTTCCTAATACAAGCTAGAGTGAAGTGAGCAAAATGGCTCATAGGAATTTCTAGTGCTCACCTCTACACCCCCGCCGCCCCCGAACTATCCACACTTGAAAATACCTTCACAGGAACTAAGGTTGCCAAGTGAGGATTACAGCACCTGGGTAGAGCGCAGACCTAAGAAAAGATGCATTGAGGCGGGTGGGAAAGCGATTCATGCTATCTGCTCCCCTCTCCCTCTCCCTCTTCCCCTCCCCCAAGCCTGGGCAGCCCAGTGTGGAGACAGACACTGTCCCTGTGGGAGGAGGAGAATTGCGGTGATCGCATCGGCCCCACAGCCAGCCTGCCCCAGGACCAGGCCGACACCGGTGGCGCCAGGTGGCTCCCTGCAGGCTTCCATGGACCCAGGCCGCTGGTTCACCCTGGTGCCCACTGGCTCCAGCAGCCTCCGGCAGTTCCCGTGGCTCCTGCACACCTGGGCCCCCATCTGCCCCAGATCCTGTGACGCCAGGCTCCAGGCGGACGCCTGCGAACCCAGGTGTCCAGCCAGGTCCAGCACCAGGCTAAGTACACGGACCCAGGTTTTTCACCCACCCCGGCGCCCAGCCAGTCCCCATAGCCCCAACCTCAAGGCCAGCTCCCGTGGACCCAGGCTCCAGGGCCACTCCCGTGGCAGACCCAAATTCAGGCACAACTTCCCCGGGCCCAGGCTCTAGGCTCTCCTTAGCTCTGATCTGGTCTCTGTGACCTCAAGCACTAGGCCTGCCCCGCCTGCTGACCCGGGGACCAGAACTGTCCGCCCACGGACTCGAGCAACAGGTCCTCCACTTCCCCCGATCCCCCTGGCCACCGCCATGTGGACAACACCGGATGGTCCACCCAGAGTCTCTGGACCAGCCAACCGATGAAGGGCTTTGACATTGAATTAAATATATATTACATTTAATTAAAAATATACTATATTAAATATATATATTTAAACCCAACAAAACCCAGAACAGATCAATAAAGCCTCTTTGATTTTAAGGTAGTGATTGGATATACCTTCTCACAATTACTTTCCTGTTTACCAGAACTAAGAAGAGAGCAAACTTGGTTGGGATTTTGCCTTTATTAGCAGAGCGGGGCTATCGTTCCATCGTACAAGGGGCCCTGTAGGAAGACAGCCACAGTCCTGACCACAGTCCTGACTCTGACTGTGCTCGCATCCAAGCTGCAGTCTGCCAGCAGGTCGAGCTGGCCCAGCGTGTCCCCCAGGCCAGTGCTGAGCAGGGATTAGGATGCCAGCATCTGATGCTGTGGGTTGCTTCCTGCTCCCCCTTGGAGTCCTGACAAGAAATGACCTTGTTCAATCCTGCTGAGCTTCCTAGATTTACTGGGCTTATAGCAACACATGGGAAGGAGATTATGTTTATTTTTAAAACGTAAAAAAATGCAACCTTCCCAAGGCTTTTGTGGTGCGTGTGCACAACACAAATGCACACACACAGGCAGTGTATGTATAATCACTTCTAATTAACTTCAGTTCTTCCTGCAAAACTGAGTGTGAAGGCTTAAAGACTTGTCAGCTTCTCTGCCTGTGAAATGTATCTACTTCTAATTGTGAATAACAATACATTCAAGGTTAGCTATAAATGACTCTGATTTCACAGGAATCCAAAGTCTAAAAACCACATTTGAAGATGAATACATTTATGCAAAACATCTTTGTAGTATGCTTCCAGACCAAAATTGAGTTATTTATGCTTATCCAAAATGCCTCTTTTAAACAAGATACATGTATGTGTATAACTGAATCACTTTGCTGTACACCTGAAACTAACACAACATTGTTAATCAACTATGCCTTTATAAAATATATAAAGTAAAAATTACACACACACATGCAAAATACTTCTTTTTTAAACGAGGATTGTTTTTCTATATCTGTGAAAAAATAGATTTCATTGATTTCAAAGTAAGCCCAGATAGAAAAGGTATAAAGCAGTAAAGATGCCTAAAATAAAGATGAGTATATCGTTATAGTGGATGGAAAAATGAACTTCGTTTACAATTTTACAAAATAAAATAGTCAAAGAATAAATGTTAAATAAGATTAAGAATATTCCCCACCTTATGAGTAGCTGTAGGCGCTTCCAGACTTCACCACTAGATGTCATGAAGAGCCCAGTGAAATGTAGTAAGCAAGCTTCCTGAGTGCAGTGGGCTACAGAACCATTTAAAGTTTTTCCTGATTTTGTAGTTAATTTGGATAGGAAGTAATTTCCTTGAGGGGGTTTGTGTCAAAATATTCATTGTGGATTAATTTTAAGTAAGAATTAGAAACTATTAGAAAATGTGATCAGTTATCAAATCTGGAAAATGATCGTCTTAAAGCACTGGGAATACCTCCAGGGAGAATGTCATACACCACACGGAGTAGCAGAGCCGTACGAAAATCTGCTCTGTACTAAGCTTAGCTTTGGATCCTCCAGCCTTCCTTTCCTTTTGAGATAGGCATGGCTTGTCAGATCCGCTGTCACCAAGACTTCATAGGATTTTCCCTAAAACTAGGCCAGTGAAAGAAACAATAAAGGGGAGGGCCTTGATGATCAGGGGAGAATGTTTGAATTTAGACGTTGAGATCCACTAATCAAAGTCATTGTGGAAGACTGGATGGAATGGGTGAAGTTTAAAGAGAGAGAGAATTTGATTCAATATAAGGAAGAACTTCCTAAAAATAAAATAGCACATTATTTAAACACAGCACCTTATGGAGTAGTGGGGTCCTCATCACCAGAAAGATTTAAGGATTGACAGAGGCCCTCAGTGGGCCAGAGAGAATCTCTATTTGGGGTGGAAAGTTGGACTAGGTGACAAGTTACCCAAGAGTGTCAGAGCCACAATTCTACACTCAGTGATGTCAGTCATTCAACAACCAAGAAGGCAGCAGGAAAAGAGTTGGGAATGTGTGCTTGGGTAAATCCAAATAAATGTTTAAGTTTACTTAACCAAGGAAAATAGGGTTCTTGAAGCCCCATATGGGAATTATGATGGTTGTGCTGGTTTGCAGGACTCTGCCTGGGAAACACTGGTAAGAAAGGACCCTTGGACTTTTGTGCTTCCAGCCTCTGGTTCCTCAGTCCTCGCCATCCGAGATGCTCATTGTCTATTTGCTTCTCCTCTCCTAACCAAGAGTTGATCTCGACTCAGTCTTCAAATAGTAAATCTGGGGGTAACTCAAGTGACAATCTTCCCAATGTGCTGCATTTTATTAGGGAACAATGCCTGCAGGCTGCACGAAAGGAATGAAAGTCTCTCTGGGAAGGGAAGGTCTCCACTGGCCTGTAGGGGAGGAAATGAGCCCTTGCTTGACCTCCTAACAGTTGCCTTTTCTGCCAAGAGGATAAGCCCCAGAGTACGGCTGGCTGTTGAAGTATATCATGTGAGCTCCAGAGATTGATAAAAACAAAACAAAGTATTTCCACATATTCTTGGCTCTTAAAAAAAAAAAAAAGAAATACAGTTGAGATATAACTTAAGCCCACCCAAGACCTTGATGTATAGTGCATGACCCTAATATAAATCAGGAGCATGACTTCATTGTGGATCCAAATACATTCAATAAAAAGAAGGTTTTATAACATTTTTCTAAATTCAGACTTTGGTAAGACATCGCATGATTCGATTGTCAGATGGGTTTAAAATTTCCTTGTTAGGCCAAGAGTGAAAAAGATTTACACATGCTGCCGTCTTCTAGGTGTGCAAAAGAGTTAAATGCTAGACTGTTTACCTGGACCAGGTGTTAAATGAAATCCTTTCTCCTTCGTTCCCCACGAACAAGGGCCACTCACAGTATCATAGATGCTTAGAGCTGGGGTGGACCACGTGGATCATTTAGCCCAATCTCTTAGTTCCACAGATGAGGAAACTGAGGCCCCGGTGACTTGTTCTGACTGACGGCTCCCTGTCCCCCATCCCCCCACTGTCTCCTTTCCAGAGAGTGTACTCTGGAAGTGCAGAGAAACACCCGCCCTGACTCAGGTGCACACCTTCGTCTCCTCTCTAGGAGGAGAGGGAATCAAGATTCTAGGCAATCAAGAACAGAGATGCCACGCTCAGAATAGGAGTTGAAATAGGATCGCTTTGCCACCCTCTATCTCAGTGGTTTTCCTATTTTACCCACCAAGGAAAGAATATTTTAACTGCCCCCCACCGTGGGCCCCATGCTTTGAAAACTTAGGTCCATAAAACAAACCCCATTTGTCTTCATTTATTTTCCTACTTAACCTTCAAGACAGGCATTGAGATCAACCCAACCTTCTGATCAGCATAGAAAGCCAGGGTGCCGCAAGCCCACACACAGAAACTTGGTGTTTACCCTAAGCAACATTCGAAATGATTTCCTTTAGGAGTATTGATGTGTAGGGACCAGTAGAGGACTTCCAAAGATCTGGAAGCTCAGGTTGGTAATACTGGCCCAAAGGATACTCACAAGATTCCTTGGCCTTGACTTCATTAATACCACTCTCTGAGTTAACCTTGGTTCATCCTGGAACAGTGTGAGGTGAGGGCACGACCCAAGTGTCATCATCCTGCACCTGGATTATGGCAACAGCTCCTCCCTGCATCCCTGCTCCCACCCTGCCCCATCCCCCTTGAGTCTATGCTCAGTGGAGCAGCTGGGAACGTCATTAACACTCCACTGCTCCGATCTCTGCAGCGGCTCAGCATTTCACTCGAGCAAAAGCAAAGTCCTCACAGTGATTCACAAGCCCTTCCACCCTCCAATCCCCACTGTGGCTTTTACTCCTGCCCACCCTTCCCCCCGTTCCTCTGACTGTCTCACACTCCTGTCTTGAACTCTCTGGCTTGAATCACACTGGCCGACCTGCTCTTTCCCAATTATTCCAGGGGCAGAGTCCCAACTCTGGGCCTTTGCACCTGCTCTGGCTACTCCCTAGAACTCTCTTCTCCTGGATGTCTCACAGCCCAGCTCCCTCACTCCTCCACATTTACTCAAGTGCCACCTCCTCACTGCCCTCTTCCTGGCCACCCCTCTCCCCGCCACGAACTCACCAACACCAATTCCTAACTTTCCATCCCTCTTCCCTGCTTTATTTTTCTCCTTATCAATATCTAAGAACACAAATATTTTACTTGTTTATTCTCTGTCTCCCCCAGCAGAATGTAAACTTCATGAGGTTAGAAATCATTGTCTCTTTTATTTACTGCAGTGTTTAGTGTCTAGGAGAATGCTTGACACGTGACTAGTGCTCAAAAAATATTTGTTGAGGGAAAACATGAATGAACATAAGACATTCTGTGCTACATTCTGTACATCAGGCTATGATCTTAAGGGTTTCCAGGTAAAGTAATGAAATATTGCAATAAGCTCTAGATGCAACATTTTTGGGTAAATCGCACAGAACTGTGGATGAGAACCGGGCTGTCATCCAGGCTTGGCTAGCGTCTCACTGTGTGACTTTTGGCAAGTTGTGTGACTCCTCTGTGCCTTCCTATTCCCACTTTATAAATGAAAAAGCTAGTGCAGGTCTTACCTCTCTCACAAGGATTTATAAGCGTTAAATGAGATGAGGCCTACAGGCTCTTTGGAAAGTTAGACATCCCATTCCAATGTAAGATGTTTCTTTCTTCTTTCAAAGATTAAATGTATGGTCCAAAGAGTGAAGGGAGGTTCTGAATCTAGCGTTGAGGAAGAAATATGCAAAGGAGTGAAGGATGGAATGCTCGGTATATAAAATACCAAACTGGAACAACTTAGCAGAAGAGGATGGTAAAGTCCTGTGTCTTTTGACCCACACGGGGTATCCACAGCAGTGCCTGGGGAGGTATAATATTCTTTGCCCTAGGCAAATTGGGTCAAATGATGAGAAGGATTGGATCAAAATATTATAATGACAATAGCTACCACTTACTTTCTATCGTGAGCTCTGTACTGTGGGTTTTAAGTGAGTTATTAAATCCTCACTACACCCTGTGGTAGGAAGATAGGTATTACGATCTCCTTTGTATGGGTCAAAATTTTGAGGCTTGCAGAAGTTCAGGAATTCGATCAAGTTTACACATCTAGAGCCGGGAGTGTCAAACCTGTCCGCTCTCCACCCTGCAACCCTGCTTTTCATTCATTCTTAGCCAAGTAAGAAATAAGAGTGTGAAGGAAGATTCTAGATACAAACCCCAGAATTTTTATCTGGTTAAACTTTTGTATTCTTCCTTATAATCAGCATCTCACAATGCAACGTATAGTCAGATGCCATCTTTCATTATTCTCCAGTATTTGCATTTGTGTTAATTTTGTCTCTTTAAATGACTTTGAATTTCACACCTGTACCTAACATAGTTTTGGGCGTGCAATGGGTCCTCAACTAACTGTTTGGTTAAATGGGTTCAGTTTCCTGAATGCTGTTAAACTGCTCTACCAGGGGTCTCTGGGCCGCAGACCGGTGGTGGTCCCGCAGGCTGTTAGGAACCGGGCCGCACAGCAGGAGGTGAGCGAGCAAAGCTTCATCTGCCACTCCCCATTGCTCGCATTGCTGCCTGCACCATCCCCTCCCCACATCCACCCCCCTGCTGGTCCATGGAAAAACTGTCTTCCACAAAGACATCAAAGACTCCCTGGTGCCAAAAAGGCTGGGGACCGCTGTACTATATGATAATTTTCAGGAAACTCAAATTTTAAATCTTCTCAATCCCCTGCCCCCGTCCCTCCAAAAGGAAATGAATGTTAGCTTAGAGAAGTCAGCAAGGAAGAGAAGGTTCCATTTAAGGATTTTTACAAGAGTGAATTGATGGTGGTGATCTTGACTCTAACTTGTACGTCTAAATAGACTCAGGAAACAAACATTTTAACCCAAAACAAACTGACGTATCAATTCATTTTTGCACACTTCCCAGCTTAGACAAGGGAAGTTATTTATTTTCCAAAATATGAACAATATATAAAAGAAAGGAATTGATTGAATTTTTCACTCAGTTGTATAATCATGGTTTAAGGCACCTAAAATGCACTTTGGGCTCTGGAAAAAGAAGCCAACTTTCAGAGGACAGATATGTTTTCTTTTCTTCTATAGGACTGTATTGGGAAACCACCACAGACAATTATAGACTAGATTACTGCTTCACCTAAAGGCCTTTTTTTGCGGTATGCGGGCCTCTCACTGTTGTGTCCTCTCCTGTTGTGGGGCACAGGCTCCGGACGCGCAGGCTCAGCGTCCATGGCCCACGGGCCCAGCTGCTCCGCGGCATGTGGGATCCTCCTGGACCGGGGCACGAACCCGTGTCCCCTGCATCGGCAGGTGGACTCCCAACCACTGCGCCACCAGGGAAGCCCCACCTAAAGGCTTTTTAACTGACTTAGAAAATGATTGCTCACAACTTGGCACTGAGAAGCCTGAAACCACGGCAGCTGTAGCAAGAATAAAAGAGGAAAACAAATGTAATGAAGATGTTTATATTCATTCAAAACTCTAGATGTGTATTTAAACAGAAGTCAAAGCCAAGCCTACCTTTCAAGTTCCTTAGGAAGTTTTTTGTTGAAGGGAGAGGAGCAGGAAGAAGCTATGTTCTTCCAAATTCAAAACACCTAGGATGTGCTCTCCAGCGCCATGGGAGACAAAAAATTAATTTTGACGTATTTTATACCAAAGGACCTACCACAAACATTGAAAGTGAACCTCACATTTCTTCTTCACTTTTTTCACTGTGCACGATGGAAATAACATGTTGTTTATTTTTCTACAGGTGGCGAGGTAAGGAGGAAGCCTGTATATTTATTCTCTCTCTCTCAGTATAACCTCCTTGTAAAAAGGACATTGAGAGACATCACTGATACCCATGTTGAAGACCAGCTGGATTTTAGTAACGGTTTTCTCTACTTAGGTGTTGTACTACATAAGTTGACTCACATGTTTCCCATGTGGTAATAGGTTCCAATTTGTGTAAATTTATAAAAGCTCAGCTTTTTGATCCTCAGTGTTGCACCGTCCCTCTAAAGAACATCTGTGATGTCTTAAAGAGCAAGAAAATCACTAGCAAGCTAGGTGGGATAGAAGAAAAAAAGGCAAGAGACATTTCCTACTGACTGTAATTAAAGAATTTTTGCAAATCATCGCTCACACGTTGGGTTGTACACTGTGCAGTCCGCACTGGCTTTTAATTTGCTTTCAAGTGCAGTTCAAGGTGTGGCTATTGATCTATAAAGCCCTGACGGTTGATCCCTGGGTACCAAGCTACATCTCTTCACGTACCATTGTGACAGCTGAGGTCAATGAGAGTGCTGGCTAACAATCCTCATAGCTAAACATCCTGCAAAGCTGTCTTTGATAAAGTGCCCCCAGCTCACAAGTCTCAGTTCCTGGATGGCCTGGGTCAGAAAGAATTACAAAGCAAAGCCATTCAGCCAACATCTTCATCTATCTACCCACCTTCTCCTGGGTCACTTTACCTTCTCCGGTTGGGGTACTAAACCCTTTCTTTAAAAGCTTAATTTATTTGATTCTGGGCATCATGAACAGTTCTTGATGGGACTGTATTTCAGGGTCCATGGAACATGCAACGTCAATGTCTGTGCTACTCCAAGCATCGACCACCAACCACCAGCCTCACCTGGGAATTTGTTAAATATGCAACTTCTTGGGTGTCATCCCACACCTACTGAATCAGCAAGTGTGGGAATGGGGCCAGCACTCTGTGGTTTAACAAGCTGTCCAGGTGATGCTGATAGACACTCAAGTTTAAGAACCACTGATATACATGATAATTTCAGGCTCTACCAGAACTCTCCCACCTTCATCTCCCTCCACACCATTCAAATCTCCCTCCACCTGTTACACACCTGAACTTTCATCAGACTAACATCTTGGCGATAGTTTAGAGCTTTGGATCTTCCAAGACGCAAATGCCTACAAGCACTTTAAGCTGTCATCAGTTATTTATATCTTAGTATGACCAGTTTCATGTTTTTCTGGTTTTACTAGAAAAACGGACTCAAGACGCTGACCTTCAGGTCGGGAGGGATCTCTCCAGCTTTTGAGAGGAAGATAGTGCCACCAGGAGGGAGCAGGGCACCAAGTACAAACCTCCTTCGAGTTACAATTTTACTCTGGGTGAGTTTTATGTCTTGTTCATCTGAGACAATTTGCAGAGGAGTGTCGAGAGGCTAAAAACTCCTGGGCAAAGAGCAAAAATATTGAAGGATTCAACATATTAAACAAGGAGGAGTCTTTGCTTAGAGTTGAAAAAGTGAAGATTAGTCACTGTGTTCCAAAATGTTAATAATAAGGAAGAGACCCTAACCTGGGAAACGGAATGGGACAAAAGTAACAGGGAATTATTGTGTGTCCAGAAGTTTACTAAAGATCCTTTGAAGGCTTTATCTCATTGTAGAAAGAAAAAAGGAAAAGGTTATATTCAAATTCCAACCAGTATCTCTATGGCTTGCATCTGCTCTAGAGACACAGGGGAATTTATGCTTTTCTCATTGGATCTCGTCGTGGGGCTGAGCAATTGTCTTAGAAGGAGATGTCTTGCCTGGTGGGCTGAGCATGGACATCAGAGACAGGGAACTTGGCTTTCTTAATCCTAACTCCGCCATCAGTTCAACCAAGCCCTGGGGCGACTCTCTTAACTACTCTGTTGGCTGTTTCTTCCCTGTAAACCAGGAATAAAAACATTCACCTGCCCCTCAGGGGGACTCTGGGGGACTGACTGGCAGATGACAGGAGTGCCCTTTATGTTTTCAATGAGCCACATAAAAGCTGTATTGCGGGTCAGGGCACTCTTTTGTCTGGTTTCTTGCAAAGCAACCTTTAATAAGCTTTAGAAAATCAATTCCGTTTGTAAACTCTATCAAGTAATCACATGGAACTCGACGCTTTAACTTCTGAAACTGAAGTTGCACAATAGGAAGTTGCCAAATGTGGATATTAGAGGAATTTGAGCACGCTGAATGCAGCCTTGCATTGGGTAATAATGGTATTGAGGACTGTGCAGCTGTTTGCCTGGGAGTGAGTAGTCCCGGTCCTTGGAGAGCAGGGAAGAGCGGGACCAGCCTATAACTATTGTAATCTACAAGATTATCCCATTAATCATATTTGTCTCCATGAGTACCTTCGGTCTAACCCGAAGTGTTGTTTTTCCCTTGATGCAGCACATGCGAGAGAGCCTCTAATTGAAAACATTCTAGGGACAAATTTCAAAATGTTCTTAAACACAAGATGAGTTTTAGCTGCCCATAAAAGACAAGTTAACTGCATGCATCAAAACCTGGTCCGATGACATTTTTTGGTTTTTCTCTTTTTCAGGTTTTTTTTTTTAACCTATAAAGTATTATCAGTTATTACGATCCGGAACACTCCAGTCTTTTTGTCTTTTTCTTAGGTAGCTCTGTTGCCCGCATTCTTAACTAGACAAAATGGCTAAGTGTTGGAGGACTTTGGGCCAGTGGGGGAGTGAACCGTCTCTTCCCTTTTTTCCACCCAGAATTCAACAAGGCCTGGGAGAGGCCGATTAGTCTGGGGACAAAAATTAAAAGCACATTTTGAAAATGAGATTCAGATGCACAAGGATGGGATGATAGATTTTTATTAATGACATAATATCAGAGACATTAGCCCGGTTGTAGCAATGTTTCAAGGCCCAGGAAGCTTCCTCTTCAGCAGCTGGTGTGACTTTTCATGCTGTTTCTGGAGCATTCCCCTACTGAGAAGCTGTACAAATTTTAGGGTATGTGTGTTTCATCTCAATAGCTATGTAAGAATATGGTACAGTGCTGAGCCCAGGAATCAAAACTATGCTGTATGTGTTTGCATTTGTCTCTGTAGTGAATATAAGAGCTACATGTCCTCTCTCTCTCTTTCACACACACACACACACACACACACACACACACACACACCATTCACACAGTAGATTTTAATATAGATCAGAGCTAAAGACCAAATGCTGACAGCAATGGAGAACAAATAATAAATTGATTTGTTAGTCTACACTTAAACTTCAAGCAAAGGAGATAACTTTTTGTTTATCTGACAAGTTCTGCATTGATTACAGACCCAAAGTGACCTCCAAGGTATAAAAACACATTAGCAGTTAGGAAAGATATTTGATTTCTTGGGTCATATATAACTGGGCAGCCTAGCGCAGCTGTGACTTTCAAACTTGAACTATATTAGGAGAAGGGATAGAGAGGAATATAAGTATACTGTTGTCGAAACTGAGCTATAAAAACAGAAGT
This sequence comes from Orcinus orca, assembly GCF_937001465.1. Lineage (NCBI taxonomy): Eukaryota > Metazoa > Chordata > Mammalia > Artiodactyla > Delphinidae > Orcinus > Orcinus orca. The sequence goes on from NC_064573.1 coordinate 17,713,362, forward strand.
AGAGAGTTACTTCATGAGTTTGTTGACTGTCTTTCTTATTGTCAACATGACCTAATAGTCAAGCCTCAGCCAAAATAACTATATACTAATTCTACTATTATATGTAGCATATATTTAGTGGAGTTATTCATTCAATAAATATTTACTGGGTGTCAGTGGTGTGTCAAGCATGAGGGGTATAGCTTTCACTGAGGATCAAACAAATGTTAAGTTTTCTCTTTTTCTACCATTCCCTACTCTTTTCTCTATCTCTATCCCCCAAACTCCTAAGGATTTTAAAAAATATAATTGCTCTCATAACTGAATGTGTATACATAACATGCCTCTTTTGTTTTAGAAATCATGGCCTTCTAGAGTTTATTCCTTTAAAATAGGTCACTAGGGACTTCCCTGGTAGCGCAGTGGTTAAGAATCCGCCTGCCAATGCAGGGGACACGGATTCGAGCCCTGGTCCGGGAAGATCCCACATGCCGCAGAGCAACTAAGCCCGTGTGCCACAACTACTGAGCCTGCGCTCTAGAGCCCGTGAACCACAACTACTGAAGCCTGCGCACCTAGAGCCCGTGCTCCGCCCCAAGAGAAGCCACTGCAATGAGAAGCCCGCGCACCACAACAGAAGAGCAGCCCTCACTTGCCGCAACTAGAGAAAGCCTGCACACAGCAATGAAGACCTAAAAAATATTGGCACGCAGCCAAAAATAAAAATATTAATTAATTGAAAAAAATAGATCACTAGAGCATGCGTCCTCTAGTTCTGCTGACAGCTGTGCATTCTGCGTGGACTAAAGCAAGAGCTGGGTTCCAGGCCAGATTGCCACCCATCCACTGTGTGATCTTTGCCACTTCAGACTCTCAAAATCCCCAGCTTTTCAGCCTGCAGGAGAGCAAGAAGCTTGTAAACTGTAAAGCGCTGTAAGGAGTTGTGAGGACTCAGAGCCAAAGCTAAGGCAAGGGACAGAGGCAGCCCAGATCCTGGTGTTGCCCCAGGAGATGGGAGGCCTGTTCATCCCAATCCGCTTCCTCGAGCCAAGGTCTAAAAAGGAACAGCGACATCTGCCCTCCACGGGAGACGTGGGACTGTCTGGGGAGGGGCCACATGCGGCCTGATTGGCTGCAAGAGGCACAGGTAGCCACATGGTGGCCGTAAGGGGGCCAGATCAGCCTGTGTTCAAACAAGGGAAAATCTGTCAAGTGGCCCTGCTTCTCTAAGGCGTGTGGAGTGGACGGTCACGGGCTGGACAGAAGCCCTGGGCCCACTCTCGGGTCTCAGCTGTGAGATTCAGCTGCTTTGCTTTCAGGAGGGGAAGGAAAAGAATGATGGAACCATGAACGGACAGGTGAGGGTGTCCCCTGGGCCCTTCTTCTCCCGGTGAAATCACCTCTCAGTGGCACTGTCCCCAGCCACCTCTTTTCTGCCCAAATATGAAAGGGGCCAGAAAGAGAGGGGCAGAAATCGATGGGCTGGCTAATTCCAGTCACTGCGTTCAATCTCAGCCTAACAATCACCTTGCTCTGGAAGCCTTCCCCCGAGTCCCTAGGTCTCCCCCAGACCATGGTGGCACTTAGGACGTGTCACTGTAATTGCCTGCTTACGCATCTCATCTCTACCCCAAACTAGACTGTAGGCTCCAAGAGGGCAAGAACTGGGCCTGTCTTAGGGGTCCCAGGATCCTGCCCCTAACTTGTATGAATGACCCCAGGCATTTGGCTAGAGGTGGCTAGAGGGCAGGAGAAACACGCAGGGAAAGGCCTTCCCTTTTCTTCTAGGGTTCTGTTCCTTGGAATAGGATCCTCTTCCAGGGGAACTGAGATGCTTAGAGACGATTCCTTTTTTCTGACAGCCGTTGGAGTAGCTGCAGCAGCAGCAGCCTGAGGGAGGGTGTGGTACAGTAGGAAGCAGAGGGCATGAGCGTCCGAGCATTTACAAGAGAGGCAATCCATCTGAGTGGCTGGGGATTGAGAGTTTTGTACAAGTTCCTCTGCGAGCACAGGGATTAAGATATCCTCCTGGGCAGCCCATCCAGTGACCCCAACATGAGGCCCAGGCATGCACACTGAGAGAAATGGTGTGAGATGACACGTCTTTGCTGCAAGGAACTGGGTCTCACAATCCTACCCGTAAACATATGGTTTTATGTAGAGAATCCTGCAATTCCTTGTTCAATTTCACTGCCAAGTACAATCTTCAATAGCTACGGTTGTATCCTTATTGTGTAATTCAATTAAAGTCCAAGTTAAGAACTGTAACTGGTTATAGAACTGCAACTGGTTATTGTTTGGAGCAGAAACGCTCAGGACTGTGCAGGAACTAATAATTGTAGCTACAATTGACTGAATGTTTTCTATACTCCAAGCCCTGTTCTAAGTGCTTTACACATATTCATGGAAAAACATCTTCATCTCAGCTACATGAGGTAGGCAGTTATTATCTTCATTCCGTCATTGACGAAACTGAGGCCATCTGCCCCAAGTCCCACAGCTTAAGTGACAGAGCTGGGATCTGGGCGTGGGATCCTGTGCTTGAGCCACTTCTCAGGGGAGGACCCTGTAGATCCTACTCCCGGGTTGCTCAAGGACGAAGGGGAGGGGTCTGCTTTCTTCCCACTAGTTAGGCCAGCAGGCAGAGCGCCGTTGCCATGGCCAGTGTGCTGTCACTCTGGTCCCCTCTCTCCTCATTTTCACTGATGGCACTAGATTTATTTTCCAGGTTACCTTTGGGCATTTGACCAGCTTCCTTCTTTCTACAGTTTCCATTGTTGGGACCACGATTTCCCCAAGGTGCACCATAAATGACTGGTAGCAGAGTAGAAAATCTGAACTCCAGCCTTCTAGCATTCCAACTGGTTGTCTGTTGTCATTGTTGTTGTTTTTTAAATGGCAGCAGTGATATTTGTAGGAGAAAGAATACCCATTTTTCCTCCTTCCTGCCAAAAGGCTTTCCGTAACCTCCTGTTTTTCCATCTAAGTGATTTTTTTAGAAGCCTCCATGACTTAAAACTTTACTGCTGTGGTCATTTGCTATAACGTTTGTATGGCTCTACTCGTAGTTTTTAGAATTTGTTCCTGCCGTTTAAGAAAAAAACATGAAAATCACTGCCTTCTTGGCTTGGGCAATAATGCTAGCTCAGCAATGTATAATAAAATGATAAACATCTCTCTGAAAGTATTAAGATTTTATTGCAGGTTTATTGCAGGTTGGGAAAATGATGCCTGACAGTCAGGACATGTGACTGAATTCAAGGCCTCATTCTGCTGCCACTTCTGGGCAAGTCACTTCATTTCTCTGGTCCCCAGTTTCCTCATCTATTAAGTAAAAGAGCTGGACCATTGGAAAATTTAAAGTTACTTCCAGCTCTAAAAAGCTTCAATGACGTCGCAGCGCAGTGTTGAAACTGCTGCAAGCTCTTCTGTGGGCATTTCTAGTTTTCTCTCCTTTGCCAGCCTCTAAACTTGAATCCTCTTCTTCTCCCCCTGATCTGTGTATCCAGCTGTGACACCTCAAAGTCTCCTCTGTTGTCATCCCCAGGAAAATTCCCCTTGGTTCTCACTCATTCTCAGCTTTGTTTCTCCCCGGCCACATGGAGTGTGTTCTTTATGCCTTCAGATTGCATAGAATGTTCTGGCATTCTATTTAACTATTTAACAATATGAGCACCTTTGAATATTTTTCTGAGTGCTTTCATGTAAGTTTAATAGAATCTTTGCCACCAACTAACACAGAACTTTGTTCTTAGTAAGTGGGGGGGGGGCGGTAAATAATCGGTAAAAAGGAACTATGTACAATGAACCCTCTGATTTTACAGATAAAGAAGCTAAGGCAGAAGGACAAGTTAACCTACTCAAAGCTCCAGCAGACGGGTGGTGGAATAACACTGCTCCCAAGTCAGTACTCGTTTCATGAATCGAGGTCACCCTTTGTGTCCCAGATGCTGGCATGAGCTTTATTTTCTCATTTTCTACTTTTGGTATAGAGAGTTTCCTGCCCAAACGTGTATCCACAGAAGACCCCATGGTTTCTGAGCTCCTCTTTAGCTGGTGGGGTATTTCTCTGACTAGGTGGTTATGGAAGTTGCTGTGTGATGCAAGCACACCGACTGGCCCAACATGCTTGCTCGGTAACTAATGATGCAGCCGAATGAATGCATGATTAATAAACCCAAAGCTGTAGAGTTGAGTTTACTTACTAGTCAGGAGCACATCTGCAGAATTACTAGTTTAAATCAGTTCACTCAGATGCACTTCTTTTTTTTTTAATTTTTTAATTGAAGTATAGTTGATTTATAATGTTATGTTAGATTCAGGTGTACAGCAAAGTGATTCAGTTATACACATATATATCTATTCTTTTAAAGATTCTTTTCCCTTATAGGTTATTACAAGATATTGAGTATAGTTCCCTGTGCTATACAGTAGGTCCTTGTTGTTTATCTATTTTATGTATAGTAGTGTGTATCTGTTAATCCTAAACTCCTAATATATCCCTCCCCCCCCTTTCCCTTTGGTAACCACAAGTTTGCTTTCTATGTCTGTGAGCCTGTTTCTGCTTTGTAAATAATTCATTAGTATCATGTTTTTAGATTCCACACATAAGCCATATCATATGACATTTGTCTTTCTCTGTCCACTCGGATGCCCTGCTTTTTTTTTTTTGGCTGCTCCGTATGGCATGTAGGATCTTAGTTCCCTGGCCAGGGATCAAACCCGTGACCCCTGCAGTGGAAGTGCGGAGTCTTAACTACCGGACCACCAGGGGAGTCCCTCAGATGCACTTCTGATTCACGAACATTCTTAACCTTCTTAACCGTCAATATGTTTTCAAATACCCGTCATTTTAGGGAACTGTTGGACAGGCTGCCTTTAAGAGGTGGCATTAAACAAATACACATCCAGAGAACTCCACTGACAGAGGAGGCCATGCATAGATCCTGATGTCTCAGCGACCTTTCTGCAAAACGGGGTCTAGGTTGAGAGTATCAAGCCCAGCGTAGGTACCTAAATTCTCCAATCATCTGCAAACCCTTATATGTTTAGAACTTTCAACTTCTTCTTTTTCCCCCTCTTAAATACTTTCTCACAACTGGTAACGAAAAGCAACACTGGTCAATGTAGTTTTCAATTTCTTTCTTTTCCTTTCCCTGCCATGCTGAGAAGGAGTCTGCTAGTTAAAGCAGAGGCAGCAGGTGGGAAAGAGAAAAAGAGACACCCTCAGACTGGAGTCTCAGCCTTGGCGTGACCCCAGAGCCTAGGAGTTCCTTCCGGCTCCTGGCTGTCCCTGAACGTGGCCTCCTTTGCCGGTTTCTGTATTCTAGTCACTGCCCCAGGCAAGTACAGACCTCTAGTGCCTTTCAAGTGGATCCAGAAGATATTTTTGAACATTTTTTCTGTTTAGCCAATTCACCCAAGCACGAAGTATGCAACACAAGAAGGTGTGACTTTTGCTTACACCAGAGCACTGCAGGGTGTGTAGCACACATGTTTAATGTCATCCATATTTAATAAATGGGCACGTGTAGTATACGAATACTTGTTTTAGTGAGTCCTTGCTTTTGCTTGCTCACACGCACTCCATGCTTTGCACGTGAGTCATCGTAGCAAGCACACCAGCCACCTCGCCAGCGTCCTTTTCCAAGGAAACTCAATTACCCCTGCATACATTTCATGCAGGTGAGCTGTGGCCAGAGGAGCTGGGCTGCCTTCCACCGTGCTCTGCCGTACACTGGGGTTCCTGTGATAGGACCACTGGAGAGGCACATGAGAAAAGAAGCATATGGCTGTCGACAAACAACCCTGCATCTTCTAATTTATCCCAAGTTCACAGATGGGTAACCCGAACTTCAGGGATTGCCCAAGGTCATGGAGTTAACTGTTAGAGGCAGAAGGGGCCCTACACTTCTGACTTCTAATTCCTGGTTGGCTCCTTCCTTGCCTGAAAATAAAACACATTAGTAACATACCTTGATGCTTTCTTTTCTGTTCTTTTCTTTTTGATTGATGCCACCTACCATTTTCCTGTCACAGTGGGACATAAACAGAATATACCTACACCACTCAGTCATTTCTAATACACCTTAAATCTTATATCCCACCCCCCTTGAACTTGTGCTTTTTCCTACAGTAGCTGTAGTTCATATATATACAACTCTCTGCTTCAACTAGTGGATGTGTTACCAAAGGATTGCGGGCAATCAGGTTTTTGACTATCTTCTTCCTGAATTATATTTTCTGATGTTATTCTTATTTTTGATTAGACTTCAATAATGTCTTCTTACTGTACTCTAATTGATCACCTTTGTTGTTAATTTTCTTAGCCATGTCCCCAGCCTCTCTGGTAAGTAATTAGGAATTAGTAAATGCTCACTAAATCACATTCTTTATAATGGTAAAGACAATGGTCATGAGAATAGGATTTGGAGGCAGATAAGACCTGTATTTGAATCTTGGCTTTTCCCAGACTACTTGGGTCCTTCATGCAAATTAACTAAATCATTCCATAAGATTAGGATAATAATCTTTTGAGGACTATTGAAGTATAATATGAGATAATGTACAAACACCTAGTACAGTGCCTGACACATATTAATAAGCTTTAAGTATCTTTAATGACGTGGGGTAGGTACCGTGCTAAGCTCTTGAGGACAAATAGAAAAACATGGTCCTTCCACTCAGTCACATGATCAGTTATAAAACAGTGTGATACCCACCGGATTAGAAGGCTCCAGGTGCTACCGGGGCATGGGGATTCATACAGCAGAATCATATTTAATTTTCACAAGTCAAACCATGCATGGTCTGCTTCCTCTTTCTTAAATATGCTCTACAACTATATTTTCATATGTACTCTTTGTGTTATCACATATATTATAAATTTATACCCTTGTATTATGAAATGGGTTTTATTCACAAAACCATGTATACTAAATTCATGGGCGATTTGGGGGATTTTGAAGCGTGATTTTAACTATTTGTGATTCTAGTCTTACGAATCTAACCCTTCCCTCCTGCCAGATGCTATTCACCTGTAACTAGGTTTACTCTGAGGAGTTGAGAAAGTTCTGCTGGATTGGTTCATTAATCTAGAACATTCACTGAGCCGACAGGGACTGAGCTAGTGCTGTGGCCACACACTGTGCTGGGAGGGAGGGCGTAAAGCAGCTCAACCCAAGGGTCCAGGCCTTGTCCTCAAGGGGCTTCTATGTAGATGGGGGAGGCAGACGGGCAAGCCATGCTCAATATATCACTAGAGGTTTGAAGCAAGGGCAGAAGAGGTGATTGATTCCACTGGGGCAGAGGGCAGCCACAGACAGGCGGGGAGGCAGAACCTTGCAGGGTGAGTGAGTAATCATGGCGAGTTAGAGTCAGAAAATCTTTTTCTTCTTCAGAGAGAAGAGTTGCAGGTAACAGCCTACAGGCAGAGGCATGAAGTGATTAAGGCAGACAGATACATTACCACGTTTCATTCTGAGGGACTGGAAAAGAAGAATCTGTTCTCAGGGGCAGGGTTTTATCCCAGATGACATCAGCGGGCTGCCAGAGGTCTTCTGTGCGGTGGGCAAGACTCATCCTTCCAACTGGAAAGGACATTAACAGGAAATTAACGAGAGAGAAGTGGTATGAAACATGCTTTGGGAACATTCTTTTTGTGCTTATTTAAAATATAAATGTATTCAATTATATTAGTAACTGAACAACATGCATAAATTTATTAGAAATAAGGGGGAAAAAACCTTGTAATCTTACCTTCCTAGAGATAACTACTGTTGGTATTCTAACGACCAATCTTCCAGATTTTATAATGTGCAAAAAGGAATGAATAGGAAATCAAACAATATCTATTATTATTTTTATTTATTTATCTATTTATTTATTTATTTTTGGCTGCCTTGGGTCTTCGTTGCTGCGCATGGGCTTTCTCTAGTTGCGGCGAGCAGGGGCTACTTTTCAATGTGGTGCACAGGTTTCTCATTGCAGTGGCTTCTCTTGTTGCAGAGCATGGGCTCTAGGCGCATGGGCTTCAGTAATTGTGGCATGCAGGCTCAGTAGTTGTGGCTCGTGAGCTCTAGAGCGCAGGCTCAGTAGTTGTGGCGCATGGGCTTAGTTGCTCTGCAGCAGGTGGGATCTTCCCAGACCAGGGCTCCAGCCCATGTCCCCTGCATTGGCAGGCGGATTCTTAACCACTGTGCCACCAGGGAAGCCCAATATCTATTATTTTGTACACTCTTCTCACTCAACATTATAGCATGAATATCTGCCTATATCAAAAATATATGCAGCTTATTTCAAAAAGATTTTAATATATATGTTTACCAGGCAAAATAATTGTTATAACTTTAAGAATGAAAAAGTAGCAGTAAAAGACAAATGCTACAAACTGGTAAGCATAACTTACTGATATACTTGGAGTATCTACTAGACCCTGTAAGTCTATTTAAAAAGCAAAACAAAACAACTACAATAAAACACACCCAAAATAGAAGAGAGGACTAAAAGATAGAGACAGATCCTTATTATGTTATTACTACTCGATAAAAGTAATGAGAATTTTTATACAAGACAGTCTCTTGCTGGGCATTGACTGACATGCATGTCTGTGTGTGAGAGAAAATCAAGATGGACTTTCCTGGGAGGGGCCTAACCACCGTGACCTCAAGAGAATCATGACCTTATTGAGGCCGGAATCTCCTCATTTTCAAAAAAAGGAGGGCCATGAGAGATCTTCTCTAGCATGTATTGTGGCTCTTTCCACCTTTTCAAAAGACCTTGTCTTTGGGGAGAATGGCTTATTTTAGGAGCCTCGAATATCAGTTAGAACGAACTGTGCTCCAGAAGGGGCCGTACTAGACACTGGGTTTCAAGTTCTGATTCGAGAGCCTCCTATTCTAATTCAATTCAAAGATGATTATTTACAGGCTCTTCTCTAAGAAGAAGAAGTCAAGGGGCTTCCCCGGTGGTCCAGTGGTTAAGACTCCGTGCTTCCACTGCAGGGGGCGAGGGTTCAATCCCTGTCAAGGAACTAAGATCCTGCCTGATGCGTGGCCTGGCCAAAATATTAAAAGAAAAAAGAAGTCAATAATGTGGTGTGACAGGCTGGGCTGAATGTTAGGAAGCCAGATTAGAGGCACACGAGACAGGGCTGGGGGAGGATGGGGCAGAGGGGGGCTGGGGTGTAGGCGGGGGCCCAGCTGCCCTTGCTACTCAGCTCTGCACTGACAGCCATTGCCCAGTGTCCTCTGCCAGTTCGAGGTCCTCTGTGATTCATTGCCTGTGTCTCCCGGGAGATGAGATGGCTCAAAGACAGTCCATGTGGGACCTCTCTTGTTCCTGCTGCCATCGGCTCAATGGGCTAAGAAACATGGATCTTGTAAGGGAGACGGTCTGGCAAAAAGGCCCCATAGGGGTTGAAGCGGGCAGAGGCTGCAGAGATGAATGCCAGGGAGGAGTCTATGCATGAAACATCACTACCACCACCACAATACTTAGAACTGATTGGATCTTTTCTCTGTATCAAGGACTGTGATCCACACTTCACATTTGTTTACCATGACCCCATTAGTGGATACTGTTATTATTTGCACTTGATAAATTAGGCAGTGGAGACTTGGAAAGGTTATATAACTTGACCAAGGTCACACAGTGCAAGGCAGAGTTGGAGTCTGAATTCATGCAGTTTGACTCCAGAATCCATACTATTAGGCAATGCCACACGCCTGTCTGGACGTGAAGAAGAGAGGGGGACAGAAGTCGAGGTGGTGGTGGGATTTGGGGCAGGGTGGGCAGGGGGCTGAGTCAGGAACAGATTTAAATAAAAAACTGGCAGAAATGGGGAAGTCTAGAAGGGAATCGGTTTTGATATATTATATATATTCTGTGCATTTATATATAGCCTGTTTCTTTCTCAAATGGGTTTGAAGTAGTTTAGATTCAATATCTTAATTTCTTAACATTTTTCTTATGGCCAAAGACTGAACGTCATTAATGTTTATAACCTAGCCCATTCACAAATTGCATCCCCGTACATCTGACTTTTTAAAAAAATATGTGACAATTTTTAAGGCTAATTGTTGGAAGATCTGTTTCATTACTTGGTTATAAGAACACTGAAGAATGGTTGTAACTCCTGACTATATTTCAGTTTCACAAATCTTGCATTTATGCTGAAACTGCTGAGATAGGAGTCTTAGTTGAGCAAATGACTAGCAACGAGAAAAGAAAGAAACAGAATAAATAAAAGAAAGAAATAGAAAATATATCATCTGCTTGGACATTGGTTGGTTTTAGCATTAAAATATATGAAAATATATGAACCAAAAATATGGAACTACAATTGTATTGTTTTCATAAGTAGTTATACTATGAGCCTATATTTGAACTTTATTTTTATATTCTTGCATATAAAGACTGCCCTTTGCTTTGCATCTCAGGCTGTTAAATTTAATAACAAATTTCAAAATGGTCAAAGAAGAGCATTGGGAATGTTTTGTAAGTTTGGGAATGTTTTGTAAGTTTGTGTTCTTTGCCCATAGGCCATTCTCGTGAGCTAGAGAAAGTAGAATCCTAATTTTATTTATTTATTTTTAAATTAATTTTTGTTGGAGTATAGTTGCTTTACAATGCTGTGTTAGTTTCTACTGTACAGCAAAGTGAATCAGCTATACATATACATATATCCCCTCTTTTTTGGATTTCCTTCCAATTTAGGTCACCAAAGATCAGTGAGTAGAGTTCCCTGAGCTATCCAGTAGGTTCTCATTAGTTATCTATTTTATATAAAGTAATGTATATATGTCAATCCCAATCTCCCAATTCATCCCACCTCCCCTTTTCCCCCTTTGGTGTCCAGACATTTGTTCTCTACATCTGTGTCTCTATTTCTGTTTTGCAAATAAGATCATCTATACCATTTTTCTAGATTCCACATATATGCATTAATATACGATATTTGTTTGTTTCTTTCTGACTTACTTCACTCTGTATGACAGTCTCTAGGTCCATCCATGTATCTACAAATGATTCAATTTTGTTCCTCTTTATGGCTGAATAATATTCTATTGTATATGTATACCACATCTTCTTTATCCATTCGTCTGTCGATGAGCATTTAGGTTGCTTCCATGACCTGGCTATCGTAAATGGTGCTGCAATGAACACTGGGGTGCATGTGTCTTTTTGAATTATGGTTTTCTCTGGATATATGCCCAGTAGTGGGATTGCAGGGTCATATGGTAATTCTATTTTTAGTTTTTTAAGGAAACTCCATACTGTTCTCCGTAGTGGCTATATCAATTTACATTCCCACTAACAGTGCTAGAGGGTTCCCTTTTCTCTACACCCTCTCTAGCATTTATTGTTTGTAGATTTTTTTTTAATGATGGCAGAATCCTAATTTTAAAGCTGAGCAAAGCAGAGAAGGAGAAGGTGATTCTCAGCCAGCCTTGTAGAACCACCACTGAACTGGGTCCAATGACTCCTGAGCCAGTGCTCTCTCTGGGAGATTCATTCTCCTCCATTTTTTCATTCTAATCCACTTTGAGGGCTCCTGTGAAAGAGAAATATTTGAATGGTCAGAGCACACCACTCAAGACAATCTCTGGAAACGCTGCAACAATTTTATAGGCAGAGCAGATCATGGGGGACCATCCACCCATGAGGTCAGGAGGCCAACTCTTGCCTCAGTGTGGTCACTAAGTAGCTGGGTGACCCCAGGCAGTTAGTATTTCGTGACTATAGGAATAACTAGCTTTCAGGTAGTGAAACATGCACTCTGTGATTATGAGATAGAGTAAATGCTTTTTTTTTAAAAGGGAGACTTTCTCGCCTTGATGGTGAATTTTGCCCCTATTGTCACAGAATCTTTGTGGCTTGCTTGCAGCTTCTCTCAAGGTCTGTGCGCACGTTCTTCTTTGGGCTAATCAGCGACTCAGATCAGCCAGGTCACCTGTCCGGGAACCAATTTTTCAGTTTGGAAACTGAGTAGATTATCCAGGCCTGTGGCCACAACTCTCACGTTCTCTTTCTGTCTTTGCTTCTCTGATGCCATTTCTTCCTGAGAGAAGAGGAAAAACCCAAGGCTGGTCAATTTGGCTATCCCTAGGAGTTATGATTTTTGTTTTTGTTTTTTGCATGAGAGGAGATTAATTCGGACAGATAAGGTGAGGTGGATGGGGAATCTTATTTGTTCAGCCTCTTTCTGTTCCTAATTACCAGGAATTACAGCGAGGTTGGTGGGATTTTCCAAAGGATTTATGATATTTTTAAGGAAAGTAAGGAGAAAATAAATATGGTAAAAATTTTCTCAGTTTTGAGGATTCATTTTGCTTTATGTTTGGTCATTTTGTTTTTTGTTCAGGGTTTTAGGGGAAAAGTAAACCCAAACCACAATTTTATTACATTGTAACAAATTACAGGGCACACCTGTATATTTTGCGGCTCCCTTCTATGGAAAGAGAATTGCTATCAGTCTTCAAACGATGAGGATTCTGATTAAAGTTATGGAGTGCATGATTAAAAACTAACATCTGAGATGAATAACAGGGAATGAAGGCATTTTGTCATAATTTAATTTTTATTCGTTTCTAGAAAAAAATTGCTCAACATAACATAAGCTGGGCCCACTCAAATGGGGGGCATGCATATGTTACCCGTTCTGCCAGGCTCACAACCAATTGGAGTGTTAGCTATTTATAAATTCAAGGTTGACTGAAACCTTCTCGCCACCACACAAGGCTCCCTCCTTAATAAAAGAAGATCTACTGGTAGGTGTTGGGAGCAAATGTTTACCAAGCGTTTTCCGGCCCTGAAATATGGAGGAGGAGAGGAAACGTATGGCAGTAGCTACTGAGGCCATAGACTGCGGGATAAAAAGACTGGGAAAGATGGATGCGGAAAGAATCAGCGTGTCCATATGGGGACCTTCATTGACTGGGAAACCGGAGCGGGGGCGGAGGGGGTGGGTGTAGTAGAGAAACTTGATGAGAAAAGAATGATGAAGAGAAAAGCAGGTGGTTGCTTTTGACGCTAGATGGATTTGCTTCCAATGGGACCTAGAGGTGCTTGTTTGGGAAGGGAAGTCCGAGCCACTTGGCAAGCTGTTTCTGGTGTGTTGCTCTATTGCTGGGAAGAGGGAAGACAAAGAGAAAAACTCCTTTTCCTTTGCACGGAAGTACTTAAATTTGGGAACTTGTATAGTTACTGAGAGGCGGGAGATAGAAAGAATATTTAACAGGGCACATTGGGTTACAAGTGACAGAAAAACCAACCCAAAATGGCTGAAGAAAAGAAATGTGTAGGCTCCCCCCTAGAAAAGTCAGGGACAGCCTGGCTACAGGAATAAGTGTATCCAGGGCCTCAATAATAAATATGGATCTTTCCATCTCTCCATTCTGTTCTCCTTCATGATTACTTCATTCTTGAACTCCACATGTTGGCACAATAGTCACCTCTACTTCCAGGCCAGTATCAATCTAGATTGCTGTCTGTGGGTAAATAGCTTACTTTCCTCCAACAGCTGAACAATGAAAAAATCCTGGGCCTAAATTTTCCTTGAACTGAATTGGGTCACATGCTCACCCTTGAGCCAATCGCAGGCAGCCAAGGAGAATGGAATGTGCTGATTGGCTAAGGCCTCGGTCACATGGCTGCCCTGGAGTTAGGGGTGGAGTCAGATCCAGTGAAACATTAGAACTGAGAGCAGACCTGGGAGTGGTTGCTAGGCACCAGAGAAAGGAACCTCCAGTGTGTGGAGTGCAGGTAGGAGGGGCTTTGTTCACATTTTCCCATGGAAACCACCCTTCCTATGAGAAAGTCATTATTGCCACCATCTTGTAAATGAGTAAACTGTAACTTAGAGAGATTAAGTAACACTTGTGATACTAGTAAGTGGAGGAGCTGGGGTTTGAACCTGTGCCCACTGACTCTGCTAGTATTCTTTATGTGACACTGAGGCATCTGTCTGTAGGAAGGGTGGGGAATATCACCTTTGCTGGCATCAGAACCCCTTACATTTAGCTCTATAAAAATACAAAATCCTGAGCTGCCATCTGGGGTCTACAGACTGTCAGAGTCACGGGGTAAAGGGGAGGACTCCGTTTCCCTCCCTCCTCCCTTAGAGCAGATCATCATCACCTCACACCTACTTCTACCTGGCACCCTGGGCTCTCTTCTCTCAGTGGTAGTATCATCTCCACACTGTTAGACCAACCTCACTTTTCCCACTCAGGTACCTCAGTGACTCATGGTGTGTCCTGCTCCACCAAACCTCAAGTCCTCACTGCCTAGAACAGCCATCCTTCACTTGTTCAGTGAAGTCTCCCTTGACTACTCCCCAACTCTGGGTCTCCTCTGCCCCTAAACAATGTTCTATTTCAGTTCTTAGGTATGATCACACACACATGTGTATATATATGTAGATGTATATACATGTGTGTGTGTTCACATGTATTCAAATACTGTTGTCCCTATGAGAACATGAGCTCCTTGAGGATAGAGTCCATGTCTCAAATTTAAATTTTTAAAATTAATTTTATTTATTAATCTATTTTGGGGGTATCCTTATGCTTGTTGTAGGCTTATATATCCTTATAAGTTGTAGGCTTATAATAGACTTTTTTCAGTAAAAAATTGTTTCAAAAATGTATTAAAAAATATGCATATAATACATCAAATAATAAAGAAGAGCTTATAATAGAAAGCAACAGTTTCTCGATTCACTTCTTAGCACCAATTTCAGCCTTCAGTTCCATTCCTAGTTGTCTCCATAACTGCAGCGTAGATAATCTGCCTGCACAGCTCTTTCTTGATTTGTTACCTTAGACTATTCAATATTATTGAATTTATTATTATACTAGACTAGTCAATATTATTGACTCTCCTCTGTGAAAATTGAGAATTTACCTCATTTTTACTAATTCCTTCCTCCAACTGTTTGATTTTTTTTTTTTTTAATTTTTTGGCTGCGCCACGAGGCATGCGGGATCTTAGTTCCCTGACCAGGGATTGAACCCACACCCCCTGGGTCGGAAGCGCAGACTCTTAACCACTGGACTACCAGGGAAGTCCAAGTGTTTGATATTTATATTATTATTTTCATTCTTTTGGTTATCTTTATAATTTTGGACCTTATACTTAATCCTCTATATCTTGTCTCATTATTTTAAAGGTTTAAATTAGTATATTAACTGATTATTTAACAGGAAAGAATTTGAGTTGATGACAAATGGGCTGGCTATTACCAATCCCCTTTCCTAATGTTATGAGTGTGTCAGAGAAGGTAATATTTATGCACGTAGAACCCATATATAAAGCCTCACTCCTTCATGGTCCCTTCTGGTATTGTGTTGCATTCAAAGAAATATTGATCCTGCATCCAAAGTAATAGGAAAGCAATGAAAATATTTACTACAGTTTCTTGTGAAACTCTTAAAAATGGAATATTTAAGGGTTTACCCTTTTTCTGTGGAAGAAACAAATGGATGCGCAAACTGCTGGGACTTGGTGAGACAAGGTTGTGTCTGTGAGGGGTGAGGCTCAAAGACAGGTAGGGAGTTGGGAGGGAAGGAAGCAGGTAAAGGCAATGAATTTCGACAGCAAAATTGTTCTTAGGACTCGGATATTTGAGGCCCAATATCTTATGATACAAATTCAAAACACATGATACAAAATTAAAGTACAAAAAATACATCCTGCAAAGTATATTTTCCTCTCAGTCTGTACTCCAGGCACTAAGTTATCAGTTTCTTGTGTATCTTGATGGAGATGTGCATACACAGATATATAACTGTATCTTCATTTTCTTCCACATATGTAGCGTTCCGTAAACACATACTTGTACCTTGCTTTTTTTTCCTTTTAACAACGTAATTGGGATCATTCCATAAAACTTCATAGAGAGCTACTCCCCTTTTTTCCCTTTTAACATTCTACGGATGTACCAGTTTATATAAATTATTATGGAATGTTTTCAAAGATACGTTATTTAAGGACATTCTTTCAATGTATTACTTAAAGGTCTCACAGATGACTTAAACGTTCCAGTCTCTTTGCTGTGTTAAAGTTGCAGTGAATATCCTCTTAGGTACCTAATTTTACACATGTGCAGGTGTATTAGTAGTTTCAATTTCTATAAGTGGAATTATTAAGTCAAAGGGTATGTGAATATAAAATTTTGTCAGTATTATATATTTATAAAGAGATATTTGCTAAATTTTCATAACAGAAGTTGTGTCAATTTACACTCCTACTCTTTTTAAATATCTTTACAACATTTTTTACCGTGGTAAAATAAAATCTTAATTATCTTAACTATTTCTAAGTGTACAGATCAGAAGTGTTAAGTATATTCACATTGTTGTGCAACCAATCTCCAGAACTTCTTCATCTTGCAAATGGAAACTCTGTGCCCATTAGGAGTTTGGGATTAACATATACACACTACTATATATAAAATAGATAATCAACAAGGACCTACTGTACAGCACAGGGAACTCTACTCAATATTCTCAAATAACCTGAATGGGAAAAGAATCTGAAAAACAATAGCTATGTGTATCTATATATGTATAAGTGAATCACTTTGCTGTACACCTGAAACTAACACAACATTGTAAATCAACTATACTCTAATGTGAAATAAAATATTTTTAAATAAAGGAAAAAAAACCCCTGAAACTCTGTGCCCATTAATCGGAAACTCTCCATTCCTCCCCCCCACCTCTTAACAGCTGCTGTTCTACCTTCCGTTTCTATG
Source organism: Orcinus orca (assembly GCF_937001465.1). Lineage (NCBI taxonomy): Eukaryota > Metazoa > Chordata > Mammalia > Artiodactyla > Delphinidae > Orcinus > Orcinus orca. The sequence goes on from NC_064573.1 coordinate 17,730,100, forward strand.
AATTTGACTATCCTAGAGACCTCATCTATGTGGAATTATGCAGTATTTGCCTCTCTTGTGACTGGCATATTTCACTTAGGGTAATGTCCTCAGGCTTCACCCACGTTGTAACATGGGTCAGAATTTACTTCCTTTTTAAGGCCGGATAGTATTCCATCTTGTGTATAGAGCATACTTTGTTTACCCAATTATCTACCAATGCACACGAGAGTGGCCTCCACCTCTTGGCTATTGTGAACAATGCTGCTATAAATATGGATGTACAAGTATCTCTCTGAGAACCTACTTTCTGTTCTTTTAGATATACACCCCGAAGTGCGATTGCTGGACCATAGGGAAATTCTATTCTTAATTTTTTGAGGAACCACCGTACTGTTTCTATTGTGGCTATACCATTTTACATTCTCACCAGCAGTGTACACTCCTACCATTGTGAGCGAGCGTGCCTGCTCTCTGACACTCACATATTCCTTTTATTGCAAACTGTGATAATATCCTTTGCCCACTTTTCTCTTGAACTGTTAGACTTCTTTGTAAAGATTTTTTGTATTAAATGAGGGTTTTTTGTAATAAGTCCAAATATTGTTTTCCAGTTTGTTATTGTCTTGATTTTTGATTATGGAGACCTTGTTTTCCCTTAGACATGTTCCGTTTTGTTGTCGTCAAATTTATCTACCTACACTCTATGACTTCTAGGTTGTTTTATACTTTCTTTAGAAAGTCCTTTTCCTGCTTCCAGATTGTAACAAATTTTCCCATGTTTTCTTCAAGTATTTTGTGGTTTCTTTTTTAATGCTTGAATCTTTGATATACGTGGGATTCATTTTGTTCTCAAGTATGAGGTATAAGGATCCTACTTAATTTTCTTCCAGATTCCATTCTTCATCTCAGCAAGCGTCCAGTATTATTTTTTGTTTGTTGGTTTGTTTTGCGGTACGCGGGCCTCTCACTGTTGTGGCCTCTCCCGTTGCGGAACACAGGCTCCGGACGCGCAGGCTCAGCGGCCAAGGCTCACGGGCCCAGCCGCTCCGCGGCATGTGGGATCTTCCTGGACCGGGGCACGAACACGCGTCCCCTGCATCGGCAGGCGGACTCTCAACCACTGCGCCACCAGGGAAGCCCTGTCCGACATTTTTGAAGAGGTCTCATGTTAAGAAGATCAACTTGGAACATTGATGTTTTGCACTCGAATTAAAATGAATTATAGCTTAGGTTAAAGATAAAAATAAAAATAACATTTATTCGTGTTAATTAAGGGCAGTAATTTTATTTAGAAAAAACGTATTCCCTTACCAATGACATAATTTTAGGTTCCGGTTTTAATATGCAAGCAGATTGATGCCTGCTTTTCAAAAAACACATGTTCTGTGAAGTAAAGAATGTAGGTTGCAACCTCATTTCCTTGGAAGACAAAAGGGAAATAAAATTTTTTCAAGGTTAAAGGACTTACTTTTAAGGCAAAGTGCGTGTCATTTCACCATGGTGGGTTGACAAAAGTGCTCAGTTTGCAAGGAATTAAAAGATGAGCAAGACTGTAGTTCCAGAGTTGTCCAAGTATGTGATGTCACTAAAGGGAGAAGGGGTGATTTCAAGGGAAAGATTAAAAAAACAATCACCTAACTAAAACCATCTAAAGACCCCAAGTCAGGAGACCACCAAAATAGAGCCACTGAGAAAGAAACTCATTTGAGACAGAATCGCAGGGTAGCTTTTGCCTGGAAAACGTCAAAAATGCTGATGAATACGTGCCCTAATTAGTGTTAAATTGACCTTCTAGAAAATGTCTGAGTTATAGAACACTTTTAAAATAATTTGGAATCTTCATCGTATGTTGTACCTGATGAATGAAAAAATGCCGTTAAAGTACCCAATAGTTGCATTACTTTGCATACAGTTGCATCTAGTACTATTTTATATTCCACTCTTTTCACTGGACATGATTTTGTGTCCATATTTGCTTATAGCTACATGGTCCAGCCCTCATATTCTTTTAGGAGATACATAGTTTATAGAACTTTTAAAAAATTTATTTAAGGAAAGGAGTTTTATGACTTTCAAATTCAGGCAGTAACTGCTGACAGGACAAGGAGAAGTGAAAGTTGCCTATGCATTTAAGAGAATCCTGCAAGTGCTTTAACAAATAGATAAGATGTGCTTCAAATGAGCTCATCCATCGTTTGAATAAAAACTGCTGGGAAGGTGGTGCTTAAGCAGTTTGTGGTCTTTGATGCAAATAGGGTTGACATTCCTTTTGCTTATTACATTGTTCAAGCTTCCTTTCAAAGCTGGTGCCCCCAAACCTCAGCCCCGCTCTACAGAGCACTGGTCCCCAGCCCTGTCTGCACATTAGAATTCCGGTGCGGGGTGGGGGGGGGGGAGGTGCGGAAGGGAAGGGGACTTGGATTCCAGATATCCAGGCCTTATCCCAGATTAACTGCTTCAAAGAGGTCTGGATATTGGTAGTTTTTCAAAGCTCCCCAAGTGGTTATAAATGCAGCCAGGGTCCAGAACTACTGGTCAAGAGAATATGTTAACAATTCCATCATCTCTGTCCTTTGATTTCTATGAGGTCTATTTAGGTCACCAGAAAGCAAAAAGTTTATCTTGACTCCCCCTACATAGCAAATTTGTCAACATATCCCAATTGCTAAAATGAAAATGAAATAGCCTGAAATAAAGATGGAAATATTTATTCATTTAAAAAATATGTATTAAACATGTAATATGTGCTCTGTTTTAGATAATATGAATGATTGCAAAATGAATAAGACACCACCTCCCTGTTTTTTTTAGTATGACCGGAAAGATAAAAAATGTAAAATGGGGCTTCCCTGGTGGCGCAGTGGTTGAGAGTCCGCCTGCCGATGCAGGGGACGCAGGTTCGTGCCCCAGTCCGGGAAGATCCCACATGCCGCGGAGCTGCTGGGCCGGTGAGCCATGGCCGCTGAGCCTGCGCGTCCGGAGCCTGTGTTCCGCAACGGGAGAGGCCACAACAGTGAGAGGCCCGTGTACAGCAAAAAAAAAAAAAAAAAAAAGTAAAATGAATCCCAATAATACATGGCAAAATCTGTTTTGATTCACGAGAGATGTAGAGGCAGAATGCAAGCAGAGTTTAGTATTACTTCTAGTGGGGAAGGTTTTGAAAAGCAAGCGAGATTTGAGCTGCTCCTGCCTGCATAGCCTGAGGTGTAGGAAGCAGCTGGGCAGAGAAGAGCAGGAAGGAATCTAAGCCCGAAGGAACGACGTGAGAAAGGGCAGTAGCGTAGGGTGTATACGGGGAACAAGTGTTGAGTGTGGCTCCGGCCTTTTGGAGCAAAAGGATTAAAGGGTGCAATAACTCAGGTCTTGAATTTCAGTCCAAGAGTCCTACATTTTGTGTTAGTCATGTGAAAAGGGCCCCTCATGAGAGACATTTTCCCTTTGGAAAACGTGGTAATGTAGTGATGTAAAAATGCAAGATTGAAAAATGTTCTATCCTGATAGAAGCCCGGAGAAGTAACGATGTCTAAATCCATCCCTGTCTGGCCTAAGGTTTCCTAGAATTGTTCATTCTCCCAGCGTGGCCTCTGTGAAGGCTGGGTAAGTGCTCTGTGTTTTTTTCCCCCCTGCCACATTCAATAATGGTTAAAGACTTAATTATCTTTTTATGAGCCCAACAGTCCCAGTTTTCTGTTGCTCAAACACAAAGGCATCATCTGTCTTCGCAGACATTGAGTTGTTGAATAGGAGAGAAGGAACAGCGGCAGGAGGGATGGATGCATGCAGGATCAGGGGAAAGTGTACTCTGGAAACACAGAGCCCGGAGGAGCCGACCTGTGGATGAAATGAGATAAGGCCTGCTGCGCGTGCGCTCAACACCTTGCATGGTCCCTGGTCAGAACAGAATAACCGCCGAAAAACATTTAAGAGACTCAGGAACTAATGAACTCAAGGGAATAGGACTCTTGTGGTTTGTTTGTTTTTTGTAATTTTAAGAAACACTTTCTTTTATCTCTTACAGCATTATCATGAAATATTACAAAGACAAGAGTAGAACATTAACCTTATGATTTGTCAAAATCTCAGCATTAGGCCAATTTGTGCCACTTGTTTTTTGGAGGAATAAAACAAATACAGGCTGTACCTACAAAAATCTATGCAGTTTACGGTTTTAAATTTTGACACCGTGTTTATAGGTATTATTTGACAACTTCCTTTTTTAAATATTTTAGAAAATTAAAAAAACTTATTTTTACTTTTTATTTTTTTTAATTGAAGTGTAGTTGATTTACAATGTTTCAGGTATACAGCAAAGTGATTCAGTTATATATATATATATATATATATACATATCTGAATATATATGTTCTTTTTCAGGTTCTTTCCCATTATAGGGTATTACAAGTTATTGAATATAGTTCCCTGTGCTATACAGTAGGTCCTTGTTGTTTATCTATTTTATATATAGTCCTGTGTATCTGTTAATCCCAAATTCCTAATTTATTCCTCCCTCCCCTTTCCCCTTTGATAACCATGTTTGTTTCCTATGTCTGTGAGTCTGTTTCTGTTTTGTAAGTAACTTCATTTGTACCTATTTTAAGATTCCACATACAAGTGATATCACATGATATTTGTCTTTGAGCAACTCCCATTTTTACTTAACAATCTCATATGAGATTTACTCGTCTTGGTTCACTTTGATGGCTGTTAAGCGTATCCTGTTCTATGAAGACACCACAACCTGTTTATCCATTTGCATTTATAGATATTTGGGTGGTTTCCAAATGTTCACTTTACAACTGCTGCTGTAGTGAATACCTCTGTACGTGATTCCTGGTGCAGATGTGAGAGAGTCTTTTGGTCAATATGTCTAGAAGAGGAATTCCTGGGTCATTGGGTGTGAGCATTTCCAGCATTCTGTGGCCAAATTGCTCTAAAGAACAAACATAAAACAGAAACAGGATCATAGATACAGAGAGCAAATAGGTGGTTGCCAGGGGGGTGGGAGATGGGGAGATGAGAGAAATAGGTGAGGGGATTAAGAGGTACAAACTTCCAGTTACAAAATAAATGAGTCAATGAGTATGAAGTGTACGGTGTGGGAAATATAGTTAATAACGGAATGGCTTATCGTGACACATGGTATGTAAACCTATCATGGGGGTCATTTTCTAATGTACAGAAATGTCAAATCACTGTGTTGTGTACCAGGAACTAACATAGTGTTGTAGGTCGATTATATTTCAAACCCAAACAAACCCACAGGAAAAGAGATCAGATTTGTGGTTACCAGAGGTGGGAGTGGGGGGATGGAATTGGCTGAAGGCAGTCAGAAGGTACAAACTTCCAGTTATAAGATAAATAAGTACTAAGAATGGAGTGTTCAACGTGATGAATACAATTAATGCTGTTGGATGTTACAGATGAAGGTTGTTAAGAGAGTAAATGCTGAGTTCTCATCAAAAGGAAATAAATATACTTTCTTTTTCTTTAATTTCGTGTCTCTATGAGATGATGGATGGTCTCTAACTTACTGTGATCATCATTTCACGATGTATGTAAGTCACATCATTAGGCTGTACCCCTTACACTTATACAGTGCTGTATTGAGACATTTGGAAACCACCCAAATAAAACTGGAAGGAAAAAGAAGAGCACCAGATATCTTTTTTTTACATAAGTAAATATTACATAAGTCCTCAATCTATAACATATACAAAATATGATTTTATTGGTATACATTTTTCTTAGAAGTTTGAAATATTGCAGGCACTCAGTGGGAATAATAAAGTGGCTTTGGGACACAGGTTCTCAGAAACCTGTGGCATTTGGGCCAAACGTGGCTGCCAGCCCAACCTGTTTGCCAGAAAGACCCTGTCCCTTACCTACTGCCCACCCCACTCCCCTTGCTCACAAAATTTAGCATGATGTTAGTAGAACAGCATTTCCACCCCCTCTCCCCCTGGTCAGAAAAATGAGGGGGACACTTAGCCTGCAGTGCTGATCTCTTTTACCAAACTAATCCAAAGACCCAGAAGAAGCCCCATCAGGAGGCAGCAAGACTGTGCGGCAGCAGCAGCAAAGAGATAGCTGCCGATGCACGTGGACCAGAAAGAGGGGCGTGGGCTTTGCAGCCTGGTGATCTCATTGTGCATCCTGACTTGGCCACTAATAGCTATGGGACATGTCAGACGGGTCACCTCGCTGAGTCTCAGTTTCCTCATCTGTAATAAAGGGAATTTAAACACCTGCTTTTTTGTGTTCTTGTGAAGATTAAATGAAAGAAAAAGTGTTTTTACCTAGCACTGTGCTTTGCATGTGGCTCATTAAATATTTATTTTCCTTCCCCTTGGGAGAGCAATGGCAGGGTTCAAATGAGATAATATAGATGGAAGTACTTTGTAGTCTGGGAAGAGTCATCTCTGTGCCAGTTGGAATCCTGATGTGGTGTGACATTGACTCATTCCTGACTTGATGGGTCTGATCTGAATAGCTGGATACTTATTTTCTCTTGCGTGAGAGAAAGGGGGTAAGAACATCCAGAAAGGAACACGGGTGTGCAGGACTCTGGGAAAAGCCAGTGGGCAGAATGAGCTTTGAAAATGTTTCTGCAAGGATGTCCAGACTCTTTTCAGTCGCCAAATGACCAGTTTTATGAAGGATTTTGAAATATAATGGGATGCTCAAGATTTCATGCCCTACAGAGTGATTACATCAGAATGTGACCAAATCATTTCCCAGGTCATCACATATACCATTAGGCCAATGACATATACAATATTATCAACTTAATTTAGAGTATAGCTAAGGGTCTGTTTTACGGATTTGTACATTAAAAAAGTTTTTGTATTGGAAATTGTCTTTAAATCTGCAAAGAATATAGTCATTGGGATATCAGATGGGTCTGAACGTGGTGGTTTTCCTTGAGCAATCCTGAATTAGCATCATAGATATTGAAGATGGCATTAGCTAATGCTGCCCTTTGCCAAGAGGGACAGCTGTGTCCTTCTGAGCTTTTTGTACCCACCTGGGGCGCCCCTCTGCTGTGGGTTGGGCTCCCATAGTTCATCTTTGCCTCTCCCTTTGCTGATTCTCCCAATAATCTACCTTCTGGGGTTTGGTTAGGCTTCATTATACATCCTCATACTCCCAAACTGTGAAATCATTCTTTTCTTTAGAGCTCTTTCAAAATAGACATTGTTTTGTTTTGTTTTGTTTTTGACTGCTTGTGGGATCTTAGTTCCCCAACCAGGATTGAACCCAGGCCATGGTAGTAAGAGCGCCTAGTCCTAACCACTGGACCACCATGGAATTCCCATCAAAATAGAAGTTTTAATGTAATAAGCATTCTCGAAGTTTTCTTCCCAATTTTTCAGGTTCTTCTGGGCTGCCTTCTGAAAAATTCTTCCCCTTCTCTTTCTGTTAATTAGTTGGTCCTCAACTAGCTCCCATCTCTGGCATATAGTGTGTGGACAGGAATGAGCTAGTGGAATAAATAGTTGCCTTAAGGAGTTACCTGCTCCATTCTCTGACATGCCCCATTTATGGCCCTTTGTAGATTTTCCATTTTTTAGTTTCTCTTATCATAAAACTTTCCTGGGAGCTGATCACCTTACAACTAGTATCTTAACCAGCTGCTAACGGTAGTGGACCAGCTTGTTCTTGGGAGAACAAGCTTCTGGAGGGAACTGGATTGGAATGGGTCTTTTTTAAGAAAAAGAGTAATGGTACAGGTGGCAGAAAGATTCCAAAACCTCTGCTTCATAGTTTTTACTAGGGTTTCAGACTGAATCAGAGGGAAGGATTCATGAAATGCTTTGCTTTGTTTTCTAAGTATAGGAAAGATCAAAATGGACCAAATTGACTCAGTGTGAGAATGAAGTGGGAAGAAGGGCGCATCCGTTGATTTCCATTTTGGCTGAAGAGTATGTGTGTGTGTGTGTGTGTCGGAGGGAGAGGTCCCACCATAAGTGATGACAATTGATGTTAGTGATCTGAGGGAAGGATGTTGAAAAAGAATGAGAAACTTTTTGAGTCAGTCCGTTGTTAGTAACCAGTGGTTGTTAAGATTGGGTGTTACAAAGAGGTGTGAGAAATAATGCCTGCTTTGTAAAAAACTTTCATCTCATAGAGGAGTCAAGATGTATAGAGAAAGGTAACATTGCAGTAGGGGGCCAGCTGAGTTTAGAGCCAAGTGAGACACAATTTGGAAGTCAGAGGAGGGCTGGGCAGGATAAGAGAGGCTCCCAGAGGAGGTGGCCCTTGAAATGGGCCTTGAAGGATGAGGAAGGTTCAAAGGGGCAGAACATTCCAGATAAGGAGGACTCCAAGGTCTGTCTGGAATGCAGGCAGGGAGCAGTGTGCTGATACCCAGTATTTGTTAAGGAGATTAATGGAGGAGAAGCCAGGAGAGAGAAAAATCCGTTGGGATAGTATATGGGGAATCTTGGATCCATAAAGGGTGGAGGCCCAGGGATGTGCAGGAATGGAAATGTTCATGAAGAAAGAAGCAAGATGCACGCAGTGGTTGCTGGGAGAAGGCAGCTTGGCTTGCATGAGGGCCAAGCCTCTGATGAAGAGCCCTGGTTGAGCTGTAATCCTGAGAGGTAGGGACCAAGTGGAGAGGGGAGAGGGATGTACAGGCTATGTGGGAGGGACTTTGTGACAGTTCAGAGAGCTGTGTGGACCACCCGCTTTGCTCTGACACCCTAGGGAGATCAACACCAATAGGAATGGAAAGGCTGGTGGGATGGGCATACTCAGGGAATCTCAAGGGTTAACTTCTTTTTATTAATATAATTACTTTCATGTTTTTCTGTTTTCTTTTAAAATAATTTCAAACTGAAAAAAAGGTTGCATAAAAATAGTATAAAGTATAGTTTTTGGTTCTAGAGCATCTGAAAGCACGTTGCAGACTCAGTGTGCTAGGACTTCCAATTACAATACTTTAGTGTGTAATTCCTACAATGCAGGACATTCTCCAACATGATAGGATGCACCCATCAAAATCAGGAAGGTAACGCTGAGCCGTTACTAATATCTGATCTTTCGACCTTTTTCAGGTTTTTCCAATTGTCCCAACAGCATCCTTTATAGCAAAAGCATCCAGTGCAGAATCACACATTGCCTTTAGTTCCCATGTCTCTTTAGTCAGGAAAAAAGGAAGGGAGGTTAGGGAAGGAAGAGAGGAAGGGAGAGAGGGAGGAAGGATAGAAGAAGGAAGGAAATTCCTTGTACATTTCACAAACCATCAGCCCTGCCTGGAAGCAGCAACAGACAGCGCTCAATACTTTATTTTCCTTTTATAACCCAGTCAGCTTTCAATTTTCTGCCCAGATGAGTGGAATGGACAAATCTGGAATAATGGATTTTCGAATGTATTTTGCAACAGTCTTTGCGGTGCGCGGGCCTCTCCCTGTTATGGCCTCTCCCGTTGCGGAGCATAGGCTCCGAACGCGCAGGCTCAGCGGCCAAGGCTCACGGGCCCAGCCGCTCCGCGGCCTGTGGGATCTTCCCGGACCGGGGCATGAACCCGTGTCCCCTGCATCGGCAGGCGGACTCTCAACCGCTGCGCCACCAGGGAAGCCCTGCAACAGTCTTGTAGCTTTTTTTTTTCTGGCTTCATTTAACTTCTATCAGCATATACGCAGGTCAGAGACATGCTGGCTAGAAGTGTGATCTGTTCACATGTCACCCAGTAGAAAATGGAGATGTTTCGGTACTGCAGTTATCCTGCTTTAGGGGATCAGCGCAGCTCCATGACATAGATCCTGCTCCCACTGTGGACCTGAGCACGCTCATTTGCTTTAGTTTCATCTTAGAGTCCAGAGACCCAGGCTCGCCTTGATTGGTGACAGGTGATCAGGTGACCTTCCCTCTCCAAATCCTACGTATACTTCAATGTGTGATCAAAGCCCCAGCTTCTCCAGCAACTTCTCCTCTGACGATTCCAACCCTAACAGAGAGTTCTAGTTCAGAATTCCCACTACTGATCTCCTATACTGCCTTAATCATACAAGGTACTTCATCATACACCGTGTATATTGTTAGTTACTTTTTCTGCAGTTGAATTCCGAATGCTGCCTTGTAACTAGGCTTTCCACTCTGCCACTACTGCTGGGAGTGATTTCCAGCTGTCTTTGTACCTCTGTGTCTTACACTCACGGGGTGAGTCCTGGGTTGGAGCTTTGGATGGACCTGCCATTTTCCTGTGCTCTGTGTGCCAGTGGGGAGAAGAGAGAATGTGTGGCTCCTTTGGTGCGGCTGCATTCATAGGAGCATCAGAAATCACCCAGGGAAGGAGCTCTTAAATAGTAAGGCTGTTGGGTTGTGAGGGAGCCAAAAAAGAGCGAATGCTCACCAAATGTTCACCATACTTACACATGATATATTACATATAACGTTAAAAATTCGAGCCCCAATTTTCCTATCTATGAGCTGCGAATAATACTATTTACCAAACAAGGCTTTTTAAAGACTAGATAAGATGATATGTATAGTCACATACTGCCTGACGTGAGTTAGCACTTAACAAGTGTCAGCTGCCCTCTCCCGCTATGAGTTTCTGAATCATTTACTGGGAAAATTATTCCCCACAATCCTCTAGAGCTACTCTCTGTTCATCGCAAGTTTAAAGGAAATCTCTCCAAACAATTCCCCACTACTTCTTTCTGTGTCTATTTGAATGACTCCAAGCCTTGTTTGCAACAGAAGATAGTGACAGCCTGCTTTTGTTTTATTTTATGATATGTTTTCCTTAACGAACAAATCACCACTTAGGAGCTTTTCTGATTCTTATTTTATTTCATTTCTTCTCGATGATTTTGAGATTCTGAACGGATTAGGATTAATCTGGCTTTGAGGTTTGGGGATGCCTCTGTCTCACTGCCTCTCATAACTGACAGCACCAAGGAGACCCGGAGAACCAGAGGCCGGCCCACTATCAACTTGACAGAAGATGTGGGTGTCATCACGATTGGCAAAGTCATGAGTAAATACGAGTCTGTGGTCTCAACTGAGTAACTAGCAGTAAACCAAGAATTGATTCTGTTGTAAGGGTCAAGTTTCTCCAAAGAGCAGATGGAAGCGCTCAGTTGAATATCACCTCCGGTCACAAACACTGCTTCCTCTCCTACCCAACTGTAGGTGTTCCTTCAGTGTTCCTTATTATCTTGACTCATTTTTGACACGTACCAACAGTGGAGTTGGGACCCTGCTGCTGCTGCTGTTGTGAGTGACCTTCACAAACAAGTCATGCGAAGGAGATGAGTCAATCATAGTCTGTGTGGATCCTACCACCCAGCCTCTAGGCTGTGGGGTGAGGCAAGGGGGCTGCCCCAGTGGATGGCCAGGAAGGACCTGGGGGGTGACTTCTTCCCTCACCAAGAGTCACTTCCGGGCTGCCATTTGGCAGCAGAAATTACTTCTGCAAAATTGCTAGTATAAGTTAATGGGGCCCAGAGTACAAATAACTGGCAGGTCAGCCACAACCTGGACTGATTCGCTCCTTCCCATCCTGAGCTGAGACACGGCTGTGCTGGATATGGTGTGAGAATTCCTCCTCTCTCTCTCTTTTTTTTTTTAATATTCCCATTGCACAAGCCCATAAAAGGTTCATGCATTCTATAACATGACACCTCTTTGATGCTTAACTCTTTACATATGATCCCATTAAGGGGGGATGGGTAGCACTGCCAAATTCAAAGAGGGCCCACACAGCGATGGAGAAGTTAGAAAATAGCCTGGCTTTCTGGGTGTTCCCATGAAAGCCCATCTCTCTTCAGATTTATGGCTCTCATTTTCCTCATTTGTTTCCTTCCTTCTCTCCTTCCGTAGATAATTAGTCTACATGCCTCAGCTGTTGGTGCATCCATAAATATTTGCTGAATAAATGAACAGGAAGTTCGATTGTCAATGTCTATCAAGCCTCAGGATGGGCCAGGAGGACCAAAAAGTGGCTGTAGTTGACTTGTACTGAGGTGGTGCCCTGAGATGGGACACCTCGCTCACTCCCTGGGTGAGGCAAATAGGAGCATTGGGAAAGAAAAGAAAAGAAAATGATGAAGACACTTAGTTTTCTCCCATCTGGGCTTCCTTTTTAAAGAAAGTTATTGGGTTGGCCAAAAAGTTCGTTCGGGTTTTTCCATAACATCTTACAGAAAAACCTGAACAAACTTTTGGGCCAATCCAATATTTAGGAAGTAGAAAGATAGGCTAGTAGGTATGAGAACACAAAAATATATTTTACAGCCAAATGTAGTCCCCTGGCTTAGCATGGTGATAACTAAAGGGGTGATGTAGATGAAGGAGGCACAGCGAGGTACTAGATGATTCAGTGTTGGGAGCCAGCCACCTGAAATCCCAGGGGCTTCTTGAGGTAGCTCGCTGTTCTAGAGACTTAATTACTGTTGTAACTCATGACAGATACATAATGGCGTGTCAGCGAGGCGAGTTTTCATGCTGAACTGCAACCTGGTGGAAGTAAATGATGTTTCTCCCTCCTTCCCCTGCAAACTGACCCACCAGCTTTTTGATACACATCTTGTTATTCCTTTCTCATCATTCTTAAACAGAAATAGCAGAAGTGACATGATTTCATGTAGAGCGCACATAAAACTTGTAGAATCAGAGAACCTTAAATTTTTAGAGTGTATTTAGCTGATTAAAAGAAGGTCCGTCAAATTCCAGAGAATTTTGTTTTCAAAAAACATTAAGTCAAATTTTAATTTAGGAACTTTGAAATCTCTTTTTCTCCATAAATACATACTCTTCCCTCCCTGTTTCATCATGTCAGATCCAAATCTCACTACAGTGCAAGGAATTGTGAATAGAAAATGGACAGTTTCTTTGGAATAGAAAGTCGAAGATAGAATCCAAAACTGTGAGGAAAAATCTGGAGGAATTTTATTACCTGATCATGTAATTGTTTTACTGAACAGAGCATGGGTAGTCCTTAAATTTTTACATCTGTTTTTCCAAAGAGTCAGCCTTCATTATCCTGTAGTCACTAATTTAAATTTAAAACTAGAAAAAAGCACACGATTATCAAACTCCTGAATATGAGGCCAGAAGTTTAGAAAATTATTTTCAATGTAGGAGCTTCTCACCTTTTCTTGAAGATATTTCTTTTGGTCTCCCATGAACCTACAAGCGTCTAAGAGGACCCAAGCAAAGGAGAGGTCTGTAGTGGAAGATTTATATTTATAGACCTTGATGAACTGAATACATTTACAAGCTGCATTTTGAAATCATAATGATCTAATGTGAAGTAATCAAAATTCCAAAATCATCTAATCAAGAATGACATCAGAGGCAAACAATCTCTAGATGGAGTAGGTATAATTCCCTCTGTAAATCTTCAGTTTAGAGCAGATGTTCTAATTCCATGAATTAAGTCAAGAAGTGTTGAGCTAAGTTGTCCAGAAGACAGTTATTTAGGAAAGGTGAACCAACTTGGTTTTCTTAAAGAGGTACCTCACTGCTCTATCATCTAGCTCGTAACTAGGAGAGAATTGGGCCGTCAAGCAAAGCACAGAGGCCATTGCCAAAGGAAAAGTGTGCTTTGAAAGGACAGCCTTGGGGTGACCCGTGTCCTGCAGAAGTGAGAATATTCTTCTGTGGGAGATTCTTTTCCTATTCTTGTCTCTCAGCCCTTTCCTGTAGGACTGAGAACAAAAAAGAACAGCAAGTTCCTGCAGATTTTCAATTCCAAAGAGTAACTATTTTGGTTCATTGATCAAGCGAGACATATGGATTCAGAAATACAAGATCTGTATGTTTTAACATCTCATCATCTGGCACCTTGATTAGGTGGACCTCCTACAGCAGGAGGGTGGCTATGGAATGTATTGATACGATCTCAGTTACTGCAACATTTGGGCCCTGGCCCCTGATCTAGAAACAGAATTGTCGGTTCCAAAGTTCTGTTGGTAACAGTTTATGCAGTGTTGTCAGAAGCTGCATTCATTCTTTACTGTTTTCTTATTGCTTTTATAATAAATATTTACAGATTTATTGCATACTTATTTTCCAAATGGATAGACATTTTTAGAAATGACATTTCTGAAAGTGCAGAAGCTATCTGGCACATATACAGTGTATCATACCATGTGTTTTCTGACAAGAGCATCATCGGAACTGTCTCCGTAGTTTATCTGATGAAACTCTTTTGCAATACGTTATATCAAGTTTATGGCCCCATTCTTCTCCTCTATGCTTTTTATTTTTACATCTGACATAGGGAAAATGGCAAGATTTTCTTTATTCCCTAGCAAAATAATCTGTGAAAGCTGCATGAACTTCTCTCTTCTCACAAATGGAGTGGGAGATCCTGCATCCCACAGCCTGTCTCCTCCATTATGTCAACATATTTATTGAGTCTGCTTTTAAGGAGTGGGATAGAGGAAAGGAGAAAGTCGTGTAGGAAACTGTAAGGTGTCTTATTGTTTCAACCATAAATTATTTTCAATATGCCTTGACATGAGACAAAGGGTGCTACACTGAGAGAATCCTCTTGACCATTTTGGTGTCCCAAGTGTAATGTGAAACGGTAGATTGGCTATTTTTCAGACAAACTATAAAAATGTTCCAATACCCGCAGAAAAAGAAGCTCTATGACATTCTTAGGCGTATAGCAAAATAGAGTGGAATGGGGCAACAGCATGGTTAGTTGTCTTGGTTTTGAAAGAATCAGGTGCTCTGGAGGTGAGGTATTTTGAAATTTTCCATCAAAGTTTCAGGGTTTAAAGAAGTATCTATTGAAATATTCACAAAAAGCAAGGAATAACATCGTAGCCTCTTTGTTAACTCTCGACTTTTATTTGAGGCCATATAGGAGACCTTACTTATGATCATTCTTCTTGACCTGTTTTGTCCCCCAAATAATCCCCAATGACAGGTAAACTACACCATTAGAGGAAAAAGAAAATAAAAGACAGGTTATGTGTCTACTTAAGTTGAAACTGCCACTAAGAACAATGTGTGGTGATTCAAGGAGGGAGATTTTGATTAATTACAAGAAAAACTTTCAAACCATGGAAGCTTTTAACAATGAAATAGCCTTCTTGTTAATAGATGTGTTCAGGCAGGGGCTGGCTGGTTACCCAGCACGATTAATTTAAAGGGATCCCTGCATTGTATTATCTGATGTCTTAGGTCTCAATTGCATCAGTTGCAAGCGTTCTAAGAATCAGTGTTTTATCAATTTACATATGTAAAATTTCATTAAAGTGATATTTCACTAATTTGTAATTTGGAATAATTGGGCTGAAGTCTTTCATTACATAGCATATATTTTTTTCTTTTTAAAGAGAGTATAAGATTAGACGAAGATTATAAAAACACTTAAGTTGCTGTGTTTAAATGCTCTTAGAAACATCGATCTATTTAGAAAAATGATATACTCATTATAAACTATTAAATATTGATCTCTATTAGATAATATATTTATTATAAACTTGAAAGTAATAAACTGTATTTCTTTGGATGTACTTTACTCAGGAAGATTTTTTTGCCTTCTAAAATAAGTCTGAGTTAATGAGACGTTACATATATTTATCTACATAAGCTAAAGGATATTTTTTAAAAGGTAAAACCATGACTCTTATACAAATATAAAATGAACACATGTCAAAGATTTTATTTAACTCTTTAATTAATGAGAGAACCAGAAAAGTGTTATAGCTAGTTCAAAGTAGAGTCCAAAGACCAGGCATATTTATAGGCCGTTAGTAGTACCCAACTTAATTTGTTTAAACAGATGCAAAACTGAGTTCTTCCACCATGGGAGATGGATGTCATCTGAACCTCCAATGGACAGATTTTTGCCTTTCTACGGATAGGGATTAGTTGCATTTCTACTAGGTGTCTACAAATTAACTTCGGTCTCTTCAAAGTTGTTAAGTAGCCTGATCAAAGACAAAGAAAGGCAGAGAAAACCTGCATAGATGAGCTAGTCAGTGAAATCACTAAATTTCAAACTCTTTCTCATTTTTCCTCTCACACACACACATGCTATCAAGCTCTTTCCCTGGGAAATTAGAGAGATGCTGTGTTAGACGTAGTATCCCTATATATTGACATTGAATCAATTGCTTCTACGTTCAAGACTCAAGTGAATTTCAGAAATTGTTTATCTCACTTCCTACTCCCAGTCCTAATAATATTGGGGATTATTATGTCAAGAAGTCCAAGATTTATTGACGAGATGAGTAAGATGGACACATGGAGGATAGGGAGGTTAGTCCATGTTCTCAGGTGGATGTGTCCAGGTAGAGCTGAAGTCCTTCAGCAGTGATGTGGCATACTTTTTTGGTTTTTAAAGTTTTTAAGATCAAAAATGCAGGAATGGGCTTCCCTGGTGGTGCAGTGGTTGGGAGTCCGCCTGCCGATGCAGGGGACATGGGTTCGTGCCCTGGTCCGGGGGGATCCCACATGCCACGGAGCGGCTGGGCCCGTGGGCCATGGCCGCTGGGCCTGCATGTCCGGAGCCTGTGCTCTGCAACGGGAGAGGCCACAGCAGTGAGCGGCCCGTGTACCGCAAAAAAAAAAAAAAAAAAATGCAGGAACGGTGTCATCAGGAAAAATGATGTCACTGTCAGATAAAAGATAATAAAATATTTGGAAAAAACCCCACCTAGGTCATACAATGTCCAAATGGCTGCTGTCAGGTCAAAGGGATCACTTTAGAGGACTGAGCAGTTAGTTGTCTCAAGAACTTGGGTATATTTTTTGGATTATCCTCAAAGATGTGACAATGTTGAACTTTCCCTTAGTCCTGTGCTTCCAAAGAACAGTGTGATGGTTAAAAAGTCCCCCTATCCTGTGAATTCCAGGGAATGGCAAACCTCAAAGGATGACCTTGCTCAGTTATTCTGAGATAAGGCCCGTTTCCATCCTTTCTTAAGAACCTCTTACAGCAGAAATTAACACAACATTGTAAATCAACTCTCCTTCAATAAATTTTTTTTAAAAAGAACTTCTTTAAGACTCCTGGACAACTTCATTGTTTATCTGCCTCCAGAAACCCTAGACCTCTTTCTTTTCTTTGAGATATTCACTACTAATGAACATTCTCCTTATTATAACTACCTGAATAAAATCATCTCCTTAATTTGTCTGGTGCATTTTGCAAAAGTTGGAATTACATTTTTGGTCATGTGAGGGTAAATTTGGTTTCCGGAAATGATAAAAATCACAGGGATACAAATACCTTCAAGAGGTGAGTGGTCAAGCTGGACAATGCCATTTTGGGTCAAAAACCCTGTATTAAAGTGTAAATGATTTTCTTGTGTGACATATAGGTAAGCCATATGTTTTCAAACACAATCCAAGTAATGGCAGCAATACTAGAATAAGTTATAGCCTCTTGGGCAAACATATTGAAAGGACACCGCTAATTGTTTTTTGAAACCATTAAATATTAAGTATAATTTCTGGTACATTAAAGGAACCAGACATTTACCTCCCTGTGCCTTAGTTTCCTCATCTGTAAAACTAAGGGGTTGGGCTAGATGACTGCTAATATTACCTTTTTAATACTGTGAGCTCTTTTTTAAAAATGATTACTAAATTAATTAATTTGGCTGTGTCGGGTCTTTGTTGCTGGACGCGGGCTTTCTCTATTTGCGGCGAGCGGAGGCTGGCTACTCTTCGTTGCGGTGCGCGGGCTTCTCATTGTGGTGGCTTCTTTTCTTGTGGATCATGGGCTCTAGGATGGTGGGCTTCAGAAGTTGTGGCATACGGGCTCAGTAGTTGTGGCACACGGGCTTAGTTGCTCCGTGGCATGTGGGATCTTCCCGGACCAGGGCTCACACCCGTGTCCCCTGCATTGGCAGGTGGATTCTTAACCACTGCGCCACCAGGGAAGTCCCACTGTGAGCTCTTTGGTTATTCCTGGGTTCAGCTTTTTCAATACAATAAGGTCACTCAGGTTCAGTTTCCAGGTAGCTAAGCAGTGAAGAAATCAAAGGCTTGGTATTTCTTCTCTGTAATTCATCTCTGATCTGAATTCTTGAATGAAAACTATCCTATCTTGCAATGTAGTTGCCAGCAGTTTCTAAGGGGAAATAGGTTTCTGTTCATGTAAAAAATCCCCTCAATGAGGATCATTAAATACTAGAACATGGATAGGCTGAAGGAGGCTGTTTAAAACAGAAGAGAAATATTTTGATGAGTTTGACTTAAGCTGTAAGATCCTAAGGCTAAAGCCTATTTTATAGCACTTTGTATATGCTAGACACTGTTCCAAGTGGTTTAAATCATTAAGGCATTTAATCCTTCTACCCTATGCAGTAGCACTGCTGCCACTGTTACCATTTTCCTGTTGGAGACACTGAGGCACAGGAGTTAGAAGAGCTTGTCCAAGGTCATAGAGTTATAAGGGAGAAAGCCAGGGTGTGGAGCCCTGTCGTCTTGGGCTGAGTTTATGCTCTTAACCACCATGCTCTGTTGCTTCAGCAGCATAGAGGTAGCCCTTCATGGCCACTGATGGCCCTGTAATTCTACAAAAGGAAAAGAATCTTCCATGCAGCTATGCAAACTTCACACTCACAAAGGGAATAAAAGGAAGTCTCAGGGTAGAGATGTTTTGAAGAATGAAATGCCTTACCCAAGGTCATAAAATGAGTTGGCCATGAAGCCACCGTCTTTTCATCTCCAGCTCTCAACCTCTTGTTCATTGCTTGTTTATTCTTGCAGCTGACATCGTGGAGAAAAATGAATCTCTTTTAAGAGTTTCCTTCTTAGAGCTTGTCATGCTACAGAATTCTTTAATGTTTGGAGCTCATGGTAATATGTGGTCTTTGCTAGAACTCCTGTGGTTTGACACCAGCCTCTACTCGAGATTATGGCAGATTTTGTTTCCTTAAAGAGCTGGCCACTCTCAGAATTTAGGCTTGAGAGAACAGAAATGAGGTTGGTTTGGCTCCAACAAAGCAGTCAAGTGTAACTAATACTGTGTTATTAGCACGGGGTGAAATTTCCAACTTTCAGTATCTTGATGAAACATAGACAATAATAATTGCGCAGTGACGTTTTCTAACCTTTCTAACCTGTATTTTACTCCCCAAGACCATGATCCACTTTGCATTCTCAGACAATAAGCCAGGGAGCTTGAAAGTGTGCCACTCATGGAGAAGGATGGCTCCCCCCTAAACAGCTACATTTGGCAAATTGAAGTCTCCAGAAGTCTTAAAAATTTCCAGGTACTGAAATGTTCTTCTTAATGACAGATTGAAATAGTTGTCAAGGCTCCGATGGAGTGAGAATCCTTCATTAAGAGGTTCTGAAGAAAATCTGAGGAGCTGAGTTGGTGGAGTCCCCAAGTGTGATAAGAAAACATTTCCTGCATCCCCGTGGTTATTTAATTAATCAATTGCCTTGAGATGTTCTATTTAAAAATACAGTAGGAATGAAACAATATGATGTATTAAAATCACAGTGGTCTTAGTCAAGGCCCATTAACATTCCAAGTATAGGAATCTATACACATATCTTTATTGGGGTTTGTCTAGCATTTCTTTCCTGTAGGCATTTTGGAAGGCTTAGAATATGGTGTATGACTTTGAAATGCACTTTATAGCTGTCGGGAATTAAGTGATCAGGGCCAGTGTGAATTTCTTTAGTGAAAAAAGAAAGCAGTGGGAAGAGTCAGAGCGAGTTCACAGCCTAATAATGAGATCAGCTTGGAGATGAGCTCTTCCTTGGGTTCTTCAGGACTTTCCTTTCTTCCCTCCTATGTCCCAGTCTGGTGCTCAGTCCAGGCAGCTTTCTTCCCCTGGAATGCTGATAAGTTTCTGACTTATCAGCTGGCTTCTTCCTGATTGCAGACTCTTTTTGCTGGAGAGGAAAACATATACTGAGGTTTGAGCAGGGCACACTCTGGCCTCTGAGAATGTGGTAAGGCTGTTCTTGGTGGAGGGGTAGTGTGTAGACTAGAAAACTTCAAGAATTAAGAGCCAGGAGACACAAATCACTAGTCAGCTCTGACTCCAGACTTTGAGAAAAAGATTTAAACCCACTGAATACCACTTTTTTTTTTATCACTTGGAAATTAGGGCATTGGCTTGTTATTAATTCTCAAACTTCCTTTAGCCTCAGGACTCACCCTTCAAAGGAAAACATTTACATATGTTTAATAAGAGCAAATTGAAGGTAGAGTTGCTCATTTGGAATGGGGTAAGCCTGAGCTCCACTCATCCCCTGGGCTCTCCCTGCAAGGATGCCCTTCCTTGGCCTCTTTTAGCCCCAGAAGGGTTCCAAGGAACACAATTTGAGAACTAGACCAGATGCACATTGAGGACGCTAAAGAATTCTTCCCAGCGGAGGATACAAATGTAAGGTGAAGACCCTTCCTTCCATATGTAGAGATGTAGTTTGTGTGGAGGAGACCAAGGTAAAGAATATTAAATGGAGGACAATTAAGTGCTACACTGTGAAGTACTCACCACAGAGAACTCTCCTAGCTTTGCCTTTTCCCAAGTGAGACTTATTTGTGACCGTGCACTTAGAATAGTGGGTCTTAAACCTTTTTGGTATCTGACCCATTTGAGAAACTGGTGAAAAATCCACATAACAACACAACAACATTTTGAAAGTAATTTCAAGGTCTTCCAGATGCCCAAAGCCCAACCACCGGTTGTGGAGCAAAACTCCACCTCAAAGACCTCCCACGGATGTAGTTGCTAAGCTCAGATTCACCCAAAGGCATTCATGGTTGACCCTACCTGGATTGATGCCAGAGGTATTTGCATTTTTAGGCAGGACTTCTGAAGATGATATAACTCAAAGGAATGGCTCTAACACTGGGAATGTGGAGACCCACTGGCAGGCCAGTAAGGGGTTCTTTTTAACAGTCTTAGGAAAAGTCGATAATATTTTTTGCAAGGACACAAGCATTATTATTTTTATTTTTTTTATTGGAGTATACTTGCTTTACAATGTTGTGTTAGTTTCTGCTGTACAGCAAAGTGAATCAGCCACGCGTATATATATATCCCCTCTTCCTTGGATTTCCTTCCCATTTAGGTCACCACAGAGCATTGAGTAGACTTCCCTGTGCTACACAGTAGGTTCTCATTAGTTATCTATTTTATACAGAGTAGTGTATATATGTCAATCCCAATCTCCCAATCCATCCCACCCCCTTATTATTTTTATTGACTTCCGAATGCTATCGAGATCACTTTCAATCACCCCTGATTTAAATGTGGCATACTAATTTCAGGAGAAGGTGTCTGCATTACCTCCTGCTCATCTGTGGTAGAATTGTTTCCAGAAGCTCCTATCTATGAATATGCATGCTGCTCCTCCCTCAAGAGGTGGACTCTGTGTCCTCTCCCTTCTGATCCTGTCTGGCTTTGACTTGCTTTGACTGACAGACTCTGGCAAAAGTGACACTGGGCCCAGTATGGGCCTCACTTTTAAGAAGACTGTCAACTTCTCCCTTGGCCCCAGCCTCTCTCTCACGCTCTTGCGGCTCGTTAAATCAGCTTGGGCTCAACTAGTAAATGATGAGAGGTCACAAGAGAGAGGCTCTGGAAGATGAGAGGCCATCTTGGGTGATCCAGCTCCAGCTGAGCTCTCAGCTGAATGGCACCACATGGGTCATCTTGTGCTATACATCCTGGAGAAGAAGAACCGCCCAGCTGAGCTCAGCCCACCCACAGAATCATGAGAAAAAATGAATTGTCGTTTTAAGCCATTAGGCTTGTTATGCAACAGTAAATTACTGAAATATTATTCCTCAGGCATTTACAGGCAAAATAAATTTCTTAGTTTCCCACATGCAACTCAAAATCCTGAAGTTATTTCTTAATTGTTGAGCTATTTCATCACTACTTCTTGTTTAATATAATTCATTGCTTCCACTTTGAGTTCTCAGAATCCAACAGAAAACACATATATCACCAGTTGACCAGTAAGAACCATGTGTGTCCAAGCACTCACTTTGAGGACTGACCTTTTTGAAGAGAGTCTGGGACTGGAAAGATCTGTCTTTGTGATTTTCAACTTTATGGTGATCATGTAAATTGTTAATTCATTGCCTTTGTCTTACTTCAGATAAATGATGCAAGTTTCTTTTCCAGGGAAAGTGATCCAGAGTGAAAAACACAAATGGCTTCATTGTAAGGGGTGGTCTAGTTTGTACATTTAAAATTTTTCAATGATTTATTGATTATTTTGTTTTCTAAACGGTCCTGTTTGGAATGTGGCACCACAGTGTCTATAAAATGGTTGAGTGAAAAACAAAACAAAGTAAAACAATGAAAGCAGTGACTTGGTGGGCATTGCATGCCTAAGACAGTGTGCTGAAAGTCAGAGATTGTTCTTTTTTGTTTTTTCCTTTGGCCTGGTTCTGTTCACCAATGACTAGGCTAATGGCCAGGGGCAGCAATAAAATCACCCATGAGTAGCTTTTCCTGGTGGATATGGTGTGATTTATGTGACTGTGGCTCCTCCATAACCCCCTTAACCTCCACCCACCCCACCAAGTTATATAAGTTTTTCAGAACCCAGAATACAGAAGAATGTGTGTTGGGGCAGAGAGAGAGAATTTAGAGCAATTGTAGCACAAGAAGATCAACATTTTTTGATTTTACCTGAAAATAAAGTTGCTGCTGCTGATGTGTGTGTGTGTGTGTGTGTGTGTGTGTGTGTGTGTGTGTGTCTGTGGTATCATACTTGTGTAAGAAACATAAAACCATAAAGTTTTACGCAGGGAGGTTTGGGTAAGACAGAAAGAGGAAGGGGGGATTATAAAAAGGAGAAGGGAGACAGGTGTAGGGTAGTCGGTTGGAAAGATGTGTCCTCATCAACCCGCTGGGCCAAAGTCCCAGCGTAGAAAGGTGTTCTAGAAAGTTGGGGGAATGTCACGTGTAATTAACAACAACCACAAACAGACAAACGAAAACCCAAAACAGTTTTACTTAAGGAATTTTGTAGAGTCAAAAGCATCTATTTAAGAACAAAATAATTTCCTTTTTAGCTAGGCCTATGTGTGGCTGACTTTTGAATTATATAACTGTGGAGGAAGGAGATTCAAATGCAAGAAAGAGAAAACATTAGTTGAGCGGGGTGGATTGAACTGGAGTGGAGCAAGGCCAGTATGGGGAGAGAGGAAGATAAAGGAGACACAGGAGGCCTTTGGGCTGAGGGAGAAGCAGAGGAAAAGAACACATCAGAAGGAAGAGAAATGAACAGACCAGGAAGAGCCAGTCGGAGAAAAGGCAAATGGCAAATGAGATACAGGCATGAAAATCTGGGTGAGCATTTCAAGAACCA
This sequence comes from Orcinus orca, assembly GCF_937001465.1. NCBI lineage: Eukaryota > Metazoa > Chordata > Mammalia > Artiodactyla > Delphinidae > Orcinus > Orcinus orca. The sequence continues at coordinate 17,753,359 of NC_064573.1, forward strand.
AAGGGACCTGCAAGAATGTGGGTTCTCTTCCTTCTATAATCTGACCTTTCAGTCTCTCAGAATGAAATATGGGTGTGAGACTGATAAGCAGGAAAAGCAAGGAGGCCAAGGTCGTGGATTTTCTATCTGTGTGGGTCACATGTCAGCTCTAAACGAGATTCTGTGCCTTAATGCTGGTTAGCCATTTAATAATTCATGTCATTGGGCCCCAGGCACAAGGATGAGAGAGTATGCATGGCCTCTAGACAAGCCAAATTTATGACCAGGGAGTGGTGCTTCAATAATTTTATCTTTGCACACCCAGAGAGCGTATTGCTACTTTAATGTTATTTGTATCATCCGTCCATTATATCCTTGGTAGACTATCCATCATTTTCTTTCTCTGATCTAGAGCTTTTGAGTACGTTGATGAAGACATGGACAGACTAGTGGCTCCTTTCTTCATTAAAACTAAGTAATCTGTTGTTTTATATATGTATATACATATATATATATACACATATATTTCTTAATCTATTATATATGGAGGCTTAAAAGAAATCTGTTTGGATCTCTGGAATCTTCAAATTGATTGACTCACAAGATCTGTATTTTCCTTTGTGTCTTTACATAGATTAAATTTTTTGTTGTAACAGGAGTTTATATATATATGTGTGTGTATATATATCTATTTACTTATTTAATTTTATTTAAATTTTGTATTGAAATATAGTTGATTTACAATGATTCAGGTATACAGCAAAGAGATTCAGTTATATGTATATTATATATATGTATTATATATATATATATATATATTCTTAAGATTCTTTTCCATTATAGGTTACTACGAGATATTGAATATGGTTCCCTGTCGTACACAGTAGGTCCTTGGTTATCTATTTTACATATAGTTACGTTTATTTGTTAATGCCAAATTCCCAATTTATCCCTTCCCCCTCTCTGTCCTTTGGTAATCATGAGTTTGTTTTCTATGTCTGGAAGAGTTACATTTCACTTGGAGAGCTTTACATATTCACGTGCAGTTGTAAGAAATAACACAGAGAGACTCCACGCACCCCTTACCCAGTTCCCCACAATGGTAACATCTTGTGATACTAGAGTTCATATGATCACCAGGATACTGACACTGATCCAGTCAAGACACAGAACATTTCCACCACGCAAGGCTCCCTCCTGGTGCCCTTTTATAGCCAAGCCTACCTCTCATCCACTGTGTGGATGTCCCACCGTTCGGTTAACCAATGACAGTTTGCACAGTTTGGACATCTGGTTGTTTCCAGGTTTGGGTTATTATTAATAAAGCTGCTATAAACATTCGTGTACAGGTTTTTTGTGTGAACATAAGTTTTCATTTCTCTGGGAGAAATGCCTAGGAGTATAATTGCTGGGTTGTATAGTAGTTGCTAGTCTAGTATTTAGAAAGACTGCCAAACCGTTTTCCAAAGTTCCAAACTGTTTCCGTCTTACATTCCCACTAGCAATGTACGAGTGATCCAGTTTCTCTGTAGCCTCGCCAGAATTTGGTGTTGTCACTATTTTTTATTTTAGACGTTCTGATAGGTGTATAATAGTATCTCACTGTGGATTTAATTAGCCTAATGGCGTTAAATATCTTCTCGTGTGCTTATTTGTTTATTTGTGTATGTATGTATTTAAACATATATATTTAAACATCTGGGGGGAAAAGCATTTAATTGTTCTTTAACGTTTATTTCATAGACTTTGTTCTCCTGTCACTAGCTTTCAGAGAGAGCTCACTAGAGGTTTCCAGCACACTGGACAAGGAAGAGAAGTAGAGATGTTATTTTGAGCTGGATGTCATTCCTTGCTCAAAGGAAAAAAAAATCTGTTTTTTTTTTCTTCCCCTGGAACACGATGTTACCTAGAATACATGAGAATCTGGCAGAGGCCTGTAGTTTCTTCCCCTGTATTCCTTTCACACCATCTGTTTGGGTGTGCTAGGATCCACTGGAATGTCTTTACAAGGTGTCAAAACTCTGGGAACTCCACTCTCTTTGGCAGCAGAGAGAGAAAAAGGATAAAGTGATCATGAGAGTGGAGTGGAAGGGAGAATGTAGGGGAGTGTCTGTCACAATTACAGGAGAGACAAGTGGCAGTGTGACAGAGTCCAAGGTTAGCGTTACTTCTCTCAGGATCTTTTTCTGATCCACAATTCAGGAACGGATGCTACGCAGGCGCCCTTGATCTTCAACAAAAGGAGCATCATGTGATCCTGCAAACAGTTTCAGAACCCTTCATGTTCCCATCTAGAATGTTCCTACAGAGGAAAAAACCAAGGCAGGTTGAGGATTCGATGGCCTGAGAAATCCTCAGCTTAGCACAAGTTCATTTTTGTGATGGGTTTAGAAATCCAGTTCATCCTTAAGTCATTCCAAAGGGAGAATTTTAATTTTCTTTATTAAAAATATAGGAAAACAAAACAAGACAAAGAAATCCCTCTACCCCAAAAAACTTGTTTGTAAACGGCATCATGTGAAAATCCAACTTAGAAAGAATTTGAGTTTGACTTTAAACTGCTTGTTCACAAGCTTACGGAATAACATGGTTCCTGGATTCATTAACTCTTATTTATAAACTTAAGGTTGTTTTGGAACAGGAAGCATAACATTTACTGAAAAGAACATTGAAATGTATTTGTCTTTTTAATTAAAAAAATACTAAGATACGAAGTCTGCAAAACACAAAATCTTAATATTGCAGTAGGATTTTCCCTCATTAAAAAATATATATCAAACCATTGTCTGATTGAAACTAAACACAGTTAAACATATATAGATATAAATTATATAATTTACATTTATTATACTTAATCCAGGTTATCATGCAAACACATTTGTATATATAAATTATGTATGAAATACTCATAGCTAAAATTTATGTGGCTATATTTGAAACTGTGACATCAGAGATAGGCTTAAAACACGTTTAATTACATTAACAGCGTGTATAATCAGAGTTAGAGCTACTGATAGATTTTGCTGACAAGAATTATGGAAAGTAGCAGTTAATTCAGGATTGTTCTATTACAGATATTACAGGGGAAGCAAGTCTGGGAAGTGCATTTAGATTCCCATATCACTCATTTTTTGTGGGAATTTTGTTATTTAAAAAAAAGCATATTTCTTAAACAATTTAGGCAAGTAAATTCTAGAATAAAACAGTCATCGTTCTGGATAACTTCCTGTGACTTTCTTCTTATATTCACTTAGCTCAAATCCATTGTAGGCCTTTAAACATGAAAGAAATGTACAGTGTGAAGTGTGTAATATGTAAATACACAATACATGCAGTTTGTTGTCTTTCAAAGGAAGTTTATAAAAATATGGTACTATTCGACTGATACAGGAAAATGATAAAAGATGTTTAGCACAGAATGAAAGATGAGTCTTTTCCCCTAGAATGCCACAGGGCTCTGTGGCCAATGCTTTTAAGACCCTAAAATAACCATATTCCCATTTCCTCTGAGGAATGCATTGAAAGGATAGTTTACTTCTCTAAAACATAGGTGCCTCAAGTGTCCTTTTAAATAGTTTATTTTATTTGCAATTTGGAACTATCTTCTGAAGAAAATGGGTGGGGTTTTTAGCAATCACAGAAAAAAGTGATCCCCTTCGACTGGAAGTCTTTAAGACTCCTTTGAACCAAACCACCTCGCTGAAATAAATGTATTTTGTGGGTTGCATGATCCCACTTTAAAAAAATGAGTAGGCACAGTATTTGCAATGATATTTAGTAAATTAACATCCTTGCCACCGACTAATAGAAATGTCAGGTCTGCAGCTTTGAAAAGCGTTCCAAACAATGTTGGGAATCTGCATAACAGACATTTAGAAAGGTGCTGATTCACTCACATCCATTTGTATCTTCAAAATTCTTGCCTTCTAGGCTATTAACACATCTCTTCTATCATAAGGGAGTCTGGATACTTAAGAATGTATTCAGAATAAGTCAGAATATGGAGAAATCTGGTGGCTGATTCCCCGTGGGTCTCTCAAGTTTTACTGTAGTTCAGTCCTTGGAAAGAACTGCATCAGAAAACTTGTGGGGTTTATAGACAGACCAAATAAGATTATCCCCCTTTAAAAAAAATAGTTTATAGAAGTATAGTTGACTTAGAATGTTGTGTTAATTTCTACTGTAAAGCAGTGATTCAGTTTTACATATATATACATTCTTGTTCATATTCTTTTCCATTATGGTTTATCACAGGATATTGAATATAGTTCCCTGTGCTATACAGTAGGACTTTGTTGTTTATCCATTCTGTATATAATAGTTTGCATCTGCTAACCCCAAACTGCCGCTCCATCCCTCCCCCATTCCCCTCTCCCTTGGCAACCACAAGTCTGTTCTCTGTGTCTGTGAGTCTGTTTCTGTCCTGTAGATAAGTTCATTTGTATCATACTTTAGATTCCACATATAAGTGATATAACATATATTTGGCTTTCTCTGTCTAACTTACTTCGCTTAGTATGATAATCTCTAGGTCCATCCATGTTGCTGCAAATGGCATTATATCATTCTTTTTTATAGATTAGCCCATTTTGAGGTTAATTAGGCTTTTACCCTGGCTCAGGGCAATTTCGTGGAATTTCTTTGGTCCTGGCAGAGTAGCTGGCCAGCCAGACTGCTTAAAAGAGCAAGTGGATTTTGGTGCTCAGGTCCCTTCAGTCTGTATTGCCAGAGTCGAGGCTGGGTTTAGGTTTGCCGTGGGAAACTTTAGTTGGGATTATAATCTGGATTTGGGTTGCTCTTGAGATGAAGCCCTCCGAGAACACGTGAAAAACGGTACTGGAAAATGAAGAAAACATTTGAGTTCAGAATCAAAGGTGGTGTGAAACTTGACCGTTTACTGAGAGCCCAGTGGATTAAAGGAAGCCTCTTTGCAAAATGTGGGAGACTGCATTATGGTTCCCCCTTCCCCTCTTCATAATCATTGGGGTTTATTTGTAAATGATTAGTCAAAGCTAGATAACGTCATCAGAGATATTAACATATTGTAAACAGAAAGATCAGGTGGACAGGATGAGAGAGAACACATGGCCAGGGTTCACTTCCAAGAATAGCAACTCCAAAGGCTTGTAAGAGGGGCCCCAGGAAAGCTTCTGAGGCTGCCCCAGGCTGAACACAGCTCATTCATTCATTCACTCCACCATTTAGAGGGGAGTCATACTCTCACTCTGTGCCAGGCCTTTGTCTAGGCTCTAGGGATTCATGAGCGAACAGCAACTAGAACAAAAGCAGACAAAAATCCATGCCTTGTGGAGGCTTGCACTCTAAAATCCAAGGACATCATTTAATGATGAGAAAAAAGATCAGAAATTATTTTTAAATTACTAACACATCTAATAATCAAGAAATTAATCAGAAAAACTGCTGTTAAAAATAGCAAAGCATTTCATGAGATATTGTGGAAAAATACTGCATAATCTATAAAAAGAAAAAGACAGATTTAAAGGTAAAGTTTGGCTTTCTGCTTTCAAAGAGGAAATGACTTAGAAACAGATGGGGGTTGCAGGTAAGAAACTTTTAAACAATTCGTAAAATCTACTTCCAATAACTGTACCACCAACCTCTTAGCTAGGTTAAAATCTCCATGCTTTTTTGGAACATCTGGAAGTTAAAAAAATTCTTTTAAATGTGACTAGCAATTTTTGTAGAGTATTTTATTTCTGAGGCTCTCATGAACTGTTCAAAACTATTTGTAATTATTGAATAGTGAAATAAATTATTAATTACTCAAGCAATTATTTTAAGTGGAAAAGAGAGCAAAGGAAATCAGAAACAAGTTTATAAATAGCATAGAGATGTTATTTGAACTATATGCTTTTTTGCCTCATAATTTGTTTCCTTATTTTAAAATAAAGGATAGAATAGCAGGTAAAACTATTTACCTCTGATATAATCTAAACACATAAGGTAGATAAAGTAAAGTAGGGAGTTGAAAGCAGTCAACTTCGTTATCATATGAAAAAATGTGTGTGTTTTAGCCAATTTGGCTCTAGTGAAGGAACAGATTTTGCTCACTTTGGTTCCTTTCCCTCCATTAACCTCATCTACTTCTCAGAAAGTCTTATTGGTGCACAGTTCTGCATAAAATAGTATAGAGCATGGACTCGATGGGTTTATGGTTTCTCTCACTGGAGAATTGTTGTAGATGCCAGCTTGTTTTTCATGGGTAGAATACAGATCAACTTTCTCTTTCCTTGATGAATTTGATGTTATTCCATAAATGAATAGATTAACGAGTGAATCAATAAATGAAGAATGAATATGGACAGAGACTTTCTCAATGTCCTTGCAAATGTTCCATTCAGTTCTCATTCAGCCAACTTTCCTTCATTCACAGCAATTGAGCTACTCACAAAGATAAGATGGGGTCCTGCCCCCTGTTGCCACAGTCTGAGATGGGGACCAACTGAACAATCATAAGTGGGACAAACAGGACATTAGAGGAATGTGTAGGGATCTGTGGAGCTCAGAAGAAGGGCATCTCAGTGCCTGAGTGAGGATGAGAGGGTGGGTGGTTAGGGAAGGCTCTGGGGAGAAGCTCACATTGAAGCCATTTGTAGAGTATGAGCAGTTTTCTGGGGCCCAAAACAGACAGACAGACAGACAGAGCAAGTCAAGAAGAGATGAATAGGCAGGAGAGGTCCAAGAGGGAATCACAGATATCCCTGGTGCTTTTCATTTGCGTGGATCCAAATTTCCATCTCGTATCTATTGGGTTTCCTCTTTATTCTGCCTAAAGAATTTTCTTTAACATCTATATAGTGCAGGCATACTTGTGATAAATTCTTTCAGCTTTAGTCTGTTGAAAAAGTCTTATTTCACCTTTACTTTTGAAATATATTTTTGGGGTATTGACTTTTTTCTTTCAGCACTTTAAATATGTTTCTCAATTGCCTTCTGGCTTGCACAGATTTTCGCAGGATTCTTGTTTGTGTTCCTGTGTATGGAATGTATTTAATGTGTCCTTTTTATTTGGCTGGTTTTAAGATTTTCTTCTTAGCCCTGGTTTTCTGTTATTTTTTGTCTTTTTGATGAGCCTTGGGGTTGTTTTCTCTGTGTTTATACTGCTTGGGATTTATTGAGTTTCTCAGATCTGTGAGTCTATAGTTTTCATCAAAATTGGAAAAAATTTGGCCATTATTTCTTATTTATTTATTTATTTGGTTGCACCAGGTCTTAGTTGCAGCAGGCGGGTTCCTTAGTTGTGGCATGTGAACTTTCAGTTGCGGCATGCATGTGGGATTTAGTTCCCTGACCAGGGTTCAAACGGAGGCCCCTTGCACTGGGAGCACGGAGTGTTATCCACTGCCACCAGGGAAGTCCCATCGGCCATTATTTCTTCAAATATTTTTTATCCCCTCCTCTTTCTTCCTGGAAATTCAAATATGTTGGACTTTTGATACTTTCTCACAGGTCAACGATACCTTGATCACTCTTTTTGGCCTTTTTTTTTTTTTTTCTCTCTGTGTTTCACTTTGAATAGTTTCTCTGGCTATGTTTTCAATTCACTGGTTAGTTCCTCAGTGCTTTCCAATCTAGTACATTAAAAGTTTTTCTGATATGGTAGGTTTCTGCTCTATAAGTTTCATTTAATTCTTTTTATATCTTCCATTTCTCTCCTCATCATGTTCATGTTTTCTTATACCTTATTGAACATTTGGAACATATTTATGATACCTATTTTAATGTTTATTTCTTAATTACATCATCTCTGTCATTTCTTGCTCTGTTTCTATTGATTGACTTTTCTCCTGGATATGGACTGTATTCTCCTGCATCTTTGCATGCCTGGTAATTTTTGATTGGATGATGGGCATTGTGAATTTTACATTGTTGCCTTCTCGGCTCTGTTGTATTTATTTAAATGCATTGGACTTTGTTCTGGCATGCAGTGAAATTACTTGGCATCTGTCTGATTCTTTTAAGATTGTTTTGAAGATTTATGAGGTCAGTCCAAATCTGCCTTTAGTCTGGGGTTAATTTAGCTCTATTACTAAGGCAAAACCCTTCTGAGAGCTCTATGTATTACTCAGTCTTTCTGTTCTGGTTTATGGAATTGTTCAACCTACTGTTTTCCAGTGTTTTACTTTTTTTTTTTTTGCACTGACCTTGGGTAGTTTCCTCTCAAGCATGCACAGCTAAGAAGACTATTTTACACATTCTGGAGGTCTCTCTCATTCTCTCCCTTTCTCTCCAACACTTTCTTCTCTAGTACTCTGCCCTGTATATTCTACAGGTCTTGGTCTTGCTGAATTTCAATCTTTGTCTCCTTCATTCCAGTTAGAATGCTGAGCTTCAGTTGGGTTCCTCCTTTCTGTACTACAGCCTTGAAACTGCCCCCAGGTGATAAGCTGGGGCAATTGTAGGGCTCACTTAGTTTGTTTCCCTTCATGCATTGCCTGTAATTCAATGTCTGAAAATAATTGTCATATACATATATATAATTTTTTTTCTAAATGTTCTAAAGCAGGAGAATAAATCCAGTCTCTGTTATTCCATGTGGTTGAAAACACTGTGTTTCTTAAATTTATTTTTATTATGCAAAAATTTCAAACACACATATAGACAGAATGATATAATGGATCCCTATGTAACCATCATCCAGCCTCAATAATTGTCCACTCATACTCAAGCTTCTTTCATCTGTACACTCTCCTGTTTATCCTGGGGGGAGATTACTGGAATTTATTTGAAGCAAATCCCATGTATTTTATAATTTCATTTATAAATGTTTCAGTATGCATTTCTAAAAGATAAGGGCTTTTTTTTTTTTTAAAAAAAAAAGCATAACCACACCAGCACGATCATGGTTACAAAAACTAGTAACAATTTTTTAATACTATTAATTACTTAGACAATATAAAATTCCATGCTCTCCCAGAGAGGGAGGGTGCTTGAGTGAAATATTCCCAATGAATGATATCCTGCGGTCTGATCTGAACTTGAATTCCCCACTTTACTTCTAAACCCCTTTCTGCTCAAATTTACCCTTCCACCAGCAAGTAAATGCCCAGCAGCTCGTACTCTTCCCTTTAACGACTGCCATTCCCACTCTTTACTTGGTACTTCTCAACCCTATTCAAGCACCCTCTCCTCTTCTTGTCTCCTCTGAACCCCAGATCCTGGTGCATGTCTGACAGATCAAAGGTAAAGGGAGTATCTTAACGTCCCTTCCAGCGCTGACATGCTATAAAAAAAAGTTAAAGGCAGTTTAAGAAACAAAACATAATCCTCACTTCATATCGTGATTCTAAACAAAGAGTGCAGCATCATCTCTGAGAGGTTGTGATATAATTGCTTTGATTTGCCTGTAATTGTGACATTTAATTTATTTTGAAATTTTGAATTGCTCAAAGGAAGTCATGAGACACTTAGGTTTATCAAAAATGGTTATGCGTTAAAAAATTTGAGCATCAGTGATAATATCAAGTAAGATCCTCCTTTTCTAATATAATTACCAAGACTGAACTTATCAGAGTAATTTCAGGGGAACAGAAATGATTCCATCTCCTCCTCACCTACTCTCCACTCCCCAACTTCCTCACTTGTTCTTGGATGCTTGAAATTTTCTGCATTTGGGAAAAAGACCGGAAGTTTAAAAAAGTGATTTTTAAAAAAAGCTTTATTGAAATATAATCCACATACCACACAACTCACCCATCTAACTTAAAGTGTACAATTCAGTGGTTTTCAATGTATTCACAGATATGTGTGATCATTACCAAATACATTTGAGAACATTTTCATCATCCCAGAAGAAACTCTGTACTTGTTACCAGTCAGTCACCCCTTATTTCCCTCCACCTCCCCCCCACCAACTAATCTACTTTCTGTCTTTATAGATTTGCCTCTTCTGGACATTTCATAAAAATAGAATCATACAACATGTGATCTTGGAAACACGATCAACATGATCAACATGGAAAGAGAAGTGATTTGATGTGATTTAAATTCATATTAAGGAAGAAAAGATGACTTTCTCTCTCTTTAAATAGGTGTCTGATAGGGAGAAGAGTAGACCTTTTTGGTACTGGGAGCTGATGAGAAGAGGCAAAGCAGAGTGACAAAGAGGGGTGGTCCTCACTTCACAGTTTTGGCCGGGGCAGGCCCTGGCTTTCAGCACTAAATATTAAAGCATCAAGATGATAATTCAGATGTTGGCATAAAGAGAAGGATTTGCTCACGCGGCCCATATATAGATGCAGGTTAGCCCTGCTTACTCTCTGTCACGTTCATAAATACTGGAATTAAGACTTATAATTAGACCTCACTTGACTGACAGCTCACCTTGATTTTTACCAAGCTGCTCACAGGACCTAAGCGCCTCTTTCCTCTGCCGTGACTTGTAACGCAAAACCCTAGAACGGTGTTGCACAGGCTATTTGCCCTATCAGGCCAGGTAACGGGGCACCAGGCTGTCATTTTCATCATGAGGATATAGGTCCTTTGGTGTAATTTTCCTCCAGTAATTAGTCTCCTTGTGATTTTTAGACTTTGTGTCATGTTGTGAATGCAACATGTTCGACAGCATTCCTGCTGAGAAAATATCTTCTATGATGGGTAAGCAAATATCATCTTTCATTAAAGACATCAGAAAAATTTCATCTGAAACTTCTGAACAGCCAGGTGGAGGAAAACTCCTGATGACAACAAAAAACCCACTTATGCCAAAATCCACATGAGAGTGGCTTACGGTTCAGTTTGAAAGTAGCCTTCTAGTTGTTCCTCCGGCCCATTGGCTAGATGTCTATTCTTCTCTTAGTGATGACGTCTTTGGAAACAGCTGCCTTCTATTCACCAAATGGTGTTATTGAACTAAGGTAGGTATGTGGGTGGCCCAAGTGGTAGGTATCAAATTAAAACACTTTCCTACGCCAGGAGTTGCGCAAGCCTGGTTACTCCTCAGTTTGTGTCCCTCTTCTTTCTTTTTCTATGTAGGTGCTTGCCTCTTCCTTAGCTATCTCAAGCCCTTTGTAGAATGCAGCAGTGAAAAAACTAACTTTCTTCTCTTTGGTGGATGAAATAAAATCTTCATACTCTCCTTCTCTGTTTGGAAAAAAAACCTGATTCTGAAAATCTCAGAGCAAGAAAGCCATAAACTCTTTTGCTGTAAATAAAGTTATAATTGGATTAAGACTGGGCTGTGATGAGGATGTGAATGACCAGAATTCTCCACCTGCTGGGATAATAAAATGACATGACTGTTTTGGAACACTGTTTGGCAGTATCTTAAAATGTCTAACATGTGCATAACCTATGATCCAGAAATTTCATACACACACATGAGAAACAAGTGCATACCAACAAAAGACATGTCTAAGAATGTGCTAGTAGCTTTCTAACAACAGCAAAAACCTGGAAGCAAACCAAACGTCCATCCTGCAGAGAATGGATAAAAAAATTGTGGTATTCATACAATGGAATAATACACAGCAGTAAGAAGAACAAACTGTAGATATACACAACAATACAAATGAATCAGGCATTATTTTGAGCAACAAAAGCTAGAAACAAATGAGCTCCTACTGGATGGTCCACTTCAGGCGATCATGAATAGGCAAAAGTAATCCATTGAAGAGAGAAGTCAGAGTGGTGTTTACCTTGGGGGGAGGCAGTATTGCCTGGAAAAGTGCTCGAATTATTCTAGATCTTGATTTGTGTGGTAATCACACAGGCATATTCATATGTAAAAATGTATCAGTTTGTATCCTTAAGATGAGTATCCTTTACTATAAATATACATACAGAGCCTCAATATAAAAGTACATATTACAAAGATTGGGCTGTAAGATCTGAGAACTGGCTCCTTGGTGAGATTGTCATATTGAATTTGGTTCTTTGGGCCATGCACTCCAGCCACGGTGGGTCACTGCTGCCTCGCCTCTTCCTTTCAGGTTGCAAGGAGTTAGCTTACAGAGGATGAAAGGAAAGATGCAATGCCTAATCCAATCCACCACCCAAAGATTGTATCAGGAGTTACGTTGGATGCTCACTACATTTGGAGATAGAACACTCTACAGAAAAACACGTTTGCTGTTATTTTGCTCTGTAGGTTATTGGAAAGGACAATTTTGAACTCGACAAATTTGAATATTGATTCTCTCTCTCTACTTTCATTGCATTTCAAGACATAGGGAGCATGAGTTCCATAGATCTGTTGGACTTCTAGGTGAGAGACTTCAGGGCAAAGTTGTACATTTGGGTGAGATAGCAGAGAGAGACCTGTGCATGCCATCTGTGTTGACATAACAGAATAGGTAGGAAAAGAGGAGGGTCAAGAGCAGTACCTTGGTCGGGAGCCATCCGTGTGAGGGAGTGGAGGAACCAGGACGTCCCTGGAAGAAACCTACTTTCCCTCACAGGTACCTGGATTCCTTGTGCACATTTCTAAAGGTTCCATTCCAGGTTTTTGCTCCTGTCTCTGTATTTTCTCCCTTCAGAGAGCTCATTTGTTTTAATGATGTCTGTTTTCTGCTAACATCTTCCACATCCACACCTCCCACCCTGCCTTCCCCTCCAAACTCCAACTTTAGACCTTATCCTCTCACTTAGTCTGCACATCGGCAGACTGCAAAACAAGTATAGAAGGTGCTGGGCTAGGTAGGGTCAAGGATGTGAGATGTTTGCAGGTGAAAAGGAACTTTCTAATGGCAAACTAAAGATTGGAGATGCAATAAAAGAAGATTCCCTAGAAGAACTTGGAGGGGCTTAGCTTTGGGAAGGTGAAAGAGAGGAGGAATGATCAATATGGAGATATTTGGAAATAGAAATGTGCCTGTGTCCACTCTCTTTCACTGAGCTCTGCCTAAAGCAATGCTAGCACTTATTTAGCATTCGCTGTTTGCCTAGCACTGTGCTATGTAGTTATGTATATCATCTCATTTAATTCTCATAACAATCCTAAGAGGAAGGTGGTATTACTAGACTAAGATTTTATTTATTTATTATTTTTAAAATAATTAAAAAAAATAAATTTATTTATTTATTTATGTATTTAGTTTTGGCTGCGTTGGGTCTTTGTTGCTGCACACAAGCTTTCTCTACTTGTGGCGAGCAGGGGCTGCTCTTCATTGTGGTGCATGGCCTTCTCATTGTGGTGGCTTCTCTTGTTGTGGGCTCTAGGCACGCAGGCTTCAGGAGTTGTGGCGCATAGGCTTGGTTGCTCCGCGGCGTGTGGGATCTTCCCGGACCAGGGCTCGAACCTGTGTCCTCTGCATTGGCAGGTGGATTCTTAACCACTGTGCCACCAGGGAAGCCCCTATTTTTTTTTTTTAATATTTGTTTATTTATTTATTGGGTTGTGCCATGTCTTAGTTGCACCAGGCGGGCTCCTTTAGTTGTGTCTCGAGGACTCCTTAGTTTTGGCATGCGAACTCTTAGTTGAGACATGCATGTGGGATCTAGTTCCCTGACCAGGGATGGAACCCAGGCCCCCTGCATTGGGAGTGTGGAGTCAACCACTGTGCCAGCAGGGAAGTCCCAGTAGCCTAAGATTTTAGATGGGGAAACTGAGGCCTAGAATGATTAAATAACTTACCTAAGGTCTCACGGCTAAGAAGAGAGGGTGGATCAAGGATGTGAATCCCTTTGCTTGACTTCAGAGTCCGTAACCACTAGGCTGCAGTGGCTCTTTCTGCACATGGGCATGCATGTGGCTGGCTGCCTCCTTAGCACTTCCTGAGGTCCTCCTTAACCCCGCTGCCTACATGGACTATACTTACCTCCATGGTCTCAGGATGCTTTGTTTCCTGCTTGGGTTTGCAGCTCAGAAAACTATTCCAGGGAGAGGACCGCACAGGGTCAGGCAGGTGGAGATGGAAATGTGTCCCTGTCTCACCTGTCCAGACTGCAGGATGAAGAAATAGGATGAAAAATGGGAAAGGAAACGAAGCTGAGGCTGGAGCTCGGATGGCCTCGAGTTCAAGAGAGAGGAGTTGAGATTTCATTTAATTGGCAGTGCAGAGTCACCGAACAGGCTTTTGATGGGACCTGAGCCTTAGGCAGATAAACCTGACAGCTGGTGTGGGAGGGATCGGAGAGGGCAGGGGGTGCAGGTGAGAGGCCAGTCGAGAGGGTTCTGCCACAGTCCAGGTGAGGCATCAGCCCTGGTAGGATAAGCACAGGGAAGGAGGAAGAGAGAGAAAGGGGCTACACGTGTATTTATACAGCTTCCAAGAGAGCTTTTAGAAAAGAAGATCTTGTTCATTTAGCACTTAATCAAATCTAGATCCCCTAGCTGAGTTTTCAAAGGCCCTTTGTAAACTGATGGCAACCCTCTCTATCCATCTTTTCTTCTCACCACTTCCCAACCTTTATCCTCCACTATGGATGGGCTGGTCTTGCTGTTCCAAGGACTTGCTGTGATCCATGTTGTAGTTTCGATTCTATGCCTAACTCTGACTGCCCTTTCTTTTCTCCATCTATTCAAGATACATTTTAAACCCCATTTTCTCCACAACTGTGCTGATAGTGTCCACTACTCGTGTTTAAAAGTGTCAGCTCCTTCAATCCTCACAACAGCCCAAGGTGGATACTATTATGATTATTGCCTCTATTCTAATATGGGACGACTGGGGCACAGAGGATTTTGATAAATTACCCAAGGTCATACGGCCAGAGGGTGGAGGGGCAGGGTTTAAACCCAAGCATTCTGCTCCACAGTCTCTGCCCTTAACTACCATTCTCTACTCTTTTAACCATTACTTGTGCCAATTATGATTTAGCTACGTGATAAAGTAATATCGAGGTCACTAGGTCCCTGGGGGTGGGGGGAAAGCAAGGGAAGACGTGGGAAAGAAATGGCAGCAAAGGGAGAGTTGAAGGCCGAGACATTTGCACTCATTTCTTAATTTACCCAGGGCCTGGCTGGATGTTAGCATTGCCTTTTCCCGCTGTTAACTGAGGAGTCTTCAAAGCCAACCCCAAATATTAAAAGGCAGCAATCAAGGAGAACAAAAAGGAGGACAAAACAGAAAGGAAAACAGTATGGACATTCCTTAAAAACCTAAAAATAGAACGACTATATGATCCAGTAATCCCACTCCTGGGCATATATCCAGAAAAGATGAGAACTCTAATTTGAAAAGATACATGAACACCCCAATGTTCATAGCAGCACTATTTACAATAGCCAAGATGTGAAAACAACCCAAGTGCCCATCTGCAGATGATTGACTTAAGAAGATGTGGTATGTATACACACACACACACACACACACACACACACACACACACACAGGAATATTACTCAGCCATAAAAAATGGTATGTATACACACACAATGGAATATTACTCAGCCATAAAAAAGAATGAAGTAATGCCATTTGCAGTAACATGGATGACCTAGAGATTATCATACTAAGTGAAGTATGTCAGACGGAGAAAGACAAACATCATATATCGCTTATATGTGGAATCTAATAAAAATGATACAAGGGAACTTATTTACAAAACAGAAATAGACTCACAGACATAGAAAACAAAGTTATGGTTACCAAAGGGAAACAGGGTGGCGGGGGTGAGATAAATTAGGAATTTGAGATTAACAGATACACACCACTATCTATAAACTAGATAAACAACAAAGACCTACTGTATAGCACAGGGAACTATATTCAATATCTTGTAATAACCTATAGTGGAAACGAACCTGAAAAAGAATATATATATATGCATATATACATGTATAACTGCGTCACTTTGCTGTACACCTGAAACATTGTAAGTTAACTATACTTCAGTTTAAAAAATGTGACTAAAAAACCAACAGCCATTAGATGGTCTCGTCCTTGGTAGTTCAGCATCCATGCTGGCTGACGGGAAGGAACAGATGCTGCATGAAGATCACGCTGTCATGGAAGTCATGGGATGATTGGGCCTTGATGGATGTCACTCCCTCACGCCTGCTCCAGGCAGACAACATGGGCCACGGCAGGCACAGGGAAGTCTCTTATCATTGCCTCTTCAATCTAGATGACTTGAGGTTTCCAGGAGTTTAGCCGCCTATGAGGAAAGGTTTTCAGTGGTGATGCTGTTTGGGAAAATTTTTGGAGCTGATTCTTTTTTTGGTGAAAATTAATGCCACCATTCTGGAAGCACCGCAACATTAGTTATCTAATAACATGATAAAACTCTTCACAGACTAGCATTTTCTCTTCTTCCTGGAGATGAAGAGCTGTTTGTTTGATTAAGACATTTGGCCACCGCCTCTGAGCCAGTCTGTGTGGCAAGTGGTTAATATCCAACAGCCTTCCTGGGAGAGCCTGGACGCCATCACGGAGCTCCTCTGAAATTTAGGAGGTTAGGGTTGGTGTATTCATTGGGCAAGAAAGTGGTTTCCCTTTCTCTGTAATTTGAAGAGTGTGTAAGGCTCACTGTGTCCCCACTCTCTCCCCAACTAGGCTATCAGGACATTTCCTCTTTCTCCCATCGGAGCTTTGATCCTTTGAGTTAAGACATCACAACTTCAGGGGTCTCCTCCTTTAAAATGAGGCTCACTTGGGAGCCCGTGGTGTGTGTGTGTGTGTGTACGTGTACGTGTGTGTAGTATATAATACATAAGCTATTGCTACATTGCTATTACTTAATAGTCCTAAAGAGAAATCATGAAAATGGAGTGCTATCGAATGACATTGAAAACTTTCTCATGTTATTTACATAACAGGCTTGTGCTAGAATAAGGGTTATTCTAGGACTCGGGTACCTGAAGGGATGTGGGAGTGAGGACAAAACCTGGGAGAGAAGGGAGGGTATGTCTATCTGTATAAAGGAGAGCTCGCTTGAGAAGGAAGACCTCCAACTGTGGCATTTCCCACGGTGACTTGGAATATAGTGATCTGAGGGGGAAAGTGATAGAATTAAAAAGCACTGCCATGTCTGAAATGACATTCCCCTTGGGAGATCTGATGTTTGCTCATACTATTATAAACTCAGTTTGGGTACGTGCAGGGGGCATTATATTGTATCCGTGGAGGCATGATAACTTACCTTGTTTATTAAGGGTGTAACAACTACCTTGGTGGTTTGCCTGGTAAAAATGTCTTAAATGAACATAACTGAATTTGTGTTTTAGTTCAGACTGAAAAGACTGCAACATTCCTCATCAGAATCTCAGTGCTAAGGTCTCTTTCTGAGTGTCCTGGCTCCCCATCCCCCCTGCTTCTTCTCCCAGGTAGATCCTGACTGTGGAGCTAGCCTGTACCTCATTCCCTCCAATGCCCCAGGAGTCAGCTGAGCTCATGCAGCTGGAATTTGAATTCATCCTTGTTCATCAGACTCGCCTCAGCTTTTCTGCTCCTGGGCCGATGAATGGATCTTCCTAAGACTAAATTTGGGGAACCGTGTTTCTAGTTTCGACAGCAGGAACTTTATCTTGTTCTCCAGGGCTACATGGCTTTTCTAAGCCTTCCTTACCTCTTCCTTTTTTTTTTTTTTTTTTCTTAGTTTTCCCCACTCCCCCATTTCCTTGGGGCAGGAGTTTTGTCTCCAAAATCCATGCTGGGACCAGAACTCTGCTAGCTTTCCTACTGTTAACAGAATAAGATCTGTCCCTTGATTCCTCACTGCTAAACCTGCCCGTCTGCCAGCATCTTCTGTTGCTACATTTCTTATATACAGTGTGCTAGTCTGTAACCCTGTTTTCTGTCCGTGCCTCTGATGTGAGTCAGACTTTCTGGAATAGGGCATGGGAATTTGCACTGCTCACAAGCACTCACAGTGAGACTCACAGGTGTGGACCAGTGGCTCACAAGGTTGAGTGGGCATCAGAATTGCCTGGCGGGCTTGTGACAACACAGGCTTCAGTGCCCCACCCCGGAACTTTTGATTCAGAGCTGAGGCGGGGCCTTTGAATGTGCATTTCTAATAAGTCCCCAGGTGATGCTGACTCTGGTAGTTGGGGGCCCATACTTTGAGAAGCACTGGTATAGATTCGTATGTGCCTTCTTCACACGGTCTACCTGATGGGAGTTTCTCTCAATAGCTACAGCTGGGCTTTTCCAGCCCTGTCTTACCCATGAGGCAGGATCACGTACTCCTTCCGGTGTGGACCTTGTGTGCACATTATATCATGAGATACACTAGGCTCCACGTGTGCTGGTTTTACTTGTGACTGGATTCTGTGCTTCAGAATAAAAATAGGGGACACCATGGATTCCAGGAACTCATTTTTTTTAAACTTAAAAGCCGTCTTGTTAGCTTCGTCTCAATCCTTTCTCGATTCGAGCCTCTAGGGTGGGGACATCATTACTTTTCTTGTTTAAATATAAGATTTCTTAGATGTTAATATGTCGAATAGTATAAAAAAAGCAACCATAATTGTCATAATCCCTCTGCCCAGATAACTCCTGATGATATTCGAAAGAAAAGTCAGTAAGGCCCCTAGCTAGAAAATTCAAGTAGTAGAAAAAAGGTCCCTTTTCTCAAAGGGAAATAATTTGAAATCATTTCTTGTGTATCCTTGCAGAAAAATATGCAGATATGTCTGTGTGTGTGTGTGTGTATGTGCACATACACACAAATGTATATATATTTTTATGTTAAAAGGATCAAACTATACATACTCATCCACACTCTTTTCCCCCCCAGCTAATGGTATTTTGGGGAGATTCCTCTACTCCAGAATAACTACTTCATGCTTTTAAATTCTGCACAATATCCATTGAATAGACTGTATCATAACTGAGGTATGATTAGCTTTTTATAGAGAGTTTTAGGAGCACTTTCGAATGAGGAATGGAAATGATGGCATCAATGGAAAAAAGTCCATGGGACGGGTAAAGAATGAGAAAAAAATTTGGAAGAAGTAGAAGCACCCTAAAAAGTAAAAATGCAGAAGAACGAAAGAAGTAACCTAACATATTTGAGGGGGCACTTTGCTTTCATTTCTGAGTGTAGATATGTTGAATTTTGTGAAAAAATGGTTATACAAGTTCCAGTAGGGATTTGAACTAGGTTCAGAATGACCAGAGGGAGAGAAAACCTTGGCAGCAGCTGCTAATCCTTACCAGACTTGAGAAGCACGTAGGGAGAACAGGCCATCTGGACAACACTTAACGTTTGTCAAGTCAAGAGGTGACCAAAACACATGGTGACATCTTCTCGGTGGGAGTAGAGAGGGAGGTTCTGTACATGGAGAATTTGCGAGAGAGAGCTAGGCGGTGGAGAAAATTGCAGGCTGCAAGTCTGGGGGGAGAGAGATTTCAGCACTGATGGTGGCTTTAAGAAAAGGAATAAGGAACAGGGTTTGTGGCCAAAAGGAGAGACAACTTAATTTGGGGTTAGTCTAGGGAGTTTAGCTTAATATCAGTGTGTGTGTGTACACACACATGCATGCATGTCAACATTTTGTTTTTATTTAATTAATTAATTAAAATGAATCTTTAAATTGAAGTATAGTTGATTTACAATGTTTTGTTAGTTTCAGGTGCACAGCAAAGTGATTCAGTATATATATATATATATATATATATAGTCTTTTTCAGATTTTTTTCCCTTATAGGTTATATTCCAAGATGTTGAGTATAGTTCCCTGTGCTATACAGTAGGTCTTTGTGGTTTATCTATTTTATATATAGTAGTATATATATGTTAATCCCGAACTCCTAATTTATCCCTCCCCCTGACATTTTGTTTTTAAATAAAAGCAGTGAAAGGAATGCTCACAGGACTAATTTTAAAATGCCTCCTCCTAATGGATGGACCTAATGGATGGACCTCCTAATGGATGGACTTCAGTCTGTCATACAGAGTGAAGTAAATCAGAAAGAGAAGAACAAATACCGTATGCTAACACATATATATGGAATCTAAAAAAAAAAAAAAAAAGGTTCTGAAGAACCTAGGGGCAAGATGGGAATAAAGATGCAGACGTAGAGAATGGACTTGGGGACATGGGGAGGGGGAAGGGTAAGCTGGGATGAATTGGAGAGTGGCATGGACATATAGACACTACCAAATGTAACATAGATAGCTAGTGGGAAGCAGCCGCATAGCACAGGGAGATCAGCTCAGTGCTTTGTGACCACCTAGAGGGGTGGGATAGGGAGGGTGGGAGGGAGACGCAAGAGGGAGGAGATATGGGGATATAGGTATACGTATAGCTGATTCACTTTGTTATAAAGCAGAAACTAACACACCATTGTAAAGTGATTATACTCCAATAAAGATGTTAAAAAAATTAAAAAATAAAAGTAAAAATAAAAATGCCTCCTCCTAGATGTGAACACTGTATGTGGTACTTTCCATAGGAGATTATGTTTCCCCATTTGCCCACCAAGTCTCCTGGGAAGTTACCTTCACTCTAGATAAAGAAACTGAGGTGCTGGCACATGGACTGGCACTTGAACCCAGCCTGCTTGCCTTCCAGGCCCAGATTCTGTCCTCTGCGCCAGAATAGCATGAAGTCTTTGAGTATATTATGTCAACCTATTAAAATGGGCAGGGGTCTGCTATGTGGGTAGAATATTACATGGGAAAAAATTGAACATCTAAATGGTTGAACATCCTTATGACTCATCTAATGTGTATGTGTCTGGGTTGAAGAGGCATTTGGGATATTAGAGCACATCGTGGGAGCCGTCACTGAGAAGCAAACGGAGAGCTAGATTTGGCGCGTGGTGAAGATTTGCTTTGAGAGAGACCTGTGTGCTATATGTAAGGATACAGCTTGGAAGATCTATCTGTGATCCTAGGTGGGTGTGGTTGAGGCATCGAAATGGGTCAGGGAGCCAGATTTGAAAAACAGAAGAACAAAAATGTTGGCCAAAACATGTTTAGGAAAAGGAAGCTTCCAGGAGAAAAGGGAAAAGGAAGAGGAGCCCCTCAGGGGATCTGACAGGGTTTGGAGGGAGGATGTTAAGAGTCCAGAAATAACATCAAGAAAAGCCAATGTTGTTTAGTGCAGAGCAGAAGGGGTCTGGCAGCTGAGTGGAGGTCAGCGAGCAAAGCCACGTAATTGAGAGAGGACTCGTAGCTAGTAGGATACACAGTAAATGGGAACCATCTTCTCTTTTGTTTGAGCACTGCTCAGATTCACACTGAAACTCTCGTCCACACCTCCCCACATATGGATACTCTAGAGAGGAATGGAGAGCCTTAAATGTTTGAAGTTATACAAAAACACTTCCATATGGAAAAGTTAGAAGAATAAATTATTTAAGCTTAATAAGAGACATCAGAGGGGAAACGTTGACAACTGTTTTCGGGTAGATGAAGGTTTATGAAATAAAGCATGCTGACAGTACTGGTTATGTCCATTAAGGAGACACCAGAGAGAAAGGGCCAAACCTCATGTTATGTTGAACTTGATCACACAAAAGGAGGAGGCATCTCTCACTGACAGTGTTACGATCTGAAGGAAAGCTATGGAAACTCATTCTATGGAGAATATGATTGTACTAACTATTTAGGAAATGTTTTCAGCTTGCTTGGATTCTACAGGGAAGTTTTAATAATTTTTAGGAAATGATATTTAGGAAATGTTATTGAGGAAATGTTATATTTAGGAAATGTTATATAATATTTAGGAAATGTTTTCAGCTTGCTTGGATTCTATAGGGAAGTTTTAATAATTCCTCTTCTTTGACTTCTTTAGATTTTGGCCAGGTTGTGAAGGTGAAAAAACCTATGCAACTATATTCAGAAAAAAGGTACTTGGAGTAAGTGAGTTCCGCTCATTGAGAATTGATAATTATCAGAAATCCCAAAGCGGAGTCTGTTCATGCAGGGTGTCTCTGCAAATTCATATGAATATTAATTTTGTGTGTGTGCCAATTAGGACGAAGCTTGCTATTCTGAACCAAACCTGCAGAGCCCCCAAGGTTCACCTTCAACTCACGTGGATTATTTCTCTCTCACGGTGGCCATTTTCCAGAAGATCTATTTTGCAGGCACAGAATAATCATGAATATCAGGCAACACTTTAAGGAAGAGCATGCATCTATGTTAAAATAAGATATTCACATTCTGTTGTCTACATATTTCACATTTCTTATAATTAAAAAATACATTTTATTACTGCTTCCATTATAAGAGTACTGCCTATTCCTTAAAAATCAATCCATGATGATTGAAGTCAGGATAACGATTACTTTTGAGGGTATCCGTGGCTGAGAAGGAAGATGAGGGAGCTTGTTATTGGAAGATGGAATAGACCTGGATGATGGTCACCTGTGCATATACAAATGTAAATATCCATCTAGTTGTATACTTGAGATTCGTGTACATTATTTAAGTTAGAGCTCATTAAAAATAAGCAAAGCTGCTCGTTACAAAATATTTTTAAAATACAGACAGGTAGAAAGAAAAAAATCATTTATTATTCAGAGAAAACCATTGCAAACCTAGTGGACTATTTCAGTAATTTTTCTTTTTTATTGAAGTATAGTTGATGTACAGTGCTTCAGGTGCACAGCGAAGTGATTTAATTATGGACACATACTTTTTCAGATTCTTTTCCATTATGGGTTATTACAAGATATTGAATATTGTTCCCTGTGCTATACAGTAGGTCCCTTTTCTTT
The DNA here is from genome assembly GCF_937001465.1 of Orcinus orca. Lineage (NCBI taxonomy): Eukaryota > Metazoa > Chordata > Mammalia > Artiodactyla > Delphinidae > Orcinus > Orcinus orca. Next base: position 17,775,915 of record NC_064573.1, read on the forward strand.
ATCTATTTTATATATAATAGTTTGTATCTGCTAATCCAAAATTCCTAATTTTTCCCTCTCTCTCTTTTCCTCTTTGGTAACCATAAGTGTGTTTTCTATGTCTGTGATTCTGTTTCTGTTTTGTAAATAACTTCCTCTGTATCATTTTTTTAGATTCTATGTATAATTGACATCATATATTTGTCTTTGTCTGACTTAACTTCATTTAATATGATAATCTCTAGGTCCATCCATGTTGCCGCAAATGGCGTTATTTCCTTCTTTTTTATGGCTGACTAATAAGTATTTTTTACAGTGTATATTCTTTACAAATTGAGATTATAATCCATATTCAATTTATATACCTTTCTTTCACATTTTTAACATAAGCATTTTTCATGTAACTATATAAACTCTTGAATAATGTCATTTTTCCCTAGAGGTATTGGAGTTGAATTGTGGATACCCACAGATATAGGGTCAACAGTGATGCCAACCTGTAGAACATAGCACAACCTGTGTGGGGCACATGTAGATTTGGGTGAAGGTACAGGAAGGTGATGACGAATTTAGGTTGGTGAATGGAAATTAATTTTGGAAGGTCTAGATTCCAGAAGAACTCACCAGCAATTCAAAATACTTGAAGCTTTCTAAGAGATGCTTGTAGTATAGCTAGATCTATAGCTAGAACATACTACATTACGAGACAGGAATGAGGATCTTTACCTCAGAATTTCCCTACTGGTATGTCATGAATGGGTTACAGTAGGTTGAGATACTTATTTCCTAGTTCTTCTGGGTATCTGGGTGAGGCTTGAATGGCTGGAGTCCTTGGGCCACAATCAGATTTCTCTGTTTACCCCAGGTAAGAGTCTCTATGTTTGTCACAAGGTAAAAGTGGTGGGGAAGCCCAGCCCGTGTGACAAGCTGTCTCACCTACCAAACCCTTGCTTTCAGCGTGAGCTTAAACACACACCATTGAGTCAGCCCCTATGCCAAACAAAGAATACAAGTTGTTTTGTGGTTTATGCTAGAAATTTATAAATCTCCAGGTGGGTAATGATAGCACAGGAAGAATGCCTTTTATATCTCATCTCAGTCTGTCCTGATAAGAACCTTCAAGGTGGACGGTATGAATTTATAACCTAAAGGTCAGAGAGGTGAATGGTTAGCCCAACATCATATAATTAAGAGGTGATAGAGCTGGGGTCCAAACCCAGATTTTTCTATCTGTGGTCTTTCTACTATCTAAATGGGTTTTAATCCCCCCTCCCCACTTTTCCAAACCGAACTTTGTGGGACTGTAATATATAAAGGACATAAACATGGAGCTACTGTGGTTGAAAAGGGAGTGGGGGACCCAGAATTTTTTTAGCACAACCTGTGCTCATCCTTCTTGGCATCTCTGAGTCACTTCTGGGGCTCCCAGGATCCAAGGGATCAGTTTGAAAATGCTACACTCTACCATATTGTCTCATCAGGGTTAGGTGTGGTAATTCTTGATAACTGAAAAATGAAAGGCCAGTTTTTATTTCATTAGTTTTCAGTTTTTGAGGTTTTAATTTTGGTTTATCTCTTGGTCAGTTGGTCAATTGTAGTTTATCTTTCCTGTGGGAAGTTAGGGGTTATATTTTCCTGAGCTTGTACATATCTGATACTGTCTTTAGGCTCCTATTATACAAAAACAATAACTTGGCTGAGTGAAACAATTCATGTTCACCAACGTTCAACTTCAGAATTCTCCAGATGTCGCCCCATTGTCATCTTGCATTGAGCATTACAAATTAATTTTTATTTTTCTAGTTAACTGTTTTCAGCCCAGATTTTTTTAAATTAATTAATTAATTTTTGGCTGTGTTGGGTCTTCGTTTCTGTGCGAGGGCTTTCTCCAGTTGCGGCGAGCGGGGACAGCTCTTCATCGCGGTGCACGGGCCTCTCACTGTCGCAGCCTCTCCCATTGTGGAGCACAGGCTCCAGACGCGCAAGCTCAGTAGTTGTGGCTCGCGGGCTCAAGAGCACAGGCTCAGTAGTTGTGGCGCATGGGCTTAGTTGCTCCGCGGCATGTGGGATCTTCCCAGACCAGGGCTCGAACCTGTGTCCCCTGCATTGGCAGGCAGATTCTTAACCACTGCGCCACCAGGGAAGCCCCCAGATTTTTATAGAATGCTTTTCTCTATCCTTATAATTTAAAAAATACAACTGTAAGTCTAAATATGGTTGTTTATTCATGATTTTGCTTGTAACATAGTGACTCCTTTCAATATTTGTCTTTTCTCAGGTTCAAGAAATTTTCTATAACTCTGCCTTCATTTATTTCTTCAGTGTCAAGAGTTATAGCCGTTATTTATTTATTTTAAAAAATGCTATCTTTTTATATTTTTTAAAAAATTTATTTATTTATCCATTTATTTATTTTTCGGCTGTGTTGGGTCTTCATTGCTTCGCGCGGGCTTTCTCTAGTTGCAGCGAGTGGGAGCTACTCTTCGTTACAGTGCGCAGGCTTCTCACTGCGGTGGCTTCTCTTGTTGTGGCTCACGGGCTCTAGGCACACAGTCTTCAGTAGTTGTGGCTCACGGGCTCAGTAGTTGTGGCTCGCTGGCTCTAGAGTGCAGGCTCAGTAGTTGTGGCACACGGGCTTAGTTGCTCAGCGGCATGTGGATCTTCCTGGACCAGGGCTCAAACCTGTGTCCCCTGCATTGGCAGGCAGATTCTTAACCACCGTGCCATCAGGGCAGCCCGAGTTATAGCCTTTAATTCAAGGGTTTTTTGCTCTGAAAGACTGAGAATAAAAGTCAAGCCTATCACTTTTCTCATAATTTTCATCTTTTTGTAACCGCCACTCCCGATTCCAGAGAATGTATCGATTATGTCCTCCACATTACTCACCCAGTTTTCTGTAGTTTTAAACCTACTCTTTACTGGGTCCAGTGCATATTTTAATTGCTATTGCATTTTTTTTCTTGCAATTGTACCTCATCTGTATTCATTTTTTTCTTGTTCTAATTTTTCTTCCTTCCTTCCTTTCTTTCTTTCTTTCTTTCTTTTTCTTTCTCTCTTTCTCTCATGAGTTTTTTGGTTCCTATTACATGGCTCTGTCTTTAAAAACGTTTTTGATTCTTGTAAAATCCATTAAGTTTCTCTGACTACACATGTATAAATATTCTATCATCTTTGTCTATTCAGACATCAGAACAAACTGTGGAGTAAATTGGGAAAAAAAGAAAGAAGCAAAGGATGCATCTTCGTTAAGCAGAATTAGATAAACAGAATAGAGAAATATGATACAGCTGCAAGGAAGTATTTAGTGCAATACTTAATACATAGAAGATGCTCAGTAAATGGTAACTATTCATATTGTTGATTTTTCATATGATTTTTCATATGCAATCTTATTTGGCAGCTTAAGACATTATCATTCCTGATTTATAAATGTGGTTGAGGGAGGTTAATTGATTTTCTCCTTTTCATGATGCTACTTGATGTTAGGGTTAAATCTCCTACCTTTCAGTAATGTAAAGAGATCCTTTGAGACCTAAAAATTGTCTGGAGATGATGTAGTTTAATGTCCTCATTTTCCAGTTAAAGAAACAAGCCTAGAGAGGAAGAGGATTATTAAGGTTTTATAACTAATTACTAGTAGTGTCCAGACTGGAACTCACTGCCCCATAAATAAATTATTATCTATTTGCAGAAATCTTTCAGAAAATAATCATATACTATTTGGCTCTATTATTCCTTCCACAGACTCCATCCCCCCATGCTGGGCTGATGTAGTTTCTGTCTGCACAGCATCCCTTCCTTTGGGGGAACCATGCCTCTCCTATTCTGTGTAGCTCTGGCGAGACTGTGAGTCATAATAGCTGCCCATCTGGCTGCACACATAGCATATATAAGGTATCTTATCATAAAAAAATTTTTCCGTTGTTTGCAATGATTTAAGTTAATGGGAAAAGGATTGAACTAGTAATATTATTAATTATGATAATTATGTTTATAGAGTAAAAAAGTGAAGTGTGTCTTTACTAGACAGTGTTGGATGAACAGAGCTGTGAAATGTAAAATAGCAAGAAGGGCCTCTGGCTCTTTATCTGCCTTTCTCCACTCCCTAAATGGTTTCTGCTCATGTCAGAAAAGGTGAGGGCAATAGCGTATATACCGTAGACTGCAAGGTGGTGAGGTTGTGGCTGGGAGCTGTGAGGGTTCTAATAAAAATGGCTTTTCTTCTTTAACATCCTTCCTTAACCTGCTTATGTTAAATATGAACACCCACATTTTCTACAGATAGTGGCAAATATGTGTGTCATTTGTTTCCCCAAGGCCTTGAGTACACTCTCAAGCTACAAAGTAAAGATGAGAATAGGTACTTTAAAGCTAGAAGAAGAAAGAGGAATCAAATTCAGAACTAATGCTTCATATAGACTTGAAAAATCTAATGGTTTAATCCAAACAAACAAAGCCCAATTCTACATGTGAAGTAACCTCCAGAGCTCAAGCCAACTTTTGTGAGGCCGTAGCAGTTTGGAAAGCAATTTAGAAAATGGTCACTGACACAGAAAACAAACTTACGGCTATCAAAGGGGAAAGAGAGGGAGGGACAAAATAGGGGTATGGAATTCACAGAAACACACCGCTATGTATAAAATAGGTAAACAAGGATTTAGCACAGGCAACTCTATTCAATATCTTGCAATAACCTATAATGAGAAAGAATCTGAAAAAGAATATATATATGAATATATATATATACACATATATCTGAATCACTGTTATACACCTGAAACTAACACAATATTGTAAATCAACTATAGTTTGATAAAAAAAAGTCACCAAGAGGGAGGACTTTATATTCTAATTGGTGAGAATATGGCAGGGCCCAGATTGGAACCCAGGAATCTTGATGTGGGGTGTGTTCTAATAACCCTCTGAAGAAAGTCACCTTGGGGCTGGGTTGGCTGGCACCCGAACCACTTCCCTAGGAACAGGGTGCTTTCATGGCATGCCATTTTGTGAGTAAAAATTATGCTTCCAGAGCTGTAATGGAAGTTTAGTCACTTGGACCCCACGGGCAAGGGTTACAAGTATGTGTGGCCTCCTGTGAAATTATTCTGCACTCACCCTTGGCAATGACGGCACAAAGGAGGCGGAGGAGGAGGAGAGGGGATATTATCAGTCTTACACACTGCACCGTATCCCTCCTGCTGGGAAATGGGCTGCCTCAGAGGCAAGAGACCCAAAATGACCTTCATCCTTGACTCAGAGCCCACCTGGCCCTTGCTGTGATGGCTTAACTTGCCTGCTGAAGTGTTGGTGCCCTACCCACTCTGTGAGTGTAAGCCCTTAATAGATGGCGTCTGAAGCTCCTGGAAAGTCCACTCTATTAGGGCAGTAAAAATACTCTGTAAGGTATCATAATGGTGGATACATGTTATTATACATTTGTCTAAACCCACAGAATGTACAAGGCCAAGGATGAACCCTCAGATAAACTATGGTCTTTGGGTGACAATTGATGTGTCGAGGTAGGTTCATCTGTAGTAACGAAAGGACCAATCTGGTGGGAGATGCTGGTTATCAGGGAGGCTGTGCATGTGTGGGGCAGGGAGTATAGGAAATCCTTGTACCTTTCCCTCAATTTTGCTGTTAATCTAAACTGCTCTAAATAAACAGACTTGAAAAAAAAGTCCACTCTACCTTGCTAAGAAATCCATGGTGGCTGCCTCTCCTTAGCTACCCTTTTCCCTCCCTCTTCCTCATGTATAGTTTGCCAAAGAATAACAAACATCTGGTGTTATGGGATGAGTTTTGTCCCTCCCACCCCCCAAATTCATATGTTGAGGTCATAATACCCAGTACTTTGGAATGTGACTGTATTTGGAGACAGGGTTTTCAAAGACGTGATTAAGTTAAAATGAGGTCATTAGGATGGGTCCCTAATCCAATAGAACTGGTGCCCTTATAAGAAAGGGAAATTAGGATGCAGACACACACCTGTACAGAAGAAAGACCACGTGGGGACACAGGGAGAAGGTGCCCATTTCAAAGCCAAGGAGAGAGGTCTCAGAAGGAAACCAATCCTGAGGACGCCTTGATTTGGGGCTTTTAGCCTCCATAACTGTGAGGCAATATATTTCGGTTGTTTGAAGCCAACCCATTTGTTATAGCAGCCTTGGCAGACTAATCCATAACCTTTCCTATCTCATCCTGGCCATGCTCACCTGGCCATTGGGGCAGCAGTCTCACTCCCGGGCTCTGCCTAAATGGCAGCCACAAGGCCCCTGGTGCTGGCTGTCAGCACGGCGGCTCCTCATTTGGGGCCTATACATTTCCAAGCGCCAAGCAAAAAAGTTATTATTTTTTTCACATTAGAAAGTCAAGCTGATCAAAGAAACAAACACTTTTAATGAAACATATGTGGGACACTTAGAAGGAGATGATTTACAACGTGTCCGCTGTGAAACCAGAAGGCTTATGGAAAGTGTGAAGTAGGAGGAGAAAGATAGCGGGCTTGGATGCCAGAGGAGACTCGGCCTACATATTAAACAGAAGGGGAAATCATTCCCGTCCATAAAATCACAATTCATTTCCGTATCTATATCACTAACGCACACACAGGACATTTTCATCTCACTGCTTTCAGCCCTGTCCACACCCATTGCCGTCATGTACACTTTGATCCTGGGGAAGGAAATTAAACTCAGACATCGAGATATAAAATCATAGGAATTGCTTCAAAACCCACACTCTCAAGATCACACTTCCCCCATTAGAGATGAACCTTGAGAGTTAAGAGTAATGTGAGGATGTTGGACTACTTTTTAAAAAGTAGACAATGCCTTAACTTTCTTTTGCAACTTTCGATCTTAAATAAAATCCCAGCTAAAGATGGGATGGTGCCGTATGAAAAGATGATGAATAATTCCTCTTTGGACTGTTTGTGCCACTGACATTGCACTTGGGATGATCATGTATTTCCAATAGCGTGAAAGCTTGTGTTCAATATTTTGACTGATTATTAAATGAATATTAATTATATTTCTATAGAAGCCTGAAAAATATGTGTGGATTTGTCAGGGTGGTTTTTTGGGAGGATAAAAGTGTATTTGCTATCGTATACAAATATGACCAATACACGAATCCTCTCATAACACTCACATGCTTTAACATCAATTTGGAAATAGCCACAAATATGTGATCTGTATTCTCAAACATTTAGATATTCCTTTTCTGTTGTCTAACCTAGTCTTGGGCTAGACTCCAGGTTGTCCAGGAAGGATGAATTCAGGAAACGGAGTGCAGCTCTGATTCACTTGTGGCCAGGCTTTCCCATCCTGCTCTCTTTCTTTCCCTTGGGTGGGTCCCCAGAAGAAGGGACTCTGATCTTATCCCAAAACAGACTTTTCTTTTCCTCCCTCTAAAAAGATGAGGGTTACCAGCACATAGGGTCCTGAGTGTGGAGGCAGAGATGAGGTGGTGTGCGTGTATATGCATGTGTGTGCGTGTATGCGTGTGTGTGTGTGTGTGTGTGTGTGTGTGTGTGTGTGTTGGGGAGAGGATGAGAGAAGAGGCACGAGGAGGATTTAAGGTGATCAGTCTTTGTGGGTCCACATAAGGAGAGTCTGGAAGAAGTGGTTGGTTCTGCATCTTTCCAGCCTTGGGGTGAACTAGGCTTGGGGTGAACTAGGAATGGGGGATAATGTGTCCAACAGCCCTCCAAAGGGGCAGCCCAGATACTGCTTCACTCTGTCTACCCCAGGCAAGCCAACCCCTTTCTTCACATTTTCATTTTTACCTGAAACTAACTCAGTTGTTCCCAACTCATGGTCCACATATCTCTGAGAATCAAAAAGACACTTAAAAAAATGTGTGAAGGTGTGAAGGCATGGATGTTCAGCAGAAAAAAAAAAACTATTTTGACCTGGACATATGTTTTAATTTATCCAATGTATGTAGATCGCCTGAGAGACTTTTTTTGACTGTAAAAAGCCCAAGTTTAATTTTGTAAACCTACGTGACAATTGATTATCAGTCTAACAAAGGGCGAAGTTTAGGAACAAACACAGTTCAGCACATTACACAGGTGACAAGATATTTTATTTTGGGTTCTACTTAGAGCCATCAACTAACAAATATACCATGTGCCAATTGCAGATGAGAAGTAGTAAGGGTTTCCTTAACCTACATTAAGGTTTAAAAGAATTCTTCCTAACCCAAAATATTTACTCTGCACAATAAAAAGAGTCTAATAAGTTAAACTGTCAGTAACCCTCCTGAGGGATTAATATCATAAAATTGATTGCAAAGCATTGCTAAATTCAGGGTAGTTTTTTTGGTCATAATTTTTCTCAATCTATGGGTACTAAGACATGACTATTATCATTTGGAAGTCTGAAATTTTGTTTTTTTAACTTCTGAAGAGTTCTCTCCATTGAAGGGATTGTTCAGATCCTTTCTATGCCCCATTTCACTGTGCTTATAAAATCTTGGTTTTGTGATTATAACTCTGAACTCAAGTAGCTTCTGGGTTACCATTTAGTGAGACCATGAGAGCGCCACGGACAAGATGTACCAGACAATGAAGGAGATGGTTTATTGGGGCTTTTTGCAATAGAGGGAAGTTCATTAAATGAGGAATGTCTCAGGGGGAAAAACAGGAGGTTGCCAGAGGCAAGGAAACAAGGAAGTCATTCTTGAGTCTTTTGGGAGATATTCAGAAGGATAGAGACATGTCTTATCTGGAATATGGAAGAGAAAGGGGATTTGTTGCAATTAACTATTTCCAGAAACATGAAAGGGTAGGGGAGTTTTGAAACCATTGCCATTTTCCAGGAGCACATTTTCTAGAGCTTCCCTTATGTGTCTCTTCTCCCTCAGTCTTGATCAAAGTACCAGGGGTTAGGTGTTGTTTTCGCATCAGTGGGAGGCATCTTGTCCCTCCTTCCTGCACTAATGGCTGAAGGACCATAAGGGCCCCTCTCCTCTCTGTCTACGTAGGTCCCTCTGTGTCCTTGTTCCCCTAGATGTAAGGTCTCCGAAGGTCCACCAACATTCTCTCAGCATTTCCATGCTCTCTTGGGTGCAGCAGGGGAAAATTCAGATTTTGTAGAGAGAGATTTAATTGAATTTTTGGAGCTACATTTAAGAAACAGAATATAAATTTTTGATTTAGTTGGGTTGAGTATATTACTGAATATATTTCCTGGCTGGAAAGAACTTCCATTTTGACTAGGCATCAATGGAAGCTGAATGCTTTACTTATAATTTCACTCTTCTCATGACTAGAAGAAATTTCCATAGGCTAGCTCCTGGCTCTATACATTGAAAACCTTTTCTCTCTATTATCCATGACTTTCTGGTTCTTGGTGCTATAGTATATATTCATATCAGGTAGCATCTTCTGGCTCTGCAACTTTGTGTCATGACTCTGGGTGTTGGCACAGTGGATGCTAAGAGGATTTTTGGAATCTGTTGGTATACTTGGATGACTAGCAAAACAACTAAACACAGAAGTGCCTGGGAACCATATAAATATATCTGACTAAACACAAATATAAATGTATTCTCAACTCAGCTTCCTCTGAGCTGCAACCCAAATATGCCAATGGCTACCCCAACATCATCTGACATGGGGGGGTATTGGAATGGAAAGAGACAATGGTCTTAATTCATTGGTGTTAAAGTTTCTTACTGTTGAAAAATCTTACAAAATATGGGACTAGGTGAACACACCCTTTCTGGGGCTTTGTGAGGGGTCAGGCAAATGAGGGTCCTGAACCTTAAGCATCCTAATCTTCATGAGAAATCCTCTTCTATGGGCACAGGAAACTTCAGATGCCCTTCCTGCCTCACCAGTGCCATGGAAGACTCAGGCTATTGGAGATCTTCTCTGCGACACATCTTACTGCCATTTCTACTTGTCTGTTGCAAAACTATGGTGGAGTGAAGGTCTTCTCCATGAGACTGCTGATAGGTTACCAAAGCATCAGCCTCTGTTTGGAGGACTCCCTCCCTAAACCTATTTGGGGTTCTAGAATTTAGTGTTTCTAGAATTTCTTCCCCACCCCAGGGCTTGGCCCAGAAGTAAGAGGCATATCATCTAAATCCACCAGCATCTAAACTCTTCTTGGGTCTTCTTTCACTTCCTCTTCTTTCTCCTGGCTGGTCAACATCAATTTCTTTCTGAACCAGAGAACTATTGTCACATCATCAGACATTCTCCCCTCATCTCTGGTTTAAGGGTCATCTCTACACCCTGAGTTCCTCAGACTGTTAGCTTTTTAAAGATCAAAGTGCTTTTTCTTTTTCAGAAAGTCTTGCTCTTGCAATGAAGAGACTCAATTTTCAAGACGCTTGTCTCCTTTTGGAAATTTTAAACACCTATTTATGTCCCCAACTGATATCTTTGTTTTTGGCTGATTCATTGAATGCCACTGATTCAGTGAGTGGAGAACTGTGGGGCAATTGAGAGCATTATGGGAAAAAGAAAGCTCAGGTATTAGCTTCATATTTTATCCTGCCACATTCATTTTGGGGCTTTAGAATTTTCAATTCTTGGTCAACAATTTTCTTAAGAAAATTTATTAAATAGAATTATCAGTTCTTGTCAGGTTACGGCATTGGTGACTAATTTTCAAAATACTATATATGCTATTCTTTTTCTGTTTATTCATTTATTAAAGAATGATTTAGTGATTACATACTATATTGCTATTCTGCTGAAAATGCAGGTATGAAAAGACAGGTATGATTTTCACCCTCATTTAACTTGCCGTCTGACTGATGAACATACAACAATTATAATTATATAATTTGTAGAATATTTAATTATAGCATATGCTACATAGGGAAATACAAGATGCCATGAGAGAATTAGCAGAGAGATTTAATTTACATAATTTCAAAAAAGTGGTTTTGGAATTGCAGTGCCTTGTACTTGGTTTTTGTGGAATAATTATTTGTTGAATGACCATTTAAAAAAATTTATTTTATATTGGTGTATAGTTGACTTACAATGTTGTGTTAGTTTCAGGTGTACAGCAAAGTGCTTTCATTATATATATACATATATCTATTCTTTTTCAGCTTCTTTTCCCATATAGGTTATTACAGAATATTGAGTAGAGTTCCCTATGCTATACAGTAGGTCCTTGTTGATTATCTATTTTATATACAGTAGTGTGTCTATGTTAATTCCAAACTCCTAATTTATCTCCCCTTCTCCCGTTGAATGACAATTTGGATAAAAGGATGCTAGAAGGAAATGGAGTTCTTTATTCTTCCCTTCATGCCAAGCTTCAGAGACAAGTTTTCCTGAACTTTCTCTGCTTATTTTCTCCTTAAAAGACAGATTTTTTTTTTCCTTAACCTAAAGACCTAGTTGATCTGGGACATAGGTAGGAGGATAAGGTATTAAACCCAGTTTTGAGAGATGGAATGTCAAAATTAATGCCAGGATGAATCTTTAGCTTCCAGACCAGCTTTGCAAGTGGTGTTTTGATTCTTAATAACCTCAACTTACACTATAAAGATTATTTTACAGATAAGGAATGTGGAAACACGAAGAAATAAGTACTCTGCCCTAGTAGTCTCTTCCAACTGTCCAAGGCTCTCTCCTTCCTGCCTGTCATAGAACCTCAGTCTGTCCACTGCCGTACCCTGGTTATACATCACAATCAATTTGTGAATCATTTTTGAGCATGTTTTCCTGCCATGTATCCAGGTACCCAAGACCATCAGATGGCCCTTCAAGGAGTTATCGTTAGTAAAAGAGATTAACACATAAATAATTAAAATAGAATATGAAAAGTATTTCATGGAACAAGGTGCTATGGAAGAACAGAAGAATAAGTTCCAGTATGTGAGAGAGTTAGTAGTAAGGTTGTATAGCTGTGACGTAAACACAGTAGCCACTAGCTAAATGTGGCGATTTAGAGTAAACTTAATCAAAATGAAATAAAACTAGAAATTCAGTTCTTCAGTTGCACTAGTCAAATTTAAGTCCTCAATGGCCACATGTGGCTACTGGCTACCATACTGGACAGTACTGATGTGTGGCATTTCCATTATCACAGAAGTTTCCATTGGATGGTGAAGGTTTAGAGCAGCTATGATGATGATGATGATGATGATGATGATGATGATGATGATGATGTGATAAGTCCAAGGGGGCCACAGTGATCTCCTGAGATGACAGAACAATATCTGATTCTAGAAAGGAATCACCTTCGACAATCTTTACATCAGTCAGTAGATAAAATCTACACTGGTTAATTAATTAATGACTCTGAACTTGGAAGGGAGGTCCTGTGGGGCTGGAACACAGACCTCTGAGGAAGGGATGCTGCTCAGCTAGCTGGTCTTCGTATCTCTGAGCTGGGGGGAGGGGCTCCACGGAGCTGGGACCCAGACCTCTAAGTAGGAGAGGGGGTCTTTGATGGCTGGCTTACTCTGTTGTCTCTGAGAGGGCATGATAAGACTGGTTCTGGGAGTTTGAAAAACTGAAAATTGGAATTATCACAGGTACTGGGATAAACTGCCGTCGTAGGGGTGGAAAGTGTGGCTGGGGTCATGTTCACAGAAACAAGAAAGAAACAGGCAGAAAACAGGAGGCAGACACACAAGAGTAAATCCCTCTTCCCTTTCTCTACCTTCCAATCTTCTAGCATCCCTTTGGCAAAGCCTAGCAGGGAGCCAGCTGGCAAAGGAGAAAAGTTTTGCAGAATCCCAGTCCCAACACCTTGAAGCGAAATATGAGGCTGGGGAAGGGCGTGTTATATAAGAAAGAACTTGACCGGCCTTTGGCTCTTGAGAGGAAGACTCTAAATCCTTGGAAATTTCCCAAGCAATAGGAGTGTCTTGATTATTCAAAAGCCCCTTGGATCACACCTGTATTTAAGCTCTCAAGATGATTCCGATGGGGACTGCTCACCAGGAAGACCAAGCACTTGATTAGAGGCTTGGGACCTGCGACCTCCACCTCAGGAGAGAGGTGGGGGGCTGAAGATTGAATTCAATCTTATGGCCAATGATTTAATCAACCAGGTCTATAGAATGAAACTCCAGTAAAAGCTGGATCTCAGAGCTCCGAGGACCTTTCTGATTGTGAACACATCAATGTGCCAGGAGGGTGATGTGTTCAGATTCCACAGGGGAGGGGCACAAAAGCTCTGTGTCTGGGACCCACTCAGACCTCGCCCTAGTTGTCTCTTTATTTGGCTGGTGCTGACCTGTATTCTTTATATAAAACTGTAGTTGTAGGGCTTCCCTGGTGGGGTACACGGGTTCGTGCCCCGGTCCGGGAAGATCCCACATGCCGCAGAGCGGCTGGGCCCGTGAGCCATGGCTGCTGAGCCTGTGCGTCCGGATCCTGTGCTGCGCAACGGGAAAGGCCACAACAGTGAGAGGCCCACGTACCGCAAAAAAAAAAAAAAAAAAATCTGTAGTTGTAATTATGGCGCTTTGCTGAGTTCTGTGAGTCATTCTAGCAAATGATCAAACCTAAGGGGGTTTGTGGGATACCTTGAATTTGTAGCCAGTTGGTCAGAAGGGCAGGTGGCCTGGGCACCCTCAGACTGGTGACTGGGGAGATGGATTTGAGGCTCTGAGGCAATTGTTTAACAAATGAGCCCAATTTGGCAAACCGGCTGATTCCTCTGAAGTGGTAGTATTTGACTACTTTTTCTTGGGTATCAAACTACCCCAAAACTTACGCTCGTGGGTTTTGTGAGTCAGAAACTCAGGGAAAACTCTTCTTTGCTCTGTCATGTCTTGGGTCACAACTGGGGTGACAATCCAAAACCATGAAGCAAAAAGCTTACCTGCATGCTAAAATTGAAAGTGCATCTTCTCAGATTTTTAAATTATAAAATTCTGGGTAAGTCCTTCTGAGTTGAGCTTTTCTGCTTTCCAGGTTGCCCCTAATTCGCTGGTGCTCTTTGCATGAGTTAGTGTGACCTTTGGGCAATCCAGCTCTGCAGGTCAGCAGTGATTGGTGGGTTGGGGTACCAGCCAGCCAGGCTGAGGGGCTCATAATCTTTAAGCTGACCTCTTGGCATCTGTGATATTGATTACAGTTTTATTACACTCCTCCTCCAAATTCTGAAAAGCACACCTCTGTAAGCTAAGTCCAAGCTACAGAAGCAGTGCACTTGAGAACGTATGTCACAGTCATGGAGGAATTTGGAGCCAGACTCCCGAGTTTATATTCCAGCATCACCACTTACTAGCTTTGCAACCTTGGAAGAGATACATAACCTCTCAGTGCCTCAGTTTTTCCATCTGTAAAATGGGGTCATGACTTCAGTTGTCATCTTGAGGCAGGAGATAGATGGGTCCCAGGCTGGGCAGCTGGAGTTGTCCCCTGTGGATAGATACTCCAAAATGGGAGGAGCGAGAGAAGAGCTGAGCCCTGCCCAGTTAAAAGTTAGAGACCCCATATTTCTCATTCTTGAGGTCAAGGAGATCTTCCCCACTATATATGCGCAGAAAGGCACCTCGGAGGTCAAAAGAGCGGGGCGTCATCTCATAGTAAGTGATGTTAACCTACCCATAGGCCTCTTGGCTAGAATCCATCTTGTCTAAGAGATGCGTGCACACATGGGGAAGACCCTGAGATAAACCAAATACGGACTCAGAACCAGGCAAATCAAGATGATTGGCCAAAGGAAACCAGGAAGAAATGCCCCATAAAAGTGATTCAAACTATCACGAGGGTGCAACTCTCTCTCTGAGCCCGTGTCTACCCACAAATACTCTTTTTCCTCCTAATAAACACTTTCCTTGTTTCACTACTGTCCGTCTCTATGTGGAAACTCACTTCTACACAGCTGAGGGGCCAGGGCCTTGTCACTGGCCACTGGTCCCTTGTGGTCTAGTGGCTAGGATTCAGCACTCATCACTGACTTCAATCTCTGGCTGGGGAACCGAAACCCTGTTCAAGCGGCTGCTGGCAGAGGCCACCCGAGATCAATCTGACTTTGTTATTAACCAGTGTGACTTTGGTCATCTCAGTTTTGTTATGTGGACCGGAATGGCTGTGATTTCCATTCCAGTTCTGCATTTCTCAAGGTGACAGTGATTGGCAAACAATGAAAAGAATCATACATTAGAAGGCATTTGTTATTTTTCACTCTGCTCAGCCGTCCCCGACCACAGCTGTCCCTCGATGCTCTGAGTCCTAACCGGTATCGTCGAGGCGGTGAGAATTGCGGGTTGTGGTGGCTTCTGGTGCAGCAGTACGAGCTCAAGCTCTGGAGTGAGACTGGGTTTGAATTCCAGTTCTACCATCTGTCTAGCTAATAAAGGCATTTAACCCTTTTTAACCCTCTGTTTCCTCATATAAAATAACCTTGTGTTATTTGGGATGCGTTTGGCTACACTGGGCTGAGAGTGGCTTAAAGAGTGTCCATTTCTGTATTAGAAATGGCCATTTATGGTCTTGACACCTGACTTGACAAGCAGCCTGGGTGCAGGTGGTTCTAGTACGGGTTCAGTGAGACCAGGTTGGCTTTTCTCGGGTTTTTCCTCATGGTCACGTGATGATGACTCTAGAAGGATGTCAGCAGACAGGGACCATGGGAGGGGGCTTCTCATTGTCTAACTGCTTCTTTGGTAGGGCAGGAAAATCTTTCTAAAAGATACGAGCAAAAATGTCCTCAGCTTCCATTGGGCAGGGCTGGGCTTCACGTTCAGGCCTCAGCTGCAGGGGATGCTGGAAAAGCTGGCCCAGGGCTTCTGCAGCCTCTCTGGAGTGGAGGTGAACCCTGCCCACAGGGAAGGGAGG
The DNA here is from genome assembly GCF_937001465.1 of Orcinus orca. Lineage (NCBI taxonomy): Eukaryota > Metazoa > Chordata > Mammalia > Artiodactyla > Delphinidae > Orcinus > Orcinus orca. The sequence continues at coordinate 17,791,672 of NC_064573.1, forward strand.
GGAAGAGCAGCTGTTGAGCCAGCCACAAATGGTGTTTGTGACAAACATCTAGCCCAGGGCACTATGATGATCAAACGGACTTATTTATTTATTTTATTTGTTTAAGTTAATATTTAGGCTTATCAAATGTTTATATAGTAGTTATTATGTACCAGGCACTGTTTAATATCAACCTATTTATTCCTCATAACTCCATGAGAGAGGTACTATTGTGATCCCCATTTTACAGATGAGGAAACGGAGGCACTGAGAGATTAACATAACTGGTTAAGGGCTCAGAGCTTAGGAGGGTGGAAGCAGGATTGGAACCCGGCTCTGGAGCCTGTGCTCTCAATCCCTGCACCATGCTATGCTCCAAAACGTGTGTCAAAGCATCGCATGCAGCATGCTGCCTGGGGAAAACAGTGCTGTTTTCCTCTCCTTCCTCTGATTCTGTCACAAGAGCCTATGGATGCCGGATGCAAGGGGATAGTAAAGCAGGCTATTCCCCTTCAAATGTCCTCCTTTCTCTCTCCATTCCAGTTTCCTGTGATTACTTTTCCTCCTCTGGTAGATTCTTACCAGTTTCAAAAGAACCTGTGACATCTATTCCAAAATTCTCTTCTTTACTTATTTAAGATTTATGAAAAGGGTGATTTTTTCTTCTTAGTCCAATGGAGAATAAATATTTTGTTTCTAAGGCTTAATAAAAATGTGTTGATGAATTGGCCCATGAAGCCTATGGGGAGTTGTCACTGGGCGTCCTCTTCTCCTGCAAAGAACAGCTCAGAGTGTAGTGAGAACTTTATAGTGGCCTTTTCTTATGATGAGATCCCTTTAAAATAGAGCATTTTGAGTACATTGTCCATGAACCAGATTGAAATGGTATTGGAGAGGATGGACCTTGTCATGGCTTTTGCTACCGCGTCCACGCAATGACAGAGAGACAGCCGTGAGGTTGTTTTGGAGAAACACCTTTTTAAGGACTTGGAGGAAGTGAGCCACACATTTGTAACGCCAACCAGTGACTCAAGAAGGAACAGGAAGGGACTATCACAAGTTTCCTAACCTGGGACACAGAAAACATAAAAACAAGGTCACATGTCCCACCATGAAGAAAGGAGTCCCTGAAAAGGGAGGAAAACACGGCCAAATCTAACTCTGCATAAAGACGATCAGAAAAACATCCTCGCTCGTTTGACAACCAACCAAGAATAACATATGAGTTCATTGAGCTCCAAAAGGGGAGAAAGGTTAGAAGCATTAACCAGCTAATTTAAAAATCAAGAAGTGCATTTCTCATCTTCATGCAGATCCGTATAGTGTAGCGCTAACCCCCTAAAGTGGGGTTTCCTGTAGGGACCAAGCAGCTGTATCTTGGATGACTCCTTGGATATTAGCAAAACACTTGCTAAATATAGATGAACGTCAACAAGTCATAAATAAGGGAACAGGAGTGGGAAACTCCATGCAAAAGGTGAGTGGGCAAGAACAAAGACATCGCTTTCTGCCAAGGTAATTATCACGTGCGGCAGTGAAGCATGAATCACTGAGTCATTTAGAAGTTCAAGTGCCAAATAAGAATAAAAGTCTTATACAGGAAACTGTCACATAGCAGGGCAGTGGAGGCAAACTACTACCTAATATCTGTTTCCAGCGCTTTATTCCATGGAGTGGAAAGCAAGCATGACAGTGGCAGGAACTCTGAGGTTATTACAATGGCCAGGTGGTAAGGAGTTACTCAGGCTGCCAGTCTGGTGTTTTAGCTCCATCAGTTCTTTCCCTGTTTGTTTCCTTTCCTGTAAGGGGAACTATCAGAATCTCTATCTTGATTTCCCTCAGGGATGTGGGGTAACAGCTACCTAGACCTTGAGTGTGAACAAGTTGGACCACACCAATCTGGACCGTGGTCCAGAAAAACACTGTTTATCAAAATAAGCCAAGCATGTGCTGATCAATTTCTGCTCTTCCCCTTCTGCCCAGATTCAATCCACTTAAACTCTGAACAATCTGTACTTGGGAACAGTCTGGACACAAGTGCCAGATAAATGTGATGTGGGGCTTGGCTCTCCCCGTAACACATCAAACCAAATAGGCACAGCCCCCTTTCTAGTAAGTCCTGGTTTAAGGAGGTGCTGCCATGAGCAGATGGAAAGCCGTTACGGCTACTCCCCCCAGTTTAGGTAATTCCTGCTGGACATAGAAAGCATCTCATCCTGAGGTCCTAAAGAAGACTGCCGTACAGCCCCACAAATACACCAAAGAGTTCCTAACACGACCTATCAAATAGCTCCCGAACACTCAAAAGATCTGTAGAAACAAGTAACTCTTTTAAGGAATCTTGTATAAAAAATATATCCTCATTTCATTTTGTAAGTCCGCAGTCCAGTGCTAGACATTGGCGACCAAGTTACTGAAATAAAACAGTTAAGCCAGGATAGGGTTTAGCTAGTGAAGGGTGATCCCCCCGCCCCCACACTCCCGCCCTGCCCCACCCCACCCCATAGATTTATTTATTTAGTTTTTGCTCTATGGGGATTTTACAAGTCCTGGAGATTTATGAATCGCTGCTTGTTCATTCAAGTAGAGTCCTTTATATACATCATAACACTCGTGCAAGACCATCTGGGCAGCATGACCAGAGATTTTGATAAAGAGATTCTCCTGTCCTCTCACACTGCGGATGGCAAAACATCCCCCTACTCACTGTTTTCTGAGTTGAGGCTCCATCAAGTGTGCCTTCTTCTGTCTCAGTGGTGGCCACCAAGCATCCAATAGCACGTCCGGTGCTGTTGTCTGTGAAATGAATGGCAGGTGTTGAATGAACATGGTACAAGCCGTTGAAGAACTCGGAGCCTTTTCTGTTCAAGCTGGGTTATCGTGCATCAGCTACTTACAGTGACACAGAGAGAGCCAGCTGGAGGTAAGAGAAATACAAAGTGGTGGCTGTTAATTCTCCAAGTCTTCAAATTAAGGATGAGAAACACTCAGCAGGGAAACACTCTGGCCCTCGGAGCTTGGGAGTAGCTGGTGTGCACTGGGTCTCATTGTCATTGCTGTTGGTAGATGTGGTCCTCAGAGGTGGTGTTGAGCTTTATTTATAGATGCTGTTCCCTGGGTTTGAACAGCAGTGTCCTGGCTGAACATTTTGAGCTATGCTTGGAGCTTCCTGACGTCAGGGTTTTGCAGGGGGTCCTTAATAGTTGAGGTTTAATGCATTTCTGTGTGTGTGTTTTGAACTGAACACACAAAAAGTTGAAGCAAACATTTTCCAGTATTTTGGTTCAAACTAAACCATCCTTTCCTTCCTCCCTTACTTTCTGCTTTCCTGCCCACAAGAATGGCACTGAGGTATGGGTTTTTTCAGGCAGTCACTTCCAGGCTCTAGGGAGCGTGGCAGCCTTTGATTTCTCGGTGTTCTGGGACCTTTGCTTTTTGCCCCTTTCAACTGATGGGAATCCCCACTGAAACGTGATGTTATATGCTGGAGAATCTAAGAAACCATCAATCTAAAGACAATCTATTATTTTGTGTTCTAAGAAAGAAAAAGATGTCATCAAAGTATGTCATTGATTGCAAACGCATGATTTCAGAGATGTTAAAATAGCAACAGAAAGTGCATGGAATATTCGAGGAAACACACGTTCATCATTTCGGGGAACCACACAAGGAAACCTGGGGTCTAACAAGCATAGACTAAACAAATACATACAAAGGAAAGATCCTTCCTCAGCAAAAACTGTCTATAATATTTGTTTCCACAAATTGCTCAACTCAGACTTCAGGATAAGATTCTTTGTGGAGACATTTTTTCAAATATCACCCACCAAAGTAGTTATTAAAACGGGTCTGGGGAGTAAGGTCAAGACACCGCCAAATGTCTCTGTGTTTTTTTCAACCCAGGACATGATGTAAAATAGGTCACAGCAGCAAGAGCAACAGCACACCATCAGCCACAGGGACAAGCAGACTGGGGTTGGGGTGAGAGGGGTGCTGCTGGGGGTTTGTACCATTGATTCGGCCATCACACGTCAAAGTTCTTTTAAAAACTTAAAAAGTACATTAAATACACACTAATGACAAGAGAGTGCATTTAACATCTCTGTACAGTTTCAAGAATAATGACAGAATGATGGCCAACAGGTACCTGAAAAGATGCTCAACATCACTAATCAGCAGGGAAATGCAAAGCAAAACCACAGTGAACTATCATCTCACACCAGTCAGAATGGCTGTTATCAAAAAGAACACAAATAACAAATGTTAGTGAGGGTGTGGAGAAAAGGGGACCCTCGTACACTGTGGGTGGGAATGTAAATTGACGTAGCCATCACTGTGGAAAACAGTAAGGAGGTTTCTCAAAAAAACTAAGAACAGAACTACCATATGACCCAGCAATTCCACTCCAGGGTATACATCTGAAAAAAAGAAAACACTTATTTGAAAAGATACATGCACCCCAATGTTCATAGCAGCATTATTTCCAATTTCCAAGACATGCAAGCAACTTAAGTGTCTATAAGCAGATGAATGGATAAAGAAGATGTGGTATATATATATATATGTGTGTATATATATATATATATGCAATGGAATACTACTTGGTCTTAAAAAAGAATGAAATTTTGCCATTTGCAGTAACATGGATAGACTTGGAGGGCATTATGCTAAGTGAAATAAGTCAAACAGAGAAAGACAAATGCTGTTTTATCTCACATGTGGAATCTAAAAAAATACAGCAAACTAGTGAATATAACAAAAAAGAAGCAGACTCACAGATATAGAGAACAAATTAGTGGTTACCAGTGGGGAGAGGGAAGAGGGGAGGGGCAATATAGGGGTAGGGGAGTAAGAGGTACAAGCTATTCGGTATAAAATAAGCTACAAGGGTATATTGTACAACACGGGGAATATAGCCAATATTTTATAATAACTATAAATGGAGCATAACCTTTAAAAACTGAATCACTATATGGTACACCTGTAACTTATATAATATTGTACATCAACTATAATTTTAAAAAAGCACACTGACGTCTATCATTTTGGAATTAAAAAAAACATGACAAAATGAGCCCAATAAGAAGAAAAATAGCACCGATACTTTTGAGGCCTTGTGTGTGACATCTCCAAACTGTATTACCACCTCTTCTCCAGAGGTACTCATCATCCTGAACTTTGTGGGAATTGCCCTCTTGTTTTTCTTTATGTATAGATATTCCTAAACAATATATAATTTCATTTTGCCTGTTTTGGAAATTTAGATAAATAAAATCATACTGTATGTAGTTTTCTAAAACTTGCTTTTTTATTGCTCAGCAATCTACATTTTAGATTCAGCCATGTTCATGTGGAGACATATTGCATTCCATTTTATGACTAGCTCATAACTCATTCATGCATTCTCCTGTTTATGGACGTTTGGGTTGTTTTGCTTTGAAGAACCTTGCTGCTGTGAATATTCTTATCCACGTTGCCTGGTGAACATGTGCACGAGTTTCTCTTGGCTATATATCCATAAGTGAAGTTGCTGGGTTGAGGGGTGTGCCCATGTTCAGTGTTACTGGGTGATGTTACATTGTATTTCAAAGGAGAAATACAGTGAGGACTTGCTCCCACCAGCAGTGGAGGGGGTGTCCATTATTCCATATCTTTATTCCACATCTTACTATTACTTGATATTCTCAGACTTAAAAATTTCTGCCCACCAGATGGCAGTGAATGGAATCTCATTGTGGTTTTATTATTCATTTTCCTATTATTAATGAACATTTCCCCATACATAATGGGCATTCATTTTGCCTCATCTATTAAATGCCTCTTCATCTCCTTTGACTATGAATTGCTTGTGCCTTCTTGGGTTGTTTGTCTTTTTCTTGTTGACATAGAAGTTATTTCCTGGATATTAATCCTTTGTTAACTGTAGGTATTGAAGATCTCATCTTCCCATCTGTAACTTGTGTTTTTACTCTTTCTGGGGTCTTCCAAAGAATGGAAGTTAATGTGGTTGAACCAATCACTATTTTTTCTTTATAGTTTGTTCTTTCTGTGACTTGGTTAATAATCTTTCCCTATCCTGAGTTCACAAAAATGTTTTTGTATTTTTTTTCCCTAAAAAGTGTGAAAATTTCCTTCCTATGTCGTCATTGTTCTATCTGGAATTGATTTTAGTGAAGGGTGTGAGGAGTCGATCTAGTTTTTTCTTTTCTGTTTTTCTTATTCCATATTTCTAACCCATTGGCACAGCACCATTATTGAAAAATCCCTCTTTTTCCACGTATTTATAATGTCACCTCTTCCATGTATGTGTGGGTCTTCTTGCGTATCTCTATTCCATTCCAAAGACTATTTGTCTCTGCACCAATATCACTGTCTCATTTTCTATGACTTCATAATTATTCTTATCTGGTAGGGCACAATATAGTTCTCAAATCCAACGGGAATCTGAATTGGCCCGGACTAGGCTGATAGATAAATAGAAGACATCTTTTAAATTTAAAAATCTCAAAAATGTCAGCTCTAAAACGTGCTGGCACTGAGTATTACAAGAAAATGAAAAGATTAAAAAAAAAGGTCTTTTCCTTCAATAGCCCAATTTGAGGCAAATGTGCATTCTTTTGCAAATACACAACAGAGAGCTAGGATGTACTTTGCTGAAGCATAGAAGTGATTACCTATTTTTGTCTTTACAGAGGTGTGAAGGTACATTTAGGTTCTCTTCTTACAGGAACCAGAAATCAAGTGGCTGAAATGTAAAGTGTTGATAACATACACACTTTTACTTTTAGGAACTTCTACTCACAAGGACATTCATTCACTTCCCCCTTCCAGTCACGCAAGTTTTAAAAGACCCACCTGAGTGAGAAGGTCCTGCCTTTACAAAGAGCTCTAGTTCACCCAATTTGATCCCATTCTATTTTAATGAAAATAAATTAAATGGAATAGATAATAAAGTTCTCCCAAAGATGCCTTCTTTAGAGTTATCTAAAGTTTATCAGCAAAATAACTTTGACTAAGTTAAATGGCGATGTGTCACACACCCAAAACGTGTGAAGCAATTTGAAAAAATATTTTAAATATGCCATGGATTTGTAAATTAATGCAGGGCTCACTGTGCTTGAATTTCCATTTCTAAACTGCTTCATTTGCATGCAAAGAGTGGGCAATTTTTGTGTGTGTGAAAATTTAGCCTTAAGAAATGAAAATCAAAAACTCAGCAACTTGAAAAGAGCTGTTAGGCATAGAAATTGTTTAATCGGTTTCCAGCAGGGCCAATGGTGTTGGCATTTTGAAATACCAGATTGGATTGGCATCCTAGAAAAAAAATCCTCAGCTCAGAAAAAGTCGCCTAAAAAAGCCACCATCTACAAAGTGGGGAAAGAAGATGGCCGAGATATGACAAATGCCAATGAAACGAATTCTGCGATCGAGAGAGAGTCTGAAGTGTGAAATGAACAAATGTTACATGTGAGAAAATTTCTGTCAGTGTTCTCCCAATCATCTATTCTGACAAATACAATGCTTGATCAGAAAGTCAGGTGTTTTTGTCTAAGGGATGGTTCCCTGTGGATCTTTTAAGAGGATCTAATGCTCTGGGTTTATCTTCAAGTCAATGTTCTCACTTCAGAGGATTTTATAAAGGGACCTGATAATTTCCTCTGTAACAAGGTTGTGATCCCAACTTAGATTTTCCATCCAGGGTTTTTAAAATGCAAGTTTAAAATAAGATTTCGTTTAAACATTTTCTGATTCTTTTGTGGCTCAGAACTTAAAAAGAAGACCAGAATACCATATTTTTATTAGAGAACATATTTCTTTACAGTATCCCAAAGGAAAGGTACAAAGTTAGATCTACCTGGATATAATGATGATGATGATGATAGTAATAAAAGCCTAATAATAAATACCGATTTTCATTTTTTTTTACATACACATTTTTTGGGTACCTGCTTTGTGTTGGGTACTATCCTAGGTGTTGAGGATACAAAAATGAGTAAGAAACACACCTTGCACCCTTAAGAAGTTCAGTCTTTGCAGTGAGTCTCTCTCTAGTGGGCTTAAAAAAATAAATTGTCTAATCTAGTTATCTAGTTTTCTCCCAAAGGACCTGCTGAATACACAAGGTCCAGATAACATGAAGATGAGTCTCTCCTTTCCCATTTTCTCTTCAATCCCAGCTGGTGGAACAGTAGCCGGCTCAAGGAATGGGATGCTCTTGTCTTATTGAATTTGAACTGGCTGCTTGGCTCACACTGATTCTTCCCCCAACAAGGGAGCAGAGAAAACTGTTCTGGTTTCCCTTCCCAGGACCGGGGGTGCAATTTTTGTGCAAGAATAAAGGGATGCCATAACATCTTCATGCTGGGATCACTTCTATTTGTGCTGTTGTTGCTGAAAAAGAACAAACTTCATGGCCCAACACCTTCAGACACGAGTCCTAAGTTCTCAGCATGATGCTTGGCATGCATCAGTGTTTGTTGATTGAACAAATGACAATGCAAGGATGACAGGCATGGAGCCAGAGCATCTCAGAAAAGGTTTCTCTGTGATAAAGGACTGTAGTATAGTTTCAAAATAAGAGGATCGAACAGCAAATGTAAATATAATGTCTACTATGAATATATTCAAAACTAATTCTAAAATATGCTTATAAGGAAGTGACAGAATTGTAGATTTGGGGAGGGAAACATTGTAAGAATATGTCCCCCACCTTCCCGTTTTTTGTATCTTTCTGTGGGTGGTCTGTAGACTGAGGTGTACGTGGTGTATACCACTTGGGTTGAACTTGAAAAGCTAAGACTTGGATTCTGTTTGAAATTTCATCAACTTACTATTGCATACTGAATAACCTTGTGATTTACTAATCCATGGTGCCTATAAAATAATTAATTTTTAAAATATGGCTACACATATGTGAGGTATGTGTCTCTATATCTAAATTTTTTTCTTAATGAGTCAAGATTTATTTTCCTTGTGGCTTAGTCAAAAGTCCATACTTCAAATGATAGTAAATTAGTATATGGCAAATGCTTCAAGATTTACGCCAAATTATACTGAAAGTAAATGCATTGTAAAATCTTGGTATGATTCTAGCTAGTACACTTTTTTATAAAGAAGGTGAGGCGGGGCATGAGATGAGACAGCTATCCTCAGACCACATACCTCTGAACTCGTAGCAGTTTGCAATGCTGCCATCTTCCAGGGACTGCAAATCTGACTAATGGTGGCCTAAACAATAGACACTGAATTTTTGAAAACAGTAAGAAATATGAAGGTAGACGCATTTCGGTTGGTACAATGGCTCATTAATGTCTTCAAACATCCAGGAGCCAGGATTCTTCTAATAGTCCTGCTTCTCCATCCTCAGAGTATTGGTTTTTTTTGTTTTCTTCCCTTTATGGCTGTCACCTCATGTTTACAATATGGCTGCCTCAGCTCCAGGCATCATGTGCTCATGCCAGCACCCTAAGCAGAAACTGAAGGTCAGAGGCTAAATAAAGGTCTTATTCCCTGAAGCTCTGCCTTTTTAGACAGTAAGGAGAGGAATTCTCCCCTTTGCTTCTCATTGTCCAGAATGCTATCACACAACTGCCCTACATAGTCACAGGGGCAGGGAATGCGATTACCATGAGTTGTTACCTCAGCCATTATTTACTTCCTGGTATTGGGGAGAGACTCCGCTTCCCTGAGATCTAGAGATATCTGCTGGCTACTTGAACTCATTGTCAGAGGTCTGTGGTCAGGAAGGTCACGAGCAGAGTCTGGGCAGCCTGTAGGATGTGTTGGTGCTGGATGGAAGAGTTGAGACGCAGTTATAAGAGATGGACTAAGGAGTGGATTGGCCCGTGGGTCAAGGACACAGGACCCAAGACTGAATTCTGGATTTGCTCCTTACCAGCCCCATGACCTTGGGCAAATGAGTTAGTACTTAATGCTCCACTTCGAAGTTGAATTATCTGTAATAATACCAACCTCAAAGGGTTGTTACGATACTTAAATGAGATAATGTGGGCAAGGACTTAGTGCTGAGCTGGTATGTGTTAAAGGATTAAGAAGAAGGGGCTTCTTTACTATTTCTGAGCCTATAGGGTGGAATAGGGTCCTCTGCTACTAGATGCTGATGAGGCTCGCTTTGGAAAAGAGCTCTGTTTTGAGAGGCAGAAGGCAGGCTTGTCATTCACTTGCTAAGTGTTTGTGACTTAAGTAAGTTCCCATTTCTGGAGCTCAGTTTCCTCAAGTGTAAGATGGGAATCAGGGCTGAGTAGTCTCCAAGCTCCACCAGCTCCAGCACCCTGATGTAACCATGGGCTCTTTGTAGCGGACAGCTGGTGGCATGGGTCCCCAGGGTCTACAAGGGCCACTGTCATCACACTCTTTGCAAAGACTGGAGACTTCTCGTGCTTTCACTGACACTGTTTGCTGCTGTCCATATGAAGGTGGGATATAATTGTGGGGCTCCTACTCTCCCCATGGTCCATATGCTTTATTAAAATAACCCCCTGGAATAAGTTAGATGCTGCCTTATCGCTAAAATGGCCAGTGACCTCATCTGAAAACGGCTCCTGAGCCTGAAATCCCAGTGGGGCTTCTGTCCCACTGTCTGTCAGTCTCGATTTTACATTTGGACCTGATTTTCCTTCCATAGGATATTCAGAAACACTCTTCATTAACTTTGTACTTATTTAGCTTCAATAAAAACAAGGCAAACGCATAATGAGCATTTTAACAATAAATAAATTAGAACTTGAGATTGTTATAACAATATACACTGTGAGAAGAAGAATGAAGAGTCTAAAAATAAAGACAAAACCATAAACACCTCTCCTTTCTCTCTGGAAATCAAAAACACACCACTGGTTTTAGGACAAAGGAAGAATAATGAAAGGAACTGGAAAATTTTCTTCCCACCTAATAGAGGGAAGGTAGTTGCCTGGAGTTGGATGAGGAACAGTTGTATCCAAAACAGTAAACTTGCCCTAAAAAGGCTTGATTATTAGTTCCACTAAAAAAAAAAAGCAGCAACAGCAAGGATAAATGTAAAACTGATGTTAGGAGATTTTTAAAAGCTGCAACCTCTGAAAAACGAAGTAGTCGTTTGCAAAATTCTGTTCCAATCAACAGAATTGTTTCCTTCAGAAAAAACAGTCGGACACTCCCCATCCTCCGTCCCAGCACAGCCTGGAAATTGTTCTTTCTTCCTGTGGGACACAGAGATGTTCAAACGCTTCGTCAAGACTGTCATGCCCTAAAAAATTCTGAGTGTCATTGTGGAATAATCAACCTCAGATTGAATGTTACAGATTTTCCGAGGCTTGTTGCAATTAAGGAAAATTGGAGGCTAGTGGCAGAGGAGTCTGGGATGAGACAAGGTGAACCTCTTGTGATGGGAGCCATCGGAAGGGCATGGCCCAGGGCTCACAGCAGCCCTTGGCATTGGCTTTTGGAACTCTGGGTACTCCACACACTTAGATTTAGGGTACAACATAGGATGGGGGCCAAGTAGTAACCTGTGTTTTTGTTTCTCTAAATTGCTTCAGGTGATGTATCCTGAAGCTTGTATGTCTAAGAAACATGGTAACAAATGCACAAACAGAAAGAAGCAAAATAATTCCATGGAGTGAAACGATCCCTATTCTGAAAACTATTCTTTTATGTTAAAAACTTCATAGGAGAGAATGAAGCCAAAACTGAGATATCCAAAATATTTTAAAATTTGGAAGTACATATATGTGTGTATGGGTGTGTGTTTCCACATATATACACACATTTGAATTTTAACTTCTCTCTCTGAGTTTGGGGGTGAATCTGATCATCACATTTATCTTGTTATAAACTTCATGACTTGCCTCTTTCCTGTGCGCACTTCTCCCTACTCCTACCCACTGGGCCCCGGCCCACACTTTGGAGGAGTTTTAGAAAATGATTGTGCTCAATTAAGATCCATTGATGGACACTTTGGTGTATTAAAAGAGTCCCCATAGCCTGCAGTGAAGTGGAGTTGGGTAAAAAAGTAGAAGCAAATTAGTCACGAAAACATGTTCCCGTGGTAAAAAAAAATAGTCTAGGGACCTAGACGCAGGCCGAGGAGACCAGGGAAACAGGCAGGGCACAGTGAGCCAAAGCTCATTAAATAGAAACGGTTCTGGGGGAAGAAGAAAGCAAACGGGTTGGAAAGGCAGGGAAGCTGTACATCCACAGGGCTTTGCAGCGGCTCAGAGCACTTGGAACGGGATCACAGAAATTCAGAGCTGGAAAGGAGCTGACAGATCACCACATTCAACCCCTTTATGTTGCAGATGAGGAAACCAAGGTTGAATGCTTTGTCCAAGGTCCCAGCTAAATCAGAGCAGAAGCAGGGCTGGGGCCCAGGACTCTCTACCCTCAGCCTGGGGCCTCCTCACCACTAGGCAGTGGGACCTGCTTCTTCTCTTTGGCCACTCCTGTTTGTTGAAATTTCACTAGGAAGTGATAAAGGAACTATGGAAAACCAGATCTGATAAATAACTGAAAAAGTGACCAGGGAATTACCACAGAAGGTTATGGTACAATACAAGAGTTTCTCAATGCTGGCTGCTCATTAAACCAAGGCACCACGTCTCACTAGTTTAATCAGAATTAATGCGAGTGAGGCTCTGACACTGATCATTATAAAAGGTCCCAGATGATTCGCATGTGCAACCACAGTTGACATAAAAGATGTGGATTTGAATCCTGCTGTTATTATTAGCTGTGTGACTTTAGGCATGTATGTAGTTACTTGACCTCTCTGAGCTTCTCTTTACTCGTGTGTGAAATGGAGCCAAGAATACCTTTCTAAGGTCACTGTGAGATTAGAGGAGATAAAGCATAAGTCTCAGAGTAGTCGGTATTTGTCATTAAATGTTTGTTTCCTTTATGAAACATGAATCTCAGTGATTATAATTAGAGATTTTATTGTTTTGTAAACTATTATTGAGTTTCTTCCCCTAGTGTGTTCTTAACTCCCTGAATGCATTCTCAACAATTCTCGCGGAAAATTCAAGAATGGTTTTCAATTTTCAGAATAAGGTGATGGGGCAGAGTGTGTAGCCACCAAGAAAGTCATAGTTAATTCATTGACGAGGCTGCTTCTTCTGAGATTCTGGTAGGCTGCCTGGAGGAGGTGAGCCTCGTGGCTGGCATAAGAGGATAGCTGAAGAATTCCCGAATGAAACTACATGGCAGTTGATACATGAATAAACCTTAAACGGCATCGTCACATATCGAGAAAACCATTGCCTTTTCACTTTCTTTTCAGTGCTTCTTATGCTATCAATGACATTTCACTCGCTAATATCACTGTTTAAAGAGACTTGATCTCAGAGCCTTCTTAGAATTTAACATTGTTTCACCTTAATTCTGTTTATGTTTATGGTTGGCTTTTATTGATAGCAAGTGATACAGGTTTTCCATTTATAATGAATGGAAATGTAAATTTATGTAAGGAAAAAATATGCCGACTTAAAGAAAATTCTTAAGTGAACAAGGTAGGAGTGGTAAGCGGATAGTGAAAAAATCATGAAGGTGGAAGATTCCTGGGTTCCTGGGTCTTGCCTTACCTGTGAGACCTCAGGCTAGAACAATAATACACTCTTTCTGGACCTCAGTTTCCTCCCCCCAAATAAAAGTGTTAGATTTGACAATGCCTAAGATTGCTTTCAATTTGGGCATATCTGATTTTCAAATTCATCACAATTTGGCCATCAGTCGTCGATAATAGTGTATTATCAATAGTCGAGGACTATTATCAATAGACTTTGACGATAGTCTCAGTCGTCAAAGATATAAAAAATCACCCCATTAAAAAATGGGATGGAAAATAAATTTCTATTTCATATCCCCATAGAAGACCTTGTGGATTACTTGTTCTTAATAAAACCATCTTTACTGGGAGCCATGCTCTTCTACTAGATTTTTCTTCTCTTGCTGATAGCCCCTATTCATTAACTTTAAAGACTGTTGTGATCTGGGTGATTACCTACATTCAAAGGTAACGCCCAAGCCAGGTGCATCCTTTTGTGAATTTCCCAGGCAATTAGGTCTGTGGATTATTGCTGGGTTAGCGTTAGTTCCCCCTTTTTGGCACTCTTGGGAAATCTGAAATACAGGATAGATTCTCCCACTGCAGAGTGGTAGTAAAATATTCATTGGTATAAAAAAGCATTAATTTGGTCGTTTGGATATAATGATGGCATCCATGCTTCACCCGCTGCCGCCAGATTCCTAACTATGTGAGTAATGGTTCAGAGCACACGGATGCTGAGGGGGTAGGGCTGGTGTCCTGGGGCGTGAGGCTGTTGGGGAGAACCTCTAGGTTTTCACGGTGTTGTTCTCCGAGGCTGGTGCCTGCTGGGAAGGGCCGGAACTGGGGCGAGGCTAGCCAGGCACCCGGGCTGCAAGATTCAAGGAGGCACTCCCAGCCTCCTGCAAGTGCTTCCTCGGAGACCTGGCCCTCTGAAGACTGTTGATTGATGATTCACAATTCAAGATCTGCTGATACTTGTCTCAGCACTGCTCTGGGTGGTGGAGAACCAATTTCTCACGCCCAGTCACCATCCTTCTCTCCTCTCCCCTCTATGCCTTCCCTACTTGGCTGCAAGGTCATTTCAGCCTGAGACGGTCTTCTTCCTCCACTAATTCAAAGTCTCCTTTGCCAGTGGCAACTCCTGCACCACCTTTGTTTTGTGTCGTTTTCTGGTTACTATTCCCTGGGATGAGAATGTCACTGAACTCTGGAAATAAGGGTTGTAAAGGGTTGTAAGGGTTCAACCAGTGTCTTTTCAATGCTTTTCATGTCACAAACATTGTTCTAGACCCTTTCTAGTGCGTTATTTTATCTAAGCCTTTCTATATTATTATGCCCACCTTAGCAAAGGGGCAACTGAAGCTTAGAAAATAACCCAGTTTGCTTTCAGGCGGTAATGGGCTTCTGAAAGTAGTGATTTTATAGGACCCCATTCTGTAGAAAGTTTTTTCGAGTTTTCCAATAGAGGAGAAATGTTGGGGGAATCTCCCAGAAGGTCAAAGTCTTTGGGATGGATGTGAGCTTCCCTTGATAAGGGTTGGGAAAATACTGCTGACAAGGCACGATAATCCTTTTGGTTGCAAGGGACTTGGAAGAAGAAGGACAAGCCTGGATGCTTTGTTGAGAGTTGACTTTGAGGCAGGGGATCCATGGGCCGTGCAGCTTTAGGAAGACCCATAAAGGGAACTGGGTCCTTGGGTCTGGAGTTACAGGTGGATCCAGGAATCTTATTCAGTGACCCAACCTAGCCACGGTGGGCAGCTCCAGGCTTGAGAATGAATTGTTTGGAAGTGCGTGGAAACATTGTGTTAAGGCAATGGAGAGTTTGCTAGCAATTTTTTCACCCATTCATTTACTCACTCACTCACTCAAAAATACTTAGTGAGCATCTGCTAAGTGCCACATAATAATCTCATCCTGAGGATACAGAGGGAAACCACCAGGTGAGAGCCTGGCTGTCTGGACGCTGTAGGCTGAGATCCTGCAACACTTCAAGGTTGAGGGAAAAAGGAGGAGTGAGTAAGGAGACCAGGAAGGACTGGCCAGGGAGGTGTCTGGGAAACTAGGAGGGAGTGGTGTTAAGTAAACCCAAAGAATAGAGTGTTTCCAGAACACTCCAGCCCTGTTGGCGGGGACAGGAAGCTAAGGAGGGGACTGTCAAAAAATCTGTTTACCACCTTACACCCTGACAACTTCCAACTTTTCCTCTTCAGCGTTTTCTCAAGAGGCTTTACTTTAACATCATTCATATTGGGATAGAGCAAATGAGGTACAGCCACAAAGGGGTGTATGTACATCGATGGGGACTCTTGCAGTGATGCTGGGCTCCTGCTGCATTCTTCTGGGAGGCAAGTCCCATTGCCTGCGGCATGCTTTAAAGTGAAGTGTTTCAAGTGGCAGAGAGCAGCCTGCCATGACAGAGAAAAGCTGGAGTGGCAGCAATGCCTCCAATGGCAGGAAATTCAGAAAATGCTCCCCGGAAACCCACTCCCTTCAGTGCGATCAAGACAATATCATGATACCAACCCATTTGCTCCTGAGAATAATTACAAGTACCGTTTGTACAATCCTTGAGAGTTTATAAAGTGCTTCCATGGGTGTTGTATAATGGATTTTATTTGAGCTTGATGTGTGTGAACAGACAAGGAGCCCCCAAATCCTTCCACATCAGCATGTCGGCTTGTGTAAGTCCCTGTCTCCTTCCCAAAGTGGAACCATGGAAACCGTGGCCGCCCCTTGGGACTGGTATCCTGCCTCCCAGCAGTCATGACTCTGAATCTGGAGGATACGGGAGATTTTCTATTTTCTCCTATATATCTCAGAGTTTTCCAAATGTTTTGTCATAAGCATGCCTACATTTGTAATTAGAAAAAAAAGAGTTATTTAAACAAATCAGGGGAAGCAAGGTTCTGAAATTCACCACAGTCAACAAGACTTGCCTGCCCTCGAGCTGGACCAGTGGACTGGCCAGCTCCTTTGGTCAGGCATCCTGGATCAGAAGAGCCATCGCTGTTTTGAAGAGGGGCCATCGAGGTCATCTAGTCAACACCCTTCACGCACCAGTCAGTGTGCAAAGAGCAGAACTAGCCAGAAGCAGTGTCCTACTTCTTTAAAAGAGATACTTGGAAAGGTTTAATGCCAGCAGAGCAAAGCCAAAGATATCAATCCTTGTAGATGCTGAATGTGCTGTTTTCTTTTTTAAATCATTACATTTTTATTAAATAATATGAGATCCTTAAAGGAAGTGTGGTAACTAAAAAAAGGAAAAACATTCTGTCCATTAAAGGTGATCTCAAAGTTTCTCCCCTCTCCCCCAGTCTTCCTAAATGGAAGTAGGCAGGGTTTTTTTTTTTTTTTGCATAATGGTATTTATATTTGTTTGAATTTCTGAAATTTCTTTTCCAGAATTATATCTTAAATCTGAATAATTGAGAGTAAAAACTCATTATAAAAAAAAATCTTTTTAAAGCTTTACACAGAGTGAAAAAAAAAAAAAAAAGGCTCCTATAGCCTCCATCAGCTGCTGCAGTTTCATTAGTTGGATACAGGGTGGTTCCCTGGAGTGGTAGCCCACAGGACAGGCCATTGGTGCTTTATTTTTATTTTTTTAACATCATTATTGGGATATAATTGCTTTACAATGTTGTGTTAGTTTCTGCTGTATAACAAAGTGAATCAGCTATACATATACATACATCCCCATATCTCCTCCCTCTTGTGTCTCCCTCCCACCCTCCCTATCCCACCCTTCTAGGTGGACACAAAGCACTGAGCTGATCTCCCTGTGCTATGCGGCTGCTTCCCACTAGCTATCTATTTTACATTTGGTAGTGTATGTATGTCCATGCCACTCTCTCACATTGTCCCAGCTTCCACTTCCACCCCATGTCCTCAGGTATGTTCTCTACGTCTGCATCTTTATTCCTGCCCTGTCACTAGGTTCATCAGTACCATTTTTTTAGATTCCATATATATGTGTTAGCATACGGTATTTGTTTTTCTCTTTCTGACTTACTTCACTCTGTATGACAGACTCTAGGTCCATCCACCTCATTACAAATAACTCAACTTCGTGTCTTTTTATGGCTGAGTAATATTCCATTGTATATATGTGCCACATCTTCTTTATCCATTCATCTGTCGATGGACACTAAAGTTGATTCCATGTCCTGGCTATTATAAATAGAGCTTCAATGAACATTGTGGTACATGACTCTTTTTGAATTATGGTTTTCTCAGGGTATATGCCAAGTAGTGGGATTGCTGGGTCTTATGGTAGTTCTATTTTTAGTTTTTTAAAGAACCTCCATACTGTTCTCCATAGTGGCTGTATCAATTTACATTCCTACCAACAGCGCAAGAAGGTACCGTTTTTTCCATACCCTCTCCAGCATTTATTGTTTGTAGATTTTTTGATGATGGCCATTCTGACTGGTTTGAGGTGATACCTCATTGTAGTTTTGATTTGCATTTCTCTAATGATTAATGATGTTGAGCATCCTTTCATGTGTTTGTTGGCAATCTGTATATCTTCTTTGGAGAAATGTCTATTTAGGTCTTCTGCCCATTTTTGGATTGGGTTGTTTGTTTTTCGATATTGAGCTGCATGAGCTGCTTGTAAATTTTAGAGATTAATCCTTTGTCAGTTGCTTCACTTGAAAATATTTTCTCCCATTCTGAGGGTTGTCTTTTGGTCCTGTTTATGGTTTCCTTTGCTGTGCAAAAGCTTTTAAGTTTCATTAGGTCCCATTTGTTTATTTTTGTTTTTATTTCCATATCTCTAGGAGGTAGGTCAAAAAGGATCTTGCTGTGATTTATGTCATAGAGTGTTCTTCCTATGTTTTCCTCTAACAGTTTTAGAGTGTCTGACCTTACGTTTAGGTCTTTAATCCATTTTGAGTTTATTTTTGTGTATGGTGTTAGGAAGTGTTCTGATTTCATTCTTTTACATGTAGCTGTCCAGTTTTCACAGCACCACTTATTGAAGAGGCTATCTTTTCTCCATTGTATATTCCTGCCTCCTTTATCAAAAATAAGGTGGCCATATGTGCATGGGTTATCTCTGGGCTTTCTAGCCTGTTCCATTGATCTGTATTTCTGTTTTTGTGCCGGTACCATACTGTCTTGATTACTGTAGCTTTGTAGTATAATCTGAAGTTCAGGAGCCTGATTCCTCCAGCTCCATTTTTCTTTCTCAAGACTGCCTTGGCTATTTGGAGTCTTTTGTATTTCTATACAAATTGTGAAATTTTTTGTTCTAGTTCTGTGAAAAATGCCATTGGTTGTTTGATAAGGATTGAATTGAATCTGTAGATTGCTTTGGGTAGTAGAGTCATTTTCACAATGTTGATTCTTCCAATCCAAGAACATGGTATATCTCTCCATCTGTTGGTATCATCTTTAATTTCTTTCATCAGTGTCTTATGGTTTTCTGCATGTACGTCTTTTGTCTCCTTAGGTAAGTTTATTCCTAGGTATTTTATTCTTTTTGTTGCAATGGTAAATGGGAGTGTTTCCATAATTTCTCTTTCAGATTTTTCATCGTTAGAGTATAGGAATGCAAGAGATTTCTGTGCATTAATTTTGTATCCTGCTACTTTACCAAATTCATTGATGAGCTCTAGTAGCTTTCTAGTAGCATCTTTAGGATTCTCTGTGTATAGTATCATGTCATCTGTAAACAATGACAGCTTTACTTCTTCTTCTCCAATTTGGATTCCTTTTATTTCTTTTTCTTCTCTGATTGCTGTGGCTGAAACTTCCAAAACTATGTTGAATAATAGTGGTGAGAGTGGACAACCTTGTCTTGTTCCTGATCTTAGAGGAAATGCTTTCAGTTTTTCACCATTGAGAATGATGTTGGCTGTGGGTTTGTCATATGTGGCCTTTATTATGTTGAGGTAAGTTCCCTCTATGCCTAGTTTCTGGAGGGTTTTTATCATAAATGGAGGTTGAATTTTGTTGAAAGATTTTTATACATCTATTGAGATGATCATATGGTTTTTCTCCTTCAATTTGTTAGTATGGTTTATCACATTGATTGATTTCCATATATTGAAGAATTCTTGCATTCCTGGAATAAACCCCACTTTCATGGTGTATGATCCTTTTAATGTGCTGTTGGATTCTGTTTGCTAGTATTTTGTTGAGGTTTTTGCATCTCTGTTCATCAGTGATATTGGTCTGTAGTTTTCTTTCTTTGTGACATCTTTGTCTGGTTTTGGTATCAGGGTGATGGTGGCCTTGTAGAATGAGTTTGGGAGTGTTCCTCCCTCCGATTTTTTTTGGAAGAGTTTGAGAAGGATATGTGTTAACTCTTCTCTAAATGTTTGATAGTATTCACCTTGAAGCAGTCTGGTGCTGGGCTTTTGTTTTTTGGAAGATTTTTAATCACAGTCTCAATTTCAGTGCTTGTGACTGGTCTGTTTATATTTTCTATTTCTTCCTGGTTCAGTCTCAGATGGTTGTGCCTTTCTAAGAATTTGTCCATTTCTTTGTGATTGTCCATTTTATTGGCATGTAGATGCTTGTAGTAATCTCTCATGATCCTTTGTATTTCTGCAGTGTCAGTTGTTACTTCTCCTTTTTCATTTCTAATTCTGTTGATTCGAGTCTTCTCCCTTTTTTTCTTGATGAGTCTGGCTAATGGTTTATCCATTTTTTTAATCTTCCCAAAGTACCAGCTTTTAGTTTTATTGATCTTTGCTATTGTTTTCTTCATTTCCTTTTCCATTTACTTCTGATCTAATCTTTATGATTTCTTTCCTTCTGCTAACTTTAGGGGGTTTTTGTTCTTCTTTCTCTAATTGCTTTAGGTGTAAGGTTAGGTTGTTTATTTGAGATGTTTCTTTCTTGAGGTAGGATTGAATTGCTATAAACTTCCCTCTTAGAACTGCTTTTGCTGCAACCCATAGGTTTTGAGTCATCTTGTTTTCATTGTCCTTTGTTTCTAGGAATTTTTTTACTTCCTCCTTGATTTCTTCAGTGATCTGTTGGTTATTTAGTAGTGTATTGTTTAGCCTCCATGTGTTTGTATTTTTTACAGATTTTTTCCTGTAATTGATATGTAGTCTCACAGCATTGTGGTCAGAAAAGATACTTGATATGATTTAAATTTTCTTAAAGTTACCAAGGCTTGATTTGTGACACAAGATATGATCTATCCTGGAGAATATCCCATGAGCACTTGAGAAGCAATTGTAATCTGTTGTTTTTAGATGGCATGTCCTATAAATATTAATTAAGCCCATCTTGTTTAATGTATCACTTAAAGCTTTTGTTTCCTTATTTATTTTCATTTTGGATGATCTGTCCATTGGTGAAAGTGGGGTGTTAAAGTCCCGTACTATATTGTGTTACTGTCGATTTCCCCTTTTATGGCTGTTAGTGTTTGCCTTATGTATTGAGGTGCTCCTATGTTGGTTGCATAAACATTTACAATTGCTCAATCTTCTTCTTGGATGGATCCCTTGATCTTTATGCAGTGTCCTTCTTTGTCTCTTGTAATAGTCTTTATTTTAAAGTCTCTTTTTTCTGATATGAGAATTGCTACTCCAGCTTTCTTTTAATTTCCATTTCCATAGAATATCTTTTTCCACCTCTTCACTTTCAGGCTGTATGTGTCCCTAGGTCTGAAGTGGGTCTCTTGTAGACAGTTTTTCCCTTTCATCACATTAAATATGTCCTCCCACTCCCTTCTGGCTTGCAGTTTCTGCTGAAAGATCAGCTGTTAACCTTTTGGGGATTCCCTTGTATGTTATTTGTTGTTTTTCTCTTGCTGCTTTTAATATTTTTTGTTTGTATTTACTTTTTGATAGTTTGATTAATATGTGTCTTGACATGTTTCTTCTTGGATTTATTCTGTATGGGACACTCTGCCCTTCCTGGACTTGATTGACTATTTCCTTTCCCATATTAGGAAAGTTTTCAACTATCATCTCTTCAAATATTTTCTCAGTCCCTTCCTTTTTCTCTTCTTCTACTAGGACCCCTATAATTCGAATGTTGGTGTGCTTAATGTTGTCCCAGAGGTCTCTGAGACTGTCCTCAATTCTTTTCATTGTTTTTTCTTTATTCTGCTCTGCAGTAGCTATTTCCACTATTTTATCTTCCAGGTCACTTATCCTTTCTTCTGCCTCAGTTATTCTGGTATTGATTCCTTCTAGAGAATTTTTAATTTCATTTATTGTGTTGTTCATCATTGTTTGTTTTCCCTTAAGTTCTTCTAGGTCCTTGTTAAACGTTTCTTGTATTTTCTCCATTCTATTCCCAAGTTTTTGGATCATCTTTACTATCATTACTCTGAATTCTTTTTCAGGTAGACTGCCTATTTCCTCTTCATTTGTTTGGTCTGGTGGGTTTTTACCTTACTCCTTCATCTGCTGTGTGTTTCTCTGTCTTCTCATTTTGCTTAACTTACTGTGTTTGAGGTCTCCTTTTTGCAGGCTGCATGTTTGTAGTTCCTGTTGTTTTTGGTGTCTGCCCCCAGTGGGTAAGGTTGGTTCACTGCACTGTGCAGGCTTCCTGGTGGAGGGGACTGGCACCTGTGTTCTGGTGGATGAGGCTGGGTCTTGTCTTTCTGGTGGGCAGGACTGCATCTGGTGGTGTGTTTTGGGGTGTTGTGACCTTATTATGATTTCAGGCAGCCTCTGCTAATGGGTGAGGTTGTGCTCCTGTCTTGCTAGTTGTTTGGCATAGGGTGTTCAGCACTGTAGCTTTCTGGTCATTGAGCAGAGCTGGGTCTTAGAAGTGAGATGGCGATCTCTTGGAGAGCTTTCGCCGTTTGATATTACGTGGAGCCGGGAGGTCTCTGGTGGACCAGTGTCCTGAACTCGGGTCTCCCACTTCAGAGGCACAGGCCTGACATCTGGCTGAAGCACGAAGACCCTGTCAGCCACAGGGCTTCAAAGAAAAGGGGAAAAGAAAGAAATAAATAAAGAAAAAATAAAATAAAAGTTATTAAAATAAAACATTATTAAAAATAAAAGAAATTAAAAAGTAATAAAAACGAAAGAAAGAAGAGAGCAACCAAACCAAAAGCAAATCCACCAATGTTAACAAGTGCTAAAATCTATACAGAAAAAAA
Source organism: Orcinus orca (assembly GCF_937001465.1). NCBI lineage: Eukaryota > Metazoa > Chordata > Mammalia > Artiodactyla > Delphinidae > Orcinus > Orcinus orca. The sequence continues at coordinate 17,814,279 of NC_064573.1, forward strand.
AAAAAAAAACGAACAGGCAGAACCTGAAGACAAATGGTAAAAGCAGAGTTATACAGACAAAATCACACAAAGAAGCCTACACATACACAGTCACAAAAAGAGAAAAAGGAAAAAAGTATATATATATCTATATATATAAAAGGAAGACAGTAACAAAATCAATAAACAAATCTACCAATGATATTAACCTCTAAATACTAAACTAAGATAAACATAAAACCAGAGACAAATTAGATTCAGAAAGCAAACCCCAAGTCTACAGTTGCTCCCAAAGTCCACTGCCTCAATTTTGGGTTGATTTGTTGTCTATTCCAGTATTCCAGAGATGCAGGGTACATCAAGTTGATTGTGGAGATTTAATCCACTGCTCCTGAGGCTGCTGGGAGAGATTTCCCTTTCTCTTCTTTGTTCACACAGCTCCCGGGATTCAGCTTTGGATTTGGCCCCGCCTCTGTGTGTAGGTCACCTGAGGGCATCTGTTCCCCGCCCACCCAGACAGGACAGGGTTAAAGTAGCAGCTGATTCGGGAGCTCTGGCTCACTCAGGCTGGGGGCGGGAGGGATGCAGAATGCGGGGCGAGCCTGTGGCAGCAGAGACCGGCATGGCATTGCACCAGCTTGAGGCACCCTGTATGTTCTCCCAGGATAGTTGTCCCTGGGTCATGGGACCCTAGCTGTGGCAGGCTGCACAGGCTCCTGGGAGGGGAGGTGTGGATAGTGACCTGTGCTTGCACAGAGGCTTCTTGGTCGCTGTAGCAGCAGCCTTAGCATCTCATGCCTGTCTCTAGGGTCCGCGCTGATAGCCGCAGCTTGCCCCATCTCTGAAACTCGTTTAGGCATTGCTCTGAATCCCCTCTCCTCGTGCACCCCAAAACAATAGTGTATTGCCTCTAAGGCAGTTCCAGACATTTTCCCGGACTCCCTCCCGGCTAGCTCTGGTGCACTAGCCCCAGAGCTAGTGTTCACTCAGCCAACCCCAGTCCTCTCCCTGGGATCCGACCTCCGAAGCCCGAGCCTCAGCTCCCATCCCCCACCCACCCCAGCGGGTGAGTAGACAAGTCTCTCAGGCCAGTGAGTGCTGGTCGGCACCGATCCTCTGTGTGGGAATCTCTCCGCTTTGCCCTTTGCACCCCTGTTGCTGCACTCTCCTCTGTGGCTCTGAAGCTTCCCCCCCCTTCCCCCATCTCTGCCAGTGAAGGGGCTTCCTAGTGTGTGGAAACTTTTCCTCCTTCACAGCTCCCTCCCTGAGGCGCAGGTCCTGTCCCTATTCTTTTGTCTGTGTTTTTCCTATTTTCTTTTGCCCTACCCAGGTACGTGGGGAGTTTCTTGCCTTTTGGGAAGCCTGAGGTCTTCTGCCAGAGTTCAGGAGGTGTTCTGTAGGAGTTGTTCAACATGTAGATGTATTTCTGATGTATTTGTGGGGAGAAAGGTGATCTCCACATCTTACTCCTCCGCCATCTTGAAGGTCTCCCCTCCATCAGTGCTTTATAATATGATTTTCCTCTCTGCCAACTTCCTTATTCTTTATTTATTTGTTTGTTTATTTTTGGGTGTGTCAGGTCTTTGTTGCTGCACGGGGCTTTCTCTAGTGGCGGTGAGCAGGGGCTACTCTTCCTTGTGGTGCATAGGCTTCTCATTGTGGTGGCTTCTCTTGTTGTGAAGCATGGGCTCTAGGAATGCGGGCTTCAGTAGTTGTGGCATGTGGGCTCAGTAGTTGTGGCGCATGGGCTTTGTTGCTCCTCGGCATGTGGGATCTTCCCGGACCAGGGCTCGAACCCATATCCCCTGCATTGGCAGGCAGATTCTTAACCACTGCGCCACCAGGGGAGTCCTGAGTTCCTAATTTTAATTGCAATTTTAAAGGAAGGGCAACTAGATGGTACATCACCAGATTGCTTGCTTCTCCAAGACTAGGTTTCTGTTCCATTATTCAGAAAGATGACTTGGCAGGGTATAATATTCTTGGTTTATAACTTTGTCATCAAAAGGTCATTGCTTCAAAAAACATTTAAAATACATCCTAGTTCCCTACCCTCCCTTACACCCCAACCCCACCTCCACGATTTTCTTGGAACGTGATGAGCTGTTTGATCATCATATTCATACTCTTTTTTTTCTCTGGAGGAAGATTTTCCTTAACTATGGTTTCAGATATTGTGTTTATTCCAATTTGGATATGGTGTTTCTTCTCCCTTTTAAGTTTGATCTTTATTATACATATATATATATATATTTTAAAATTTTCTCCCATCATTTAAATTTTTGTCTCGATTCTAGGAGAACTACTGAAGTTTGCCCTTCATGCTATTAATTGATATTCTGCAAGGTCAATTATGCTCTTTACTCTCTCCAATGTAGTTGTATATTCTGTTGTTGCTTTTCTAATTTTCCTGAAGCCTTTTCTATCTGACCTGTATCACTTTGAATCTCATCTTGCTGATTTTTTTCACCTCAATTATTTATCTCTTACTGAGGTTCTCTTTTTTGCCTCATAGAGGCCAGTTTGTTCTCTATTTAAATGATAAGTCCAGAATATCTTCCCCAATTCCATTTTTCATAACATATTTTTTTTCAGAAGCCTGAACACCCTCTGAATTTTTATAATGATTTTCCCTATTTTTATTCAATTTCTGCCTTGTTCTTCATCTTTTAATAGTTTTCTGCTTGGTTAGTCCTCAAATAGAAAGGATGTCTCACTTACTCTTGCCCTTGCTTTCTGGTGCTGGTTGCATTTGTTTCTCAGAGGTTTAGCTACATTTTATTTCCAGGGTGACTCTTCAGGACTGAGATGGGAGTTTCTTTTTAGTCTTCCTAGCTCTAATGTTCTGAAAAGATGGAATGGGCAGAAGTGAAAACTCCCAGCATGGACTGATCCTAGAACTCTCCATGTCTCTTTTTCCCCTTGCCCTTTACGTCATGTCATCTGGAAGGACAATATCTCCTGTGATCTTAAATGTGACTCTCAGCTTCTCTGTATTTCTTGAAAGATACCTTATAAGGGCTGTGGTATAATCCATTAATTACTTCCTTGAGAGTCTCATAATCTGAGTTCATGCCCCATGCTATTTCTGAACTGCTTTGTGAATTTTGTTTAGTTCTTTCACTTCTTTGAGCTTCCCTTACCTAAAACAAAGTCAGTAATATTGCTATCATTATGGAGTGTTGTGAGGTTTAAATGAGATAATGCTTATTGAGCCCTTAGCACACTGCACAGTAAATTTTAAAGATTAGCTGTTGTGGACTTCCCTGGTGGCGCAGTGGCTAAGACTCTGTGCTCCCAGTGCAGGGGGCCCGGGTTCGATCCCTGGTCAGGGAACTAGATCCCACATGCCACAGCTAAGAGTTCACATGCTGCAATGAAAATCCTTCATGCTGCAGCTAAGATCTGGCACAGCCAAATAAATAAATATTAAAATAAAGTTTAGCTGCTGTTGTCATTATTAATATTACTATTCTGTCTTTAGATGGAGTTATAAAGAGAGGTATTGATTGAGGTGGAGGGCATGAAACAGTACACTGATAGCTTCAAAAAGAAGCCTTCCCCCTGCTCATGGTGGAAAGACAGATGTTTGTTTAATTTTGTGATTGGCTCAGATGTTGAATTCCTAAATCTCAGTGGACAATGGGGGAATATTTCCAATCAAGCACAAAAATGGTGAGTCACAAAATTAATTTCCAGTCTGGTTTGGTCTTCTTAATTAGAAGAACTTCCTTCTAGATTCTGATAAGAGTTTGACTGGAAATCACAGTTTTCTTATTGCTGTGATGTTTTTGTCTTCTGGGTCTTCAAAGGTATTTTTGTGGGAATACTGGTGGTGGTGTGTCCAGAGCAGTTATTCAGTTATAATTTTAAGTTGGAAGTCTCCAGCTTTATTTCTCAGCTGGTTTTCAAATACAAATTACCAAGTTTAACCAGTTAGATACATGAAAGCAAAATATGTTACAAAGGTGATTTCTTTTATTCCCAGGAGCTGCTATAAGCAGTTCTGTTTTTAATCCAGATTTCATTTGTTAAATGTGTTCTAAGCCAGGGATGATAGAACCTTCTCTTTTCCTTCATTAGTATGTTGATATTCTATCATTCTCCTTATGATACCATAATGGAATTACATGTTTTGCATTCTTATGGACCTTTTTAACCACTTATTTGTGTTTCCTACAGCATTTTTCAAGATCAAGCACAGAAATGAATTCAATGCCCTTGGCTTTGAAATTCAAATATATTTGAAAATGTTGCTTGAACTCCACTGTATGATATAGCACTCCTGCTGAAACCACTGTTATTCTAAAAAATTAAATCTTAGGATGTGGATTATCTCTTTATGTTGTAGAAAGATAGGTATAATTTTAGTTGCAATGTTTTTAGATAACCTTGATCTGGTTCACCAGAGTTCATATTCAAAGCTGCTGTATTTTCCTGTTGACAAGGATGCTGGGAGAAGCTTATTTGGAAGTGATGGAAAGAATAGTGTCCCACTTGGTAAGGGTGTTACTGTCCACCCTGAGTTTTGCTAAGGCTGTGCCCAATTATCCACTGATAAATTTAGCATTGACATGGCATTTAATTGTAAAATGTCTTCAGTTCTCTGAAAAACTCTCCTCAGACATAGGTTATGATCATTATCACCCTATTGTTCACAGAGTCTAATGTAATGTCATATGTTCCAGGGGTTTTTGGTTTCTTTAGTCAACTCATTTCCTTTAATACTGACTGAGGTGACATTTGGTTGCTTGCCACGTGATAAATAGTGAGGTTAGAATGCCTCATTCTGTGGTTGGGACATTGGGACATGGACATGATGCCTTCTTTTTTGAGCATAAGAAATACAAGGTTTTTTTTTTTTTTGTCACCACACGTGGCTTGCAGGATCTTGGTTCATGAGCTGGGGGTTGGGCTGAAGCTCCTGCAGAGGGAGCTCTGAGTCCAAACCACTGGACTAACAGAGAACCTCAGAATATTCATTGGAATATTCATTGGAGTGAGGTTTCACAGAGTTCCTCATCTCTGCACCAAGACCCAGCTCTACCCAACAGCCTACAAACTTTAATGTTGGAAGCTTCAGGCCAAACAACCAGTAAGATGGGAAAATAATCTCACTCTTAAAAAAAAAAAATGAGATGGCAAAAAAATATGTCAGAGATGAAGGAGCAAGGTAAAATCCTACAAGGCAAAATAAATGTAGAGGAAATAGGCAATCTACCTGAAAAATAATTCAGAGTAATGATAGTAAAGATGATCCAGAATCTCAGAAATAGAATGCAGGCATGGATTGAGAAAATACAAGAAATGTTTAACAAAGATCTAGAAGAACTAAAGAACAAACAAACAGAGATGAACAATACAATAACTGAAATGAAAAATACACAAGAAGGAATCAATACAGAATAACTGAGGCAGAAGAACGAATAAGTGAGCTGGAAGACAGAATGGTGGAAATAACTGCCAAGGAGCAGAATAAAGAAAAAAGAATGAAAAGAATTGAAGACAATCTCAGAGACCTCTGGGACAACACTAAATGCACCCAACATTCCAATTATAAGGGTCCCAGAAGAAAAAGAGAAAAAGAAGGGACTGAGAAAATATTTGAAGAGATTATAGTTGAAAAATCCCCTAACATAAAAAAGGAAACAGTCACCCAAGTCCAGGAAGCACAGAGAGTCCCCTAGAGGATGAAATCTAGGAAAAACACACCAAGACACATATTAATCAAACTAACAAAAATTATATTCAAAGAAAAAGTATGAAAAGCAGCAAGGGGAAAACAAAAAATAACATACAAAGGAATCCCCATAAGGTTATCAGCTGATTTTTCAGCAGAAACTCTACAGACCAGAAGTGAGTAGCAGGATATACTTAAAGTGATGAAAGAAAAAAACCTGCAACCAAGATTACTTTACCCAGCAAGGATCTCATTCAGATTCTATGGAGAAATCAAAAGCTTTTCAGACAAGCAAAATCTAAGAGAATTCAGCACCACAAAACCAGCTTTACAACAAAAGCTAAAGAAGCTTCTCTAGGTGGGAGACATAAGAGAAGAAAAAGACCCACAAAAACAAAACAATTAAGAAAATGGTAATAGGAATATACATATCAATAATAACCTTGAATGTAAATGGATTAAATGCCCCAACCAAAAGACACAGACTGGCTGAATGGATACAGAAACAAGACCCATATATATGCTGTCTACAAGAGACCCATTTCAGACCGAGGGACACATACAGACTGAAAGTGAAGGGATGGAAAAAGTTATTCCATGCAAATGGAAATCAAAAGAAAGCTGGAGTAGCAATACTTGTTTCAGATAAAACAGACTTTAAAATGAAGACTTTTACAACAGATAAGGAGGGGAAGTAGATAATGATCAAAGGATCAATCCAAGAAGAAGATATAACAATTATAAATGTTTATGCACCCAACATAGGAGCACCTCAATACGTAAGGCAAATGCTAACAACAATGAAAGGAGAAATTGACAGTTAAACAGTAATAGAAGGCAACTTTAACACCACACTTACACAAATGGACAGATTACCCAAACAGAAAATAAATAAGGAAACACAAGCTTTAAATGACACAATAGACCAGATAGATTTACTTGAAATTTATAGAGCATTCCACTCAAAAGTGGCAGAATGCACTTTCTTCTCAAGTGCACACAGACCATTCTCCAGAATAGATCACATCTTGGATCACAAATGAAACCTCAGAAAATTTAAGGAAATTAAAATAGTATCAAGCATCTTTTCTGACAACAATACTATGAGACTGGAAATCAATTACAGGAAAAGAAACGTGAAAAACACAAATACATGGAGGCTAAACAGTGTGCTACTAAATAACCAAGAGATCACTGAAGAAATCAAAGAAGAAATAACAAAATACATAGAAATAAATAACAATGAAAACACGACGACCCAAAACCTATGGGATGCAGCAAAAGCAGTTCTAAGAGGAAAGTTTATAGCAATTCAGTCTCACCTCAGAAAACAAGAAAACTCTCAAATAAACAATTTAACCCTACACTTAAAACAACTAGAGAAAGAAGAAAAAAGAAAACCCAAAGTCAGTAGATGGAAAGAAATCATAAAGATCAGAGCAGAAATAAATTAAATAGGGACTTCCCTGGTGGCACATTGGTTAAGAATCTGCCTGCCAATGCAGGGGACATGGGTTCGAGCCCTGGTCCGGGAAGATCCCACATGCTGAGGAGCAGCTGAGCCTATGCGCTACTATAATGAGAAGCCCGCCCATAGCAACGAAGACCCAATGCAGATAAAAATAAGTAAATAAAATGAATAAATTAAAAAAAAAAGAAATAATGAAATAGAAGCAAAGAAAACAATAGCAAAAATCAATAAAACTAAAATCTGGTTCTTTGAGAAGACAAACAAAATTGATAAACCCTTAGCCAGACTCATCAAGAAAAAAAGCGAGAGGATGCAAGTCAATAAAATTAGAAATGAAAAAGGAGAAATCACAACTGACATTGCAGAAACACAAAGGATTATATGAGACTACTACAAAAAACTATATGCCAATAAAATGGACAACCACAAAGAAATGGACAAATTCTTGGAAAGGTACAATTTTCCAAGACTGAACCAGGAAGAATTAGAAAATATAAACAGACCTATCACAAGTAATGAAATTAAAACCATAATTAAAAATATTCCAACAAACAAAAGTCCAGGACCAGATGGCTTCACAGGCAAATTCTATCAAATATTTAGAGAAGAGCTAACACTGATGCTTCTCAAACTCTTCCAAAAAGTTGCAGAGGGAGAAACACTCCCAAATTCATTTTATGAAGCCACCATCACCCTGATACCAAAACCAGAAAAAGATATCACAAAAATGAAAATTATAGACCAATATCACTGATGAACATAGATGCAAAAATCCTCAATAAAATACCAGCAAACAGAATCCAACAGCACATTAAAAGGATCATACACCATGATGAAGTGGGATTTATCCCAGGAATGCAAGAATTCTTCAATATATGCAAATCAATCAATGTGATACACCACATTAACAAATTAAGGAATAAAAACCATATGATCATCTCAATAGATGCAGAAAAAGCTTTTGACAAAATTCAACACCTACTTATGATAAAAACTCTCCAGAAAATGGGCACAGAGGGAACCTACCTCAACATAATAAAGGCCATATATGACAAACCCACAGCAAGCATCATACTCAATGGTGAAAAACTGAAATCATTTCCACTAAGATCAGGAACAAGACAAGGATGTTCAATCTCGCCACTCTTATTCAACATAGTTTTGGAAGTCCTAGCCATGGCAATCAGAGAAGAAAAAGAAATAAAAGGAATACAAATTGGAAAAGAAGAAGTGTTTTACTTCTATCACTATTTGCAAATGATATGATACTATACATAGAAAATCCTAAAGATACTACAAGAAAACTATTAGAACTAATCAATGAATTTGGTAAGGTTTCAGGATACAAAATTAATACACAGAAGTCTTGGGCATTCCTATACACCAACAACGAAAAATCAGAAAGAGAAATTAAGGTAACAATCACATTTACCATCGCAACAAAGAGAATAAAATATCTAGGAATAAACTTACCTAAGGAGGCAAAAGACTTGTATTCAGAATACTATAAAACAATGGTGACAGAAATCAAAATGACATAAACAGATGGATAAAGATACCATGTTCTTGGATTGGAAGAATCAATATTGTGAAAATGACTATATTACCCAAAGCAATCTACAGATTCAGTGCAATCCCTATCAAACTACCAATGGCATTCTTCACAGAATTAGAGCAAAAAATTTTACAATTTGTATGGAAACACAGAAGACCCCGAATAGCCAAAGAAATCTTGAGGAGGAAAAATGGAGTTGGAGGAATCAGGCTCCCCAGCTTCAAACTATACCACAAAGCTACAGTAATCAAGACAGTATGGTACTGGCACAAAAACAGAAATACAGATCAATGGTACAGGATAGAATGCCCAGAGATAACCCATGCACATATGGTCACCTTATCTTTGATAAAGGAGGCAAGAGTATACAATGGAGAAAAGACAGCCTCTTCAATAAGTGGTGCTGGGAAAACTTGACAGCTACATGTAAAAGAATGAAATTAGAACACTCCCTAACATCATACACGAAAATAAACTCCAAATGGACTAAAGACCTAAATGTAAGACCAGACACTATAAAACTCTTAGAGGATAACATAGGAAAAACACTCTTTGACATAAACCACAGCAAGATCTTTTTTACCCACTTCCTAGAGTAACAGAAATAAAACCAAAAATAAACAAATGGGAGTGATATAACCTTAAAACCTTTTGCACAGCAAAGGAAACCATAAGCAAGACAAAAAGACAACCCTCAGAATGGGAGAAAATATTTGCAAATGAAACAACAGACAAAGGATTAATCCCCCAAATATACAAACAGCTCATGCAGCTCAATATCAAAAAAACAAACAATCCAATTAAAAAATGGGCAGAAGGCCTAAATAGACATTTCACCAAGAAAGACATACAGGTGGCCAAGAGGCACATGAAAAGATGCTCAACATCACTAATTATTAGAGAAATGCAAATCAAAACTACAATGAGGTATCACCTCACACCAGTCAGAATGGCCATTATCAAAAAATCTAGAAACAGTAAATGCTGGAAAGGGTGTGGTGATAAGGGAAACCTCCTGCACTGTTGGTGGGAATGTAAATTGATACAGCCACTATGGAAAACAGTATGGAGGTTCCTTAAAAAACTAAAAATAGAACTATCATATGACCCAGCAATCCCACTACTGGGCATATAACCTGAGAAAACCATAATTCAAAAAGAGACATGTACCACAATGTTCATTGCAGCACTATTTACAATAGCCAGGACACGGAAGCAACCTAAGTGTCCATCGACAGATGAATGGATCAAGATGTGGCACATATATACAATGGAATATTACTTAGCCATAAAAGAAACGAAATTGAGTTATTTGCAATGAGGTGGATGGACCTAGAGTCTGTCATACAGAGTGAAGTAAGTCAGAAAGAGAAAAACAAATACTGTATGCTAAAGCATATATATGGAATCTAAAAAAAAAACCAAAAAGGTACTGATGAACCAAGTTGCAGGGCAGGAATAAAGATGTAGACATAGAGAAGAGACTTGAGGACACGGAGTGGGAGGGAGGGAAGCTGGGGTGAAGTGAGAGTAGCATCGATATATATGCACTACCAAATGTAGAATAGCTAGTGGGAAGAAGCAGCATAGCACAGGGAGATCAGTTCTGTGCTTTGTGATGACCTAGAGGGGTGGGATAGGGAGGGTGGGAGGGAGGCTCAAGAGGGAGGGGATATTGGGACATATGTATGCATATGGCTGATTCACTTTGTTGTACAACAGAAACTAACACAGTATTGTGAACCAATTATACTCCAATAAAGATCTATTAAAAAAAAAAAAGAGAAATACAAGGAAACAAACAAATACACCCTTCCAGTGAGTGCTGAGGATGCCAGGGACGTGTGTTTAAGTTACATAATGATGAGAAAGTCAAAAGATGTATCATCCTAAGGCTGGAGAAACAGGGTCACTGCCTTGGGGATTTGGCCTTATTTTCAGGTGTGTGTCATCCAGGGGGACTGCAGAGGCTCTAGTATCTCAGGTATCTGTTCCTGATGATAAATAAGCCAGTGGAAAGTTAGGCATTAACTTGAACTAGAGTAACTCAATATGGCCAAAGATTTTTCAAGCAATGCTGTCCTGAAAAGTGTCAGCACGTTCTACTCTCTTGTCTCTCTCAATCTGATCTGAGTCACTTGAGAGCCTATTAATTATAGGAGTTCCTTCTTGTAAAGTCCATGGCACAAAGCACAATCCACCCTAGTTTATGTGACAGCCATGATCCTGTCCAAGCCATCTGAACAGGACCATCTGATGTGTTTTCAAATTCTAAGAAGGCTTTGTTTGCTGCAGGCACTGGCCCAGCCTCTGGGATTCATGTTTTTTGTTTTGTTTCGTTTTAATTTTTATTTTATATTGGAGTATAGTTGATTTACAGTCTTGTGTTAGTTTCAGGTGTATAGCAAACTGATTTAGTTGTACATATACATGGGATTCATCTTAAGAGCTGGAAGGGCTTAGAGGGGAACACCTCAAAGCAGGCAGAATCTTTGGATATGTGCCACCAAGAGGACAACATACGTAACTACAGTTTTTACGACTGTAGCTATGGCCACACATCAAGTCTCAGGCTTAGCATTTAGAATGAAATGCACCTTTCTAATGACTGTTTGGCATGTTGAAATGAATTGCTTAAAATAAACTTCAGAGTCTTACATTTCCTTCCTGGCACCAAAATTCCAGTACTTTGCTCAGTGATCAAAAACCACACCTGTTTGATATAATATTTCTGGTAAAATCATTAATTCTCCAAGCCAAAATGGAAGCAAGACTGAGGACAACATCTTTTTGTTGGGGAAAGAGGCATCTAATGTTCACTGCAATAGTCAGTCATAATACTTTCCACATCTTTTCTGGAGACTTGGACCTTTTGGAGCTGGACGATACATAAACAAGGTACAGGGCTTGGAGCAAATCATGTGAATTTCAGTCTCCTCCAGGTGAAATGCAGTTAAACTTAGCATCTTGACATGACTTTGTTTCCTCTCTCATTGCTAAATGGAATATTTTTTGTCAAGGTTATCAGAGATCTATTAGTTGCCAAATCCAATAGAAAAAATTTCAGTTTTCATCCTACTTAGTACCACTTAATACTTTAAATGCTGGCATTTAAAATATTCATTCATTTGTTTATTAGCATTCCCCCAACCCCAACCATGTTAAGCACTTGGGATACAATAGTGGACAAGACAGGCTCAGTCCCTGCCCTCATGGATCTCATATGTTCTATTGGTTGAATTGGAAATTAAGTAATAAAATTATATGCTTAATTATTCAATAGTTATTGTGATATGAATTGCAAGGTAGATGTGTAGGATGCTAGGTCATTTAAAGGGAGGACTAGATTTCATCTCATGGGGTCAGAGGTATTTGAGTTGGGAGCTGAAGGTGCTCTTTTCTTCATCTTGCTGTAAACGTAGGCATTCCCCGAGCCGCAGGAGTTTTTGGCCTATTCTTTCTGGACCATCCCACCTACTTTTATGGATTAAACTATCACCCACAGAGCTTCAGCTCTGGACTCTCCTGTGAGTTCTGAACTTGAAATTTCTAGTTGTGTATTGGATACCTTATCTGTATGTGTCTTACCAACTCACTAAAATGCACTTTGCTCTAGTTACTATGGCTGTGTAACAAATGAACCCAAAATTTAGTGACTTAAAAAATGGCAACATTCCTTTTGTTCAAAAGTCAATTTGGGTAGGACTCAGAAGGGTTGATTTGTCTCTTGGGCAGCTCAAAGGTTAGGAGCTAAAACCATCTTTCTGGGAGTTGAGCCGTGACAGGGACTACCTTACAGCATGGTGACTGGGTCCCAAGGGTGAGCATATGTATAGAGGAAAAGAGAATCAGTGAGAAAGTAAAGTGGGAACCATACCATGTTGTTTTTTATGACTTAGCCTCAGAAGTCACACAGCATCACTTTTCCCACATTCTATCCATTGAGGCAGTGACAGTGTCTTACTCAGGGGAGAAAAATAAACTTCACCTCTCAGTGAGAGGAATGTCAGTCATACTATGAGAAGAGTATATGGTATGTATGTATGTATGTATTTATTTTTTGGTATTTTTTTATTGGAATATAGTTGGTGTACAATATTATATGTTACAGGTATACAGTATAGTGATTCACAATTTTTAAAGGTTATGATTCATTTATAGTTATTATAAAATATTGGCTATATTCCCCATGTTGTACAATATGTGTATTTATTTTTCTATCTCTGCAGCCATCTTTGGAAAATACAATCTGCAGTGCACTTCTTCGTAAGTCACCTACAGATGACTCTAACATGTGCAGAGGATGGGTAATCAGTGATTAACATCTTTGCACACATTCTGAGTTGCTGAGCATGTACACAGGGGTAGGGAAAATTACAAAAGAAATAGATGTGGCCCCTGACTTAAGAAAGTATCCAATTGAAATGTCAAACAGGTAAAATAAAAGGAGAGAACACATTCATTATCCTTTTCACCACAAAACAAAGAAGCAGAAGGAAAACAAGAAGTCATATTTATGGTAGTGTAACGCTTTATCATTTACAAAGAATTTTTATATACATTGTCCAATTGCACTCTCATAAAAATTTTGTGAGAGAGGTATAGTAGTATATGTAACATATTCTTAACATGTTAGATTTTGGGGGGATTTTAGGTAGTTTGGGGATAATAGAATTGGGAATGGTTAACCTAGAAAGATTTTATCAGAGATGATTGTTTAGCGGGATCCCAAAGGAACAGGAAATGACTTAAAGTAGAGGCATTTGTGAGACCTTTTGAGGAAAATTAATGACATGAGTAAAAATTCAGAATAGGGACAAACAGTTCCATTTCAGGGAGAAGAAGGGAGATGCAAAAACGTAGGCTGATCTGAGCAGAAAAGTGGACACCAGTGAGTAAAGTGGGAAGGCATTTAAACAGCAGCCCAAATTCCTGATGAGGGGTCTTAATGAACTTCAGAGGCAGTTGGACATCATTATAGGGTCACTCAAAGGGCCATGATATGACCAGAGTGGCAGCTGAGGGAGGGAGGATTTTTACTGCTGAGTTTAAGGCAGATTGAAATGAAGGGCTTGGAAGTCCTCTGTCCCAGATCCAAGACTGAGTTATTCGGGAGTTTAGAGTTCTCACTACAACCATGGAAATGGAGAATAACATTATTCCTGAGAAATATCATGCAGAACCTAGTAAAGTAAGTCCTGTGCTTTCCTGAGCACACTGAATACTTAGAAACCATGCTTCTCTTAGACCTTACGGCAGATACAAGGATATTACAGATGGTAACTTGCATTTGATGTTTGCTATTCGATTAACCAGTCAAGTCTACTCCTTGAGGGCAAAGACCCAATTGTAAGTAGCACAGTGCTTAGCACGTGGGAAGAAGTGACACATGCGTTGGGTTGGGTTTCCCCAGAAGTAGACCAAATATTCGAGTGCAATTCATCTGTTTAAGAGGTGAGCTCATTCAAAGTGGGTTGGAAGCAAGTATAAGTTGTGACCTTAAGCCAGTTACCTCTGTGGGCAGTTGGAGCTCAGTCTTGCTGGGGAATCCTGGGAGACACACAGAGAAGGTTGGATATTTATCTACCCCCCCAAACCCATTCATCATTGGTGAGAGTTATCCTGAGGCATTAATTCTTCCATGTTTCTAGCTTGTCTTGCTGCTGTGGCCAGAATAAAGCCCTAAGGTGACATCAAGGAGGAGGCTTCAAGGTGTGTAGAAGGGAATCCTACCGAGAGGCGTAGGCAGTCATCAACTGTGTCTGCTACAGTAAAGATGGACAGGAGAAATGAAGGAACAGGAGAACACAAAAAACCACGCAAGGGGCTCCTACTGCTTCCCACCCACTGTTTCCTTCTAGAACACATGCATGCTTTTGGGTTTCTTTTCAGGCCCATCCTTCCAGCCTCTCAAGGTGCCTTCGTGTTACTTCTCTGTCCTTGAGCATGTTTACAACATCTCCCAATTTAGTCTCATTTGCAAATTTAATTAACAGGCTATTTACCCCTCTTCCGGATCATTAATGAAGTTATTAAATAAGACCAGATCAAACATCAACCCCCGAAGCACCCTTCCTCTTCCTCCCCCTGCTGCCCCTTCCCACTTGCATTTTCTCACAACTCAGTGACCACTTACTGTCGCTTTGGCCCTCAGGGCCTTCAAGCCTTTTCTTGGTCCTTGTCACAAGTCATAGCCAAGATAATCTGAGTGAATTTAGCAAAGAACATTTAATGAGATGCTGTGTTAAGTGTGCCACTCTAATCACGCAGTATTAGCTGCATTCCCTTCACCTAACTCATTTTTCATTTCTCTCAGCAAATAGTTTCCTGAGGCAAGCATTCAAACACATTTTAATAAATTCTGGCATTGGTATGGTAGAGGTTTACTGGGGGGGAAAAACACCAATTATTTCTTCAAATGTCACTTGCTCTGTAATCGCATTTCTTTATGAAAACATACAGTTACATTTTGTAGGCGAGGTTCAGAATACTCAGGCCAATACACAAGTCCTGACCATCAGTGATTGAATCCCCATCTCCGCACGTCTCCGCCATACTGTGAGGTCTTTTTAAGCTTCTGATCATGGCAGTAACCTTCTTCCCCTATATTTTCTAGTAGGCGGTGATGTCTTGACTTTGCCATAGAGAAGAATGAATCGCTCCAGTTTTAATTCATCCCACATTTCTTTTTACTCTCACAATAAATGGAACAAAGCAGTTATGAAAATGATAGTTCATTAAGCCATGCTAGTGCTTAAAATTTATGGAGTTATAGAATTTGGGAGCTAGAAAGGTCTTTAGAACTCAACCTCAGGTTCATGGCCATCTTGAAATTGTGTGCACATGTCTGTACTGTTGTTCCAGTCCCCATTTCTATGTCTTTGCATCTTCCAGCCTCTGTTGAACATGTTGACTGCAGCTTCCAACATAACCCACTCCACAGGTGGGTAGAGGGAACTCTTAGAAAATCTTTTTTTTTTTTTTTTAAGTTTTGAACTGAAGTTAATCCTTCTGTAACTCTCGCTTATTTTTCCTTCTCTGGTCTCCTGGAACTACTAGGGAGATATCTAATCTCTTTTCCACACTACACAATTCTTAGGCAGCCCACCTGTCATCCCAAGAGACTTTTGCCTGAACACCTTTAGTTCTTGCAATAGGTACTAATAGGATGTGGTTTCAGTCACTCCACTAACCCAACTGACCTCTCCCAGACACCCTTCAGTTTTCCAAAATGCTTCTTAATCAGTCAGTCACTCGGAATTCTTAAGCCTGGTGTAGGCTAATCTGTAAATGAGCAGTTGATTTTTAAAGTTTTAAAAAATCAATCAAACAATCTGCAAGAGTTTATATTTCTTAAATGCTTCATATAAATACTTAAGTATAAAGTATGAAGGCAAGACAAGATCTGAGGAGACTTGGGGATATATCAGCCTCTACAAGTTTAAGAGAGGGGAAGCAAATTTCTTAAATATTTGTTCTTGAAACTCTCATTCAGAAGGGAAAGTGGTTTTCAAAAGTGTGCAGTGACATCTAAAACAATGGTTTTCAAGTGTGGGAAATGCTTCTGACAACTTAGCATAAATCAAGTCAGTGGAATTAAACTCCACTGGTAGTTTTTTTTTTTTTTTTATTTTTTTGCTGTATGCGGGCCTCTCACCGTCGCGGCCTCTCCTGTCGTGAAGCACAGGCTCTGGACGCGCAGGCCCAGCGGCCATGGCTCACGGGCCCAGCCGCTCCGCAGCATGTGGGATCTTCCCGGACCAGGGCACGAACCCGTGTCCCCTGTATCAGCAGGCGGACTCTCAACCACTGCACCACCAGGGAAGCCCTCCACTGGTAGTTATTGTACGTACCACTGTCATGCATTTGTGGGGGAAAAGAAGCCAGTTTCACCTAAAATGTTTTTAATGAAGCAATAAAAAATTATTAATTTAATGAAGTCTCAGCTCTCAAGTATATCTTTTTACTATTTTGTACGGTTTGATGAGAAGGACAAATATAGCACGTCTGCTGGTTATTAAAGGACAACGGTCACCTCTAGGAAAAATACACGTGAGATTGTTTGAGCTATGAACTGATCCAGTGGCTTTTTCATGAGACACTTGTTTATACTTGAAAGAAAGACTAGCAGAAAAACTAGAGTTATTCAGATTTGTGTATTTGGCAGGCACTTTCTCAAAAATGAAAGAAGTGAAATTGTCACTTCAAGGGAAACAACTGACAGTATTTCTTGCCTATGATAAAAATTTGCGCTTTCAAGTGAAAATTAGAATTTTGGAAAACTTCTATCCACCACCATGAACTTGACAGCTTCACAATACTTAAAGACTTTTGTGATGCAATTGGTGGTGATATTAACAAATGAAATTTTTTCAATATTGTGTAAATAAACGTGCCAACATTAGGAAGATCTACATAACTTGGGGAACCAATATTTTCCAAAGGATTAATGCTAATTATATAAATTCATGCGTGGACACTCGATTCACTTAATATGCAAGATAGACCCAATTGATCTTAATGGAGCAGATTATAAACATTTGACTGATATGGTTTCACATTCCGTAGAGCAACTGGCTTTTAAGAAACTACTCATGTGGAGTGTCATGTAGTATCAAAGAAGAAAATCCATCATTATCTGAAAAGGCTATAAAAATAGTTCTCCATTTTCCAACTGTACATCTGTGTGAGGCCGAATATTCTTTTTTTTTTTTTTGCGGTACGCGGGCCTCTCACTGTTGTGGCCTCTCCCGTTGCAGAGCACAGGCTCCAGACGCGGCTCATGGGCCCAGCCGCTCCGTGACATGTGGGATCTTCGCGGACCGGGGCACGAACCCATGTCCCCTGCATCGGCAGGCGGACTCTCAACCACTGCACCACCAGGGAAACCCTGAATATTCTTAATTTATCTCAACTTAACCTCAACAAATTGAATGCAGAAGCAGATATGATAATCCACTATCTTCCATTAAACCAGATACTGAAGAGATTTTCCAAAAATGTAAAAAATCACTTTTGTTTTGTTATGAAAGGTATAGTATTTTCATAAAGATATGTTTACATGTGAAAAGGATTATAATTGTTGTTTAAAAATGAATTAATAGGGGAGTTCCCTGGTGGTCTAGTGGTTAGTATTCGGTGGGTTCACTGCCGTGGCCCAGGTTCAATCCCTGATTGGGGAACTGGGATCTTGCAAGCCACATGGCATGGCAAAAAAAAAAAAAAAGCATTAATAAATATTTAAAAATTTTCAGTTTTAACTTCTATCACATAAGCACTGATAGATATAATCCATGTAAACAGAAGCTCATTGGCATCCTAAGTAATTTTTTTAAAGTATCAAGGGGTCTTTAAAAAGTTTGAGTGCCATTGAACTAAAATAAGAGTGGATGATGAAAGGGCAGCTGAAGAGGAGAGGGAGTAAATAAATTGGAAATGATGTGGTTGATGGGGTCAGAAGTGCAGGTAACAGAGACATGAGGTGAAAGGAAGGGTTAGAGTGAGGATTGGTCTGTAAAGAGTGCTTAGGGAGGACAGAAAGAATTTAGGACAAAGTCCAGAAAAAGATCAAAGGATTGAAAAACAGAATCTATGATGAGGCAGAAGAACTTGTATTAAAGAGCTTCAAAAATAAGAAGATAGTAATATAACTGTTAAATTGCTTATGCCTCTGTGCTAACGGTTGAATGGATTTAAAGAGCAGTGTGGGCATCTGAGGCTTAGAGATATAATAAAATTACAACAGTGAAGATTATTTGGGTACTGTTGAGATATCTATTTAGTAACAATAATAATGTTATCATTTATTGGATATAATCTATGTGCAAGGAAATGTTCTAGGTACTTTATTATTTTATTTCATAACCTTCTTTTTACCGTGCCTTTAATTTTTTTTCTTAAAATTTCCCCCCAGCTTTATTGACAAATAAGACTGTAATATAGTTAAAGTGCACAACATGGTCATTTGATATATGTATGCACTGTGGAATGATTACCACAATCAAGTTAATTAATACCTTTATCACCTCACATAGTTACCTTTTTTTTTTTGGTGAGAATACTTAAGATCTCCTCTCAGCAAATTTCAAGTATACAATACAGTATTATTAATTCTACATTAGATCCTCAGAACTTTATTCATCTTATAACTGAAAGTTTGTACCCTTTAATCAACATCTTCACTAACCCCTGGCAACCCACCCCCTAACCCCTGGCAACCACCACTCCACTCTCTGTTTATATAAGTTTGACTTTTTCTTCAAATTTCACATATAAGTTATACTACACAATATTTGTCTTTCTCTCTCTGGCTTATTTCACTTAGCATCATGCCCGCCAGCTTCATCCATGTTGTGAAATGGCAGGATTTCCTTCTTTTTTATGGTTGAGTAGTACTCTTATATATACACAAAAATGAACTCAAAATGAATGAAAGTCTTAAGTGTAAGGCGTGAAAACGTAACATCTTAAAACGAATTTACTTTTGCATACATACTATTATATACATCTCAACATTTTATTTGAGAGGGGTTCAGTCAAGAAATGTCAAAGTCTTGTGTATCCTAGACTTGATCCTAGGTTGATATGGACAATTGTCCTAAAGAAACTTTTCTTTGGTTTTAAGTACGCTTCCTCACTTTTTGGGTGACATTGCTTTTTAAGCCTCATTCAAATGATGCAATCCATGTAAAGCATTAGAGAGAATCCTTTTCTGTGGCATATTTTGCTTAGGCACTAAGCCAATGGCTACCACTTGAACTTGTGTCTGATGATTTGCCCTAAGAAATCTCTTCTCCAAGCTCCAAGTCCTGCTTTTCCTCGACCTGTCTAAAGAAGCCTTAGGGGAGCTTCTCTATCTAAAGGATGTCTTTTCTTGACAGCTTTATAATTTACTTTTATTGACTGTTACAGATTTGATACTTGGACTTGTATCCTTAAATTAGGGGCATATTTCTTTCATTTTTTTTTCAGTAAAGCATATGAAAGTTTTGTAAATCTTTATATTTTTTCTTTATGGTACATAGATCTATGAAACTCCTGATTTGCTCTTTCCCCCTTGACCATTTCTTTGGATCACTATTTCTTCCAGTCTCATCCTTGTCAAAGTAGTATAAGGTAATCTACCTTGGTAGAGAGATTCATTTCCTTTTACTCTCAGCCAAACACTGAGAACAAATCTGCAACCTGGGTGATCAGTGGTCTAGGGGGCTGGGCTGGGTACATCCGGGAGCCTTCAGAGTGCCAAGACCTCTCAGCAAAAACACCTGAACCACTGCCATTTCTTTCCTTTTTCT
The DNA here is from genome assembly GCF_937001465.1 of Orcinus orca. Lineage (NCBI taxonomy): Eukaryota > Metazoa > Chordata > Mammalia > Artiodactyla > Delphinidae > Orcinus > Orcinus orca. Next base: position 17,834,258 of record NC_064573.1, read on the forward strand.
TCCTCCCTTCTTTCCTCCCTCCCCCCTCCCTCCCTTCCTTCCATTCTTTCTTTTTTTTTAATACCATGTATTTAGTATTTCACAAAGGTTGCCTCTTTTAATTCTTATAAAGGTCTTACGTATTTCAATTTTTCACCAGAGAAACTAACCCATAGAGAAGTTAAGTAACTCCCAACTTTCAGAAAGAACCAGTGGCAGAACTAGGATTTGAACCTAGAAATGTCTGACTCCAAAGCCTGCATTCTCCATTTTCTCTGTGGATGTTTAAAATTTAGAATCAAATCTCAACTGTGGCATGTTCAGGGAAAACTAGAAAAATTTTAGCTCTGTGAATGTTTATGCTATGAATTTGAAATTACATGTAAGAAAATAAGAAAGTGCCAATTAAAAATTATGGATAGAAATATTAAACAGAATTACCCCACAAGTTCTTCTCTTATAGTATTTCTGATTGCTTTTAAATGTTCTACTGAATACCAGAAAATTGTCAAGGAGTCATGCATACAGCACTGGAGGTCTTACTTCAGTTGCCTCATCCTTAAAAAGAGGAGGTTGCTAAATGGGAAAAGAATTTGAAAAAGAATAGATACATGTATATGTATAACGGAATCACTTTGCTGTACACCTGAAACTACCACAACATTGTTAATCAACGATACTCCAATATAAAATAAAAAGTTTAAAGAAAAGAGGAGGTTGCAACTGAACAACTCAAATTCCTCCTCTGCTTTCAGCCTTCCATAAAATAATACACTTTTATTTTCCTGGTCCAAGGTATAAACCTAAGTACAATACATCACCTACTCACCAAATAAAATGCACTGAAGTCCATTAAGATTCACCTAAAATATCAACACAATTTGAAATTTGATTTGTATTTGATGTTAATGAAGATTATATAATTCATTTACTTTGTTATCTTGGATTGTAAGTAAAAATCAAGCAGAAAATCCTCATTTTCAAAAGCACATATGTGGTAAAGAACTTGTACCAAGTTAACAAAAACAAGTAAAAGAAAAAGAGAGAAAAAAGAACCCCAAAATAACAACTCAAACCCCACATACCCAAATCTTCTTTAAGACACACATGGAATCTCTTAAATTACATTTGTATCATATTAACTTGGGTGGTCTAAGCAGTCATCAAGCATGCAGAAAGGGTTTCCATAAAAAGCTAATTTAAGAAAGTCATTAGGGCATTGACAATAGAAGCAACCTGTTCCCTTGTTGTCAATGTGTTTTCTCTTAGGGAAACTTGCTCTTTCCTGCCCATGCTGAAAATATCTACAGCTCCCCAAGAGCTCAGCCTTAACATCTTCATGGGTGGTTCCAAGTGGCTGCCATTTTTACCATGTGCCGAGTGATAGCTTCTCTTTAGGCTTTTTCAAATAGCATAATGACTACAATCCTGTTGGCTAGACTCATGTGTGCATTAAAGTTGAGAAACTCTCAAAACTTATCAACTACTTTTTGTGGTCGAATAGTATATCAGCAATTCAATTGTTCATTAGAAAGTGAATAACAGCTAGAGTATTTTGTTTCTTGCGTTGCTCTCCAAAATGTCTAAGGCATGGTGTTAAGAAGATAATAAACAGCAAAAGTAGATTGTGAATGTGGCTTCTGTTGGAAGAGGGGGAGGGAAGAGGGAAAACAGAGGGCAGGGGCGGATAAGGGTGGCTGGAGGGCATGTTTGCACAGGACAATCACAACTCAGCAGGGGGAGCCCCCTATTTTGCCTCCAGCAAGGCTAATGATGCTGATCTCAGCTAGAATTTACATGAAGTCTTATTAAAACAAAACTAAACAAAACTCACAAAATATGGTTTGCTTCTTCTCAGGACACACTTCAAAGGCCTTGGGAATTTGGTTGGTCTGTAGGACCAAAGAACAGATGCTTGATCCCATCTAGTTCATTTCTAAATCGTCCGTCTGGGTAAAATGTTGGACTTTGTACCATTTTATATACAATGACCATCTATCAAATACTTACCATGGCAAGTACTTATTGTGGCTCTTGTGCCAGGTGCTGGAAATCTCATCAGCCTGAGTCCCTACAGTGTTGACTATGACCAATGTGTGTCACTGCAAAGATCTGTAATAAGGAAAGGGAGTCTTTGTTTATTAATATTCAACACTCATTCAACAGTTACTCTATGCTAGGCGCTTTTCTGAGTGCTTTACTTTCCTTAAACCCATTTAATCTCACAACTCCATGAGGTATAATAATAACTGTATTATTATCCCCATTTTACAGATGAGAAAAATGAGGCACAGAGAGAGGCTAAGTGACTTGCCCATGGTCACATGTAAGGGGTGGGACTGTGGTTTGAACCTATGCAGTCTGTCTCCAGTGTCCATGATCTTAACCCCTGAGGGAAGCTGCCCCATTAGTTGCCTTCCAAGGTTGATGAGTAGGACCTCAATGCCATCCTGATTCATTGGCTCCTCCTCAGAATGACAGTTCATGGTGACCTTGCTTCTCTGTAGTTCTCCATCAGGAAAGTACTGTTTAGGTGGGGACTGACTCTTCGTGTGCTCTGTCTCGCTTAGGGTGGATACATCAGAGTTACTTGGGGGCACTACTGAATATGCAAATCCTGCCCCACTTCTGATTCTGTATGCTGGGGCAAGGTCTGGGGGTCTGCGTACGTGATAAGCGGTCCTCATGGCTGGTGCAGGTGCTTCATGGCTACACTGGGGAAACTGATAGCATTTTAGAAACAAGTTCCCAAAGCTTGACTATCTTACAAGTACTTTCCAGTTGTTTTCCTGGGGGGCATCCTGTATAGTACCCAGAACAGTTGTGGGTCCAACAATTGAATTCTATTTGTTTTGCCTCATGAATTTAACCCTTCGGAACTCAAGTGTTTTCATGTGCAAAATGGGAAAACAATACCCCATTTGCTTATCTCAACAGTGTTGTGACAGCACTTTGAAAACTCTAAGGTGCTATACAAATATAAGACATTAATATTCATTGTTTTTCCTGCTTATCACAAGTACTGTCAACTTCACAGATGCACTGTTAATAGCCCGCTTTCGAATTGTGTTGACAGTTTAGGTGATTCTTAATGGACTTCAGTGTATTTTATTTGGGGGGCTCTGTACTGCTGTGTCTGGATGGCTCTGGAAGTAAAAAGATGAGGGAAGAAAGGACCCAGGGGAGAGAAGCTGGAAGCTGCTGAATTCAGTGAGGAATTCTGGGAACAGTTCTATTAGGAGTCAAGGTCAAGGTCAGGGGTCAAGGCAGAGTTGGAGTCCACTTAATGAGGTACTTAGATCAGAGCCTTTGCAACAAGTGGTCCAGATCCAGAACTGAGGTTTGAGATTTTGGATGAAGTGATGAAGCCTGAAGTTTCTGGGAGGCTGGGGCTTCTTTTGCTTACCCTCTATCCAGGGTCCCTCCTAGTGCCAGCTTGTGATGGGCCATGCCAGCCGCCAGGGAGAGTGAGGGCCATGTGGAGGAGAGAAGGGTGGTTTCTGGCAGCTTGTCTGTTTGCAAGGGACGACTTTTCCCTCTCCCACTTAAATTCAGCCTGTTTAGAAAGAAATCACTGACAGGCTGATTACAAAGATGTCATTTGATTATTTTTAAAATACTACAGGGACTCCCTGGCAGTCCAGTGGTTAAGACTTCGCCTTCCAAAGCAGGAGATAAGATCCCACATGCCTCATGGCTAAAAAGCCAAAACATAAAACAGAAGCAATATTGTAAAAAATTCAATAAAGACTTAAAAAATGGTCCACATCAAAAAAAAAAAAACCTAAAAAAAATTAAAAAGCTACGAATTAAAAAATAATAAGACACTACAAATCAGGCTAAAGAAATATTGTGTAAGTAGCGATCATTAAGAGACTATCAATGAATAGATAAGATGATCAAACTTGAAGGGAATGTGAACTTCCAAATTGCTGTAGGATATTTGAAAAAATTTGTTCTTAAGTATTTTAAAGTTTCCTTATAGTTTTTTTTTTTTTTTTTTTTTTTGCGGTACGCAGGCCTCTCACTGTTGTGGCCTCTCCCGTTGCGGAGCACAGGCTCCAGACGCGCAGGCTCAGCGGCCATGGCTCACGGGCCCAGCCACTCCGCGGCATGTGGGATCTTCCCGGACCGGGGCACGAACCCATGTCCCCTGCATCGGCAGGCGGACTCTCAACCACTGCGCCACCAGGGAAGCCCTCCTTATAGTTTTATACATGAAGAGAAAAGAGAACAGGTTAATATTAGCAGGGATTACTAAGGGAAATTTCAGGACAGTCTTTGTCCAATTTTTGTGAAATTCAGAAATAGGTGAATTACTATTGCTCCTTGAAAGGGCCTCTGTTCTGGAATAGCAGCAGTTGAATTTGAGGTGGGAAGGGGTGAAGCTGTAAAACATCAAAGTTTTTGTGGTCAAGAGAATATTTTATAAGTAAACTATTTTATAAAATCCTATACCTTCCTTAAAGAAGCAGAAAACCAACCCAAAGTTGGATTCGTGCATGCCATGTGCTTGGCAAATGACAGATACTTCAATTCCTTTGAAAGGCTCTAAAGAAGACATACAGATGGCCAAAAAGCACCTGAAAAGCTGCTCAACACCACGAATTATTAGAGAAATGCAAATCAAAATTACAATGAGGTATCACCTCATACCAGTCAGAATGGCCATCATCAAAAAATCTACAAACAATAAATGGTGGAGAGGGTGTGGAGAAAAGGGAACCCTCCTACACTGTTGGTGGGAATGTAAATTGGTAGAGCCACTATGGAGAACAGTATGGAGGATCCCTAAAAAAAATAAAAATAGAGCTACCATATGATCCAGCAATCCCACTCCTGGGAATATATCCAGAAAAAAAACATAATTTGAAAAGATACAGGCACCCCAGTGTTCATTGCAGCACTATTTACAATAGTCACGATGTGGAAGCAACCTAAATGCCCACCGACAGATGAATGGATAAAGAAGATGTGGTACATATATACAATGGAATATTACTCAGCTGTAAAAAAATGAAATAATGCCATTTGCAGCAACATGGATGGACCTAGAGACTGTCATCCTGAGTGAAGTAAGTCAGACAGAGAAAGACAAATATCATATGATATCACTTATATGTAGAATCTTAAAAAATGGTACAAATGAACTTATTTACAAAACAGAAATAGAGTCACAGATATAGAAAACAAACTTATGGTTACCGGGGGGAAGGGGGAGGGGGAGGGATAAATTGGGAGATTGGTATTGACATATACACACTACTGTATAAAATAGATAACTAATAAGGACCTACTGTATAGCGCAGAGTCGACATTCTGTAATGACCTATATGGGAAAAGAATCTAAAAAAGAGTGGACATATGTATACGTATAACTGATTCACTTTGCTGTACAGCAGAAACTAACACAACATTGTAAATCAATTATACTCCAATAAAAATTAAAGAAAAAAAAGATTCCACCTGGAGTTATCAATGCCATGGAGGAAAGGGCTTCCAGAGTGGGGCTTCACCTGAGATATTACACTGGACACGTCCCAGGGCTTTCAATCAGGCCTGAAAAGTTGAATGGTAAAGAACAGGAGAGAAGTCTGCCAGCCAGGCAGTCTGGACCCAATGTCCCTGCCTTCAAGGAGGGACCTGAATCCGAATGTCCAAAACCACGTGGGCAAATGGCCGTAGAATTAGAGGACAACCAAGTAGCTACCAAGCTCCCCCTTTCTGCTACTTAATGGAGACAAAGTGTCCTTGCTGTGCCCATGGTCAGTGCAGGTGACAAGGGGGATGCTCGGGGACACTTTGGCCACCAGTAATCTCTAAGTCACTGCAAATATTTACATATAATATTGAATTAGAAACAGAACGCTTGCTTCCAGACAAACCCCGTAGACATCTCTGTCAGCAGTGTTTACACCTGGGAGGCCTCCACCCCACAGACACTGGGAAGCTCTGGCTGGAGGGGCCGGCTTCATGCAAAGCAGCAGGAAGAAAAGGAGGCGAAACTGAGAGGGAAGGGCAGGTCTTCTTCTTCCCTCTTCTGTGTCCTTTCCGTAGCCGGTCACCCTCTCTCACCCACAAACACAATGTCGCCTCCAGCCTTGCCCTTCTTCAAGGCAGTCCCCAGCCTCCCCTTCTTCCAAATCATCATTTCCCTTGCTGTTTCCCTTCCTTCAGATCACAGCAATCAACTAGATGTCTCCAAGGTTAAGGCCATAAAGAATTCACAGCAAAGCACCAAAGATTATGAGCAGGCGAATGTGTGACCTCCTTCCCAAACCTGCTGTTAGAAACAAGATACTTGGTCAACCAAAATGCATCTCCAGAGGCAGTATTTCAACCATGGCAGCCGGTGTGTGTGTGTGTGTGTGTGTGTGTGTGTGTGTGTGTGTGTGTGTTTGTTGGGGGAGGGGGTTGGGTGGGCAGAAGGAGAGAGAGAGTTAGCAGTTATAGGAAAGTTCTCATGGAGCCAATGTGTAAGATTTGCATGAACTCTGCTTCATTTATCCAAGTATTTAATTCAGTTTTGTGTTGTTTATATTTATTCTGTGGTACCTCCTTTAGGTATATGTCAGTTTGGCCTCCTTTTGATGTAACTGAAGAGGGGGCTGTACGATACTACCGGATCAATGGTTTTGCACGGGATGCTCTGCCATTTCAGTGAAATAGTCATTTAAGTCAGTCATTGGTTTGAGATTCCTTTGTGGTATAAACTAAATATGCAGAGCCTAAGAAAGCAGTGGCTCTCTCTATAAACTGCCGAATCCCTAGTATAACCCTACGTACAAAGAAGAGCTCAGCGGGCTAAATACGTATCTTTTTTATGATGAAAATGTTTTTTGAAGCAACCATGTAAAATATTTCAGGTGAAAGAGATTAGTGTTGTTTTGTATGTTTGTATGACCTAACTTGTGTGTAGGAGAAATAGCTCAGAGTTCCTTATCTGTTGGGAAGTCAATCTGTTATGGTACTCAAAACATATGTTTCTATTTATTTCATTACATTTGCTTACTTGGAACACTGAGTAAAATCTGTGGGATTTAGAAGCTATTATAGAGCTGTATGGTGACAAACTTTATGATTTTAGCTTTTGGTTCTCTCAAGTAAAAGAAACATGTTTTTCAAAGTATCCGAGGGTTCCTAAATGGAGTTTATCCTTAGTTCACACATTCATTCCTTTGGTGAAGAGCGTTGATTTCATGGAATTCCTTGTGATAGAGTATTCCGTGGGGGAGGGAAAGATTGATAAATCTGTTTCTCCCACCCAAGTGTGAGTCTCTAAAATGATGGTGTTTGGGTTCAGAATGAAAACAAACAAACAAAAAACAATGGAACAATAAAAGTGTGTGTGAAAATGCTAATAATTTTCAGTGTCCATAATTTAAGGGGGTAGTACATTTTATATATTAATATTAAATATTAATATGATTTATTTCAGTTTTTATAACAGTCGCCACTTTTTCATTCTTTTTATGATTTTCTAAGACTTACGACATTCTTAGGGACAAAAAATTTCTTCACCTGTTGAAACTTTTTGGTTAATTCCCTTCTTTTGAACACTTTCATTCAGATGAATATTAAAATGTTGAATAAAGGGATAAAGAAGTTATAGGCCAAAGAATTATAGGCCTAGGGAAAGAGAGAAAGATGCCATTCCAGAATTCAATAGTCTGAACCCCAGTCAAATAAATTAATATTAAAGTGGAATGAAGTGAAAACTAGATTGCTTGCACTACCCTCATCTGGTCAAATTCCTCCCAGAATTCCTGTTCCCATGAATATTTAGCTTTCCTGAACTCAGGAGGCAATCTGATTTTTACCTTGAGGAAACATATACCATATATGTCCTGAAAAACACAAATGCAAATTCAGTGAACCCCCTAATATTGAACCCACCTATATTGAATCCCTGTGTATAGCAATCAAATTGGAAATCCAGGTCTATAACACACACATGTAATATTTCTAGAGTATATCAAATTCCATCCTTTATCAAATTTTTTCCTCAGGTTCCTAGAAATTTAATATAAGCAAGTTTCACTCTATTTGAAAAGGACATGATGCAATATAATGTGTTTTTCAATGAATAGAATTCTTGGTAATTCAATTTATGTTCAGAACTTCTTAAAGGCGACTTACTTCCCAGAGGTCTCACATCAGAGTTCAGTTCTGAGAACCGTACTCAGGTAACATTCCTTGTGGCATGAAAAACTGAGAACGAAAATCAGAAGGAATTTTGGTGATTCATATAGAGTGATTTAAAAAATAACCAAGGCACATCTCCGTCAAGTAGAGGGGGAGTGATATATTTGAGAGACCAGGAAAGGTCTTGATTCAGGCTTATAATGTGTGACCATACCCTGGACAGGGAACTTCTTATCTGTGGGAACTTTATATCCTCACATGGGCCCCATACAGCAAGCACTTAGGAAGACTTGGCTCAATTAATAAGTCAACTGGTGACAGGGCCATGGTCATAGGCTCAAAGGAAAGCTTAAAAGTCATCACCTCCTTCTGCTTTCATGGGGCCAGTTTGTTTTTTTTTTCATCTGTACCTATAATTTGAAGTTTCCTTCAATAATCCAAAGTTATTAGTTTCTACTGCTTTGTATTTTCTCCCAGTGTTGCTTTTAAATTGTTTTTAGATAACGAATTCTGATTCTAATTAGTTCTCATTTTTGTACACACATCTATATATCATGTAACTCTGATTATGGTTATTGTTGAATGAAATATACTGTTATATCCTATATTCAGCATTCCCTGAGTAGTAAGCTGGGCCCATTAAAGCTGATATGCATTCATTAAAGAAATTCCATTTAAAATCTTGGAAAGCCTACATTAAGAATACTTTCTCATATCGCTCTGTCAATCTTTCTTGCACCTGTTAGCATGTTTAGAAAATGGCTTTTTATAATTCACTCATCTTATTGCAAGTGGAAAAAAATTCACAAAAGTAATTCTGATTATTCAAATTGTTTTGTAAAACATAAAATTAAGAACATATCCTATAATAAGCACTAATAAACTTAGCAACTAGATATAAATAAAATATAGGTTATTAAAGTGTTCTAATATGATGGAAAAGAGTTATAGGCTCATATAATTATCCTTGCTGAATGTAAAGTGTTTCTGAGAATAGTTTTAACTATTTTTAGTGCTTGAAGTCTCTTTCTTGGATATACCAGTAGGATTAGTACGGCTTCCATCATTACAGTTCTTGCTTTTTAACTCCCCAACGCGTAATAAACCCATGAACTCCATTAACTGTAATTGATATGCGTGCAAGGATGTAAAGGCCTTTCCTTGGCCCTCTCACTGCTTCAAACAAAAAACCGAAATGAGTATGACGCCAAGTCCCATGCAAATAATCAGGTACGCCATTTTTCATTTGAAAAGAAGTCCTCTCCAATAATGGAAATGTTGAGAGGTTATTACAATAATAAATGAGTTGGCAGGGTGATTTATGCTTGAAACAAATGTACCTTCTGATGGAATCCTCTTTAATTCTTTATAAATCCTGGGTTTAGTGGACAGGGTCTGACTCTGGGACTCCATCAGTTCAATGCCCGCGGTACTTTGAATTCACTTGGTTCATTTCTTGTGGACCAAACAGCTGTTTTCAATAGTCTTCACGGCAGGTATCTGTTTGGGGATTAGTAATGCTTCACATGGTCGTACATCACAAGAAATGGATGTGTAATTACATTAACTATGCTTCATCTCTTTGGATTCACTTATCCCATATCACTGATGTTGGAGCCATTTAATAATAATTCTCCATAAACTGGTTTACTTTTTTAATAGCAACACCATCTTATATCAGTGCAGTGGTTTTAACCCTTCAAAATGCTCTGAAATCTTCCCCCTTGGATTTGTCTTTGAGTGTGTCTGAGTGTGTTTATCCATCCAAATCTGGTGTGAGTTAGAAGATCCTTTCTGAGTCTACCTCAAAATTGAACCAGGTGTAAACATCTCTAGGATCTGGATTAAATTCTGAGGAGAACTTAGAACCTGGAAATGGTCTATGCAGGATCATGGACTTTCAAGCTGTCGTAGGCCTTAAGTGTGGAGTCAGACCACTGGTGCTCACTGAGAAGGGCTTAGAAAAATACTCTACCCTGCAGGGAATACCGTCATTCTTGCCTGTGCATCTTTGTCATGTTTTCCCTCCTCTTAGAACATGTTGTTTCAAAACCCAAACACATTCTTCCAAGTTTAGCTCAAAAAGTCTACCCAGATCCTTCTCCAAGAGGAATTTCACTCAATGTCCTTAGAAATTCTGTAGTGTTTCGTATTCTTCCAATAGCCCTGCTATTTATTTGAGTTGTCACAACACCTCCCCACAGCTTCAAAATACTCAAAATTATAAATTCCATGAGACTAATCTTTCAAGAACATCCCCACTACTTCTGGATATATTTTTCCCTACACATTCCCAAGAGGGGCAGGGACTGTGACAATATTTCACTCTCATGTCACACGAAACATCTACCACAGTGCCTTGCACATAGTAGATGCTTAATAAGTTTGTCTTGAGTTAAATTACACTTAATTTAATGATATGAACAATGGTTGAAAGAATGGTTTTACTGAATCTAAAACAGTCGTCGTGGTTAGGACAATTGTCACATTATAAAGTACTGTTGGTTAATTTGTTGACAGCATTCACTCATTCAATGAATATTTATTGGACTTCCCTGATGGCGCAGTGGTTGAGAATCTGCCTGCCAATGCAGGGGAAACGGGTTCAAGCCCTGGTCTGGGAAGATCCCCCATGCCGCGGAGCAACTAGGCCCGTGCACCACAACTACTGAGCCTGTGCGTCTGGAGCCTGTGCTCTGCAACAAGAGAGGCCGTGATAGTGAGAGGCCCGCGTACCGCGATGAAGAGTGGCCCCCACTCACCGCAACTAGAGAAAGCCCTCGCACAGAAACAAAGACCCAGCACAGCCAAAAATAAATAAATAAATTAATAAAAAAAAAACCCTACATTAAAAAAAATGAATATTTATTGAGTATGTACCCCGTGCCAGGTATTGTTCTAGTCACTGGAGATACAGTGGTGAACAAGACAAATAAGATTTCTGCTCTCATTTTACTGGGAATAGAGAATAAACAAGGAGACAAATAAATAGTTTCCGAGAATAATACATTCTATGAAGAAAATGAAACAGGGAAATTCTGATAGAGTATGCCTGTGTTAGGGAGTGGAGGGGGACCTTTTCGAGAAGAGGACATTTAGGCTGAGACCTGAATCATGAGATGAAGTCATAGCATGGCAACAAGCATGACAAGTTTTTTGTTTGTTTGTTTGTTTGTTTTGTTGTTTTGTTTTGTTTTGTTTGCGGTACGTGGGCCTCTCACTGTTGTGGCCTCTCCCATTGCGGAGCAACAAGCTCCGGACGTGCAGGCTCAGCGGCCATGGTTCACAGGCACAGCCGCTCCGCGGCATGTGGGATATTCCCGGACCGGGGCACGAACCCGTGTCCCCTGCATCTGCAGGCGGACTCTCAACCACTGCGCCACCAGGGAAGGCCCATGACAAGTTTTTGAAAGACATAAGGAAGACCCATGGGACTGGAGCAAAGTGAACTAGGGAGAAAAGTGTGGAAGGTAATGGTAGGAATATTTACAGGGCGTGCTGTGGACTGAAGTTTGGTGTGTGGCATGGACAGATGGGCAAGAGGAAATGATGGTATCACTTTCAAAATATGGGGTAGTGAGGTTGAGACCTTCCTTCCCCTCCCGTCTCCTCCTTTTCCCTCCCTTCCTCTCCTCCTTCCCTCCCTTCCTTCCTTTCTTCTTTTCAAAGTGGGAAATACTAGGTGCTGTTGGTGTTCTGATGGAGATGAATCATTAGATTGAAGAAGAACAATGGTGCAGGGGAAAGAAGTTGCCATTCCATGGGAACACAAGTGCCAGCCATGGAGATAGGACACAAACGTGACAGAAGGGATGAGACAGGGTATAGACACTGCAGTTGGGCTCATGTTTACTGATGGGACTGTGAGGGAGCACCAGTTGCTTTGCTTTTATTTTCTCAAAGGAGTAGGAGATGCAGTGATCAGCTGAGAATGGGAAGGTGGAGGAGGTATAGCCAGTTTTAGAAAAGAGAAAGTATGAAATTATCTTTTGGGAGAGTGGAGGAGCAAACCTCCCAGGGAAGTATAGTAAGAGTGTCTGGAATGGTTGGCATGTGCGTTGGCCATTGTAGGTGGTTAATTTTGAGGTTGGCATATTAAACAGAGATGTTAAGAGAGTCCTGTAAATGGAGCAGGAATGAAGGAAGGTCTGGGTCATGTTCCCAATGAGGATGGACTAAAGGAACTGAGCTTCAAGAATGTTTCACTTGAAGAAGAAATATTTAGAAGTAAGGTATAATGGTTAAGAGCATGGGCTGTGGAGTCTGGCTGACTTGGGTTTGAATCTTGACTTTTTTTTATTAGCTGTGTGACCTTGGAAAGGTTATCTACCCTCTCTGGGCCTCAGTTCTTTCATCTGTGAGCAATGTAAATAAGCTTCCTACATCAGGTTGCCCTATCAAGGATCCAGTGATATTCATTATTCTTTGTATGTGTGGGCGGGGATATTACTCTTTAAATAACCAAAGAGCTATTATGTGGAAGAGACATCAGACTTGTTCTATATAGCAGTAGAACACAAATCTAGAACATGAGAAATTAAAAAGGGTACAGCAAAAACAACTTTCTCATAGCTGGAGCTGTTCTAAAATGGAATGAGTCTTCCTATGAGGGAGTGGGCTCCCCACAATTGGAGGTGCTCATGCAATGGTGGGGTGACGACTTTTGAAGGGTTTTATAGGGACTATTCCTGCCTTAATATTCCTTAAGAAGATTGGATTAAGATGCTACAATTTTATAGCAAATGTATTGATATGGATGAGCACGTTCTGTGTATATATGTGTAGAACGTCTCATCGTAAATAATTCGCACCACAAGTTTGATACGTGTGTGCACCCACTTTGGTTCTTGTCAAGCCTGAGAAATCAACAGTATTATATTTTTCATATTGTATTATTGGATCATCTTAAGAATTTTGTTAGTTAGATATTATTATTCTATTTTGTAGACTGAAAATGAAAATGAAAAGAGATGAGTTTATTTGCCGATGAACTTACAGGAGAATAGTAAGAATCAATACTCAGTCCTGTAATTTGCCCAATAATTCCCCCCTGCAATTCCTTCAAATTGAGTGTCTTAGAGTTTATAATCTGTTAAGCATTATTCAAAGTCAAGTCTCTTTATTAAATATGAGAAAAGGGATAATTTATCTTTAAAAATTTTTTTGAATTTAATAATTCATTTTTATAATGCCCAATTATTTAAGCTAATTTATCTCAACAGTTCTTCTACGTTGATGAGCAGTCTTAGACTGTAGAGTACTATTGTAACTTGCTAGTCATGTAGTATTTCTATAAAACAGCACCAAGGTGCAAAGTGTTATTACATCTAAATTTTATGATGAAGTGGTGAAATGGCTGGAGACATTCATGGGAGATACTCTGTGCAAATTTTAAAAAAGCATTTCATATTATTAATAGAAAGGCTTCAGCTAATAGAGTCACATAAATCTGAATGGATTAGAGTTTTTGTGGAGAGAAAGACTAGTTCTTATAAGACTTTATCCATAATTGAAGTCTTTTATCAATTATGCTCAAATACTGTGTGAAAGGAAAAGATTTTTCCATCACTATTTCTGGTTACACGGAGAAAATATTTCACTCTGGTGAGAATCAGAATAGCATTCAGGTTTTTTTTTTTTTTTTAATATTCAGTGCAAGCTGGCTAATGCTTCTTTTTAAATTGGAGAGGAAATGTTACAAAGCTCACTTTCTTAGAGATGGAAAATAATACCATTCTTTAGAGGAAAAATGAATACATTGTTAAGCAGATCGACTTCTGGGTTTTCTGGAAAATTATATAATCTAAAGAAAATAGCTGAAGCTTCAGCAGCATTTGTTAGAAACTGGAATGTAGTCAAAGGTGGTTGATTGGGGGAAATTAGAGGAAACGTAGGAGAAAGCCATGTAGTAGATATAATTCAGTTCTGGCGGATTAGATGTGACGGTAACCAGATCTTTTTATTCAGTAATCAGCCTGATACTAAATAACTTCAGAGTATAATGACTTACAGAAGAACTCTCTGGGTATTTTTTCTCTCCCAATAGTAATAAGAGGTAAAAATAAGGAAACGTTCCTTGCTGTTGGGAACAAGAGTGAAATTTAACCCAGTAATGTAAAATATGGCATCTTTGATCATTGGCGTATTTCCAAAAAAGAAGGAATCATAGCATTAAAACAGCTAAAGATTGACTCACACATATTCATTCACTCTCCTTTACCATCCATAAATGATTTCAGAAGGGATTTAAAACAAGTGCTGTATTAGTTTCCTAGGGCTGCTGTAACAAAGTAACACACACTGGATGGCTTAAGACAACAGAAATTTATTGTCTCACAGTTCCGGGGGGTATGAAATCTGAAATCAAGGTGTTGGCAGGGCCCTGCTTCCTCTGAAGGCACTAGGGAAGGATCTGTTCCCAGCCTCTCTCCTAGCTTCTGGAAGCCTCAGGTATCCTTTGGCTTGTAGATGCATCTCTCCAGTTACATGGCTGTCTTCTCTTCTGGTGTCTTCACTTTATTTTCTCTCTGTGTGTATCTGTCTCAGTCCAAATTTCTCCCTTTTATAAGAACACTGGTCATATTGGATTAGGGCCCACCCTAATTACTTCATCTGGACTTTATTACTTCTGTAAAGACCATATTTCTAAATCACATCACATGCTGAGGTACTGAGATGCTACCAACTGAATTTTTGTTTCCTCCCAAAATTCATATGTTGAAACCTAATGTGATAGTATTTGGAGGTGAGGTCTTGGGAAGTGATTAGGTCATGAAGGTGGAGCCCTCATAAATGGGGTTAGTGCCCTTCTGAAAGAGAATTCAGAGAGTCCTCTTGCCTCCAGAGGACACAGCAAGAAGACAGTCATCTATGAACCAGGTAGACACCAAATCTGCCAACACCTTTATCTTGGACTTCTCAGCCTCTAAAACTGTGAAAAGTAAATTTCTGTTGCTTATAAGCCACCCAATCTACTGTATGTTGTTAAAGAAGCCCAAACAGACTAAGACATGGGAGTTAGAACTTCAACATATTTTTTTGGGTCACACAGTTCAACCCACAAGTGCCTTAAACATCTTTTTTGAGAAGAATTGACTGGGTGTGGAGAAGCCACAATTCATTCCACTTCTCATGACAGGGTCTGAAATATATAATAGCATATGATGGTGCTTTTTAGTGTTCTTAATAGGAGTTTGGTGCAAAGTACATGCCCAAGATATATTTTTGACTGTGTGGTCATGTGATGTGGCCATTTTTCAAAGCTCTTTACCATGTTAACTCCTTTGGGCATTGTTCAGGTGTGAAGGCTGGTTTTGTTAGCTAGAGCCAGAGACAACATCCTCCAGGGTCCTGTCACCTCTGAACCACGTGCCAAAGAGCACAGCTGAGCAGGGGAATCTTGAGGTGAGAGAATATGGACATGATACCTTTTGATGACATCATACGTCCTATAAGTGAATTTACACGTGATTCAGAATCTTTGACTCCAGGGCTCTGGAAGAGCTGGGAGGAGAATTAATGATGAATCTACTGGTTTATTTTTCTCTGCCAAGGTTCCCAAGTTTTCCCACTTTTCTAGTCTTTTCTGGTCTCTGAGATGAACATCATGTTTGCTTGACCCATTGTTTACCCAGGTAAGCCTGCCTAGCTCCCCTGCCCACCCCCTTTCTCTTTGTCCCTCCTAACTCCATCTACCTCCAAAGCCTACACTCATTCATTTCCACAGTAGGAATTCCTTCTCTTGTGATTGTGCAGTTCTGGTCAAGGATCTTTCAGCACATCCATGTGTCCCACCTCCTGACAAACTTGTTTTACTGTTTAACTCCTGAACATTTTGGGCATTGTTTATGATATCTCGCCAACCAGATTTTCAGCTTCTGGTGGCCAGGGACAGTGTTTTTTTCTAGTTCCACAGAGCTTGGTATACAGTGGGTGCGCAATGTAACTGATCATTGAAATTGCAAAAGGCTACTCATTTACAAATGGGGATTCTCTTTGTGATTAGCTTCACTAATTCATGTGTTCCTTAAAATGGAAATGTGGTCTTCAAATAATGTCACATTTCCAGAGAATCTCATCTCATATTACTTCTGTTAATCATATCAAATGAATTCTTAGGCCATTCTGCCAACTCAGGAAGAGGGCTTGTCCACCTCTCTGATTTTTATGAAGGACAATCTTGTGGGTTGCAATTCCTTGCCAAGATCCCATGATTCTTAAATAAATACAAAAATAAAACTATGGAATACTTGATGTGGTTGGATGTTTTGTGGGAACCAATGAAAGGGCTGGTTTTCTATTCAGATTGCTTTAGGGCTAAGACAGCTCAGCGCAAGTGGACAAGTGACCAGCCAACATCTGGATGATATACCCCATAAAGCTGTCGAGATGGTTAAATGTAGGAATGTACATAAAGCTCAAGGGCTAAGTCAATAGAAGTGATCATCATTGTGATGGAAGTGTCATTTATTGACTGTGTAAATACCTATATGCATACATCTATGCAGTGGAATTAGACATCACTGAAATAGATGTTTTAATTTCCTGAGGTGTGTCTACACGGAGACTCACCCAACTGGTAACGTTGACTTGATGGTCCACAGGAAATTGAAATAAGAGAATCTTTTGGTAGCACATGAGTTGACCCGGTGTATAGAGGCTGAATGTAAATGCCAGATTGAGGAATAAATTCTAATTCTTTGATTATAAAAGCTTTTTCCCTGAGTACATCACCTTGCCATCTGTCTTTTTAATCTCTGCAAGGAAAACCTCAGCCTGATTCCAAACTCTCTCTCTCCATAATGGGAAATCTCTCTGTGTTTGATGAACCTAAGTGAAAAATGCAGTCTCATATCCCTGTATTTATTAAATCTCTGGTTGCATAAAGGCCTCACTCCAAAGTAATGTTCAAAATAAATTGCTTCCGTGATTGTATTGTTCAAATGCACATGTATGATTTCTTCTCTCTGCATTCTAAGATGACAATGTGTCTTGGGGAATGTTAATGATGCAAATTCAAACTACCTGCGCAATCAGCAACAGACAGATCAGAAAATTCTACCGATTGGCCTAAAGACTCCTTCTGAGTTCTTCTTAGTGCCAGGAGTGCTCAGAGACCTCCTCAAGGAGATTCGGTTTATCACTTTTTTTTTTCCCCTGTACAGAGACTCTAAGTCAGAAAAAATGATTTTTGTTCAGGGAACAACAGTTCTTCCCTGTGCTTGGGGGGTTCACCGAGTGCTTCTTCAAGATGCTAAATCTGCCATCACAGCCAACAAAACTGCCCGTGAATCTCACAGCCATAGTGAATCCCTGACACTCTTCCCTCTTCCAGTGGTACCCAAGGGAGTATGGCTCCACGGCTGATCATTTTCAATTCAGTCTGGTGCTTGAGAAAACTACTCCTACCTCCTGAATGGGTCAGAACACCAGTGGGGTGTAGGTGTGCTCTTGGGGCTTCTCAGTGCCCTGGGACTGTTGGCATTCAAGTAGTCAGGCATACTCTTTCCTCTGTGGCCATTATTTCCCCATTGCTTGGCAGGCACTAAACATTTAATTCTCATGACAATCATATGAGGAAGGGATGTTTATCATTCCCTTTACAGATGGGGAAACTGGGGTTTAACAAGATTGAGACATACACCAATGTTCATATGGTTAGTAACTTGTAAGGTTGAGATTTGGACTCAGACAGGCTGATGCCAAATCTTGGAGGCTTGAAAATCCTGCTATGTCTTAGAGGCAGTGTAAGGAGTGGTTAGCAGTCCTGCTGCCTGGGACCAAGGGCCAGCTCTGCTACTTTGTCTTCATGGGATTTGGGGGCAGGTTTCTACACCTCCCTGAGCTGTCCTTTCCTTCTTGTGAAATGAAGCTAATAG
Source organism: Orcinus orca (assembly GCF_937001465.1). Lineage (NCBI taxonomy): Eukaryota > Metazoa > Chordata > Mammalia > Artiodactyla > Delphinidae > Orcinus > Orcinus orca. The sequence continues at coordinate 17,852,260 of NC_064573.1, forward strand.
GAGCCTGCTATACAGGGCTGTTGGGAGAATGAAATGTGATAATGCATGTAATGTGCTTGACATATAACGTGTTCCAAAAATGTTAGCTAATGTCACTGTAACTATATGGTGTAGTTAAGTAGGTGTCAGTCTTTAACCCTGCTGCTTCTTCCATCCATAAGGGAGAGTCACTTAAGTTGCCTGTGTGAAGGGAATTTAACAGAGGGCGCCTAGCTTCTTAAATACAGTGATATGTTGACTCCAGTGCTCATTGGCTCTTAAGGTCTATAATAAGGAGGCATCATGTTCTTGCTTATGGAGGGCTTCAACAAAGCTCATTTCCAGGGAAGGTAACTCCAATCATCCTACCCCTCAGTGGAGGGACAGTGAGGACTGAGACTCAGAGTCCTGGTCTGAGAGCAGGGAGACCTGACTTCCAATACCAATCAGGTCAAAGCGAGCAGGATATCGCCATAGCTGGTACCCAGCGTTCTTGTTTGTAAAATGGGAGAACAGAACTAGGTACTTCCCAGGGCTCTTTCGACTCCTGATGAATGTGAAATGAGTTGACGTCTTTCCTAAATGCCTCTTTCACTATTTGGTTTTAACAGGCTGTCTGCTTGGAGTTTGGGAGAAGAGTGGTGCAGGGGAGAAATATGTAAGAAAAGAGCAAAGTAATGAGAATGCAGATGCATGTGGGAGTTGGTGGGTGGGTTTAGGCTCAGGCAGATGAATAGGAAAAATGAGGGAAAGAAAAACCAAAAGAAAAAGGTCAGATTTAAGTTGTAAAGCAAACAAGGAAAGGCTTGGAAAATAATGACTGCATTATATTTGATCAAGACCAGTGTTATTTGATGCTACACTTGAACTTGACAGGTGAGACCTCATATTTGCCTCAGTAAAACTAAGAGGATATGGTGCTAAACTTGTTTTAATTAAAAACATGCACGTAACAGATGAGAAGTGAGAATTCTTCAGGTGACCCAATGGTCTTTAAAAAAATCAGTGCTGATGTAGTAGATGATTTTAAGAAGATGAATTAAAAGTGGTGTCAGGCATAAAGCCATTAAGATCTATGTTTAATAAAACATAATAAACAGTCCAGAAACGGACTAAATTATATACGGAAATTATTATATAATAAAGGTGGTATTTCAAATCAATGGGGAAATGTTTTCAGTAATTGACATTGGAACAATAGGCTAATTATTAAACTACTAAAATTACCCAAATTTAACCTTATTTAAATCAGATTATCTTAAAAAGCTTACATTTCTAGTTCACATATTTTTTAACCTAAATGAAATTCTAGTTAGGTTAAAGGTTTTCAATGTAAAAAATGAAAATATGAAATAACTAGAATAAAATTTAAGAAATATTTTTGTAATATTGAGGTGGAAAAGGCCTTTCTACACCTGAAACCCAGGATAGAAATCATAAAAAGAAAAGATTGGTAAATTAGACCACATAAGGTCACAACAAAACAAAGAAAAATTAAAATATGAGAAACAAAATCTTATATGATCAAAATATTTACAATAGCCAAGATATGGAAGCAACCTAAGTGTCCATCAACAGATGAATGATAAAAAAAAAGCAAAAACAAACAAACAAACAAACAAAAAAAACCCAAAACAAAACACACACAAAAATCAGATGAATGGATAAAGAAGATGTGGGATACATACACAATGGAATACTACTCAACACTTAAAAAGAATGAAATTTTACAATTTGCAACAATATGGATAGACTTAGAGGGTATTATGCTAATAAGTCAGACAGAGAAAGATAAATACTGTATGTTATCACTTATATGTGGAATCTTAAAAAATAAAACAAATGAATGAATATAACAAAACAGAGACAGACTCACAGATATAGAAAACACACTAGTGGTTACCAGTGAGGAGAGGGAAGCAGGGAGGGTCAAGATAGGGGCAGGAGATTAAAAGGTACAAACTACTATGTATGAAATAAATAAGCTACAAGAATATATTGTATGACACAGGGAATATAGCCAGTGTTCTATAATAAATTTTAAAGGAGTGTAATCTATAAAAATTTTGAATCACTATGTTGTATACCTGAAACTAATATCATATTGTAAATTAACTATCCATCAATTAAAAAAATACCATTTACAAACAAAAAAAGACAAGGTAAGAAATACATTTGAAGCATACATATCAAAGGGATCTTTGTCTTTAAATAATATTGAAGTCTGTCACATCAATAAGAAAAAGATGAAAACTCCAAGAAAAAAATGGGAAAAAGATATAAGTGAGAAATCTACACAAAAATTTGCACTAAACTTCTCACAAATGAATGAAGAAATATGCAATAAAATGTTGAGATATCATATTGTACAAGAGGAAAAAATCAGTCCCCTTATTGATGAAGGTGTCAGAAAATAAACAATCTGCTACTCTGGTTTGGGAAGGTAAATTGTGCAGTCATTCAGAAGGATAATCAGGCAAAGTACTCTTTTATCCACTCATTTAAATGACAGTTTTTTTCCTATGAACATTATAAAATGTATGAAACAAAAACAATAATTTTAATTGCAGAAAATATAAACTCAAATGACCATCGATAAGGAATCTACTTAAAATATTATACTGTACCTATACAATGGAATACCGTGCAGCCTTTGCAATGCTTAGGTAGATCTTTCTTCAACCATATGGAAAGATTTCCACAAAGTAAAAAGATACAGAAAGAAGTAGTTTGTATAGACAGTAGGAATCCATCTTTATATTAAAATGTAAGTTTTCAATAAAGTAGTTTGAAGAATAAAATTAGATTAAATAAAATGAATGGGTAAATCACGAAAAAGACTTGTAAGTTTACACACAAAGAAAAATATGTTAGATGATGTACACCAAAATATTAAAAATAATGGCTATGTGATACATTCTATTTTATAATTTTTGTCATGTTCTGAAATTATCTGTAATGGGCATGCACTACTGTTTTAAAACATTTATTTCATTGAAGTGTAGTTGATTTACATTGTTGTGTTAATTTCTGCTGTATAGCAAAGTGATTCAGTTATCCATATGTGTATATATTCTTTTTCATATTCTTTTCCGTTATGGTTTATTACACGCTATTGAATATAGTTCCCTGTGCTATACAGCAGGACCTTGTTGTTTATCCATTCTATATATAATAGTTTGCATCTGCTAATCCCAGCCTCCCACTCCATCCCTCCCCAAACCCCACCCCCCTTCCCCTTGGCAACCACAAGAGTAGGCAGTACTTTTTAAATAAAACTTTAAAGATATTCCAATTGAAATATAAATATGTGGGAAGAATATTTGTGATGAAAATGATAGATATTATAATCAAACATGTCTTTGCGTATTTTGGTGAGTTATGGAAGAATAAAGAAGAAAGTGTCCAGGTTCTGGCACTTCTGGCCAGCTCAGGTGCATCTGAGAGAAAGCCCTTAGGAAGAATTGCAGGTGCCAAGGTGGGAGGGTGTGGCATATATCAGAACAGTGTGTAGGGGGCACTGGTGGTGTCTGCTGCAAGGTCTAAGCTAGAGCCGAAAGGATATACTTCAAACCTGAGATTGCTTTCAGTTTGATTTACTTGTTTGCTGGACCAGCAAACAAGCATTATAGAGGACACAGCAAGATCAGGACTCAAGTAAGTGAATGCAGGTATCAGGTGGGCAGGATGCTTCTGCTTCCTCCCTCACCCCAGCACTCCAGTTTGCCCTGGATATGAACTTGGAGTCCAATAGTCTCTGCAACCCCCAGAGTGAGCCCACAACTTCAGGCTCCACATTTTAAACATCAGACTGAGGGACGGGTTTTGTCAGCCCTCAGGCTTCATTCTATGACTTTGTATTCTAACTCTTGGACTTTTTTTTTTTTCTCTGTTCTAATTTTTCCCAAGTCATTGGGCCTATAGTATGTCTAATTTTGACCTATCAAAAACCAATGTTATAGATTGATGTATGGTTCATCTTGCCCCTAAAATTGATGTAAGATGACCAAGAAAAACACACATAAGGTGACTTATAAAAAGATACAAAGATAAAGAAGTGAGAACATCAGGCAGAGAGAATATGGAAACAAGATAAAATAAATCTAAGGCGAGAGTTAGTGTATAAAATCATGACACATTTAGAGTGCAACTTGTGTATTTGCAAGAATTGAGCCATGATTTTGGTCTCTGAACATCGTAACATGCAAAGCCAAGAAGGAAGATGATCAGTTAGATGAAGGAAAATAATCACCTATAAGTGACATAGTGTTCCTGAAGTTAAAAAAAAAAACAAAACCCCACAAAATCAAAACAAAAGACAGTTGACCAGAAGTACAGCACTTCTGAAACCCGAGAGAGTGACATAGTGTTCCTGGAGTTAAAGTGACATAGTGTTCCTGAAGTTAAAAAAAAAAAAACCCCACAAAATCAAAACAAAAGATAGTTGACCAGAAGTACAGCATTTCTGAGACCCGAAAGAGGACACAGTGTGATATGGTAAGATCACATTTTCAACAACAGCCTCGATAAATACAGTGGTGAGTTTTGTTTATTGTCTCCTCGTTCCATTGTTTCATTGACGATTCTATTTGTACTGGCAAAGCAAACTTTGGCGCAATGCCAAAGCAAAATTTAATAAATGCTATTTTAGGATGCAAATCAATGCAACAAAGGACGCAGTTTTTTGACGGTTTGATTTGAAATAAAGGCAGACTTAGACCATCTAGATAAATTGATAGAACATGTCCTCTTCAGGCAATACACTATGAATATTATTTTTCACAGTCAAGCTTTTGATATAACTCTTTGGATAACAAGGAGTTCAAGGTAATAGTCTCTGGAAAAATTATGCAGTGAGGTTTTTTTGTGTGCAGCTGGTTGAAGACAGATTTATATGTTTTGGCAGTCAATCAACCAAGCCAAAAGATAGAGCTGACATTCTCTTAAGAAAATTAAGAAGTATTACTAGGATATACGCTTAATAGATGACTATTGCTGTCTTTATAGAGAAATTTCCATACTATGTGTTAGACTGCTAACATTTAAAGAATTTCTGTGTTTATAGTCTACAGATTTAGTTGAATTTCATTCTCTAATTGCAGGGTTTTTATTTTTATTTATTTTTTTGTTTGTTTTTGGATTGTTATTGATTTGGTATGTTATTCAAAAAAAGTGCCTTGTAACAAAAATGTTTATGGCATATGCATTTTGATATCTTTTTAAAACCTGTGCGATGCATTGGCTTCACAGCCTGGCATTTTCAGGGAATGTGTGAGCAAGTAGCCTCATTATTGATAAATATTTTAAAACACGTGGTATTTACCCAGAAGGTCTCAATGGCTCAATGTGCCTCCTGCAGAAATGGCATGTAATAAAAAACTCCAAAATGAAATTTCAGAGGAAAAAAGGATACTGCACTTAAACAAAAATTCAATAAAAGAAATGTTAGAAAATCCCCAAAGCATTCCAACCAGGTTATGGATTAATTGCTTGGCACGTTTCCTTTTTTAATTCCAAGCTGCCTTTTTGTTAGCTGAGTAAACAAAGCGTCTAGAATAAGTCAACTTCAGCCAACGGTGACAGCCCATTAACATCATGACTGATATTAATGATGATCCCCAAAGGCTTTGACAAGGCCCACATGAGCAATATTTGACCAGTAGGGACCGTATTGAGAAGCAAGGCATAAAAGGCTCTTATTCTTTCCAATTAAAAAAAAATAGTGAAATAAATGGGCAGAACAAGAAGGGCCTGTCTTCCGGCTGGGTCCAGACTTCCACAGAGTAGATCCAGAGTCCCTTGCAAAGGGGGTTTAGGGGGATAGCTTGCAATCCATCCTGTAGGGTCGAGGAAAGGGAGGAGGAATTCTTACATCTGGAATCCAGCAGTCTTTACAAAGCTGTTGTTGTACCAGAGGGTTTTAGGGCTGGAAAGCGATTGATTGCTGCATCACAGAATTGGTACTTAGTACACTTGTTCATGCCTCAAGGAAAATGTTTTCATTAGAGATCATTTTATTTACACAATGTAGATCCTATCTCCTCTTCTCCTCCCTGAATTCTCTGTGAGTTCCAAAAGAACAAGGGCTCTGCCTGGCGTATTGTTTGCAGAAGGTGTATAGTGAATATTAAATAATGTTCAGTTACAAGCAAGAGGCATTCAGATTAGGTTAGTTTAAAGAAAACCAACAGCAACGACACAGCACTTCTCTCTTCCAGAAAAAAAAAGGACCATCAAAATGAATCTAAACAAACTTTGGTTCTAATCTGTGGCAGTGCCCTATCATGTACATTACCATTCACGTTACATTCTGGCTTTTCCCAAAGATAAAATGATGAGATTCATGGAAGGAAGAACTCTCTTATGCATCAGAAAACCATCTCTTGAGAGGAGTAGTGTGAGATGAATCAATAGACAACCAACCTAGAATCTCTCTGACCTTCAAAATCTTAACATTGTACTCATTTATTTTAAAATGAAAACTTTGCCCAGATAAATCTACAGAGAAATCAGGCTTATGCCTACATTTCATGATGGAAATTGCTGCTTGCTTCTGTGAATACTTAAAACTGGTGGTGAATTTGGACCCTTATATTTCTTCATCCTCCCCGAGGGTTGCATTTACAGTGAAATACTGAGTTATATCCACTACTCCTATTGTAATCGAGGCAAAGAAAGAGTGCTCTAAAAAAAAAATAATTGGCATTTTCAAGTTGAAAAAGACAGTAGAGATTTGTTAATTCAATTCTTTAGTTTGGCAAGTAAGGAAACTGAGTTCCAAAGGCTCAATCTGATCCAAGCTCACGCAGCTACTCAGTTACAGAACTTAAGCAGTTATACATTTATTATGGAGCTCACTAAGGCAGAAAAGGATGGGAAAAAAACAGCCCACCATCTGGAAAACATGATTTATATACAGCGGGATTATGGTCAGTATTTTAAAAGCTGTATCGACCTAAGGTTTAGGTGTAGGATTAGCCTCTGGTTACTGCTAGAAAAACTTTATTGAAGACTTTTATACTATATGGTGTATTTTCTGGGCTTAGAGACACTTCAGTGCTTTTTCTTGTTGAGTAACTATTGTAGATAAGGCATTTGCTGGGTGCTATGAGGATATGTAACAATGCAAACATCATTGCCTCATTCCCAAGAAATTATAAATTGTTAAATTAATTAAACAAGAGGTCAATAGACCGAGGTGGCTTTAATGTGTGGCAGTTTAGGTAAACACCAAAATCTAAGCCTGTAAATGCCTCAAGCCTATGAAACTGAAACCTAAGGACAACCAATCACCAACAGCCAATGAGGTTTTAAGCTATAGCCAAGCAGTAATTTCCTTTCATTGTTTCTGCACTTTCTCTATGTAAGTATTTCTCGGGCTCCTGTTGGAGAGCGCTCCTAACGACTTCTGATTTGGCACTGCCCAATTTAAATCAATTTTGAACTCTTACAATTTGAAATATGCCTCAGTTTATCTTTTAGCAAAGTCCAGCACAAGAGATAAAGTGAATCAGTTATACAACCCAGATCAGAATGTGATTGCAGCCTCTATAATGACATAAAGTACTAGAGGAAGTTTGGAAGAAGAATGAATAGCTTTACTGGAAATTAGAGAAAAAAATTCTTAGAAGATAGGGTCTTTGGCTGGCATTGAATGAGGACTTGACAGGTGGTGTTGGGATAAAATCCTTCCGGGAGGAGGATGCATGAGGAGAAAAGGCATAGAAACAGGGAAGCTTGGGATGCATTTGGGGAATAGCAGACTTAGTGATTTGATGAACACAGAGATTTCTATAATTGGGGATATGATAGGTATGGGACTAGAAAGTGGAGGCCTTCAACCACAAAAATAAGACCCAACTTCGATGTGTTGCTTCATTGCATTACATTTAAAATATCTCCAAGGAGAAATGAGTTGAACAGATACAGACAATTTCCTTCTAAAGAATACCAAGTAACCTAATATCCATTGAGTACAAATATTGCTGTCTTCTCATCTAGCTCTAGAATGAATTAATCATTTAGCCAGTGTAGGACCAGAAGACTTCAGCATCAAACAGGGCGACTTAACAGCAGGAATCAGGTTAAACCAAGCAGTTCATGTAACCAATGTATGTTAGGAGATGGGATCCCCACACCATGTCTAGTGTGACACAGTAATCAACTTTGCAGCATCCAAATCAGAGGGTGGGAACAAGAGAGGAGATGGTCATTTTAGTTCCAATATTTATTTCTTTCTCCACCATCAATTCATTCATTATTCATTGAACACAATTTAGTATGCACTTTTAATGAGCCACGCAGTGTGCTAGAAACTGGAAGGCAACGATTTAAAAAAAAAAAAGATCTTTGCCTTTGCGGAACTTAGAGTCTAGAAGGAAGACCCTCAAATGTATAAAGGTCACATGGAAGGGGAAGTGCAAGGCCACGTGGTGGCTTCAGTGGCACATGTAGTCCAGGCAGTGCTGGGAGAGCTTCTAGGCTGAGCTGACAGATGAGGAGGAATTAGCAGGCAGAGAGGAGTGGAAAGATTTATTGAGACAGGAAAAGAGCGAGTGTTATGGACCTAGAGACTGTCATACAGAGTGAAGTAAGTCAGAAAGAGAAAAACAAATATCACGTATTAAGGCTTATACGTGGAATCTAGAAAAATGGTACAGATGAACTTATTTGCAAAGCAGAAATAGAGACACAGATGGAGAGAACAAGTGTATGGACACCAAGGGATGAATTGAGAGATTGGGATTGACATATATAAGCCATTATGTATAAAATAGATAACTAATGAGAACCTAGCACAGGGAACTCTATTCAATGCTCTGTGGTGACCTAAGTGGGAAGGAAATCCAAAAAGGAGAGGATATATGTATAACGTATACCTGATTCACTTTGCTGTACAGCAGAAACTAACACAATATTGTAAAGCAACTATACTCCAATTAAAAAAAAAAAGACTGAGGCAGGAGAGCTTGGGATAGTCAGGGAATTCGAATTTGTTTGGTTGGAGTGTCAATTTCAAGGGAAGGCAGGGGAGGTAGTGTGGTGAGATGAGGCTGCCAAGGGGGTAGAGGCCAGACCATGAAGCCCCTTGAAGGTCAGGTTAAAAAATACAAGCCAAACTAATTTTCTTTCTTCCCTTCTTACTTCCTTTTTATCCCCTTTCTTTAGATAGTAATTTGGGGGTTCTAAGTTCAAAGCTAAAAAATACATATAGGGACTTCCCTGGTGGTCCAGTGGTTAAGACTTTGCCTTCTAATGCAGGGGGTGCGGGTTCGATCTCTGGTCGGGGAGCTAAGATCCCACATGCCTTGTGGCCAAATAAACCAAAACATAAAATAGATTGTATTGTAACAAATTCAATAAAGACTTTAAAAATGGTCCACATCAAAAATATCTTTAAAAAAAAAAGATATATATATAAGTAGTTTTATGGGCTTCCCTGGTGGCGCAGTGGTTGAGAGTCCGCCTGCCGATGCAGGGGACGCGGGTTCGTGCCCCGGTCCGGGAAAATCCCACATGCCTTGGAGCAGCTGGGCCCATGAGCCATGGCCGCTGAGCCTGCGCATCCGGAGCCTGTGCTCCGCAACGGGAGAGGCCACAGCAGTGAGAGGCCCGCGTACCACAAAAAAAAAAAAAAAAAAAAAAGTAGTTTTACCTCCCAATAAACCCATCATAAGTTGAAAATACCATGTCAGAAATGCATTTATTACACCTAACCTACATCTTAGCTTAGCCTGACCCACCTTACACATGCTCAGAACACTTACATTAGCACACAGTTGGGCAAAATCATCCAACACAAAGTCTAGTTTATAATAAAGTGTTGAATATCTCATGTAATTATTGAATCCTGTACTGAAAGTGAAAAACAGAATGATTGAATGGGTCCAGAATGGTTGTAAATGTGTTTGTTGTTTACCTGCATGACCTAGAAGCTGACTGGGAGCTGTGGCTTGCTGCCCTGCCCAGCATCATGAGAGGATCAATTCACATATTGCCCTGGAAAGGATCTAAAGTCAAAACTGGAAGTACAGTTTCTACTGAATTCGTATCATTTTTGCACCATTGTAAAGTCGAAAAATTCTAAGTCGAAACTTCCTGAGGCAGGAACCATCTGTAATTATTTAGGACTGTCCCGGCTCATACAGTAGCCACCAGCTGCCGGTGACTAAGCACTGGATCTGTGGCTTGTCTAGACTAAGATGTGCTGTGACCAATGCAAAGTGGCTTTCGAAGTCTTAGTAAAGCAAAAAAACAAAACGAAACAAACAAACAAAAAACCCCTACACCAATAAAGATTAAAAAAACAAACAAAACACAGACTATCTCAACAATGTTTCTATTGATTACATGTTGAAGTTAGAATATGTTGAACATGTATTGGATACATACATACATAATGTATTTGGATAAAATACATTATTAAAATCAATTTTACCTGATTCTTTTTTCTTTTTTCAATGTGGGTATTAGAAAATTTCATATGGCATAGGCGATTTACATTCTATTTCTGTGGATAGTTCTGGGTTAAAATGATGCTGATGTGATTTTTAAAGGTACAGCAAGTCAAAAGGTACGGCAAGTGGTTAAGTACTTTACTGAAACATTGTCCTGAGCCAAAGCATATTTGCTATTAAGGCAGCATCATTGTCATTAAATAAATGTCAATAATTTAGACAGGGGCTAGGCTGGCAGTCAACGTTGCCTGATCGATGTACAAGTTTACCGAGCAAATGAACACTGACAACTAGTTTGACCACAGGCTCAAGCCTATTTAAGAGTAATAATGTAACTAACAATCATCTGGGAGCATCGTTACATCTGAACAACTAATGGGAAAATTACACATAATACAAATATGTAGTCATTGTCTGCGGACCTTTACTTAGTAATTTATTACAGCTAAAAATAATATAAGTAGTAGTGAACTGCTTCAAAATTTTATAATTCACACTTTAAAAAAGCTCATTCGGGGCTTCCCTTGTGGCACAAATAAAAAAAAAAAAGCTCATTCGAACCTTCCAATAAATCTAAAGAGGTTTGAGTTTATTTCCCATGGCTTAATCCATTGGCCTTTCCTTATTCATAAAGCTGAGTACCATTGTTATAAAATAAGGCCAAATAAATGGACAAAATATCTCACAACGAAGACCTGCTAGGCAATACAAATCTGAAAACACCCTGACACAAATCAGGCTTAAGAAATGGCCACATTGGCTCATTAAAATTGCAATGAGTCAGAATCCTAGACGGACCAGGGTACAAGCTATTATTATTGTTATTATTATTTTAATTTTCATTATGGGAAATTTTTTTAGCTATAACTGCAGTACATTTCATAAAACAATCAGGCATGCATGCCAGTGGGAACATTCACTCTGGGTGATGGTAGATGGAAACCCACACCACATGGTTTTAAAGTGAAGGGCTCTGTGTGCTGACTTCAGCACAGGAAGCGGCAGAGATGTTCTCAAACATGACCCACAAATTTATAGAATAGCAGCCCGTTAAGCTCTAAATCTCAAAGGCTCTTTTTTTAAAGATGCAATATTCACACTTAAGAAACCAACTGTATTTCCCACCTTCCTTGGGAGTCTAGCAGAAAATTCATGATTGAGCTATACTAAGACAAACAGTCCGCCCCTCGTTGCAATAAAAAGGGGGCAGAAACAGGCATAAATGTTTTAATATGGGAACCTTATGTCTCTGCAGTGATTCCTTCCATTGTTTGTCCTGACCCTCCCTATTCCCATTACCCACAAGAGTTCCATAGAAGAATGCCATAATTATTTACTCTAGACCCAAACAGGACCTCCCTCAAATTCATTTTCAAGACCAAGCATCTTTAATTGAATCATGATTGTTTTATCTAAGCATAGAAAATAAAACCAGGGAATTTCCTAAGCTGCCATCATACAGAAGCTGCAGGAAATTGATTACAGAGAGGGCACAGAGGCTGTTGTATTCACTTTCTTACCAGAACGTCTGATTGTTTTAGGGTTTCAGTATGGTAAATGGATTCCTTTGGTGAGTGCGATTTTAGCTCATAGAATAGGGTTTGTGATGACATATTCACTTATAAAAGAAGACATTTCATAATGCAATAGTCTTAACATTTAAACCTCAGATGTATTTCCATGCACAAGAGATTAGGAACTCAAAAACAAGTAATTATCAATAGCACGTGTCTGCAACAGGAGACGCATCAGCTGAAACAAGTTATATTTATGACATTGGCAAGAAGGATACATTAATTGACTGCAGAAAGGAGCCAACATAATATTTACTCTGCATTTTCGAGAGGATGTGAAGAAGATCCTACCAATTCAAATGCACTTAGCTTTATTTTGTAAGGAAAACTCAAGAGGACACTAAACAGAGGAGAAATGACTGGGGTGTATCTAGAGCCTTGTGATTCCGTTTTAGTCATCCGGAAGGAATCAAGTAGATAGTCTCACGATGAAAGCACAAGATAACATTTCTGGGTCTTTAAGAGGGCTGTGGTTTTCAAAGAGATAGACAGTTAATAAGATGCTTTTGAGTTGGAACTTTCTGTAATGTTGGACGTGGCCCTGCTTTTTCTCAGATGAGCTTCTATTCATGTTTGGCTTTCTTTATGGAATAAGGTCCCTTCTCTTCCTAACTCTGCTTGCCAAAACTCCACCTACATTTTAAGACTTCATTAAAACCCATATTTTCTAAGAAATTCCAAATTTGACTCCCAATACCCTCCTTGCTAAAGTTCATCTTTCCTTTCCATAAATGCCAGAGCCATGGTGCTCTCTGGCACTATTTTTCTTCCTTATATTTATATATTGAACTTATGTCCTTTATTAGGGTGTAAACTCCTAAAGGCCAGGGTCTGTGTCTTATTTAATCTTGTTATTCTGCCTTCTTCTTCCCCTCCTGCCCTGAAGTGCCAAGCAGAGGTCTTACACATAGAAGATGCTCAATAAATTATTTGTTGAAAGAATCAATGAAATGCAGCACTAAGCTTGTTGTGGAAAGAATAACATGTCAAGGACCTTGCTTTCCATTAATTTAAATCTGTGAGTCAGCTATGAAGGATCCTTGACATTATGATTGCCAATCTTGAGTGACACACTCTGAGACTGCCCTTTCGAATCTCTGACACTCCCTGAAATTCTGGGTTCCCTCTGCTAAAGTGCTAAACAGATTGAAGAAAACTACCTAAAATGAAGGAAAAAAATAGTTTTGAGAATTTGGGGATATCTCTTGAACTAATTCGTTGTGACACACAAAACATTAAGAATTACTTTACAGGCAGACAAAATTTGAAAATCATAAAGAAGCAAACATTATTTTAATGTACATGATTTATGGGAGACAATTTCCACTCATCAATTCTACCCCAAAAGAGTTGAAAAAAATTTATGGGGGGAAGAGAGGAAAAGACCCCAGATTTTGCAGTCTGAATCTTCCTCTCTAGTTACCTTTGTTTTGTGTGTATGTACAATGTCAAGTAACAATGAAGACATAGGAAAATACTCAGAAATTTCCATCTAAAACAATTCTGGTTTGGTATATCTAGCTAGTAGCCAAAAGCGCTTAAAGAAATCCCTGAATTATCTTGATGATTTTCTCAGTTTTACACTAATTATTAGAATGAGAAACGTAATGACGTAATCATTCCTCAAGGAAAAATTGACATATCAATTTCCAGTGGAAGGAGGCATTTATTTATTTATTTATCCACATCTTTATTGGAGTATAAATGCTTTACAGTGTTGTGTTAGTTTCTGTTGTACAACAAAGTAAATCAGCTATACGTATACATATATCCCCATATCCCGATACAGCCACTCAGGAAGGATGTATATAGAAGAGACCGTGGTTTTAGGAACATGTGGCTACCGACCCAGGGTACAAATCTCGGTACATATTATGATGGAAGAGAGACCTCATCTATTACAAGGTCCTCCGGGCCATGTTTCACATTTAACTTCAGTTTTGGATTAAGTATCAGGTATCTTTAGTAATCCCTTCAATTCGTCAGTTCTCTGTGTCTTGCTCTCCTCTGCCACATCCTCTGAGGAGCTCTTCAACTGGCCTTCTGTTTCTGTTATTTCTTGTGCTTCCCCTAACATCATGTGATTCTCTGAGTATAAACTTTGTCTAAAGCAGGTTAGCCAAAGTGACCAGATTGTTTTTTCTCAGCTGGAGAATGAGCCTTATTATCGCAGTGGCAGGGAGAAGATGCATCCTCTGTGGCTAGGGCTCTCCTAGGACCAGAATGTGTCCCATGGTCACGGCCAGGCCCTCGTCATTTCCAGCAGGGGGTTGCAGTTCTCCGTTCCCTCTGGGGCGTGGTCTCCGGGATGCTTCTATCTCCTGAATCAGAGCAGTCTCCAGGGCCCAGAACTCTGGGAACACATGTGGGAACACATGCATCTTTGCAATATTACCAGACCATGTTTTCTGCTATCCAACCAACTTTCGGATCAGCGTCGTCATTATTTTCCCTAGAATATTCCAGTCCACAATTATGGTGGGCAAAAGCTTGCTCAGAAACAATGACTATTTTCCTTGCGTTTTAGTTTGTTAAAGGAAGCGATATATTCAAGGAGGGTAGAGGTCTGATGATCTCAGCTGGCTAAAGCCCAATGTTAAAAAGACCAACTTTACAGGGTCTCGTCCCAGATGGACTGATTAGTAGGCTTTGCTCTATTTCTATTTTTTCAAGCATTTTCTTTGACTCTGTATTCTTCATCATAATATATAAAAATAGTGTTTTATACCTCATGAGGGTGTTGCAAGGATTAAATGAGAGAATGCTTTTATAATTCTTGAAACAGGCATGGGGTAAGCTCTCAATAAATGTTCTATGCTATTGTTATAATGTCATGATTCATTCAGTATTTTAACAGGTAACTACTTAGCACTTACTAGGAGCCAGCCTCTGTGCAGGGTGCTGGCCATTCACAATGGACTGATCATTTATTATTGTGAAGAGTTCTGTAAAGAAGCTTAGAGGGCTGTCAGTCTAGATCAAGCCTCATCCAGGGGATTTAGGGGAGGCAATTCTAAAGAAGTGGCACTGTCAGCTCAGAGCAAGGAATTCAAAAGTTATCCTTATTTTCTAAAAGATCTAGTTCATTCTTTTTCAGTGCTGTGTAGTATTCCACAGTATAAACAGACCACACATTTATTCAGCCATTGCCGTGACAAACAATGTTATAATGAACATCCTTGTGCATATCTCCTTGTGCTCTGTGCAGGGTTCTTCAGGCAAACATGATGAACTGGAATTTCTGGGTCAAAGCATAAGCTTATCATTAGTCTTAAATCACACGGCCAAACCAAACGGTTCTATTATAAGCTTTGTAAATACATCATTAACTTGTATCAGCTAAATAAATAAAATTTGTAGTAGATGGCTTTGTGAAATTTGGATTTTGCATTCATTCCCCAAATGTTTATGAAACATTAAGCTGGACCAGGAACTATATTAAAGGATGAGACGTGTTGATCTATCCCTGGATTCTTCTTTCAGCTGTACTTTCTGAAAACACTTTGGAGAGGGTCTGGCGTAAGCATTCAGTCAAAGCTGGCTGTTTCTCTCTGTCCTTCCTCATCTTCTTACCCCTCTGATGAAAGTGATTGTTCTCTCTTGTAACTCAAAGAAAGAACTGTTTTCTGTCATTACTACTTGTTTAGCATTTAGTAGTTATCATTTTGCCCTTGCATTATTATCATCTTTTTATGCTTGTAACCAGGATAACTATTGGTGAGCTTCCTTGGGTGGTCCTTGCAGGAATGCTGTCAAAGTTTGGTACCATGGGGGGAGCTGACAGGAGTTTGACAGCACAATTTTATTTTTTTTACTTCTTTTTTAATTGTGGTAAAAAACTCATAACGTGAAGTCTACCCTTGTAAATTTTTAATGTGTATAGTACAGTATTGGGAACTATATGCCTATTATTGTGTAGCAATAGAACTTTTTCATCTTGTATGACCAAAACTCTATGTCCACCGAATAGCAACTTCCATTTTCCCTCTGCCCTTAGGCCCTGGCAATTACCATTCTACTTTCTGCTTCTATGAGTGTGATAATGTTAGATACCTCATATAAATGGAATCATACAGTGTTTGTTCTCTGACTGGCTTCACTTAGCATAATGCCCTGTTTTCTTGGGTAGAGGTTATGGTCAGTGTAGATCCTTGTGTTTCTGTAGAATATACTATCCTGTGGCTGGTACTACAGGGCCTGAGTGGCAGATAGCTTACTAAGGTTCTATTTCTATTATGATAGAGGCTTCCTACACATTCTCTTTTGAGCCCCCTAAAATCCCAAGAAGTAGGTTCAGTGATCAATGTTTGACCTACATTGATATGGAACCTAGAAAGGCTGGGCCACATCATCTCTGGTCACACGGCCAGGAGGTGGTGATGCAGAGATTTTGATCCTCGTCTCTCTCACTCCAAAGTATGTGTTTGAAAACAATATCTTCAAGTTGCTTTTCTGCGGAGATCTAAGTCCTTCTGTTTCTAGCTGTGAGATCAAGGGATGGCATGACTTTGAAATTCGTACACCCTTAGATAGATATGCCTTTGAAAGTCAATGTGTTAGTATCCAAATGGGCTCTTTTCCTATATTCCACGGACTCATGTGACCCACCCCCAGTGACCCAGCCCAGACTCCTCCCCCTTCCTCTCATCCAGTCCGCAACAGAACTGAGCAAGAGCCATTACTTGCTTTGACAGACTGTGCTAATGTCGATGGTTGATCTCACATGTGTCCTGAAGTTAAATCTTAGCTTTGTAAGTGAGATCCTAGCCGGGGTGTTAACTCAGTGCTCTTCTGATCATGGGATCATGGGTGGGAGAAAGCAGCCTCTTCACAGGAGCACCCCTCACCCTCCCTCGAGTCCCTCAGCCCTCTCCCCACTTTCTTGGCATTTTCCTGACCATCAACCTCTCCAGCCTTTGGGAGAATGGACTAGCCTTCTAGTTACTGCCCTTGCAACAGATGAAGGGAAATTGCTTGGTCCCTTGTACGTGAGCAATGACAAACATGGAGGCTCATTAACTTCCCTTTTTATTTCTTCAAGATCTCTTCCATTAAGCATTCTGTTCTCCCATCAAAATCCAAAGTGTGCTCCAGCAGCTCTTGTGTAGCCAAATATATGATGGGTCCATTCATTTAGCATATTGTCGTTTTCAGACGTTATGTCTTGTCAAAGAAAGACACTCACAGAAATAAAACAAAAGAACAGAAGTCTCCAAATGAATGGGCTTGCTTCATGGAGGAGAAAGTTGAAGTATTAAAATCGCTCATCAGATGTTCTGAAAAATCATTTCAGCTGCTCGGAAAAAAAAAAAAAGAAACAAAATTTTATTTTGAAGGATGTGTTCCAAGAACTTCCCCTTTGATTTTTTTTTTTTAAAGCCATCTGTCATGTTTGTTTCATTCCAGCCTTGAAGTAAATAGATTTAGAGAGTCTATAGCGGCCATTGAAACCTTCCACAGAAGAAGAGAAACAGCCTGCTCTGTCAGTGCCCTTCTGGTATACTTTAATCAAAAGGCTTTGAAATTAAAAAAAATATATCCATAGACATTTTGCTTGAGTTGGAATACGGTGTGCGGAACACAGGATGTTATTTTGACCTATTGTTGAACGTCGCAAAACTTTTGCTTTTACTCTGGGCAGCGAGGAGCGACTAATGCAGGCTGACTTTTTATAGGCACCAGGGAATTTATTTTCCCCTTTAATGCTTTGGTTGAGCCCTCTAAGCATAAGACTTCATTTTCCCCATAGAGGTGAGGCTTGGGGGTGCAATTCTTCATTTAGAATATAGAAGCATGACTTTTCAATTCATCTTGTCTACTTAACCTCGTGATGTAATTTTCACTTTCTTACTGATTTCACCACAAGGAGCTTGTCCTACCCAATAAGAATCTCCAAGGTGTTTAGATGCTTTTCCTGGTCATTTCTTTTAAACTTGATGCTTTTGTTCCTTCAATGCCACATGGAAAGAAGACCCATGAACTAGGCGTAGCTCTCTCCCTTGAGACTGAATAATTGTTCCCTGGAATAGGAGGCTTTCACAGATCAATAACTGCAGCGGAGCAGGAAAGAAAACAAAAATGTGAGAAACTCATTATAAGATAAAAATGTTCTAAATAAATAAATGGCAAGTACTAACATGCTCAAAATGATAGTGTGGAAGTGACTGACAAAGTGTGAGCTTGTAAACTCAGATACATAGCTGTGCAAAACTCCGTGATGATTAAAAATGATGATGCTTACAGATGATTTCAGTGATGATTTGTTTAAAATAGATGGGCCAACTCTACCACTTATATGTGTAGATAGAAGGAAAATTAGCATATATTGTAGGCTGTGAAGTAGCCTGATTAACACCTTAAAATATTAGGGACTCATTAAAATGTAAACAAAATTATTAAAAAAAAATGAGATGACACTGAAATATTTACTGAAGAAATGATAGGATGTTTGGGATTAGCCTCAAAGTAATCTAGCCTGGGTGTAGTGGGGAGGGGCTGGTTAGGAGGCAGAGGAAACAAGATGGTTTAAGCATCAGTAGTCATTGGAATTGGGTTAAAGGTACATAACTGCATTATATATTCCCTCTACTTCTGTATATATTTGAAATTTTCCAGAAGAAAGTGAAAGGATTAGGGGGAAAATACAATGTGACAAATGAGGGGTTTTGGGGTATTAGAGTGCTTTATCAGCACTTGAGGTAGAAAAGCATAGTCCCTAGGTATAGTTTATTTTACAAGTTCCCCTTAAATACTGATCAATGACAAAATAGAGATGGGATGACCATTAGTGATTCTCATGTCTGACTCCAATCGACAGAGCTCAGAAGGAAAAGAGAAGGCTGCCTCATTAATTTAATTTCAGTTAAATGAATTATAAATCAATTAAAAATTAATTTTAAAAAGCTCTCTTGTAATTCAGATATTTGCATTATTTATTTTCTACCCTAATAAAGGGTAAGTTATTTAAATTGCTGACTTTACTTCTTGGATAACTTTATACCTGTCACAGGATCCTGTGTAGAGCTTTGTCTGTATTTAGCACTTAGGGGTTTGGGTGAATTATACCTTTAAAAATGCATATCTGATTGAGCAATTCACATTCACAAGTGTGCCTGGATACATTATTCACAAATAAATATGTCCCAAACCACGTTAAAGCTGAAAGATTTCATTGTTCTTATTGATACATAAGAAGAGAATAATGGAAAATACATCTTTCTTTTCCACCCTCACTCCCCACCTTTTTATTGGATCTTGGAATGCCCCGTGCTCAGTTTACATCTGCAAATATATATAATTTAGAGCTGTTTGACAGGGCACGTTCTCATTTTCAAGCTAAACTGAAGGGAATGGCTTATGCCACTGACAGATCCCCGAGAGTTGGTTTTTCCAAAACAGAATTCTGTGAAGGCTTCAGATTTTTCAAAATGCTTTCAATTTGGTGATGCTGTTGGAAAAATATTTGCTTCCGAATCAGTGTGCAGCGTAAACCAGAAGGGCTCAGGCCTCACTGCTTTGCATTAGCAAGAATGAGAAGTATTATTACCGTCTTTGATTCAAACAGTAATTCCTGCTGCTTGGGAAGCTGAGCAGCTCTGTAAAGAAACAGGGGCCTATTGGTAGAGTTAATATTCCCACAGCACTTGAAAATACCAAACCCGTGATTAGCAGTGGACAGATTGATAGTTCAAACTGTGATTTGTAACACTTTGGTGAATATCTTGATACTTACGTCACGTCTGATGTCAGATCTGAAAACAGAAATTGGCGTGTTTGGTTATGATTCTGTTGTGATCACAGCAAAAGGGACCCTCATCCCACATCTGGCCCACGTTTTACTGTTTCTCTAGGACCTCAGGGACTCGTCTATATTTTTGGAAGTCTTTGGTGCTTGGCACCAAACTGAAGCCGACAACAATCTGTTTATTTATTTTCTTTTCTGAGAAGGAATGTTCTGGAAGGACCAGATGGGAAGAAATTTTCTGAGCAGTCTTCGGAGTGACTCTCAGAACAAGGTTTAAAATCAGGTATTTTCACTTCAAATGTGATCATTCTTCCACCCTGAACATCCCGGAAATGGAGCCCGCAGGGCAGAGTGAGAGGGAGGGCGATAAGACAGGCCACTCTCCCCTCTGCATAACCCTTCAGTAGCGGAGTCAGCCTGAGGTTCTTTCCCACAACTGTTTTCAAGGTTATATTTACACCACCTTAGAAATAAAACACTAACACAAGAGAGAAATAACTCAGAGAGTTTCACTTAAACCATATTTTTAAATGACCTCTAATAGAATCTTTAGTTTCTACCTAGAGATAATTGTAGACCTGCCTCACTTTCAGCAATTCGGGGAAATGTGACTTGTGAATCTAACTCTTCAGACTGAATCAAGATCTCTGGTCTGGAAAATTCCTCTCAGAAATAAATGTTCTGGAATAGGCGGTCAAAGAAGCTGTCCTTGGTCTCCTCTGAGAAGTAGGTGTCTGTCTCTTGTACTTTCCCAGTCTTTTCTTTCTAGACTCCATGGCCTCTCTCTCCCATTCCTCTCAACTGCTCACAAGCTCTCCTCTTTTATTTTTCTCCCTTCTTTCTCCCTCCTTCCCTTCCTCTCTCCCTCCTTCCTTCTTTCTCTCTCTTCCTGATTCCCCTTCTCACACATAATCATGTTCTTTTTCTTCTTACCAAAATCTGCTTCCTGTTCAGGGTCTGAAAAAATTTCATACAGATAACTAAAATGTTATTCCTCTTTGAAACACATATTCTTGAGTTATTTGAAAAGAAATCAAATGTTAAAGTGAAGAAGAAAAAAAGAAATGAAGCCTTAGACATTTAGGCTTCAGAAATAACAGGTGAGGCAGAAGAATTGTCTATGGAGCCACTGTCTACTCACGAGACCTTTGGGTATTAAACTGCTGTCATCCACATCTTTAACCCAGGAGATGCTTGTGAACAGCTCAGGAGAGAGGGCAGGCCAGAGAGAAAGCAGAGAACTTAAAAAAATAATAAAAGACTTGGGGAAAAAATGCCCTCAAATGCCTGGAAAGTCCTCATGTTTATGTTTTAATTTTTATTTAATTTTTATCTTTTAATGAAGCAACTTACAACTAGATGGCAAAGAAGCAAAGAACAGGTGAAGTTTGATTCACCTGAACAGCCCTTCAAAGTTTGCTCTGTGTTTGGCTAAGCCCTTTGGGACCCTCTACAGAAATGCCTACTGCCCCATATTTTTACACCCATTGACAAATGAAACTCAGGGCATGGTTAATACATCCGCCCAGTCTGTAATTTGGAAGAAATAATTAGCACTATTTACAAAGTGCCAAGAGCACATTTGGCATTCTGCAAAATATGGATGAAAAACCCAGAGTTTCCTTCACAGCAAGTTGGGGTGTGGTAGCCCCTGGTCTTCTGGTTGCCAGGGCCATGTCTTTGATCTGGTCTATGAATCTGGGACGGCTCCTTAACCAATTTGGAACAGGTAACACTGTTAAATGAGAGCCACACCCATGCTCATGCTTGGGAAAGACGTTGGAGTCAAGTAATTTCAGAGGAAACTTCCCAGGGTTTGGAAATCGAAAAACAGGGAGACAGGTGGTTGCCATTGCAACTTTACCATCTACCTAGTGTATTGTGGGGTGGCCTTTCCCCACCTTTTACAGGAAGAACCTTAGGTGTTCTTAGTGGAAATTCCCAGGATATGGCTTTCATTCAGGCAAGACCCCAAATTTAGGATTAGATAGAGGAGAAGGGGGAAAAGGGAAGAGTGAGGCAGACACATGATCCACTAAGAATGGAAAGGGGGGAAGAGTTTTAGAATGAGAAAGCATCCATTTGAAACTAACACAGTGTTGTAAATCAACTATGCTTCAGTAAAAAATTTTTTTAAATGCAAAAATCTTTGCAAATACGGTAGGTAGAAAAAAAAATTCAAGGGTTTCAGTACCTGACTCATTTGACCTAAGGCAGAGTAGGGGTGTGCCAGGAGCATCTGACTGTTATCATGAGCAACCTCTGGCTCTGAGGATTTCAGAAATAGCAAAAATGATGCTCAGGGAAGAAAGGAGGAGAAGGAAAAGAAAGAAGGGAAGGGGAATTTTGCCCCACACTGAAGTTTGCTTGTTGGCAGCAAGCTCTGTCCTAAGAAAATGAAGCTTCTGAAATCAAAGGATTAGGTGTGAACGAGTGTTCCAGAAATTTCCCAAAACATGTTTGTAGGTCAAGGGCAAACCTTGTAAATTCTGGGATTTCTCTTCTCTGAATGCATTACCACCCATTTCAGGAACAATGTTTAGCCGAAGAGCTTGTGATGTGTAGACTTTTCAATTTAAAATATTTCTGTTGTTACTCCTCTCCATTTAGCTTGTTGAGACACCTACATTCAGCCTCTAGCAATGTCTATTATATCTGCCTTAGACTCTCCGATATGTTTTTCTTAAAGGGACAGCACAAGGTCATTAAGGGTTTACAGGTTACCAGGGGAAATCAATCTCAAGCACAGGAATCATTTGATAAAGACTTCAGAACTTGTTTCTTTACACTAGCTAGGAAAAGGGAAGCTTTAGATTCTCCTTCCAAGAATTCTAAGAAGGATAAATCTCAAATTCGTCTTATTACAAAAGAGTTTATAATTGAAAAAGATTACAAAAGAGTGTGTAATTGAAAGTTACAAGTCAATATGTCTCATACTTTCATCTTGATGAAGCCTGTTTGGTTACAGATTATTAGCAGAATCCCCAGACCTGTTACAGGGTATTTCTCCTCTCCAATCCCAAGTGTCCCTCCTTGTACCAAGCCCCCTCCATGTTATAATGTGATATTTCGCAAGGGAAAACTGTAGAAACTGTATGAAACAGGTGAGAACATAAAACAGGATGGTGCATGAAATCACCTACTTAAAATTGTGGTCTGGAAGTTACTGCAAACATCAATTTTTCTTCAAGGCAGAATGTTCTATAATAAAGAAAAGAGTTTGGTCAACCACATTTCCACCTACAAGTTTTTCTACATGAGCTTTTTCTGGTAATCCTGGGTACCCCCAAACGAAGTAAAGGAGTCTGTGAGCTCTTGTTAATAAGTCAAAAAGTCTACTGGACATTGGATATCAGAATTGATACTGCATTGAGGTTATATACATACACGCAGTGTGGCGACCTGGTTATCGCCATATGATCTAAAGTTCTTATCGACTGTCATTTGAGTCCATAATAAATAAAACCTTGGAAAACAAGTTAATTTTTTGCAATAATTTTTTGAAGACTGAAACTTTTTAAACATAGGGTCCAAAGAAGAAAACATAATTAAAAAAGGAAATATGAATTTCTGTACTCTAAAAGGTCATTTATCATTAAGATTTTTGGCTGGATAATGAATGCTCCAGCATTTGTAGTTCTTTGGTTCTAATATCAAAATATAAACACAAATATCAGATTAGACTCTCTAATTAAATAATTAAGACGGTTATCCAGTGACATTTGGAAGACGACTCAACCAACTAGCAGATCTTGGCAAACTAGCGTGGTTGCATGGTATGCAAATTTTATTCATGCAAATTTGTGATAGTGTTATATAAAATATTAATAATTTTATGCCCAGAAATGAAAATAGCATGATTTTCAAAAAAATAAAAAGCCTTAATAAATGATTCTGTAATTTCATAGCTGGGGGAGATGAGTGCTTTATAAACCCCATGATGCCATTGCCACCTGGTAGCCTCACTTGAGCTTGTCTACAGAACTATTTACCCTTCTTTGTCTCTGTCTTGGGTTTTTCACCTGCCTGGAAACCTTTGTGAGTGACTCCAGTGACAACTGTACTATTATTTTAACATTCACCATTATTGTAATTTAAAATCTCTTGCCTAGAACATGTCTGACTCATAGTTGGTGCTTGATAAATATTCATAAATGAATGAATAAATTAGGATTTTTTTCTTTACATCTTATAGGAGTATCATCTGAGCATTCATTGAATCCTGGTGTTAGCACTTTTCTCAAAAAGCACTGAAAAATAATATTGATATTGAAATTAGATGTGATACTGTTTTTATGTATCTATTTTTTGATTGTGTGTGTGTGTATGTGTGACAGAGAGAGAGGAGAAGAAGGAGAGAGAGAGGCAGGGAGGGAGGGAGAGTGTATTTTAAAGTAAAAAGCTACAGAGGTTTTAGATTTTTGTATATTCTCCCATTTACACCTATTCTTATGAAAACTCAATCTCGACAACTGTGAGTTTTGAGTCTGTGAAGTCTTCAGCCACACGTTCTTTTCATAAAATGTATTTGTCTGGCATATAAAGTTGTTTAGATGAGTCTAACTCTACCCAAGAGAGGATGTTTGGAACAGCTGTTCACTCCTCTGTTGAACTTAAGGCAGTCACCCCTCCCTTTGTGTACCTTTGAACTGATGTGGAGTTTTAAGCAAATTGCTGACTTGTACCCCAATTTCATGTTTATGGTATTTGATGATCTTTTGTCATATGCTTCTTCCTTGGTATTGTTACCTAAGATGAAGCCCATGTTAACCAGGTAGAATTTTAAACTTTGCTGCTTCTAAAATTCAAATTATGTTTTTTAAGTGTTTGGAGTAAATAGAGGAGAGAGGTCTGGTTTAAATGAAAAGCTTTTTCTTTCTTTCTTCTCTTTTTTTTAAAAAAACACCATTATTGTGTTCCCTGAAGATGCTGAAACAATATTTGGTACTATTTAAAACTAAACACTGAAACTTGGGTAGGAGCTATCTGGAAGACAAACATCATTATTAAAGATAGCAAGGCAGAGCATGGCTCTCTCTTTACAGTCTAAAGGGAAATACAATTAGTTATATTTTTCAGTAGTGGTCTATTTGTCTCTGAGAGAGGTGGGTACAATCCATTTGCCATTTTTCACACTATTTTCTGTTCTTCCTGGCTTGGGGCCAGACTTGGAGACTTCCGAGATAACATTCATGTTGGGCATTTGAGTCCCATGGAGGTGGTATAAGAGGCCATTTAATCACCAATTTTGGGGTGGAATTTGGAAATGTCTTCATGGATATTGCCATAGATTAACAAAACCATTGATCCTAATTAGACCAAACATTAGACTACTTATGTATGAGAACAATTCTATTCATTGTTTAGAACAGTTTGAGATCTATTTTGTTAGGCTGCTCTACCTTAATAAGATGGTGTGTCTTTGCAATGTGATAATGCTCTTTGTAAATTATTCCAAGTACATTATTTAGAAGTTTAAATATTTAGTTAGTAAACTATGAAGCTTAAAATTGTCCTGTAAAATGAGACAGTTTCTGTAGCTCATGTTTTTTCTTAATTCAACTGTCTTCACTTCAAGAGCCCAAGCAATATGTACCAGCAAATCTATTTAGCAAACTATCAGTATGTGTATTTATTTAAATAGAACTTAAATTGTAATAGTAAACATTCTTTAATATCACAGCCGCATTAAAATTTTTGCAATGGAAAAAGTGGCCAATTTCAATAATCCTCAATTTAAATGATTGGTTAGCCGCTTTCTGCGCTTGGCCGTTTAGACTTTGTTTCATGCTGACTTTGTTGGCATCAGTCTGTTTGGATGATCATCAATTCTGCAGAGCTTAACCCTTTGGGATAAAAATCCTCTTCTTTCTCC
This sequence comes from Orcinus orca, assembly GCF_937001465.1. Taxonomy (NCBI): domain Eukaryota; kingdom Metazoa; phylum Chordata; class Mammalia; order Artiodactyla; family Delphinidae; genus Orcinus; species Orcinus orca. The sequence continues at coordinate 17,877,889 of NC_064573.1, forward strand.
CCTGCGTGTTTAAATGGGAAAATCTGTCAGACTGATGAGCAGCCCATCCGCTATACATGGTGCGCCACAAAAAGACTGCAGAAAACATTATAAACATCTACAGTGCTAGTTACAGGGACGTCATCCATAAAGCATGTAATCCTATCCAAACCTCCCTATGATAGTTTCACAGTGCACCAGAATTTTTAGGATATTTTCTATTTTCAACCCGTGATCCCAGGTAATACATGGTCTTGGCATTTCTTATCACTGCCAACCATGCATTTCTCATTTAAAAAAAAAATGTTTGTTTCAAATTTCAATACTGTGGATCCTTTTTGCCTTAGACCAAATGCCTATCACACTTTCTCATCATTTTAATTAAACTTGGGCCAATCCAGGGCAAATGTTTGATTTTGACCCAAAAAGTGCATGCAAATCACAAATTCTATGCGATATAGAATGGAAATACTTCCTGTGGCCTTCTTTCAGCATGTGGAATGAAACAGTCTGCCAGATTTGTGATTGCACATCGTTAGAAAAGAGGCCTGCTGATGCAAAAATAGAAAAATAAACCCATGTCTACCTAATAAGTAAACATCATGTCTCTGTAGCTCTAAGATCATCAGTCTAAAGAAACAAAAGCTCGGTCTGGAATAAGGCAGTCCTCAATTTTAAGCCAGCATCAAGTGAACAAAGAGCAAACTGGCCACACAGGGGAGAACCACTGGGCCCTGGAAAATTGTACGTGAATCAGCAATCGGAGCTCTTGAGTTCCTCGGACACTTGTAACTCTCTCCTTCCACATGGCCTTGAGCAAGGAAATTATTCCTTTTCCTGGCCTATAAAATGGAGGAAACACTAAGGAACCATTCCTGTTACACATTTTTCACAGCTTGTATGGTCAATTAGAACCTTCAAAGAGGCAGTTCTGTAACTGCTGAATTAATTTTCATGAATCAACATTTTATGTAAACACAGATGAGTGGAAACTCAACAAAGAGAAATCCATTAATAAAGAATGTTATCAAAACAGGCTCCTTAAAATCTCTTTTTGGTATATTTGCTGCCATAGTGAGTTATAACCATATTACAAATATAGTCTTTTTTGTGGGAAAAAAGTTTCTGCACAAATGAATTTGGGATGTACTCATCCGAAGGAACGTCCTACAATTCAAAATGTTTACAAGCAAAGTGACTGAGCTTTTTAGATTTTATCATTATGCCTGAGAGGAGGGGTAGGGGAGATTTGTGGGGACCTGAGTTTGTAACATAGAATCCCTACAAATATTAGAGTAATGAAAGAGGCAGGTGCTAATTAGTGTTCAATGGAAGAAGCCATTAGAGATTGAAGGTTGAACAATAATGAAGAGAAGACTTGCCCTTGAATTTACTTGAGCCTCCATTTGACTCCATCACCCTCCCCATCAGTGGTACTCTGACAAGTATTTCTGAATAAACATCTGTATGCCCTGAACGAAATGCCCAATATTACTGTATTTATATAAATACTGTTATCTAACAACTTGTAACTGACCAGCTCAAAAGATGTAACTGTCTATTCAATAATATATTTTACATGCTTTGCCTCAACATTATTCATAACATCTCTATGATGTAAATGCTATTATTATTTCTGCTTTAGAGATGAGGAAACTGAGGCTTAGAAAATTTAAGTGACTTACTAAGGTCACACAATAAGAAGCCAAGCCAGAAATCGAACCCAAGTCTTCTTTACTCTAGAATCAGACTTTTAATCACTCTAATAAACACTTTCCTAACCAAGAAGCTCATTCCATTTTTGGACAACTCTAATGAATATGGCTTCTTGGACTACTTCTGGACTTCAGAGTAAGTAACAGAGAATTAATCTAATAGGCCACTTCCACACTTTCAATACCTCAACACATCTTGGACCTCTGCCATGTTTCAGGCATACTGAAAATTAATTTCCTAGAAATTACTATTACGTACTATGTTTCTTCAATCGGTTTTTTGAGGAATAACTGATAAGTAATAAACTGCATGTCTTTAAAATGTACAGTTTAGTAAGTCTTGTATATATGTGTGAAATTACCACAATTAAGATAATGAACACATCACCACATCACCACCTCCCCGAAAGCTTCCTTGTGCCCTTTGTAATCCCTCCCTCCAGTTTCAATTATTTTGAGATTTATCCGTGTTGTAGAGTGTATCAATAGTTCATTCCTTTTAAATGCTGTCCATTGTATAGATATAGCATACTTTATTTATGGACATTTGCGTGGTTTCCAGTTTTTGCCTATTACAAATAAAGTTCTATGAAATTAATGTCCAAGTCTTGGGATGGACTTATGTTTTCATGTCCCTTTGATAAATACCTAGGGGTGGAATTATCAAATTATATGGAGAGAATCCTATGATTTGGATTGAGATTGCACTGAATCTAGAGACTAATTTACAAATATTTGACATCTTACAATACTGAGTTTTCTGAACTGTGAACACAAATATTTCTTCCTTTAAAAAAAGTTCCTTAATTTCTTTTAGCAATATTTTGTAGTTTTCAGTGCACATTTCATTCACATTTTTGTGGAGGTTTATCTCCACTTATTTTATATTTTTGATGCTATTATAGATGGTATTGATTTTCCCATTGTTCCTAGTATGTAGAAATACAATGGATTTTTGTATGTGAATTTTCTATCATACAACCTTGCTAAACTCACTTATTAATTCTAGATTCTCTTAGATTTTCTATATAGAATATCATGGCATCAGCAAATAAATATAATTTTACTTCTTCCTTTCCAACCTGGATTCCTTTTATTATTTCTTTTTCTTGCCTTGTTGCATTGGCTGGAATCTCCAGTACAATATTGAAGAGAATATGTGAAAGAAGACATCCTTGTCTTGTTTCTGATATTTGCATCTGTCTTTCTTATTTTATGCTCTGTAGGGACAGAGGCTAAATCTTTTGTCTTTGTTATACCTAGTCTTTATCACTAGGTAAAGTATTAGGACATAGCAGATACTTAGCAAAGGGTGGTCAAAATATTAATAAAAGAGATGTAGAATCCACTCCCTGCTCACAGCTTACTGGGTGAAATAAGAGAGATAGACATTGGAATACAAAGTTCTATTGAAGCATGAAAGTTTTTATGCATAATAATAGGGTTCAGAGAGGAAGAATGCTTAGTCTTCTGCTTGAGACAGTGATAGAAAAAGTGAGAAGAGACACATGGAAGGTTTTCTGGAGGAGGTGATGCTGATCTAGATCTTGAGAGATCAACAGCCAGGAGAAGGAGGAAGAGCATTTTAAGTGGAAATTATACAGACAGATAACTCATAGCATACTTGGGAAAATAGAAAAATATATGAAGTATGAAAAACTTTCAAAATTTGCAATTTGACTTTAATACCCCCTCCCTATACTATTCTCCTTGTTTCTAGATTTATAGTCCCAGTTTCCTCAACTTTGCTTCCTGTGAAATAATTCCTGAATCAAACACCATTCTGGGTTTCAACTCTGGAGACTTTCTGGTTTATCTGCACCCCTCTCTCAAAATATAGCCCCCAGAACTGAGCCCTGTTCCAGGTGTGACTAACCAACCAAAGTGCAGGCATATATCATTTTCTTGGTCTGAATATTATAATCACAGGATCCAAATGCATATGACCCACTTACCCACACTGGCTTTCTCCAAATATAATTTTGATGTTTTAAGGGAACTAAACCTGGAGCAGACTATGCCGTTTTCATCACACGTGATTCAGAACACCAAGGAATCATGTTTGTCTTCTCAATATCTCCTGTTATGCAAGTGTATATTGCTTCCCTCATTTATAAGGCACCGTTTTGTCTTCCTAGGATGAAACAGACATTTTATTTTAGTGTGAATTTCTATGAGATATTTGGATGAATAGGCAGTCCTGGGGGCCATGGGATATCATCCTGCTGATCTTAGGGAACCTTGATGGAGCCTAGTAGTTTTACTCTACATAATGAGAAACTGATATTAAATCCTATTGGTGTAAAATAATTATAAGATAGCATCTAACATTTGTCTCAGTAATATTTAGTGTCTAAAGGACTGACTATCCACTCTGTAAATTTTTCTTGGCAAAACATGCTTTCAAATTCTTCTCAAAGCTCAGCAGGGTGGTTAGTAAAGTCCTATATCAACACATTTCATTATTATTCATTATTTATTATTTACTTTTATTTCTCTATGAAGCTAGCAATCCAGCAGGTAGTTCTTTAAATAAATAAATCCCCACACACTTTCCCACACACACTCAAACACACATACACACACACATGCACTACACACACAGAGAAGGGCCTGTTTATCCATCAGTATAACTTCATGACTTTATGTGTCTTAAGAGGGGATATGTCCTCTTGCCATTTTTTTTTGTTGTTGTTGTTTTGTGTTTGGTTTTTTTTTTAGCAGATGTCAGGGTAGATTCTGGGGAGGGAAGAATTTCTCTCAAGGAACTCTGGAGTGACTTCTCAGTGGAGCTTCTTGGTTTTGTTTGAAGTGAGGTAAATTCCCAAGCATCAGACATATCTTCATTGACATGAAGTCATGGAGTTCATTGCGATGGAGAAAACTGAGGCAGGAGTTGCAGCTGACTAGTTGTGTGATCATGGGTGCCTGACCTTCCCATGCTGAATTTGCATATGGCTTTTAAAAGGATCAGCAGTGCTTACGCTTCCTGGTCTGTCAGGACTTAGGAAGGAAGCAGAATCAGATAGGGGAGAGACCATCAGGAGAGGCTACATTTAGATTCTGATTCGTTCCACTGCCCTCTTATGCTACCATGCCATGCTCTTCCTCACCAGCACGGTTAATATAAACCTGTTTGTGCTTCTGTCTTCATTTCTCACCAGCATTTCGTAGATCTTTTAGTAGCTGTATTACCTTATGGAGCAATGAGCTATCTGTCCAACTTGAACACTCTGACTTTACTCTTCCCTATCTGCTCTCACTCTAATCAGTGAATTAGACTGAACTAAATAAAGTTAAATTGAAGTTTCTGTCAGCTAGTCTTGAGCCAGTCTACCTTTTCTTCCTCCTGCTGCAAATTTGGTGAGCCATATGGAACTAGAGCTTTGTCTATTCTTAGCCCATTGCTTAGACCTTGTATTTCCTTTAGAAGAGTGATTTCTCTGTCTTTGAGGGGAGGAGGCAAGTGGAGGGATGTGTGAAGAGTAGGAAAGTTATTAAGGGGAAAGGAGGAGAAAGAGATGGAAGACGCGAGCCTTTCTCTGACAAGTTTCCGGAAATCCTTACCTTATTCCATGACAGGCACCAAGAGGGTTGCCACCAAGTGGTAATATACACTCACTTCACCCTGTCCAGGCATCTCAGGAATAGATGTTTCTTTTGTAGCTGGAGACGTAAGGACCAAATCTGAGTGGGGGGGATATTCTTCATCCTGCTTTTTAGAGCCCCAGAAATGCCTGGATATAACCACTTTCTTTCTGGTATACTCAAGATTCTCTTGTGCTCTCTGGACACATATTGTTTTCCAGCCAGGCTTGTCTAAGAAGACAATGTCCTACCCAGCTGCACTATGGATTTTCCCCTGCCTCTTATGGAAGAAGAGTGGATTAATTTAAGAAGGAACTACTTGAGCCTCTTTCCTCCTGATCTTCCTACTAAGTTGCTACCGAGTTTTTGCTGGACACTCACAGACTGCCTTGCCCCCATTTCCCCCATTCTCATGCTAATTTACAAAAGTGGGGATCTGGGGATGAAGTTTCTAACTCTCTAGCAAAGAAAAGCCCTAAATTCACTAAGGCAGTGATATAAACAAATGACAAGTGGAGACTTTCATGAACCACAACCAACCACAGCTGCGTTAAACCAATGACCCAAGAAGTCTGGTATTTTGTTATCGTATAGGATATAGGCCAATATCAACACTCTGAAGGAAAAACATGTGTGAGAGAAGCAACCCAGTTTCTGCCAAACATTGGGATAAAGGCTAAACAAGCAGCTGGTGATTTAAGACAGAGATACAGAAAACACAAGGTCAGTGATTTCTGACCATGTCTCTCTTTGCAACAGGCATAGCAAACTCAGAGAAAATTCCTCATCACCCAGAACTCCACACCTCATCCATTTAACTAGAGAGCTATGTATTCCACAATCAAATGAGAGTTAAAAATCCCTGATTGGAGGCACAGAGTTTAGTTTTGGGGTCTTCTTTCTCATATACTTGTTCAGTTCAATTCAAAAAATCTTTATTGAGTATCTTTGATCAGGGACAAGACTATGTATTATGAGGGATGTGAAGATGCTAAATTTCTGCTTTCAAGGAACACAGCACATCCTGGTGAAACCAAAGATAGACCCATTGAGTTGTGAAAGTGGGCTGTGTTAAGGACTCTCTGATGGAGACACAGAGTGTTATGGATACAGAGAAGAAAACTACAGCAGATCAGTGCAGAAGGAGACAGCTGAGGTGGGCCTTGAATGCTGAGTAGAATTCAACCCAGAGGAACTGGGGAGAGGTGTGGGAGAAGGGTGAGAAAGGGTGCTTGAGAATGAATTAATGGTCTGTTAAATGATATTGGACCATAAAATTTCACAGTGTGTTTAAGAAATGGTGACTATTCCGATATGGCTTGTATGTCTATATATATAGACATATTATATGTCTATATTGCTTGTATGTCTGATATGGCTTGTATGTCTATATTACAAATATAGGTTAGAGATGAGTGGTGATGGGCCTTGAATGACATGCCAGTGAGTTTGACTTTCTGGTTAATTGAGAAATTCATTCATTCAATGAATGTTTATTGAGTATATACCTTGTAAAGGTTGACATTGTTACAATTGTGAAGAAGAGATTAGTTCTCTTCTTCCATGAGGCTTATATTCTAGTGGGGAGCTAAGTTATTAAAATGTAGACAAATCAAGAAGATGATTTTGAATAGAGATAATTGCTGGGAAGGAAATAAGGCAGGGATGGGAAAGAGACAGTATTGGGGAGGTCAAGGGCAACCTGTCCAAGGACGTGATATTTGTGCTGAGACCTAAGTGATGAGATGACCTTAGTCATGCAAAGATAAGGGATGGGAGAGAGTTCCTGGAAGAGAAACAGAAAAGAACAAAATCCAAGAGATGAATGTGCTTGGCATTTTTGAGGAATAAAAGATCAGCGAGAATAGTTCATAGAGAGTGAAGGGATAGTGGTATGAGATGTGGTTACAGAGGAGGGCAGAGTCTGTCCATGTAGGGCCTTGCAGGCCTTGGTGGAGCTCGGGCTCTATTCTGAGGGTAATGGGAAGCCCATGCAAGGTTGAGACAGGGGAGTATCATGTGCTGGCTTGTGCTTTGCTCTGCAGTGAACTGATTGTAGTAGATCAAGAGTGGAAATGAAGAGAAACTCATTTTCCTGAATTTCATGTGTGATATGATTGTGGCTTGGACCAAGATTGCACCAGTGGAGAAGGAGAGAAATTGACCAGCTTGGCATATATTTTATAGTTAGTGTCAACAGGACTTGGTGTTGAATTGGATATTAGAGAGAGGGAAATCAAAGATGGCCCTTGGGGTTTTAGTTTGAGTAGGTGTTTGTGTCATTTGCTGAGATGGGAAAGACTGGAGAAGAAATTGATTTAAGAGGTAAATCAAGGGTGTTTTTTGGATAAATTATTAAGTTTGAGTTGCTTATCAATCACCCAAGTGGGTGGCTATCATATGAGTTGTTATTCTGATATCAGGCCAAAGGTCATGGTTGGAAACAATAAATTCAGGCATGTACTTAGCCTCGCAGAGTAAATAATGTGGATTGATTGATTTCCCTTCTCTTGTAAAAATTGGTGTGCTTTTTAGGTGGGGTTTCTAATGATGGTCATATATCATTATATTACATAAATGTTGATATCTCTATCAAAACACTGCTTAATCATCAGAACAAATTTCCAAGCTTAAAAACACCGTTATTGGGCTTCCCTGGTGGCGCAGTGGTTGAGAGTCTGCCTGCCGATGCAGGGGACACGGGTTTGTGCCCCGGTCCGGGAAGATTCCACATGCCGCGGAGCGGCTGGGCACATGAGCCATGGCCGCTGAGCCTGCGCGTCCGGAGCCTGTGCTCCGCAACGGGACAGGCCACAACAGTGAGAGGCCCGCGTATCACAAAACAAAACAAAACAAAACACCATTCTTTCAGTAAGAAAAATACTAATAAAAATGAACATATTGACTAATTTGTAAATTTTCAAGGCCATGTGTATTGCCAACGTCTGCACTTACTGTTATGGATTTACTTTATTGCAATGAGATATAGGAAGGTCTGGTGGGTATTTTTTGGACGAGTAAAATCTTGTTATAAACATGTACATCGAGGAAAATCTTGCTGCTTACTTATGAAATTTTTTGAGCTCATTAGAAAGAGAAAGAATATAAATATGCTAGCCTAATCATAATATTTTTAAAATTCAAAATTGGAGTTTCCTTTTAATGGTCTCTGAATTCCTAATCATTGGGCCACTGGATTCATGGAGAGAAATGATTGAGGAATGCACCCAGGTTGCCTTAGGAGAGAAGTTGATATCACATATAGGTTCTTCAAAGCTGGGGGTAACATAGGAATGTTTCATCCAGGCTAAATAACAGTTACATTAACAATAATAAAATTTCTCAACAGAACTTTATTAGATCTTCCATCTCTGTGTGAAATCTTTCAAAGAATTCTTTGTTCAGCTGAGATGCTCTCTTGCATGATGTGCAAATAAGGATAAAATAAAACCTGAGAATGTGGTCAGGCAGACTGAGATGGAATAAGCAGACCAAGAAATATTGAACCAAAAAGGAATGGATGAACTGCAGTACATCTGGTGAGTATGCATACCATTGCTCTACGCTAGAAACCATTACAAACCATTTGGAGGGATCAAAAAAAAATGCTGCCCAGGTGCAGCAGTTTATATTTTGGAAATGAAATATATCTAGTGGATACTATGGACAGAGAACTTGCAAAATCTTCTTAGAAAAATAAATCTGTTTTGAGTTAGAATAGTGAAAAAATCCTAACAAATTATTGGAAAAGAAGTGTTGCAAAACTCAATTCATTCATGTTTATTCAATAATCACACACATGTTCCATTAAGAAATGCAGAAAAAAAGTGCACTAAATATTGACTTTCACAGCAAAGTGTAGAGGTATATGTATGAAGAATAATGAATCCTTTTCATGACAGTTTGGGAAAAATAGAAACTTTGAGCCATTTACACAGGTTGAAAAATAAGAAAACTGTCCTCTTTAGTAGCCGAGGGAAAAACATTTCAAATTAGTTTTATAGATTATTCATTTAACTTGATTCTTTATAGGCACAAAAGCCAGTTTGCGTTTGGTTGTTTCTTCAATATAGGAAATCATGAGCAAGGCCTGGGCTCATGGAGGGGGACAAAATCATGGATCAACTCTCCCCTCATGCCATCGATTTTCCTATAGCTCCCTAAATAGAGAAAGGACTCCAATTCAGTGTCGCTTGCCTTTGAGGGTTTGATGGAAATCACAGTGTTCTAAATACCTCATACCACCCCCTGGCAATATTTCTATCCAGGAAAAATTATCTTAAAATGAACCTGAGAGAAGCTTGAGTGGACAAGAAATGAGAAAAGACCATTTTGGGAAGGCTTATGCTCCCCTGATCAGAGCATAACTTGGTACAGTCCTTTGAGAGAGGAGATGGCCCAACTAGGAAATGTGTATCAAAGATCTTTAAAATGTTCATGGCCTTTAACCCATCAATTCCATGGTATCCTAGGAAGACAACCAGAGATATATGTATGTAACAACTTTCATGCAAAGACATTCAGCAGCGTTATTTATAATGGTAAAAACTTGGAATGGACTTTCATTTCAATGGTAAGATGATTTAATAAACTAAATTATGATTCATGGTGAACTACTGTGAAACCCTTAGAAATCATGTTTTAAAGAGTATTTATTTACCTGCAAAACTAGTCATGGTGTATTGTTAAATGCAAAAGCCAAACAATATGTACAACACATATGGTTTAGCTTCTGCTCTGTTATATGTGTTTATATATAAGCTGTATAGAAAAAAAGACTGGAAGGAAATATTTAAAGAATGTTAACTGCTTACTTCTGGGTGGTAGAATTATGCATGATTTAAATGTTCCTATCTTTGTTCTCTTGTGTATTTTCAAAATTTCTATCCAGATAAATGCTTTTACGCTCAGAAAGGAAAAACTTAGTGTTATTAAAGAGAAAGGCAATTAAAAGTTTAAAGGGAGAGTTCTGCCTTAGTTAATGGGAGAAGAAGGGAGAATCTCAAGTCTGGTTTGTTTCCCTGAATCAGTGGGTGAAATTGATCCTGCTCTCCTTAAGTCTCTACCTGGCCAGGGGTAGAGTGGAGTCTTTGAATGGGCAGGATCTGGGTCAACAGCTCCAAAATGTGAAACACTGGTTGGACCTAAAGGAACACCAATTAGTTCAATGGGAAGGAGCAAATCTCTGGAAGTACCCAATCTGCTGTGTGATTCCTGGTGGGACAACTGAACGGCAGGCTCCACCTCCAGAAACTCGCTTAACCCTGAAGCACCTGCAGTGCAGAGCTTCCACAGGCCCCCTACTGATTTCTCAAGAGTTCCCAGGGTTATCATCAGCTTGGTGGGGCATAGCGCAATAAGAGAAATGGGCCCTGGGTTTCACGGCTCCACATACAAATGCAGACTCAGTCACTTGCCCTCAACATTATAAGATCATATAATGATGCTTGGTGAATTGCTCTGAGATCCAAAGGCAAGTCTGCAATTCCATTACCAGTCTTTAATCGGCATTTCTATTCACTCATGTAAGAACCATTGAAAACCATTGATCCTGAACTTTACATAGACATCAGCAAGTGAGTCTGAGAAAGTTTAGGCACCAAGATCTTGGCAAACTAAAAGGACAAGCAACTGTAATAGCATTAGGCAGATAAACCCATACAAACCGATGTTAATATGAAGATCAAGGAAAATTATTAAGGAAACAAATCTGCTGAGAATGAATGCTCTGTGAGAACAAACTGAAGTGGATGAGAATATCCACTACTGATTTAGACTAACTTTTCACTTCTCCCTCAATTAGAACAGATATTTAAGAGTTGATTTTATCAGCAAGAACAGTAATTTCCCAGTCTGAACATTTTTGACCAATATTCCGTAGAGCAATGGGAAGATTTTAGCTATTTAGAAATAGTTGTTGAGAGGAATTCTTTCAACACTTTTTTTCTATGTCATATTAACATTTATGTGTGTATGGATTTCATTGGCTCCATCTTATTCAATGCAATGCTAATGTCAGCCACCCATGGTGCCAGTGGGGCTCTACTATGAGGGAAGAGTGGTAAACTCTATGAAGAGTTTCCTCTGGTTTTAAGTATAACTGTTGATTATTGAGAATTTTTCGCTAGTGCTATGAACCTTGTTTGTCAACTAATATTATAGCACTAAAGCTAGTTTTATAGAGATCTATCTATCTATCCATCCATCCTTCCATCCATCCATCTAACTTTCCTATGCCCGTGTCAGAAATAATTTCAGATACCTTACAAAATATAAAACAGAACTAAAATGTAATGGATAAGGACCATGGGACAAAGGTAGAATAGTGAAAAAGATTAAATAAAGCCAAGAATGAGTTTAATAAGTCATGGGTCCTCTGCATTTTTTAGAAGTGGGCCAAATTTCTAGTAGCCAATGCAGAGAGAGAGGGGGTCAGTCATCAAATATTATCCCATGAAGTCCTTGGCTTCCTAGGAGTTACCAAGGGCAGGTACAACAGGTGAGACTAGGCCAAAGATAGAGTTTTGCCCTCCTGCTCATCCAGAAGAGTTTGGAGTTTATTTGTTTTCTATGGCGTGGATTCTGGGTAAGATTTAAGTTAAAGAAAGCATCCTCCACGAAAAGGCATGCTCAAGAGCCACACAATTTACAGCAGCCCCAAGAGGAAAGTCAACCAATGTACAGGTAATGCATATCCATTCTTGGTCCTAAGGCTGGATATACATCTCCTGTGACCTCATAGCCAAGAGGCTGGTGAAGCGAACGACGTACTCAACAACACTTGGAAGAGAATCATGGAAGCGAAGTGTATTTTCCTAGCTGAAGGTTTAAGTTATCTCATTCACCTCTTTATTTATTCAACAAATATTTATTTGTTGAATAGCATACAGCCTGGGCGTGGGAGTATGTTTTTTGATTTTGAGAAATATTCTTTTTGATATTAGCCACTCATGAAAAATTACATACTACTATAGATAATAAGACTAGAATCATCAAATTCAGACAATGAGAGCTTTGTAATCAGAGGACAGAGAGTGAATTTTGCCACAATTATCATAGGCTCTTCTTGGAATGTGTTCAGCCTGACATTCTTTAAAGAATGTCCAGGGTTTGGGTTAACAGAGAAGGCATGCAGGTATGTTGGTGTGCTGTACACACAAGTCACTAGAGAGGGAAGAAAACTAAAAACTGTTAAGAAAAAGTACTGAGCATGAGTTTTTGATTGGGAAGAGAAAATGAGGAAAGAGAGGAGAGTTTACAACTTCTGTAGAAAAACCCAGAGGTTTACTGACATTCTGCAGTGAATGATACTGGCGCCTGTCAATGCAATGTATTGTATTTTTTCCTCATGGCATAGACAACGTACCCCTAATATTACATTGTTATCTAGAGAAGGAAAGAAGACGTCCTGGAAGGGTGTGGCAGTGAGAAAAGGAGGGCAGTCAGCAGCTTTTGAGATTAAGGCTCTACTTACCAAACAACTTTGCTCTGTCATTTTCTTTTTACAAAAAATGCAGCATTAGTTCACGTTTTGGAAGATGCGTGATTTTTAAACAGCCACTCTTTTGGAGACGGTGTCCTGTGTCCAAAACTATGGATTTGAACCCTAGCTATTAACTCTATGGCCTAGGGTAAGTAACTTGGCTTTTCTGAATCTCTCTGTTTCCTCATTTTCAAAGTGGAGATAATAACAGGTAATCTCCCTATCCACGGAGCTGTAGTGAGGATTTAAACCAGGGTTATATTTTTGAAAGCTGCCATGATTTACTGAGCCTTAGAATATCCCTGGGAGGGTCCAAAAAAACCAACCCAAGTGATTGCATTTGAGAGAAGAAGTGAGAAGCTGGAGGTGGGCAGTGAGCAGAGGGGAGAAGAGTAGAAAAAGGGGAGGGGGGAGGGGAGACATTTTACTTTTCACTGAGTAACCTTTGGACCTTCTTTCATTTTTTGCTTTGAGATTCTCATCACCTATTCAGAATAAATAATGAATAGTTAAGAATAGGCTTTAATTATCAGGAAAATGAAAGAGCCACATAGTTAAAAGCTGTAGCTAAACATTAAATGCTACATAGCTAAGTTATTATCTAGATGAATGGTCAGCAATGTATGGCCCTTGGGTCAAATCTCATCTGTCATCTGTTTTTGTAAATAATGTTTTATTGGAACACAGTCACACCCATTCATTGTCTGTGGCTGTTTTGGGGCCAGCCTCAAGGTTATAATGGCAGAGTTGAGTAGTTGCAACAGAGAGTGAACGGCTCCAGAGATGGAAATATTTACTATCTGACCTTTCACAGAAAAAGTTTGCTGACTCCTAGTCTGGATATTATATAATGCTTTGTAGTGTAAAGACCCCTTGTTCCCCCTTTTAAAAAAGTTATCTTTTAACGTGAGCTTGATTTTCGCTCTTGCTATCCAGCTAGAAAGGGACTGTAAATGAGAGCTCGTCCTATATTCTTAGCACATGCCACTATGCCTTCCACATGGTGATTTGATCTACTATTCATTCTAAGGAACTTGGGGACATTAATATAATTCATTTTGCCATGTTGAGTATATATAATCGAAACTTGCTATTAAAATTCTATGTATTTATCATGCATTTTTTAAGATAGCTTATTATTCTGTTTATGGACCAGAAATCTAGGCTTATAGTCAGAAGGTATTGCTTATTGTTTTGATAACTTACAACTCCCTGTGTGACATTAATCAAGTCTGTGCCGAAGTTTCTGTATCTGGAAACTGGGAGCAATAATACTTATTTGTGCCCATTCCATAAGGATGTTCAGAAGACACCTAGAGTAGAAATACTTTGTCATTTAAGCATTGTTGTTGGCTGGTAATTTATTTGCAAAATGTCACTGGCAAAGTAAACTTTCTTATTGGTTACAAAGGTAAAAATATGTGGCTATAGAATTGTTCTCCAATCAATTAAGAAGAAAATATTTACTATGAGTAAACAAAATTATTTACATTTATCGAACACTTAGTGTGTAGGGTAGTGTTTGCAGGGTACTTGGCTTTTATGGTGTCTTAGTCTGCTCAGGTTGCCAAAACAAAAGACCATAAACTGGGTGGCTTGAACAACAGAAATGTATTTTCTCATAGTTCTTGAGGCTGGAAGTCCAAGATCAGGGTGACAGCATGATCAGGTTCTGGTGAGACTCTCTTCCTGACTTGCAGACATGGCAAAAATAGAGAGAAAGATAGAGTTGGAAAAAGAGAGAGAGAGAGTGCCCTCCTCTTCTCTGGTGTCTCTTCTTATAAGGGAACTAATTGCATCGAAAGGGGCCCCAACCTCATGATCTCATCTAAACCTAATCACCTTCCAAAGACCCCATCTCCATATACCATCACACTGGGAGTTAGGGCCCCAGCATGTGAATTTGGGGGGACACAGTCCTTGGTGTAGGGCACCCTGTTATTACCAGTGGTGTGAGCTTTAGCAGCATTGTTCTTCCTCTGGACTCTGACTGCTGCCATGATTCATGCTCCACCCCCATCCACTCATACTGCTTGGATGGTATCCCTGTTTTCTGGGCGGGAAGTCCGTTAACAGAGCTGAACTGCTCACATTTCACTGGAAAGTGCTGCCCAATATTATGGCCTGTGTAATAGCCTGAAAATCCCTTCAGGTGGAAGCTCTGGTTCTTCACACACAACAGTTTAATGCTCAGTCTTGTTAACTCTGAAAAGGTAACCATTTGACTGGGGTATTGCAATCAGCATGAGGAAAATCAGGAGACACCTATGTTTTGCTGTAAGGCTGATGCCAAGATATAATTTGAATATGTACCGTTTCACCACGATGTGGAGTGAGCCAAATGGTGGCAAGGGGGGCAAGAGGGAGTGCTTATTTTACAAAGGAAATTCCCAGGTCTTAAAGTGATATTGCTGGACATTTTCCAAAGTTTCATAATTTTTTCTGATTTCCTCTTCCTTCAGATTACAAATATATTAGACAAAAGAGGTTGCCACCAAAATTTTAACCTGTCCCTTTTTTTCCTTGCCTACAAATTATTATTTGTATTTTTATTTGATATTTCCTGTTGATATACCACTTGGGGGTTGGGGAAAAGGTTATGTTTGTCATCATCAGCATCACCACCATCATCATCATCATCGAAACTATAATCACCCTCAACCAGTGATGGAATGCTCACGATTGTGGGTATCAGGCATAAACACAAACACAGAGTCATCCAGAAAATGGTCATCCTACTCTCCCTACCTTTTCCTTCCTTTCTCTCTTTTTAAAATCACTAGGAAATCACTCCATTCTCAGTGTTTTTGCCAACAGTCATTTTGTAGGAGGCACAACACTTTCTTAAAACTTTAGTGATGCCCGACCCGCCATAGTGCTTCATAAACAGTAGATGGATGGAATACCAACACCGTACTTTGACTCAAATGAGTCCACATTCCATTTTAGGATCCTTTAGTCGTCATTACACTCACTTCAGCCAATTTGTTTAAAAAGTACATAGCTAGGGCTTCCCTGGTGGCACAGTGGTTGAGAGTCCGCCTGCCGATGCAGGGGACACGGGTGCCCCGGTCCGGGAAGATCCCACATGCCGCGGACCGGCTGGGCCCATGATCCATGGCCGCTGAGCCTGCACGTCCGGAGCCTGTGCTCCGCAATGGGAGACGCCGTGGCGGTGAGAGGCCCACGTACCGCAAAAAAAAAAAAAGTACACAGCTAATTACATTTCTAGTGTCGCTCTATATGGAAAGTCAGAATATCAAATATAATGTTTATTATTTCTTCACATAAAAGGGAAAGACACAAATTCTTTTAATTGCATCTTTAGTAATAAAAAGGAACATAATCATTACCAGCCAAAGATATATTACTTTTATGGGGCTTTGCACACCAGCATTTTGTCCTATTACTTCTCTGTTATACTCACAGCATTAATTATTGGGACTTAATTAGGCAAAATTACAGTATAGACCCTAATGAAGTCTATAGATTCCTAAAAAAACCCTCTATCTTTCTACATCATTTTGAAGTTAGCATCAGTAACGTAAGTCAACCCAGTCCACTTTTCTACTCAGTTTGTCTTTGAAATACCTATAATTTTTCTTGGTTTATTGTTCAAAGTTGGGAGTTTTTTAGTTTTGTGTTTTAAGTTAGTTTTGTTTGAAATCTACCTCAGTACTGTTAAAGAACTATCTGCTAAAAAAGATTCTGAAGCAGAAAATAAAGGAGGAAGGGGCTGGAGAGAGATTCAGAGGTTTTTTTATGAGAGTCCTTTGAGAAGTTGAAGGTAGAAAGATGTCCACAGATATCAAATATTGTGTGTCTTTTCTTTCTAAACAGGAATGGCTGGTGTATGTGACAGAGACTGGCTACCTAGTGGCCTTCAGACCTCTGTATTTTTATTTGTTCATTCAGTCTCTCAACAGTCTTTCCAGCACCCCCACCCCCACCCCATGGGTCAGGCCTCAGTGTGGCTGTCTTCACCCGGCCCTCAGTCGCCCACGGCTCAGGCTGGGCTCCCACAGACTCTCTTAGCTCAGTCAGTGGGCCCTTGTGATGCTTTTCTCTAGTGTCTTTGATTAAAAATAGTTAAAGGTTTCTTCTCTCCTAGAAGGTAACAGACCTGGAGCATAACCTTTTCTAGTCATCTTGTCAACCTAAAATGTTCTTTTTGTCAATGCAGATATTTGCCTAGTTCCTTTTCTGGATTCTTCTGAATTCTGTTCTTTGCCCACACTTCCCAACAGGGGACATTTTCTCGGGCTGCGTGTCTCTCTTGGCACTCTTTCCCTTGGTGAATGCGGCTATAGTCACATCTCTGCCCATTAATCCTACCCTGATAGACCCAGCTCTGATCTCCCGTTCAAGTGCTTTGCCTGCCCACAGGGCATCTCTTCTGGAATGTAGGCTTATAAGGCAGGGGTTTTGTCTGTTTTATTTAATGATGTCTCCCCAGCTTCTTCTTTCCCTTCCTCACTCGCTCCTTCTATTCTTTAATTTTCAACCCACCTCAATCTTTGCCCTCCTTACTGCACCCAAACTGACCTAGCTAAGGTCACAATGAGCTGCACCTTGTCAAGTCACTGACCTCACAACTCCCTTGTTATAATCTCTCATAATCCCCTAGATCTTTTCTTCACAGCACTATGATTTGTAATGTATGCCATTAATTGCTTAATGTCCCCTTCCTCATTAGTTTATACCTCCATGAAGTCAGGACTGGAGCTGCTTTGATCACCAGTGCTGGACAAATAGTAGGCCCTTAACAAATATTCACTGAGTAAGTAAATGGATAAATGACTCATCTAACTACTAATTGAATATAGTTTAACTATTTATTCCTTGTACTATAGTCCATACCGCACATACCAATCACAATTTTTGTAAGCCATCACACTCTTCGTCTGGCGTCTTTACTCAAAAAACTTAAATGACCTCATTTTATTGGGGAAATTACTATGTGACATTGCTGCTCCTGATTTGTGAGGCACCCAGCCTAGAATAGTTTTAAGAGATTTGTCCATCTGGCAGTATGTACTGTTGTGTGTATGTACAAGGGAACTCTCACATGGACCACAGATCGGTCTTAACATATAGAACCACTACCTATCCCTGACTTGTTCCTATTCTCTTGGCCACCAAGCTGACTTCATGGCTTGTATTAAGTGGTCCTATCGTCCCATCCCCTTGGCTTAGTGCCCATCCTTGTCTCTTCTGGTTCTGACATCAGCTGCCCTCTGACTGAAGCTTTGCCTTGTTTGAAAACCAGGCTCTCACAATGGTCACTACACAGGCCACCCCATGGTGGTCATCCAGGTTAGCTTGTCCCATCTCTTTGGCACAAGTGCCTGCAGGGTTAGGACTACATACTTAACTTGCCATTACTTTGGACATATTTCCTGTTCTAATCATAGCATAGGAGAATCCACGCTCATGCCTGCACCTTTGTCATCGTGACTCCCTTTCCACTCCCAACAGTGACTCCTCTTTTTTTGCCCTTCTGAGTCCTCCTGGTTCTAGTCTCTTCACAACCCTAGACCTAGCTTTCAAGGTCCTCCCAAGGCTGTCTTTGATCTATGCAATCCATGGGGGTCTATGCTTTGTATTTGGGGACATGCTGCCTTTCAGTGTCACTTAGCTGTCTCCCATGTGTGTGCTCAAAAACTAGGTGTCAAGCTAAGATCCTAACAGTGCTCATGTGTGAAGTAAAGAACACACCCTCCTTCACATTGCCCCACCCATTGGAGATTACCATTTGTTGGGAACATGCTTTGATGAGCCTTCTTGGGGAGGAGCATGAACCTTCAGAGCCTGGACACCATGTCTGGGTTTGGGAAAATTGAGCTCAGAGAATCTGCAATCGGAGATGATGGCAGAATTTATTGGCTTTGGAAAGAGGTGGGGAGAGGAAGAGAGAATGTTTTGAGGAGGAAGATCTTTGAACCAAAGAAATTTCTTTGTGAAAGACCATTGGTTTCTTTATACACAATCTATAATCAGGATTGTAAAAAGAAAAAGATTTCACAATACTTGGTGTCCTGACTTTCTTGGAGTCTGTATGATACCCAAAAATAACGTGATACCTAAAAAGACTTAGTCTAACTAACCATAGAGTCATCTCACGTATGTATGGGACACACTCAGTAAAACGGTGCTAAAATGGGGCCCTGGAGTAAATTCCCTCTTGATGTACTGGCCAACATCTTTAAAAATGAGTGCCCATCAAAATAATGGATTAGTGGTTTAAAAAAATTTCACTGTTAAGGGAATTCCCTGGCAGTCCGGTGGTTATGACTCCATGTTTCCACTGCAGAGGGCATGGGTTCCATCCCTGGTTGGGGAACTAAGATCCTGTAAACTGCATGGCCAAAAAAAAAAAAAAAAAAAAGAGTTGTTTAAAAAGTTCACTGTTAAAAAGGAAATATAATAATGATAAAGGTTAAAATAATGCTCCGTTGTGCCAAAAAATGTAAATATCTTTTACACTATTAAAACCAACAGAACATTTATTTTTAGTACATATAATTTGATGAAAATAGTTCATTTTTGTTGTATTGATTTTATAGTTGCATTTTTATTTAACTGAAAAATTGATTTTATAAGAGCTATAAGCAATAATGAGTTAATTCTTTAAAAAAAATGAGTGCACAAAATATGTTCAACTCACACACAGCAATTTCAGGGAGGAAAAGATAGAATTGAGTTTATTGTCACTCACAATGCCATTTATATATTTATATTTTAATGTCAAACTCAGCCTTTTGTGAGAATAAATAAAAACATTGTTTTCAACAATGCAATTTTCTTTCTGTGCACTCTGTGTCTAGTGAGAACAGCAACTACAAGCTTGCGTCTCAACACATACCTGCTATTCATGGTCTTCGTTTCTCGTTTCTAAACTCACTTACTCCTGGCTTCCCTACTGAGACATCATTGTTTCTTATCACTGTGTCTTGATCTTTCCTATTCAACCTGATACAGGATCCAGTATCTTCTTTCTACCTTGGATTCCTACCTGTATATCTCCTTGATTCAAAATCCACTTAATTGCTCCTGATACAACACCCTTCCTGTCTTGACTGGTTCTTGGGAACTTCCTTTCTCACATGCTGCTTCTGCAAGCAGCCCTCTACCTGGTCTATTGTCTTGCATACCCCATATCTTTCTTGAGATGGTGTTGACTGTATGTGAAGGAGGTTAACAGGAATGGCAGGGCAGTCACGGTGGTGTGGTGACAACTCAGATGCAGTGACATGAACTTGGTGGTAAAGAGATTGGCACCTCTTGAAAAAGTTTGCCAAAGCTCCTAGAACAGAGTAGTTTGAATCGAAGGGAGAAAATATGAAAAGAAAAAAAGTTGTCATTCCTAAGTGAAATGGAAGAGGAAAATTTTCTTAATAGTGTGGGCAAAAGTTCTTTTATTTTCTGCTAATAGGTGGTTAACACTCACGTTGCCAGAGATCTTCTCTTAACATTTGCTTTTTAATTAAAATCTCCTCTTAGATTGTCAGTTATTATTATATTTTTTAGCTTGAACTGCTGCTAATAACCTTAAATAATCACCTATATTGGGTTCATCTTATCTTTTTTGGAGGCCAATGTAAGCTCAGGCACCTAGAAATTTAATTACAGAGCTCAACCCTTCTGTGTTATTTTCATAGACAGGCCCCTGTAATCAAGCCAATCCTTGGCAACTCTTCACTGGAAACTCCTTTGACACCCATCAAGTCGTTCTTTTCATTAAGGCCTTAATAATTCTTCAGAAGCAAAGAATAACTGAAAAATAAACAATTTCAGAGACCAGAGTCAAAATAAGCCCTATGTAAAAGAGTGTCTGATATGCCACAAATGGGAACAAGAAAAGGATTGATTAAGGAAATAGGGACAGATCAGTAAACCCCAAGGGATATTAGATGGAGTGGTAGTGGCCTCTGCCTTTTGGAACCTCTAGTCCCACTGGAAGTTTTGGAATTTGGGAGATGTGTGTAAACTTGAAAGTTAACCTCTAAACTACCTGAGACATTTTGGTTACACTAAAATTTTGAAACTTTTGGAAAAGCATTAGAAAGTTTTGAAAGACTGCCTCCTTGAAATGACTAGAATCTGAGTTATTGTTGAAAAGATGTTGATAGTAAAATATTCTAGAAATAGTTGGAATGTAGCTTGACATTGTTGAAATGTCTCTCCTCCAGAGAACCTGCTCAACTCATATCTATTGAATAAAGAGTACCAGAACAGGCTTAGCAACGAATGTGTGTGGACAGGAAATGCTCTTTCCATCCATGGGTGGTGAGGTTGGTGAGAGTCATGAGGGAGCTCAACCTGGCCTCTGTGTAGCTCAGGACATGAGCAAGCTGAGTCCCAGTCTTAGCTTAAGGTTGGGGGTTACACTGAAAAGTGATCTTTAATTACACAGTCTGGAAAAGTTCCCTTGGTTGGGAAGTCTCTGAGAGAATGCACAAGTTACATGTGTGTGTAAAACGGGGCACTGAAGAGCTGGTTACTCCATTGCAGCTGGACCTCCCCATCCCGCCACATACACACTCTGCAGTCAATCTATCATCCCTTGTAGGTCCCACAGTTCCATTTTGCAATCAGTTTATGTCTCATACCTGGGACCGTTTTCTTGACACTCATCCTGAAGTGACTATATGAAAATAACAATCCCCGAAAGGCCTTTCAAGTTTGGGCTCAAACAATTAGGCATAATTCAAGATGATTGAATGGTAAGAAAATTACGTGTTTATAGATGGTTAGAGCTGAAAGAGAGTATTTAGTCCAATGTTAGCATTTTTGCAGATGAAGAAACCTGAAGTCAAGAACAACTGAGTAATTAGTTCAAGATCTCACACAGAAACTTCTTGGAACAGGTAGGTCTAGAACAGGAGTCCACTGGCTTTGCTCACTAAACTTGCTAAGCTTCAGACTCATTTTCACAAGTATTCAGAGGGAAAGCTTCAGATTTCAACTTATGGAATACGGCTAAAGTCTGGAATCAGGTCCCGTAACAAAAAGAAAAACAAGATCTGAGAAAATGCATTAAATAGGAACTATTTAACATCTATTTTCAATTATAATTACTTATCAGGATGAAATATACTGTCTTGTTTCTTTAGGATCATTGTCAGAGGTCATGTGAATGAGTTCTACAAGATAGCAATCTTCATGCATCTACAACTTACATTTAAAAGAAGGAATCAGGCTTGGTAAATATCTCTGTCTTTTCTAATAAATGCATGGATTTTTATGTAAGCTCAGAAATATTTATCCTTCATAGTATAAGTGCAAACTTGCCCTTAATTAATGAAATTGCTAATTGTTTAGTTTCCTTGGAGGTGAGGACACACTGAATAGGTAGCAGCCTGTTTGGAGAAGTGTGCAGTGTCATGACAATTAGAGTTTCTACTTACTGACCTAGGTACACCAGCAAGTATGACCTCCTACTCCAAACTTACAAGGCAGCTGCCAGTGAATAATTGCTTTTCTTTTCTTTTTCTGGTAGACAGACTCTAAATGGTCCCTAACCATCCTGTCTTCCTGGTACAGATGGTCCCCCACTTACGATGGTTTGACTTATGATTTTTTCACTTTACCATGGTGAGAAATTGATACGCATTCAGCAGAAATAGTATTTTGGATCTTGAATTTTGATTTTTTTCCCCAGCTAGTGATATGCGGTATGATCCTCTCTGGTGATGCTGGGCAGTGAGTGACAGTGAGCACAGCTCCCAGTGAGCCATGAGATGGAGAACGTAAATAATCAATACACTTACAACCATTCTGTACCCACACAACCGTTCTGTTTTTCATTTTCAGTACAATGATAAATTACAATATTCAATACTTTATTATAAAATAGGCTTTGTGTTAGGTGATTTTGCCCAACTGTAGGCTAATGAAAGTGTTCTGAGCATGGTTAAGGTAGGCTAGGCTAAGCTATGATGGTTGGTAAGTTAGGTGTATTAAATGCATTTTCCACTTACGGATATTTTCAACTTATGATGGGTTTATCAGGACATAACCCCATTGTAAGTGGAGGAAGATCTGTATTCATGTCCTTTGCAATTGAGTCTGAGTAGGACTTGTGCCTTGCTTCTAACTAAAAGAATACAGTGAAAGTGATGGGATTTTACTTCCATGATTACATTGCATAAGACTGTAATTACATCTTGCTAGCAAACTCTGTCTCTTGGTGGCTTTGATGAATCCAGCTGCTATATTGTGAGCTGCCCTATGGAGAATCCCAGTGGCAAGAAACTGAGGGTGGCCTCTGACCAACAACCCTCAGGAACTGAACACTGACCACAATCCCCTGAGCTTGGCACAGATCTTTCTACAGTCAAGCCTTCAGATGAGACCCCAGCCCTAGGTGTCATCCAGATTGCAAGCTTATGAGAGACTCTGGAATAGGGGATCCAGGTAAGATGCTGAACTCCTGCCCCACACAAACTGTGAGATAATAAATGTATGTTGTTTTAACCTGCTAAGTTGGTGGTACTATTTTAGAAGGCAATAGAAAACAAAAATAGTTTTCCTTTCTTTTGGCCATAATTACTGTATCCTAATTTTTTATAACCACATAATAATAGAACTAGAGCAATTTATGTCATTCACACACTTAAAGGAACTCTGCATGTCTGGCTGCTCCCTACAATATCACATCTGAGCTTCTTAGTTTAGCCCATTCACCATTAGTTACAGACAACTTTTGCCAGCTTCTTCACTTATGAGCCTATCTCTTCCCCATTCTCTCTATAGATACCTCCATACAACTCCCTCCTTTTTTCTCATTGCTCCTAGGACACCTCACGACTTAAAACATTTGCACAATTTTCCCCTCTCCCTAGATGTCTTCCTTTTGCATATTCTTCCTTATCTTTTAAAATCTAGTTCAATTATTGCCTCTAGTACAGGTTACCGTGTTCTAACTGTTCCCACAGCACTTCATTAACCCATGTGATACAGTTTACTGCTTTATATTATAATACAGGTGGCAGGGTAATCTTTGATGTCAATTTGGATTTTTGACTTCCAAACTTTCCTCCTTCAAACTCTTTTCAAGCTGGTAGCCATGTTATTGGCATTTCTTTGCTTTGGGAATTATTTTCAGGGGAGAAAGCAGATCTCTGAAGTTATCTGATTTTCTTGTTTGTTTTTTCTTCAAAACCAAACTTATTGAATATATTGTGCTGGATATCTGGAAAAGGGAAAAGAAGAGGAAGGAGTGTCTCTGAAAGAAGTGAAGGAGAGAGTTCCTTGGAGTCGAAAGAGGCAGGAGTCCACTGCAGTGCTCCACTGAGAGGAGCACACCTAGGGAGACAGGAGAGGGTAATAGTCCTGGGGAGATTGGTCACATTCTTGAGATAGAAGCTCAGGCACAGGGCTCTGACTGAAGAGTGTAGATCTTAGGCACAGATTAGAGGCAGCATTGGCTGTGAACAAGAATGTTGGGTGTCACTGTGGCAACCAGGGCATGTCAATGGCCCCTGGTTGGAGAGGTCTCCTCATCGGTGGATGGCCCAGGGAACTTCCTGTCTCTGGTGGGGGAAGGGAAAATAATGACTATGATTAAATTTCCCACAATGTGTTGGGGAGGCATTGGCTCTGAGTTAGATTTAACTTTAGTTTTTTTTTTTTTAAAAGAAATTTGATATTTCTTGCATACCTGTTTGTAGATTAAGGTTCATACTAATAAGAATGAGATATAAGCACAAGAAATATGAAGAAAACTACACCAAGGCACATCATAATCAATTTGTTCAAAACCAGAAATAAGAGGAAAATCTTAAAAGCAGCCAGAGGGGAAGAATGCACACTACACACAGGGACAAAGATAAGGATGACCATGGATTTCTTGTCAGAAACAATGCAAGTGAGAAGGCAGCAAGGTCACATTTTAAAATGCTGAACAAACAAAATTGTCAGCCTAAAATTCTTCACCCAAGGAAAATATCTCTCAAAAATGAAGGCAAATAAAAAACTAAAAATAAAGTTACCATATGATCCAGCAATCCCACTCCTGGGCATGTATCTGGAGAAAACCATATCCCAGTGTTCGTTGCAGCACTATTTACAATAGCCAAGACATGGGAGCAACCTGAATGTCCATAGACAGAAGAACAAATAGAGATGTGGTACATGTATATAATGGAATATTACTCAGTCATAAAAAAGGAATGAAATAATGCCATTTGCAGCAACATGGATGGACCTAGAGATTGTCATACTGAGTGAAGTAAGTCAGACAAAGACAAATATCTTATGATATAGCTTATATGTGGAATCTAAAAAAATGGTACAAATGAACATATTTACAAAACAGAAGAAGTCACAGGTGTAGGAAACAAACTTATGGTTACCAAGGGGGAAAGGGGGGGAGGGATAAATTTGGAGATTGGGATAGGCATGTCCACACTACTATATATAAAATAGATAACTAATAAGAACCTATTGTATAGCACAGGCAACTCTACTGAATACTCTGTAATGACGTATATGGGAATAGAATCTAAAAAAAGTTTGATATATGTATATGTATAACTGATTCACTTTGCTGTACAGTAGCAACTAACACAACATTGTAAATCAACTAAAAATTGAATTTATGAATCCAATAAAAATTAATTTAAAAAAAAAAGAAATAACAAAAGCTGAAAGAATTTATCATCAGCAAACCCACAGTACACAAGTGTGAAAGGAAGTCTTACAAGAAGAAGGAAATGACACCATATGGAAATATGGATCTATAGCAGTGGTTCTCAATGGGGGTGATTTTGCCCCCTCCCACCCTTGGACATTTGGCAATATCTGGAGACATTTTTGATCATCACAACTTTGCAGAGGGTGGGGTGGGGTGGAAAGGAGGGTGGAAGGCTACTAGCGTCTAATGGGTAGAGGCTAGGGATGCCACTAAATATTCTGCAATGCACAGGATTCCCAGCCCCTACCCCCAGCAAAGAATGTCAACAGTAATGAGGTTGAAAAACACTTATCTAAACAAAGGAATTACGTGGGTAAATGTAAATACTTTTCTTACTATTTAAATCTCTTTAAAAGGTTATTGGCCACTTAAAATAAAATAATAACAAAGTAATGTGGATTTTATAAAAAATGTAAAAGTTGAATATATGGCAACAGCACAGAGGCTGAGAGTTGAGAAATGGAAGACCATACTATTGTATGGTCCTTATACTAGATAAGAAGTGGTATAATATTATTTAAAGGTAGACTGGGGTAAGTTAAATATGTATACTTTAAACCCTAAAGTAACCACGAAATACCTAAAAGAGAAAAGATGTAGCTAGTAAGCTAGCCAAAGAGATTAAATTAATCATAAAAATAACCAATTAATCCAAAAGAAGGCAAAGAAGGAACAAAGGAAAGATAGGAAAAATATAAAAATATACTAGATTCAAACCTAACCATTTCAATAATCATTTTAAATTTAAAAGACTCAAACACTGCAGTTAAAAAGTTGACATTATCAGATTGGATTTAGAACAAAGACCCAACTATATAGTGCCTATAAGAGGCTTACTTTAAATAAAGACACCAGGAGATTTAAAAGTAGTGGAAATAGATTTTAAAAAATACTAACACTAATCAAAAGAAAGTTGAGGTAGCTATATTAATATCAAACAAAGTAGACATCATAGCAAAAATATTATTAGGTATAAAAAAGGTCATTTCATAAAGGGGTCAGTTCTTTAGGCAGGCATAACAATTCTCAACATTCATGCTCCTAATAACAGAACTTCAAAATGCATGAGGCAAAAACTGGTAGTATTTCAAAGAGAAATAGGTAAATTCATGATTATAGTCAGAGATTTTAATACTGTTCTCTCATTAACAGGTGGAACAAGTAAACTGAAAACCAGTAAGGATATAGAAAACTTGAACACTTGTTCGACTAACATGACCTAATTGACATTTACAGAACACTCTACCCCAAAACATCAGAATACAAATCCTTCTCAAGTGCACATAGAACATTTATCATATTCTGGGCTGTAGAACAAGTTTAAAAAAGTGTTCAAGTCATTCAAAGTGTGTTCTCTGACCATGATGGAATTAAATTAGAAATCAGTAACAGAATGATCTCTGGAAAATCCCCAAACGTTTTGAAACCAAAGAATGCACCTGCCTGTCTCTTGGACTAGTGGGAAGTATTAGGTCACATTTTTCTTCTGCTTGAGATTTTAATAGATAAAACAGTAAAGACATCAGGATGATTTAGATTCAGCCTTGCTTACCCAGGAATAGTGGAAGGAACAGTTTGATTCCCAGTGGTCTTTGTAGTCCAAGGTCTTTACACACATACAATAAAATTACATAAACTCTTAGAGAGGAAAGAGCTAATTTAAATTTCTAAAGTGCATTATTATATTATATTTAAAGACAAATATAATTTCATTGTCTTCGAACCATATATATGATTATTTAGCCAACTGATTCAGGTAGCATACTTTGAGGGTTTATTTTTAACAACATATATAAAGTATGAATATAAAAATGTTTTGATGCTTTGTAATTCATATGTTGTTTATAAGTTTGCTTTAGAGATTAAAAAAGAATGTTTATAGGTAAACGGATGCTTCTAATCTGGACATATAGTTTATGTATAAGTAATTTGTTCTTTTAAATACAAGAAATATAAGTAAATATTTCATTTTCCCAAAATGACCATAACAATATTCCCATTCCAATTTTTTTTCCCCAGACCTTTGACGTTCCTCCCAAGAAAAGGTGGAGTCTGATTCCCCTCCTTTTGAATGTGGCTGGCTTTAGTAACTGGCTTCTGATGAATAGATAGGGATGGAAATAATGCCATGAGATTTCCAAGGCTGGGTCACAAAAGGTAGTACTGCTTCCACCTGGTTTTCTCTCTCTTAAGATGTGTGCCCTTAGAACCCAGCCCCCGTGCTGTGAGAGAGTCTACATGGAGAGACTCCATGGAGGTGCCCACGTGGACAGGAACCGAGGCCCTTAGCTCACAGCCAGCATCAACCCCCAAACATGTGAGTGATGGAGATTTCAGGTGACTGCCCGTCAGCCTCAAGTCTTCCAGCTGAAGGCCCAGACATCATGGATCAAAGACAAATTGTTCCCACCGTGGTCTGTCTAATTCCTGACCCTCAGAATCTATGGGCTTAATACGTAGTTTTTTTATGCCACTGATTTTTAGGGTAACATATAACCGTAGCTATTGGAAGAGCAGTACCACTTTATTTACTTACCAGGTTGTTTAATAAGCCCATTTTATTTCAAGTTTTCTATAAATAATTGCATATTTTGAATCTGTATTCTTAATCAAGTTTTAGTACACACTGTTTCTATATGGAAAGAATACATGCAGTAACTGTAGGCATGGTTATTCTTGTATAATTTGATATATTCCTGAATATCTCATTGAATGGAGAAATATTACACATGGATATCAGCAAAAGCCCTAATCTCTCCTAGACCAATGTATGGGTAGATCACGAATCTCAGGAATAAGGCCAGATCCACTATGGAATTTTACCACCACAGTCCTGGGGCCGGGTGGGACTGGATTAAATCCCAATTCTAGTGCTTAGCAACTGTGTGTACAAGAATGAGTTCTACAACGTCTCTGAACCTTAATTTCCTCATCTGTCTTTTGGGGATTATAATAGCACCAATCTTATAGGATTGCCGTAAGGAATAAATAATATAATGCACACAGTAGGCGCTCAATAAATGTTAGCTACTAGGGTTATGTGTATGAAATCTGTCCTTCTAAATACACGCCTTGTCATACTACCTTAATTTCCAAATCTGGAAAATTTCCCCCAGTGACCCACTGCTGGGGAGAGCTTGTAAAACTGACCTTTACAAGAATTCGCTGTGGCTGTTAACTGGGGCGACTTCCCAGAGACTGATCACTACTGTTGCCCCTTTTGAACACCCCTGGAGCACAGCAAACTGTCCCCACAGGACCCCAGGCTAATGTCCACCAGCTCCCAGGTAGGCTGACATGTGCCTTAATGAATTTCAGTTCGGTCCAGAGATTCACTACTCCCGCCTTGTCTCGCAGAGAGAAACACAGGAACAATTTTGCAGGGTGATAATTTCCCGCAGACTTTTTGAGAAGTTCCACTGTTTGTTTTGGAAAACAGTGAGGGTAAAATAAAACCCAAAGATTTGCTTTTCTCCTCTGACAGTCTGTCTGGGTTGACTCAGTGGCACCCGCTTTGGGGACATGCCCCCGTCTCTCTCCCTCAGCCCTTCCAGGGAGAACAGTCTTGTGTGATTTTAATGTGATCATGTCTTTACCATGTGGTCTATCAGCTGTCACTGTCAGTGTGTTCAAGAGTGTCTAGAAGGGGTTTTAATTGGCAAGATCTTTAGCAAAATTTGCAAATTAGTGATCTACCGGCTGATGTTATGACAATGTCTAAACACTATCGGTGCTATTTTAAAATAATCTTTCATCGATACAACATTCATCTTAATTAGCCAGAAAATGTTGGTCCCAAAGGAAGCTGCCTGCAGTTTTGTGGATTCAGCGTGGGGTTATGGGACAGCTGCACTTGATTTCTTTGGAAAAAAGATGGAGATGTATTGAAGTTGTTTACATTTTTCTCAACTTATGAGGTGCTGGTCAGTGTCCTGAATATTTGGAATGTAGACACAAGGATTCAGATGGAAAATACCCTTCTTTCTGATGGGGAGGCAGGTTACGAGTATCAGCCTGAGAGTCCTGACAACTGGGTTTTAATCCTGGATCAGCCAGAATTTGTTTGGATGACCCTGGGAAAGACCGAGAACAGTTACATGTGATGGAGTATTTATTCTACACCAGGTTCTCTAACATCCATTTTGTTGATGTTGTTGTTCTTTGTAACAATAATACAAGGTGAAAACCATTAGCATCTTCATTTTAGAGATAAGGAAACAAACTGAGGTTCAGGGAGTGGAGTAATCTTGCCATGGTCATGGCCATGCAACTAGCAAGTGGTAGAGACCCAGGTCTCTCTGGCCTAAACTTTGAGCTCTACAGACCCATGAGTTAATGTGTCATAGAAATTTCCTTCATAGTCACAAGTCTAGATTTTCTCATCTGTATAATGCAGCAATTGGACTAGATGATCTTTTGCTTATAGTTCAAAAAGAGTAGGATTGTAGTTCAGAAAGAGTATGACTCTTTGTAGCTTACATATCTGGATTTATGGGTGGTCCTTGTTCTATTGTGGCTGACATTCTCATGAAAACTGACAGGTCCTTGTAGTATCCTTGGGAGGGTGTCAAATTAATGCTCTGATGCTGATTATCTGAAGTGGATTAGCAGCCCTTGCGAGGACCATTTTTGTCCAGGTTAGAGCTGAACTGTACATGACAACTCTTCTCACTAGCTTGTAGACATGAATCGCGCCAGCCGAAAAGGTCACCCTTTTCTTTCATTGCAGTGATATCAGCAAGCTCCTGGCGGTGCTCGGCACCCTCTGGGTGCCTATCAGTATTTACTGAGACTGCCTGATTAATATCCTTCATAGTATATCAGCTTGGGGTCATTTAATTTAAATCGGAACAAATTCTTAATTCTATCCAACTGCAGAAAAATACATCAGTGAATATTTTCCTGGTACGAATTTCTGCCCCAAAGCATGAAATTCAGTACAAACTCAGCCCAGGCTGCAGGATGGAGGTGGCAGACGGCTGTTAAAAAGACCCCTTGCTTGGCTTTTCTCTCATAAAAATAATTTATGACCTGACGCCCTGAACTTCCGATCGTGGGCTTCGCGGGCACGCTGACGGTTCTCTCCCACATTGGTAACTACCCTAAGCTGCCTCTATGACAGCATTGTGCTTGGCAGTAGCCTTAAAAGATCATGAAAGGGGATCGTTGAGATCACTTGGCGCTTCACACAGTGTTGTTATTATTTAGAGACGACTCTGGGAGATGGATTGTCAGAATTCGGGACTTCAAGTCTCTTTAAGGTTCAAAGCATGAGCTGAAGTTTCTATACTCTCCAGGCTTCGTTTGTAAAATGAAAATGATAAGGCCTGCTTTTCAGAGATACTGGGCAAGTACATGAAACTGTGACTGTGGAAATGCCTGGTACGATGTGGGTGTTTGCTGTTCATCATTATCATGGCAAGGAAACTGAGGATCCCTTTATGTATACTATACCGATTTTTGAAAGGTATTCTTAAATTTTAGGATTCCAGGAAATTTTCATGTACTTTGAAGGACCTCAGGTTTCTAGGTCTCTGATGTGGCTCTGGGAAGTATGAGATCCAACTATTCAAACAAATTCACTATCTTCCTGATGAAGGCATAATTCTGTACATCTCTACCCTCCATCTCCCCCAAGCCCCACCATCAGAGGAGAATCTTTTTATTGTTGTTGTAGTTACTATTGCTGTGTAACAAATCACCCCAATTTTATGGTGCTAAGTACCAATCATTTTATTATGCTCATAGATTCTGTGGGTCAGGGATTTGGGCAAGACACACAGGGATGGCTTACTTCCTGTTCCTTGATGTCTGGGGCATGGGCTGGCTAGATATGAACCAGTGGGGGTGGGCTCCCTTGGGGTGCTTAGTCCCGCAGTGGAAATCGCATGTTAGTATATCCGCCTGGAGGGGGTCTAAGCGTCCCACCTGTTCTCTGGTTACCAAGCATCTAGGGAAATGAGTTTTCTGGCTGTATTAGTTTCCTAAGGCTGCTGTAACAAGTTGCCACAAACTTGATTGCTTTATCGGCTCACAGTCGGGAGGCTAGAAGTCCAAAATCAAGGTGCTGGCAGAATCATGTTCCCTCTGAAGGCTCTAGGGAAGAATTCTCCCTGCATCCTCTTAGTTCCTGGTGGCTCCTGGCAATACTTGGCTTGTGTGTACATAACTCCAGTTTCTGCCTCCACTGTCACTTGACCCTCCCCTGTATGTCTGTGTCTCTGTGTCCAAGTCTCCCTCTCCCTTCCCTTGTAAGAATCGGCGTCATTAGATTTAGGGCCCATTATAAATCCACGCTGATTTCATTTGGAGATGTTAGGCTGACTACAGCTGCAAAGCACCAGCTAAGGTCAGATTCTGAGGTTCTGGGTGGACAGAGATTTCGGGGGGACAGTATTAAACCCACTGGTTTCTGCCTTGGGAAGTCCTGAAATTTCCCAA
This sequence comes from Orcinus orca, assembly GCF_937001465.1. Taxonomy (NCBI): domain Eukaryota; kingdom Metazoa; phylum Chordata; class Mammalia; order Artiodactyla; family Delphinidae; genus Orcinus; species Orcinus orca. Next base: position 17,909,795 of record NC_064573.1, read on the forward strand.
GCAGAGCAAAAAAGCTGGGCAGCCACAAAGCATCATAAATATCCAACTCACGTGCTTTGAAGTAGGACAAGATAAGGGAAGAGGGGGTGATGCAGGGCCTGGGTGGTGGTCAGTCTCCTTTAGAATCTGTGTTCAGGGGAGGCTTCTCGCCAGAGGTTATTAAGAGAGTTTTGAATGCAGTGGAGAAGTGAGGGATGTGAAAAGTTTTGGGAAGAGCTTCCCAGGTGGACAGAATCACAAATATCAAGATGCCGAGGAAGGAACAAGGTGGTAGGTTTTGAAGAACAGCCAGGAGGCCAGCGTGGCTGGAATGGGCATGAGGGAGACGGGAGGAGATGAGTTTGAGGTGGGAAATGAAGTGCAGACCTTTATAAAACCTTGGACCTCGTTTTAAGGGTAATGAAACACCAATGGGAGTTTTTGATCACGAGAGCAGGCTAATTATTTTTTTTAATATTTATTTATTTAAAATTGAAGGATGGTTGATTTACAATGTTTCAGGTATACAGCAAAGTGATTCAGTTATACACACACACACACACATATATATATATATATATTCTTTTTCAGATTCTTTTCCATTATAATTTATTATAAGATATTGACTATAGTCCCCTGTGTTATACAGTAGGTCTTTGTTGTTTATCTATTTTATATATAGTAGTGTGAATCTGTTAATCCCAAATTCCCAATTTATCCCTCCCCCGCTTTCCCCTCTGGTAACCAAAAGTTTGTTTCCTATGTCTGTGAGTCTAGTTCTGTTTTGTATATAAGTTCATTTGTATCATTTTTTTAGATTCCACAGAGCGTGGTGCCTTGGACAAGGGTGGTGGTCACAGTGAACACGATGAGACTAGGAATGGGGTGTATTTTGAAGGTAGAGCTGATGGATTGACAGTGGAGTGTGGGAGAAAGGAAAGAATCAAAAACGAATCCAAGGTTTTGGCCCGAGCACCTGGCCAAATGATAGGACTACTTTCTGAGCTGGGGAAGACCAAGACATAGTGGGATTTGGGGCTACAGTGGGAAACTAGGAGTTCAAGTTTTGATATATTAACTTATTAAATATTCATTAAATATTCAAATATTTAATGAATATTAAATATCCATTAAATATTCAAGAGGACGAGCAACCCACTGGATTCTGAGTCTGGAGCGTAGGAGGGGGGTTTTAGAGTGGGAGCCATCGGTACATCAGTGGTATGTAAAAGCATGGTGCTGAGTGAGGTCACCCAGAGAGAGTGTGGAGAAGGAGGAAGGGTGGGCAGGACCAGGGCCTGAGTTACTCCAGCATTTGGCGGTCAGCAAGATGCCTTGAGGGTCTACACCCCTGCTGGCAGCGTCTAGAGCTCTACTTCAACTCCTCATGACGGCCCATATTTGCAAGATCCCTTTTCATGGGTCCTGGCAGTTTCGGTGTCTTGGTTTTGACATCAGTTCAATGGCCAAAACTTCTTTGGTTGCACTTTACTCATATCTGAATGCTCTGGAACAGGAAGCATGCTCCTCCTAAGTCCCATCTGCTATGTTCTTGTTCTTGACTTGCGGATTTGCTCTGTGTACCTGGAGACAAATGAGGCTCAGATGGCTGAATGGGTCTGTCTTCTCTGATTCAAGGACTCATCCCTCCTTCTGCATCCCGGTCTGCTCAGGACGTATGACGGGAACAGCCACTGCACCTGCACCAGCACTTGCTCTCACATACCCAGCTGTCTGGGGCTCACCTAAGAACACCTGTTAACCTTTCCTTTGAAAAGCTGACCATTGATTTCTAACTTCAAAGCTTCAAATCTCATGGGGGAACCTTTAAGGTATTTATCTGACCCCAAGTGCCCACATTTCAAACAGCATTAAGTCGGCCTGGATTTTATCTTTCGCTTTTGGATGTTTTGCAATTTGGTAACAAGAGAGAATTGGGGAAGCTCTGGGGGCGGGGAGGTCGAGATGCCTGATTCCACTAACCACTGACTCCACTCCCACCACCTGATCCAGTTTATGGAAGCTGAAACCAGACCTATTGATAGCCTTGATGGATGTGACATGTGGGGCAGGTGGGAATCAGTTAGGAAGAAAGGAGCAGTGGAGCTTGGGGAACAATGCATGTTAAAATGGGACCCACAACATGCTGAATGTTGCAAACGCTTCATCAGATTCCTGTGAGCCATTTATGGAAAACCCGGTTTATTCTCCCATCGCAGCAAAGATGTACATTTCTCTTGGCAACACACACATACACACGTGCACACAACCCCGACCCCACCCACAGCCTTGCTTCATACCAGGTCTTTGCCAACACTGACTTCTTACTAATTGCCTCTGATTTAGGATGAAAGAATATATAAGAACAGGAACTTTTTTTTCCGAGCATGAGAGAACTTCATATCTGTAGGATATGTACTGACTTGTATTCACACATCAGTATATACCACAACACAATTCCCTCCAGCTCAGAGCGGGTTGCAATAGAGCCTTGGAATTGAATGAGCAGTGCCTGAAATTTTATCCCATGACCCAGTGGAATCCCATCCAAACTCAGCCTTATTGCCTGTATAAAACAACTTTGATGATTCTTAAGTTTCTCTCAGAAGCAGTTGATTCCAGCAGATAACTTCCTAATTCCTCTGGTTTTGTTATCAGTGTGGCTTCCCTCCATCTCTTACTTTCCAACAGCTAGGCTTTCTCTATAAACAGCCATTTTCCCCTTTTTAATCTGCCTGTTTCTTCCTCTCCATGTTTAAAATGTAAAGGTCCATCGTATCTGGACAGCAATAACCTCTTTTCCGTTCCCCTACTCACCTCCCCACCCTTTCCATGGACACAGCAGCACCATGTTTCTTTTGTCCGCCTTGTGCATTAATGACTGTCTGCTGGACAGTGAACTTGAGCTATTCCCCCAAACAGAGGAAATCCAGCCTTGGCCCCAGGCTGGAGTGCTGGAGACCCAGTTGTGACTGGAGATTTATAGTCATTCCCTCCGCGGAGATGTCTTAAGAGGCCAAAAGAATTACTCCCTTTAGCAGGCACCCCAAGCCCCTGTGACCCCGTATCAGTGCCCTTGGCTGTATATTATGGCTCACTGACTCTGTGGGACCACCGGCATGGGGGTCCTCAAGTGGTGCTCCTCCAGCTCCCCACTATTCCTCTCTCGCCTTGCTTATCACACAGGGGCACGGGGGGTCAGCTGTTTCCCTGGATCCTCCGTCAGGGCTGGGACTGATGGACTTACTGCTGCATTCTAGTGTTTAGCACAGAGACTTGCACATTCACGCACTCAGCCTGTTTTTGCTAAATTCATTCGTTCATGTGGTTACTCATTTGCGAATATTTATTGCCTGTTCTACCCAGACTTTGTTCTAGGTTTTGATTAAATGAACAAATGAGCAAAAGTGAGTGGAATTGCTGCTGTTCCCTCATGCTGCTGCCCTTTCGTGGTCCTCTTGCAGTTTATTTCAGTTATTTCCCTTGGTTAATTAACAAACTAATGAACTATTGCAGGGTATTGCAGTGGTGAGCGCTGAGAACTGGCTATGTCATAAGTCCAGTGGCTCTTCTCCGCAAAACTCTTCCCTTCATCTCCATCTCTACCTCTATGTCTGTCTTTCTCATCCCTATTCTATCCTCATTCCTATCTGGAATGCCTGGTGACTTGGCAGAGTAAAAGGAAAGGGACAGAAACTAAATTACATAAGGACACCACGGCGTCCTGGAGAGAGAATATATTCTGTGAGAAAAGTTGACGCCGACTCCACAGGAGGGTCTGAGAATGTGAGGGGATTAGGGAGGTCTCTCTGAGCCCCATAGCCTTTGCTCTCCACAGTTCAGCTAAGGGAACTCTTTAACAGAGTGTTATGGACTGAATGTATGTGTGCCTCCCAATTTCACATATTGAAACCTAACCTCAATGTGATGGTATTAGGAGGTGGGGCTTTGGGAGGTGATTAAGTCATGAGGGTGGAGCCCTCAAGAATGGGATTAGTGACCTTATAAAAAAGACTTGAAGAGCTCTCATGCCCCTTCCATCATGTAAGAACACAGAGAAGCGGAAAGTGGGCTCTCACCAGACACTGAATTTGCGGCACCTTGATTTTGGGCTTCTAGCTTCCAGAATCATGAGAAATAGATTTCTGTTGTTGATTTGTCACTCAGCCTGTGGTATTCCTTTATGGCAACCTGAATGGAGTCAGACACACAGCGATACATGGAGTGGGGGTGGACATTTCCCTTTCTCTTATAAGCAGCTTCTAAGCTACTTCTTAGTGGTAGGCTGTTGCTGGACCCCAAGGACAAAAGCCTCCATGTGTGGGATGATGGACCCCAGAGTGGAGCAAGGAGCAGTTTGACTCCTCAGGAGGTTTGAGATGGAGTCTTCCAGAGACGGCTAAGATGGTAGGAGGAACTCATCATAGGGACATAGGCTCTGGCGCCACACTGGCAGGGGTTAGCGGGGTAGTGCAAATCATTATTAGTGTGACTGTGACATCTGTACACCCAAAGGCAGATAGATACTGAGCACATTTTTGTTCCCGGCCTTTCAGATCGATTCTGTTTACACAAGCACTCACCTCTGTGGACAGGCCCAGGGTGGAACCACACACAGGCCAGTGTCTCTGGCCTTAACTCCGTTTGCTACCTCACTTGCCCATTTCAACCTGCCCTTGCTTCCTTTCATCCTCCCTGGCTCCCTAACTCTATTCGCTGACTCTCAGTCCCACCTGGATGTGGTTGCCCATTTGGGAAGATTATTTTCTAACTGTTGAAAGTCTGCCACTGTAGGGATTGGGTCTCCCGCATCTGAATCCAAACAGCCCAGGGCAGGTGAGGAGCCCTCCTGGCCTGGCCTCCTGATACCTGGGGACTCTGCTGTGCCCTGTCCTAGCAGATGCAAAGCATTCGCTCATTCTTTTCCTCACTTGCAAATGTAGTTTCCCCATTGAAAGGAGCAGATGCCTTCTTTTGAGCATCTCAGTCTTAGTCATTGATTTGCCTTAATAAATTGTTTCTCTTGGATGAATTTGCCATTTAAAGGTGAAAAAAAAAGCATGGATAACCCCCATCTTGTAAATCTCTGCGATGACCGTTTTAGGCAGAAGTGACAGACTGGTGGGAGAATGCTTTTCAGCTGGGAGAGAGCATTTAGAGGATGCTCATCATCAATATTAACATGGATGAATCACTGGGAATCCTGCTAAAAATGGAGGTTCTGATTCAGAGGGTCTGGAGTAGAAACTGCGATGCTACTTTTCTAACCAACCCCCAGGCAATAATGCAGTTCTGACGCCACGCTTTGAGTGACCAGGCCTTAAATCACTAATGACACCTGGGCAAAGTTCTCTTTCTGCCCCTGTGGTGTCTTCTCACGATCCAAGCAATGAAATCCCCATCCAAAATGTTGAATGAGCTTATTAGCTTGGCTATTTGAAAAAGGAAGGGAAGTTTCTTATAACTGAAAAGGAAATCATTCCAAACTGGAGTTCAGTGACATAAACAAAGTTGTGTGAATGATGTTCTTGTTTTCCTACGACTGGTATTAATACTGTTTCAAAACTGCTGCAAAGATGGCATGGGAAGCTATTGTGTGTGCGTGTGTGTTGGGGGAGAGGTGGACATCCTTACGACCAATAATACCCTGTGCAGAAATCATGCCTTTAATCAGAGAAACTTAAAGATAAGCTAGGTCTCTGAGGTGGAGCGGGGTTATGAGAATTGACAAAAGTTAAAAACAATAGACTTTTGCAGAATCAGAGTGGGGACCACTGCTGCCTCATCTCCTCTTCCATTTCTCTGGTCAGCTGAGTGGTCATGGGGGTATTTGCCATCTCACCAGAGAGCCCAGCTGTCTGCCCAACCTCCATCAGATGGCAACACCCGGCTCTCTTTTGGGGCAGCTGTGAGAAGGGAATGGAAGGAGTTTGGGTTTTTTCCCTCCGAGTTTGTTGCCCAGGGTGTCCTCTGGGTGATGCTAGAAGATAAGTTCTTGTCATTACCAGAGCAATGAGACTGTCCCCTGCTGTCCCCGGCACAGGAACCCAGGCACGGGCTCAGGGCACTGAGCTAGGCCCCATGGGGGATGCAAAAGGTGAAAAGAGCAGGTTCTCACCACGGCAGGGCTTATAAGGTAGCTGGGAAGGGAAGAGCCACAGCTCTGAGATCACTAACCACATCCAGCAGGAAATCGTAGGTTCCAAGTGAGTGATACGACCATAAGGATGTGGGCTAACGCGGGCGTGGGGAAAGTTAAGTGAGGTCATCAGAAAGGCTTCATCAAGAAGGTAGTAGTTGGGCTTCCCTGGTGGCGCAGTGGTTGAGAGTCCGCCTGCCGATGCAGGGGACGTGGGTTCGTGCCCCGGTCCGGGAGGATCCCACATGCCACGGAGCGGCTGGGCCCATGAGCCATGGCCGCTGAGCCTGCGCGTCCGGAGCCTGTGCTCCGCAACGGGAGGGGCCACAATGGTGAGAGGCCCGAGTACCGCAAAAAGGAGAAAAAAAAAAAGGAAGGTAGTAGTTGAGTTCGTCCTGGAAGGGAAGGGAGAAGTAAATATTGCCTGAGAGGTCTGAGATAGTACAGCCTCTGAGAACATCCTCTTCCCAAATCCCTTTCTGGGAATGTCTTGGGGAGAAGAGGAAAGCGGTGCGTTGATCTATTCTGATGATAGAGGATGCCAACGGCCCTAGCTGTGGCTGACCTGAATGCTTTTAGCGGAAAGCAGGCTTGGAATGCATGGCACACCTTGCGGGAAGGACTCTGTTTCTTGCTAAACACTACTCAGGATCAGGTATGGATCAGGATAGAGTTAAACTCTACCTTCGTTATTTTCCTAAAAGCGTGCTTTCTGGGGAGATGCTCTAATCGGGCGGCCCAAGTTTCTCTCTGTACTTCAGGAGACCCTTTAACACCTGATTTTCAGCTTTAAAAACTGTCATCTATATTTTAAACTCCAAGCATTCAATTATTTATTTATTTTTTGCGGTACGCGGGCCTCTCACTGTTGTGGCCTCTCCCGTTGCGGAGCACAGGCTCTGGACGCGCAGGCTCAGCAGCCATGGCTCACAGGCCTAGTCGCTCCGTGGCATGTGGGATCTTCCCGGACCGGGGCACGAACCCGTGTCCCCTGCATCGGCAGGCGGACCCTCAACCACTGCGCCGCCAGGGAAGCCCCAAGCATTCAATTTTTTAAACATCAGTAGATACAGAATAATAATGGCAGTGCTAGAAAAACTCCACAATGATCTTTAAAAGAAAATAAACACTAGAGCTTTTTTTTTTAATTTTAAACTTTAAGCTTCACATTTCAAAGTTTTATCAAACTGCTCCCCTCACCCCCATAATTTAAAGCATTGTTTTCCAAGGGAAATTTAATAATAAGAGCCACCATGTGTTTCTGCTTAATTTTGGAAGCCTGTGTTATGCAGTCAAAGATTCTCATTTGAAAATAATTCCTGTCCTTATTCTAAAACTACCAGGGGAATAAAATTTGAAAAACATGTTGCAGCTCTCAAGTTTATGTTTTGCCTAAAGCCAAGCAGTGCTGGAAGATCAAAGTTTGGAGTGGAGATCTGAAGTTAGAACCACTGCCTTGCAAGGTTCTCACAAACCAAGAGCCGGGGCTCAGCAGCTGCTTGGCCAGGTCCTCTGGTAATTAGCTCTGGTGCAGATGGAGTCCCCTGCCCCTCCCCTGGGCAGGGCCCAGGCCTCAGGGCCCTAGTCACCTGGGAAGCAGATCCCCATAGAGATGGGGTGGGCAGGTATTTTTAGTCCACTGGTGTGCCCAGTATAGGCCTCCTGCATTCCACAATTTGCATATGGGAGGAGCAGGAAGAAACACTGTCTGTGCTTGCCCCACTCAGGGGCTATTTGTCAACATGACAGATTCATCTTATAAAGTTTAAGGATGGGCAAACTGGGGCATGTTTGCTATTCTCAAGCTGCCACTTGTTCTCTCTTAAAAAATGAATATAGGTATATGTACATGTATATGTATATGTTTGTGTATGCATGTATGTGCACGTATGATTGTATGTAATACATATTTTATGTATAATATATTTTACATATTTTTTTTCTTAAGCCCTAAAGCCGTACTCCCCTGTCCCTTATCAAATCTCTAACTTGACTCTTCTAAGCCTTTGTAGAATTGAGTGTAGTTGTGATTTCTTAAAGCACCAGAATGTCGTTCAGGGGTAGCAGGAGAACTTCCTAAGACCATCTACATCTCTCTCTTCACTTGCTCTGGGAAGTTCTATTTGCTGGTGGTGAGTCCGGCTCAAGGGTCCAATTGTACTCTCAAAACGTTATGATTCAGAAATCATAGGCATCCAAGTCAGTGTGTGACTCAAACATAAATGCGGCTCCTTACTGAAAACGTTTCCAGCCTTGCACCACTGAAAACGAACTTGACCTTCAAACGCCCCTTGGGCTAGCCAGAAACAAAAGCTGAACTTTGGATGGCTGGCAAACGATGATGGGAAGCCCAAGCCTCTCCCCCTGCTGATGTGATCTGCTGGAATCCCGCTGACGGCAAGTGTTCCAGGGAACGTTCCCCAATGTGGTACTGGTACCATCGAGGTTTCCCGTGGACTGCCGTTCCCCTGGCAGCTGTTCAAGGAGAAGCATGTGAAGCAGCTGCTTATTTTCAAACCGAGCGAGCTCCCTACCACTTCTCAATTTCAGAGAGACGGTTTTTCCACAGAGCCTTGGTTTTCCAATGGCTTCTAACTTTGCGGTTCTTGATACATTTTCTTTGTGCTGTTGATAATAGGAAAAACAGGTAAGCTGCTACGTTTCACTCAAGCTGTCCACTTAGCTATTTTTACTCTCGGTGAGCTGAATCAGCTCCCTGTATACCTTCCTGAGAAGAGAGGAGATCAGCTCCTTTTGAACAAGAGGCGATAGGAAGTGCATTCCCCTTTGCCATAGATGCTTACCCAATTCAGCCGGAAAGTTTTGTGCAGTGACCTCGGGAGAAACAGATCCCTTTCTCGCAACTGAGTTCTGAGTTTCACAACTCACCCGACTGACGTAGCCCAGTTAGCCAAAGCCTCTCTCTGTAGTGCTAGAAACCAGGACTAGACTCCAGTTTTGGGTGAGAATGACACATTATTTTGATCCCTCTCTACCTCTTCAAATTCCATCCCTTAAAGCTGTTTGAGGTAGACCTCTTAGAGTTGATGGTAGAAAGGTTAAGAATTGGGGGGCTATTGGGATGGAATGAGTATATTTTGCCTGCAAGAAGACACGAAACTGCAGGGGGTTGGGGGAGGAACAGAGTGTTATGAGCTCAGTTGTGTCCCCCCAGAGTTCATAAGTCCCAAGCCCCAGCACCTCAGAATGTGACTGTACTTGGAGACAGGGTCTTTAAAGAGGTAATTAAGTTAAAATGAGATCATTAGAGAGGGTCCTAATCCAATATGACTGATGTCCTTATAAGATGGGAAATTTGGACATAAAATACACATAGAGGGAAGACAAAGGGAAGACAATGTATGAAGACACAGGGAGAAGACAGCTGTCTGCAAGCCAAGGAAAGAGGCCTCAGAAGAAATCAATCGTGCTGACACCTTGCCCTTGAACTTCAAGCCTCCAGAAATGTGAGACAATAAATGTCCGTTGTTTAAGCCACCTGGGCTGTGGTATTTTGTTACGGCAGCCCCCGCCAACTACACCAGATTTTGGCATGATACAACGTCGCACCAAAGAGAGCTATTACACATACCTGCTCTCTAAAATGTTCCTGAATGGGTGTTCCTAGAATGATAGGAAATAAACAGAACCCATTGTGTTGGGTGTATTTTATTAACCTACCTCTTTGGGGGATTCATTAAAGAAAGAGGAAAGGGGACTGATGTACGCTGAGGACGTGACCTTGTGCAGCTTTTATTGTGGGAGAAAAAAGCACGACACCACCAAACTGGCAATTTCTCACAATACCAGGTGCGTTACAGATTGGTGTGTGGGCTTTTGTGAATTGGTTGCATATAAATGAGGAACATTTAAATAAAAAGGAGATCTAGAAACTTTCACTAGTTTGGGGCTTTTATTTATAGCTACTTATGCACAGGGTTTATTTCCCTTACCCTGTTTTGTGTCATGACAATCTAACAGGCTTTTGTATGAAGTGCTCTTGGTTTCGGCATTCAGATAGGGGGCCGCAAGCACCTCCCTCATGTGAAAAATGAAAAGAATGACCTGAGAAAATGGGGATGCTGAGAAACCTGGTTTGGTGGAGGTGTGATTCAGTGGGAAGAGAAGGGACTAAGCATTGGAAGCCTGTGCTTAATCCCAGCTGGAGGAGGACCATCAAGGTGATATTGGCACATTCTTTCTAGGGTCAAGGTGCGTGACTCTCAGCTCCAAATGAAGGTGTGGGCCAGAGGAAGTTTCCGGTCACTTCTCGCTCTGCTTCTAGGAACTCGGAAGGCCAAGAGCCAGTGGCAGTCATGACTTTTGGAGTGGTAGAGCAGAGTCCCCACCTAGCCTGTCTGACCTCCCCATTCAGCCAGGTGACATTGTCCTCTCCTGAAACAGGCTCGGGGCCATCCAGCCAGTGCCATTTCCCCACCCTCTCCCTTCCGCTCCCCACTGTTCCTTCTCCGCCTTCTCTGCTCAGATGTTTGCTGTTCAGTGTCATTGTTTTAGCTCTGGGAGCTACTCACAGGGTAGTAGTTTTTAATCCTGCAGCCTTGTTTTGGGGTCTTTTCCTTGCCCATTCTAGGAAGGCCTGATGTAGAGGATGTAGTGTCATCTTGCATTTACTCACTTCCTTGTCTCTGAACGGACCAGTGATACCCACGGGAGAGCTGCTCGACAGTGCCAAGGAAGTGATGTCTGCAGCACAGGGAGCCCAGAGGAAGGACTCATGTGTTAGGTTTCTTCCCCTTTGGCAAAACTCTTTTGGCTAATTTTCCTCTCCATGTGTTAGCACTCAGTAGGTGCAGTCGCATGATGCCAATTGCACGTCTTAGCTCCACAACTAGATGGTAAACTCCAGGTTAAGCTCATATCAGATCTGATTATATTTTGACTCACTCCAAGTTACTGTTTTGCACAGCGCATAGTAGGCCCTCAAAAATTATTATTGATTGATTGATTATTGGCCCATGATCGTCGCTAAAGGGCTGTACCTTCAATGACTCTCTGGTTCCAGGGACTCTCTTAGGATTCGGTCAGTATTAACGTTCATTCTCAGCGTTGATTCAAATCAGCGTCTTCTCTGAGCCTTCCAAGCACCTCCCTTTGCCACATGGACATTTTAGACTCATTTCTAAGATGTTCACACATATTAATGGAGTATTTACTTATTTTCAGACAGATGTGACAGTGCTTAGCGTGCATCTGAAATCAGACACTGAGTGTCAATTGTAGGCGAAATCGGCCCATATCAAAACAGCCCTTTGTTAATGATGTTAGAGAGAAAACTGAGCTCCAAGGCATGGCAGAATGAACCCACTCTGATGGTCACAGGGATGCAATGATTTTCTAGGAAGTATATATCCAAACAAATAGAATCATAAGGGCACAATCAAATTTGTATCTTTCCAAAGGTTGTAGGAAATAAACCCGTAAAAAAGCGATGCTATTCAGTGGAAATTTACAGAACATATGAGTTTGGGGAGAAGTCTGGGCAATATTAGTGTTCAGTGAAATTGCTCTTATTTCCTGGGGCCCCCTTTTGGAGAAGAGTGGCCAGACCTGTGAGCAGATTTGGGCCGATGCTCCTTGACTTAAGGCTGAGGGAACTGGGGATGTTTAGCATGGGGAAGAGAAAATTCTGGGTTACAAGGTCACAGTCTTAAAATATCTGAGGGATTGTCTTGTGAAAGAGGAAATGTACTTCTCTAGGGAGGCACCCACTGGCAGAACTACAACCTGGGGTAAAAGGGGCAAGAAGAAAGATTTTTTCCCAACATTAGGCAGAACTTTCTAACAATGAACTCTGAATGTGCTGAAGCAGAGATGGAATAATTGGACAGGATTAATGTCGAGTAGGGGGTTGAGGTCAGAAGACCACCAAAGCCCCTTCCCATCCCAGACTTTTTTTTTTTTTTTTGCGGTACGCGGGCCTCTCACTGTTGTGGCCTCTCCCGTTGCGGAGCACAGGCTCCGGATGCACAGGCTCAGCGGCCATGACTCATGGGCCTAGCTGCTCCGCGGCATGTGGGATCCTCCCGGACTGGGGCACGAACCCGTGTCCCCTGCGTCGGCAGGCGGACTCTCAACCACCGCGCCACCAGGGAAGCCCCCCATCCCAGACTTTATGATTCTTTACATCTGGGTCCATGATTTTAAAGAAAGGACTTAATTCTAACACAGCTCAAAAATCACAATTACAGGATTCTGAGATGTTGGAAATAAAACAAAATCATGACTGTATAAGCTGGTTCCCCATTACTTCCTGGTATTGAAAAATGTCTGAGAATCAATCTGTGTGGAATCTCAGAGATCTCTACATGGAAAACTGAGGGCTGAGAGTAGTTACAATGACTCCCCAAAATAACAGGGAGAGGTCTATACAGACACACCTGTAGGAGGGCAGCAGTAATCATCTGAGGAATGAGGTCAAACAGTGATAGCTTTGGGATCCAGTAACTGTCCCTGTTGTTCATATGACATTGGACAAAGTGAAATGCACTTTGTATAGTCTGAGGAAAGTCAGGACTTCAACTGATTGGATGAAGTTTACCCACATTGTGGAGGGCAATCTACTTTACTCAAAGTTCACTAATTTAAATATAAATCTCATCTACAAACACCCTCAGAGAAACATCCAGAACAATGTCTGACCAAATATCTGGGCACCATGGCCCAGCCAAGTTGACACTGAACCGTCACACATTCTTAGCTCCAGGCCATGTAGAAACAGTGGCAGGGCAGACTTGGTCCTGGGCTATCTTTTGCCAACCTCTGGCTTCGATTTACACCTGAGATGGGAATAGGATCATTTTTCCTAAAAGTGGGTATCTGAACAAAACCATGGTCAGTTAACAAGGAAGAAGGATGATATGTAGATAGCCAACTCTGCTATGCCAGTCCTACCTATTCAACATAGATTTTGAGACAATAAATATAGAAATGCTTCGAGAAAATTTAGAACATTGATAGAATGTAAGGCAGGAATCCTGATCTAGCACTTTTCCCCCAACTTTTCTTTACTATGAGTGACTCAGTGGTTCTATTTGTTAGCATGTGTTTTGCCTTAATTGTCCCTTCCCATGGAGGAGGCATCTCCATCCCGTTCTTCAGGCATAAGAAAAGGACAACCTGTGACTAGTTATTGAGAGGATGAGATGAGCTGGGAAGCCTACAGTAATGTACACTTCTGCTGCAGGTGATAAATACACTGATGGATGTGAGCAGATGCCCTCCACCTGAGAGGAGATGTAAAGGCTGAGGTGCTCTGAGCTTTGGTAGAGGGGAGGTGGCATGGGCTCTCTCCCAGCAGGTGATGTTGGGGAGAACTTGATCTGCCCTATGTGCAAGTGTGTGCCACGCACACCAAGAGGGTATGAAAGGGTTTAGGACTCCCATAATAAGTCTCTGGGGGAGAGCAGGGTAGGACGCTGCAGCAGACCCCAAATGACTTCCCATTGGGAAGGGGTGGGGTTGGGTTGAGAGCTCCCAGGCACGGAGGCTGGTAGGGTTTGAATCTCCTGCCAGTGCTCAAACTTTCTGATCAGCTTGTCCAGATGTGGGGCACCACTGGAAGAGGCAGGAGTGAGGCTTGAGGGCCTCCAGCACTCAAACGAAAAATGGACTCAGACCCCTCATTATTTATTCTCTCTCCTTGGGACGCAACCTTAATTATTCTGGGACATTTGGAATGATGGCCAGGGAGGAGGGGGACAGGGCTTTCGGAGCCCTTCCTTCAGCATGGCTCTACTTCCACGTATGCAGAGAACACCAGTAAGGTGGGAAATGGAGGTTGGTTTAGTTTAGGGAGGCATGCGGCCCAGTTACCATAACATAGTTGGGTAGCAGAGGACTCACTAGGGCATGTTTGAGTCAGAATCACTGAAACTGATGGGGATGTTAAGATGTTTTAGCTCTTGGGTCCTAGAACTTCACCTGTGCTCAATTCCTTGGGCGCCTCCGTCAATGAGCGCAGTGTTTTCTAGAGACAGGATCAGGGTGGCACGCTTAACCAGGGTGCGTATTAAAAACTGATGTGCTGAGGTTTTGTTTCCACACATCCTGAAATGAAAAGTGCCGCCACTCTTCGCAATCCTCCAGAGGCTGAAAAAAAAAAAAAAAGATGCACTGAGCTCTAAATGTACTGCACGCTGAGTACACGTGGGGATATAAGTGAGCAGGAAAAGAAAGGAGGCAGAATTATTGAGGCAACAATTCGGATTTACTTGCATTTGATATAGACCACACTTTAAAAATAGATGGTCAGTTAAAGGCTGCAGTAATTTACAGAACGGTCTTCTGGCTTCCAGGGAAGTTGACACGTCTGGACTGAATCAAGGGAATCAGTGTAAATCTCCCTCGACGCCTAATTGTAGAGATGTCTGGTCCTTGAAGGAGTCTTGTCACAGCCAGTTGGGGTGGGAGACAACATCTGAGGATGGAAAAACACGAGGTGCCCAATGGAGCTCAAAAGGTTAAACCCATTTTTGTGGCTGATAAATCCTGAGCAAAAATGAATTGGATGGTGAAGAGAGTTGTGAACACTAAGCTGGCACCCCTGGTGAGGCTGCAGGAGTCTTGAAGGATCACAAGGAAACTATTTAATTCCTAAAGGCCTGGGGTGTTGTACAGCTCTAAAAAAATGAGTTAACTCTCCCTGAAAGCTGTCCCAAACAGGATGGCTGGGTGACCATGGGTTCTCCGGGGCTTTGCTTCCTTAGGTGTTCCATACAGAAATTCCTCTCTCCTCTGCGTAGCTGACTTCAAAGCTCTACTTAGGTCATTTGGGATCATTAAGAAGCTTTCCTTGTTATTACCCAGGGAAAATGAGCCTCTCTGCCCCCATAGCATTCTCCTGTTTTTGGATATTCTCTGCTATATTGTTTTATTTGTTTACATATCAATTGGCTTTCAGCTCTGCTTCTACAAGTTTTCAGAGGAAAGCCTGTGTCCCCTTCATCCTTGTAGTGCCTGCTGTTATCACAGCCCTTGGCACTTGGGTAGCGTTCACTTATGATACAAACTGAGCTGACCTGAAAGGATTAGGCTGGTGGCGTTAATGGTAAATTATACACTGGACCATCTGTAATTTTAAATTCAACTCATTGAGGGCATGTAACTATTGGCATGGCCTTTTTACTTCTCAGAACATTGGTTTGAGTGCACTTATTATTACAGTTTTGACTATTTTTATTATATTATTCTGAATGAAGGGAAAACAGGAGCAAAGAGACTTGCTGAAATAGTTAAATAATTGCTTATTCATTTAAGGGGACGTATTGCCAGGAAACAAAGCAATGAGAATCATGTTATAACACATTTGAAGTTTAATATTGTGATGGATTTGGGAAGTGTTTCTCAAACACATCTATATTAGAATCTTTTTCTTAGTGCATATCCCTGGGCCCTTGTCCTAGATGTATGCAGTCAGAATCTCTTGGGGTGTGCCTAGCAATCTGCCTTTTAAACAAATTCCCTAGGTAATTCTAGTGTACACTAAAGTTATAAAATAGTTTTGGTGGGCTTGGGAGTGGAGAAGATGTAGCCCAAGCAGCACCATCAGGTGTGGATTTGTTAGGTGCAGGAGAGTCTGAAATTTCTGCATGGAAATCCTAAGGGAAATGCTTGTTAGCTTCGTGGCCACGAGCAAGCAACATCATCAGTCTAAGCCTCTCTTTCCTCTTCTGTGAAGTGGGAATGCTAATGTCTTCCTTGTTATAAAGATTGCAACACCTATGTTTTATCTGGACAGAGAAGGCAGTCAGTGGTAGTTACTATCATCTTTGTAACATCCATCAGAATGACGTGATCCAGGGCTAATGGGCATTTACCTGTTGGGGGGAAGGAAGAAAAATTCCTTTACAGGACTACGATGAATAAGGATGAGATGTGTAGAATAGGGAGGGATCTAGCTTTTTAGATAACACTCCTAAGACTCTTACAGAGCACTTCTCAAATTATGCTTCCTGCAATTACATCTTCACCAGAATGATTGCTGTAAAGGCTTCTACTATGGCAGGAAATTAAGGGACATCATTTCTTCTTTTATTTTTATTCATTTTTGTTTTAGAAAGCAATTTCATCACAGAAAATTTGAAATTTTATATGAAAATAGACGAATATAATGAACTCCCATATGCCCGTCACTCATGTTCAGTGATTATCAACTCTGTCAATCTTGTCTCAACTATACTCACCCTCTCCCTGAAGGGATTATTTTTGAGCAGATCCCTAACATCATATCCTTCCATCTATAAACATTTTAGTATGTGACTCTACAATAACAGGTTTGCAGGGCAGAAATAGAGACACAGATGTAGAGAACAATCGTATGGACACTAAGGGGGAAGTGGTGGGGAGTGGGTGGTGATGTGCTGAATTGGGCAATTGGGATTGGCATGTATACACTGATGTGTATAAAATTGATAACTAATAAGGACCTACTGTATAAAAAAATTAAATTCTAAAATTAAAAAGAAAAAGAGTATAGGCAACCTCCCTTTAGTGATTTACTTGTAATAGAATACAAAATTTCTTCCTTAAAAAAAACAAAACAAAAAAAATAATACCATTATTAATCTAAAATATTAAAAATCTCTTTATTATCATCACATATATGTCAGTGATCGAATTTCTCCAATTGTCTATAGTCTTTTATACGTTTTACATTTTTTTGGTTAGTATCAGGGTCCAACTAATTAATTGATTAGTTGATGTCTTTTAACTTTTGATAATACATTATGTTCTTCCTCCATATCATTTTTTCCCCTTGCAATTTATTTGTTGAAGGATTTCCCACAATCTGGATTTTGCTGATCATATTCCTATGGTGTCATTGCATTGTATTCTGCATTTTCTGGAACTAGCCTCTGAATCTAGAGGCTTCATTGGATTCAGGCTTGATTATTTGGCAAGAACACTTCATAAGCAGTGGAATTTCTTCCATCAGTAGTCATAGAATGTCTAAGATTTTGTTATGTGAATAGCCATTAATAACCATTGTTTAGATCTATTAATGCACTAGGGACAGCGATATCCTGACTTTATCTTGTTTTGTTAATTAATTATCTAAAGTATATCTACAAAATGAGTCTGCAATCATTAACTCTTTGCTTATTCAGATATAGAGTTTATATAGGAAAATCAGTATAAATGCTTGATTTTTTTCTATTTATTAGTCTCAGAATAATTAGTTGGCTCTTTAGTATTCTACAAAGTTACTAATTTTTTAAAAAATATGAATTCATGGGTTTAAACATTTTTGATATATTTCAATTCATTGTAATTATTATTTATTTTCTAGTTGTGCTATGTTTGGCTAGCGGGAGTCTCTTCAAATTGGCATTTGAGATATTTTAACCCGATACTAGTAGATTTCATAGCTTCCTTGCTTTCTGTTACGACAGAATGCTCCAGGCTTCTTTTGTACATTTTTTTTCCTTCAGACCTGAAATCAACTACCTCTCCCAGAAAATTGTACTTAGTGACCATAATCTGGGTGCTGAGGGTGCTCCTTGCTGCCGTGTTGGTTATCGTTTCTAGGCCTTTTCAATAAACAGAACTAGAAAGTAAATATTTTGGTGTATCATGATTCTATACTGATTTTTCTGATTCAAATTCAGGACCAAAGGAATTTTTATTTACCTTCTACTGTATTATATCTGTATCTCTTCCTCTCATGCCCCAATCCTGATTCTCAATGACAACTAATAATAATTACTCATTTGTTTTGTCCTATAATATACACAAAATAGTTTTTGAGTAAAATACCAAGACGACCATCAAAAATATAACTGGAAAGAGTCTAAGGTTATTTCTGCAGCCCTTTTGTCCTTAGGGTGTTTCCCATTAGGCTGTAGAGTCAGTGTCTGTGTTTTAAAGTCACTGACTGTTAGGTCTCTGTGTGGTTAGGCTGCCTGATCAAAACACAGATTCCTGTGTTTAATTTTACTTATAATATTTAGGGTTTTCTTCCTGTATATTAATTTCCTTGGTGATTATGTACAATATTTACATGGTTTAAATTAAATCTTCAAAAGAAGGTATAATCATATGTCCTGCTTCTGTTTCTTTTCCCTCCACACTATTCCCTCTGTCTACTAAAGGAAGCCCATTTTCTGTATTTTCATGGTTTGTCTTTCCATTTTTCAAATAGAAGATTCATGCACACAAATGCATATATATATATCTACAGCAGGTGTGATTGATGTGATTGATATTTTGGGCTGCATAATCTTTTGTTGTCGTGGCCAACCTACGTATTAAGAGGATGTTTAGCAACATCCCTGGACTCTAATCCCTATGCCAGTAGCATCCCCTTGGTTGTGACAATTAAAAATATCTGTAGATATTGTTAAATATACCTTGTGGAGCAAAATCCCATCTGATTGAGAATTACTTGTTTACACATGTGTGAACACTCATAAATATGCTTAATTTATTATAGATACATGTCTTCCTCCTGTTTCTTAAAATCACAGCAGCAAATTATACTCAATTTCTCCATCTTACTTTTTTTCTCAACAAAATATATCCTGGAGTTTACTCCTGAGTATTATGTAGAGATGTTCCCCCCTTCCTTTTCATGGTTGTATAGTACTCTACTGTCCCATTCCTTCCTATATTTTAGCACTCTCCCAGTTCTTACACACAGGTTATACAGAATGGGTCCATAACCATTTAGGCTATCACACTGAGAAAGTTTCAGGTGCCCAAGTGCTGAGAAGAAGTAGACAGCAAACTTTAAAAAACAGAATAATTTATTTTCTTCTTGACCCTACCTATCAACATTTTGTTACGCCCAAAACAAGTTTCACTCTTTCTTTCTTCCTTATCAATGACTTTCCAAAAAAATTTTTCTATTCTTAAAACGTAAAGTTTTTCAAATTTAAGAGAAGTACATTTCTAGCATTTTAAAAATTATTGTCATTGTTTCATCATTCCTGAACCTGGATCTAGGTATGTCTTTGTCTGCCAATTTGTAAAGGAGCAGATTTGGATGTTTAAGATGCCCAAAGCTTCACTAGTGTTTTGCAGTACCTTTTATTATTTATTTTTTTTTTATTTTCAGGATTTGTGGGACTTCTTATCTCACTGTGCCAAGGAGAGTTCTCTGTCCACTATGGTGGTCCTTAATCCTTGTCACCATGAGAATCAAGGAATTATTCCAATTTACTAAGTGGGATTAAACTGAGGAACTTGGAATACCCAATCATTGTTATCAAATAGCAACTAAAAATGTTGGTTTCCTCTGAAGATCAGCAGGCATAAAAATGCTACAGGGTGTGAGGTGGGATAAGGAGCTCCCTTGATGCAGAAACAATTCTCACAGTGAGGATTCCGAGGCTGGCCCGAACGGAGCCCCCAGCCGGGCCAGAGGAAATTAGCCTTCGGCTTCCACCAGGGAACACACAGAGGAGCCCTGAGCTTGAAAGGGATGATGGGCTGATTCTTTTACTGTTTCACAGACGCCTTAGAGCACAGCAACCTGCACTCACTGACAAATGAGAAGGCCAGGCTCAAATTAATTATTTTGGCCCTATTATCGTAGAGACCAATTCAGTACATTTATTTAAAGCTGAATATTGAAACCTATTTATTTTCTCTTCTAGCTCATAAGCTGTCCTCCCTGCCCATCCTCCCCCCACCACCGGCCCCCATCATGGGTTATGTTATGAGCTGCAACTTCAGGAAATTCTTCATTTCCTTCTGAATATCGCATTCTGCAGTTTGAAAAAGCACAAAAGTATAAAATGTACCCCATTCTGATGTGGTCCCCAGGGGAAAGAATTAGAGCAGGTCTTGTTAAGGGTGTGTGTGTGTGTGTGTGTGTGTGTGTGTGTGTGTGTGTGTGTGCGCGCGCGCGTGCGCACGCACTGAATTGGCAGAAAGAAGAGCATGCAATAAAGAACGTGATCTTTGCTGTTTTTACAAGGAAATATTTGAGAAGAATGAGGCGTGCAGTCTCAGAAGTTTAGGATGTCATTTTCTCAATGGCCCCCAAATCATTTCATCTAAACCTTTTCCCCTTTAACCAACTAAACTCACCTCTCTGAACAGTTTTTTACAGAATTGAAAATATTTCAACATCTGTTTTTAGAATTATCCCTTGTCTACAAATAATGGGTCAATGATAACACACGTTCAAGAGCAAAATCCAAAATATAACTTTGTATAATGGAAAGGTGGGAGGGATTTCTTTGGGCCAGTTAAAATCCTCTCTTGAACAAATATTTGCTCTTCCGTAAGTTTTTCTCTCTTATTTCTCTTTTCCAAGGCTCAAGATGAACCTATCTGTGTAGCACTGGTTTTTGCTTCTCTTTAATCATACAAATAGCATCTCTCCCATCCTTCCACCTCCTTACCGCTCCCTCATCCACCTTCATTAGAAGGTTCCCTCTGTTCTCATTTCCTCTTTTACTTCATTGTGAGCAGCTGGGTTATGTGCTTACAAGCAAATTAGCTGTAAAATAAAGCAGCCTTTTTTTCCCTTTTTCTTTTTTTTTTTTCCAGGGTGTTGTGGGAGAAAAGGTACTTAGAGAAATTATCTTACAATAAGCAAGTGTGGACGATGATCAAATAAGCAGAAGAAATCAGCCTGTGGGAGAGTTCCCTCACCCTGATGAACCGTAGTGTAGTACATTTCCCTCTTGGGGGTCCCTTCTGCATCATTCTGGATGCTTCCTCTCAAGTTCTTTAGCAGAGGCATTTTCCCCTCAGTTCTTGATTTTCACAGACATTCAGCAAATGAAGTCCCAGTTGGAAAGTGTGTTCCTTAAAATATTGAAACCCAACTGCAGCCTTCATGTCTTTGGTCTCACTTTTTGTGTACATTTAAAAATGCAACAGCAGTTGTCACAGTCATCCATCAATTTAAAAAGGCAGGCAGCCACCGAAATTGTGTACTGTCCCCAGAGGAAAATTAGTTCTAAAGGTACAGAAAGAAGAATAAGCTGAGGGCTTCCCTGGTGGCGCAGTGGTTGAGAGTCCGCCTGCCGATGCAGGGGACGCGGGTTCGTGCCCCGGTCCGGGAAGATCCCACATGCCGCGGAGCGGCTGGGCCCGGGAGCCATGGCCGCTGAGCCTGCGCGTCCGGAGCCTGTGCTCTGCAACGGGAGAGGCCACAACAGTGAGAGGCCCGCGTACAGCAAAAAAAAAAAAAAAAAAGAATAAGCTGAATGAGAGAGAAGAGGGCATGGTTAAAACCTTAGTGACTGCTCACAGACATTTGGGATCGAAGTTCCTTCCCCAAGGTGCTGAATGACCACACACAGGAAGACGCTGTGAGGTCAAATAGAGACCTCTGTGCTTGGTTTGAAGCACACTGACAAGGTGATGCTAATTAGCATCACTTGGCCTCTCCTGGTGACGTTGAAATCTAATATATTGTCACTTCTCTCTCTAGCCCACTCCACACAGCACAGACCCAACTCAAGATGGGTGAGTGGAAAGGATACTTCCGTATTGGCGTGAGGATGTCCCCTTACACCTTGCTGGGCACTCCACCTTTATACTCAGTGATTGTCAAACTTTTTTAAAAAATTAAGCAGCAAAAGGAATTAAGTACCTTGAATCTATTTTATAATTTAAAAATTTATGCAACTATAATTTTAAGCTTTATTTATTTTAAAGGCACTCAAAGAGAATTCAGAGACTGGTTGAACACAAAAGGTTGAAACTGGGAATTAGGGATGACCCTTGCTATGTTATAACAGCCTCATTTCCCAATTCTACCCTCTTTGTTTATGAATTTTTTTTGTATTATAGAGTATGGAGATAATTTTGATTCAGACGTTTAAGTAGAGGGATATGGTAAGATTTTTCTTTTTTATTAAATTCACTTTGTAACCTCAAAACATTCTCTACTTCCTAGGAGATGGCCCCTGAAACAGGATTCTCAAATTGACATAAAACAAGCTAACCTTATAGTACCAGGTTAGTCTGTGGTCTCAAATGTGTTCATATCACTTGAGTGTTTTAAATTACATGTATACATATAGCTGATTCACTTTGTTATACAGCAGAAACTGACACACCATTGTAAAGCAATTATACTCCAGTAAAGATGTTAAAAATAAATAAATAGATAAATTACTGTTTGAGTGGTTAAACATATTTTTAAAATGCAATTCAAATTAAATGTTTGCAGAATCTCTGAAGCACCCTGGCAAACTCTAGAGTAAAGAACGTGGTTTCCAGGGAGATAACGGGCAGCATCAGCAGCATCTTGGGAATTAAGTCACCAAAACTGGTGAGACAGAAGTGCTCATGTGTCTCCCGTTAAGAGCCACAGACACTCTGGAGGGGGGTGGTCCATCTTCTGTTTGGGAATTGATGGAACCACTTTCCTGCTCCAATTTTTGTTAATGGCAGAATTTCTCTAGTTGCTGCTTATGCAAATTAAGGATGGTGGAGACGGGAGCCTGGAAGCCCTTCCTGGGTCTAAGGACCCTAGGGCTACATGGTGCAATGCAGTAGTCATTAGCACACGTGGCTACTTAAATTTAAATTCTCATCCTTAATTAAAATTACGTAAAATTAAAAATTCATTTCTGCAGTCTCACTAGCCACATTTCAAGCACTCAATAGCCACATATAGCTATTAGATGCTATGTTGGACATCTTTATCATCACAGAAGGTTCTACCTGACAGTGCTGTTCTAGAATGACAGCCACTCATCAGACTGGTGGCTGTTTTGATGTTGCTCTTGAAAATCGTTTATAACCTAACATAGGATCATCTTTGTAGTCAACACAAATATCCCCTATATTGTATTGGAACTATTTAAATGAAAGATAAGATGAGGGGGAAAACATCTGGCAACACTTTCTGATTGCCCACTACAGTCCTCATTCTTAATGGTCCATGATAGGATAAGAGAGAGTAAATTGAGACTTATATTTGGGGATTCCCTTAAAGGATCATAAAGGGCAAGGAAAGTGATTAAGAGAAAGCACTCTGGTTTCAGGCTGCAGTTTCTGAATCCAATCAGCCACTTACAAGCTATGTCATCTTAGGGAAGTTAACCTCTCTGTGACTCAGTACCCTCTTTCAGGATAATAATAGTACAACCTCATTAGATTATTATGAGAATTAAATGAGATATTGCACAATGCATAATTCCTAGTGAGCATTTGATATATGTTAGTTATTTTTATTACTATCAAAAATGCTCAAATTAGGAATTCTATTATGGAAATCATTCTTTGAATAACAAATTCAAAAATATGAAACATGAGAAAACTAATAATAATTTTTAAAAAAAACCTCCCAGATAAGAGAGTAGAGACAAAAATGTGATCTGTGAGAAAGATGTTTGGTTAGATTAGGAACCACTGAATATCACAAACTCTTCATTCTTGAGTTGCTTTGATTCATCTCTTTAAAGGCTGGAGGTAGTCTTCAAGTGATGCTTTAAAGAAGAGAATCTTCTGAGCTCTTGCCTAGTTGAGAAAGTCTATAATTGTCCCATATGAACAGCAACTTGGCCAAACATTAAATTCATGAGCCCCAGATCATTCTTTTCAGACCTAGATAAACCTGCAGCATGGTTTTCTGACATTCAGCGTTTGAGAGCAATCTGGCCTAATTTTAGTTTTCCACTGAGGATGTCTTATTTTGAGTTTTCCCAGGATTAAACCCTGAGGCAAGGATTCAAGTACCAGTAGTTTCTTTGGGAAGAGAAGGTAGGCAGAGAGTAGGGAGATAAGACAGGGAAAGAAGGCAGACAATAAAGGGTGCATTATAAAGAGCCTGTTATCAAGCCAGATACCACTGTATACATCTTAATCATGCCTGACTAATTCTGGAAGTCGGTGAAAAACACATTTCCCAAAGTTCCATCTCAGAGAAGGAAGCCATGGTGTTTAGTCACCAAATCATGCCTCTCACTGGTTGAACACAGCTCCTGGGGGTCAGCGATCCCCCAGCATTTGCAGACATCTGCAGGGCCGGCTGGGGATGGCAGGCAAAATTGGTATGTGGTCAGAGAAAGGCCTGATGAAAAGAATCCTAGGAGTTGGAAGTTGGAAGTCAGTCTGTCTACACTGAAGAGGTAAGGATGAGAGCGTATGTGCACAGAGAGTAACCTCTTTCTTCTGCAGGGATGCTTGATGCTTGAATGATTAATTGATTGATTGTAATTCTACTTTTTCTCTCTGTTCTTTTCTGTCCCTTTCACTTTCTCTGGATCTCCCTTTCTCTTAGTCTCTCTCTGTCTCTTATTATCCATCTCGCTTATTTTTTTCTTTCTCTGATGCTCTATCACTCTTTAATTTTTGCCTGGATTAGCCCTTTTAGCATGAAAACTTAGTCCTGAAAACTTTTCCTTAATTTTATCTTTGCTTATTTCTTTGGGCCTGATGTTTTCTCTTGTTTTTCTGAAGTAGTTGTATTCCTAAATTCTAGGTGTATTCTGCCCTGTGCATTATATCAACTCTCATTATTTTTATCTTTGTCTTTTTTCTTTGCATTAAGAACTAATTTTCTGGTTTGTCCTCCACATTACCAACTTTATTTTTTAGTGTCAGATCCGCTCTTCACTGTTTCTAAATTAGATTTTATTTTGCCATTGCAAACTTAGTTTTCTTACATTTCTTTTTTTATAGTATTCAGTTCAATTTTCATGTCAATCTATTCCATATTTCTGCTGCTATATCACAAACACCATGACTTTTCCAGTTCTACTGAAAATATTGAAGAGTTTTCTAAAACTTTCTTATTGTTCTTACAGTAAATTATTTTCACATTTTCTTAGTCTCTAGGATAATGTCCATTTCTTTTAATCTTTGGTACTTTCAATTGTCTGGATATATAATTTTTCTTTTTACTTAGACTCCAAGAAGGCCAAATCAGCCCAGACTGACCATTTGCCAAACAAATAAAGTGTGTGGATTTTCCTCTGAGTCTATTTGTGTCCACTGTTGGTTAAAATCTAAGTAGGAGGCAGGTGGCTGTTCACAGTTCTCAGCCTTGGCTCCACTGTTGAGCTGGTCTTCATCTAGTGGGGCTTTGCTGGGCCAGAGAGAACTTCCCTTACTTTCTTGTACTCAGAACTCATAAAGTAGAGGAAAACCTAGACTTGCAAGTGCATGCTGAAACCAAAGCTCTTGTGTTCCCCCGCATTGTCTGTATTCCTTTACTTGTAGGGGCTGTGCTTTTCACAGTGCCATTTGCATCATGAATTCCATGGACTTTCTTGTATATATTTTTAAAATTTTGGTCTCTATATGGATGTAGAAGTATGAAGAATGATAAGAATGACTGCATCATATAGAGCAATTACAAATCCAATTCTAGAGCTAGACTGCCGTTTATTAGCCATAAGACTTAATTTTTCTGTGCCTCTGTTTCCTCTACTTTTTAATGGGAGTAATAATGAAATACCTACTTCATTGGGTTGTTGTGGGTGTTAAATTCATTAACATTGATGAAGTGCTTGGCAGAGTACCTGCCACATAGTAACTACTCAATAAATGTTAGCTCGATAAATTTTTATCTCGCAAACATCACGTGCGCAATGAGAGAAATGGCCACCATGTTTTATTTTTTATGCGTCTAGTAGAAATTATTCTGAGATTATGTTTTTGCTCTTTATTTATTTATTTATGTTTTAAATATCTTTGTCGGAGTGTAATTGCTTCAAAATGGTGTGTTAGTTTCTGCTTTATAACAGAGTGAATCAGTTATACATATACATAAGTTCCCATATCTCTTCCCTCTTATGTCTCCCTCCCTCCCACCCTCCCTATCCCACCCCTCTAGGTGGTCACAAACCACAGAGCTGATCACCCTGTGCTATGCAGCTGCTTCCCACTAGCTATCTATTTTACGTTTTGTAGTGTATATATGTCCATGCCACTCTCTCACTTAGTCACAGCTTACCCTGCCCCCTCCCCATATCCTCAAGTCCATTCTCTAGTAGGTCTGTGTCTTTATTCCCATCTTACCCCTAGGTTCTCCATGACCTTTTTTTTTCTTTTTCTTACATTCCATATATATGTGTTAGCATATGGTATTTGTTTTTCTCTTTCTGACTTACTTCACTCTGTATGACAAACTCTAGGTCCATCCACTTCACTACAAATATCTCAATTTCGTTTCTTTTTATGGCTGAGTAGTATTCCATTGTATATATGTGCCACATCTTCTTTATCCATTCATCATATGATGGACACTTAGGTTGCTTCCATGTCCTGGGTATTGTAAATAGAGCTGCAATGAACATTTCGGTACATGACTCTTTTTGAATAATGGTTTTCTCAGGGTATATGCCCAGTAGTGGGATTGCTGGGTCATATGGCAGTTCTATTTTTAGTTTTTTAAGGAACGTCCATACTGTTCTGCATAGTGGCTGTTTCAATTTACATTCCTACCAACAGTGCAAGAGTGTTCCCTTTTCTCCACACCCTCTCCAGCACTTACTGTTTGTATATTTTTTGATGATGGCCATTCTGAACCATGTGAGATGATATCTCATTGTAGTTTTGATTTGCATTTCTCTAATGATTAATGATGTTGAGCATTCTTTCATGTGTTTGTTGGCAATCTGTATATCTTCTTTGGAGATATGTCTATTTAGGTCTTCTGCCCATTTTTGGATTGGGTTGTTTGTTTTTTTGTTATTGAGCTGCATGAGCTGCTTGCAAATCTTGGAGATTAATCCTTTGTCAGTTGCTTCATTTGCAAATATTTTCTCCCTTTCTGAGGGCTGTCTTTTGGTCTTGTTTATGGTTTCCTTTGCTGTGCAAAAGCTTTCAAGTTTCACTAGTTCCCATTTGTTTATTTTTGTTTTTATTATTATTTCTCTAGGAGGTGGGTCAAAAAGGATCTTGCTGTGATTTATGTCATAGAGTGTTCTGCCTATGTTTTCCTCTAAGAGTTTGATAGTGTCTGGCCTTACATTTAGGTCTTTAATCCATTTTGAGTTTATTTTTGTGTATGGTGTTAGGGAGTGTTCTAATTTCATTCTTTTACATGTAGCTGTCCAGTTTTCCCAGCACCACTTATTGAAGAGGCTGTCTTTTCTCCACTGTGTATTCTTGCCCCCTTTATCAAAGATAATGTGACCATATGTGCATGGGTTTATCTCTGGGCTTTCTATCCTGTTCCATCGATCTATATTTCTGTTTTTGTGCCAGTACCATACTGTCTTGATTACTGTAGCTTTGTAGTATAGTCTGAAGTCATGGAGCCTGATTCCTCCAGCTCCATTTTTCTTTATCAAGATTGCTTTGGCTATTCGGGGTCTTTTGTGTTTCCAAACAAATTGTGAATTTTTTTGTTCTACTTCTGTGAAAAATGCCAGTGGTAGTTTGATAGGGACTGCATTGAATCTG
Source organism: Orcinus orca (assembly GCF_937001465.1). NCBI lineage: Eukaryota > Metazoa > Chordata > Mammalia > Artiodactyla > Delphinidae > Orcinus > Orcinus orca. The sequence goes on from NC_064573.1 coordinate 17,937,255, forward strand.
TAGATTACTTTGAGTAGTAGAGTCATTTTCACAATGTTGATTCTTCCAATCCAAGAACATGGTATATCTCTCCATCTGTTTGTATCATCTTTAATTTCTTTCATCAGTGCCTTATAATTTTCTGCATACAGGTCTTTTGTCTCATTAGGTAGGTTTATTCCTAGATATTTTATTCTTTATGTTGCAATGGTAAATTGGAGTGTTTCCTTAATTTCTCTTTCAGATTTTTCATCATTAGTGTATAGGAATGCCAGAGAATTCTGTTCATTAATTTTGTATCCTGCTACTTTACCAAATTCATTGATTAGCTCTAGTAGTTTTCTGGTAGCATCTTTAGGATTCTCTATGTAGAGCATCATGTCATCTGCAAACAGTGACAGATTTACTTCTTCTTTTCTGATTTGGATTCCTTTCTTTTCTCTTTCTTCTCTGATTGCTGTGGCTAAAACTTCCAAAACTATGTTGGATAATAGTGGTGAGAGTGGGAAGCCTTGTCTTGTTCCTGATCTTAGTGGAAATGTTTTCAGTTTTTCACCATTGAGGACGATGTTGGCTGTGGGTTTGTCATATATGGCCTTTATTATGTTGAGGAAAGTTCCCTCTATGCCTACTTTCTGCAGGGTTTTTATCATAAACAGGTGTTGAATTTTGTCGAAAGCTTTCTCTGCATCTATTGAGATGATCATATGGTTTTTCTCCTTCAATTTGTTAATATGGTGTATCACATTGATTGATATGCATATATTGAAGAATCCTTGCATTCCTGGAATAAACCCCACTTGATCATGGTGTATGATCCTTTTAATGTGCTGTTGGATTCTGGTTGCTAGTATTTTGTTGAGGATTTTTGCATCTCTTTTCATCAGTGATATTCGCCTGTAGTTTTCTTTCTTTGTGACATCTTTGTCGGGTTTTGGTATCAGGGTGATGGTGGCCTCGTGGAGTGAGTTTGGGAGTGTTCCTCCCTCTGCTATATTTGGGAAGAGTTTGAGAAGGATAGGTGTTAGCTCTTCTCTAAATGTTTGATAGAATTCTCCTGTGAAGCCATCTGGTCCTGGGCTTTTGTTTTTTGGAAGATTTTTAATCACAGTTTCAATTTCAGTGTTTGTGATTGGTCTGTTTATATTTTCTATTTCTTCCTGGTTCAGTCTTGGCAGGTTGTGCATTTCTAAGAATTGTCCATTTCTTCCAGGTTGTCCATTTTATTGGCATAGAGTTGTTTGTAGTAATCTCTCACGATCCTTTGTATTTCTGCAGTGTCAGTTGTTACTTCTCCTTTTTCATTTCTAATTCTATTGATTGCAGTCTTCTCCCTTTTTTTCTTGATGAGTCTGGCTAATGTTTTATCAGTTTTGTTTATCTTCTCAAAGGACCAGTTTTTAGTTTTATTGATCTTTGCTATCATTTCCTTCATTACTTTTTCATTTATTTCTGATCTGATCTTTACGATTTCTTTCCTTCTGCTAACTTTGGGGGTTTTTTTGGTCTTCTTTCTCTAATTGCTTTAGGTGTAAGGTTAGGTTGTTTATTTGATATGTTTCCTGTTTCTTAAGGTAGGATTGTATTGCTATAAACTTCCCTCTTAGAGCTGTTTTTGCTGCATACCATAGGTTTTGGGTCATCGTGTCTCCATTGTCATGTGTTTCTAGGTATTTTTTGATTTTCTCTTTGATTCCCTCAGTGATCTCTTGGTTATTAAGTAGTGTATTGTTTAGCCTCCATGTGTTTGTATTTTTTACAGATCTTTTCCTGTAATTGATATCTAGTCTCATAGCGTTGTGGTTGGAAAAGATACTCGATATGATTTCAATTTTCTTAAATTTACCAAGGCTTGATTTGTGACCAAAGATATGATCTATCCTGGAGAATGTTCCATGAGCACTTGAGAAAAATGTGTATTCTTTTGTTTTTGGATGGAATGTCCTATAAATATCAATTAAGTCCATCTTGTTTAATGTATCATTTAAAGCTTGTGTTTCCTTATTTATTTTCATTTTGGATGATCTGTCCATTGGTGAAAGTGGGGTGTTAAAGTCCCCTACTATGAATGTGTTACTGTCTATTTCCCCTTTTATGGCTGCTAGTGTTTGCCTTAGGTATTGAGGTGCTCCTATGTTGGGTACATAAAGATTTACAATTGTTATATCTTCTTCTTGGATGGATCCCTTGATCATTATGTAGTGGCCTTCTTTGTCTCTTGTAATAGTCTTTATTTTAAAGTCTCTTTTGTCTGATATGAGAATTGCTACTCCAGCTTTCTTTTGATTTCCATTTGCATGCAATATCTTTTTCCATCCCCTTACTTTCAGTCTGTATGTGTCCTTAGGTCTGAAGTGGGTCTCTTGTAGATAGCACATATATGGGTCTTGTTTTTGTATCCATTCAGCCAGTCTATGTCTTTTGGTGGGAGCATTTAAGCCATTTACATTTAAGGTAATTATCGATATGTATGTTCCTATTCCATTTTCTTAATTGTTTTGAGTTTGTTATTGTAGATCTTTTCCTTCTCTTGTGTTTCTTGCCTAGAGAAGTTCCCTGAGCATTTGTTGTAAAGCTGGTTAGGTGGTGCTGAACTCCCTCAGCTTTTTCTTGTCTGTAAAGTTTTCAATTTCTCCACCAAATCTGAATGAGATCCTTGCTGGGTAGAGTAATCTTGGTTGTAGGTTTTTCTCCTTCATCATTTTAAATATGTCCTGCCATTCCCTTCTGGCTTGCAGAGTTTCTGCCGAAAGATCACCTGTTAACCTTATGGGGATTCCCTTGTGTGTTGTTTTTCCCTTGCTGCTTTTAATATGTTTTCTTTGTATTTAATTTTTGATAGTTTGATTAATATGTGTCTTGGTGTTTTTCTCCTTGGATTTATCCTGTATGGGACTCTCTGTGCTTCCTGGACTTGATTAACTATTTCCTTTCCCATATTAGGGAAGTTTTCAACTATAATCTCTCCAAATATTTTCTCAGTCCCTTTCTTTTTCTCGCCTTCTTCTGGGACCCCTATAATTCGAATGTTGGTGCATTTAATGTTGTCCCAGAGGTCTCTGAGACTGTCCTCAGTTCTTTTCATTCTTTTTTCTTTATTCTGCTCTGCAGTAGTTAATTCCACTATTTTATCTTCCAGGTCACTTATCCATTCTTCTGCCTCAGTTATTCTGCTATTGATCCCTTCTAGAGTATTTTTCATTTCATTTATTATGTTTTTCATCGTTGCTTGTTTCCTCTTTAGTTCTTCTAGGTCCTTGTTAAATGTTTCTTGCATTTTCTCTATTCTATTTCCAAGATTTTGGATCATCTTTACTATCATTATTCTGAATTCTTTTTCAGGTAGACTGCCTATTTCCTCTTCATTTGTTAGGTCTGGTGGGTTTTTACCTTGCTCCTTCATCTACTGTGTGTTTTTCTGTCTTCTCATTTTGCTTATCTTACTGTGTTTGGGGTCTCCTTTTTGCAGGCTGCAGGTTTGTAGTTCCCATTGTTTTTGGTGTCTGTCCCCAGTGGCTAAGGTTGGTTCAGTGGGTTGTGTAGGTTTCCTGGTGGAGGGGACTAGTGCCTGTGTTCTGGTGGATGAGGCTTGATCTTGTCTTTCTGGTGGGCAGGTGCACGTCTGGTGGTGTGTTTTGGGGTGTCTGTGGCCTTATTATGATTTTAGGCAGCCTCTCTGCTAATGGATGGGGCTGTGTTCCTGTCTTGCTAGTTGTTTGGCATAGGGTGTCCAGCACTGTAGCTTGCTGGTCGTTGAGTGAAGCTGGGTCTTGGTGTTGAGATGGAGATCTCTGGGAGATTTTCGCCATTTGATATTATGTGGAGCTGGGAGGTCTCTTGTGGACAAGTGTCCTGAAGTTGGCTCTCCCACCTCAGAGGCACAGCACTGAGTCCTGGCTGCAGCACCAAGAACCTTTCATCCACACGGCTCAGAATAAAAGGGAGAAAAAATAGAAAGAAAGAAAGAAAGAAAGAAAGAAAGAAAGAAAGAAAGAAAGGATAAAATAAAGTAAGATAAAATAAAATAACGTTATTAAAATAAAAAATAATTATCAAGAAAAAAAAAATTTTTAAAGTAAAAAAACCCAAAGAAACAAAAAAAAAATGGATGGACAGAAGAGCCCTAGGACAAATGGTGAAAGCAAAGCTATACAGACAAAATCTCACACAGAAGCATATACATAAACACTCACAAAAAGAGGAAAAGCGGAAAAAATAATATATCTTGCTCTCAAGTCCACCTCCTCAATTTGGGATGAATCATTGTCTATTCAGGTATTCCACAGATGCAGGTACATCAAGTTGATTGTGGAGATTTAATCCGCTGCTCCTGAGGCTGCTGGGAGGGATTTCCCTTTCCCTTCTTTGTTGGCACAGCTCTCGGGGTTCAGCTTTGGATTTGGCCCCGCCTCTGCGTTTAGGTTGCCTGAGGGCGTCTGTTCTTCGCTCAGCCGGGACGGCGTTAAAGGAGCCGCTGATCCGGGGACTCTGGCTCACTCAGGCCGGGGGGTAGGGAGGGGCGCGGAGGGCGGGGCGAGCCTGCGGCGGCAGAGGCCGGCGTGACGTTGCAGCAGACTGAGGCGCGCCGTGCGTTCTCCCGGGGGAGTTGTCCCTGGCTCACGGGACCCTGGCCGTGGCGGGCTGCACAGGCTCCCGGGAGGGGAGGTGTGGAGAGTGACCTGTGCTCGCACACAGGCTTCTTGGTGGCGGCAGCAGCAGCCAGCCTCATGCCCGTCTCTGGGGTCCGCGCTGTTAGCCGCGGCTTGCGCCCGTCTCTGGAGCTCCTTTAAGCGGCGCTCTTAATCCCCTTTCTTCGTGCACCAGGAAACAAAGAGGCAAGAAAAAGTCTCTTGCCTCTTCGGCAGGTCCAGACCTTTTCTCGGACTCCCTCCCGGCCAGCCGTGGTGCACTAACCCCCTGCAGGCTGTGTTCATGCCGCCAACCCCAGTCCTCTCCCTGCGCTCCAACCGAAGCCCGAGCCTCAGCTCCCAGCCCCGCCCGCCCCGGCGGGGGAGCAGACAAGCCTCTCGGCCTGGTGAGTGCCGGTCGGCCCACCATGTTTTTTGAGAGGATAGAAGTGAGGGAGAAGATATTGGGAGAGAAGTGAAGAATTTTCTGATCTACTTTTGGCTGGATGAGGCTGCTCTAGTTCCTGAGACAAAGTATGGTAGGTCACTAATGTTTTTTTTACATCTAGTTCCATCAGCCTTGTACTTAGTAGAAATCCATACTTAGTGGAGTTAGAATTCTGATAACCACAGGTTATCTGCTGAACTTAGTTTTTGGTTTTGTGGTGAGTTTTCCTTTTTTATGTGTTTATGTGTATTTTAGTGGGATATTAGGAGAAATTGCATTAGATAACTAAACAGATGCCATTTTTAATTGGAATGATGTAGAGTTTTTATCTGCTGAGCTAGCAAATTGCTCATATCCTGCCTTGTTTCCAGTAACAGAGGAGTAGCGGTGGGAGGCACAGAGTGGCCTAAGTACAGCCCTTATCTATCTGGTGTGGGAGGAAAGGGAGCCCACTCCTCAGTTTGGGATTGTGTGATGTCGACTGTCTGGCCACATGGGGAATGGGATGCGGATGTTAACACAAGTTCAGATGGATACTGGTGTTATGCCATGATTGCATTTAGGAAAAGGGGGAGCTATTCTTTGACTGATTTATGAAGTATTTAGGAGAGTGTCTGGCAGATAGGAAGCGCTATAAGTGTTTTTGAATCAAACAACCCTATGAGGTAGGTACTATTATGATACCCATTTTATAGATGAGGAAACTGAGGTTCTGTAATTTGCCTAAGGTCACACATTTAATAGAAGGTAGAGTCTGGGTCCAACTCCAGGCACCTTTGTTCAAGATCTCCCATTCTTAACCACTTGTCAATTGCCATACTTGAAAATCATTTGGGATTCTGCCATGGGCCTCGTTGAGACCGCGTTAGTCATCCCAAAATGGAAGACAAATCAGCAGAATTGCTTTTGTTCCCATCAAACGAGGTTTATTAGAAAACCTTCTCAAGTCTTAATGCTGCCGTTGAGAGTGTCATCTCTTAAACCAGAAACACCAATTTTCCATCTCTCCCCAGGCATAACTGATGTTCCCTGGAGCAGAATAAAAGGTAAATATACCATGAACTCTTTTGGCAAGGTTCATGAGGTATATGATACCTATACAGACATGTACATACATATACGTATATATATTCCTTAATATATCTGTGGATGCCTTTCTTCTTTAGGCACCATTGTATTCTGAGCACCTTCAATCAGTTTTTTGACTTGGTAGAGATTTTATGTGTGGAATTTAACTGAGCCTTAGCCACTCTCTCTTCCACTTATGAGGGGTAGCTGCATCACCATTTCATGCTTATGTAGGTAAAATATCAACACAGGTCAGAGGGATCTACCTATGGAGACATCTGCTCCCTGAAGCCCCATGAGTCATCGCCAGGCCATGAAGTGAGTGGGAGAAACATTTGCTCAGCACATAGACTCTGACTGCTGTGCAGGCAGAACCAGGCCACTGGGAGAGAGGGAGCAGCCCAGCGACAACCGGGATGCAGGCGGCCAGAGGCAGTGTTCTAGCAAACAGCGTCTCGTCTCTCCCCTACTCCTTCCCTAATAGGAGTGGATCCATGCTGCGATAGGTGAGATAGCACACAGGCAGATTGTCCACCAGATGGTACAATCTTCTATTTAAGAAATATTTGAAAGGGCAACAAAATACAGCAGAAACCATCCGACAGTCCACATGGCTAATGCAAAATTAGCCAAAATGATGGCAGCGGCAGTAATGGGGGTGTTGTGAGGTGAGATGTAGGCAAGGCTAAGGGGAGACAAGCATGGTGATGTCTGGTGGGGCAGGTGTCCGTAGAGTTTGAGATGCTTCTCCGTCATTGCACTGTGGGGCTTTGATGTGCTTCTCTGAACCCCGATTTGTAGCCTGGCTTTGAGAATTGCCATGGTCAACGGTGATGGGCACAGCTGTGGTGATCCAGCCCAGCCTGTGTCTCATGACCTGGGGAGAGCGCTTGTGTTCTCATTCTGGGTGCAGTGGAACTTTGGTGTCGTTACTAGTCTGTGGCTCTTTTCTCATTTCCGTATCTCTGTCAAATGGCCTTTCCTTAATGTCATTCCGTTGTGGCACTATCAATACAAAACTCTACACATCGTCATGAGCATTATCGTGGCTATTAATCGAGCTTTTGTTTTGCTCCAAGTGGGGAGCTAAACACTCCACCTAATAATAGTTAATATACGTTGAGTGGTCACTATATACCGGGACTGGTTGGAGTGATTTACATATATTGTCTCATTTAATGCCTACAACAAATGAAATAAGTACTATTATTTTAATTTTACACATGGAAAAGGGAGGCCTGGAGATCTTAAATTATTTTCCCAAGGCTACATGGTTATTAAGAGGAGGAATTTGCCTTCTCCAGAGTCAATGCTTTTAAGTGCTGGGCTCTACTGCCTCTGATATGTACATTTTCTTTTTTCGTTCTTATGACCGCCCTATAAAGATGTTGTCATCATTCCTAAAACAGAGGGAGTTAAAGGAATTCCCTGGGGGCACAGGTCTCAGAGTCAAATCTCTGTTGTTGTTGTTTTTCTCTAGTTTTATTGAGAAATAATTGACATAAATCACTGTATAAGTATAAAGTGTATAACATGTTGGTTTGATCGACATATATTGTAAAATGATTGCCGTAATAGGTTTAGTTAACATCTATTATCTCAGAGAGATACAGTAAAAAGAAAAAAAAATTTCCTTGTGATGAGATCTCTAAGGATCTAATCTCTGAACAACTTTCCTATATAACATACAGCAGAATTAACGATAGTTCTCATGCTGTACATCCTTAGTATTTATTTATCTTATGCTTGGAAATTTGTACCTTTTGACCACCTTGCTCCCATTCTTCCTCCCTTGCCTCTCGTAATCTGATCTCATTTTTTGTGAGTTTGTTTTTTTTTAGATTCCATATGTAAGTGAGATCATAACAGTATTCATCTTTCTTGGTCAAGTTTGTCTTACTTCACAGCTCGCGACTGGCCCCCAGGCTAGACCCTCTCCCCTCTGCCAGCTTCTCTAAATCCCCCTCTTTCTCTGCACCGGCTTCCTCAGCAGCCATGCTTGAAACTCTGAGACATATTGACATTGTATTTTGTTACTTATCAAGTCTTATTTCTTCTTCTTTCAGGGCATCCCCTTTCTCATTCCTTTCTTCTCCATCTCCATTGTTACGACACAGTCCAGACAAGGTTTCTTGGCCCTCACAGTGGTAGTAAAAGGTTTTCCACTGGTTGTTGGTTTCCACACAACAAATGGTGTGTCGCTCCATATTGTGCCGTGACTTCTAGGCACGAGCCTCAGAGACACGCTCTGCCATCCTATATTCAAGAGGTAGCTGAACGGTAGGATGGCTTTCGCTACTAACTTGTCCCTAAAACTACAAAAGAAGAGATTTCTGTGTGTCTCTGTGTGTACATACATTCACCACAGCCTAAAAATGTAAAACTTTGGGCATGTTTTCCATCAAAATGTATAAATCCATTTATATGTCAGTACATTTAAAAGGATGACATTATGAGTAGGGATAACTGTCATCATTTTTGTACTGGGCTCCCAGGAGAGAGCTGTTGTCTCATAGGGGCAGGCCATCTTTCTGTTGAAGGCTTCATGTTGACCTTCATAGAGGGGATGTTGGGAGTTTGGATGTTTTTGTTTTTGGTTTGGTTTTTTTTTTGCGGTAGGCAGGCCTCTCACTGTTGTGGCCTCTCCTGTTGCAGAGCACAGGCCCCGGACGCGCAGGCTCAGCGGCCATGGCTCACGGGCCCAGCCGCTCCGCGGCATGTGGGATCCTCCCGGACCGGGGCACGAACCCACGTCCCCTGCATCGGCAGGCGGACTCTCAACCACTGCGCCACCAGGGAAGCCCTGGATGTTTAATTCTTAGGATTCAGTAAGGTGTCATTATTCACAGATGTCTTCCTGGGAATTACAACAGATGATGGAACAGAAATGGGATTGACTAACCCATGGACCTTGTATCACAAGAGCAGAAAGAAATAAAAACCCCTGTGTTTTCCATCCCCCCGAGGGCTCGGTCTGTTCTCAGGCCTGCGCCTCTTTCTGTTTTCTTCTCTGGAGGGTTCCAGTATCCAGCATCTCTGTGTTAATTAACTCAGCATGTGGCACAGAAAGGACTGACAGCATATAGCTGATGTTTTGGATATGCACACAGTTTAAGGATTAGCTCCATTCCAAAGGACAACTTAATGTTGCCACAGTACAGTTGTTACTTGTTGATCCGAGGCAAACTTCGAGTTCTGGGCAAACTTCCTTCTGTCACCATCATGCATGTGGACCTCCACTCCTCTCTCTCAGGCTTTAGATGTTCAGGCAAAGCAAATCAATTTTACTATTTTCATTCAACCTAAATAAAATCAGGATGGAGTCTAAAAAAATGGTACTGATGAACCTAGGGGCAGTGCAGGAATAAAGACACAGACATAGAGAACGGACTTGAGGACACAGAGGGGGAAGGGAAAGCTGGGACGAAGTGAGAGAGTAGCATTGACATATATACACTACCAAATGTAAAACAGCTAGTGGGAAGCAGCCACATAGCACAGGGAGATCAGCTCGGTGCTTTGTGACCACCTAGAGGTGTGGGATAGGGAGGGTGGGAGGGAGACACAAGAGGGAGGAGATATGGGGATGTATGTATATGTATAGCTGATTCACTTTTTTATAAAGCAGAAACTAACACAACACTGTAAGGCAATTATACTCCAATGAAGATGTTTAAATAAAAAACAAAAAAAGAAAACATACATTTAATACTTCAAATTTTGACCCAATCTCATGGCCATTACCTGACCAAATATATGAGTTAACTTATTTGAAGTAACTTAAATAAAATAATTACCTATTCATAAAGAAAAATAAATAAAAGCAGGAAGATTCATCCTACAGTTGCCAATAAAAACCAACACTGCCCCCACCCACCCCACCAGTGCACTGAGTTATCTGTGCCAGTGCTTGTTTCTTCCACTAGGAGGAATTCATACAATATATTAAAAGCATATATAATATAGAAAATAAACTTACGGTGCAGTTTCACATATAAGGTACCCCCAAAGCCAAATTCCTTTGGCTAGGTGTGTGATAAGAAACCAGCATGATATGGAAATCCTGTGGCTTGATTTCTGGCATTTTTTAAGCATCGAGTAATGCAAAGTTTGCAAAATGGCAGCCCACAGGCCACATGTGGCCTCTTGACATGCTTAAGCTGGCTTTGTCTGGTGTTCTTAAAAAGCTGTAATTGAAAATATGGGGAGTTTTTGTTTTTAATTTGAATTTCTGGGTTTTCTTGCTCTAGGTTTGTGTTTGCTCATGGCAATAATTGATAGGAGCTCAGCACCACTGTCCCTCTAGGGAATGGGCGACACGTAACAAGGTGCCAAATTCAACTCAAGTGCGTGAAGTTTGAAATTTCAATTCCTAAACCCCAGAGTTTGCTTTCTTGTTGTTCTGCCAACCCTGTTTGCTACATCTCCCACTTACTTCCTGATAGTTTCTTGTCAGTTTTGCTCAAGGTAGGCTGTGAAATAGGACAAACTGGGTGGATTTGTTCAGGGCTCCTCTTAGACTCACTTTTTATTTAACTTTTACAAAGTGGACTCTTCACTAACGTTGACCAAATGCCCAGAAATCACCTGGTGAGCTCCTTTTAAAAAATCAAAACAAGCAAGCAGACATAAAATATGTGGAAAGGCTGACAAATTTAGCCGTTTGGCATGGCATTTAAAAATGGATATAGCAACATTTTTAATGTACTCTTTCAAATGTCATGACAGCTGTCCAAATTTGTAATTTTAAAATATATTTTATGTTATCACATACATTTGCTCTACACTTTATCAAATATATGACTAATACGGGAAAACAAATATGTTTGCCACCCGGCTGACTCATGATCCTTGTTGGAAACTCTTTGAAGGATCCACAAAAAGCCCCTTGTGACAGAAAAAAGGGGCCCCTATGCTAGCATTTTTTTTTTTTCTCCAGAGAATTTGTTCAGGGATCAGTTTTGTTTCTCCTTGGGATGGAAGGCACATATCACATATGTACCATAGAATCACCAGACCCAAATAAAGAAGATGTTTCTTATCTTAAAGACCTCGGGATGCTCTTTTATTTTTTAAAAATCTCCCCAGTTTTACTGAGATATAATTTTCATATAACATTGTGTAAGTTTAAGGTGTACATGATGATAGGGTATACATATATATTGCAAAATGATTACCACATTAAGGCTAGTTAACACATCCATCTCCTTACATGGTTACTGTTTTGTGTGTGTGTATAAAATATGTTTTCAAATTTACCCTCTTAGCAACTTGCAAGTATGCACTACAGTATTGTTAACTATAATCATCATGTTATAATTAGATCCCCAAATCTTATTCATCTTCTAACTGGAAATTTGTACCCTTTGACCACCTTCACTCACGGGGATGCTTCTTTAAATCATTCATTTATACAGGTACCCATTCACTCATCGATTCATTCACTCAATGAATATTTATAGAACAATTACATCTGTGTGACACCTATTATTATGTTGTGATGGGCTTAAATACGTGAAGCAAAATTCCTGTTTTTTAAGGAGTGCTTTTAGTTTGCTAGGGCTGCCGTAACAAAGTACCACAGATTGAGTGGCTGAAAAAACCAGAAATTTATTTCTTCACAGTTCTGGAGCCCAGAAGTCTGATATTAAGATGTCAGCAGGGTTGGTTCCTTCCGAGGACAGTGAGAGAGAATCCATCCTAGGCCTCTCTCCTCGGCTCATAAACGGCTGTGTCCTCCCTGTGTCTTTGTACCGTCTTCCCTCTGTGTGTGTCTGTGTCCAAATTTCCTCTTCTTATAAGGACACCAGTCACATTGGATTAGGGCCCACCTTAAGGACCTCTGTAAAGGCCCTGTCTCCAAATATACTCATACTCTGAGGTACTGGGAGTTAAGACGTCAACATGAATTTTTTGTGGGTAGGGACACAATTCAGCCCATAACAGGAGCTTATAACTGTTTCTATACTATAAATTAGAATACTTCCATTCTGCTCATTGGTCCTGCTGCTTCTACTAGCAAAGGAACATCTATTTCACTGTCACTAGTGCCCCTCCCCGACCCTGTTCATTTATTCGTAAACTATGCTGGTCTAGATCATTTCAGAAGCTGTAAGGTGACGATAAACAGAGCCGACTCTGGAGACACCGAACTCCAGAAACTGGACGTGGAATGGAGATGCAGGCTAAACGGTCCAGATTTCAGGTGCACCAGTGTGAAACGTGGAGGGTCAGCTAGCGGCCCTAAAAAGTCCTCCTTGCCATTTCTAGTAGAATAACGTGCCATGAAATGTGGGTGAATAGATAAGGGAGAGCCAGTCAGGATAAGCCAGAGAGGAAAGTTCTGGAAAGTTGAACATAAAGGTAATACAAAGCCAGGAACATGAATCACATAACTCTTCCTGCGTGAGGACAAAGGGAGAAAGGACCAGTGAGAAGAGAGAGAGCCGGGACTACAGGTGGATTCAGGGGACTGTGCCATGAGGCGTGGGTGGAGGACACCCTGATGAAAGGCCTGGGCTGACATGCTTAGACCAGATCAGCCGGAGCCCAGGAAGGAGCCTGAGGGGAACCGGCTCTGGGGCAGAACTGTGAGGTGGAGGCATCTTCTTCATTCTACACTTTCCCCAAACCTCTTACTCTCTTGGCCTTTTCTCTCCAGCATCTTCTCTGCTTCACTTTTCTGGGGTCTAAGCTGACACAGGGTAAAGTGAGAGCAGAGAAAAGTCTTCATCTCTCTCAAGAGCATGTGAATTTTATTATGAAACTCCCGGAGGTTAAAATGCTTCCAAATGCAAAGGAATAAGTGATAGGCACTGGAGTTCATGTTTGTCCAGGGGTTCCTTCCCAGCATACTCTCAGATCACATCACGGATTGAACCATTTCACGTTCATTGAAGTGGGGGGCTGGCTCTGGACCCTTCTCTCTAACAGCATTTCTCAAACTTTAATATATGTGTTAATCACTGGGATCTTGTTAAAATGCAGATTCCCATTCAGAGGGTCTGGGGTGGGTCCAGGCTGGTCCATGAACCACATTTCAAGTAGCGCGAGCCTATAGGATGATGGTGCCCAAGGAACCTCGTTCGGTCATTCGGGACCTCAAGGCTCAGTGGGATTCCCAGGTTAAGAAGTAAAGATACCCCTTTTGGCTACAACCATCACCTTAACTTTCACTTGCTCCTATATTCATTAGCAAGGGTTAGATTAGAAGGAAAAGAAAAATAACAATAGCATTCTTAATTGGATCCCTGGAAGAGATGCTGCATTTCCACTGATTAAGGCAATTAAAGGTGCAGACGCTGCTGCTCAGAAGCTGACATCTTCAGGTGTCTCATAACCAAAATTAATACCGCTGCTAGCTCTGCCACCTAGTCAAGCTGTAAAGTAAATTAATTACTGCAACCAAACTAATAATAACAGTGCAGGCAGAGTTGTAGCAATCTTGTGGCTTACCATTGGAGGCTGAGCAGGGACTTTTGCCTCTCTGCTACCCATGAGCGCAGCCCAGCAATTGCTGACTGTAACATTTCTATTGTATGGTTTATGCTAAATATGCATATCTTAATTGCATTAGTCAAAATAATTAGCTAATATGTTTTTGCATAATGACGAGGTAAGCAAATATCACCATAGCTCAGTGGTTCATGCATGAGTAACTTTGGAAAATTAATAGACTCCCAATTTCCTAATTATCTGTCTTTTATTCCATGCTCAAACAAAGAAGTGCTACCGCACACTCCTGAGCATCGTGTAATTTAGTTTGCACCTTGAAAAATTTAAAGCACCTGTGTTTGTTTTGGTCCCCTTTTGCAGGAAAGGGATATAAAGAAAAATCCAGTTCCCTTCCTCTATTGGCCTTAAATTGAAATGTAAAGGAAGCTGTGGATCAATACATTTTAATTTCTACATGCAAGTGGGACCTTGGATGACAAGGCATTTTTAGTGCGTCAGAAGTTTATTATAAAGTTGAAATGATCAAAATTCTTTCCAAAGTGACAGTGTGCAGCAGGTGCCTGGATGCATGTGGCATTTCTTCCCATGTCCTGTTTGCTGATGGCTTCCCAGTTTAGCTTAGCTGTTCCCCATTTCTTCACAACTACATGGCAATGGTGCCTTTCTTGTTGCTGACCGTAACAGTCTTTACTGAGGACAGTATGGTTACTGAAAGCAAAGCTTGCTGTTTTGATTAAAATGCTGGGTGAACCACAACTCATTTCCTTTGGGTTCTATCAAATCTCTTTGGGCTTATGATGATGAACCAGGCTAGTACGCTGCGCTACCCTACAGAGCTCCTGATTTAACAGAACCTGGCCTTTCCTGCCAAAGGTGTCAGATCTTCCTCACTCTTCATGAGGAAGCATATCCTTAGCCTACTAATCTAATGCAAGAAGAGAACAGAAATCTGCCCGGGACTTCCCTGGTGGTCCAGTGGTAAAGAATCCACCTTACAATGCAGGGGACGTGGGCTCGATCCCTGGTCAGGGCAACTAAGGCCATGCGCCACAACTACTGAGCTCCCGCGCCTCAACTAGAGAGCCTGTGTGCCGCAAACTACAGAGCCCATAGGCCCTGGAGCCTGCACACCACAACTAGAGAGATAAAAACCCGCACTCCACAACTAGAGAGAAGCCAGTGCGCCACAACAAAAGATCTCGCATGCCTCAACGAAGATCTGCGTGCCGCAACTAAGACCTGACACAGCCAAAAATAAATTAAATAAATAATAAAATCTTTGGGACTTGTGACGCAGTGGTTAAAACTCTGCCTGTCAATGCAGGGGACATGGGTTTGGGCCCTGGTCCGGGAAGATCCCACATGCCGCGGAGCAACTAAACCCGTGCGCCACAACTACTGAGCCCACGTGCCACAACTACTGAAGCCCGCGCGACTAGAGCCCGTGCTCCGCAACAAGAGAAGCCACCGCAATGAGAAGCCTGCGCAGCACAACGAAGAGTAGCCCCCACTCGCCGCAACTAGAGAAAGCCCGCACACAGCAACGAAGACCTAAAGCAGCCAAAAATAAATATATAAATTTATTTTAAAAAATAAATAAAATAAATCTTTAAAAAAAAGCTTCAGAATTAAAAAAAAAAAGAAAGAAATCTTGCCCAAGAGGACACTTGAGCAATAGGCTAACATCTTCTGAAGAGCTTGAAAGCATTCTTGCCTTGTGTCTTCCGATGGTAGGTTTCATGCCACCACTTAAAAGGAAGAGTGTGCCGGGGCCTGAAGCCCACCGCATCTAGATGAAACCTTCACACCAAGCCCTACACCACCAAACAATAGCCAAGTCATTTAGGGAAGAAAGCAGCTGGGGGGAGGATTTCCCTGAAGTTTCCAATGAATCTTTAGCTTTCTGGAGGCTTCTGGGAAAACAAGTCTGCACCCTGAGAAGGCAGGAGACCTTCACTGATGTCACTTTGCCTCTAAACAAGCTCTGATTGGATCAATTCCCCCTGCAGATGCGGTATTTGTCAGGATTCCAGTCTTGAGACCACTTGGGCTGCCTGTCAGTGAACCTTGTGTAGGTATCTGGAGCAGGTAGCAGCTGTGGGCTGTAACATCCTCAGGGATTGTATTCACCTCCATGCTCATGTGCAAATCTCTAGGAACTATAAAAGGAATGTATGTAGAATTTGTTTTAATTTGTACATGGAAGTGTAACAGGCTTTAATTAAGATGAGGAAAGAGATGAAGACATGCTCAATGATGTGTGGGAGGCTGCAAAGATGGAACATCCAGTTTCATCGAATGATAGCTGGTACAAGAGGAATATGCTTGAAAGCTCGACTCGAAGTGTAGACCTTGGCTGGTGTGGAAGGGAAAGCTGTTCATTGCTGACCAGGCACCAAGTTACCATAAGGACAGTTAAACACAGGAGGCAAAAGGAAAGAGAGGGCAAAGAATGATGGCTTAGTAGAAAAACTAATGAAGGAAGAGAAACAAAGGTCATAGATGGATATTCTGAGAAAAATCCCCCAATTCTCAAGATAAAAATGTAGAGAGAAAAATAATTAGAAGTTAGACCAGAGGATGGAAGCACATAATCAAAAGTGAAGTTGGACAGTGCATAGATGGAAAAAAATGGGGAAGAGAAGGCAGAGGACCTGAGGGACAAAGGAAGCGGCTGTCCTGTCCCCACGCCCCACAGATCAGCTTCTTGCTGCCTCTGATACCATGCCTGTGCCTGAGTTATGGAGAGCCCTTTATCCGGATTAGAAGTCAAGGGCAAAAGAAATAGGACATACTTCTCCCCCTTTCCTTAAGTCCCCAGAGTCTTCAGGGGAGGCAACTTATTGCATAATAGGAATCCCCCCTGAACCCCCATAGGAATAAGAAAGCATCCCATAGGTGATGGCAGTGGCTCAGAGCAGGAGGGATGTGGCAGATAAGGCTGGAGAAGGTAAAGGAGCCGGGTCACACAAGACATTTTTGGCACAATCTGAGGAGTTTGAGCTGAATCCTGAGGCTAGCCGACAGCCAATAGAGCACAAGGTCAGCAAATCAATTGGAGGAAGCCATCAGAACCTGAAGATTTCCCAGGAGAGTAGCCAACCTTTACATGGAGAATGTGGAAGGCATATCTTTTGCCTTCAAAGAGCTAATATTCTTGAGTTAGGTGAGTAACTGAATAACTTTAAAAAAAATCCCAAATAATATATTAATAGAGAAGGCATGTCTCAGGAGAAGTAGAGCATGATTAACATGCAGATCCCTGATGCTTAAAGTGTGGTGCATGGACCAGCAGCAGCAGCATCACCTGGCAACCCAGGGATGCAGAAGCTCAGGCCACACCTCCTACTGACTTGAATCAGAATTTGAAAAAATAACAAAACCTCCAAGTGACCTCCCCCAAGTACAACTGGCCAAGGAATCTTGCAGAAAACAGTGCAAAGCTGTCAGTGAAGAGCGTAGATTTTATGAAGGAAGAGTAACATTTTGTCCAGTAGGGATTGGCTTTGTTATCTATGATAAGTCTGCTCCTTCAGTGGATTTATAAAGGCACAGGACAGGTCTCCTCCAAAAGCGTGCAGCAGATAAAATGGAACAGCTGTCAGATCGATCCTCCAGGCACGCCCCCTGTAAGAACTTAGAATCTTGGGGAAAAGGGAGAAGAACCTTGGATTCCCTGAGAAAACGGGACTTATTCACATTTAGATAGGCTTGCGTCTTGCACAGCTGGGTTGGAGAAATAGTTCCTGCTTGTTGCATTAGTTGAACTGGCTAAGCTTCGGGAAAGGCAGAATGGGAGGAAAGGAGGGAGGTGGGATTCCTTAGGCACAGCTTCCTTGGTGCACACTCTACTCAAGTGACTTTGCAACAATCCAAGTTTTCTAGAATCTCCCTAGATTAACTAGATCTAGACACTTAACTAGAATTTTTCAGTGTCTACCAAGCCGTTAAACAGTCCAGACCTCTTAGTACAGCTTTCCTGGCCTCGTGTGGACTGACTGTTGCTAACCTTTCTACTCCAGCCTATCTCGATCCTCATCCCCTGCTCTACCCATCACCGTGACGCCATATTGAAACGATCCATTCTCTCGCCCGGTTCACCTCTTTCTTCTCCACTCAGTGACGTTGCTCACACTGCTCACTCTTCTCGTAACAGCCCATGTCCCCTCATTTTGAATATTCTTTGGTAAATTCCTACTCAGGTTTTGAACTTCAGCTCACACCTCGTATCTCCCTTATGGCAGCATTAGGCACACTGCTCTCTCTTGTCCCATGGTGCCTCATACATTGCTCCATCCTAGCCCTTATGACCTTGTTGTAATTAATAGTCATTGTGTGTGTTTCCTGCTAGACTCTAACTTCCCTGATGCAGTGAACATATCTTATTCGTGTATTTCCATTCCTGTCATTATACCTCGGACATAATAGATGCTTAATAAATACGAATTTAATGAAAACACATGAATAAGTGAGCATATGAATAAATGAATAAAGGATGAATGAAGTCAGATTGTGGAGGGCCTTGAGTGCCAGGCGAGGGTAATTGGAACTCATTGTGCCGCTGTTGGCAGGACAATGCAGTAGCAGGGTGTGGGTGAGATGCACTGATTCAACTCACATGCTAAAAAGCAAAACTAGGAAAAAAAGAAAAACATGTGCATACAGAGAAAAGAGAAATTCAGCAATTTGCAGGAATTCAGAAAATTTCAATTTTCAGTGAGAAAAACAGCAACAGAAATCTACAAACTCATTTTCTAATAAGAATGTCTCATCTCTGCATCTGGGGATTTGGGCAGCTGTAGGGTGACAGGACTGTGACATGTTGTCTCTTTTGTACACTCCTTACTCCTTGTCAGGCTCTCCAGTAACCTCAGTCAATGGCAAAAATCACTAAGGAAACGTGGCCTTACAAGATTACCAGCTCTAGTGTGTTCTGATGATTTGTGGATGTGATCTCAGATGGCTGTGCATTTCTCTATTATTATATTTCCGAGATTATTCTCACTTAGGTTATTGGACACATGGATGCGGCCAAAGGAGGTGTCATGGTTTGGAATGCTAACTAAAGGTGTACATAGCCGCCTGGGCCAGCATCAGTGGGACGCTTGTTCATGGGACAGGCCTTCTCTTTTGTGGGCACGTGGACAGAGACTTAGTTACTTCTGCTTCTTTTATTCATTGGAGTTGCAGAGATCTTGTGACAGTAAATGTACACATTTAGCAGACTTGCAATTGCCTTGGTTCTACGTTGCGCTAGCCTTCAAAGTATTTATTACAGTACAGCTATTAGAGCAAGGAATAAAGTCAGGGTCTTTCATGATCGATTCCAAATTTGGGGAAACATGCTGTGAATTTGGCAAAGGGGTTCTGTCTGGGGGAAGCTTGGAGAGCTCTCAACACAGCATTCCTAATGTAGGGCCTCAGTTCCCTCAGCAGCTTTGACTGGCTGTGGGATTCTTAATTCAGGTCTCCATTTTTTTCAGCATGTTATACTGGGCTGTTAAACAGCTGCTGTGTTTAACCACAGATGTGGGTGCATTTTATGGATGTGATTCCTGTGTGTGTGTGTGTGTGTGTGTGTGTGTGTGTGTGCCAATAAACAAACATGTGTATATTTAAAACCAATATTGACACAGTGTTAAGACTGAAATCTTTGCAGTCAAATCAGGAAATTCCAAAGTTACATTTCCTATAACAGTATCCTTTTAGTCCCTTGCAGATCCTGTCTATTGCACCACAACCATTTAACTCCAAAACCGTATAAGGATCGACTACTCCAGACCTAAGCTGGCTGAAGTCATTTTGCGAATTATTTGATTTTCGAGGTGTTTTGATTTTACATCTTAGCTTCACGTTAACAAATCGAACTTTGATTTAGAAAGGTGGGAGAGAAACAAACGAATTAAGAAAGATGTTTTCATTTATGAGTCAAAAAAGAGACATGTCTAGTTTTATTCTCTGGTTAAGAATCGTTATCCAAATGGAAGCTGAAACAGCAGAGGAAGTGAAGTGCTCCTCATCTAGGTTCAACACTCATTGTTTCAACCTTCTATACTCAAAAATAGGAAATCATTTCTCTTCAAAATTGGCTTCTATTCCCTTCCTTAATGAGGGCAACAATCTTGCCAAATTTGAAGTTCACAGCTTCAGTCATTTTTCAATTGCAGAAGCACAGATAAAACATTTTGATTTTTTTTTTATGATGGAAAATATGCCATTTTCACTATCTAGGTGTATGGTACTATTCTCAGATACATCACATCGAAGTTTAGATTCATACGACTTCTCTGGTGTCTAAAGTGCTGGGTAGGTAACAGCAGTGGCATTTGTTGTATGATTGCATGTTGTCTAATGGCTACCCTTCCATTTGGTTCCCTTTTATAGCCATTATCTGGTTGGGGTGATGTGTTAACAGGTGCTGATGGGTGGGAGACACGATCTAGGAGTTAGTTATCTGACTCTTAACCTGGTGCCCCCCACGTTCTCACTTTTTAATCTTACTGTTTATTATGTTTCTGCCTTCTTTTTTCCTGCTTCCAAAATCTTCTGAGTGTTGCCAGAGAATGGGAGACAAATTGTGCAAATTAAATGTCAGGAAGTGGTACATTAGTAAGTGAGATTTTTGCCATCCATGGTACAGCCGATTCCCCTCTCTCTAAGCCAAATAATTCTCCAAGTTGGAGTAGGCTTGATGAATTTCTTTTTTTTTTTTAAGTTAAAGTATGACAGCTGCTTATTTTCATTTTTGTTCATCTGGTGAAACCAGAAGGGGCCCAAAGAAGTCATTAATGTCCACTGTGTGAGGGCTCTAGGAAATGCGTTGAGGGTAGAATGCGTGAGCAGTATTGTTCACCATATGTAGACTAGAAACATCCTTATGTTCAGGGTCTGTGGGTAAGAGAGGGAGTGTGTTATAATTAACTATATAGGACATATGGGGGACTAGAAAGTTTACTCCTTGGAGACTAGTTTAGTTATAAAATCAAACAAACAATGAAAACAGAGTCAATTAACAATGGCTCTATCAAATGTTGTCATGGAATGCCTGCGGTTCGTGGGGAAGCCCCCATGGTCAGGGGGCATGGGTGTGTCCTGACCCTGGGCCCCCTCTTTTCTGGACAAGGTGGAGCAAGCTGTATCAGATGGAAGCCAGTTCATAAGAGGATGGCATTAACAGAGAGAGGGCGAGGGGGAGGGGCTGGAGAGAGAGAGAGAGAGAGAGAGAGAGAGAGAGAGAGATGGGCTTTATCTGCCACTAAACACCCTCACTCTGTCTTCAACAAGGACCACTACAAAGTCTCCAAGTGAGTTCCCTCAGAGCCCATGTTCCAGTGGGTATCTGAGGGTCTTCTGCCAATACCACACTCTGCCCTACTGTAGGGTCACCAAGAATTGGGTTAGCACTCCACGATCTGCTTCCTGTAGCGCCATTTCTGTGGACCAGGCAGCTCTGAGTCTCGCTGACTGAATCTTTGACAGAAAAAGATTGGTCTGACTGGTAGCTTGTGTTCTACAGGACAGTGAATATTTTCAACCTGATGCATCTGACCTTCCTCAAATCCAGACAAGCCTATATGCTTCTCAATCGTGCCCCCTGCCAAGACAGAAGGCAGAGAGGGCCAGACCCGGTGACTGCAGCAGAGAAGTTGGTTTGTAGAATGGTTTAGCAGGACAGTCTTCGATCGTGGTCCTTTACATCTGATGCCTTCCAGATGTTTCTTGAGAAAATGTTAACAGTCTTGAGGGCCTCATTTAATGTTAATAGGCATATTTGCAACATGTAGATTTACCTTCTGCACTGATTGTGATACAATTTGTAGTCACATGCGATCACATCCGTAGCTTGCTCAAAATCCTTCCATGGCTCCCTGCGGTCCTTAGGATAAAGTTAAAACTGTTAGCAGAGCTTATATGACCCTTCTTTCTCTGGTACTCTTGTGTTTTCATCCTCATCTTTCTTTACTCTACCCACCTCGTACTCTAGACGTTAACCGCTACTGATGTTCTTAGTTCCCAGAGATTCTTGAAAGCCTTCCTTGACCCCTCCTATCACCCTTCTCCTCCCCACCCCCATGTTCTGAATTTGTTTAGGTGTCTCTGCTATGTTGTCATATAGTGTTTTCTTTTTTTAACATCTTTATTGGAGTATAATTGCTTTACAGTGGTGTGTTAGTTTCTGCTGTGTAACAAAGGGAACCAGCTATATATATACATATATCCGCATATCTCCTCCCTCTTGTGTCTCCCTCCCACCCTCCCTATCCCACCCCTCTAGGTGGTCACAAAGCACCGAGCTGATCTCCCTGTGTGATGCAACTGCTTCCTACTAGCTATCTTGTCATATAGTTTTGAGTAGTTTTTCCAAACTTCTGTCATAATATTTACCTTATTTCTTGTATTTACTTGGTTGTCTGTCTTTCCAACTACACAATAACAATTTCTGTGAGATTAGGGACCACCGTGCCTATCCTGTTCCCCTTTGGATCCCTTTACGTAGCACAATTCTTGGCACATAGTAATCAATGAATATCTGTTAAGTGCTTGAATGAATAATTTTTATCAGTGCTAATAATATTAAATGAGCACTTATTAGCCTAATGATTTTTTAAAAATTAATTCTAAAAACATATGTCCTTCCTTAACTTTGTTCTGTGTTGAACTCTCTTTCTTCTAGAAGTTTCAATATGGTCTTTGGGCCCAAAGCATTAAAGCTGTGACCTAAAAGGTATGAAATAAAAGTTCCTTGGAGTCCTGTAGAACATTGTCTAGATTTCATAGCCCTAGGGCTGCTTTGTAGATCAGACCAGCTTCTAACAAAACCCTTGGAGCATTTGAATATTTTAAACTGGTACTAAAATGTGCCCACTTCAAGTAAAATTCTTTTGTATAATGAATGTCTGCATGGTTATGTTTTGGTGCACAGAGATTTGTGCCTCTAAAGGGATGAGAAGCCAGGAGCATATGCTCTGAGATTTCTGTATCTTAGTCAATGTACAAGGAAGTGGAGAAACTCAACAGGAAAGGCATAGCATCTTGAGGCTCATCCAAAGCTAGCCCTTCTAGAAGGAGCAGGCAGCTGGCTCTGCCTGCAAAAGGTTTTGCTCTCGGCCAACACTGATGCCTACAATGCTTCCCACAAGAGTCCTCTTAGAAGTCATTATTTCATTATTGCCTTGAACAAATGCCTGTTTTAGAGGGGAAACACATTAACCCATTAAACCCATTCTTGTGGATCAGGTTCAGTTTAGATCGGCTAGGCTGCCTCTTGAAGTGAGAGAACAGGATCCTGAAGAACTGAAATGCCAACCATGAACAGCCATTGTCAAGGGGAAGAGAAGGCAGGAAGCAAAGGAAATGTTACACCTGTAGGGGGTTAGTTGGAGGCCTGCAGCTGGAAGGTGGAGTGGCAAGAGGTAGAGGGTCTGGACAACCGTGGCTACTCTGTGTGTGTGTATGTGTGTGTGTGCTAAAGACCTGGGATCCCAAGGCCATTGAAGGAGGTGGCCCTGGTAAGTTTCAGCTCTTGGATTTGTCCAGCCCCATACTGGTGGTCAACCCCATGCTTCTCTGAGACAGGAGATGGGAGGGGCAAGATACACAACGGTGCCTCAGTTTCTCTAGCTGCCACGCTTGCTATTGAGTAGAAATCAGACTGATATAAACTCTCAGGATAGATTGTAAGCATTACCTGGTTCATCTCACATTCTTTGATATCTTTGCCAAAAGATATCACATAAATAACAGATATTTCTCTGTATTTGTGGAACCCACATTCATTCAGTTACAATGGAATTGGAACTAGTAATGTCCTTCTGATCTCTTTGCTTGCTTTTCAAACAGAAAGATAATCTGAGTTTCTGGGCCCACATTTGTCCAGTTCCTCCTTTTCTCATCCCAGTTACTGTGGTACTTTCCCTCCTCTGATGGATGTATAAAGTATGAAGATTTTCCCAGGTGAAGAAAATCCAGGGGAAAAATTGGACAGAAAAACTGGCTAATGACCAGAGTGGAATTTAACCCATATTTGAAGTCTCACTTTCAATAACTGGTGAGGGTGATACTTCTGGAGTGTACGAACCAGCTGGTATTAGCAAAAGTGTGAAGATCTGCTGATGGAGGAGGGGGCAGGGAAGGTTTGTGGGTGTGTTTCAAAGTCTGTTGGATGCAACTGGTTTAATTTCCTTTGTTCATCTGCTTTAGTGTTTGCAGTGATTTGAGAGGATGGTTTTCTCCCCACTCCAACACATTCGGTGAAGTGTGCTGATACTGTCACTCATTAAGCTGTTGGCAGGATTAAATGTTGTACATTCCGTTTGCATCAGGAAATCCTCTTTTCGAGGACAATGCAAGTTACAGAGTCTGGTTCCATCTAGAGCTCAGGCTTGAGAGAGATAGAAGTAGAGACAAAGAGAGTCAGAGAGAGAGAGAGAGAGAGAGAGGGAACCAGTGAAAGAGATGGGCAGAGACAGAGATAGAGTTACCAAGATAGGACAAAGACACCCCAAGAGAGTTGGAGAACCAGAGATAGACAGATGAAAAGAGAGACAAAGATAGAACGACTGAACAAGATGAGCAGAGAACTGGAGAGAGTGAGAATGGAGAGAACTGGAGAGAGAGAGAAGAAGGCAGACAGGGGAAAGATAAGAAGGGGGAAAGAGCCAGGGGCACTGGAGGACAGGGAGGAAAGGGGAGAGGGAGGGGAGGGAGGCAGAGAATCTTCCATGAAGACCCAGTCTTAGTTTTTGAAGCCTCCATGATATTTTGATGTTAGGGGTCACCCATATGTACATAAGATTTTACTAGCGAACAAAATCCAGGGAGAAGTGAGGGGAAAGAGGCTGCAGCACTGACTCACCGACTCCTCAGAGAAGTTACAGGCGCTGAGGTAAGAAGGCGAGGGGAAAACAAGTCATAAAAAATATTAGACAAAACTCTCTGAGAGGTTTATGCACAAGTCTATCTTGTTTTTTGCAACAATTTCTCAAAAGTGATCTGTGGAGTGAATTTCATGTATCAAATCCAGATTTCCCAAAGCTGGGTGGGTGGAGATGTTTCCCTCTGGAAGACGTTCAAGCTATCCTTTAAAGAACTTGTCTGTGTTCATCTTGTTGCCCATTGTTCATGACACATCGAGGCGCCCAAGTTGGGGGCATATTCTAGTCAAGGCAGTTTTGGTCCCAGGGGAGAGAAACCCACTCAAGTTAAAAGGGAACCAAGCAATGAAAATGATTCTAGGACTAATCGTGCTACTCATATTAGACAGAACTACCATTTGTTGAGCTCTTGCCATGGGGCAGGAACAATATTCAGTCCTTTAAATGTAATGTTTCATTGTATTCTCACAGCGATGAGGAACAGAGGTGCAGAGAAATAAAATGATTCGTCCAAAGTTCTCTAGGATGTGAAGCCAGGCAGCAAGGTTGTACTTCACCTGATACAGATGATAACAGCTGAACAGGTCTATCTGTGTATCTATTTATCTATGTATGTATGTATGTATGTATCTATCTATCTATCTGTCTATCTATCTATCTATCTATCATCTATATTCTCACTGAGAAAAATTGATCATTTTCTCTGCAAGGCAGTTGGAGTTCTAAAGAATAGATTCATTACCTGTCAGCTTCACTGACTGTTCTCAGAGCTTTGCATGGGGTTGTAGATATTAGCAAGATACCACCATACATTCATCCTTGATGTCCTACAGAAAACCTCAAATATCTTGGAAGTTCAGTCTATCTGTCTGATCCTTAAAAGGGCTTAAAGTAATGATTACTTCACATCTGCGTTGACCAATGAGACCGGAGGTGGAGCAACCCTGGGTTAAACTGTTTAAGGCGTTGGATTCTAACCCTGGAAACTGGAACTTGACTTCCAATACAGCATTTCCCAAAATGTGTTCTTTTGAACGTAAGTTTTATGAGATGTTATATAAAGGAAAGTGTTCAGGATCAGGAATGTTTAGGAAATACTGGGTTAATCATATTTTGGTAGGTTTCTTTTCTGCAGAAATTCTTCTTAGAAACAATGTATATCTGCATTTGAGTCATTCCAATAGGATTGTCCTTCTCCTCCATTCCCATCTACCCAAATCCGTGCATTTCCCACTTTTCCCTGGATAGCTCATTTTGTACTCATCACATACTGCCTTGGTTTCATTTATTTTCCCCCTTTTTATTTATTTATTTTTTTTAACAATCTTTATTGGAGTATAATTGCTTTACAACGGTGTGTTAGTTTCTGCTGTATAACAAAGTGAATCAGCTATACCTATACATATATCCCCATATCCCCTCCCTCTTGCATCTCCCTCCCACCCTCCCTATCCCACCCTTCTAGGTGGACACAAAGCACCAAGCTGATCTCCCTGTGCTATGTGGCTGCTTCCCACTAGCTATCTGTTTTACATTTGGTAGTGTATATATGTCCAGGCCACTCTCTCACTTTGTCCCAGTTTTACCTTCCCCCTCCCCGTGTCCCCAAGTCCATTCTCTACGTCTGCCTCTTTATTCCTGTCCCGCCCCTAGGTTCTTCAGAACCACTATTTTATTTTTTAAATTCCATATATATGTCGTAGCATACAGTATTTGTTTTTCTCTTTCTGACTTACTTCACTCTATATGACAGTTGCTAGGTCCATCCACCTCACTACAAATAATTCAATTTCATTTCTTTTTATGGCTGAGTAATATGCCATTGCATATGTGTGCCACATCTTCTTTATCCATTCATCTGTCAATGGACACTTAGGTTGATTCCATGTCCTGGCCATTGTAAATAGAGATGCAATGAACATTGTGGTACATGACTCTTTTTGAATTATGGTTTTCTCAGGGATATGCCCAGTAGTGGGATTGCTGGGTCGTATGGTAGTTCTATTTTTAGATTTTTAAGGAACCTCCATAGTGGCTGTATCAATTTACATTCCCACCAACAGTGCAAGAGGGCTCCCTTTTCTCCACACCCTCTCCTGCATTTATTGTTTGTAGATTTTTTAATGATGGCCATTCTGACTGGTGTGAGGTGATACCTCATTGTAGTTTTGATTTGCATTTCTCTAATGATTAGTGATGTTAAGCATCACTTCATGTGTTTGTTGGCAATCTGTATATCTTCTTTGGAGAAACGTCTATTTAGGTCTTCTGCCCATATTTTGATTGGGTTTTTTGTTTTTTTTATATTGAGCTGCATGAGCTGCTTGTAAATTGAGGAGATTAATCTTTTGTCATTTGCTTCATTTGCAAATATTTTCTCCCATTCTGAGGGTTGTCTTTTCCTCTTGTTTATGGTTTCCTTTGCTGTGCAAAAGCTTCTAAGTTTCATTAGGTCCCGTTTGTTTATTTTTGTTTTTATTTCCATTTCTCTAGGAGGTGGGTCAAAAAGCATCTTGCTGTGATGTATGTCATAGAGTGTTCTGCTTATGTTTTCCTCTAAGAGTTTGATAGTGTCTGGCCTTACATTTAGGTCTTTAATCCATTTTGAGTTTATTTTTGTGTATGATGTTAGAGAGTGTTCTAATTTCATTCTTTTACATGTAGCTGTCCAGTTTTTCCAGCATCACTTATTGAAGAGGCTGTCTTTTCTCCATTGTATATTCTTTCCTCCTTTATCAAAGATAAGGTGACCATATGTGCATGGGTTTATCTCTAGGCTTTCTATCCTGTTCCATTGATCTATATTTCTGTTTTTGTGCCAGTACCATACTCTCTTCATTACTGTAGCTTTGTCGTATACTCTGAAGCCTGGGAGCCTGATTCCTCCAGATCCGTTTTTCTTTCTCAAGATTGCTTTGGCTGTTAGGGGTCTTTTGTGTTTCCATATAAATTGTGAAATTTTTTGTTCTAGTTCTGTGAAAAATGCCAGTGGTAGTTTGATAGGGATTGCATTGAATCTGTAGATTGCTTTGGGTAGTAGAGTCATTTTCACAATGTTGATTCTTCCAATCCAAGAACATGGTATATCTCTCCATCTGTTTGTATCATCTTTAATTTCTTTCATCAGTGTCTTATAGTTTTCTGCATACAGGTCGTTTGTCTCCTTAGGTAGGTTTATTCCTAGATATTTTATTCTTTTTGTTGCAATAGTAAATGGGAGTGTTTCCTTAATTTCTCTTTCAGATTTTTCATCCTTAGTGTATAGGAATGCAAGAGATTTCTGTGCATTAATTTTGTATCCTGCTACTTTACTAAATTCATTGATTAGCTCTAGTAGTTTTCTGATGGCATCTTTAGGATTCTCTCTATATAGTATCATGTCACCTGCAAACAGTGACTGTTTTACTTCTTCTTTTCCAACTTGGGTTCCTTTAATTTCTTCTTCTTCTCTGATTGCTGTGGCTAAAACGTCCAAAACTATGTTGAGTAAGAGTGGTGAGAGTGGGCAACCTTGTCTTTTTCCTGATCTTAGTGGAAATGATTTCAGTTTTTCACCATTGAGAGCGATGTTGGCTGTGGGTTTGTCATATATGGTCTTCCTTATGTTGAGGTTAAGTTCCCTCTATGACTACTTTCTGGAGGGTTTTTATCATAAATGGGTGTTGAATTTTGTTGAAAGCTTTTTTTGCATCTATTGAGATGATCATATGGTTTTTATCCTTCAGTTTTTAATATGGTGTATCACATTGATTGATTTGTATATATTGAAGACTCCTTGCTTTCCTTGGATAAACTCCACTCGATCATTGTGTATGATCCTTTTAATGTG
Source organism: Orcinus orca (assembly GCF_937001465.1). NCBI lineage: Eukaryota > Metazoa > Chordata > Mammalia > Artiodactyla > Delphinidae > Orcinus > Orcinus orca. The sequence goes on from NC_064573.1 coordinate 17,965,536, forward strand.
CTGTTGGATTCTGTTTGCTAGTATTTTATTGAGGACTTTTGCATCTCTGTTCATCAGTGATATTGGCCTGTAGTTTTCTTTCTTTGTGACATCTTTGTATGGTTTTTTATCAGGGTGAAGTGGCATTGTAGAATGAGTTTGGGAGTTTTCCTACCTCTGATATATTTTGGAAGTGTTTGAGAAGGGTAGGTGTTAACACTCTGTAAATGTTTGATAGAATTTGCCTGTGAAACCATCTGGTCCTGGGCTTTTGTTTGTTGGAAGAGTTTTAATCACAGTTTCAATTTCAGTGCTTGTGATTGGTCTGTTTATATTTCCTGTTTCTTCCTGGTTCAGTCTAGGAAGGTTGTGCATTTCTAAGAATTTGTCCATTTCTTCCAGATTGTCCATTTTATTGGCATAGAGTTGCTTGTGGTAATCCCTCATGATTTTTTGTATTTCTGCAGTGTCAGTTGTTACTTCTCCTTTTTCATTTCTAATTCTATAGATTGCAGTCTTCTCCTTTTTTTCCTTGATGAGTTGGGCTAATGGTTTATCAATTTTGTTTATCTCCTCAAAGAACCAGTTTTTAGTTTTATTGATATTTGCTATCATTTCCTTCATTTCTTTTTCATTTATTTCTGATCTGATCTTTATGATTTCTTCCCTTCTGCTAACTTTGAGGTTATTTTGTTCTTCTTTGTCTAATTGCTTTAGGTGTTAGGTTAGGTTGTTTATTTGTGATGTTTCTTGTTTCTTGAGGTAGGATTGTATTGCTCTAAACTTCCCTCTTAGAACTTCTTTTGCTACATCACACAGGTTTTGGGTCGTGGTGATTTCATTGTCATTTGTTTCTAGGTAATTTTTGAATTCCTCTTTGATTTCTTCAGTGATCTCTTGGTTATTTAGTAGTGTATTGTTTAGCTTCCATGTGTTTGTATTTTTTACAGATTTTTTCCTGTAACTGATATCTAGTCTCATAGTGTTGTGGTTGGAAAAGATACATGATATGATTTCAATTTTCTTAAATTTACCAAGGCTTGATTCGTGACACAAGATATGATCTATCCTGGAGAAAGTTCCATGAGCAGTTGAGAAGAATGTGTATTCTGTTGTTTTTGGATAGAGTGTCCTGTAAATATCAATTAAGTCCATCTTGTTTAATGTATCATTTAAAGCTTGTGTTTCCTTATTTATTTTCATTTTGGATGATCTGTCCATTGGTGAAAGTGGGGTGTTAAAGTCCCCTACTATGATTGTGTTACTGTCTATTTCCCCTTTTATGGTTGTTAGCATTTGCCTTATGTATTGAGGTGCTCCTATGTTGGGTGCATACATACTTATAATTGTTATATCTTCTTCTTGGATGTATCCCTTGATCATCATATAGTGTCCTTCTTTGTCTCTTGTAATAGTCTTTATTTTAAAGTCTATTTTGTCTAATATGAGAATTGCTACCCCAGCTTTCTTTTGATTTCCATTTGCATGGAATATCTTTTTCCATCCCCTTACTTTCAGTCTGTATGTGTCCCTAGGTCTGAAGTGGGTCTCTTGTAGACAGCATATATATGGGTCTTGTTTTTGTATCCATTCAGCCAGTCTATGTCTCTTGGTGGGAGCATTTAATCCATTTACATTTAAGGTAATTATCGATATGTATGTGTATATTACCATTTTCTTAATTGTTTTGGGTTTGTTATTGTAGGTCTTTTCCTTGTGTTGTGTTTCCTGCCCAGAGAAGTTCATTTAGCATTTGTTTTAAAGCTGGTTTGGTGGTGCTGAATTCTCTTAGTTTTTGTATGTCTGTAAAGCTTTTAATTTCTCCATCAAATTTGAATGAGATCCTTGCTGGGTAGAGTAATCTTGGTTGCATGTTTTTTCCTTTTATCACTTTAAGTATGTCCTGCCACACCCTTCTGGCTTGCAGAGTTTCTGCTGAGAAATCAACTGTTAACCTTAGGGGGATTCCTTTGTATGTTATTTGTTGCTTTTCCCTTGCTGCTTTTAATATTTTTTCTTTGTATTTAATTTTTGATAGCTTGATTAATATGTGTCTTGGCATGTTTCTCCTTGGATTTAACCTGTATGGGGCTCTTGGTGCTTCCTGGACTTGATTGACTATTTCCTTTCCCGTATTAGGGAAGTTTTCAACTATAATCTCTTCAAATATTTTCCCAGTCCCTTTCTTTTTCTCTCCTTCTTCTGGGACCCCTATTATTCGGATGTTGGTGTGTTTAATGTTGTCCCAGAGGTCTCTGAGGCTGTCAATTCTTTTCATTCTTTTTTCTTTATTCTGCTCTGTGGTAGTTATTTCCACTATTTTATCTTCCAGGTCACTTATCCGTTCTTCTGCCTCAGTTATTCTACTATTGATTCCTTCTAGAGAATTTTTAATTTCATTTATTGCGTTGCTCATCATTGTTTGTTTGCTCTTCAGTTCTTCCGGGTCCTTGTTAAACATATCTTGTATTTCCCCATTCTATTTCCAAGATTTTGGATCATCTTTACTATCATTACTCTGAATTCTTTTTCAGGTAGACTGTCTAGTTCCTCTTCATTTGTTTGCTCTGGTGGGATTTTACTTTGCTTCTTCATCTGCTGTGTATTTCTCTGTCTTCTCATTTTGCTTAACTTACTGTGTTTGGGGTCTCCTTTTCGCAGGATGCATGTTCATAGTGCCTGTTGTTTTTGGTGTCTGCCCCCAGTGGGTAAGGTTGGTTCAGGCTTCCTGGTGGAGGGGACTGGTGCCTGTGTTCTGGTGGATGAGGCTGGATCTTGTCTTTCTGGTGGGCAGGACCACGTCTGGTGGTGTGTTTTGGGGTGTTGTGACCTTATTATGATTTTAGGCAACCTCTCTGCTAATGGGTGGCATTGTGTTCCTGTCTTGCTAGTTGTTTGGTATGGGGTGTGCAGCACTGTAGGTTGCTGGTCATTGAGTGGAGCTGGGTCTTAGCTTTGAGATGGAGATCTCTGGGAGAGCTTTCGCCATTTGATATTATGTGGGGCTGGGTGGTCTCTGGTGGTCCAATGTCTTGAACTCGGCTCTCCCACCTAAGAGGCTCAGGCCTGACACCCGGTGAGAGCACCAAGACCCTGTCAGCCACATGGCTCAGACGAAAAGGGAGAAAAAAAAGAAAGAAAGAAAGAAAAATAAAATAAAGTTATTAAAATAAAAATATATTATTAAAAATAAAAAAGTAATAATGAAAAATAAAGAACAAAGGGAGCAACCAATCCAATAAACAAATCCACCAATGATAACAAGTGCTAAAAAGTACACACACAAGAAAAACCAAAAAGAAATGGGCAGACAGAGCCCTAGGACAAATGGTGAAAACAAAGCTATACAGACAAAATCACACAAAGAAGCCTACACATACACACTCACAAAATGAGCAAAAGGAAAAAAAAAAAATATATATATATAAGAAGAGAGCAACCAAATCAATAAACAAATCTACCAGTGATAATAACCTCTAAATACTAAACTAAGATAAACATAAAACCAGAAACAAATTACATGCAGGAAGCAAACCCCAAGTCTGCAGTTGCTCCCAAAGTCCACTGTGTCAATTTTGGGATGGTTTGTTGTCTATTCAGGTATTCCACAGATGCAAGGTACATCAAGTTGATTGTGGAGATTTAATCCACTGCTCCTGAGGCTGCTGGGAGAGATTTCCCTTTCTCTTCTTTGTTCACACAGCTCCCGGGGTTCAGCTTTGGATGTGGCCCCGCCTCTGCATGTAGGTCACCTGAGGGTGTCTGTTCCCCGCCCAGACATGATGGGGTTAAAGTAGCAACTGATTAGGGGGCTCTGGCTCACTCAGGCCGGGGGGAGGGAGGGGTACGGAATGTGCAGCAAGCCTGCGGCGGCAGAGGCCAGTGTGACGTTGCAGCAGCCTGAGGCACGCCGTGCGTTCTCCCGGGGAAGTTGTCCCTGGATCACGGGACCCTGGCAGTGGCGGGCTGCACAGTCGCTCGGTAGGGGAGGCTTCTTGGTGGCGGCAGCAGCAGCCTTAGCGTCTCATGCTCCCGATGATAGCAGCGGCTTTTGCCCGGCCCTGAAGCTCGTTTAGGCATTGCTCTGAATCCCCTCTCCTCACGCACCCCGAAACAATGTTCTCTTGCCTCTTAGGCAGGTCCGGACTTTTTCCTGAACTCCCTCCCAGCTAGCGGTGGTGCACTAACCCCCTTCAGTCTGTGTTTGTGCACCAACCCTGGTCCTCTCCCTGGGATCTGACCTCTGAAGCCCGAGCCTCAGCTCCCAGCCCCCACCCGCCCCGGCAGGTGAGCAGATAAGCCTCTCGGGCTGGTGAGTGCTGGTCGGCACTGATCCTCTGTGCAGGAATCTCTCTGCTTTGCCCTTTGCACCCCTGTTGCTGCGCTCTCCTCCGTGGCTCTGAAGCTTCACCCCCCCAAACCCCATCTCTGCCAGTGAAGGGGCTTCCTAGTGCGTGGAAACCTTTCCTCCTTCACGGCTCCCTCCCAGAGGTGCAGGTCCCGTCCCTATTCTTCTGTCTCTGTTTTTCCTTTTTCCTTTGTCCTACCCAGGTACGTGGGGAGTTTCTTGCCTTTTGGGAAGTCTGAGGTCTTCTGCCAGCGTTCAGTAGGTGTTCTGTAGGAGCTGTTCCACGTATAGATCTATTTTTGATGTATCTGTAGTGAAGAAGGTGATCTCCACATCTTACTCCTCTGCCATTTTGAAGGTCTGCCAGTTTCATTATTTAACACATTTGGTGAATCCATGTTTTACTTGCGCACCTAGATTGTGAGTCTCTTGCAATTAGAACTTAAACTTTCTTGTAGTTTAAGCCTAGCACTGTGCTATTTAGATCATAGGTACTCAATAAATATTTGTTCGTTGAGACACCAGCACGTGAAAAAATGATGTGTTTTAGTTTGGTTCCTTGGACCTGCACTACCCCCAGGCATCTTCTGAGACATCAATTTGGATACAAGTTGTTTATCTGGGAGGTGATCCCAAGAAGCCCAGATGGAGAGTGGGGAATTACGACAGAGAGTGAGGAAGTCAATAAAAAGTATATTAATGAGTGGGTTACAGCTGTGGGCAACTGCAGCTCCATCCTGCTGGGGACTCAAGGACAGGCTGTAGAACACACATCTGGGTGGTACCACTGAGCGGAGATGAATCTGGTTTACTTTCTACTAAGCTCTGCCCTTGATTGTGCATTGGTCCTGGGGTGTTAACACCTTGGCACTTCCAGCCTATGGGGCAGTATAGCTGGAAAAGCCCTCAGGCAGAGAGACACCCAGAGCCATCAGCATTGGAACGCCACAGGGACCTCTGGGAATAGAGGCAGGGCACTGGTGATGACCTGTCACATTATCCAAGAACAGCATTGGTTAACTGGCCTCCTCTAGTCCCAGCAGTTAAAAATTTTGCACTCGTTCAGTCTTGTATCAATAAATGAGCAGTTTTCTTGCCTGGGCTAACAAATTACATTTTTCCTGCTTTTGGAACCAGCTGCTACATATCTCCCCACTGCCTCGGTGGAAAATTGTCCTGTCAGCAGTATCACAATGTGCTTTCTTCATCAAAGGTCATTGCCAATTATTTCATAAAAAACTGAAGCTTCAGTAATTACCTGATTTTTATCTTTTTTTAAAAGGTAGGTCATTTTTATTTCATCACTGTCACCTTATCGCCTATCTGCCCATGAAAAGGCATGCAATAAAACCAGCAACTTTGCCTTAGCCTTTTGTTATTGCTCCATATTTCATTTGTCATTTTATCTCCTGTTCTGGAGAAGATCATAGCTGGTTAGTTAAAGTGCTGGATAAATGAACACAGGGAGATACAAGCAAACATATGCCCGAGATCTTCCCCAGTTCTTCGGCTGGTCTGGATTCCTCATCCTAACAGCAGGAGATGATGAACACCACCAGAGGTGTCATAACCACTCTCAGCATAACTAGCTCCTAGAAGGAGGCCTGCATGATTATTAATAGTGATCGTTTCTTGCTGGACGCCCTAGCCTCAGCGTTCTACCTACTGATACCTCCTACAGGGACCGGGGCTGATTCTTCTGCTCCATGTTGCCTCGACTGGGTACTCTGAGTAGGAATTCACCTCTTCTGTCTCAGCTCTCGAAACATTTTGTGGTGGTTCTTTTATACCACTTGGCACTTATGAATTTGTCTTCCTACCCAGATTAAGAATTTCTGGAGGCCCCAGACTGTGCCTTACTCTGCATCTTTCCTTTTCTCACAGCACTCAGTATGGTGTCTGCCATGTTTAGATGTTCAGTGAACATAATGAGTTTAACTGAATTGGAATTTGGAGGAAGAAAATCCTCCCTCGTCCCTTCCCTTAACCTGTTGCAATATTAGAATGTGTCATAGATGGATGTCTAGTGGCCTTTCTGGAAGTGTCACAGCACCCCTGCAGCAGACACATATCAACCAGGCCTGAAATTTACACTATGAAAGGCATTCATGTCCAAAGAAGCTTTTTGTAAAAAGAAGTTTAAAAAAAAGAACCAGAGAGTAGATAGTGTCTTAATTGCTACCCGTTAGTATTAGGTTGAACTATAGGAAATTACCATTGTTAAGGTCACAAATGGTGGTTCCTACCTAGTGTCTTAGCATGATTAGTAGATTTATGGGCAGGGGAAGATGTAGGAAATGGCATTTCCACAATTGTTGTGGAAAGAGGAAAGCCAAGAATACTGTTGAACGGAGACCGGCTGCTGTGGGGTTTGCAGGAAGGGGCCCCAGGAAAGTATGTTTATTTGGGGAAAGAGGGTGATAAAGATGAGATGGATACAAAGCAAAGTGAGTCTCCCCAAACCTTATAAAGTTGGCTCAGGCCACTTGTGTCACAGCGGGCCAGTGCTTCCAGAGGGTTGCTACACTAGATTATGTGAGGTACGCCCTGCTTTCGTTCTGTTTCTGTTTCTTAATATGGGCAGCTCAAGGGTGTACAGCCAAGAGGGAGAGTGGCTCTTCTCGAACAGGTACTTGTATCTACAAGTCCCTACTCAATGCAGGTAAGTTTCAGCCCCAATTAAATGCTGTCCATCCATGAATATTTGCTAGTTGGCATCATAAACCAAAACCAAAATCAGCACCTGCACCCTCTATTCACACATGGGGGTACCTTAAGCCATCTTCAAGAGAAAAGATCCCAAACTTTGCGGTCAGTTTATAAAAATGTAAAGTGTAACCAGAACCACAGATGCAATTGCCCCAGTGGGTCAAAACCCAACTGTCTGAGGCTTTACCTTTCGAATACTAATGAGCAGTAATGCTTGGAGACCTTGATGTGACCCTTGGTTCATGTAACTATCAGATATTCAGATGTTATAATGAGATCCTGCTGAGTGAGAGAGGAGGCATCAGCATTTATGTTTGGTACCAACAAAGGGTGCATTCTTTTAATGAGGTGAGGTGGGAAAGGAAGATGTGGGAATTACACACTGAAATAGGGTAGGGGAGAAATAGCACTTCTTTGTATTTTAGGAAGGTGCATCGCCCACAAATGGAATCTACAAGCCAGGGTATTTTCATGTTTGCTCTGAGAACTTGATCTTTCAGAGGTCCATTAAGCAATTTTCATGGATTTTTCTGTTCTCCCTTGTACCTACGTTGACAAGTGGAACTCTTCTATTCCATCATAACCAAGAAACAGAAAAGGTGTTAAGGGCCATTGGGTAATTCAGTAACTCATCGATGTGTGTTACATTTAAAGGTATAGGATGGTATAGCAGCAAAAAAGTGAATTCTAGATTCAGCTCTCACACTAGTGGTGAGAATTCAGATAAATTCCTTAACTCTTGGAGCCTGGACTTTTCTCATCTGTAAAATTACAATGGATTTGATGATTTCTATGTCCCATCCAATTGTACAATTCTATCGTTCTATTATAGATTAGGTTGCTATTATTGTTTAATATAGCTATTGTCACCTTGTGAATGGAGGTAGGCATTTGTAAAGAAAATATTGGCCAAGCAATAACCAAATAATTTATCCTTTTGGTCTCCTGTGTTCCTACTTTTGTCCCTCCATTGCTCTTCAAAATGCATGGAAGTGAATCAGCAGGAATGTAGGAGCCCTCATCCTTAAAAGCCACCTCTATTTTTACTTTATGAAAACAAGAAAAGGAAAAAGAAAGGGGCAACATATAGGCATGGCATAATAGAGCAAAAGGATAAGATCATTAACTGGGGGAAATGAGCCATAGTTCCCTAAGCTTTAATAAAGACTTGGAGAAGAAAATAGCCCCAAAGAAAGTTTTTTCCCACTAGAAGAGTGTTGACTTTTCCTGTCTTTGTATTCTTTCACTGCACTCTATTAGAACTGATTCAGAGAAAGGACTGCACCTAGAGTACATAATAAACATCTCCAGGAGAGGTGGGGAGGATGGGCAGAAGCAGGAAGGAGATGAAGGAAAATCAATTGCTCGGTGCTGACAACTTCTTCTTGTAATGACAGTATTCTGTCACATTGCATTAGCTGCACTTTTCAATGGTATGTGTTTTTGCTAACAGGCTGTAAAACTGTAATCATATGAGCACTGAATACATTGTATTAGTGGGAATGATTCAACGGGATGTGCGCTTTATTATACCAGTATGGTGTATAATGTGTTGCTTACCGAAGTGAGACTTATCATTTTAGTGAAGGAATATTTATTATTTGTTTGTTGTAGCATTGGTGCCTTCCAGGGAAACCTGCCTGATTCTGCTGGGATTGGGGAGAGGTAAGATTTTTCTCCTACTCTTCCTTCTCTCCCCACTCCACAGATCCAAGCAGCATGACCCTGAAATTGGGATAAAAAATCACTTGGAGTACCACGTTCCCAACCATCTGAGAAAGCAATAGCTCTGCCTGGATTTCCAAACAGCATTTGTAAAGCTAATGGGATTGTTGCTGCAAAGCATCTTCTGCACAGAGAGTTGAAGGAACAAAAGGGGAGGAATTTCACATGTGTATGGGAGTGACTATGGATTGAACAGATCCTTTGGGGAAAGGATATGCTGAGAAAGATGGGTTAGAATTAGGGGGAAAGGGGGATGAAAGGGGGAAGCAGGATCCTTGAGCATGGATTTCTTGGTTTTAAAGAATTTTGCAGGAAATTAACCCTTTCCACCTAGAGCTGGAGTGTATTTGTAGCCTTTCTAGTAGAGTTTCCATGATTACCTTGCTCTGAACTCTTGTAGTGCGAATTGTCCATCCACTTAATGGTCGTTGATTACACATCGAATGGAGTGTTGTGTGTGTGTATGTGTGTGCGTGTGCATGTGTGTGTGTGTTTGCCACCTCGATTCATAAGGATTGTGCCTTGGATGGCATTCCTGTTCTTCATGGCACAGTGTCCTGAGGTGTTCAACAAGCTGCTCTTGCTTGACTGACCTCAACTAAAATTGACACCTGGACCCGTCCTTGTATCCTTTTGGTAGGGCTGCTGTAACAAAGTACCACAAGTTGATGACTTCAACAACAGAAAGGTGTTTTCTCACACTTCTGGAGGCCGGAAGTCCAAGATCAAGGTGTCGGCAGGGTTGGTTCCTATTGAGGACACTTCCATGCCTCTCTCCTAGCTGCTGGTGGTTGCTTGAAATCTTTGGATTCTTAGGTTTTTAAGTGCATCGCTCTGCCCTCTACTTTCCTATTTACGTGATGTATGTGTTTCCCTATGGCATTAGTGGGGACGATTCAAGGGGATGAGTGCTTTATCATACCAGTATGGTGCAGAATGTGTTGCTTCCCGAAGTAAGACTTCCAGCCCTCCCTCAAGGCCTGGGCCTCTTAGTGAAAGACCCTACATGTGTGGCTGTGTCTAAATTTCCCCATTTTATAATTATACCAGTCATATTTGATTATGGGGGCAGTATGACCTTATCTTAACTACTTATATCTGCAGTGACCCTATTTCCAAATCCGTTCACATTCTGAGGTACTGGGGGTTAGGACTCCAACAAATAAATTGTGAGGGGGACACAATTGAACTCATAACAGTACTCCACCTCCAAGAATTGTTTATAATGCACACTTTGAGACTGGTACAAATTTCCCATCTAAATCTAGCGATGCCCATCAATTGACAGTAGCCTCTGCAATCAGGAGTAAACCCAACACTGCCACTCACCACGCAGCAAGCATTGTTTCAGGTGCGTTAAATGCATTAGTTTATTTAATACTCAATATCACTATGAGGTAGTTTTTATTCATATCCTCCTTTTACAGATGAGGAGATTGAGGCACAAAGGGATTAAGTAAATTGTCCCAAATGACACAGTGGATTCGGGTTTCAAACCTGCATAATTTGGCTCATGAATTTCTGCATTTAACCACTATTTTTTTTATAGCCTCTCCAAATTAGACAGAATCTGGGTGGCCCCTTATATAAATGCTTCCTCTCTTTATATAATATTTGTATTTATTTTTTCTGACTATGGCTTTTTAATACAACACATGAACGTTATAAAGCACTTAGACTTTAGGTCAGATGATGCAAGTGAGCCTCAATTTGCACTTCCCAGTGGCCCAGCAGATAGTGCCATCCTTTTAAATGGATATTTCATTGAAGACTCATCAGGGAGGTGTTCTGGGACTTGAGCACAGGCTGGTAAGTAAGGACAGGCTGGTAAGAGGAAATAAAGACGCAGATGGGTAGGGATAGCATGGTGTTGGTTTGCGCTCCAAGTTACACTTCCTCAAAGTCATGTGGTGACTTTGACCAGTATCTGGGCTCTAGTCCAAGAATGAAGTGGATCCAGTCTGGTGGGTAGAGAATGCCAGCAGGTGTCTGCAGGCAGGGGTGGCATTTGGAGGCAAAATAATGGAGGATCTTGGTTCCTGTGGTTAGTGACTTAGAGTGAGAGCCCATCTAGTGGTAGAGGTTATGGACATAGGAGTCCAGCTCCCAGCAGAGGGTCTGGCCAAGATGACTGAGGGGAAATAACATATATTGAGACCCTGTTGGACCTTCCAAAAATCACTGTGAGGATTTATTATTATTTCCATTTCAAAACTGGGCCTTAGATGCTTCCTAATCTACCCTTGTACTCATAGCTAGCAAAGGACTGAGCTAGAATTTGACCCCTGTGCTGTCTAGACCAAAAGCCTGAACTCTTTCACTGTACCGCATGATCTGTTAGGTTTACACAGGGGAAATTAAATGGAACTGAGGCTACGGGCTGCAGATCCTTGGTGTCTAGTGATGAGTGGGGCTGGGGGAAGAAAGAACCAATACTGCAAACACAGACAGTAGACAGAATTCCCTCATACATGTACACTCACTTATATTCTGACCACTTATGTGTGTTGGCCAGGTAACCAAAGTGATGGATTTAGTGAGGTCTAAGTGGGGATCAAGTCAGCATTATCCCAAGGGAAGGTTTCCTTTCTGAACTTGAAGGTATTTAAAACCTCCCACTTTGGTCTCTATTACTGCTTAACACTGTCAGCCTTAGGTATCCATGTGGGTTTCACTTCCACAGATTCAACCAGCTGAATCCAAGTGCTTCAGGCCCTGAGGACATTATAATTTACTTTAAAGTAATTAAAAATGGGCTATAATATGCTTTGATTTATGCTTTTTGTATTGCCTCGTATTGAATTGTACTGAAATCCATTTATGTATTCACACACAATTATATATATTTGCTGCATAAAGTTTCTCTTGATTTTGTAATTTTCCAACACCTTCCTTTTCTGAAAAAACAGCAGGTATTTTTTGTACACCTACTTATTATGTGATAGGTATTGATAAAAATTCAATTAAACAATCAAGTTAAGAAGAAAAAAGGGGGAATTTTATTCACGCCAAACTGAGGATTATAACCCAGGAGATAAGATTCTCAGAAAGCTCTGAGGACTGTTCCACCTGTTAGAAGTTGAAGACACAGTCATATACATTTTTGAGACAAAGGATTGTACGTGAAAGCAACATACTGACATGACATTTAACATAAAGTTCCCCAAAGGACCCATAGTCCAGGTAAGCACGTACAAAGCCAGCAGCAAGTCACCGTGATCCTGTACAGAGCTGGGGAAGAAGGCATTCTCTTAAGAAGTTACATTGCTGGCGTCAGAAGAAAGAAAACAATTGATCTTTACGGTGGAGCAGGCACTCCCATCTCTGAGGAGCTCTGGTTAATGTGTGATGCAGATGCACACTGCACATTAAGGAGGGAAGGAGAAGGCCCAAACAAACAGAGAGAGAATTTTATGTTTAATTTTTCTTGTCCCACCTTAAAACACAAATTTTATTTCGTCATAGGTTCTGTGGGTGAACCAGAAGCACAAAAGACAAGGTTCTGACCTCCTATGATTTATGCTTTTTTTTTACAGAATATATTTTTAAAATCTTTATTGGAATATAGTTGATTTCCAATGTGTTAGTTTCTGCTATACCGCAAAGTGAATCAGTTATCATATACATATATCCACTCTTTTTTAGATTCTTTTCCCATATAGGCCATTACCGAGTATTGAGTAGAGTTCCCTGTGTCCTTATTAGTTATCTATTTTATATATAGTAGTGTGTATACGTCAATCCCAATCTCCTAATTTATCCCTCCCCCGCTCCCTTACCCCCTGGTAACCATAAATTTGTTTTCTACATCTGTAACTCTGTTTCTGTTTTGTAGATAAGTTCATTAGTACCCCTTTTTAGATTCCACATATAAGCAATATCATATGATATTTGTATTTCCCTGCCATGACGTATACTTTTAGAAGTCATTGACATGTGAAAGTTAAGTATCAGTGGAAGAGATAAACAGAAGTACCGCATGGTGATTCTAGAGAGGTCTACAAAGGAGTTAGGAATGGTATGAACAATATATGCTCCAAGAACTCAGGGGAGGGGTTCCTGTGGTGAGTTGGGCTGTTCTGGGAAGAGATCAAACTGGAAAATGGAGCAGAGAGAAGGCCAAACTTGAGTGTGATGAAGACTTTATTCCCCACACTCAAATTTTCCCTGGGGGATTTTGAACTGACATTGAAATGGAGAAACACTTTAGGATGATGATATTTTTTACCATCCCTTGAGCTTTTTGTGAATTTTTTTTCCTGAAGTAGAATCCTCTGGTTTCATGGGTGATGAGTCCATCTTTATGTGGGTTCTCTTTGGGCTCAGTGGTGCCTCCAGGGGAAGGGCCTGCAGTAGCTATTAGATCTCTGCTTCGAGTTCTCTACTTCACCAGCTCACTGTGGTACTCTTTCCATCCACCAAAAATGGGGCTCTCAGCAGAGCAGAGACAGAGGAAGAGCTGTGAGGTCAGGCAGGTTTGGCAAGGCTTCCACTTCATGACAAACTGACAGTGTCTAGAAATAAGCTAATTTTGTAATCAGCCTGTTTTGAAGCCATTATTTATGTTTATAATAAGAACAATGGTATTTTAATGATCTACATAGCATTTAATTATAATTCAGTTATCTGATGTAAGTAATTTCAGTACCCCTTAATATAACAAATCTCCAGTGTGAATTATCTAGCTAATAAGAGATGACAGTTGGTCGTTACTCTGTGAACCTCACCATCTTTCACTAGAACTTGCTGTGATACATTAAATAAACCATCCTTCCATGTGGGAAACTCCCTAGGTGGCCCTCAAGGGAAATGCAGGCACTGAGCTCCCTAGGTCCAGACAAATGGTGACATCTTTGGCATAAAGATGAGGCTGCCAGAGACAGCTGATTGCTGTGTGTGATGTGAGGCTCTTGACTCTTATTACCTAATTATGAAGGCTGGAAAGCTCAGGTTAGGACAGAGCAATAATGAAGTCACGGTCACAGATTCTGTCCTGTGTAGGGTTAGTCTTACTTTATTCTTGATCCTGAAGAGTCATTTTTTAAAGTGGTAAATTGCTCAAAAGAAATAGGCACTGACAGTTGGACTATAAAAATCACAGTTTGTAAAGAAAGGAAGTCGTATTATGGGGAAATGTCTTTCAAAAAAAATTATCTGGGATTTCTGGACAAAAGGATACAGATCAGCTCTTTTGGCAGCAAGAGCAATGTCTGCTGATGCTTTTCTGTGTGTGTAACCATTGATCCCACGTTTCCTTGACCCCATTTGGGCATGGAATCCCCAGAGCTGGCTCTACTCACATCTTCCTTGGAAGTATGCAGCCTTGTTTGGGATTGATAGGAAAAAATAGACATGCGGAAACTCAGGAGAGCCTCACATGACTGTGCCCCAGGTAAACTCCTGTGGGCCCACTTGGCATCTTGAAGCCCTATCAAGGGAAATTGTACTTGGTGGAGTATCTACACAAGCTTAATTATAAAATGACAATATCACTCCAAGTTGAAAAGAAAATTGGAATGGAAATAGGGTCTAATGATCAGAAATCTGAACATTAAGACCACTGGAGATTTTTTTTTGAATCTGCACTTGGCCATGGAGCTGAGGTGTCCAGAGCAGCCATTTCACTGGAGGAACTCTAGTCTGAAGGGCCAGCCGGGTGCAAGGCCTCTGCATGTGGCATCCTGTCAGCAAGTGAAACTAGAGGAAGCACAAAGAAAAACAGAGGGAAAAAAAAAGGAGGAACCAAGATGGCAGAGTAGAAGGACATGCTCTCACTCCCTCTTGCGAGAACACTAGAATCACAACTAGCTGCTGGACAATCATCGACAGGAAGATACTGGAACTCACCAAAAAAATATCCCACATCCAAAGACAAAGGAGAAGCCACAATGAGACAGTAAGAGGGGTGCAATCACAGTAAAATCAAATCCCTTAACTGCTGGGTGGGTGACTCACAGACTGGAGAACACTTATACCACAGAAGTCCACCTTCTGGAGTGAAGGTTCTGAGCCCCATGTCAGGCTTCCCAACCTGGGGGTCCAGCAATGGGAGAAGGAATTCTGAGAGAATCAGACTTTGAAGCCTAGTGGGAACTGATTGCAGGACTTCGACAGGACTGGGGGAAACAGAGACTCCACTCTTGGAGGGCACACAAAAAGTAGTGTGCATATCGGGACCCAGGGAAGGAGCAGTGACCCCAGGGGAGACTGAACCAGACCTACCTGCTAGTGTTGGAGGGTCTCCTGCAGAGGTAGGGGGTGGCTGTGGCTCACCGTGGGGACAAGGACACTGGCAGCAGAAGTTCTGGGAAGTAATCCTTGGAGTGAGCCCTCCCAGAGTCTGTCATTAGCCCCACCAAAGAGCCCAGGTAGGCTCCAGTGTTGGGTTGCCTCAGGCCAAACAACCAACAGGGAGGGAACCCAGCCCCACCCATCAACAGTCAAGGGGATTAGAGTTTTACTGAGCTCTGCCCACCAGGGCAACAGTCAGCTCTACCCAACACCAGTCCCTCCCATCAGGAAACTTACACAAGCCTCTTAGATAGCCTCATCCACCAGAGGGCAGACAGCAGAAGCAAGAAGAACTACAATCCTGGAGCCTGTGGAACAAAAACCACATTCACAGAAAGATAGACAAGGTGAAAAGGCAGAGGGCTATGTACCAGATAAAAGAACAAGACAAAACCCCAGAAAAACTAAATGAAACGGAGATAGGCAACCTTCCAGAAAAAGAATTCAGAATAATGATAGTGAAGATGATCCAGGACCTCGGAAAAAGAATGGAGGCAAAGATCAAGAAGATGCAAGAAATGTTTAACAAAGACCTAGAAGAATGAAAGAACAAACAGAGATGAACAATACAATAACTGAAATGAAAACTACACTAGAAGGAATCAATAGCAGAATAACTGAGGCAGAAGAATGGATAAGTGCCCTGGAAGACAGAATGGTGGAATTCACTGCTGCAGAACAGAATAAAGAAAAAACAATGAAAAGAAATGAAGACAGCCTAAGAGACCTCTGGGACAACATTAAATGCAACAACATTCACATTATAGGGGTCCCAGAAGGAGAAGAGAGAGAGAAAGGACCAGAGAAAATATTTGAAGAGATTATAGTCAGAAATTTCCCTAACATGGGAAAGGAAATAGCCACCCAAGTGCAGGAAGCCCAGTGAGTCCCATACAGGATAAACCCAAGGAGAAACACACCAAGACACATAGTAATCAAATTGGCAAAAATTAAAGACAAATAAAAATTATTGAAAGCAGCAAGGGAAAAACAACAAATAACATACAAGGGAACTCCCATAAAGTTAACAGTTGATTTCTCAGCAGAAACTCTACAAGCCAGAAGGAAGTGGCGTGATATACTTAAAGTGATGAAAGGGAAGAACCTACAACTAAGATTACTCTCCCTGGCAAGGATTTCATTCAGATTTGATGGAGAAATCAAAGGCTTTACAGAGAAGCAAAAGCTAAGAGAATTCAGCACCACCAAACCAGCTCTACAATGAATGCTAAAGGAACTTCTCTAAGTGGGAAACACAAGAGAAGAAAAGGACCTACAAAAACAAACCCAAAACAATTAAGAAAATGGTCATAGGAACATACATATCGATAATTACCTTAAACATGAATGGATTAAATGCTCCAGCCAAAAGACACAGGCTTGCTAAATGGATACAAAAACAAGACCCATATATATGCTGTCTACAAGAGACCCACATCAGACCTAGGGACACATACAGACTGAAAGTGAGGGGATGGAAAAAGATATTCCATGCAAGTGGAAATCAAAAGAAAGCTGGAGTAGCTATACTCATATCAGATAAAATTGACTTTAAAGTAAAGAATGTGACAAGAGGCAAGGAAGGACACTACATAATGATCAAAGGATCAATCGAAGAAGAAGATATAACAATTATAAATATATATGCACCCAACATAGGAGCACCTCAATACATAAGGCAACTGCTAACAGCTATAAAAGAGGAAATCGACAGTAACACAATAATAGTGGGGGACTTGAACACCTCACTTACACCAATGGACAGATCATCCAAACAGAAAATTAATAAGGGAACACAAGCTTTAAATGACACAATAGACCAGATAGATTTAATTGATATTTATAGGACATTCCATCCCCAAACAGCAGATTACACTTTCTTCTCAAGTGCACACGGAATATTCTCCAGGACAGATCACATCTTGGGTCACAAATCAAGCCTCAGTAAATTTAAGAAAATTGAAATCAGGGGCTTCCCTGGTGGTGCAGTGGTTGAGAGTCCAACCGCCAATGCAGGGGACATGGGTTCGTGCCCCAGTCCGGGAAGATCCCACATGCCGTGGAGCAGCTAGGCCCATGAGCCATGGTCACTGAGCCTACGCATCCGGATCCTGTACTCCGCAACAGGAGAGGCCACAACAGTGAGAGGTGTGTGTACCGCAAAAATAAAAATAAAAAATCTTCCAACAAACAAAAGTCCAGGACCAGATGGCTTCACAGGTGAATTCTATCAAACATTTAGAGAAGAGCTAACACCCATCCTTCTCAAACTCTTCCAAAAAACTGCAGAGGAAGGAACACTCCCAAACTCATTCTATGAGGCCACCATTACACTGATACCAAAACCAGACAAAGATACTACAAAAAATGAAAATTACAGACCAATATCACTGATGAATATAGATGCAAAAATCCTCAACAAAATACTAGCAAAGAGAATCCAACAACACATTAAAAGGATCATACACTATGATCAACTGGGATTTATCCCAGGGATGCAAGGATTCTTCAACATATGCAAATCAATCAATGTGATACACCATATTAACAAATTGGAGAATAAAAACCATATGATCATCTCAATAGATGCAGAAAAAGCTTTTGGCAAAACTCAACACCCATTTATGATAAAAACTCTCCAGAAAGTGGGCATAGAGGGAACCTACCTCAACATAATAAAGGCCATATATGACAAACCCACAGCAAACATCATTCTCAATGGTGAAAAACTGAAAGCATTACCTCTAAGATCAGGAACAAGACAAGGATGTCCACTCTCACCACTATTATTCAGCATAGTCTTGGAAGTCCTAGCCGCAGCAATCAGAGAAGAGAAAGAAATAAAAGGAATACAAATTGGAAAAGAAGAAGTAAAACTGTCACGGTTTGCAGATGACATGATACTATACATAGAGAATCCTAAAAATGCCACCAGAAAACTACTAGAGCTAATCAATGAATTTGGTAAAATTGCAGGATACAAAATTAATGCACAGAAATCTCTTGCATTCCTATACACTAATGATGAAAAATCTGAAAGAGAAATTAAGGAAACACTCCCATTTACCATTGCAACAAAAAGAATAAAATACCTAGGAATAAACCTACCTAATGAGACAAAAGACCTGTATGCAGAAAACTGTAAGACACTGATGAAAGAAATTAAAGATGATACCAACAGATGGAGAGATATACCATGTTCTTGGATTGGAAGAATCAATACTGTGAAAATGACTATACTATCCAAAGCAACCTACAGAGTCAGTGCAATCCCTATCAAAGTACCAATGGCATTTTTTATGGAACTAGAACAAATAATCTTAAAGTTTGTATGGAGACACAAAAGACCCCGAATAGCCAAAGCAGTCTTGAGGGAAAAAAAGCAAGCTGGAGGAATCAGATTCCCTGACTTCAGACTATACTACAAAGCTACAGTAAACAAGACAATATGGTACTGGCACAAAAACAGAAACATAGATCAATGGAACAGGATAGAAATCCCAGAGATAAACCCAAGCACCTATGGTCAACTAATCTATGACAAAGGAGGCAAAGATATACAATGGAGAAAAGACAGCCTCTTCAATAAGTGGTGCTGGGAAAACTGGACAGGTACATGTAAAAGAATGAAATTAGAACACTCCCTAACACCATACACAAAAATAAACTCAAAATAGATTCGAGACCTAAATGTAAGACCAGACAGTATAAAACTCTTAGAGGAAAACATAGGAAGAACACTCTTTGACATAAATCACAGCAAGATCTTTTTTGATCCACCTCCTAGAGTACTGGAAATAAAAACAAAAATAAACAAATGGGACCTAATGAAACTTCAAAGCTTTTGCACAGCAAAGGAAACCATAAACAAGACCAAAAGACAACCCTCAGAATGGGAGAAAATATTTGCAAATGAATCAACGGACAAAGGATTAATCTCCAAAATATATAAACAGCTCATGCTGCTCAATATTAAAGAAATAAACAACCCAGTCCAAAAATGGGCAAAAGACCTAAATAGACATTTCTCCAAAGAAGACATACAGATGGCCAAGAAGCACATGAAAAGCTGCTCAACATCACTAATCATTAGAGAAATGCAAATCAAAACTACAATGAGCTATCACCTCACATCAGTTAGAATGGGCATCATCAGAAAATCTACAAACAACAAATGCTGGAGAGGGTGTGGAGAAAAGGGAACCCTCCTGCACTGTTGGTGGGAATGTAAATTGATACAGCCACTATGGAGAACAGTATGGAGGCTCCTTAAAAAACTAAAATAGAATTTCCATATGATCCAGCAATCCCACTAGTGGGCATATACCCAGAGAAAACCATAATTCAAAAAGACACATGCACCCCAATGTTCATTGCAGCACTATTTACAATAGCCAAGTCATGGAAGCAACCTAAATGCCCATAGACAGACAAATGGATAAAGAAGTTGTGGTACATATATACAATGGAATATTACTCAGCCATAAAAAGGAATGACATTGGGTCATTTGTTGAGATATGGATGGATCTAGAGACTGTAATACAGAGTGAAGTAAGTCAGAAAGAGAAAAACAAATATCGTGTATTAACGCATGTATGTGGAACCTAGAAAAATGGTACAGATGAACTGGTTTGCAGGGCAGAATTTGAGACACAGATATAGAGAACAAACATATGGACACCAAGGGGGGAAAACCCCACAGGGGTGGGGATGGTGGTGTGCTGAATTGGGCGATTGGGATTGACATGTATACACTGATTTGTATAAAATTGATGACTAATAAGAACCTGCTGTATAAAAAAAAAAAACACTTAGTAAAAACTGATATATACATTAAAAACAAACAAACAAAAAAAGACCACTGGAGTCCTAGGTCCAAATCCTTTCCCTTCATATTTGTTTCATTGACTCAATGAGCATTTTCTTTACAGATACTGTCTGTAAAACATTTCACATAATAACAAATAGTATCTTCTCCACATAATAACAAAATATCAAGGAATGTGAATTAATGAATGTGTGACTTACCTGTCAAATATATGCTGAGGTCATTTAGATTTCTACTCCAAAGTATATCTGAAATAGAATGATTTTTCTCTATATGCATTGCCATCACCCTGGTTTAAGCCATTAATGAATATCTCTTAAGTTCTAGCACTTAATTGGTCTCCCAATAATTCAGCTATTCTCCCATTTACTCACTAGGCTTCAGCAACATTGTTTTCCAGTTCTTTGAACTCTTAAGCAAAACAAAATAATAGAAAACAAAAAATTAAATCAAAACAAGTCATTCCCTAAAACCTCTGAGAACTCTGATCACACTGTCTGCTTGTCCTTCATAGCCTTTCATATACATATATATCATGATGTTTTACTTCATGTCAGTTTCCCCTCTAGATTATTATTAATTTAAAAAATTTTTATTGGGGTATATTTGATATTACTCAGCCATGAAAAACGAACGAAATAATGCTGTTTGCAGCAACATGGATGGACCCAGGGATTGTTATATGGGAAAAGAATCCCTTCTGGATTATAAGTTCCATGAAGGCAGAGACTGACTGCTTTGCTCAGCACAATACACCAGTACCAGGATAGTGACTACCTGAAGGTAGGATACTCAATTATTTTTTTGTGGATAGAATATAGATTTCATCCGTGAGTCTTAGTTTTTCCTCTCCTGGGAGAGACCTAATAGTCTAATTCTTCTTCCTCACGACAACTGTTTAGAGGATTGAAGGCTGCCTTTATTCACCACTCTATCTGCTGTAAGTTTGTATCTACAAGTTATTTACCTAGTGTTTCTGGAATACTTTTGATCACTTTGCCATTTTGGCCTGTATCTTGTAAATACAGTCTAGTTTGTGTTTTGCTATTTAAACGTAGTACCCAGAGATGAATGTGATTTCCCACCTGTGGTCTGACTGGTATACCCCTGAGCAGGACCAGCACCTTCTTCAGATGTTATATCTCCATTAACACAGCCTAAGCCTGCATCAATTCCTATGCAACTTCATCAGCTTGCTGCTGACTCTCGAGTCCACAATCAAGGAAAACGCTTAAATTTCTTTATTCAATATGCTCTTAGGATGCCATGTGGGTGTTTTGGACCCACTTCCAAAACTTTGCATTTATTCTTATAAAATATAATAATTTTACCTTGCTCGTTCCTAATTCTCTCATCCATCAAAATCATTATCTTTCTTGAATCCACGTTATCTGCAAAACCTGTATCTTCATTCACTTAATTTTTTATTGAACACCTACTCTCTGCCAAACTATGTATTAAGTGTGGCGCTTTATAAGGTGGACGTGATAGCTACTTTCACAGGCATACAGTCTAGTCATGACAAGAGTTTTGAATGCTTCAATGAAGACACAACCTTATGGCAGTCATTTGGAATCCCTTCTAGGTACCTATCAATTAATTAAGCAGAATTTTCTAGATATTTAGTCAACCAATTAATAACCCATCTAACATATTGTTGTTTGGCTCATTACCAACAATCTGGGTGTAAACTCTTTCAGGGCATCATTCCATGTACCATACTTCTTTGTGTCCTCACTGCACTCACATCCAAGTCTCTTTTCATTAAGACCATCTTTGCCCACTGTATATAAAATAGCATTGAATGCCTCCCAACTCCTGCCCCTCCTGTTCCCTTTGCCTGTTTTATATTTTCTTCATAGTACTTATCACTTGCTGCTATATCACATAGTTTGATTATTTATTTTTTAAATTTTTTGTCCCTTGCCCCCCCCCCCATTATAATATAATCTCTGTGAAGGCAGGAACTTTTTCTGTATTGTTCACTGCTATAATCCCAGTGAGAAGAACAGGACCTGACACACAGTAGGCAGTCAGTCAATATTTGTTAAATGAAATTGACATAAATTAGCAAAAATCTTTCATCACAGTGTGGTAAAAGTCTCCTGTATCAGTCAGGGTTCTGGCAGGAAATAGATGGCATATTCAGACTTGGTATTTGTGGAGAGTTTAATCAAGAAAATATTTACGAAGGTGTGGGAAGGGTTTGGGGAAGTCAAAGAGGGATATTGCAGTATTCTGGGGCAACAGCACAGAGACATTGGGTCCCCCAGGCCTGAAGGGAGAAGCAGAGGAGCAGCTGTGGAGAACTCAGAGAGGGTGGCTATAAGGAGAGGGCCTCCAACAGGGATTGTAACCTATAGTAGAGGGAGGCATCCAACTTTCATGCTTGGGGATGAGACGGGAAATACATACTCTGAACTCACTCTCTTTCTAGCCTCTGTCTCCTGCTGGGAACTGCCACTGGCCAAATTCCCATTGCTATCAGGCAAGAGAGCCCAATAATGCAGTTCTCAAGGTTCAGCCTCTCAAGGCATAGGGCAGGGTGGGAAATGGTGGAGAGACTAACAGGAAGTATCCGGAACCCATCTTATGAGCTGTTGCCATTTAGTCACAAAGTTGCCCAAAGGGCATGGGGAGATCTGGTTAACTAGAGTATAAAGGGAAGCTGCTGTGGTGTGATTGAGAGAGAGAAAGGTTATGGAGGGGTTATGTGGAGTCAAGCAGCCCTGGGGGCAGGGAAGGGAGAAATCTTCCTCTCTCAAGAAAGGAGGTGAGTTTCTGAAAGTGGAAGCTAGAGCTGGAGAGAGGTGCATTCATGAGTAAAGCGTAGTGTCAAGCTGAGATGCTGACGGTCTTCATGCATTCTACTGTGAAAGTCCCTTGGACATCCATGATGTTGGAGAGGGTATTCTACCCTTGCAGGAGGAGTCTTAGAAAGCTGCACAAACAGTAGGACCTCACACCCCAATATATTAGAAATAACAATGTAGGAGCTGGGAGGTATCCAGGTGAAGAACGTTGTTTATGGTATATGTCTAGCAATTGCTCCCTCCTCCATCTTTGAGGAAATTAAGATTGGTTTGGGGGCGTGAATCTGTACATTACAAGAATTTAGAAAAGGGTGAGACACTGTTTCAACTCTCTGATTCCTAGAATGAGCGTGACTTCTGAGAAATTTTCTTTGCATTAGTATTCAAACCACACTGAGAAGATGCCAAGATTGTAGGGAATAACAGGAGAGTTCAGCATCCAGGATTCTGGCTGTTGTTGACCGTTTTAAGCTGCAACTGTGGGTCCCAAGCTGGTACTCCAATTCCCTGCCTGCTGGGAGTGCCCTGCAGGGTCATCACCCTTCCTTCACCCCAGCCACCTGCCAGTTGGCATTCAACAGTAAATTGGGGTCAGAGTGGTGCACCTTCCTTCTGGGTGAAAGAAGAGGGCTGCAAAATGTCCCGGGAGCCACCCCTAGTGCCAGACATGCAAGCTAAACTGGCAGAGTGGAAACAAGCTGAAAACTAATGCAAACGTGGGTGTGCAAGAGAGAGCACACAGAGCTGGGGAAATGGCACTCTTCATGTCTGCTTGGTCGAGGAGTCACTGTGCTTTTTGAACCTGGGGCAGAGTGGCAGGACTAGCTGTTCAGAAATGTCAACCCTGACATGAGGGTGGAGACTTGGGTGGAGTGGGGGAGTACTTCTGTAGTGGAAAAACACACAGCACCCATCAACAATCTGTAAAGGCCGTGGAGAGCTTATGCTTCAAACGATAAAAAGGAGAAGAGGAGGAACAAAATTCTGAGGAAGAATAGAGTTTGCGTAAGGCATGGTGGCAATCACCCAGATGGTGGCTGAGGAAGGAGAGAGCTGGGGAAGACAGGATGCCATTAGGACATCGCAAACAGCAGTGAGGTCTTCCAGGTGAGAGAAACCTGGAAATCCAGTGAGAAGGGCTCCTTAACTGTAAGATAAAGTCTAAACAGTGTAGCCTGGGTGGTCACATACATTTCCATGGTTCCCTCAAGACTTCCATGTGAGCTTATGACTCCCAAGTCAGAGTGATGGAAGCTGATGATTTCCATCCCAGATTTCAATCCTGAGGTTTCAGACTTTTTTTTTTTTTTACTCAACTGGTCATTAGCATCTGGATGCCCAGTAAGTACTTCAAATTCAAACCATCCAAAATGGAAATCAACATCCTCATTCCCACAAGCACCATCTTCCTTCATTTCTTTTAACTGTATTACATTCCCTCAGGTTATACAAACCAGACCCTGAACCACCATTATTTCTCGCTTCCTTTCCCTATCTCTATCCAATTTGTCATTAGGTCCAGTTGACTTGACTACTTTCTCTCTTCTTCAACACAATTACCACATCTTTAGTTTAGATCTTCATCATTTCTTATCTGAGTCATGACATCCTCTTCCAAGAGTTCTGTTCTCCATGAGTCCAATTTCTATGATGGAGTCATAGTGATCTTTCTGAAATTTATAACAGATTATGTTGCTCCCCTGCTTAAGATTTGCCTCCACTGCTTCAGGATAAACTTCAGCTTACTCAGCATGGCTTATCAGCATTACCTAAAACATCACTTCCTCAGAGCAGCTTGCCCCATCTCTAGCATCGGCTAGGCTCCCCCATCTATATATTCTCATACATCCCTGTGACAGAGCCCGATCTGACTTACAAGTGGTGTTTCCCTTCTATTGAATAGAGTTTAGGCTGATAGGTGGCTCTCAATTCAGAAACTTCATTTCCCACCCCCTTGCATCTAGGTGGAACAATATGGTTCATTCCCACATTGAAATGAGAGCTCAAGGGATGTGTATCACATCCAGGAGGGGTTAAATATCAGGTGCATTATCTTCCAGGCTGTTCCTTTCCTCTCCCTGACTAGCTGGATGGAGAGAATTTAGAAAAAAAAAAAATACTTTGGGGAGGTCCTGGAGGGTAGATGGAGCCAGAAGAAAGGATTTGAATTCTTGAGTTACCCTTGGGAAGGAGTGCTGCTGATCTGCAGCTGTATTTGTGAGTAACAAATAAACTTTTGCTGTGATAAGCCATTGAAATTTGGGGATTGCTTGTTCCATCCACTCACATAAATTACATCTGTCTACTTCCTTATCAGTTATGATGGAACCTTAGTGTTCCTGCTTTTTCAAAAATCTGTCTTATCCACTAGATTACATTTTGATAGGACAGGGGCAATGTCTTTCTTGCTTACAACTACCGTATATTCACGATAAGCCACAAAATCGTCTTTAGGTAATAAAAGCTCACATATATAGTTCTTACTATATTCCCTTCCTTTTTGTTTAGCCTCCAGATACTTCCAGTAGGAGTCAAATGAAAGTCATGATGCTACGGGTTGTGAAGGGAAAGTCGTATCACCAAGTGCTGTTTAACGGACTTAAGTCGGGCCGTTCATTTGATGGGTATTTATTGAGTGTCTTTTAGAGCTATTATGAGCATAAAATATGGTAAAATGTGATATGCTTAGAAAATTACATGGAACTGCTCAATAGTATCAGTTAGTAGCAGAGTAGCAACTAATTACTTATTCTGTAAAATAGTACTGTAGGTGCAGTGGAGGCTGTAGCAGTGTGTATACACAGCATTCATGTGCCCATAGGATCTTGAAATTCTTAGTCTTTCCAGCCTTAACACTTACTCTGGCCCATGTAACTGAATGATTTGGTTTAGTTGAAGATATTTATAGGTCAAGTGTGAAGCTGGTTCTATGCTCCAGAGAAGTAACTTCTGCCTGTCCCTCTAAAAAGAAAAATGGAAGATCAGATGAGATGTGGTCTATTAAAATGCCTTGGTAACTGTGGGATGCTGCACAATACTGCTGGGTGGATGTGGGCAGTGTCCTGGCTACTTGGCCTGAGTGGAAGATGCTATCATTGCTAGTAGTTCTCCGGCTGGCCAGAATGCACGTGTCAAGGATTGTCTTCCCTTTTAAGCTGTCCCATTAATTGCTGTTTCCTGGGTATCTGATTTTGCACATAGAAATGAACGGTTACGTCTTCCAGTCTTAAGGCATCTGTTTTCCCTCCAGCTTGGGTAGACTCCCGTGACCCATAAGTACTTTCAATATCTTTCTTAAAGTCCTTTAATTACATTTTTACAATATGTTTTTAAATTACAAAAACCACACAGTACATAATTCCATTCCCCCCACCTCCACCACCTCCACAAAAAGAAAAGAGCTAGTCTATTACACATGAAGACTTTCTATTTAAATACCAAAGTCTTTTAAAATCTGATTCAGGAAAGTCAAGTCCGTGCTTGGTAATCTTGTATGCAGCATCTTCAGATGGAGGGATCACCGATTCCACACATGAGAGGAAATCAGATTGAGCCTGTGTTACTTAGAAAAATTGAAGACAAAGGGGCTTGGAACTTGGGTTATTCAGATAATTACCTATTTCCTGACATCACGTAATGCTTCAACTCTTTTGTGATTTTTTTTTCCAGCTCTGAAATTTGAACAAATTCATCCATTTAGATTTTTTTTCTATTTGATTCAGATATTTGCTCCCTGTCTGAGAAATTACATGCCAGCTTGCTTCCAGAAGCACCTTTCACAGCTGTTATAAATATCTGGGTAAAAGTAGGGGAGGATTAAATCGAAGATTGCAGTACCATTCCTCCCAGTGCCAAGGCAGTCTTGGAGGTTCAGATAATGATATCTCACATTTATAGTTTAGATCTTGAGCCCACTGAGCTAGGAGTGGATCCAACTTCTTATACCTTCTACAAAGCATTTAAAGACTTGGATGGCTATTTAGTGATAACATCTATTATTAATTAAATTATTCTTTATTGGAAAGTATTGTGATTTTTAAAATAACTTTATTCTTGGATCACACATGGGTGACTGGTAAATGTTCCTTGTAATTATCTAGCATATTTTCGTCATCTGAGTTTTGTAAGTCACAAGGTGCCAATGATTCTGCCCAAGGGTTCCTGTTTTGCAGACCAAAAATAAATTGTTTTGATTTCATGAGTAAGCAGGTAAAGCAGGGCGATCTGTGTGAGGTTTTCTGGTTACTGCTCTGAAAGTGGGTTTCCGTGAGAGGCAAGGTCGTTAAGTGTGAGGATGTGAGTCTCTGTGCCCTGGAGGTGGGCAGAGCGCACCCGAGAGATGCTGAAGCAGCCTTCCCATCCATCAACTGAGAGAGGATGAGGCACACGGGAGAGAGTATGGACCCTGCTGAAGAGGTAAAACAGCCCAGAAGGGGAACAAGGATAGCAGCTTGATATCTTGCTCTTTTTCAGCTTTTGTTAGGGCCAGTCTTGTGTAGAAAGGACAGCAAAACTGACATGTGTAGGAAGCTTGTTTGTGGTAATATCAGGACTGTAGCCCAGCTCTACTGGCCTCTAGACTTGAGTGACGTCTACCAGACACTACTGCCTGGTAGACTGGCTTCACTGTTTGATAGGGGAAATTAGCAGATCTAATTCCAAGAGGTTCTCAAG
Source organism: Orcinus orca (assembly GCF_937001465.1). Classification (NCBI taxonomy): domain Eukaryota; kingdom Metazoa; phylum Chordata; class Mammalia; order Artiodactyla; family Delphinidae; genus Orcinus; species Orcinus orca. The sequence goes on from NC_064573.1 coordinate 17,992,904, forward strand.
AGGCAGCGAAACTTTGCCTAATCATACAAAGTAAACTAACTCTTCCAAAACAAACGCATTTGTTCATTCTTTCATGCATTCAACATGTATTTATTGAACATCTACCATATGCCAGTCACTGCTCTGCATACTGTGAAATAGCTTTGACCATGAACGATTCAAGTCCTGCCCTCATGGAGGTTACATTCTGGTGGAGAAACATAAGGAATAAAGAAGTAGGCAAATATGTCAATAAAATAATTTCACAAGAAAGGTTACAAAGAAAATAAAAAATAAAACAGAGTAATGAAGGGGGTGGAGGTGGTAGATGAATATAGTGGTGGAAGGTGGAAAATAATTCAGGTGTTTCCACTTAATAATAAACAGATGCTACCTTCTAGAAAATGTCTGTAGGTTATAAAAGAAGCCATTCAAAGTAAACAGTAAGCTCAGGAGATAGAAACATCAATGAAGAAATTTAAAGATTTCTTTCCAGAATATTAAGTACTACTTTTCTATTGTTTTAAAAAATTAGCACTTTTATTTTAGAAGTAGCACGTTTGTTGAAAATAATTAGACCATATAGTAGACCGTGAAGAAGAAAATAAAATTACCCTAAAACCCACCCCTAAAATTTTAATATTTATCTTCCATTTGCTAGGCATATAAAGATATGATTTTTACATAATGCTAATTTGAAACCAGCTTTTATGAACTAGCAGCATGTCATGAACATCTTTTGACATTAATTAATGCATAACTGCATCATTGCTTATCCTGGCTGGGAGGTATTCCACTGAAGAAGTGTACTCAAATTTATGAAACCAAGTCCCTGTTTTTGAGCACTTGTTTCTAGCTGTTTACTTTTATAAACAAAGCTTAATGAATATCCTTGTATCTATATCTGTGCACATTTGTTTAATCATTTCTTTAGGGAAAATGCCTAACAGTGGAATTGCTAGGTCAGAAAGTCTGCAGTTTTATGTACAGGTTTTGAATTACATTGCACAAATTTCTATGAGAGAGGCTTTGTGAATTTACACCAGCAGTGGACAAATATTCTTTTCTCCACATATTGGCCAGTTCAGAATAGTAAGAAATACAGTAATAAGCAAAAAGAGGTGAACTGTTAATTTGTTTTTGTCTTATTGCTGGTGAGATTTATAATTTTTAAAACTTTTTACTGGCTTTTCACATGTTTTCCTTTTCACATGTCTTTTGCTAATTGTTAAAATTGTTAAAAGTGTCCATTTTTTCCCTTACTGACTTGCAAGACCTCTTTATGTAGCCATTTTTTTCAAGTGCGTACTATGTGGGAGGCACCTTTGCAGGATCTAGGAATAGATTGGTGAACAAGGAAATATTGTCTCTTTTTTTAAACAGTCTTTCCCAGTTTATTCTTTGTTCTTTAATTTTTGTGAGTAGAATTTTTTGGAGGTTAAAAGTGTCCTGATTTTCCTACATGGTTTCATCTTGCAGTGCCATGTTAAAAAGCCCTGCCCAACTTCAAGATTATAAAAACTAGTTAGCTATTAGTTGAATAATTTATCTTTTCCCCACAGATTTGAAATGCCATCTTTATCATACACTAAATTCTGAAATACACATAGAGCTGCTTTGGGATTTTCTACTTGATTTCACTGATGTGTCTATGTTGGCACCAATGTCAAATGATTCTAAGTATTGTGGCTTTATAACACATTGGAATATCTGCTAAGGAAAATCCCAACTTATCACTGTTCATGTTCAAAATATTTTTGCATGTTTATTCTACCAGAAGTTTATCAAGTTCCAAAAGGAAATTGCACTGGATTTTCAGAAGGTTTGAGTTACATTTAAAGATTAATTTGCAGAGAATCTGTATAGCATTAGGTATTCTTACCACAGGAACACAACTTCTCTGTATTCAAGTCTGCTTGTATGATACTCAGTAAAGTTTAATACTTTTCATTTAAAAGTTCCTGCATATTTTTTTTGTCCAGTTCATTCCTAGACATTTTATATCTTTGGTTGCTACTGTGAATAAGATCACTTTACCATTATATTTTTTAACTGATCATAATTGGTAGGTAGGAAAATTGCTGATTCACCTATTGATTCATTGCTAGCCTTCTTAATGATGTATCTTACTAGCAGCCACAATTACAAATACTTAATCACTGGTGCAGCCTGAGAACCAACCAGTCAGCACAGATTCTGGTTGTGAATGGTTTGTTACAGACTTTCTATGGCATAGCAGCTGAACACTAACCCAGATGTCAGTTCTAATCCTTTTTCAGAAAAATCTCTTTTTTCCAATATCTTTCATAGATAAGTAACCATAACATCCATAATTTCTGACCATTTTTCTTCCTCCTTTACAATATTTTGTTTTAGTGTTTAATTTCATTAACTAGAAAGGCAAGATAATCTTAAGTAGAAGTGGCGATAATGGAAATATTTATATTACTCCTGATTTTATTAGAAAAGTTTGTCAGGAGTAGATACTTCTGTAAATAATATTGAGGAAAATCTAACCTATTAATATTTTTTTTAATTAGGAATTGATGGTGAATTTCATCACATTCCCTACCTCCACCCTCTATCAAGATGGATTGTCTCCTCTGTCCTATTAATAAGGTAACATATTAATCCATTTCCAAGTTGAACCATCATATTCATCAACCCTACTTGGTCACAATGAATAACCTTTGTGTTATACGCCTGAATTTCATTTATTAATATTTTATTTAGTATGTTTATAACTAATAGGCATAAGTATGATTAGTTAAACAATTGTTTTTTTCTTGTGCTTTGACAGGTTTTGGTAAAAAGATTGGTTTTGTTTTGTAAAATATATTGATATGCATTTGGATACTGTGTGATTTGGTGCATACAAGACTTTTATACATTTATTTTACTTTGTAGGCTTTATAAAAATAAAATAATCCTTTTTGTCCCTTTTAATATTTTACTTTGTCCCATTTAATATTTTACTTTGAACTCTCTTTCTATGATGTTGATATTGCAACCTCTGAATTATGTTTTCCTTGTATTACCTGATCTATCTTTATCCAACCTTTTATTTTTAACATTTGTGAGTTGTTCTTTCTTTGGAGGGCATGGAGAAAGATTTTATTTTTGATATAATTTACTCTCTATTTTAAGAGATTTAACTCTTATGAAAGACCATTTTTGTTTTGCAAAATGTGCTATATTAATTTGAATTACTAGACTGATAGATATAGTAGTTGTTGAGGTTTTCCCAAGCAAATGGCTGCCTTGTAGAATAGGCATAAATAACGTGGCAAGTTGTATGAATTATGCTGTTGAGCCAGTAAGACGAGGACGTATGTGATAGACAGGTCTAGGACAGGTATGTATGGTAAGTAGCCTTCAATGTACCAGTATCAACAGCCCCACCTCTTATATTCACACCCTGTATGAATCCTCTTCCCCACAGTGCAGCTGGACCAAGTGATGGCATCTAATCAATAGAATAAAGCAAAAATGTTGAGATATCACTTCTGAGATTTAGTTATGTAGAAACCGTGGCTTCCATCTTGCACTCCCTTTCTTGTTCTCTTGATGGCTTGCTTTGAGAAAAGCCAGCTGCCATGTTGTGAGCTATGTTATGGAGGAATTCCATGTGGTACAAGAATGGGGAACTACATGCTGACAGCAACAACCTGAGTGAGCTTGGGTGCAGAATCTCCCTCAGACAAGCCTTCGGATAGGACCACACATCCAGCCAACACCCTGATTTCAGTCTTCCGAGAGACTCTGAACCAGAGGCACCCTGCTAAGCTGTATCTGAATTCCTGACCCACAGAGACTATGAGATAATAGATGTTTTCTGTTTTAAGCTACTGAGTTTTAGGATAACCTGTCACTCAGCAATAGGTAACTAATATAATACGTGACTGGATTTCTTGGGCGTTCATCACCCTTTGTTATTTGGTTTATGTGGCTAGGCATGAAGGTCCCTGAGTTCTATCGTCATAGATAAATCAATCAATTAACACTAAGTTAATAAAATGTACAAAGCAGAGGTTAAGTTTAGTGATATATCTATCTATCTATCTGTCTATATAAAACGTACAACTCTTGATTTGCATAATGTCAACCCTTTATAAGCTGTTCAGTAAGGGACTGAATATAATTTTAGCGATGCAGAAATAATAGTGTGATACATGGAAAGGTAAAGTATCTCATGGCAGTGATGAATATTAGGAGTTGAGAGGGAGTGGCAGCTGACACTTTCTAGAGAGAAGGCCCTTCTGTTCAGTCCCAGGTGGTTTCTGTTACCATGTGGATTCTCATTGCATTACCTTGCATTACTTCATTTTATTTGTTTTATTTTCCTCTTTGCTTTATTTTATATAGTACTAAAAATTGACAAAGTTATGGCAAGACTAGAGGACCAGTTTGTAAGTGTAAGAATAATCTATACTTGAAGATGAAAACATCAAATATGAAAATACGTATTGCCTTTATTGTCCATGCATCTTATTTCTCTTGCTTATCAGGGAAAATTATTTTGAATTATGATGTCTAAAAAGCATGAAAAATGTTTTTCACCTATAAACCTACAGGGGCAACAAAAATAGCATTCAGGAGGAAAAGTTATTTATGGAAATGGAGGATTTACTCACAGTGAGACTGTTGAATCAGTTGAAAATTCATGTCACTTAGCCTAATGACCATTTGAGCAAAGTCTTAAGTTGGAAGAAGGAAAGAAAGAGCCCAGTGATCTCATTCAGAATAGGGCTACTTTTGGGTGGGTCATGTAGAAATTTAAATGTCAAAAAAAAAATAGGTTGTGGGACTACTAGAATAGATAGAAAAGCAATAGAAATATATGTGGAAATATTAATACATATAGAAAGATTACATAGCATAGAAAGTCATTATATGAATGAAACTAGATTACTTTGGAGAAAACATGTCAACAAGAGCACACAGTTTCAAGAGTTAAAACCAACTCCAGGATTGAACATTTCCAAAGATATACTGGGGCTTGGGGCTAATGTAGTGGGAAACTGCAAATAGAAACTGTTGTCTATCACTGCGAAGATCCATGTACTTAGTTAGGTACATATGTTTTCTATGTACACCAACTTCTTGCTTTGCAAGGCCTTCTTGAAAAGGACAGTGATATAATTTGGGGAGTGTCTATATAATTGTAATCCTTTCCTTTGAGGAATTCATATTTGGCCATGAAGGACAGTGCACAAGTGAAGCACTTAGACCATGGAGCCAGGTTCATAGCATGGAGGGGTCCATCACTGTGAGCCGGGCTGGAAAGACCATCTTGCAGCCCTGTGGCCAAAGAATGAGGGGAAAAAACAACCCAGGTTTTATATATACTTTTGAAATAATTACTTCAACTTTATCAGGTAGAAGTTCTTTTTTTATTGTTAATTATCTGAGGAAAATGAATTATTTCGGGAAAATTCAGATAGAAATTCTTATCCCCATTTTACAGCTGAGGAAATCAAGGCACTGAGAAGTAAGTAATTTGTCCATGGTCATGTAGCTAGTGAACAATGGAGCTGAAATTAGAACCCTGGGGATATGAATTCAAAACCCATAAACTTAATCTCTCTGTCCTAGTCTTATCCCCATCCCTGTACAGATTCATCTTCCTGTTGGGGAGATTTTGTGGGTGTTCGTTGGTTGTGGCAAAGGAGAGAACTATTCACTGTGGAACTGGAATCATCTGCTTGTTTAATGTACATTGATACTGTCTTGCTAACGAGATCACAGCTGTCTTGAAATCATTGTCCCTTGAGTTTTTTTTCCTCTACCATTCTCCGATATATTTTAATGTGGAATATATGTATCCACCAAATCAATTACTTGGTTTCTCGATTACACGTGCATTCTGGTGTTCTTTTTCATTATTGCCTATTGAAGGTGCCATGCACTTACTAGTCCTGAAAGTTACTACTGAGCCAGTCAGGTTATATTTACAAGACTGTTTACAAGAACCCCAGGAGATTCAAAGGGTTTCTGCCTAAACATAAGGGGCTATTTTTTAGAACACTGGGGCACTCTTTAGAAATTTGAGAGCACATCTTTGGACCCCACCATAAGTATTGTACAGAACTGATATTATACAGCAAAAATTTGTGGAATAAATAAATAAAAATATAAAATACTGAATATGGGAAAGTGTAGAAGTTCAAAACATGGAAGAAAACTTTATTTTTCTTCCAGTCTTAATTCTTGCAGACAGGTGAGAACAGAGGCAGGAAAGAGAGAGGGAAGGGAAATACAATATTTGCACCCCATGCTTGTTTAATAACTTTTACTGAAATGCATTGAAGAATAAAAAAGAAGGATTTATTTTATCAGTTCAGCTAACAGTGATCAAGGTCTTACAATGTGTTAAATTCATATACCTGACATAGCACATTAACCCACTGGTTCTCAAATCTGCCTGCACGTTGGAATCGCCTGGGAAATTTAAAAATTATCGTTGCCTGGAGTCTACCTCCAGGGATTCTTATTTAATTGGTGTGGGGTGTGACGTGGACAAAACGTTTTTTTAAAGTTCCTCAGGTGATTTTAATAAGTAGCAAACTTTGAGAACCCCTGTGTTACTCCTTTCGTCCAGTGGTTGTCAAACGTTTTCTGTAAAAGGCCAGAGAGTAAATATTTTAGTCTTTGCCAGCCATAGGGTCTCTGTCACAGCTACTCAGTCCTGCCATTGTAGCACTCACACAGCCATAGACAAAATGTTAAGTGAATAAGTGTAGCTGTGTTCCTATAAAATTTATTTATGGACACTGAAATTTGAGCATCATAAAATTTTCACATGTCACAAAATAGTCTTGTTTTTTAAAAAATTTTTTTCTCAACGGTTTAAAAATACAGATTGAGGCATACAAAATCAGGCAGCTGGCTGGATTTGACCATCATTTGCAGGCTCCTGTTTTAATCCACTTAACTCCACAAAGGCACATGCAACTATTATTCTCATTTTTAATAGCTGAAGAAAGAGGCAAGATCTCAGGTCTGCTGGTGGTTGAGTCAGAATTTGACCATGATGCTAAACTACTCTTAGGAAGTATCAACATTTATCCCCAAAATCATAATTTTGGCTGTTCTTTGAGGTTAATTATGAGGCTAAGGGATGTGAGGGATGCACTCCTTCCATCCCCCATCATTTAAACAATAAATTGCCAATGAATTCAAATTAAACAATACCTCGTTTCACTAAAAAAAAAAATATTTTTAACCATTGTTCAACACTCTGCTTCCCACATTGCTGAGGTTTCCTGGCCTTTAATGTGTTCAATGAGGGATTTACTCAATTTAATTGAAGTTACAGTTTTTCCTTGTTCATCATGTACCGCCAAATCAAGCAAATAGTGTTAAAATATTATGGTCAGTTATACATATAAATCTTGCAGAGAGTTAATGAACATATTTTCTAGATTGTGGAACAGCCTGGACACTTATCTTGCTCTTTAAGATAAAATACCACATCTATATAATGCATTGCTAAGCTTTCTTCAAACTACACACTTTGCCTAGAATCCCATTTTCCATTAAATAATAATCATTGTAATTAATAGACTGGTTATTTTATCTCCCTAATCTGGTTACAGTAATTTATCAAAGGCATGTAAATGAAAGCTAGAAAAGTAGTGAACCATTCTTTTTATAAGAAGGTAAAGAACATAAAAAATAATTCTCTAGGGAACGTAATAAGATATGTGACTTCTTGTAATTCACTGAAGGAAATACATTAAGTGTTTACCATTGTTTTAAGGGCACTTGATTGGCTTGATGTACACTTCTCATGGTTAGTGATTATGGCTACATTGATGGGTGAACTTGAATGTTTTCTTCAAATCTTTGAAAGTGCCCTGGGACGGACCAGCAGGATTCATTCCTAGCTCTGCATCCAGCAATCCTCAGTACTGACCAGATGAGGATGCAATGCCTCCAGGTGGTGCTGAGGACAATTCAGAGCTTGGATGTTCTTGAGAAGGATTTTAAAACCCTTTACCTCACCTTAAAACAAGAGAGGATCTGTTACCACATCCACCCATTCAGTCCTCAGGCACTGACAGTTGATACAGACAAGAAAAGGATGGGGAAGGAAGGGGACCAGCCAGGTGGGCGACTGGGCTCTTGTACAATTTCTGCTGCTCATCTTCAATTGGGCCAATCCGCCTGACCCTTTTTTTAAATTTTATATTGGAGTATAGTTGATTAACAATGTTGTGTTGGTTTCAGGTGTAGAGCAAAGTGATTCAGTTATACATATACATGTACCTAATCTTTTTCAAATTCTTCTCCCATTTAAGTTTTTACAGAATATCGAGCAGAGTTCCCTGTGCAATGCAGTAGGTCCTTGTTGGTTATCTTTTTTTTTTTTTTTTTTTTTTTTTTTTTGCGGTACGCGGGCCTCTCACTGTTGTGGCCTCTCCCGTTGCGGAGCACAGGCTCCGGACGCGCAGGCTCAGCGGCCATAGCTCACGGGCCCAGCCGCTCCGCAGCATGTGGGATCCTCCCGGACCGGGCAACAAACCTGTGTCCCCTGCATTGGCAGGCGGACTCTCAACCACTGCGCCACCAGGGAAGCCCAGTTATCTATTTTAAATACAGCAGTGTGTACATTTCAATCCCAATCTCCCCATCTATCCTGCCCCCTCGCACACCCACCTGACCCTTAATGCCAAGGCATTCTCCTTCTCTGTGCTCATACCTGTCCTGCCTAATCCACAGGACTCTTCCAAGTCTTGTACAGGATATACTTGCTATTAAACAGCACTGGCAGAGGCAGGATGGGGTCATGGTTTCAGTGCATTGAGTACAAAGAATAAACCTTGGAGACAGTCAAGCCTGGATTCAAGTCTCAGTTACACTCCCTCTGAGCTAATGATCATGAGGATGTTACTAAATTTCTGGGTGTCTTGATTCATCATTGATGAAATACGGCTATGAAGAGTTTTTTTGTGAGAATTAAATCTGAAAATGCACCCAAAACCTCAGAATAGTAACTGAGGTGAGAGTGAGCCTTAAAAAAATATTTATCTTCATCTCTTTCTCCCCTTTATCTTTCTCCTTCTTCCATTTCAATAGGCTATAAGGATTGATGGACAAGGAGCTGTCCATCTTTCTCTGCAGCCACCTAGTCCTTTGGAATTTTCATTTGGAAGGAAAGGAAAAGAGCAAAGAGCAAAAAGAAAGGCCCAAAAGAAAAACAAAATCTGACCATGTCATTATCATCCTTACCCCTTCAATGGCTTTCCATTGTTCTCAGGACAAAGACCAAATTCCACCCCACCCCAGCCCCGTTCTGTCAATGAGCTCTGGCACTACTATTGCCACCAACTTTGTAGCTTAAACAAACACCCATGTGTTGGCTCACAGATCAGTCGGTCAGAGTCCAGCCATGTGTGGCTGGCTTCTCTGTTCAGAATCAAAATGGTGGCTAGACTTTGTCTGGAGGCTCTGAGAAACATCCACTTCCAAGCTCTGTGGATTGAATCGTGTCTCCCCTCTTCCCTCTCCCAAATTCAGAACCTCGGCATGTGACCCAATATCTTGAAGGTGATCCAAATCCAAACCAAGTACCTCAAAATGTGACCGTATTTGGAGACAGAATCTTTACAGAGGTGATCAAGTTAAAAATCATAAGGTCATAAGGTCAGCCCTAATCCAATGTGACTGATGTCCTTATGAAAGGGGGAAATTAGAACACAGAGATAGACACTCTTACAGGGAAGACAGTGTGGAGGAACATAGAAGACATAAGCCATCTACCAGCCAAGAAGAGAGGATGGGAACAGATCCTTCCCTCACAGCTCTCAGGGAAAAAACCACCCCTGCCAACACCTTGATTTTGGACTTCCAGCCTCTAGAACTGTGAGACAATAAATTTTCGAGGAAGCAACCCAGTCTATGGTACTTCGTTATGGTAGCCTTAGCAAACTAATGCACAAGCTCAGTCTTGCTGTTGGCAGAATCAGTTTTTTGCAAATGTAGGACCGAGGCCCCATTTCCTTGCTGGTTGCCAACCAGGGTTGCTCTCAGCTACACGAGGTCACCAATATTCCTCGTCATGTGGCCCCCTCCTCCTTCAAGCCAGAAATGGCGCATTGAATCCTCCTCATGTTTTAAGTTTCTGGTTTTCTCTGCCTCTGACGTCTGGATTCAGATTTAGAAGCTGATGTGATTTGATCAGGTCCACTTAGTCTTCCTTTCTGGAAGTTAACTGTATCATATAATATAACCTAATCATGGGAGCAAACTCCATCATATCCACAGTCTCAGAAGTTATGCAGGTCTTGTTCACCCAAGGCATGAGGACCTTGGGTGCCATCTTAGAGCGCTGCCTACAACAGGGGCCCCATGTCTGGAATTTGTTTTGCTTCCTCCTATCACAGCACCTGTGCCTGTCACTCCCTCTGCAGGAACCCTCTTCATCACTCTTCATCCTCCCCTGGCCAACCTCTATACATACTTCAGATCACGTATGTTTGTATGATTGCCTGGACACCTAGCATTTTCTTCCAGAGAACTAATCACAGTTATAATTTTACATCTTTTTTTGAGTTGTTATTTGCTTCATTTCTATCCCATCCACACTGTAAACTCTTGAGAGCAAGGGCTGTGTGGTTTTCCTATCATCATTGCATCCTCCACTTCTAGCACAGTGCCTCATAGGCAATAAAATATCCATTGAATGAATGAATAAATGAATGAATGAATGAATGGTAAACGTACCCTCCCCTTTACTCTTCTAATCTCTTGCACAGGTTGAGACAGTCAGAGACCAAATTTGGGATATGTAGAGAATTTTATTTTCAGGGCAGTGTAGGGGTTCCTTGCATGAAGATTTGATATAGACTAAATGGTCCCCTGCCTGAACTATCAACCCAATGCCTGAACATTTTATCTTAACTTTTAGAGTTTAGGTGATGAAAGTACAAAGGCCAGTGTTTTAAAAGCTACCATTATTGTCCCTAAATAACTGAACCTAAAACAAATTATGCCACTTCCAATGGCCCTGAAGGAATAGGACAAAGGACAGGCATTTTCAGTGAAAGCACAGACTAAGGAAGACTGCCTCCTAGAAGCCTGTCTGGAGTGGACATCACACTGTGGGTTTGGAGTGGTCAGGAAGACATTTGGGTGATGTGGGTGTCAGGCAGAAAGAGAAGGTGCTGTCTTCCACAGGATTCTGCTGCCCTCCAGCTCTGTTTAAGTGCCAGATGTGCTACTGTTGGTGTTTTGAGATCCATTAATGGGTTAAAGCATGATGAGGCAGCAGCTTGTGCTGATGTGCCTTTCTCTCCAACGTGGCTCTTTGGTGGAGGCGTGGGGGAGGCAGGCGGCGGGGAGGAATGATGATCAGGGTGGGAGAAAATGTTTCTCTTCTCTGAAGCATCAGAAGAGTTACCTTAATGGCCACTTACGTTGGGGTCCCAAGTTTTTCATTCAAAATGATAATAAAAATTCACCTTAAAGCCATAGGGAAACTCATTCACATAGAGCAGCTTGGAGCCAAGCCTCTGGAGTCACCAAGCTGAAAAGAACCTGATTAATGACAGCACCTGAGATAAGTGGCACTTTAACCAACCTTAACTGTTGATGTATGATGACATAATGTCCCCTCCAATTAATGACAACGATATAAAACACCTGTATTTAGCAGAGCAGATGCTGCCTTTATGGTTAGATGCGCAGATGAAATTGACTTCTAAAGGACCATCTATAACTTACTTCCCTATTATTTGTTTCTATATTTGTTTCATTATGTATGTTATAGGTGGAGGAGGAAATTTAACCTCAGATTTCACACTTGTGCAGCAGAAAGGTCTATGCTGTTCTGTAATTTACCTAAAACCTTTGCATCCCATGATTGAGCAGGTTGGCAATGGTCACCTGTCTCATTTACTGAGAGCTTTTCGTACTGTATGAAACCCAAGGGTTGTTTTATTTTTTAATAAAAGATGAGCGATACCTTTAATGAATCAGTCAATCAATCGATATACAGAAGCCACATGTTTAAATCTTCTATAAGATAAACAAGATATATGTAGTTTCAAAAATGAAAATGATTATTGCATACTAACTATATGCAAGGTGCTGTATTAGGTGTTTGGGGCTCACCAAGCATTCATTTCTTTATGGAGTTGTAATTTATCAAGGGAAGCAAGGCATATGTACCATGACTGTAAATGCTAAATGTTAGGGAGAGCTACTGTGATATTGTGATTTATAATAAGAAATATACATTTAGTCTTTGTCACCATGTCTGACACAGAGCTCCTAAAACCCTTGGAATTTCCTAAGTCATGAGAGTTCTAAAGTTATGTTTTGTTTTGCTATGAGGCGACTTTTGGAAAGCACTTAGGTAACATAAGGATGGGGGCTGGTTGCCAGGGGACTCAACTATGTGATTAGAGGGTTGGAAATTTTAGTCCCCCCTCCTCTCTTCCCCTCTTCCCACACACACCTCTGGGGGAGGGGAGAAAGGCTGGAGGTCCAATCGATCACCCATGGCCAATGATTTAATCAATCAATCATGTCTATGCAATGAAGCCTCCATAAAAACTCAAAAGGATGGGATTTGGAGAGCTTCCCAGTTGGTGAACACATGGAGATTTGGGGAGAATGGCCTGCCTGGAGAGGGCATGGATACCCTGAGCCCTTTCCCCATACCCTGTCATATGCCGCTCTTTCATCTGGCAGTTTCTGAGTTATATCCTTTTATAATAGACCAATAATCTAATGAGTAAAATGTTTCTCTCAGTTCTGTGAGCTGCCCTGGCAAATTAATCGAATCTGAGGAGGTCGTGGAAACCTCCCATCAATAGTCACCTGATCAGAAGCACAGGTAATAACCTGGACTCACAACTGGCGGCTGAAGTGGTAGTGTGGGGAGATGGTCTTATGGGACTGAGCCCTTAATCTGTGGGATCTGATACCATCTCCACGTAGGTAGTGTCAGTATTAAGTGGAATTGTAGAACACCCAGCTGGTATTGGAAACTTACCTGTTGGATGGCGGGGCAGGCGGGGTGGTGGTGAGGAAACTCACACACCCACCCATTGGAATTGGGTCCAGAACGCTTACAGCTACATATAGTGGGCATTCTGTGAGTTCAGCCATGGAGAAAGCCACATGGATGCGAGAAGGGACTATGTATATAGGTTGGGAAGAAGAGAGGCCAGACCAGGTGGGAAGTTACACTTTTGAAGCCACGGTGAAGGAATATACAGGTGAAACCAGGAACTGGAACCAACAAGAAAATTGCACAAGATGTACAGTGGACAAACTGTAGCTCAGGATCAAAAAGATGCTTGAGTCAAGAGCATGAACCGTGTTGATGACCAATTTAATTTCTTTTACGTGATGATTTGGGAACCCAAGGATGAGGTAGAAATAACGGGGAATCTTCTGTTTTCTATCTCACCTTGAAGCATTTTATGTTACTGTGTTATTTGGGTGAATACTGACCTTGGAGTTTGGGTAGGAGAATTGAGAGACTTTGAATAGGTGATTAAACAGCACTGAGGGCTCAGACTGACCATCTTGTTGGCTGCAGGAGAAAATGTCAGAATCTTGGTAAGAATTGTTCTCCCCATGAGTCCCTCAACAGCAGACTTGATGGATCATTGGTGTGACTGTCAAACACATTGGTTAACAGGACAAAGAACAAATTGAGAGTGAATTGCATTTTGGGGAGCTAGGATATTCCTGGCCCCTCTCTTCTTTCTTTACAACTTCTCTCTGCTACCCAAAGAGGAGTTTTTATGGATTGGTCCAGTTTTAGGACATTTAAGTTGTCACTGCCTGGAGGCTTCAGCTCTCTTGCTTGGCTGAGTTAGTGTCCTAGCATGCATGAATGTGGACGCTTACTAATCTCTCTAGGGTCCCTGAGGCCAGAGAGGACACTAGATCTAGGGTGACTGCACAGGGGATAAGACCCAGCAGCATACCCTGCGCTGCATCCCCAGGTCATCGCCAGGCTGTGGGCGGCTTCCCCCACCCCCCCGCCTTGCTGGGACAGGTGGCCTTCGCCAGTTCTGCTTTCATTGTGAGGGCAAACGTTCATTGTCTTTCACTTTCTCTAGTTTGCCACTGAGAATGGCAGGTGTAGCCAGAGTAGGCAGCTTGGGCTGATAATCTGAGGTCAGACTTTCCTTTCTTTCTTTTTTTTTTTTTTTTTTTTTGCGGTACGCAGGCCTCTCACTGTTGTGGCCTCTCCCGTTGCGGAGCACAGGCTCCGGACGCGCAGGCTCAGCGGCCATGGCTCACGGGCCCAGCCGCTTCGCGGTACGTGGGATCTTCCTGGACCGGGGCACGAACCCGTGTCCCCTGCATCGGCAGGCAGACTCTCAACCACTGCGCCATCAGGGAAGCCCAGACTTTTCTTGATGAATTTGGAGATAGAATGTGAATCCCATGAGAGCAGGACTTAATTTTGTTCATTGCTGTATCCCCTAGCGCCTGTGCCTGACACACAGACGGTATTTAATACACATTCATGGAATTAAAAAATTTGCCTTGCTTTCTTTTCTGTGCACGTATTTTCTTTAAGGACCCAGATGGTTGATTGAGGGCAGCATCCCATTCCCCAGACTTTCATGTTTCTATCCGCGAATATCTGTAATAGCTATAAAATGGGAACCGCGTTTGAATATATCGAACGGTGGCCACTAACATTTTGCAGCAAGCTTTTCCTTTATTTTTCCTGGAGGAGATATTTGTGGAGCCCCCAAAGATGATTGTCAGTTTTCTAAGCCCCTATCCCAAGATTCCATTCTGAGGAGTGAATGAGCTGAGGTCACCTGGGACCATTTCTCACTTATCTTTGTAAAAGGAAAAGGTGCCCATCCTTCTCAAGAAAATTATTTTTCTCCATCCTACCCCCTCCTTTCTAACCAGGAGCAGACTCACATTTTATATGTGACCCACCCCACATCCCGGCATTTTCCACCTCTCACTATCAACAGGTCACTTCTCTGCAAACTATAGATGTATTTATAAATCTTAAAAAATATTTCTTCCTCTCTGTGTTCCACTTGTTGCCATGGACTTTCTGTCCTTTTTTTTTTTTTTTTTTTTTAGTAGTCTAGTTGCTTGGGAGAAACACATACACACATTGACAACATTTACCCCCTCTCTTCCCTCTCAGTGCTCCCTTCTGCTTTCCCGGGTGGCTGGCTCAGGATTGACCTTGCACTTTCTGGTCTCTCAAGTATCATTAAGGGCCCTTTGTGCTGTCATAGGTCCCCAGGTATCTTTGGGGATGTGCAGCAGTTGAATGGAACTCTAGGAATCCTTATGATACCTGTGACCTAATTTTACATTGAAATGATATTGGAAGAATTGGGATTTTCTTGTCTGTTCTAGTCATTGTATTTTTATAGAAGCCTTCTACCCACTGTATGCCTGAAACTGTCATGAGTGCTGGGGTTATAAAATTATGAAGTCATAGAAACAGGGGTCATGATACAGTGTGCCTCATGCAGGGTCAAGGCACCTAAAGGGGCCTGGGATCTCTTCACTTCCAACATCCAACTGCACATATAACCTTGATGAGGATCGACACAGGCCCTGTTGTCCCAAGTAGTGCTACACCGAATGGAATGCATCCCAGGCCTCAGGCAAGCACTGTTTGCAGACATTTCTGTTCACACATTTAGGACAATAGAAGATGGATGAAGGTACCAATCAGTAGCATACTGTTACAAGAAGTGGAATGTGCATGGCTTGGCCAACAGAAATGATGACCTCTTTGCCTGAAACCCTAAGCTTCTTTGTCCTTCTTTGTCACAGATATGTTTAGTATTCAAAATGGAATTTAGGGATGAGTTTATTATTCCTAAGAGAGGAAACATGTGTGTTATTCCAAAACATGTGCCATTTCTACATGAGCCAAACTTTTAGTTGGAAGTGAGATGCTCCATTTTTTGTCTGTTGTGTTGGTTTGGGTATTTATTTATTGATTTATTTATTTTTAATGGCAGAGATATATGAAAGTTGTCTCTTAAGCAGAAAATAAACAAATACCCACTCTCAGATATTTGTGCTCATAACAGAATTTTTGGTCTCTGAATTGGGTCCTGAGAGATTAAAGACAGCTGGTGCCCACACAGCAGCTGAGAAGCACGCTTCTGGGTAAGTGTGTTGAACGAAATCTAAACAATGCTAACTGGTCACAGACACTAATTAAGGAGCCTGCCAGTAGCTGTGGGCTGCTCCAAATGAAACACTACCTTTTCTTCACTATGTTGACATAGAGATACAAATAAGGTTCCAGAAGGATTGAAGAGTGTGGGCACTGGAATCTTGTCTTCCCAGTAAATTTGCCAACATCGGATAAAGCCGAGAAGGAACTGGCTCAAAGCTATGAAGAGACATTGTTAAATGAGGGCTGGATTGTTTTTTCCTTAAGGAAAAAAATGTCATGCAGCTCAAATCCCTCCAGTTCTCAGTTCTCCACCATCATAATTTTATATTAATCAGGAAAAAAAATTTCACCGAGAATTGTTTGCCATGTCTTATGGATGGTCATTTGTTAAAAAGGACACAAAAAATCTCTAATAAGAAAAATTCCTGAAGATTACTCTATAAGGTGGTAAAATAATTTAAGGATAATTTTTTTTAAGGGATTACCCATCTGCAAAAACATTGCAGGCAAACTCCTGATTTCAGGAAGTCTAGGGTTGTCCTTGAAGGCTGAGAAGAGAGAGCATTTCTGCTGGCCAGTTGGGAGAGGGCTTTTTGACCTCTTTTCAGTATATTTGATTAGGCTTGAGGACTTGATAGAGGTTGGTGAACGCAGGCAGCGGAACCAGCGCAGATGGATTGGAGGCAAAGGAAATGAATAAGCCATCTTCAACTCCCAGTATCTCTTCTTTCAGGAAGATGTTGCCGCTGTCCTCTAAGGAGAAAACTGGACCTACTAGGTGCAAAACTATTTTTAAGTTAAAAGGATGAGTAATGGGGATGATCTATATCTTTGTACCTAATAGCTTTTCTTCATATCGTGGAATAGGAGCTTGGTTTTCTGGGATGGTTAGAAAGATGGTCTCCATCAAGGGCCCTGGAGGTCCCCTCCAATGGCAGAATTTTCCCTTGTCAAGGTCTTTATGACTTTCAAATTTTCTCTTTTGGATCCTGGCTTGAAATTTTGGACCAAATCTCAATTCACTTACTTAAAAAAAAAAAAAAAAAAAAAAAGCTACATAAAGGTAAGATTTTGGTTATTGGATAAATTGCAAGATGAACTGCTTTATTCCAACCATGGGGTTTATGATTAGAAAAAAACACACATGTAGAGAAAAATATACTCCATGTTAAGTAGCAAAATCTACATCTTAATGGTGAGTAGAGTCATATTTAGTTACACAGAGAGCTAAGAGCCTTTGAAGTACAAAATATTAAAGCCCAAGTAAATTAAGCTACTTATTGAAGAGTTAAGATTTTATCAGTTAAGTTTGTTTGTTTGAATTTCAAGTAGCCAACATTGACTTGTGTTAACATAAGCAGGGAAAATTAAAATAATTTTTTGCAAGATTATGGAGAGATTACTGAATGTAAGAAAAAGTGAAAACTGGGGATATCATATTCGCAGAAAACTCCCCAACAATTCATGGCCTCAAGGAAAGACACTCAGCGTGGAAAATGTTGGCCTCTTTAGATCTCCCAGGATGAACCAGCTTCAACAATTTCCCATGCTTGGTTCACTGCAGGAAGTCCGATTGGCTAAGCTTGAGTCTAGAGCCGGGAGAGGATGTGATACTTGATTGACAGAGCTACCAAGACTGGATATATTGGGGGTGGGGTGTTTCCCATAGAAAAATTAGGATACTCCTAGCAAGAGAAGAGTGAAGGAACGCTGGCAGGCAGAAATAACAGATGGCCTGCTACCTACATACGCACGGAGAGGAGCTCAACGTGAACCTCAAAGGATGGGAAAAAGCACAGAGACCTTTTCATGAGCAAGTTTAGTTAAATTGTGTAGAAATTCCTTATTTAACTGAATAAAACCTACAGCTGGAAAATCAAAAGGATCTCTTTGGTCATTCAGTAATGGAAGAAGGGCAGGGGGTGAGGGAAAAAGAAAGGGAGAGAGGAAGAGAATGAGAGTGAATGGAGGTCTATGCTGTGGTGTGGACTGGCTCTACTTAAAGTCCTGAAATAAGGACTTTTTTTTTTTTTTAAATAGGTGGTGCAATTCTCTTGACTAACCAGTGACTTCAACAAGTGTGACCACCTTAACATACCATCATTGGGTTGGTGTCACATTGATGTTGCAATGACATCACTAGGAGTCAGTCTTCATCCTCCAATTATTCTGAACCATTTGGCTGAGCTCATAACATCAAGGACTTTAAGGCAAAGAGGCTTGGAGTCAAATCTCATTTATTTAAACTTGGGAAAGTTATTTAATCTCTCAGTTTCCTCCTCTGTAAATTGGGGATTTTTGTATCTCCCTGGTAGAGTACATATGTATCTCAGTTGCCTGGGAGACCTGGAAAGCCCAGGGTCCCGTCACCGCGTGGACCCAATCTTCCTCCACTTTCCTTGTTCTTATTCAGCACCACCCACACTGACCATGATGTTCTTCAAACAGACCAGGCACCATCTGAATGGAGAGAGAAGTTACCCAAGAAAGGAAGGTGGCTGAAGCGGGTTCATCCTGGGGGATCCCAAGAGACCAACCGACTCCCTGGTGCCCGTGTGTCTCGAAGCCTGAGGGTGATGAATCTTTGGGAAGTTTTCTGTAGATATGCTTGTGTCAGTGTCATATAGCTGTTGAACAAATTGCCACAAACTCTGTGACATAAAACAATACAAATGTATCATCTTATGGTTCTGTAGGCTGGAAGTCTCCCCGAGCTACAATCAAGGTTTCGGCTGGATTGTGTTCCTTTCTGGAGGTTCTAGGGGAGAATTTGTTTCCTAACATTTTTTTGCTTCTAGGGGCCACTGTACCCATTGACTCATGGCCCCTCCCTCCATGTCAGATCCAGGAATGTTGGGACAAATCCTTCTCACACTGCCATCTCTCTGGGTCTCTCTCTTCTGCCTCCCTCTTTTTTTTTTTTTTTTTTTTGCGGTACCCGGGCCTCCCACTGCTGTGGCGGAGCACAGGCTCCGGACGCGCAGGCTCAGCGGCCATGGCTCACGGGCCCAGCCGCTCCGCGGCATGTGGGATCTTCCCGGACCGGGGCACGAACCCATGTCGCCTGCATCTGCAGGCGGACTCTCAACCACTGCGCCACTAGGGAAGCCCCTGCCTCCCTCTTATAATTCTAATGACCCTCGACAATTACATGGGCTCACCTGGATAATCCAAGGTAATCTCCCTATTTTAAGATCAGCTGATTAGCAACGTTAATCCCACCTGCAATTTTAATCCCCCCCCTTGCCATGTAAATGAACCTATTCACAGCTTCCTGGGATTATGACAAGGACAACCCTTGGGGGCCATTATTCTGCTGACCACACAAATAATACCCAATTTCCACCTTATCTTAGATTCAATAAACTCTCTAATAGTCTTCCAATAAATTATTTTATTTTCCCTCCTTGTGTTGACCCAAATCAGCATTGGTTGCCTTTCCCTGTATCATTCTTCCCCCGCTATATGGCATGGGTCACCCTCTTTCTCTCCCTGTGTTTCTTAAAGGGAAACTTCTCAGTGAGATCCGGGGACCCCATCCTTGTCACACTCCAGGATTCCAGAACCCCTTTCTCCTAATCAATTATTTCCATAGCTCTTACCACTTCCTACCTCACTCTATGATTTACTTATTCATTCTATTTATTTTGTGTCTCCATCTGCTAGAACAGAGTGTCTGGGACATACCAGGCACTTAACAAATAAATAATGAATGAATGAAAGGGTTGTTGTTAGGGTTAAATAGAATTGACTGAGGCAACGTATGTGCAACATGGAGGCGTACGGAAGCGCTCATGGGGTGGTGGCTCTTATTTTTAACCCCTCAGAGTCTCTGGCTTCTAGAATTCTTCATGGTAAGTCCTTCAGCCCCAATTTGAAGCCATCACAAATGTTGCTAGTAAGTCCCAAGAAACTTAACTTTTAGTGTTTCTTTGACTGGAATGTAAAACTTCAGTTCTCTGAAAGCCACAGACATCTTGAAACAAGGCAGACTTACCGTACTGGCCTGGTCTTTCTGGAACCGTCTGGCTTGGAGGGACAAATTATGAATTTATGCACCAGCGGTTCAGTTTTCTTTCCCTTTAGGGTAATGGCTCTGTGCTCCCGAATGCGAGAGGCCCTGCCACCTCCTCAGGATTCCAGGCAACCACTCCAGCTGTCACAAAGCATGGGGTGGCTTTGAGGAATGTGGTCCGAAAGCCGCAAAGTGAAAAAAGGCAAGAAGGGGGGGGACAGCACACACTGCCATGTGAGTAACGGGCTTTTGCTAATCAGCCTCTGAAGGACCGCTTCCCCGAATCTGCCCCAAATGTGACGCTTGGACCCTGTAAACCCAAGAAGTGCAGGTTTACACTCGAGGAAAGAGAAGACAACACATTTTCTTGCTTGCTCTGCGGTGGCAGGTGCACACCGGGGGTCACGGCCTCCAGGAGGAACTGGGGCTTGGCTGCCGAGCTGTCAATTAATCATCATCCGGGAGATGCTGCTGCCCTTGACAGCAGCGAGAAGAATCCCTTTCATTTCCTCAGGGTTGTGCCGCTGCCGCTAAATGCACACGCTCCTGCATCCGCTGCTTGGCACCCGGCGTCATTTCTTTGCTTCTGCTTCTTGTAGAACGAGCCCTCACTGCAGCCAGATGGGCTCTGCTAAATCCTCTGAACACATCTGGTGCCTTCGCATCTTTTGTTTCTCTCTGTGCCCCGTTCGGAAAGCTTCCCCTCCCGCCTCTTCCCATGTAAATTCCACTCATCTTTCGTGGTCCTACCAATTTCAGTTCCTCCCCCCAACCACTTTTATTGACCTTTGCCCTCCTCTTTACCCCAGTATGTGAATTGAATGATCATGTATTACAGTTATAATGATAATAATGAAAAGCTGGTTTTCAAAATGCCCCATTTACTGTCTGTATAACTATCTGCATAGCCTCGAGCAAGTCACGTGACCTCTCTGAGCTTCTGGTTCCCTATGCAGTGGGGATTCCACCCTAACTAGGAGTTGCTGTGAGGACGCAAGGGGATAACGTGGGAAAGCTTCGCTCAGGTCACCTGGCACATAGCAATGGCTCAGTTAATAGCGATTGAATCTGAAACTCCTGTCCTCAGGATGGTTCAGACGCTAAACTAGGGTCTCTGATGGTTAGCGTTCTGTTGATGTGCCTTGTGAGCCCCTTATATAAGCCCTCCGCCTCGGACGGCAGTGCAATAGAGATGCCGCATCCCCAGCAGTGTTGCTACTTTAAAAATTTGTTCATTACAGGGGAACCTCTTCCATAGCCTGAGGTTTCATACCATTCACCTAGCTCCATTCTCTGCCTCTTTGGTAAGCAGATTCCTTCCTCTCTACCCCACAGGCATTAATAATCTCCAGGATAACCTTACCTATTACTAGACCCAGAAGCCAGTAGGTTTTCTGTTTCCTCCCTGCTTATTACTGTGTTTTGTTTTTGTGCTTCCATTTTTGATATATGGAGTATTGACCTTGTTTTTGAGCATTGCTATGTCTTTTATTATCCCCAACTTTTTGGGGGGAAAGTTTAAATCTACTGAAAAATGGTAAGAGTAGTAAAATTAACATCTGAGATTCACCTAGTTTCATCAATTGTTAACGTGTTGGCAGATTTACTTCCTCTCTCTCTCTCTCTCTCTCTCTCTCTCTCTCTTTTTTGTTTGGAAGCATTTGAGAGTTAGTTGTAAACATCATTATTTGGAACTTCACCCATAAACATTTCAGTCATGTATCTTGTAAGCATAAGAATGTTCTCCTACATAACTTCAAATATAATTATCACACTCAGAAAATTTATTATCTGTCATCCATACCAAATACAGAGTTTTGCAATGATAGCCCATTATAAATATGTTTTGAGCCAGGATTCCATCATGGGTCATGAATTGCCTTTCTTTTCCTATCTCATTAGTCTTTTCTCTCCAGACTTTTTTCATGGGGTGGGGAGAGGCAACCAGGGGACCCTTGTGGCACTGACAGATTTTGAAGAGGCCAGGACAGTTTGTCTGCAGAATGTCCTCAATTTGGATTTCTTTGATTGTTTTATTATGATTCGAGTCAGGTTAGGTGGCCTTTTTTTTTGTCAGAGTACCACATAGGTGATGTCATCTACTTCTTACTACATGACATCAGGAGGCGCATGATATTAGTTTGTTGCTATGGTTTTTAAATAAATATTTCACTACTTTACTTCTTTCTGTTTGCGGTTGGGAAGGGAATCCTGCATGAACTCTCAGCACCACGTTGAGTGGAACCCTTGATGAGCTCTTACTGTTGCACTAGGCTTGCATTAGTCAGGTTGCATTTTTAAAAATACACTGATGATGAAAATCATTTTGAAAATCTCAAACATTGTCCTCCTGAATCCCGGGAAAGTGGTGAGAAATCAAATGTTGATTCTTTTTTTTTTGCTTCTTGTTCTTTTTCCTTGTGTAAGGAAGCTCTTTTTTTTTTTTTTTTTTCCGTTGTGAATCACTTTAAGATGTCTCATTATACTCACGTGCTGAGATGTGTCCTCCCTTTCTCGAAGTATTGGGTAGTCACATTTTATTCTGAGCAGCGTGCAATGGGCCCTTTCTGTTTACAACTTTCTCTTTATCACTTTGTGATATATTTTTGAAAAGTTCTTGGCTCTGCCTTCCATGTTACTAATCAAGATATTCAATCCTTGACCCTGTTACTTTGTCCTTGTCCGTCATCACTCCACGTCCCAACGGTGTTCTCACTTTCCTCCTTATTTACTCTGGTCCCTCGGGATCCCTTGCCAGCACTTCTCCTTGCCCTGTTTCTCACTTTGTTGTATTTAGTTGGCAAACTCAAATGCTCATTAAACTCAGTTACCAACACACACTGCCCCTCAATCCAAACAACTGAATATTGTTAGAGAAAAAAAACCCCACACCTATGCTGACAGTTCTAATTTAAAATTCCCAACTGCAATTAGCCTCTGATGGGCACTCAGTCAGCATTCCTACGATGCTTCTGCAGTGCTTTTGCTGTACCAGTCTCCAAAACAGCTACTTCATACTTTCCCCGTCTCGGCAGACTATCTTAACACCTACTCTGCCTCTCTGTCAACTTGTAACTTCACCACTTACTTTACTCAGAAAACTGTATCAAGCAGATCTCCCAGCATTGATTAATTAATTCATTTATTCATCCAGTAAATATTTCCAATAAACATTTACTGAATGTGGAGTGCTTTTAGACACTGTAATAGATTTTAGATGCAGCAGGTTATGTTATGATGTTGACAAGATGTGTGGTTTATGTATTATAGAAGTCAATATACATAAAAGTTTATATATAGGAAGAAGTGCTAAATGCTGTGAGAGAATCAGTGAATGTTCTAGGGAAAGATTGTACTTGCGTGAGATACAGATTTGAAAGGACTCCCTAGATGTGGTATCTGATGGAGGTTTTGAGTGATGAAGAGGATTTGGACATCCAGATACAAGCTTTTGGGCAACGGAGGCAGAGAGAGCAGTATGACCAAGTAATAGAGCCAGACACATGCAAGGCCTACTTTACTTCCTGCTTTACTTCCTGTTTCTGTTATGTGATCCTGTTTCTGTTATGTGATCTTTTTGCCTTCAGTATAAAGATGTTTTTAAAAGTAGAAGAGCAAGAAGAAAAACTTAAAATGCGAAATGTATTTGCATTTATCAAGCAAAGAGCAGTACATCTGAAGCTTTCCAAAATGAAGGGACTGACAGCCTAGATTGGAACAACTCAGTATTGCACGGAGCTCAAAATGCTCAGCTAAGATGATGAACAGTTCCTGTCTTGAGGGATGGATGAATGATTCCCTCCATGGCATCCAACCTCTCCAATAGGTATCCAAATTCTTTAGTCTATTGGATATGAGAGGCTTTCCTTGAAGAGGTAGCCAACTACACCAAACCTGAAAATCCTGAAATGAAACACACATACTGTAGTAGGCACTTTCCAAAATGGTACCTTGTCTATTTTACGGCACTAGAACCAATCTATCCAACTATGCTTGGTGTTATTTCCTAATACAGTATTTTCTGTGTGAGTCCTATTTCCCCTGATAAATTAAAGCATCCTTGAGAACACACTCTCCCCATTCGCTCAACATCTTGAAATATGATATTGATCAGAATCAGTACTCATCAATACTGGTTTATCGATGATTTTTAAAAGAGAGCTATGGCCATGCTTCCTTTTTTGGTGATGTTCTGTGTTTGTTTTCTTTTGCTTCATCCTAGAATGGTCGCTGCCTTAGGAATGAGCATCCAATGAATGTATGTGCGTTGACTCAGGCTAAATCCTACTTTACCCTTAAGTCCAGTCTGCTGTAGGTAAAAACAGAACTCTCTTTTTATTTTTTGTGAACCCCCTCCAGAAATACAAAGCTGCCACCAGAAAAGATTATCCAATTTAATCAAACTCATGGAACATTATTTTAAGTTAGCAAATATTGTGCATGAACCAATTAGCCAATTTGATATGACGAGGGCAGACGAGCCGTCTCAACTACCCATAAGGGTGACTGACCAGTATTAGCACTTGATTCAAGGCTTGGTCTGGGAGAAGTTAGGCATTGTGATGCCTCACATTAACCAGGCTGGCTCTGGGGAGAAGAATCGGCTCCTCTTACATGGATGGGACCAACATCTTCTGTGGCATACAGCTCGCACATACCCTAGGCTTTAAAACTCTGAATGAAGGCTGGACTTGGTTAGGGCCTAATGGCTTGTGTGCCTACAGTAATTGGGACATCCATCCAGTGATTCTCCAGGGAAATCTTGGCTGACTCTCTCCGCTCCCCAGAGGCCATCTGCTGCTTTTCTCAGAGAACTTGCTGCCAGCAGCCTGTCCTGGGAGCCTTGGCAGCCAAGAAACTCCCCTTCAGTCTAAATATATTGGATAAAGGAAAATCCCAGCCATGGATGAAGTAGACTGTCCTCCCCTTTTGAATTTTAGGAACATTTTATCAACTTACTCTACAGGAAGTTGTGTATGTCTTTTTGCCCTCAAAGGAAAAATTTCATTCAGAAGAATCTTCCCCAAAGAAGTGGGCATTGTTTGGGTACAATCTACTCAGGAGAACTGGCAAGCATAGAGGGTCTTAAGACTGCATGTGTACTCAGAGCCTGCCAGTTCTGTGACTCATGACATGGCAGAGGCTGAGTTGGCAGTGAAACCCTTTCCCAACCAAATGTCTCCTGCCCTCACAGTCGAATTCTCTACCCACTTCTGAGATAGGTCTCTGGAAGTACAAGCAGTCTCTTCCCCATTTAGTTACCTTTGTTCATTTGCAGATGTTTATATTTGCAGATGCATACGATGCATTTTAAGCAGCATATGCCAAGTGTGAGCTTAACCGTCACTGACTTGTTTGATGAGAGAAACTTACTCTCGTGCATGATTGTAGCACTGTTTCACATTTGGAAAATTCTTTATTGAGGCTTCTCTTCAACTCTGGCTCTGATACTGGAATGTAAGAAAAACTAAAGTTTGATTTGAATTCTAGAATACGTCTCTTAAATCCAACCACTTTTTGACACAAACACTCTGATCATGGTAGAGTGACCCTGAGCCTCCCTTGCCCATTCCTATCCTCACGCTTGTGCTCACGCTGTTCTCCTAGCCTGGAGTTCCCTTCCTCCCCTTGACTAATCTATCCCCTTCCCACCCTTAGAGGCTTCCTTGAAGTATCTGATCTGTTTTCCATGACCCTTCCCTTTGTGGAATCATTATCAAGTTTGGAGGTTTGGGAAACCAAGTGTAAGACTGCCAGTTGGGCCAGGCCAGTCATGGTATGGTTCTCTTAGTCATGAGAGTAAATATGAGGTCAGAGTTCAGGTTGTCCAGCCAATCAGAGGACAATTTGGGGTTCAGAGTCTATCCACGTGGACTAAGAATAATGTTTAGTATGCTGGGCCACTCAGAGAGCAAAAGCAGCAGAGTTTGACATAGGCAAAGAACTCTAGAACAAGAAGGTATTTAGAAATCAGCTTCCAGGACTTCCCTGGCAGTCCAGCGGTTAAGACTCCGCGCTTCCAGTGCAGGGGGCACGGGTTCGATCCCCGGTTGGGGAAGATCCCGCATGCTGCAAGGTGTGGTCAAAAAAACAAAAACAAAAACTTGTATCTAGAAATCAGCTTCCATCCTTTCCAGGAGATCCAGAGGCCAGAGAAGTTAGATGGCATTCCGAAGGTCACCAGATTTTGTAAGATGGAGCCAAGACCAGAGCCCAGGTAGTATGGGCTTCCAGAAATTTCATCTGTGTTTCCTTCAGCTACACAGCATCAGGATATTTACAGAGTTTCTGACTCAGTAAGCTTCAAGAATCGGCACTTTTAACAAATACCGCAAGTGTGGCCGATGCGTAATAAATTTTGAAAATGGCTGATCTAGGTTTTCTGGTGAATTCTCATTGTTGTGTCATGTGGGATGGACTCTTTGACTCGTATTTACTATTTTTAATATTTTGTGTGCTGTATGTATGAGTGATACATACATACATATAAAAGACTAATTTTCTTTTATATATCAAGGTTTCGGTGTTCAAATGGACCTTATCCTTTTTAAAATCGTTACTTTGAGAGATTCTGCAATTATCCCACTGGCTTCTGTGGAACATATCTAAAACAAGTACTCTCAGAGCCTGGGGCACTTTTATCATCCATGGGTCCTTCTGTTTTTTCTTCTCCCTCCCCTTCTTCTCCTGCATAGGGGATTATCCTCCATCCTGGATTAGCCTGATGGTTTCCAGTTGGAGTGATTTATGTTGTTCTACTTCCTGAAAACTGCACGTTAAGTCTAAAGGCTTGATTGGCACAAGGTTAAACACTGTTAACAAGAAGACCTCATAGGTATTGCTGGATACTGCATATTACATCTCAGAACATCTTTGAGCCGGACCCACCAATAATGATGCTAATATAAGATGTCCAGAACTTTCCATTGTCAAGATTTCTCCTTTATTCTTTGCAATTAGCAAGTAATCAGTGGGATGGCACTTGACACCTTGGGACTAGCGTTTTCTCCTCAAAACATTTCATCCAATGGTTTTGGCTCACCGTTGATGTTCCTCGTCTGAATCAATGTTTTCATGGGTGTGGCTTCAATTGCAAAATGATGATTTAAAACATTTTTATCATCCCTTCTACTTTAATTAGTTGATATTCTTTTGTAAAGAGGAGCTTTCCCACAACAACTGGGAAAAAATTAAAATTTCTCCTTTAAAGATGTTAAAATGGTAAATTCTTTATGAGAAATATTCCAAGTAGATGAATCAACACACGTTTATCATGTTATTTTGAGTAGTGTTTTGAAGGAGTCAGCTCACTGGTGATCTGCAGTCATGCATCTGCCCAAGCCAGTTATGTGCATTGGTCAATGACCTCTACATTTCAAATTCTATTTAAGCCTTGACACCTTAGGTTAAAATGATGCAAAATTCATTAAAGATTACTGAGTCTACAATACCTGGTTTAAGAAGACTCTAATTATGTATTTAGTCAATTACTCTTGAAGATGACCAAGTTAATTCTGTGCATTTTAAGAAGTTTCTCAACTCAGTATTTATATAACTGGCCTGGAATGAGCAGAATATCAAGTAATTAGCATACATTTTTAAATGCCCAAAATATCCGTGTTTAGAAAGTTAATTATGTGTTTATGTGCTATGGATGGGTAGGTAACTGATGGTCATTTTTATAAAGTTCACTGTTGTATATCTTTGCAGAGTATTACTATGGTTTGTCACGAGCCATAGTGGTAGACCTGTGTCACATCTCCTGTTGCAGACACAGCAGAGGGTCCCTCTTTTCGTTCTGACTAGCATCCGATAAATTTCTTATTTGGGCTTCCCCCCCCTTCAAGGAACTGAGGGAAATAAACCTACAGAAGCCAATTGCTTACTACAGGAAGTGTTATGCTTTCAACTCCCTGAATTCAATGGGAAACAATAGAAACCCAGGGTCAAGTCTGACAAGGCTCTCTTCTAGATGAGAATGTTAGAATTTGTAAGTAAGGCACATTCATGGAAATTAAAATGAGGCTGTCAGTTCAGATGGGAATACCCAAGATAGATTTTCTCACTTTCTGGATTCTCATCATTTATTGAAAATGGACTTCTGAGGAATTTATTATTTATTTAGTTTCAGATGTCTCTACAGTCTTTCATCTAGAAGCATAATATTTTTTAGAAGATTTAAAATAGAAGATCTGTGAGTACTACAGGCTATTTTTTTTTAAATGGGATCGATTAGCAACAGCTGCTAAAATCCTTGAGTGAAATAAGAGAAAAAATTATTTCTTGAGCTGATTATGTGCTCTGTAGTGTGCTGATACATTGACGGTCAAATAATGAATATATTGATGGATAATGGTATTCATCAGAAGAAACCTGATCTTTAGAACACAACTGAAAATTATTCTTTACAGGACAGTTGGTTGACTTTAGGGATACAATAGAAGCCAAAAACCACAGTCCCCTTCAGGAACAGTTCTTGCCACAAAATTTTAATACATAATGACTCAATCAAAATTAATTTAATTGACATTTATTGAACTATCAATATATTGGTTATGACAGGCTAGGCAATGGCTACAGAAACAGACAACTCCAAAATCACTGTGGCTTAACCCAGTAAAAGTTGATGTCTTGCCTACAGTGCGAGGTACTGTTGTCAATGTTTTACCTGTATTGTCTTCTTTAATCTTTTAAATGGCTTCTGAAGCAGACGGTGTCCTCATCACGCCCATTTTATAGGTAAGGAAACTGAAGGATGGAGAGATTAAACGATTTGCCCAAGATTGTACAGCTAGACAGTGAAGGAACTGGGCATTGAACTCAGCACTCTGACCCTAGAGCCTTCTCTCTTAACCTCTGCACTCTACTTTTTCCTGGTTTAGGCATGGGAGCCAGTGAGCTGTTTGATGCGAGGGAAAGAAAACAGGCTTACCAAGGAAGTATAAGCAATTCGGCAAGTAGGGATAACACAGATGTGCACATGGGTAGGTTGGAAACTTATCTCTGCTAGTTATTAGATATGACCTTGACATTGCCTGTCTGGCTTTAATTTCATCATCTGGAAAATGAGAGTGAATAAAAGCCATTCCATTGTGTGTGTGTGTGCACGCGCGTGCCCATTCATGTACACGTGTGTGCTCACGGATATGAGAGAGACAGAGACAGAGAGAGAGAGAGAGCGCGCAAAAGCAGAAGGTCTGATACTTAATAAAGTTTTATTCCTTTGCAATGGTTTCCTTTCAAATTTCATGCAGGGCATTTTAATTGGCCTTTCCAGCTTTCAGATTATAGTTCTTGATACTTGTACGCCTCTCCTCATTTTCTCCTCACCTTCCCCAAAGCAAGTTCCTTAAGTTACTGGGAGACCCAAATCAAGTCTGCTCTCTGAGAATGTGTTCTGTCATCGTGTATCACTGAAGTCCTCAGGAGTAATGATGGCATGAGGAATAATCTATCTATTTATCTATCTATCTACCTATCTATCTATCTATCTATATGCATCTTACAGAAAGGGAACTTACAAAAATGGTTATTTCCTGCTGTGAAATAAAGACAGACTCAGTCTACAGGTATTCAGATACCTTACAAAAATGGTTATTTCCTGCTGTGAAATAAAGACAAACTCAGTCTACAGGTATTCAGATACTTGGCCATTTCAGTGACAGGAAAATAAATATCCAGGGAGGGATTTACATCGGAAACTCCCTTCTACTATTTCTGTCTCCAGTGCCTGTCACTGAGATAGTTTTGACTTTTACAAGCCTGGTATTTGGACCGGAGACAGAGGCAGGCAGGGAACCCTTCGCGTCCCCATGTTTGTAAGCCCCACACTCACTTCCCACTCAGGGATCCTCCTGCCTAGAATTCCAGCTCCGCCTCCTCTGGGCTAATTACAGAGATTCGGAGCGCCGG
The DNA here is from genome assembly GCF_937001465.1 of Orcinus orca. Lineage (NCBI taxonomy): Eukaryota > Metazoa > Chordata > Mammalia > Artiodactyla > Delphinidae > Orcinus > Orcinus orca. Next base: position 18,022,957 of record NC_064573.1, read on the forward strand.
CAAGGTGGACACAACTGCCTTAGGAGCTGAATTTCTTTCTCAGCCATACAATCCTTGTTTATCCAGAGTCTCGAAATATAGGACAGAAACCAGGCTTAGATGCCACTCGTTGTATGCAGGTGGACATCTGGTAGGAGGCAGTGGGAGATATTCTTCCCCAGAGCGGTGTCCATGCAGAGAGCAGACTGTTTGGGTGCTAACATTTTAGGAGGCAGGTTTCACTGGAAACTGGGTAATTGTGCCTATGGGGTGTATTCCTCAGATAAGAGAACAGATCAGAGTACCATTCTGTTGTTCTCATTGTTTAAGTCAAAAATTTTAAAAAGTCTTCTCAGATCTAAGTATTTGGTGAGACCATCATGAGGCTTTCCCTAATTTCTCTATCCCAGCTCCTCCACGGGCACTTCATCTGGTCCAAAGGCCAGTGATGGACACCTCCTATTGGTTGTACACTGATTCTTGCTGCCCTATGGGGAAGTATTCAGTTTGAAGAGCCTTAAGCATGTTTTCAAGGGGGATGAGTTTGAGTGCAAGATAGATAAGTCAGTTTAAAACTGAAAGCTATGAGAGAGAAACTTAAATTTGGGGGAATAAACCTATACTGGATGTCTTTGAATTGTATGCAATGTGCCACACCCAAACCTAGACAGGGAGGGACTGAATAGCTGTGGGTCTTTCCCTGTCACAATGGTCTCTTTGAACAATGACTCTGGTGACAACTTTCTTTGCCGGTAAACTGAAATGCTGAAATAGCCTGGCACCAGGATATATGGCTTAGAAATAAATTTACTTTCTGCTTGGCTTGAACTGGAACTTGAAGAGAAGTCTGTGGAAAGGAGGGGAAATGGGGGAATGCCCCAGGTAGATATATGAGCAATGGGGGAAGCAGGAACCCTCAGGCCATTTCCCCAGTGACTAGTGTTTGTAGGAAGTAGTTGAAGGTAGATTTGGAAAAGTCGATGGGATTCAGATTTGACTGATACACCTAGAGATACAGGGTATCCCATGGGTTTGCACATTAGAATCCTCTTGGGAGATTAACAAAGATGTCATTAGTTGGGTCCAACTTCCATGGATATAAAGTCTGTGGGTGGGCAACCCAGGCATCTGTATTTTTTTAAGCACCCCATCATGCTCATGGTAGCCTGCATTGAGAACCAGTGTCATAAGCAAAGAGAAGCCAATGAACATGGGATCAGGGTTTACGTGTGTTGTAGTTTAGGGTGAACCTGCTGATCTCCAAGTGCTATGGTGTGTGAGGGACTGATGGGGCTTGCAGATGTTAGTGTGAACAATTTTTAAAAGGTTATACTCACAGTTATTTTAATTACTTGTAAGGAGGTGATTAGAGATGGCTCAGTATTTGAGCTTATGAATTGAGTTTAAGAAATTAAATACTATTCATTTATGCATGCAAATACTTTCTATTATGAGTTTGTTTATTGATGGGGCAGAGTCTCACAGCCATGGGAAGAAAAATTGCTTAACTTGGCTCTAACCTGTTAAACTGGCTTGCTCTTTCTCTGATGTGTTTTTAGTGCCACGCCTACCCATCCATCCTCATTTTCCTTTAGGAATTTGGTGTTGTGCCATGTGTCCAGGAAGGGTTCAGTAGATGTTAATTAACTCTGATTTCCAAGGAGGGAAATTCTACAGAGAATGCTGATCAGTTCCTTCTTTTTTTGTGCTGGAGATAAAACAAGAAAAATCGCAGCAATAGAAAGTATCTGTTGAGTCTGAAGAGAGAGAGAGAGAGAGAGAGAGTGTGTGTGTGTGTGTGTGTGTGTGTGTGTGTGTGTGTGTGTAACCTGCTTCCATTAATCAGAAGAGAGGGTTGGGCCATAATTTGTGAGGTTAATGAATGATCTCCTGGATCTTAGCCTGCTTCTCCACCACCAGGGGCTGGAAAGGGGAGTCAGTTGAAGAGCAGCAGAGTAGATTTCTCAGTGTGCCGTAGGTTGTATGTTACACCTCTCACCTTCCCTTCATGTCCTGACTTTTGAACCGGTAATTCAAATCTCCATTTCCTTAAATTACCTTCATTCTTCTTCCCAATGCAATCCGACTTTGTCACCAGAATTGCAAATTATTTTCTTCCTTACCCAGTTGTTTCTTATTTTGGAACATGACGTTGCAATCTATTGCCACCCAAGCTAAAGACTGAAAGTTATCCTAATCTTCCTCTTCTTCACCTCCATTCCCACAGCCATTGCCAGTTCAAGGTCCTCTTTCTCACATTGCCCTGCATCTAGCCTCTCCTACCTCCAATCTGCCCCCTGATTCCTCTGTGCACGACTCATTTTTCTCAAGCACCTGTAGGAAGAACTTTCTTGAAATATCTATATGCTTTCTAATCCCATCAACACCTGTCTGCCCTTCCCTTGTTGGTCTTGCAGCAGTCATGACCCCATATCAGAGATTCAGCCCTGCTACATTCCCATACAGAAAAACCTCTTGTTAATGATCAGAACATCTGCAAACCCCACAAAGCAAAACTTCAAAAGTGGGACATCTGGAGGAGATGCAGCTGCTGTGGATGGAAAATCTCTGATTCCTCTACTGGAGTGGGGACGAGCAGAGACAGTTTGAGGTTTTCTCCCCACTGGGTATGTGACAAACCCCATTCATGGTGTGAGATTATTCAATAGTACATTTGAATTTCTCTCCCAAGTTCATTTTTGCTGCCCCCAAGAAATTTTATTTTCCTCTAGGATCCTAGAAGAACCTTACCTTCTTCCTCTGGACTCCAATGTGGTAGATTTAACTCAGCCATCTCTTCTCTTTTTTCTTTGTTTATTTTTGTTTCTTTGTTTTTTGTCATCATCTCAGACTCAAGATTAATAAAATAATGTGTGTATATAGAACTAGAAGTTGTCGGTTTTAGACCACATGGAGATACAGATTTAGGGATTATGCAGTGATTAGTAATTCTTTACTACATGAGCATTCCTTTTTTTTTTTTTTTTTTTTTAGTTTATACACTTTATTCTTCTTAGCCATCCTCCAGAACGGTCAAGAGTTAATTCTCTCCTAAATTTCTCTCTTAAATACAATCCATGCCCCATTCATGGAAGCAAAACAGTTTTTCTCTTAGGTTGGTGTTTCCTCCTAAGGCTCTCCTATGCCTTAATATCAGGGAGTTCATAAACTCAACACCCTTAGATTTTAATTTGGGGGATCCTGTAGGATTCTACAGCCCTAGAGAGCAGAGCAGAGGACATGGCTGTGTCTTTGTTTTTCCTCTCTCTTTTTTCAGGCATTTGTACATGGAAAACAACTAGGAAGAAAATCTGGGTATTCAATGCCTATCTGCTGGCAACAGAACTGGGCAACCATTTTATTCAATTGAAAATTACTACTATTGGCCTTCAATGCATTCCTTCATCTCGGTGGGAATAAAGAAATCTGGTAAATATGAACATGTATATTTGTGGTCTGATTCATCCATTAAAATAGATTAGGACTTTGTACTCATGCCTTGAATCTTTGTTAGGGAGTTGGTGGCCTTCAGGACTTGACATGAGGAATAAGTATTTTCAAATATTCGTAACTGATGAGTGCAAAGAACTGCCTTTACATGTCCCGTGTGTTTTGATCAATTGCTTAAAGGTACGTGACTGCCTGAATGACATAATGCTCTCCCCAAGACACAATTGCATTTTCCATGGACAACTGAGAAGTGGCAGTATCCACTGGTGCCTTCTGGCGGAATTGTTTAAGGTCAGAAGTCCACCTCTCTTATGGTAGAGACAAATAAAATTCTTTGTTGGGGGGCTTCCCTGGTGGCGCAGTGGTTGGGAGTCCGCCTGCCGATGCAGGGGACATGGGTTCGTGCCCCGGTCTGGGGAGATCCCACGTGCTGCGGAGCGGCTGGGCCCGTGAGCCGTGGCCGCTGAGCCTGCATGTCCGGAGCCTATGTTCTGCAATGAGAGAGGCCACAACAGTGAGGGGAAAGGCCACAGCAGTGAGAGGCCCGTGTACCACAAAAAAAAAAAAAAAAAAAAAATTCTTTGTGGGGTTACAAAAATGTACTGAGGACAGGGATATGGGTGGATATATCTTGAAATCTATTCATGTGCTTTTATGCAGAAGTGGGTTTCTCCAGTGTTGCACCTGAGATGAAATCTCAAGCTGGTCTCATTCAGCCTCCAACTCCCTGCCCTCTCCTCTAAGTTGAGGTGTGAAGGTACTCTCCTCTATGGGGTCAAGGTCTCACTTCCCTGAGGCTTACAAGTGTCCTAGACTTTTGAAGATGGGGGCTGTTCCACATAGAGGAATTTGGCTGAATGGGGCCGTCTGGGGGCCTCGGCATGTTCCACGCTGTCCAAGTGCAGACAATTATGCACGAGATGTCCTTGAGGGACAGCTCGAGCAGCCCCCCTGGGGAAGCAACACTGGTGATGCTCACTCAACTGGGGACAATCAGAGGAGGCAGGATTAGCTCCCTCCAAGTTCCCTGGCTCTGGCCACTGGAGGTGCTCACTCAGAGGCTGGGTTCTCTCTCCAGGTTGAGTCCCACTTCTCCAAGTGGTCCTTTGGGTTCAGGGAGCCCCATTGGTCTCCTCACCGCCCAGAAATTTTGTAGAATGCCTATCTGGGCAACACAGTGTTCTTTCTTCTACTTCTTTTTTTTTTTTTTTAATAAATTTATTTATTTTATTTATTTAATTTTGGCTGCGTTGGATCTTTGTTGCTGCACATAGGCTTTCTCTAGTTGTGGTGAGCAGGGGCTACTCTTTGTTGTGGTGCACGGGCTTCTCATTGCAGTGGCTTCTCTTGTGGTGGAGCAGGGGCTCCAGTCGCACGGGCTTCAGTAGTTGTGGCTTGAGGGCTCAGTAGTTGTGGCGCACAGTCCTAACTGCTCCGAGGCATGTGGGATCTTCCCGGACCAGGGCTCAAATCCATGTCCCCTGTATTGGCAGCAGATTCCTAACCACTGCACCACCAGGGAAGCCTCTTCTACTTCTTTTCTATTCTCTTCTCAGTTTGTTTATGGATAAACTTTTAAGTTGCCCTATGGGTGTATTAACACTTCTAGATTGGACCCAATCATCTCATCCTTGTTATTTTATCATCATTTCAGAGAGACTCTAGATTGATGAAAGAATGTTGTATGGGACTAGTGAGTTATTGGTCTTAAGCCATATGGGCGGTAGGGATAGTGATTCAGGGACTAGGCAGTAATTAGTAATTCTTTACTGTGTTCTCACACATTCTGCCAGCTCTATCCGGGCTTTGCCTTTTGATATGCAAAAACTTTTTCTCCTCTCAAAATCTTGGTTCTTGAAAATTAAGAGCAGTGACTTTCACTGATATTTTAGAAGTTGAAAGCTGAAATGGACTCTTTCATGTTGCTTTCTTACTACAAAAATCCTAATTCTCTCTGAAGCAGAGGGGACCTCTGATTGAGTTATCATTTCCATGCACAGGAATCTGTTCCGATTGCTCTCTGTCTTCTAACTCTTTCTAGCTCCTCAGTGTCTATAAGATAAAGTCCCAACTCCAAAGAGATTTAAAGGCATTTGTGGTCTGCGTCACACTTCTTTCCAGCCTCATATCCTGCCTCCCTCCCAGGCTCCCTTTGCTGCAGTCATTTCCCAAAGATGCCTCACTTCCTCACAACATCATCCCTTTGTTCATGCTTATTCTCCACTATGGTACATTTCTGACCCTTCTCCATTTGGTGAGCTCTTATTTAGTCTTTAAGGCCCAAGTCTGATATTATTTCTCCTATGAAATATTTATGCATTCTCCATGTAGATTTAAACTCATCCCTCCATCCTCTGAAAGCATACTATTTACCACAAAAGCATAGCATTTATCACATGATATAATAATTAACTACATCCTTCCTCACTATACTGTCAACTCCTGAGGCAGAGACTATATCTGATTAATCTTTGCAAGTGTAGTATCTACCATGGAGACTAGTAGAGAGTTGATTCTCCATAAAAGTTTTTTGAGTTAGATACTAGAGAATTCTTTACAATAAAAATGTGTTTGGATTATGTTAATTTGGAATTTATGAGTTAGAGTGTTATTGCCATTTATAAGCAAACAACTAATATACTAATTAAAATTAATCCCTCTATTCATTAAAGCAGGTCCCTAATGCATTTCACTTGTCAGTCCTAGAGTTACTGTATGCATTTGAAATTTGTAAGCTTAATTTGTTTAAAAAGCCCATCATTTACAAATTGGTTACTCTTCTCATTAGTACAAATTTAAGAGATTTTAAGATATTCCCACCTGGAGATATGCCATTTCCAGACCTATAATCAGTCATGAGGATCTCATGAAAACCTAATAGCTCTTCTGGCCACTGAACTGAGTTTCATTTGCTAAGCTTTCCGAAGGAGAGGGACAGATTTTTGCCACCACATTCTGCAGAAATATTCCTGATTCATCATTTGGTTAAGTCATAATTCCCTTATGAAATGAATTACCAGTGTGTCCACTTGGGTTCCCAGCCCTTCCTAGGGGACTTCAAGCCAATACCATCTGAGAGGACTTTGAAGCTGTCACTTAAGATTTGGATCTGCAGTGAGAAATCTTCCATTCCAAACATGGTCCGTATTTGGTTCAGACAAAGTGTCTTTTTCGTCATGATTGTTCAGAAATGTTGCCCTCCAAGTGGCTGTTCATTTTCATCTAGTTGTTCCTTTGAGAAACAGATGATGAAGGAATGGGGGTTTTAATTCGTGACTTCAGGAGATTGTCCTACTTCCTGAAGTCACACTATAGTGAAGACAATCAAAGACAACAGTGTAGTCATATAGGTCTACGTCAGTCATGATCATTCTGCAAAGGGAGGAACCCTCCCCCTCCAAAGTTATGTGCTCTGTGCCAACAAAGGCATGCTCTGCATGGGCAGTGAATGCCAAGTGATGGGAACAGATGTAATGGAATTATTCCAGCAGTATTTTTTCCATACTTTAAAAGTCATAGAGAATAAAAAGTAATAGGACTTCAACCTCCATTTTAGAATCAGCCTGATTATTTTAATTATAAGAGAAAAGAATTCAGTTCTATAAGTACCTAGGAGGCATGGTTCTGTTCTCTTCCGGTCACCATTTGCTATTCTCAGAAAGAGTATGAAAGAACCTTGAGGTTACTTCTGAGTTCCAACTGCTGGGGTAATTGTTTTGATCTCCATGATTTCTAGATTCTAGACCTTAGCAAGCTTGGACTCTGAGACCTGATAGTTACGTTTTTCCTTATTTGATATCAAAGTTTCCAGACCCTTGGATAGTTATTGACCTTAGATAATCAGGGAAATGCTCACCTCTATCTTGACTTCCTGATTTCCTGAAACCTTTTCTCACCCTGTCCCACCTTGACTCACTGTGGCCCATTGTGACTCACTTTGATGGTTTGGCAAAGGCTGTGACATTAACCATCAGGGTGCTGATTTAGAACCTGGGCTTCCTTTCTAACTTGTTCCCAAATCTGACCCGTTCTTCTGATCTTCTCCTATCCTCTGGCACTTACGCTTGATGTGATGCTTTGTAAGTTGGCGGCCTCTGGAACAGACACAGAGGTAATGGCATATAACTATGATGAGCAGAGGCCTTTCTTAAGGTTGTGAATTTCAATGCAGGGAATCATATGTCCAGCTATAGCAGCAAATTAAGGAACAGCAATGTCGAGAAGACATGATACTCACATTCATTTGTTGGTGCCGATTTTGTGTGTGAAACTAACTGTAAAATCTGACATTTTCTTTCAACCTCTCTATTTCACCACATCCTACTTTCAATTGCATCATAGTAGCACAACAAGTAAACTATTTAGATAAATTAAGTTTTGCTCTTCAATCATAAAACATTGTTTAAGTATTTTTTTGAAAGAAGCCTTTCTTTCATATATTACGCAAAGCCCTGTCTTCCTAAAGAGGGTATGTTAAATGAAATTTAAGTTTTTTTAAAAAATTCAAGTTCATCATTTCAAATGCCTCTGATATAATTGTTGCTTAGTTTTTATTGCTTTTATGTTCCCTGAAACCTTCACAGACTCACTTTTCTGTTGCTATGTAACAAATGTCCCCAAACTGAGTGGCTTACGACAATAATCATTTCACTATCTCTCATGATTTTGTGAGTTGACGGGGCTCAGCTGTGTGGTTCTTCTGCTCCATGTAATGTGATGGGGGCTGCATCCTGGGGACTTGACTTGGCTGAACATCCAAGATAACTTCCTTCCATGGCTGGTGCTGGCTTTGCTGGGAACTCAGCTGGGGCTGTTGATCAGAGGGACTCTGTTCTCCTCCATGTGGTCCCTCTAGGCAATTTGGGCTTCTCACAGCATGTCCACTGAGTTTCAAGAGAGCAACCTAACAGGTAAAAGTGAAAGCTGCAAGTCTCTTAAGGCCCTGCTCCAAAGATACACAGTGTCACATCCATCAAATCCTATTGGTCAAAGTGAGTCACAAGGCCAATCCAAATTCAATTAGGGTGCCATCTTTGAGGACTTGTTAGTAAAAATATCAAGCAAGTTTTCTTCTAGCAATAAAGCCCTAATTTCTGGAGGGATTACCCTAGTGGCTCAGACCCAGTTAGACTGTCTGTTGCTTCCAGTTTTGATCCCTGGTCCCTTGACTTGCTCTTTGTAGCTGAATACAACCGAGATATCAGATTCAGTCATTGGCCTCTGACCTTCTTGTCTAATGCATCTAGTTGACTACAAATTAGATGCTCCTCAGCTTCTTCCATGCTAACTGCCTAAACCATCCTTAGATATTTTCCCCTTTCCCTGTCTCTCTCAATGTCAACTCCCCACTTGCTGGGCCTCCTCTTATTCACTGAAAAATCTGATTTCTCCTTCTGGGATCTATTTGACTTGGATCCAAATATCAGTCTGAACTGACTCACTACTACCTGAGTTCCACTAATGCAAGAGCTTTGCTTGGAGGCTGAACTTAGTTGCCTAGAACCTGTGTCTGCCTATGTAAGGGTGGTCACTATATCTGATTTTTTTCTAATGCGGTTTAATTCTGAAAACAATAAAATTGTTGGCCAGGTCATATTTGCTATTTATTTATTTCAGAGTGCTCAGGTCCCCTCCCCAGGGCCCAGTTAGTCATGCTGAGATAGCTACATATGTTTATGCTCCTTCCTCTGTGGCAATATTCCCCTAGCACCTTATTTATGTTGACTCTGGCATGTCAGCTTGTAAAACCAAAGAATCTTTGCAGTAAAATAATCTTGCAAAGGTCAGTCATACCTTTAACACTGGTCCTCTTTCACCAATTTAGGAATATCCACCCTCTTAAAAAACGTTAGCATTCTATAACACAGGCTTCTGGGTCATGTCTATTCATCTTATTTCATTCCCTTCCAAAAGAAACAGAACACGGGTTGGCATAAGGTGGATGTAGAATGTTTATGTAATGACATAGTTATTTTAAGATGTCTGACTAGGAAGCAGCTTGTTGCTGCTAAAACGCTTAAAAGAACACCCCAAACTGCCAGGACAGACTATTAACAAAATGTCATTTGAGCATGCATGATGCCTATGTGTATATCTTTAATTATTGAAGTCACATTTATTAATAGATTTCTTTAACCTCGTATTCTGGACAGGTCCCAATTTCAATGAGTGAATTCTTCCTGTCTAAATGTTCCTAGTACCAGATAGTGAAAGCAGAATAATACCCTAACCCTGATTTCCCATGGTCCACTCAGATAACCAATAAACATTTAATGGTGTACAAACTGAGTGTCCATTGATGAATATGTATTTTCTGCAATAGTGATTCCAAAGAGTAGATAATGCATATTTATTGATTTGATTTGAATTCTAACCCAATTCAGTGGTAACTCATCTTGTAATTTATGGCATGGTACACTAATATAGTACAATATTTCAAGTGTTAAGTATGTGTCAAACACTACTCCAAGTCTTTTACATGTATTATCTCTTTTGATACTCATGACAAACCCATGAGGTAGGTTAGGTACCATTATTATCCTTCCTTTATAGATAAGAAAACTGAGGCACAGGGGATTAACTAACTGTATCGTGTAGCATTGACAATGCCTCTGTCTTACCAAAATGTAATTCAACAACAAAAAACTCAGCTTAAATCTCATAGGTGTTTCATCATAAGCAACTTTATTATTCTTTTCTAGTACCTAGAGAGATGTGGGTTTGAAGAAGCAGGAATGAAAAGGGCAGGGCAGGAGACGTGGCCGAAGTTTACAAACTCTTCTTATGAACTCTTTCTGTAGAGAATAGAGGCTCATAAACTTATATGAGTGTGTATGTGTGATACATACACACACACATATATATATTCTTTAACACCATATACTTACAAGTATGTATAAGTGTTATGAATGGGCCAAAAAGTCTTGCCCAAAATAGGAAAATCTTTAAAGATTATAAAACATTTCTTAAATAAAGAAGGCTTGCTCTAATGAATCAGATTATAAGGGCTTGTGTTTAAATCTAGTGAGAATCATTTAAAGGGCCTTGAGAAACCATCAGATCTTGGTTTGTGCCACCATTAAGCCAGCCAGGCTGTATCTATGGTCTCTTTAACTCTGACATTTTTGTGAATGTATAACTATGAGGAAAAGTGAGAACAGCATATATACCATCTTTGCCTGCAGAGGATGTGTTTACCCTATTTGTCTGAAGCAGATTTTATGACTTTGGTGGCTTTGGAGAGCTCGAAATAGTTTTCCCACTATGGGAAAAGCCGAAAAAGTTACACTTTTGGCTACCCTCTGTTTCTATATGGGACACCTGCCAATGTATTTATATATATGGAGACATCTGTGGACTGTGTTCCAAGTAGCATCCTTTGCTACCCCTGCTCCTTGACTACTTGCAGGTCCTGGAGCTGCCTGCCCCCATCCCCCCATATTTAGGTACTTATTTACTGTCATTGTCTGCACAGTGGCCTTGTTGTCACAGCCCAGCAAGCCCTGGGTCTGGATCCCCTTCCAGTGCCACATGTGAGTGGATTCTTTTGCCTTATAAATTATTCCCATAAAGATTATTCCCATAAATGCCATTTCCATGACTGGGGAAAGGGGAGAGATTTCTGAGTTAACTGTATCTTCTGCGTTCTGCTGTTCAAGGTTCTTGGTAGAAATTCAGTTGATTTGATTCATCTGCTTCTGAGCAGAAGGAAGAGGCCAATATATCTGTGCTATTTGCTTTGGCAATATTAGGTGTTAGTATTGTTGTTTAGCTTAAAAGTCCCCCAAAACATTAATGCCAAATTGTCAGGACATAAAAGCCTTAGAGAATGATTACATTCAGACACCACTAAATCCTCATAGATGCTCAAAATAATAATATTGTAAAGTAGATCATAATCTCAAATTTTTTCCTGGGCTTCCAAAGCAAAACTTCTCCAAGTCCTTTTCAAACCCTGCTTTAAAAACTTTGACCCACCCTCTGGAATCTCTTGGATCAAACAGAAAATAAACAACCCAGAGTAGAATCCCACACACTGGACTCCAAGTGCTTTCTGTGAGCAAAGCTTGATTCTATTGGATTGCTAGCAAGACGACTACAGTTCTTTTGTACTTTTAAAATAAACAAATATGTTTCATGGAAGCAAAAGATCTGGAAGCACTGTTAGAAGTATTGAAGTCTAGCCTAGTGAAAGCAGTTAGAGGTCAGCTGAAGGTTGGCTTGTCTTTCCTAGGACATTTTTCTAGGCTGGGAGCCGCCCAAAGAGGAAAACACAATTCCATATTTGCTGTTGGGACACAGATGGACAGCATACAAGCTATGCATCTTTATTAGCAGCCATTGTGATGCAGCTGGAAGGGGAGCAGGAAGAGACTGTCATCAGGTTTCATCACCTGTCCTAGGACAAGGTGTATGGCTCTGCCTGAAGCGCATGGCTTGGGCAGGGATGTCAGAGATGGATGACCATCATTACTTCCGATATGGAAGCCTCATCCCTTTCTCTCGATTTGCTGAGGGCATTCATCAAGACCTCCATGGGGAAAACTGCCACTGTTGACCAAAAACACCCTCATTACTGGTGTTGTTTCCTGTTGTTGAGCATGTTCTGCAATTCACATTTTATTGTTTTAGCTGAGGCAGGGCCAGGGTTGACAAAATGTGAGTTTTTCATTAGTGGTCTCATTGTCCTACCTTTCCTGTTCTGATAAAGAGGCTGATCCAGAGGCTTATATCTGACTGCTCTATAGATGCCCATCCCCCACTGGTATATCCCTGGACATTAATGGTACAGAAGCAGTGGGCAGCAAGGGTTACCCTTGGCCTCTTGCAGCTGTCCCCCTGAATTGGCTCTCCCCTTACCACCTTCTGACAGCGCTCACTTAGGTGGGAGTGAGTGTGCTGAGCACATTGCTAGGACGTGTATGGGGCTTACCCAGTACGTATTATAAAGTTTACAAGGTTTGTTTTGGTTTTGTTTCTCCCATCCTCCTTTTGCGGAACCTTTCACTCTGGGCCCACAAAGTTTTGCTAATAACAAATGAAATCTTAAAACCCATCTCTTGTGTGAGTAGAAGGGGAATTTATTTTGAAAGTTATAGTTCATTTTCAGGAATATTTAGTACATTTTCAGGCATACTTAGTTGAAATTTTAGTCCAACTTCAGGAGTATTTAGTCCAAATTTTAGTCCATTTTTAGGAGTATTTATATTTTTAAGGAGGCTATCTGGAAAGGGCAATGCTTATTGCAAACGATCATTCAGTAATAATCAAATTCTGGGTATTGCCAAGGAAATACATTTATTCAGGGATGGACTCCACCCATGTTAGATGGATGACTGTCTTTTTTATTTTTTTATTTTTTTGCGGTACGCGGGCCTCTCACTGCCGTGGCCTCTCCCGTCGCGGAGCACAGGCTCCGGACGCGCAGGCTCAGCGGCCATGGCTTACGGGCCCAGCCGCTCCGCGGCATGTGGGATCTTCCCAGACCAGGGCACGAACCCGTGTCCTCCGCATCGGCAGGCGGACTCTCAACCACTGCGCCACCAGGGAAGCCCGACTGCCGTTTTTAAAAACAATATGGCACATAGGACTGGAAAGTGTCTTCTGCCAATTTTGTTTTCAAGTCTGCTTTTTATTCACCCTTCACAGCCATATTTCTGTTCTACTTAAGAAAAAAAACAACCCCCCAAATCCCCCCCAAAGAACAAAACACACTGGAAGCCAATAATTGTACAGGGGGTCCAGGAAGACAGAAGTGAAACTATTGAAGAAAGATATTAAGTGGCTAAAGCATGAGGGTGACTTGTGTTTATTTAGGGACGAGCTGGATGCTTTACACTTGGAGCAGAAAGCATCCCATTAATAGGACTTGTCCAAATGATGAAAAAACATGTATAATGTGGGCCTAACTCCACTTTCCTGATGAGGAAAAATTTAACAGAACTTATCCCTAAGGGCTTACCTTTCAGCTATTTGTACCACTTATTTCATTTAAATACTTCCAAGGTATGTAAAAAAAGACATGATCTATTTCAAAAAGTGCAATTTACACTCCCAAGGTGTCCCATATTAGCTAGCACTTTGGCAAAAAATAAGCAGACCAGTAGGAAAGGAGATGACAGTGAAAAAAGAGTGAGTGTGGGCATAGATAGTAAATGGGTCAGGTTAAAATTAAATTAATTCACTGTCTTTATGCTCTATGTTAAACCAGAAATCCATGAAAGTTAGATGCACAGAAATAATGTTCAATGTCTTTCATTCAAAGTTGCCACAGTATTTTTTCTGGTTAAAGATGTTAAGCTTAATATGTGGAATTTTTTGAAAGGAAAAAAGACTGAGCTTAAGTTAAATGTTTCTTTTGTTTTTTCTAATTATGAAATAATGCATGCGTTTTATAAAAAACAGTAATTACAATATAAAAAAAAGTTAAAATGACAATAATCTCACTACCAAGAAATAAGAACTGCTAATATTTTGATATATTTCCTTCTAAGCATTTTCTTGCATGCATGTGCACATAAAAACACACACATATATGTTTCACAGAAGTAAATATTCTGTATTTCGTTTTGAAGTCTTTTTTGAATATAATTAGAATATTAGAATATATTAAATAATTAGAATATCCCCATAGCATTTTACATATTCTTTAAACAAGAGTCCACTTAATGTTCTTTTATTACACATTGAGATCAGTCCTTATTTTTTTATACCATAATAAAAGCTATGATGAACATCCTAGTACAACAATTGTTGTACATTTATTTATTACTTTATTGAACTTTTAAAAAAATATATTCTGTGCAACATCAATTTCATCTTTTTCTGATTTAGGGTGTATGTTTTTCTTATTATGTTGTAATTGTTCTTTATACATTTATGATGTCAACATTTGGTTAATATTTGTTGCAAATGTTTCCCCAATTTGTCATGTATCTTTTACATTTTGATGCTTCTATTCACATACAGAATTTGTGCCAAATCTATTGATTTTTCTTTTGGTGTTTCTTCCATTGCTTTTAAGTTTTGAAAGTCATCACTCCAAGATCAATAAAATATTCACCTACGTTTTCTCCTCATATTGAAAATTATGGATGAACTTGTTGCTGACTGTTTTTAAAAAGACAATGGAGAAATATAATATAAAAACAGAGGTGCTTTTGTTTCCCACCCCCTCCCTTCTATCAATCCTGATCCACGGACGCTCCTCCAATTTTTGATGATTTTACTTTTTACGTTTCATTAATTAACATCAGCTGGAATTTATTTTGTTGTGTGGTCTGAGGTGAAAACCTTATTTGAACATTTTTTTGTTCTTGCAGATAATGAGCCAATTTTCCCAACACCATTGTTGAATAATTCATTCCTTCCTCCTTGGCTGGTGAAGGCCCATATTTTTTGAGTTACAAAGACAGGAAACTCACAATGACATTATGCAACAGAAATAACCTGCCTTTAGTGCTTGAATACATGACTAGCTAAGCATGTGGTTGCTTATACAGCTACACTCTGTATAGAGGCAGACCATGTCGCTGTAGGGCAAGCAATTGGATTGTCCATTTTTAACAGAATGTTCTAATTTGCTGAACCACACAAGTCTTTCATTTTTCAGTTCAGTTCAGTTCAATTCAACTGACTTAATTTCAACCAGTGTTTATTAAATGCTTATTATATGCATTCACTGTAGTATGTGAATTATGGTTGATCCAGTTTTGGATTTCAACCCAGCCCATTAGTAACTTGTCTAATAACTCAGGCAAAAGCCAAATAAAATTCCCCAGACAATTCTGGAAGAAAAGGAGGAGGCTTTGCTGAAATAATTTTAAATGAAGATCTCTAGGATTTGAACTGATAGCTTTTAGGGTTGCAGGGTGCCTTCATGTTCTCATCTCAAAAGCCAACAATGACAAATTGTCCACGTCATTTGGATTATGCCAGGGGAGCGGACTGAAAGCTTATAAGCACTATTGAGCTAAATAAATAAATAAAGTAACATATGTAAGTCAAGGAGACACATTCCTTTCCCCATATAAAAACACAGGAAGACAAAGATGCCTGCTATGCTCGGATAACTACCCACAGTTCATCAAGTACAGAGGAGCGGGCAGAAACAACATTCTTATCAAAGATGCCACATGAATATCTAAAATAATCATGTCCACAAATATTCTATTTTATTTGTATTTCTATTGCTTATCTTTTCTTTTCATCATGTTAGTATTCATCTTTTCATAGAATGGTATAAAAACAACCTGGTGAGATTATATATTTTTGTGGTTCCTATTAGAGAAAACAAAATTATTCATATGATCCCATTAGAGTATGAAAGAAATGATGGAAATGTAACAAAGGTGTGTTTCTTCTGTTTGTAGTTACACTGCCTTTTTTCTTTATCACTCCTGACATGTTGCCTATCACACCAGGCAGAGTACAGGAGACTGGGCAATGTTATCTGAAAACTTCATTCCTCCAGGGGGTTCAGGAGCACCTGCTAATTGCCCCACACCACTGCATTTGCCTTCACCCACTTCCTCCTGGGATCTCCATGGGGCAAAAGTTCCCACAATCCACATGATGACTTTTTTCAGTTTACTCAACATCGTTTTTAAATTTAGTTACAAGAATATTTTTTTAAACACAATGTATTTTTACTACCTAATATTCAGCATGATTGCAACTTTATGTTTATTTGTGTGACTAGTGTCAGTTTTATTGTATAAATTCAGTATGGAGAATTTTGTGTATTCTGGTGTTTAAAACAGTGCCCATAATGGGAGCTCAACAATTATTTATTGACTGAAAGTTGAATGAACCAATTATAGGAAAGACATTTTGCTGGAGATAGGGAGACACAAAGATGTGTGACATATTGTTTCTATTCTCAAAGTACTTACAGTAGAACTGGGAGCCATGACAGACACAAAATGAAATAGGAGGAGAAGCCAATAATACGAGATGTCTTTCAAAAGTATACAAAGTATCCAATTAAAGGTACCACAGTCTGTGCTTGTATCAGAGACAGTGTTTAACAAATGAAACACTCCTACACATTTTTCAGCCCCCTCATAGTTAACAGGACCAAGCCAGTAATGCTAGCTCCATTCCATGGAATGTGAATGCAGTTTTGTGTGGCTCTTCAGGGTGGAGGCCAGTATGACCCTTCCATCTTGCTCTTCCTCTGCTGGGGCAAACTTAGAGACCATGGCATAGCTATGATATGCAAGCAGCCTGGATCCCTGAGTCACCACTTGGAGGACTGGTGCCCTGTGAAGTCACTCAATCCACCACATCCTATGATGTGAACCAGAGATAAACCTTTATATTAAGCCATTGATTTGCTTGTGTGACAGCTAGAGTGAAATATCCTAATAAAATATCATTTTCAGGAGGTTGGAAGGTCATAGAAGGGCTTCTGAAAGTGGTGGATTAAGGCTGGACTTTACTCAGTGTTTAAAAATTGCTAAAACTAAGGAAGATCCAATGGCTTTTTTTTTTTTTTGGAGAAATAGAAAAAAATCCATCTTAAATTTCATATGGAATCTGAAGGGACCCTGAATAGTCAAAACAATCTAAAAAGAAGGACAAAGCTGTATTTCTCACATTTCCTCATTTCAAAACTTAATTCAAAGCTAGAGTAATCAAAACAGTATGGTAGTGGCATAAAGACAGACATAGATATCAATGGAATAAAACTGAGAACCCACAAATATACTCTCACATATGTGCTCAAATGATTTTTGACAAGGATACCACAATGATTCAGTGGGGAAAGAACTGTCTTTTCAACAAATGGTGCTGGCAAAAGTAAATATCCACATGCAAAAGAATGAAATCAGTCCCTTACCTTGCATCGTATACAAAAATGGATGTAAAATGGGTCAAAGACCTAAATGTTAAGAGCTAAAACTATAAAACTTAGAAGAAAAAATATGAGAAAAGTGTTATGACATTGGATTCGGCAATGATTCCTTAGATATGACACCAAAAGCACAGGCAACAAGGAAAATAATCAATTGGACTGTATAACAATTTTTAAACTTCTATACATCAAAGGAAGCTATCAACAGAGTGAAAGGACAACTTACAAAGTGGGAGAAAACATTTGCAGATCATATATCTGATTAGGGGTTAATATCCAGAGTTCGTAAAGAACTCATACAAATAACAACAAAAACACATACACACACGTAACAACAGCAGCAACCCATTAAAAAATGGGCAAAAGATTTGAATAGACACTTCTCCAACAAAGATGTACAAATGGCCAATAAGTACATGAAAAGATGCTTAACACCATTAATCATTAGGGAAATGCAAATCAAAACCACAGTGAGATATCCCCTGACACCCATTAGGATGGATACCATTCAAGAATGAAAAACAGAAAATAACAGTGTAGACAAGAATGTGGATAAATTGTATCCCTTCTCCACTGTTTGTGGGAATGAAAAATGGTGTAGCTGCTGTTGGAAACATATGGAGTTTCCTCAGAAAAATTAAAAATGGAACTACTATATGGTAGAACAATTCCACTTCTGGGTATATACCCCCAAAGAATTAAAAGCAGGGTCTCAAAGAGATATTTGTATACCTATGTTCATAGCAGCATTATTCACAATAGCCAAGAGTTGGGGGCAGCACAAATGTCCATTGACAAGTAAATAGATAAACACAATGTGGTCTCTACACACAATGGAATATTATTCAGCCTTCAAAAGGAAGGAAGTTCTGGGCTTCCCTGCTGGCGCAGTGGTTG
Source organism: Orcinus orca (assembly GCF_937001465.1). Lineage (NCBI taxonomy): Eukaryota > Metazoa > Chordata > Mammalia > Artiodactyla > Delphinidae > Orcinus > Orcinus orca. The sequence goes on from NC_064573.1 coordinate 18,041,141, forward strand.
AGAGTCCGCCTGCCGATGCAGGGGACACGGGTTCGTGCCCTGGTCTGGGAAGATCTCACATGCCGCGGAGCAGCTAGGCCCGTGAGCCATGGCCGCTGAGCCTGCGCATCCGGAGCCTGTGCTCCACAACGGGAGAGGCCACAACAGTGAGAGGCCCGCGTACCGCAAAAAAAAAAGGAAAGAAATTCTGACATATGCTACAACACGGATGAAACTTGAGTCTATTATGCTAAGTGAAATAAGCTAGTTACAAAATACTGTATGATTCCACTTATATGAGGTATTTAGAATAGTCAGATTCAGAAACAGAAAGTAGAATGGTGATTGCCAGCATCATGGGTAGAAGGAAATGTGTAGTTTTTCAATGGGTACAGAGTTTCAGTTTTGCAAGATGAAAAGACTTCTCAACATGTGTTGTACAACAATGTGAATGTACTTAACACTATTGAATTGTACACTTAAAAATGGTTAATGATAAATTTTATGTGTATCTTACCCAATTAAAAATTTTAAAATTAAGACAATAAATACAGATGGCAAATAAGCATATGAAAAGATGCTCCACATTATATGTCATCAGGGAAATGCATATTAAAATAGTAGTGAGGTACTACAACACTCCTATTAGAGTGGACCAAATCTGGAACACTGACACCACCAAACACTGGCAAAGATGCGGAGCAACAGGAACTCTCATTCACTGCTAATGGGAATGCAAATTTGTACAGCCACTTTGGAACACAGTTTGGTGGTTTCTTACAAAATTAAACATACTCTTACCATACGATCCAGCAATCTCCCTCCTTAGTATTTACCCAAAGGAGTTGAAAACTTATGTCCACACAAAAATTTGGACATGGATGTTTATAGCAGTTTTATTCATAATTGCCTAAACTTGGAAGCAACCAAGATGTACTTCAGTAGGTGAGTGGATAAATAAACTGTAGTACATTCAGACAATGGAATATTATTCAGTGCTAAAAAGAAAGGAGCTATCAAGCCATGAAAGTGTATAGAGGAAACTTAAATGCATATTACTAAGTGAAAGAAGCCAATCTGAAAAGGCTTCTAGTAGATGTGATTCCTACTATATGACATTCTGGAAAAGGCAAAACTATGGAGCGAGTTAAATGATCAGTGGTTGTCAAGGACTGGTGTGGGGACAAGTGAATAGGGGGAGCTCCGAGGATTTTTACGGTAATGAAAATACTCTTACAATACTATAATGATGGGACTTCCCTGGTGGCGCAGTGGTGAAGAACCCACCTGCCAGTGCAGGGGACACGGGTTCTAGTCCTGGTCCAGGAAGATTCCACATGCTGCGGAGCAACTAAACCTGTGAGCCACAACTAGTGAGCCTGCGCTCTAGAGCCTGCAAGCCACAAATACTGAAGCCTGCACACCTAGAGCCCATGCTCCACAACAAGAGAAGCCACCGCAGTGCAAGAAGAGTAGCCCCTGCTCGCTGCAACTAGAGAAAGCCCGCGTGCAGCAACGAAGACCCAATGCAGCCAAAAATAAATAAATAAATAATAAATAAAATTTTAAAAATACTATAATGATGGATATATGTCATTATACACTTAGCTAAACCCATAGAAAATACAACACCAAAAGTGAACCCTAAGGTAAACTATGGACTTTGGGTGATTACGATTTGACAACATAGGTTCATCAGTTGTACCAAATATACCCTCTAGTGAGTGATGCTGATACTAGGGAGGCTGTGTATATTGGGGTCATGGGATATATGGGAACTCTCTGTACTTCCCTCTCAATTTTGCTGTGAACTTAGCACTGCTCTAAACAAATAAAGTCTTAAGAAAAAATGAAGGGGATGAGTTTTATTTCTTCCTATGTTTCAGATATGAAATTAATTTTAGCAGAGAGAGAAAAAGAAATCTTTCTATTCCTAGGAAAAGAGGCTCTCTGGATACATACTAGTCACACTTGCAGTTCACTGCTGAATTTGGATAACTCTGTAAACATTGTATTGGGTTGGCCAAAAGTTTCGTTTGTTTTTTTCCGTAAGTTGGCTCTTGTAGCACTCAGTTATCTTTAACTTCATTCGAAACAATTTTGTTTGATTGTATGTGACAGCTGTCATATCAGCATGCATTTAAAAAATGACTTATCAAAATTGGTGAATTTTTGTGTAGCTATTTTAATATTGAAGATGGAAGAAAAAAGCAACATTTTTGGCATATTATGCTTTATTATTTCTAGAAAGGTAAAAACACAACTGAAACACAAAAAAAGATTTGTGCAGTGTATGGAGAAGGTGCTGTGACTGATAGAATGTGTCAAAAGTTTTTTGCAAAGTTTCATGCTGGAGATTTCTTGCTTCACAATGCTCCATGGTCGGGTAGACCAGTTGAAGTTGATAGCAATCAAACTGAGACATTAATTGAGAACAATCAACGTTATACCACACGGGAGACAGCAGACATACCCAAAATATCCAAATCAAACGTCGAAAATCATTTGCACCAACTTGGTTATGTTAATCGCTTTGATACTTGGGTTCCACATAAGCTAAGCAAAAAAAAACCTTCTTGACCGTATTTCTGAATGTGATTCTCTAATGAAAACGTTCCGTTTATAAAAGAAATTGTGATGGGAGATGAAAAGTGGATACTGTACAACAATGTAGACTGGAAGAAATCATGGGACAAGTGAAATGAACCAACACCAAAGGCTAGTCTTCATCTAAAGAAGGTGATATTGTGTATATGGTGGGATTGGAAGGGAGTCCTCTATTATGAGCTTCTTCCAGAAAATGAAACGATTAATTCCAACTAGTACTGCTCCCAGTTAGACCAACTGAAAGCAGCACTCAATGAAAAGTGACCAGAATTAGTCAACAGAAAACACATAATCTTCCATGAGGATAATGAAAGACCGCATGTCTCTTTGATGACCAGGCAAAAACTGTGACAGCTTGGCTGGGAAGTTCTGATTCATCCACCGTATTCACCAGATATTGCACCTTCAGATTTCCATTTATTTAGGTCTTTACAAAAGCTGCTGGAGCTGCTGGAGGACCTCCTGAGGTGTCATGAAGTGGACTTCTTCCCTCCTTCCACCCTCTAGTTTCCACCAGTGCTGCCATTGACATAACCTTAATGAAGTCAATGAGCAAGGGAGCCTGGGAAATGTAACTTACAGAGACCAGCTCTCCAGAGAGCCAAAGAGGGGAAGGATGGAAGATGGACCTAAGAGCTACAGACAAATGACCAGTACAAATATAAAACCTGAAATATGTCTATATATCAAGGCTACAGTGAGGTACACCACTTCCCCTATAGATGAGTAATTATTTGGGACAGGGATTGGAGGTCATTGGAAGACTTTTTGGCAAATACTTAAGGTGTGTGTCCTTTGACCCCCAAACCTCTTCACATGGTTATATCAATTGTTCTTGAGTGAGGTTGTGGAAATGCAAGAACACTGAGAACTTCAGAACCACAAATTAATTGGGGTGGGAGGAGGGGACAGCACGGCAACCCCCTAAAGGAAATGGTCCTCAGTGTAGAAACATTTTATTTGGGACACAAGATGCTAGATTCAGAAGTGGAAACCTCTCAGTGTCCTCGGAGAATGAAAACACCCTGGCAATCAGAGCCTTTCCTTCAGCCAGCAATAAACTCTTTTCTTAGAAGACAGAAGCTGTAAGGCACGTCTTCCTGTTCTCCATGGATGAGTTTTCTGGTGGGACACTCTGAACCTCTTAAAAAATTCAGATCAAGTTTTCTTAGCTTTCACAACGTGATTTCAATCGCATGAACTGTGAAAAACACACCAACTCAACACAGCAACATAAAAGCTTTTGAAGTTGACTGAAAGTGTTGTGGTTGCTTTTGTCTGTGAATGAAAAAAATGAAAGAATTGGACATTAGGCTCTTATCTCAGAGGAAACAAAGCAGAAGAAAGTGAAAAACTGAATATTTAGAGAGAGGAATGGAATTAGGCCACCTTTCATAATGTTAGTGGAAATTGTTAAATCTTTATAAATCTTTCTTCAGAAACAGCCCTATCTGAACCATGTGGGCAACTTTTAGTCCAATGGGTCTCCTTTCTGGATGTCCTCAACCCCTAGTCCATCAAAGACTTTAGTTTTCCTCTTTATAATTTTGCCTCTTATTAATTCTAGAGATTAGTGGAAAAGAGAAAATGTCTGTTTCCTATGTGGTAAGATTTCTAAGGAATAATACCAACACTTCTGATAATGCCCCACTCTGCTGTGTGTGTGTGTGTGTGTGTGTGTGTGTGTGTGTGTGTGTGTAGGTTAGTGAAAGCTACAAAATAGACATAGAACTTGGGAATTTCTTTCAGAAGTGTCACACGGTAACCATCCAGCCCCATCCAGGCTGCCCCGTGAACTTCAAGCGATCGTCCAATTGAGTCTTAGATCACATATAACCTGGAAAAGCATTTCGGCCTCAGAATAATTTTAGGTCAAATGAGGCCTGGGGAGCTGCAGCTTAATTTGATCCATTGCAGCAGGGAAACAACAAAAGACTTTTAGATATTTGGTGGCACTGGTCCCACCAGAAAGTAATATTTAGCACTCTGGGTCAATTCAATATTTAATTATATCAGTTAAGCAGGGAACTCAACTAATACAGGCTTTGTCTAAACACTCTTTCTATATTTAACTCTGCATGCCATGAACTTGCTAGATAGGAAATTCTGAGTTTAATAATATTTAAAACCTTCTTAATAGAAGCACCACCTATACCTTGACTTGTGTTCTAAGAAACAGAAGCACTCTCTCTAGATGTCTTGGTGGGAGCTGAGCTGAGCTGCCCAGGGTCTGGACCCAGGCGATGCTCTGTGGGGATGAGAATGGTAACCGCCAGCGAGTGGTTGTGAAGGAGATGAGGCTCACAGGTACACGGGTAATTAGCCTGTGTACCTCTCCTCATCTTTAGGGAGGCAAACGGGGAGCAAAGGTTCTATGGTAATTCACTCTCTCTGAGCTGCGCTTCCCTTTTCCACCTTTAAGTCTGTTCACAATGCTCATTGTAATCCAATTTCCCTTGCAGGGGAAGAGGAACACAACTCCCCAGGGATGCCCCAGTTTCCTGATTCCCTTTGGGTATCTTCCTGCTTCATCCTCACCTCAAATCTGCCAGAGACTTGATTAGGACTTTAAAGTTTTAGGTTTTTTTTATTATTCCCAGACAAGAAAAACCTTATCAGTCGGTTGGAATATTGCTGTAAAACCTTGTTTTGAATGGGTGTGTTCTGTCAGATTGATTGGAAATTTCTGCCTAGAATGTTTAATTATCACCTAATTAAGACAGGCTTGCATTAGTCTCTTTTTTTTTATGCCTTGAGACTTGCCGGGGGCAGGGTTAAGTCTTGCTTGACTGACAGCTGTCAGTGGCCCATATGGAAATGAAAAATAATGTGACAGGCTGAAGGTAAAAAAGTTTCACCCTGACAGTGACCTGTGCCAGTGTTCCTTTTCTCTATTCTAGGTTTTTAAGGCAGATGCCTTGGCCATGTGGTGCATTGACTTGTCCATGAGAAGGGTGTGTTCTGGGCAATGACTGTGGAGACATGTCAGGCTATCCATCATAACTCAGATGCTGAGCTGTCTGGGTTGGACAGACCACACCACCGAATGATCCACTGCTCTGCTCTGAACCACTCAGATGCCTGAAACCAACTGATTCTACTCAGTAGAGCTGAATCAATGCCCATTGAAGCCACACCCAGTGTATTTAATATGATGTAGGCATCTTTATAAGACCAAGATGGAAGATATTATAGGTAATAGCTCCATAGGGTCTTATTTTAAAAATCTGGTGTGTGAAGTCTAATGGTGTTTCTACAGCCCCCAGGAGGGAGAGTTCCAATTTCTTTTTTATTTCATTCATCTTGAACAGCACCCCAAATTGATTTCTTGGAAACATCAGCTTTTTTTTTTTTGGTAAATTGTTAGTAGTGTCTTTTTAATACATGTAGTCAAAGCACACTTATTTGTACAGATGAAAGTAGAAGTACCTTGCCAATAATTCTTCACTCATTTTTATCTGGGCTCACATATATAGATATTTTGTAGGTATTTATTTCAAAGATCAATCATTTTATGAAACGTGTAAAGCCACAATGCTTTGCTTCTGTGGACTAGCCTTCAGAGATTATGCAGAAACTCATATGTGGGTAGAATTAAAACATTTTTCAAAATGTATAGATGGCTATATTCAAGGAAACATCAGCTTTTGTCACACTACTCACCCACTCAGGGGCCTCCACTGAGTGGAAGACAGCCCGTTGCTGACAATAGAAGTCCAAACTCAACTTGGATTCAAGGCTGCGCAGGGACCATCATCAACCCATCAGTCCAAACACATCTCCTGCTCCCGGGAGCTCCACTTCACCAAACTCTCTCCTCCCAGTTCCCTGAACCCACCTCTCCCATTCTTAATTTCAGCCTTGACTTGGGCTTTCTTCTGTTTCCTCCTCCTCTAAGTGGATGTCTCCCAGGAATCCTCACTAGACTTCTTGCCTTAACTGTAATTGGCTTTCTCTGGGGCCACAGAGTCTCCTGTGGGCTCAAAAGAGCAAAGGTTGTTCATTCTCTATGCTCCACATGACCCAGGGCAAGAGAGGGGAAGGGAGGACTAGGGCGTGTTCCTTGACCCCCATGGCCACTCTGCCCTCATTGTTCTTCCACCCTTGCAGAAAGTCTTCATCTATTTGGATACTTATGGCAGCACCCCTTCAGACTACCCTCTGGTGTATAGCTTATTTTCTCTCTCATCTGTGGAGTCCATGCCACTCTATGCCCCAAACCATGATTTTGCTTTCTGACTTGCGATCTTCTGATTGCGATTTTGCTTTCTGCCAGCGATCATAATAAGCATCTTCAGTGTATGTTCAAGTAATCCATCTAAAGCCCCCTCATTTTTCCCCTTGAAATTGTCAGATCCAAAGACCTTTACACCATATCTGTTGCAGTAGCGTACTTTCCTGGCCATACTCAGAATGGTTCCACCTTTGGAACCTCTAATTATATCTCTCTGTCCTCCCAACTCAGTCTTTTACCACCAGTAGATGCGTTCATTAGCCTCACAGAGTCCTCCAGATTTTGGACCGTTTAATTTTCACTTATGTATCTAGCTTTGATCTCAATGATATGTCATTTCAATTGTTCACTGGCTGATCGCCTCCCTTATCTCTTTGGTCTTCAGGTACATTTACCCTGTAAGACACAGCTTCCTGATCATCCAACCACATGTTTCCTCTGCTCTTAGAAATGAATTTCTGAGCTACTGAAGGAAAAGAAAATGTTGTGGTCAAATAGTGCTTCATAACTTGAAACAGGAACACTGTGGTCATGTCTGAAGAGTGTTTCCTTTTAGAATCTTTAACAGGAAGTTCCAATGTGGTGTAGAGGAATGAACATAGCTGGGAACCTGGAGGTTCTGTCTTTAATACCACAGTAATACCAATGTCCCTTCGGACACCTTCCTTCCCTCCTTCCTTCCTCTTTCCACTAATAACTACTTTTTTCCTTTATCTTCTCCTTTTCCTTTCACAAACATTGATTAATCATCTATATCATTTGTGTCTCTGGAGACACAAGAACAAATAGGACATAGGTCCTGTCCTCAAGGAGCTCACATGATGGTAGGTTAGGAAATTGTTTACTCTGGTGCTGTGCAATAGGAGAGCTGTAGTGGTGGAGACACAGATGGGGGAGAAGCCAACTCTGCCTGGGAGAATTGTTTAAGGTTCCAGAGAGAAGATGGTTTTGATCTAGGTCTAATCCATCTTCTGAAGGCATTGATCCATACAGGTAGACTAACTATGCCTCAAGTTCAAGAGCCCATGTCAATTTTGGTATTCTGGGTTATTTCCTTTGGTAATCAACAGAGTGTAAACTTACATCCTTTATTTGTGATGTGTAGTCCCATTGAAACATCCCAGTTATGACTCTTCATTCAGCCACCTTCTCTAGAACCGAGCCCTCAGAGGAGCTCGTCAATGTACACAGCTTCCTCTAGAACACAGTGTCCAATATGGTAGCCACTGGACACATATGGCTATTTAATTGTGAACCTAAATTAATTAAATTTAAACAATATTAAGATTCAATTCTGTGGTTGCACTAGCCACATGCCACATATGGCTGGTGGCTACCATAATGGACACAGGGATACAGACCACTTCCATCATTGCAGAAAGTTCTATTGAACTGCTCTGGTCTAAAAGCTACTTCTTCCATTATTCCTTTTATCTTATTTTCCAACAGATCTAACTGTGCAAGCCAGGCTAGACCATGAGTCAGGTCCCTTCCTTGCCATATCCTTAGCAGCTGGCCTAGCTCCTTGCCAGAGGGCAACAGAAATGGAGAAGGATGTCTTGGAGACACTTTACCTCATTCAATTTCATAACTGTGGCAACAGGCAGGTCCATCCTATGGGAAATATTGTCAATAGAAATTATTTACTGTACTCTTACTACATGCCAGGCACTCTGTTAAGTGTTTTATATGTAATATCTCATTTAATCCTCATAACAAATGTTTGAGGAGGGTATAATTAGTCCCATTGTGTAGATGAGGAAACCAAAGCTTAGAAAAGTTAAGCAACTTGCCAAAGGCCACACAACTAATAAGTGGCAGATCCCAACTCAACTCACACATGTCTAACTCCAAAGCTCCTGCACTTCTGAAACACATAACCTGCAACCAGGTTATATCAAAATTTCCTGGGGAGCTTTTAAACCAGCAGATGCCTGGGGTTCATCACAGACTTACAGACCAGTTCATGGGTTTTCAATTTTCTATGAATCTACTAGGTACTTAGCATAGGTAGTATAGGCAGCCTTAGGCATGCTCCCTCCTCTCCAGAAAGACCACACACTTGGTCTGTTCTTGTGTTCTTTGATGTTCATGCCACTTGGGAATGCCCAGATCCAGGTAGGTCTGTCTATTGTTGCCTGAGCAGCTGGAATGAGACTGAAAAACTACCTTTCTCTCACTACTCTTTAGGTAACTGTTTTGAGTCTCAGGTCACTCTCAGGTCACACCAGGCTGCCTCCTCTCCCTTGCTCTTTACATCCTGTACTATTTGGGTGACATATCTTTCTGCACCATCACCAGGTTCTGAGCTCAGCTGTCTTTGCACCAGCCTTCCCTGACCCTCTCCTATCCACATACTCATTAATGTCTAGCATTGTGTTTTGCATAGAGTGACAGTTCAAAATAATTCTGTTAAAGTAATGAGAGATAGTGTTGTTAGAAATACATGCAAATAACCAATGAGCATGGCTTTCCATTTTTTTTCATTTGTAAATTTCAGTAGTTGGACCAAGGTGCCTCAAGGTTACAAACAAGAAAGTATTTCCACCCAAACGATGATTTAAGTGTTTTGAGGACCATGTTTATTATTTTCATCCATATTACATAATATAATATTTCACTTTAATAAAAATCTGTTACCGATCTTTAAAAAAATTCTGTTAAATGGAGTCAAAGAGGAAAGAGCTAAGCATCATTTTAGGTGGTGTTGATTCTAAGTAAGGGCAATAGCAGCTCAGAAAAGTGAAAGAGCAAAATGACTGATCAGTCAGGAAGGGTTCCAAGGAGGAAGAGAAAATCTGGTACCCAAGTGGTACAAGTTTTGAAACTCATTGCATGGAAACAATAACTTCAATAAGTGTATTCTTTAGTGATATACCCATCCAGAGGTCTTTAGTACATTATCATTTAAATTTAGTAACTTTTCCTGTTACAGTTTGAATTAACAGTGGCAGATTTTGAGACTCTTCTATTTCATCCTATTTATACAATAGATATATGCCACAAAATGTATTGCATCTCATATCCACTTTAATCTGTATGAGGTAATTTAGGACCATATAGTCCGATGACTACAAATATAATTGTAGTTTCAAAATCTGCTGAGGTCATTCGCTGAGGGCATATTCAATACTAGAATGATGTTTTAAAATTACTTTGCTTTTCATTAACACAATAGCTAGTCCATTTCTACAAACTTATGTAATAAAAAATTTTTCTGCGATTTGAGCTAGTGCTTGAAGATGAAAGTGAATCAATGTTTTAACTCAGTGAATCCTACCTGGGCTTTTAATTTATAAAATGAAAGGGAAAATAGATAAATAATGTAGTTGGAGGCTCTATCGAATGTCTCTCAGAAACTAAGGTCAAGAAAGGAAAATTGGTATAGGGAAATAAACTATGAAATGAATAAAGTTTTGATTAGATATAGATATAGATATGTACAGTCAGCACTCCATATCCGCAGGTGCCACATCCATGGATTCAACCAACCACAGATCAAAAATATACGGAAGAAAAGAATTCCAGAAAGCTCTAAAAGTAAAACCTGAATTTGCCTCACTCCGGCAACTATTTACATAGCATTTACATTGTATTTACAATATTCATTTAAAGATGATTTAACATATATGTGAAGATATGCAGAGGTTATATGCATATACTACACCATTTTATATGAGGGACTTGAGAGCATCCCTGGATTTTGGTACCTGTGGGTATCTAGGGACACGTATATGCATGTGTGTATGTATATGTATATATCTTCAAGAAATTGAGAGAACACATTTTTTCCTGAGTACACATGGAACATTTACAAAAACAGACCATGATTTAGGCCTCACAGGAAGTCTAAATTTAGGCTCAGTGACGTCAGCAACATGGTGGCGTAAGATGTTCCTTCTTTTAATCCCCCTTTTTAGTCAACAAATTAGACATCCAAGCATGAACAAAAGCGCTTTAGTGTGTCTTTTGGATCTTAGGACCTTACTCCAAGGGACGCAAGAGGAATCTCGCCCACCAGTGCAGCTGGTAAGGAAGTCTAAGTTTAAAACAACATTTAGAGGAAAATTTGTATATTTAAATCAATAACACTTGCCCAGACTATCCCATTTAAAAATTCAGTTCTGCACCCTGACAGTCCTGATCTCCATTACCCTGCTTCATGTTTTTCTCCCTAGGTCTACTCCTCCTAACATACTATGTAATTCACCTCTTTATTATGTCTATTGATTATGACATGTCTTTCCCAGTTAGAATGTAAGTTGCAGAAAGGCAGTGCTTTTTGTTTGTTTATCCACTGATGTACCACCAGCTACTAAAACAGTACCTGGCAAATAGTGAGCACTCAATAAAATTTGTTGAATGAATGGATGAATGAGGAAAGGTTTTTCTTAAACAAAGCAGAAACCCAAAAAGCCCTGTAAATAAAGGTGCTTACCTCAATATTAAGGATATCTCTTCAACACTATGAAAAGTCAACAGACTGATGACAGGTTGGGAGAATATATTTACAATATCTAAATCAGACAAGAAATAGATAGTTAGACTATATGGAGAGCTGCTGAAAAGCAACAAGAATAAGGCAGCAACCCAAATAGAATAATGGGTAGTCTGGAAAATACAACTAACCCAAAAACATAAAGTGGACAAAAAAACAGAGAGATGGATGATGCCAAGGGTTCGTGGGATACAGGGAACCTTTAAGCAGTTCTAATGGACTGTAGACTGATCCAACCATTTTGGGCAGCAAATTAGTAGTATTTAGTCAAATTATAAATACAGATATCAACTCCACTCCTGGCTCTTAATCCCAGAGAAATTCTCATATAAGGGCCCATGTATGAGGATGCTCATTGAAACATTCTTTGTCATGCCAAGACAGGGAGGATGTCTGGTGACCATCACAGGAGAGTTTGGAGAATGGGAATACAAAAAGGGGATAAAAGGAAGTAAATAAATAAAACAAGAAAAATGCCTTGTACAATGATTGTATGCTATCAACTGAGAAGTATAATGAACTGAACCTTCTGAAACTAAGACCCAGATGAAAATAAATTAAATTAAATTAAATTAAATTTAAAAAATAGCTGTCCAAGGTGATTTCTAAGTTTCTTTACTTACTCAAATGATTATTCTCTTATTTTCATACAGAATTAACCTTAAATTTTTTTTACGGTTAAGTGATAGCTTTATCAAAATATAATCAACCACAATATAATACCACAAAATTCGTCCTTTTGAAATGTACGATTCAGTGGTTCTTAGTATATTTACAGATAAATTTTTTTAATAGTTTGAAAATGTTTTGCAAATTCATTTTGGTGTAAATAGTGTACTCTCAATCAGGATATACTTTGCATTTAAATCATTTTGCTTTAAAATCTGCTTTCAATCATCATCTTTCCTATGAACCTCTCTAGTTGCCTTAAGTGAAATGTTCTTTCCCTTTTTTATCCCCTAAAATACCTTCTTTATAATAACAATTATTGTTGATAATGATAAAAATTATAGTCTTCATTGAGACCCAGTCCCCATATTGCATCAGGGATGTTGTAGGATATAGAATAGAAACATCAAGTTCTTAGTGTTGCATTTGGCAGGGACCAGATATCAGATGCTTGGGGCTTAGATGCTAAAATAGCATCCATCAACTAGTCTCCACTTTACACTGATGATATCTCTAAGGGAAACTGACAAGAAGTAACCCTGAATATTAATGTTCCAATGATAGAAGAATATCAGAACACTCTAAAGTGAAAGGCTAAATAACAAGTAAAACTCATAAAGGAGGGTGTGGAATTACTTTCTCATATGGTTTTTTAGAAAAATGCAATGGTTTCTCCTTTACATACCATGATATAAAGAGTCACAATTTGTTGAGAGCAAAATATTTGTTTCAAAATCATTTCATTTAGTACTCACCGTATGAATACATGTTTGTATAAAGCCTAAATGGGATCATAGAATAGTTTTGTTCACTACTTATTTTGCTCAGTACCCATTGAAGAAAGATCTTTTCATAATTCTGCCCAAAGGAAAAAAGATGGATATTTGATGATTTTCCAGGGCACCTTCTCACGCTCAGTTTCTGAGATAAAGAGTTAGTAAGTAAACTGGAGGCAGAGGTTGCATTTATTTTTTTTTTTTTTTTTTTTTTTTTTTTTTTTTTTTAGAGGTTGCATTTATAATCACCCTTTTTGAACAGATGTCCTCAGTCTGTTGAGGCTACGAAAGATTCGAGCCTGTGGTTTTCTTCATGAGCTCTCTGAGGTGGGAGAAGCAGAGGGTAGGGTTTCGAGCAAGCGGCTGAAAGGAAAAGCAGAAGCAGAAGTCAATTGTGTGTTTCCCTCTGCTCCCCTGCAGGAAATGATTTTCTCCTCAGGCCAACTCCTGTGGTGGGGGCCGCTTTTCACTTTCTTATTTGTACTTAGAGTTGTGTGGTCCTCTGCATTTTTTAATACTCTTAAAGCTCTTTCAAATTCAATATCTTACTTGATTCTCACAACCACCCCATGAGATAAGTAGAACTATATTTTCACTTTACTCATGAGGTATCAAGGTTCAGAGAAGATAAGGCAGAGCCAGAACTCAAACTCTTTTGCCAGCTTTGAATGTAGTGTTATTTCTTTGCACCAAAATGAGTATTATGTTTCCTTCCTCTCCTTTCACCGCATAAACCTCTCACCCCATGATTCCCTCACCCCATATCACCACCACCACTGTGTTCAAAAACCAGGTTTTAGCATTTATTTTAAAATTAAATACAACCATGATTCTCATACAAAGTTATTATTTTAAAAAAAAGAGAGAGAGAGGATAGCAGAAAAAGCAACGGGACAGAAGAGATCCTAAAAACTATAATTTGAGAAAATATTCCTGAAATGAAAGAAGTCTCAAAACTGTATATTGAAAGGGGACACCTCAGGGGACATAGTTCTGAGAACATCAACTTAGAACAGCCAACACCAAGATGTATGCTAGTAAAATTAGTTAGTGGACCTTGAATAAAAAGGAAAAAAAAAATCATTTGGACATCTAGGAACCACCATCCCAACAACCAGAACAAAACAAATATAAATTAAAAAGTTACTTATAAAGGAAAAAAATCACATTTTCATTAGACTTTTTGATTGTGATGGTTTATGGTAGATGATAATGAAGTAAGTTACTTTCATTTAGAGACTAAAGGGAAAAAAGGAGTCAGCGATTTTATACCCAGCTGAAAGAACTTCCAAACATAAAGGCTATGGACAAACTGTTATGAATATGCAAGAAAGAATCCAAGGAATATTCTTTCCATGAACATTTCTTAAAGACTTTATTTGTAAACATGCTTTAGATAAAATAAGTTGAAAGACACTGACCAAAAAAAAAAAAAAATTAACCCTATGCTACCTACAAAAATATACCTAAAGTCAAGAGACTCAGAAAGATTAAAAAAAAAAAGATAGACAAAACTATATCAAAGCAGGAGTTGCAATCATATTTCCTGACAAGGTTGAAATCAGATCAAAATACAGTAGAAGTGACAAATAAGTTTTAACATAAAAGCTAAAGTTGCAGTGAAGATAGAACAGTTATTAATATGTACCCAATGACTCATTAACAGTTTTTATACATCAACAACTTTAGGAGATTCAAGGAGGAATACCCAGGAATATTACAACCCAAAATGTAAACGATACAACAATCTCTTTTATGAGTACCAGTGGAAAACATATAGGGAATATTAGTAATCAGAATCCAGAGCACATTAAAACAATAATATACCATGACTAAATGAGATTGTTTGCAAAAAAGTTCAGTATTTTTAAAAAATTGATTATTATAATTCATCATATTTATAGTGCTAGAAATAAAATTCATATAATCTCTCCACAGATAAATGAAAAATATTTGAAAAATTTAATACCCATTCACAGTAAAACATACTCAGTAATGTAGGAATGGGTGGCTACTTGGTTAAAGAACGATGGTAGGTAAAGCTAGCTTCTTAATAATTAGAGAAACACCAAAGTCTTGTCTGCTAAATCTTGGAACAAGTAAAGGATGCCGACTATAATCATTGTTATCTAATAATGAATTAGAAGTATTAGTTGACATATAAAAATACAAAAAAGCTCTAAAGGCCAAAGAACTGGTGTACAAGAAGTAAATACTATCTCTTTTTGTGAATGATATGATTATAAATCTGGAGAAACTGAGAGTCAATGGGAAAACTGCAAAAATGTTATAAACATGTTATAAAACAAACCTGTAAAAGAATAGATTATACAAATATTCCAGAAGAAGATATAAAGGAAGACTTCATTTTAGACCCACCTTTTTCATGAATAGAAAAATTCAATACGACAGAGATAAATTTAATCTAATATCAGTAAAAGTACCATACTTTTTTTTCCTTCGGCAAAACATGTTGGTTATAAAGTTTATTTGAAAGACACAGAGCAAAAATAGCCATTGAAATTCTGAAAAGAAGAACTCTGGGAAACACTCCCTTAAATATTTAAATTTTTCAATGAATTTTGAAGGGTGAAGAAAATAAGACAATTATCTTTTAACAATACAAATACTAGACAGAATATTCAGCTATATTTTTCTTTTTGTTTATCTCCAATTCTTTCTCAAAGATGGAACTTTTATTTATAAGCAGATTTAGGTTTCAAAATATCCTCTAACATTCAGGAAGACTTTATTAAGTAGATGAATCTATGCTTTTTTTTCCATAACCCTCCAGTTTGAAGAGACTTCTCATATTTGAACTAGGCCTAAATGTATTTTAAAAATAAACACAGACACAAATCAAATACGTCAACATTGTCTCTGTACATATTAATCATGAAGACATTGTGAGCTTTGCATAGAAAGTAAGCATAATATTGATGAAATAATGTTCTTCTTGGAAAATCTGTGTAACTGTAATATTAAGAAGGCAGGACGAAGAATAAGAGCTCCTTTAATATGTGGCTGGATTTACCCAGTGTCAAACATCTAAATAAATGACCCGAAGTTCAATTTATCATCCGTATCTCTATTACTAGAATTTTTACTTTCATCTGTTTATATTAAGATACTAATGACTATAGACACTTTTCAAGGCCTTCTAATTTCAGGTACTTTTGAAATTTGCATTCTGAATTTTTTTTCCCTTTAGGTTTTAAATCCTCTTTTGCATCCTCAAATTAATGTATGACTAATGCTACATTTCCCATGTTTCTGCCTTTCATACCATTTTATTGGTTGGCCATTGCTGTCTTTTAAAGTGGCAGGACTCTAATTATTTTGGATTTGAATATTCTCTTATTCATTCTGGTTTTAGTGACGATCTACTTTGCTGGGGTTTTTGTTTGTTTGTTTGTTTGTTTGTTTTCCAGGGATTGTCTTTAGTACCAGGCTTATGGGACCCAACATCGTAAGCTCCAAAGACAGAAATGAGATAAGCTCCCCTGACTGTACCCATCACAGGCAAAGGTCAAATTCACCAACTCCACATGGGACTTTCCTACTAAGCAAATGACAATTTGCAATTAGAAAAATAAATACCAAAATATTAACAATAATCATTTCTTGGTGGTTGCCATGGTAACTTGTTTTTTTTAAACATTTCATCCCACGACTTGTTTATTTTATAGCTGGAAGTTTATACATTTTGACCACCTTCACCCATTTCTCCCACCTCCCCCTTTTTTAAAAAAAGAAGTTTTGTGTTTTCCATGTTTTCTAATATTTCCGCAAATATTACTTCATCAGGAAATAGTGGGTGAATGTCACTGGTCTTTTGAGGACAGTATGACAAAATTTCTTACCTTCAGAAGGCAGAAAACACTTCCTTTTCCTCTAGCTCTTCCTGGCCACTTGTCTTCCCTGCTGTGTCTCTTGCAGTATTTCGAAGTGTTGACAACACTTTCATTTAAATTACAGTATATCCAATTACTTCTTATTAAGAACCTACAAGGTATTCTTGGTTTTCTAGGAGGATCAGATGGAGTAGAAGTATTCAAAATAAAGTATTATCCACATTCAAGATATTTATAACTCCCCAGAGAAGACATAAATGAAATAATTATAGAATATTATACAGCAGTAAAAATTGTGGACAGAAATGTGTGGTAAATGCTATAATTGCTTAGGCATTCAGAGAACATGGCCCATGCCCTCTCCCAGTATGCTTTTAGAACTTCCTTGATGTTATAAATTGCCTAGGTTGCTTGTTAAACATACAGATTCCTGGGCCCCAATCCAGATTGATTAATTCAGAATCTCTAGAGAAGAGGCCTGGGGAAAGGTTCTTTCCGAGATGATTTCTGTTATCACAGAAGTTTGGGAAACTCTGAGCTAGAATGATCAGGGGAGATATTGGGAGTTGCCAGAACATGAGAAAAGCATTAAGAGATGGGCAGAAATTAGGCAGAAAGTTCACAGGACAAGTGTTCAGGAAGGCTTCTTGGAGGAAACATATCGGCAGGAAAAGGGAAACATACAACTAAATGAGTCCCTGGGTAAGTTGCAAAATTGTATTTTATAGAGGTGCTTATAACCTCGAAGTCCAAGGTTTTCTGAGTAATGAAAGTAATGTGACCTTAAGTTCTCTCTCTCTCTCTCTCTCTCTCTCGCTCGCTCGCTTTCTCTCTAACTTGCTTACCCAGATTTTGAAATGAATACTGGAGACAGGAGGAAGTGTTCAATTCATTGGCAGAACCGCGAGAAGCTATCTCATACTTTTATCCATTCACATTAAGTCCAAATCATCCATCCTCATACAATTTTTCTCTGCCTTCCCGATAGGATGAATATAAATCATGAGAGATAATTTGCAAAGAAGGCTATTTAAAACTGCGGCCAAGCAGTTCATGCGTTACGATAATTCACTTCGGTGTAAAATTCAATTATTACTGACAAATAAAAGTTAGTAACTTAACCATTATAAAGAACAGAGGAACAAGTAAATTAGGGGATTCCCAAGTCTTTTAATCGCCACCCCCCAGTGATTCCAGAAGATTCTCAAACCTTGTAAAAGCTTTAAAAAGACTCTCATCCTTATTATCCTGGGATAGAATTCCTCCCATCAGTTTATTTTAAAAGTAATAAATGTGTAAATACATGCTGTAAGTTTATAGACTGGTGCAATTCTGTAGCATTTTTTAATCCAGCCTAACTGTTCTGAAAATTTGGTCTTAATTTTTCCCCGTCTGGCACAGACCAAAGAGAGAACCACAGCCCATTTGTTGAAGGCCCTGACATCTGCTGATTTGTCAGTTTTGTTTAGTTAAAATTGATTTACGTTTGTGAGGAAGGGGCCCTTTTGAGGAGCTAGCACTGGAGAAAATTAGTTCTACTTTTACCAACATTAACTCCCCTGAATTTGCATTAATTGTGATACGCTTTGTGACTGGGGAAACCACTTCACAGATTTGGTGAATTGGGGATGTTTTCATAAATCACAATGAATTCTAAAAGGGAGGGTGCGTGTGACAGAGGGCGCAGTCTGGGATTCCGTACACTTGGGGCAAACGAGGCAGCCTTGTTGCCTGCCCGGCCGGCGCTGAGTCCTGGTTCTGATGAACAAGCAGAAATTCTAAAGAGCTGGAATTTGTCCTTCCTCTCATTATAGTTTCCCACTTTGGGTAGTTAGTATGCATTTAATCCATTCATATTTGTATTGGAGTCCACTGCTCTATCCAGACCCCAAAGGAGTTGCTACTCAACAGTCTTCACAGCTCAGCATTTTTTTTTTTTTTGCACTAAGGAAGAAAGCTGGTCAACCAGTTTATAAAATGCTGACAGAAATACACAGTACTTTAGAGAGCCTCTATGCGCAGTCTTCAAGATGAAATGCCCTACATCTCTTGTTGTTTCAACTCATCCTTCAGAAATGGTTGGCCACGTAGAGAAAAGCTGTAAAGATATGGCGAGCAATGAATTATTTGCAAGCAGTATAAAAATGGTGATAAACCTTTTAAAACTTGTATCTATAGAGTGGGCACTTCAGAAAGTAAATAGGTATTATAACACATCTTGGGGTCCCCCCCCAACTCTTACATGTATTTCTTTTCAAAGGGAAGAAAGTCTGACTAGGTAGCTGGCCTTTAAGCCTTCAATTAATTGAACAAAGATTTTAAAATTGTTCAATTGGTTTCATTAGGAAGTGTACAATGAAATAATAAAGTAAAACAAATGATATAAAGCAGAGCCACTAATTAGCTCTACATGATTGATATAGCTTTGGACCAGGCATTTGATCTCAAACAAAATGCAGTTCCTTGTTAAGAGGATTTTTAATTGATGTGCAGAGAGGTATTAGATGATGTTGGAAAATAATTACTGCAAAGCTATTCATGCATTTGGCTGAACATAACAAATGAAGTTTGGGCACTGGATCTGGCGAAGTGGACACATGCTAATTAATAATGAGGAGAACAAGCATCTTCCAGGCGTTTTTAACCCAGTATTTGCTAGGAGATTGCTTAGCAATTACGTACCATAATGAGGTTGTCATATAAACAAGATTAACATTACTCAGATGTCAGATGAGATTTCAAATTCATGCAACCCATATGTATTTTCTGGGTGTTATAGAGTGTAATGCAGAGCTAACCAATCGGGATTGCTGCTCTAAGTTCAGGTATGATTAAGGAAACATCCTAAGGAGATGGCGGATCTTTGCTAGTTTCCGATGGCCTGAAGAAGACGGTCCTCTTAGAATAAATAGGCAGATTCGCTTGAGCTTGTGTCAAAGCACCAATACATAAGAAAAAGAAAAAAGAGCTTTTTGCAAAGAAATGAATATTGACTAGGGTAAATATGCTCTTCATCTCTAAAAACTTGATGAGCATATGCACCGAGTTACACATAATTTGTTAAATCTGACAGGAACGTTAAATTAGCATTTGGTTGGTTTTGGCCAAATTCTTTGCTCAGAAAAATGTGTGCATGTTGACATGAAATTAGAGGGACTTATGGGTGAATATCTGAAGGAGGAATTTGTCTTTCTTTGTTTTATATAAGGCTGATTTTCCACCCTCCCCAAACTGGTAGAAGACAAAGCTAACAGGATATGTCTATTTTTCCTTTTAAACATCTTTATTGGAGTATAACCACTTTACAATGGTGTGTTAGTTTCTGCTTTATAACAAAGTGAATCAGCTATACATATACATATATCCCCATATCCCCTCTCTCTTGTGTCTCCATCCCACCCTCCCTATCCCACCCTGCTAGGTGGTCACAAAGGACCAAGCTGATGTCCCTGTGTTATGCAACTGCTTCCCACTAGCTATTTTACATTTGGTAGTGTATATAAGTCCATGTCACTATCTCACTTCGTCCCAGCTTAACCCTCCCCCTCCCCTTGTCCTCAAGTACATTCTCGATGTCTGCATCTTTATTCCTGTCCTGGCCCTAGGTTCTTCAGAACCTTTTTTTTTTTTTTTTTTTTTAGATTCCATATATGTGTGTTAGCATACGGTGTTTGTTTTTCTCTTTCTGACTTACTTCACTCTGTATGACAGACTCTAGGTCCATCCACCTCACTATAAATAACTCAATTTCGTTTCTTTTTATGGCTGAGTAATATTCCATTGTATATATGTGCCACATCTTCTTTATCCATCCATCCGTCAATGGACACTTAGATTGCTTCCATGTCCTGACTATTGTAAATAGAGCTGCAATGAGCATTGTGGTACATGACTCTTTGTGAATTATGGTTTTCTCAGGGTATATGCCCAGTAGTGGGATTGCTGGGTTGTATGGTAGTTCTATTTTTAGTTTTTTAAGGAACCTCCGTACTGCTCTCCATAGTGGCTGTATCAATTTACATTCCCACCAACAGTGCAAGAGGGTTCCCTTTTCTCCACACCCTCTCCAGCATTTTTTATTTGTAGATTTTTTGAAGATGGCCATTCTGACCAGTGTAAAGTGATACCTCATTGTAGTTTTGATTGGCATTTCTTTAATGATAACTGATATTGAGCATCCTTTCATGTGTTTGTTGGCAGTCTGTATATCTTCTTTGGAGAAATGTCTATTTAGGTCTTCTGCCCATTTTTGGATTGGATTGTTTGTTTTTTTGATATTGAGCTGCATGAGCTGCTTGTAATTTTGAGATTAATGCTTTGTCAGTTGCTTCATTTGCAAATATTTTCTCCCATTCTGAGGGTTGTCTTTTCCTCTTGTTTATGGTTTCCTTTGCTGTACAAAAGCTTTTAAGTTTCAAAAGGTCCCATTTGTTTATTTTTGTTTTTATTTCCATTTCTCTAGGAGGTGGGTCAAAAAGGATCTTGTGGTGATTTATGTCATAGAGTGTCCTGCCCATGTTTTTCTCTAAGAGTTTTATAGTGTCTGGCCTTACATTTAGGTCTTTAATCCATTTTGAGTTTATTTTTGTGTATGGTGTTAGGGAGTGTTCTAATTTCATTCTTTTACATGTAGCTGTCCAGTTTTTCCAGTACCACTTATTGAAGAGGCTGTCTTTTCTCTATTGTATATCCTTGCCTCCTTTATCAAAGATAGGTGACCATATGTCCGTGGGTTTATCTCTGGGTTTTCTATCCTGTTCCATCGATCTATATTTCTGTTTTTGTGCCAGTACCAACTGTCTTGATTACTGTAGCTTTGTAGTATAGTCTTAATCCTGGGAGCCTGATTCCTCCAGCTCCATTTTTCTTTCTCAAGATTGCTTTGGCTCTTCGGAGTCGTTTGTGTTTCCATGCAAATTGTGAAATTTTTTGTTCTAGTTCTGTGAAAATTGCCCTTGGTAGTTTGATAGGGATTGCATTGAATCTGTAGATTGCTTTGGGTAGTATAGTCATTTTCAAAGTGTCGATTCTTCCAATCCAAGAACATGGTATACCTCTCCATCTGTTTGTATCATCTTTAATTTCTTTCATCAGTGTCTTTTTTTTTTTTTTTTTGCGGTACACAGGCGTCTCACTGTTGTGGCTTCTCCCATTGTGGAGCACAGGCTTCAGACGCGCAGGCTCAGTGGCCATGGCTCACGGGCCCAGCCGCTCCGCGGCATGTGGGATCTTCCCGGACCGGGGCATGAACCTGTGTCCCCTGCATTGGCAGGTGGACTCTCAACCACTGTGCCACCAGGGAAGCCCTCATCAGTGTCCTATAGTTCTTTGCATGCAGGTCTTTTGTCTCCTTATGTAGGTTTATTCCTAGGTATTTTATTCTTTTAGTTGCAGTGGTAAATGGGAGTGTTTCCTTAATTTCTCTTTCAAACTTTTTATCATTAGTGTATAGGAATGCAAGAGATTTCTGTGCATTAATTTTGTATCCTGCTACTTTACCAAATTTATTGATTAGCTCCAGTAGTTTTCTAGTAGCATCTTTAGGATTCTCAATATATAGTATCGTGTCATCTGCAAAAGAGTGACAGTTTTACTTCTTCTTTTCTGATTTGGATTCCTTTATTTCTTTATCTTCTCTGATTGCTGTGGCTAAAACTTCCAAAATTATGTTGAATAATAGTGGTGAGAGTGGACAACCTTGTCTTGTTCCTGATCTTAGAGGTAATGGTTTCAGTTTTTCACCATTGAGAACGATATTGGCTGTGGATTTTGTCATATATGGCCTTTATTATGTTGAGGTAAGTTCCCTCTATGCCTACTTTCTGGAGGGTTTTTATCATAAGTAGGTGTTGAATTTTGTCAAAAGCTTCTTTTTCATCTATTGAGATGATCATATGGTTTTTCTCCTTCAATTTGTTAATATGTTTTATCACAATGATTGATTTCTGTATATTGAATAATCCTTGCATTCCTGGGATAAACCCCACTTGATCATGGTGCATGATACTTTTAATGTGCAGTTGGATTCTGTTTGCTAGTATTTTATTGAGGACTTTTGCACCTCTGTTCATCAGTCATATTGGCCTGTAGTTTTCTTTCTTTGTGACATCTTTGTCTGGTTTTGGTATCAGGGGGATGATGGCCTCCTAGAATGAGTTTGGGAGTGTTCCTCCCTCTGCTATATTTTGGAAGACTTTGAGAAGGAGAGGTGTTAGCTCTTCTCTAAATGTTTGATATAATTCGCCTGTGAGGCCATCTGGTCCTGGGCTTTTGTTTATTGGAAGATTTTTAATCACAGTCTCAATGTCAGTGCCTGTGATTGGTCTGTTTATATTTTCTGTTTCTTCCTGGTTCAATCTTGGATGGTTTGGCTTTTCTAAGAATTTGTCCATTTCTTCCAGGTTGTCCATTTTATTGGCATATAGTTGCTTGTAGTAATCTCTCATGATCCTTTGTATTTCTGCAGTGTCAGTTGTTACTCTTCCTTTTTCATTTCTAATTCTGTTGATTTCAGTCTTCTCCCTTTTTTTCTTGATGAGTCTGGCTAATGGTTTACCAATTTTGTTTATCTTCTCAAAGAACTAGCTATTAGCTTTATTGATCTTTGCTATTGTTTCCTTCATTTCTTTTTATTTCTGATCTGATCTTTATGATTTCTCTCCTTCTGCCTTCTTTGGGATTATTTTGTTCTTCTTTCTCTAATTGCTTTAAGTGTAAGGTTAGGTTGTTTATTTGAGATATCTCTTGTTTCTTGAGGTAGGATTGTATTACTATAAACTTCCCTCTTAGAACTGCTTTTGCTGCATTCCATAGGTTTTGGGTCCTGGTGATTTCATTGTCATTTGTTTCTAGGTATTTTTTGATTTCCTCTTTGATCTCTTCAGTGATCTCTTGGTTATTTGCTAGCATATTGTTTAGCCTACATGTGTTTGTATTTTTTACAGATTTTTTCCTGTAATTGATATCTAGTCTCATAGCGTTGTGGTTGGAAAAGATACTTGATATGATTTCAATTTTCTTAAATTTACCGAGGGTTGATTTGTGACCCAAAATATGATCTATCCTGGAGAATGTTCCATGAACACTTGAGAAGAAAGTGTATTCTGTTGTTTTTGGATGGAATGTCCTATAAGTATCAATTAAGTCCATCTTGTCTAATGTATCATTTAAAGCTTGTGTTTCCTTATTTATTTTCATTTTGGATGATCTGTCCATTGGTGAAAGTGGGGTGTTAAAGTTCCCTACTATGTTTGTGTTACTGTCGATTTCCCCTTTTATGGCTGTTAGCATTTGCCTTATGTATTGAGGTGCTCCTATGTTGGGTGCATAAAAATTTACAACTAATATATCTTCTTCTTGGATGGATCCCTTGATCATTATGTAGTGGCCTTGTCTCTTGTAATAGTCTTTATTTTAAAGTCTATTTTGTCTAATATGAGAATTGCTACTCCAGCTTTTTTTTTGATTTCCATTTGCATGGAATATCTTTTTCCATCCCCTCCCTTTCAGTCTGTATGTGTCTCTAGGTCTGAAGTGGGTCTCTTGTAGACAGCATACATACGGGTCTTGTTTTTGTATCCATTCAGCCAGTCTGTGTCTTTTGGTTGGAGCATTTAATCGATTTACATTTAAGGTAGTTATCTGTATGTATGTTCCTATTACCATTTTCTTAATTGTTTTGGGTTTGTTACTGTAGGTCTTTTCCTTCTCTTGTGTTTCCTGCCTAGAAAAGTTCCTTTAGCATTTGTTGTAAAGCTGGTTTGGTGGTACTGATTTCTCTTAGCTGTTGCTTGTCTGTAAAGGTTTTCGTTTCTCCATTGAATCTGAATGAGATCCTTGCTGGATAGAGTAATCTTGGTTGTAGGTTTTTCCCTTTCATCACTGTAAATATGTACTGCCACTCCCTTCTGGCTTGCAGAGTTTCTGCTGAAAGATCAGCTGTTAACCTTATGGGGATTCCCTTGTGTGTTATTTGTTGTTTTTCCCTTGTTGCTTTTAGTATTTTTTCTTTGTGTTTAATTTTTGGTAGTTTGATTAATATGTGCCTTGGTCTGTTTCTCCTTGGACTTATCCTGTATGGGACTCTGTGGTTCCAGGACTTGATTGATTATTTTCTTTCCCATATTAGGGAAGTTTTCAACTATAATCTCTTCAAATATTTTCTCAGTCCCTTTCTTTTCCTCTTCTTCTTCTGGGACTCCTATAATTTGAATGTTGGTGCGTTCAATATTGTCCCAGAAGTCTCTGAGACTGTCCTCAATTCTTTTCATTCTTTTTTCTTTATTCTGCTCTGCGGTAGTTATTTCCACTATTTTATCTTCCAGGTCACTTATCTGTTCTTCTGCCTCAGTTATTCTGCTATTGATTCCTTCTAGAGAATTTTTCATTTCATTTATTGTGTTGTTCATCATTGTTTGTTTGTTCTTTAGTTCTTCTAGGTCCTTGTTAAATTTTTCTTGTATTTTCTCCATTCTGTTTCCAAGATATTGGATCATCTTTACTATCATTACTCTGAATTCTTTTTCAGGTAGACTGCCTATTTCCTCTTCATTTGTTAGGTCTGGTGGGTTTTTGCCTTGCTCCTTCATCTGCTGTGTGTTTCTCTGTCTTTGTTTAACTTACTGTGTTTGGGGTCTCCTTTTTGCAGGCTGCAGGTTCGTAGTTCCTGTTGTTTTTGGTGTCTGTCCCCAGTGGCTAAGGTTGGTTCAGTGAGTTGTGTAGGCTTCCCGGTGGAGGGGACTGGTGCCTGTGTTCTGGTGGTTGAGGCTGGATCTTGTCTTTCTGGTGGGCAGGTCCATGTCTGGTGGTGTGTTTTGGGATGTCTGTGATCTTATCATGATTTTAGGCAGCCTCTCTGCTAATGGGTGGGGTTGTGCTCCTGTCTTGCTCGTTGTTTGGCATAGGGTATGCAGCACTGTCATGTGCTGTTTGTTGAGTGGAGCTGGGTCTTAGTGTTGAGATGGAGATCTCTGGGAGAGCTTTCGCTGTTTGTTATTACGTGGAGCTGGGAGGCCTTTGGTGGACCAATGTCCTGAACTCCGCTCTCCCACCTCCAAGGCACAGGCCTGACACCCAGCTGGAGCACCAAGCCCCTGCCAGGGACACAGGTCAGAAGAAAAGGGATAAAAAAGCAAACATGCAAGCAAGAAAGAAAGAAAGGAAGGAAGGAAGGAAGGAAGGAAGGGAGGGAGGGAGAAAGAAAGAAAGAAAGAGAAAAGTTATTAAAATAAAATATTATTAAAAATTAAAAAGTAATAAAATGAAAAAGAATGAAAGAAGGGAGCAACCAAACCAAAAAACAAATCCACCAATGATAACAAGCGCTAAAAACTGTACTAAAAATAAAAAAGGAGAGAGGCTTCCCTGGTGGCGCAGTGGTTGAGAGTCTGCCTGCCGATGCGGGGGGACGCGGTCCGTGTCCCGGTCCGGGAGGGTCCCACATGCCGCGGAGCGGCTGGGCCTGTGGGCCGTGGCCGCTGGGCCTGCGTGTCCGGAGGCTGTGCTCCGCAACGGGAGAGGCCACAGTTGTGAGATGCCTGCATACCATAAAAAAAAAAGAAAATTCATCTGACTCAAATATTCTCCACAGATTCTTAAAGTACTGAAAACTTGATGTTTTCCCATTAAATGATGATATACATGTACTAAAGACTTCCTGTTTTTTGCCAGACTAAAAAACGTATGTATGTGTGGTGTATATTTATATGTAGATTGTGTATATTTGTGTGTGTATAGGGGATGTGTGTATAGAGTGAGAGAGAGATCAGAGTCAGAGTTGAGGGAGAACTTCCATACTACTAACAAGTTTCTCAGTTTCTTCATGAAGCATTACTGTTCACTCTAGCTCCTACACAGTTCTCTTTACCTGGAGCGGTACCTCGATAAATGTGTGAGTGTGTGTTTGTACCCGAGTTTTATTTACAAAGGTTCTTTTTCTAAAAGAATAGATTTAAAGGCTCTCTCCTGTGATTATTCTTTGTTAAAGTTACCCTTGATTATCTCGATCATGAAAATTTATTTCTTTTCTACTCAATATTTGATTTTTAAAAACCTGATAAATTAATTTTCTAATAGAAAACCTCAGAAAACGGACAGCGATTATTGCAGGATACTGCATGCCTTGATCATGTCTCATTTCAGTCCAGATCTCTGTTTTGGGGTTTACTGCACAGTTTCTGCAGCACAATGCAGAGACTAGAGGACGAAGGCACTGAGCCCAGGGGCTGTCCAGGCTCCGCGGGGACAATAGAGCCTATAGTAAGGTCAGGAGCACAGGACAGGTTAGCGTGCTGTGAGAGGTCCCAATCTTGTTTGAACGGGTTTATATGCAGATCACATCACTGTGGCCTGTAGGATTGGTAGGGTTTAGGTAGGTGAATAGGAATGTAAAGGAATTCTGGTGGAAAAGGGTGCGTCTTTCCCCAAATAAAAGAAGGAAGCATTCATTATGAAGATAGTAGTGATCAATTGCTTTGCTGCCCAGTACTATGGAGACTGTAACAGAAGTGAAGGAGTGAAATGTGAAACCCAAGGAGTAAGCTGCCTTCCAACCAAAGGACAGGTCTCTAGTTATGCTCTGTGAACTTGGAGATATTTAAGTAGGGCTTGAGAAGGCCCTTTCCTCTTGGGTTAAGCATTGAACCATCTGAATAAATACTACAGAGCAAAAATGAACAAACAGAAAAATCCCTGGAATCTAAGTGAAAGGTTGAGCCTGTCTTAAGTACGACTGTTGATTATATCCTAACAGTGTCTGGAGGAAATGCTGAGGATGTTTAAAGACTCTTCTGTATTTAAAATCTAAGTAATTACATGGATTATTATACTTTATAATGTAAAGTGACAGGAGATTTATGACAACATAATTACAAATTATGGCCACATTAAATAATATGAATAGAAGTAAGACCAGAAGGAAATAAACCACAACGTCAGTATCAGTTTTGTTGGAGTGATGAGATTGAGTCACTTACCCCTTCTTTTACAAACTGCCCATAAATTTTTAAAATTATTTGTATAATGAACACATAAAAAAGAGAATTTACTGCACTAACCAGACCAAAGTGAGAAAGCTTCCAGAAAAGCAGTTGGTAATTCTCATTGTTCTGTGTAACTGGAAACTCCAAGCTGACTGCTACTGTTCAACAATCTTCTGTGGTCTCAAAGAGTTTCAAAGTGAATTGTCATCTTTACTTGTGAGAGTACGTGATATTTTTCACTGGACTTGTTGGATGATAAGCGCACAGGTTGGTTTCTACACTTCCACATAGATGCCATGACGTTAATAGGCAACAGATATCTTTATAAGACCTAGTCTAGGCAGCACTGAGCAAATCTGGCTGCCCAAGAAAGGAGCAACTGTCCCAAAGTCACTGCCTGTGGGACAAGGGCCAGCTTTTGCTCCCCATCACCCATGAAAGGCAGCATCAGATGAGATTTAAAAGCAGCTCTGAAACATGCTTGAAGATTTAAAGAAAACTATTTGCTGGCAGGTATCTTTCTTTCATGCAAAGACAATCACACGGATAAGAATCCTTCCTTTGGGCAAGAAAGAGCATTGGGAAGATGAAGTTTCTTTCTGAGATTCACTTAACATCAGACTTTAAACTACTACATAGTCAGAGGCTCTCAGAGTGTGTGGACCTGGACCAGTAGCATCAGCATCACCTGGAAACCTGTAAGAAATGCAGAATCTCAGACATAATGGATCTGAAACTCTGGAGTGGGACCCAACAATCCATTTTTATAAGACATCCACGTGATTCTGGATTAGGCTTCCTAAAATTTAAGAACCATTGATGTAAGTGTAATGGCAAAGGGCACGACTTTTGAATCAATACTTGGGTTTAGATCCTGACGCTATCCCTTCCTAATTGGGTGAACTTAGTGCCAGAGGGAAGTGGCTGGGAGGAAGGCATGGAATTTCAAGAATATCAACAGGCGTTGTCATCGTCGTTGAATAGGAAAAACACAAGTAAAGAATTTGAATTATTTCGAACTTTATTTCTTATTAATGGGGTCTATTTCTTTAATCAGTCAGGCTAGAGTTTTAGGGTGATAGCTTTGTAAGTGTTATTTATTAAAATTTTAAAAAATAAAAAGAGTTGAGGAGTATATTTTTTTGAGAGAAAACCATGTCATGATTTTCCATGAATTGTTATGTTCCAACGACACAGAAGTCCTAGAAAGAGAAAACTCCACAGGCAAAATAGTTCATATAAGGTGAGAAAACAGAAGGAAACAAGATATGGCCTTGGGATCTATAAAAAATGTAGGTCATCATCTCGGAATGGAATGAAATGGAAAGATTACCAGGGAGAGACCTGTGTCCTGACAAAAATTCAGCACCCAACTGAGAAGCATGGGTTTTAAACTAATCATTTTCTAACTCATCTTCCACAGCTTTCGCTGGGACTGTGGTAGCAGGGGCAGCTACATAATTTGCAGGACACAGTGCAAAATAAAAATGCAAGACTTTTAGTTCAAAAAGTAGAAACAATTTGCCATTAAAGGTATTAAAATATACATTTTTTTCCTTTCCTCTGTTCTCTCTCTCAACTTGTCAAGGTGTTTTTTAATTCGCTATTTAATGTTGTTCTAAGTAAAGAAAAATTAAGTCTGTATTATTAACGAGGATTTTCTTGTTCATCTTTATATTGTACAATGTCCGTTTAAAATGCAAGTATCAAAACATTTATTTCCCACGTGGGATCACTGAACTTACACAATAGTTTTTCGTGGCTTGTCTCTGGACGGTGCCTCAAATCGGCCAGAAAAGACAAAAGTCATCCAGATTCAGGATTGTTGGAAGGAGGAGTCTCTCTCAAGGCACAACAGAGACCTGAAAGAATGCTCCTTCCTGCGGGTACTCTTGGGGTGAGCACAGACTCTCCAGGCACCTGGAGGATCCCTTGCAACTCAGGGAAACTGAGTCCACTCCGGCCTGACAACTGCTGGTTCCCTGCTCCAGCCAGGGACTGGATTTATAAACTGGGCCCCAGCCAGGGTGGGAAGATAAGCTAGGGATCTCCCTTTCCCATAGATTCACTGCCCCAGCCCACAGCAGATGACCATCTCCAAGCACAGGGGAGCACCAAGTACCTGGATGGAGACGAGCATCCCTGCCGAGTTGCCCATAGAATGTGCTACGACCCTATCTTGCCCAACCTTGACCTTCCTAGGCCCCCGGGTGTGTGTGTGTGTACAGAAGTGGGTGGAAGGCAGCAATGGTCTTACCTGGCAGGGGGTGGGGACTGTGAGGCCGATTGGGGCCAGGTACCCCCAGGAGGTGGGGCCCATGTAGAGGGGGAGGGCTGCAAAGAAGGTGGGATGCGCATGCGCACGGCCCCGCGTTGCTTCTCCTCCTCCCCCATCTCATCTTCTGGGACTTCACCTACAAAGCACATATTCTAAGATAAAATTAAGAATTTCAAAGAAACAACTGCAGAGTACTAAATCGCAAGCACGGGGCCTTTCTGAACACTGTCGGTTGCCCACAAATCCAGTTCTGAGTGATGGAAGTGGTGCGCTCCCAGGTGGGCCAGATAGCAAGATACCTTGGAGAGGGTGACTCGACCTGCCTTATTTGTATTTGGAATCTATTCTCTATCTGTGAAGGATTAGAGACTTATAAAATGAGTTTTTATTTAATTAAATGTGGCCTGACGATTTGGTCAAGCACCTTATTGAAGCGATTTACTGCGTTGCTTCATCAGATCAAGGACATTGTTCAGAATCAAGGGCTCTAAAATACGGAACTTTTCAAGCTCTCTGTGGCTCATAAGAGTGCAATTTCTTACTGATATGGAAAAACATACTGAACTTGAAGTTATAGGGGAAAACACATAAACCTCACTGATTTAAGAAAGTGTAGGGAGTCAGAATTCCATTGGATTGGATAGTAGCAACCGAATTTTACACTTTACATTCATTTCTCATCACTGACCTTAGAATCGATGAAATCACCAATTACGTTTGCGTGTGAGTGTGTGTCCACTTGTGTGTAACTATTTGTTTCAAGTAGATTTATTTCAAAGACATTCACGACTGGTCATATATATGAATCTTGTTTTAAGCGTTTCCGGCTGCCTTTGCAGAACCCACTTCCAGGCTTAGAGCTGTCCATGGCATATAGGAAGTGCCTACCCAATATTGTCAAATGAAGTTTCAGGAAACCCTCCTATTGACATGGTTCAGTCTATCAAGGCTCACCAGGGAGATATTGCAAGGATCCCAGAGCCATCTTGGTATTTCTGGCTCTGTGGGCAAACTCAGGCCAACATTTGGACCACAGTCTTTTTAATGAAGCAGCTAAAATCAAAGCCAGGTGCTTCCCTCAGAGATTCAAACCTGGAGTCAGAAGCAAGATGTACAAAGATCAAAGCCCAAACTGTCACAGTGGATGATAAGTTGGGAGTAGGACCCCTGAGCCTTCTCTTTTGATTTAAATCATTGTAACATTCTCTCCAAGCCCCATCTTTTTTTTTTTTTTTTTCATTCTTCACAGGTGCTTCATCTGTGCAAGTGAATTTCAGATTTCTGTGTTTCCATGTCGAGTCCAAACTTTTCAAATGCTTTGCTGGCAGCCCTATACATTTTGGTGTAAAGTTTATTTCAATGACTAGAAAAGTCAAACTATATTCTACAGGGCTTTTGATGATGGAGAATAATTCAGTTTGCCAAATACTATTATTTTAATGGATTTGTTCCCCAGAGTGACTCTTGCCTAACAAGTATACTTTAATTATAATCATACCTGTATATAAAATTGATTCAACGCCTTTTGAAATATGCACATTTTAAATAAGAGGCTATATTTCACCAATGGTTATCAGTGAAAAATTCATGGATGTTTAACAATTTCTGATCCTGTGGTCCTTTCCTGAAAAAAACTTCCGAGAGAGAGAGAGAGAGAGAGAGAGAGAGAGAGAGAGAGAGAGAGAGAGAGAGAGACAGAGAGAGAGAGACAGAGAAAGACTGAGAGAGAGAGAGAGGGAGGGAGGGAGGGAGAGAGAGAGACTGAGAGAGAAAGAGAGGGAGGGAGGGAGGGAGGGAGGGAGGGAGGGAGAGAGAGAGAGAGAGAGAATTGTGGCTATTTTTCTTCTGCAGCTTTCCAAAAAACATCCAGACTATATGGTTTATGTTACAGAATTTTTTTGAGCACCAGAAACATTACAGGCAATCTCTCATGTATCCCTCTTCGCAGCCCTGTGACAGACAAGACGTCATCGCCCCCAAAGTTCCCAGAGACAAAAGAAGTTGAACTAGAGTTAATTACACAGCCAATGTGAAGCTGAAGGAGGATGTAAACAGCAGTCCCCGGACTCGAAAACTCTGTTATTGTCACTGCGTTCTCTCATCCTAATGTCTAACTTTTCCCTAGAGAACCAGCTTTATGCTTCCTTGTTCACCAAGAAAAGGGATTCCTCCCCAACCCTCATAAGCCCTGGGGTAATACCTCCCTTTGGATTTCTCAAGCTCTTCCAGTCCCAGGACCATCCCTACCATTTACATTCTTCTTGGTGACATCATCTTCCTATTAGAATATCTGTTAGGCTGAAAGGTGGGGAGAGAGCCCCGAGGGTTCGCCAGCGAAGCTTCTCTCTCCTCCGGGCTCTTTCCTCCTTCCTCTTCAATGAGTCATTGACTTTGAATAAATGGCTTCTTTGCTGAGCAAGACTGCAGCAATGTTTACTGCTTTATACTTTTTTTTGTTGTTGTTAAACACAGCTAGATTCTTTCCTTTCCGGATGAGTTTAGATTTACTGTGAATGTAAAACAGGGCTAGATTCTCGACTTTTTGTCTGGATAAAAGAACTAGTGCCTAAAGAATCATCCTTGCAGGCTCTAAGGTTAAATCTCCTACAGGGGTCTTTACAGGGTTTTTTAAAGTATGTTCTCCTTATCTACGAAACAGAAACAGACTCACAGACATAGAGAACAGACTTGTGGTTGCCAAGGGGGAAAGGGAGTGAGGGAGGGATGGATTTGGGACTAGCAGATGCAACCTATTATATGTAAAATGGATAAACCACAAGGTCCTACTGTATAGCACAGGGAACTATATTAAATATCCTGTAATAAACCATGGAAAATAATATGAAATAGAAAAAATATATATATATATATAACTGAATTACTTTGCTGAACACCAGAAACTAATGCAACATTGTAAATCAACTATACTTCAATAAAAAAATAAACTATGTTCTCACCTATTGCCTCTTTTTTATCCTCTAAACATCTGTGTGAAATAACCAGAGTGGGTGATTATCACTCCCATTTCTCAGATTAAAGGCACTGAAACCCAAGTTTTAGAAAATTAGTGGAGAGCTAGGATTAGAACTCGGTTCTTCAGAGCCCATTCTACAATGGACTCTGCAGCCTCTCTTCAGGAAGGACCTGAATCGGCCCTTCCCTGGTCTGGGCCACTGCGCTCTCCAGCCATCCTTTGATCTGTCATTCCCTGCACTTTTTCAGCCACATGCCTCTGACATACAAGAAAAGTGAGAAAAATAAGTTTGTAGCAACAGTAAATTGTACAAGTGCAAGGAAACGTTTCTATCAGTACTTTTATTCTCTTGTTTAATTAGGTTTTTTTTAAACGTTAGTGCAGTTGTCTGTGTATCTTTTTGTCATAAACCTGTATCAATTTTTTTTGTTTGTTTGTTTTTGTTTTGCGGTACGCGGGCCTCTCACTGTTGTGGCCTCTCCCGTTGCGGAGCACAGGCTCCGGACGCGCAGGCTCAGCGGCCATGGCTCACGGCCCCAGCCGCTCCGCGGCACGTGGGATCTTCCCAGATCGGGGCACGAACCCGTGTCCCCTGCATCGGCAGGCGGACTCTCAACCACTGCGCCACCAGGGAAGCCCTGTATCAATATTTTTTGATTTAGAGGGTGAGTTCCGAGAGAGAGAGAATTGTGGCTCTTTTTCTTTTCCAGCTTTCCACAAAGCACCCAAACTGTATGGTTACGTTCTCTTCCTGACCATCCCTCTCCCAATTTTGTTCTCTTTTAGGGAAAATAATACGAATTCTTTGACTCGAGGAAGCATTTGTGTAAATAATTTTTCCTTTGAAGGAAGGAAAAATTATTTACACAAATGCTTCCTCGAGTCAAAGAACTCATTTTTTTTTTTTCCCTAAAAGAGAACAAAATTGAAAACTCTCAGCTGTGTTCTGGTTCTGGACTTGGGCAAGATTAGCTCACCGTGTCTGGTTCTGTTCTCCAGATCAGGAGAAATGGAGCAGTGTAACCTTGAAAGCTGGACCTAGGAGTTAGCACTGGCTTAAAGCATGAGCTCTCCTGTAATCCATTTAATGTGGGTCTTTGTCCTCTGGGGGTATATCACCTTTAATTATGAAGGAGGACAAAGCAGAGCGGATACACAGGTATTATATTGTTTCACAATTTTCACCAAGTGGGATGCAGAGGCCCTTCACTCCAGATCCTTCCAGGAGCAGCCATCTACCCTCTTTTCCTCTGACTTTTGGAAGAGAAAACACCCAATGACTATAAAACATCAATCGAAAAGGAGAAAAATCCAGTCAGTGGTCCAAACGATTGATCCCTGTGATGCCACGTAACTGAACGCTTGTGGTCTAAGCATAATAGAAGTGGCCTGGCTCGCTTATGTCTGAGCCCAGTTGTGGTTGTATTTGAAGGGTCCATTTATGTTGATGCAGCCCAGTGAGTTAGAGCGCAGATTCCAACCTATCTTTTTCCTAAACTCGTGGAAGCAGTCCCTGGAGGAAGAGGGTACACATTCCACCTGCTGCTAGGCTCTAGGTTCCCCCAGGGCGGGGCTGGCT
The DNA here is from genome assembly GCF_937001465.1 of Orcinus orca. Taxonomy (NCBI): domain Eukaryota; kingdom Metazoa; phylum Chordata; class Mammalia; order Artiodactyla; family Delphinidae; genus Orcinus; species Orcinus orca. The sequence goes on from NC_064573.1 coordinate 18,075,568, forward strand.
TGGTAAATGACACTCATCATTGAGAACCTCACGCCCACACAGTGTCTCTGATGAGTGGCCCTGGGGACACATAAGCACCTTGCTAAGCCCTCTGAAGCTGAGGGTAGACTTGAAAAGTAGCAAGGACACCAGATCAGTCTGCTTCATTTGGAGCAAATGACTTCTCGGCAGACCAGGGAAGGAGTGACATTGTGCAGTGGGAGTGAGGGGACCTTGCTGATTTGCAAAGACACACGTCCCCCATTTCCACATCTGAGAAGCAACTGGGCTTCCAACAGGAGAGAGGAGCCTCAAGGGAAGGCAGCCCCTGATCTGCCCCCTTTTACATTAAACCATGGTCTCTGCCGATGAAGCCAACCAGATTGACAAGACATCACATTTCTTTCTGCTAACAGCTCTGTGCCGACCACAGCTGGAGTGGCCAGGAAAAGCCAATTTTCTTCTACCTTCTTCCCTTACTTCTTTCCTTTTCCCTCTCTTCCTATCTCCTTGCATCCTTGCTTCATTCAAACATTTATTGAGTAAAGTTATGTGCCAGGCGTTGTGCAAGGGGCTGGGTAGACAGACTAAAGATATCATGCAATAAACAGAGGTGCATATACAGTGTGATTAGAGAAATCTTCCACCTAGCAAGGGGTACTGGCCTTCTTAGGGGTAGGAGAAGCACAGTTCAAGGTGCAGATGACTGAAAGGGCATGAAATGATGAGTAGTCCAGATTCTTCCGGTAGTAAATTACAGAATGCCACTTCAACCATCTGGATAAAGAAGTAGAGACTTGTCATCGGAGTATTTATCACCTCAAAAATATCACTCAGATCTGCCTTGACCTTCACCTTTCACTGCTAGCACCTTAGTCCAAGTTACTGTCTCTCTCACAGGATCCCTGAAAAAGGTCTTTTGCTTCCTTTTTTTTTTTTTTTTTTTTTTTTTTTTTTTTTTTTTTGTGGGGCCTCTCACTGTTGTGTCCTCTCCCGTTGCGGAGCACAGGCTCCGGACGCGCAGGCTCAGCGGCCATGGCTCACGGGCCCAGCCACTCCGCGGCATGTGGGACCTTCCCGGACCGGGGCACGAACCCGCGTCCCCTGCATCGGCAGGCGGACTCTCAACCACCGCACCACCAGGGAAGCCCTTTTGCTTCTTTTATGCTTGTTCCATTCTCATCTCTGCTCCAGACCGCAGCCATAATGATTCTCTTAAAATTGCAAGTTAGATCTCAAGTTTCACTCAAATCACTGGGCTGACCTCCTGTTGCACAGAGGACACAGTTCGGTTCTTCACATGGTCTGCAAACCATGGCTCTTGGATGTCTTGCACTACTTTCCTGGCCACTTTCTACTGGGCAAAGCCCTTCCCCAGTTCTCTAAGTCTCCAAGCTCTTTCTGACATCAGGGCCTTTTCCAAAGCTGTCTCCTTTCCCCCAAATGCCCTTCCCTTCTTCTCCCCACTCTCACCCAGCTTATCTACTTATCCTTTAAGTCTGGATGTAAATGTCACTTATCCTTCACCTACTTATCCTTTGAGTCTGGAAGTAAATGTCATGTTTTTAGTGAATGTCCCCCACACCCTCAGTTTAATCAAGTCACTCCTCTCATTTTTCCTCATAACACACTGTAATTTTTTTTCTCATAATTTTTCACACCTTGTGATCCTATATATTTATGTGTTAGTCTGCCATCTTTCCTGCTTGATGATAAACTCCATGAGGGTGTTCATGGGAAAGCTATGGCTACGTTAGATGAGGAAAATTCTAAATTGCGACAATAGCAAGTATCGAGAAAGATACGGGGCAACAGAAACACATATTTGGCTGGTAGGAATGTAAATTTGTACAACCTCTTTGGAAAGCAGTGGACATCATGAAATAAAAGTGAAAACACACATACAACACTGTGATCCTCTACCTATACTGTTAGGTACATACACTGAACAGAAATATGTACTTATGGGCATCAGGAAACAGTTACAAGAAAGTTTGTGAACATTCCCTATACATCCCCAATGTGCAGCAATGAAAATGAATAAACTGTAGCGTCACACGATTACAAAAAGAAAAAAAAATCCATGGCATAGAATGAGTCATAAGGGAAGTTTCTCTTTTATCAGTATTTCTCAGTCCATTTATCCAGCTTTTTTTTTTTTCATCTCCTTAGGGTTTGCCAAATATTCTGTGGTGTTCAACTTTTTGCAGAGAAAGGATCAGATCATGAGCAACCTCATTGTTTTGTTAAATGTATTTATTAAAACTATAGATGTGGGGTCGGCCATATGGTCCACATCTATAATCACAAGACATGAAAATTAATTTGAGTCAAGTGAGTCAATTACTTGGTTAATTCAATCTCCTTCTCTTGATGTTTGTGGAATGTGTATCTTTGGGAAGCAAAGGCAGTTTTTAACTTCCATGTCCCTTCAGTTGTCAATTCACAAACATTTTAAAAGTAGAGAAGAAACAAATCTCACCACCTCATGATCATCGAGATTTTGGACCACATTCACTTCTACACCGTTTTTCCCTCCAGGCTGGTTTGTCAGAGTTCTTTCTCTGGGTATCTCCCCTGATGGTCATTTCATGGATTAGGATCTGCAATTGAATTGACAGGAAGCATAAAATTAATAAAAACCTTCTGGAAACCCCACCTCCCAAGCCTCTTGGTAAACAGATGTGGTATCTTCCTAAACAGAATACTCAGGGGTATTGGAAACTAAGAGTGTGTGCAGGGCAGATGTTTAAGTGTTATAACCGTATCACCTGGGGAAAGTTATAGAACCTTGGTAAACAGGGAAGAATAATAAGATCTACCACAAAGGGTTACTGGGAGAATTAAATGAGTTTAAAAATACAAGGTACATTTTTATCATACTTAGAACAATGCCTGGCACATACTAAATATTCAATAAAAAGTTTTTCTTTCTTTCTTTCTTTCTTTCTTCCTTCCTTCCTTCCTTCCTTCCTCTCTCCCCCCTCCCTCCCACCTCTTTCTTTCTGCCTTTCTGTATTTCTGTCTTTCTGTTTTTCTTTCTCTTTCTCTCCCTCTCTCTCCCTCCCTCCCTCCTTCCCTGCCTCTGTCTCTCTCTCCTTTCTTTTCTTTATTTCTTAATCCTCAAGTTCCACCAGGTTCTACAGTTATCACCAAACTCAGGTAAGTGAAAACAAGCAAGTAAATGTTTTCAGACTGTAGAAATACATATTCAATCAACATTTAATTTCCTTGAAATGTGTTATTTTTGTTACCAAAACCCATTTTGACACAAGGATTTGCATATGTTTGGAGGCACAGTTTTATTAGTACTTTCGTTGTTATATATTATAGAAGCAATTCATGTTTATTGTTAAAAATGATTGCAGAATACATACAACGGAATATTAGTCAGCCTTAAAAAGAAAGGAAATTTTGACACATGCTAAACATGGATGAACCTTGAAGATCTTATGCTAAATAAAATGTCAGTTACAACAGGACAACTATTTTATAATTCCACTTATATAAGGTTGTAGGAGAGGAAAATGATCTTTTTCTTCTATCCTTCGAAGCTCTCAGCCGGGAACCCTATAACAAAAGACAGATTGGCAAGAGAAAAGCATACGAATCTATTTTTGTGTGACACAGGAGCCTTCACAAGGAAATGAGGACACAAAGAAGTGGTTAAACCTGAGTGTCTTTATGCCAAGTTTAATGAAAAGTGGAGAACCATGGGAAAATGTGATAGGACATTGTGATAAGTATGAGCTAAGTGTAGTAAAGTGGGAAACAGAAAAGCCTGTTGGTTCAGATTCCTCTTGGTTTTCCTCTGTCTTTGGAGATAATGAAGTACCTTTCCTCTGGGTATGGGGAGGGCATCTCTCACATGAGGGTCTTGTAACATGCTTCAGAAGACGGGCAGGAAATCCTTCTGCAACCCACATTCCTTCAGCTTGAAATAGTCAATATGCCAAGGTGCCCTATTTGGGGGTAGCATGTCCAGAACTTTGTCAATGTACCAAGAATAGTCAAATTCATAGACACAGAAGGTAGAATGGTGGTTTCCAGGGGCTGGGGTGAGAGGGAATGGGAAGTTAGTGTTTAATGGGCACAGAGTTTTGGTTTGGGAAGATGAAAAAAGTTATATAGATGATGGTGGTGATGGTTGCACAACAATGTGAATGTATTTAATGCCACTGAACTGTACACTTTCAAATGGTTAAAATGGGAAATTTTATGTTATTCTATCATAGTTTAATTCTTTAAAAAATGATTGCAAATTAAACAAAGGAAAAAATCAAAAGTCTCCCTTCCCTTGTTCCCTCTGTTCCTTTATCTCACTCTCCTCTTAAGGAGTAATTCCCGTAATAGTTTGCTTTACTTCACAGTTAATATATCTTGGTGCCTTTAAAAATGGTTCTGTATAGTCTACATTCTACATGAACCACCATTTCTTTAGCTATTCCATTCCTGAGGGGCATTTAGAGTTTTTTCAATTTTCCATCATTACAAAATTCCACAGTGTACATCTTTGTACATGAATCTTTGGACAAGTACGTTATATTTCTGAAGTATAGATTCCTAGATATTGAATTCCTGGATCAAAAACATTTCAAACTATGGAAGATGATATAAAAATTTCTTTTAAAATACTATCCATTTGTATCAACAATGTATGAGTGAGCCCATATCTGACACCACTGAATATTTTTAATCTTTAAAATTTTTGTCACTCTGATGGGTGAAAGTGGTATTATTCTTCTTCTAATGAAAATGTCACTAAATACTAGTGAAACCATCATATTTTCATATGTGTATTGCTTTTATCTCTTTCCTGTACATTCTTTTGTCTGCTTTTTCTCCTGTTGCTTACTTTTTCTTTATTGATTTACAGGAATTTCTTACATATTAAGGATGTAAAGTATTTGTCTACTATAGTATTTGCATATGCTTTCGTCTAGCTTGCTGCTAATCTTAACTTTGTTTATCAAGTTTTCTGTCAAAAATTTATATTGTGAACACAAGATTGTAAATCAGTTATACTTCAATTTAAAAATTTTATATTGCTTTACAGAGTCAAATCTGTTGGTGATCCAGGTATTGTGCTTTTTTGGGGAATTCTTCACTACCCCTCATAATGAAAATTTTCTTTTATAATTTATATAATTTGTTTTAATGATATTTAAATTTTTAATTTGAATATATATATATATATCATGAGATAGCATCCAATAATTGTGTAATTCCTTCCGTTTCTCTCTTTATTATGATGATTTAAATTTGGTCTGATCATGTGCTCAGAAAAGGATCATTCAGAATAGTCTTCATTTTTGGACTTTTCTCCACTTAGGATCTTGTGTCTGCATTTCCCCCTTGAGTGTCTATTTAACTAAGCACCTACTGAAATAACCTTCTGTGGTATGTTCATTTCTTCTCCTGCTACTTGAGGGTGTGTTTGTGCTTTTTTGTTTTGTTTTTATTTTTAGAAATCATTCAGGGGGAAAAAAAAGATGCTGTATTATCCTAACAGAGATCAGGAGAACACAGTGTTTCTAAAAACAGCCTTTGCGCTGGTGACTGCTTTCTGAAGAAATTTCATAACCAAAGGCCCGTTAACGGGACTGATTATTTAAGACAACTGTGGTTCCTGTGTAGATGTCTCGTGCAATGTGTGAACCACACTACTAATTTACTCTTTGACCAAATGCTCCTCCTCGGTAATATGCCGTACTCCCCTGAAGCTTGGGAAAACAGCTTTAGGCTTCTCACTTCTTTAGTAAAGAACTTCTCAGTTGATTTCAAGTGAAATGCCAACAGTCTCACTTTTTTTTTCAAACACACTTCACAGCCATGCCTGTATATCCACTTTAAAAGTGTATGTTTTGTGGGTTGGGGTGCGGTGTGCTTTGAGCAGTTGTCAGATGTTTTATTTTTGGAAAATTCCAAATAGCATTTTGGAAGATAATTAAGGGTTGCTCAAGTTTCTTGCAGAATTTAAAAACAAGGTATATTTTACCTTCTTTGTGCATTTTTGCACTCAATACTTCATTTGTCACCTCCTCCTCTATTTTATAACTCTTTTAATTAATAGTGTTTATTCTCCTCTCAGTCTGGACTGAGTCTTGTTTTCATGATCATATTATTAGGAAGTGATAACATGTGTGGATTTTTTTTCTGTATCTGGGCTTGCCAATCACTATGGAAACAAGCAAATATTTACATAGCCCAGATACTGATTAATACCTACTGGTTATTTTGACATTATAAAGTTACTGTTTGAATGTAAGGAACTTCTCCTGAACAGGAAAGTGGTTTATTCTCATTTGTTTACATTTATAATTTGCCCATTAGAAATTAATCTGGTAGCAAAAGCTCCAACAAATTACAGCCATTTCCAAAAGAGTCATTTTTGCCAAAAGATGACTCAAAATCAAGTGCTAGAGGTTTAAAAATGGTTGTTTTACATTTTAACAGGGACAATTTTTGTAAAACAAAATTCACCTGACATCAGTAACACAGCTATGTTAAGATAATATCAGTACTGCACTAAGTACAAGATGATGAATCTCAAAGGGACTCTTTAAAGAGACATTTTATTAGGACCCCAAAGGAATATTTAGCTACAAATATAAGCCCCGGAATTCAGCCTCTTGGGGACACTTGATAATTCCCTCTGAGAACAAAATTACCTCACTCTTTCTCTCATTCTTTCTCCGTGTGGGTTTTCTTCTTTAACTAAGGGAGATCTTTATAAATTTAATTAATATTTTTATTAATTTTTTTCTAGCTTAGGATCCAAAAAAGTTGTAGTCTACACTGTAGAACAGTGGCTCTCAAACTTGAATGGACATTAGTATCACCCGGAGGGCTTGATAGATAAAACACAGATTTCTGAGTTCCACTTCCCAGTCTCTGATTCAGTAGGTCTGGGTGTGGCCACAGAAATTGTGTTTTGAACAAGTTCCCAGGTAATAATGTTGGTCCAGGTGTCACTCTTTAAGAAACCCTACCCTAGACAGGAATAAAGACACAGACGTAGAGAATGGACTTGAGGACACGGGGAGGGGGAAGGGTAAGCTGGTACGAAGTGAGAGAGTGGCATGGACGTACATACACTACCAAGTATAAAATACATAGCTAGTGGGAAGCAGCCACATGGCACAGGGAGATCAGCTCGGTGCTTTGTGTCCATCTAGAGGGGTGGGATAGGGAGGGTGGGAGGGAGACGCAAGAGGGAGGGGATATGGGGATATATGTGTATGTATAGCCAATTCACTTTGTTATAAAGCACAAACTAACACATCATTGTAAAGCAATTATACTCCAATAAAGATGCTTAAAAAATAAATAAATAAATAAGAAGGCATTCCAAAAAAAGAAAAAGAAAAAGAAACCCTACCCTAGAGTCTAATATTTTTTCTTTTTGTTAACCAAGTTGGGAAGAGTTTACAGATATTGCAGAATGTTTTGAAACAATCTCCAAAATGACTCTGCAGCATATTTAGCAGCAGAGTTGGAGCTTCACGAAATCCAAACAATATGGGACTATGACTCCAATGAAGCTAGGAAGTGGTACTCTAGAGGTCCAAGCTTCAGGATGAGTCAGGAGCCCAATGCTATTACAGCCATAATCTCTCAAAGGAAAGTATTTCTCAGAAACTATGGAACTATCTCATCTCATTAATCAATTCAACTGAACTCTTAAATCACACAAACCCACAAATCAGTGGTGTGTGGGCTGGACCTGTGGACACCACCTATTCTTACATTTTTCATGAATATTGGTTCACATTCTTCAAAAAGACTGATTAGAGTTTACCATATTACTCATTTCTATAGAATCGAGTGTGAATCTTAGCATCTCATCTTAGCCAGCAAAATCGTTAGGATGGCAAATCTTGGAGCAACATGTTCCAGAAAAAAAGACTAAGATTTGGAATCAGAAGATCTACATGATTCTTGGATACATTCCTTATTTTCTCTAGATATAAGTATCCTCACCTATAAAGTGAGGCTAGTAATATTTATTCCATTGAGTCCACAAACACTTATTGAATGTTTCCTATGTGCTTTGCTGTGGTGACAGTAAAGAGAGTCAGACATGTTTCTCACCTTCAAGGCATTCATAGAATTTATTTTAATAAATAAATGAGAGTATGGGCGTGAAGAGTTCAGGAAACTACAAAGGCCTAATGTAAAGTGTTACTGCTCCTTGCATAGCAGCTGGCCCTGAACTTGGATTGAATGAGCCTAATCTATTCATGGAAAGAAGGAAGACAGGGGGCAACTCCATGCTAAATGGAATCATCCCTGGTGAAAAGTTGCTACCATTGATTTTGGCATCAAACTCATGGGTTGCAATTACAACAGGTATTTTTCCTCAAAATACTTTTGATGTCTGGAGAATTCAAATTATATTTTCATTTCAAGAAAATATTGATTTAGCTGCAAACCAGAGAATCTAAAAAGAATGGTTGGAATTTTTGCTCAAAGAACAGCATTCAGGTGTGTGGTGTGAAAAACAAATTTAATAAAATTTAACATAGAAAAAAGTGTTGAAGAAATACTCTTTTTAAAGTTTTTTTTTTAAATATCAAATGATTTGGAGTCTTATAAAAAGTAGCTGGGTTTTGTTTTGGTTTGTTTTGCTTTGCTATTTAATGAATAGCACTCTTTTTAAACTCCAGCTTGGAACAGAAGGTGGATTTCTTCATCTCTCAGGAAGCTGGGTACCGTGGTAGCATTGAAGGCTCTGGGTTTCAAATCTTATTGAATTTTGTTCCAGTAAAGCAATTTCATTCTCAAATTGGACATGCCATTTCTTCTTTATTAAATTTCCCAGTTATTCTTTCACCTCAGGTTTTTATGTTGCTTCCTATTTATTTTTGGACTTGTTCACTCAAAATGTGGGAAGACACAAAGGTTTATATCAAGCCCCACGTATCCTGCAGCTCTCAGTTAGAACCCAACACGAAAGGACAGAACTCAGAACCAAAATGACTCTTGTTGGTGAACCCAGGTGAGGCTCTGAGGGAGAACTGACATTTGGCAAAGAGAAATTCCATCCAGGGGTTACTCCGTCTTTAGACAGGTCTCCATTTCAGTGGGTTCCAGAGAGAGGATGATGCAAATGTGGCATCACTCTACCAACACTTCCTGAAAGATGCCCAGTGTCTTCCTGTGAAACACCAAACTAACTTGAAACCTAAAAAAGAAAATTGGTTGAACTATGTGTTCCACATGCTCCAGGTTTTGAAGCAGTTCGGTTATGTTTCCATATTTTTTTGAAATGTAAATTTTCTTTAAGATTCAGTTTAAGCAGGTAAATATCTATTTTTCTCTGTTTGAAGTAATCTAGTCCTTTCCCCTTTGCCCCCACTACTCTGGCTGGAATCCTGCCATCATATCCAACTTTCTCCTGAATTTGTGGATAATTTCCCAACGTATAGTCAATTCTCCATACCTGTAAAGAAGTAATCTTTCATGCCATTATTTTATCCCTCAAAACACTCCATCAAGCTAACAATCCTCACTGTGGACTTCAAGGTTGGCTATTTATTCTCCCACATGACTGCCTCATTTTCCCACTGGTCCCTGCTCAGTACTCTCTTTTGGTTTACCTAGTTTGCTTCCTAGAATTGCTCTCCACTGGCTAATTTCCATCTTATTCATGCTATCCATTTCCAATCAGTTAATCACTTTCAGCTTTCTAAATCCAGCATGTCAACTGCTTCTTCTGGAAAATGTTTAGGAGGTAGGTAGATATTTAGACAGTCTTCTGTAGATAGTGTGCAATGTATCAGTGCAGGGAAATACTGCTGAGTGGGGTTTGATTATCCAATTGCATAGAATCACCTGACATTGTATTTTTGCTTCGATTCCCTTTCTCCCTCCTTTCTTCTTTCTTGCCCCTCTCTCCCTCTCTCCCTCCTTCCCTCCCTTCCTTCTTCCTTCCTTCCTACCTTTTCTTCCCATTCTTCCTTTCTTTCTTTCTTTTTGCTCCCCTGCCTCCCCTTCTCTGTTTCTGCTTATCTATCTTTCTCTATCTGATACTTACTTTTCTTTAATGTAGACCCCTTCACCCCCAACCCCTGGCAAATATGGATGAGGGAAAGGAAGAGGAAGCAAGATTCATCTGTCTATTGTTTTGATGATTGTATTAACACTATGGCTTAAACATTGTTAGGAGATTTTTTTTTAATGACTAAAATGAGCTGTATTATTCAGAATACCTGAATTTGTTGCAGACTGTGAGGGTTTGATCTATTTTAATACCTCTCCATTTAGAACAAAGACTTATTTAATCGTATTATATAATTAATAAACTGCTAGTTATATCATATCTTCAAATGCGAAAACTAAACAACAAAACTAATAATAACAATGAAATTCTATGTCTAGTCTTTTCTTCATCAAGAGAAGATGGGCAGTGAATACAACTCCATCAGGACAATGCTATCCACACTTTAGATAAACAATTCCAAATGAATGTCTTCTCAACGTCATCATCATGCACAGGCGTGCATGCCTTGACACTCTCCCACTGATTCAAGGCAACTTCTTAGCTTCTCAATCATAAGGCATTTTTCATTCATTAAACAAAATTTCATAGATGTGTACTAGGGTCAGGCACTGTGATAAGCGTTGAGGATACAGAAGTAAAAGATGCTTAGATTCCTTAGTTTAATGGTGAGATGAGTTGCAGGGCTGGGCAGAGAGAGAGAAGAAAGCAAATGCTTACTTGCAATACAAGATGATAGGTGCCATCATAATATAATTTCAGAGAAGTGAGACTTTCCTTATTATAAGCTTAGAAATGATCAGTACCTACAAAGCAGAAAATGCATAAAACCACAGTGAAAGGAATTCGCATGAACTATATGAAAACGATGTTGTTGTAGGGCAAAATGGTAGGCGCTCAGCAATTTCCTATAGTTCAACATACTGAAATTCACAGTTTCAACTCAGAGTTAACATCTAATAATATATTGGAAAATAGATCTCTCAAATGCTTTCTGTGATATCCTTATATCTTCCCAGAAAACATGCACATATATTCACATTTAAAGTGTTTTGTTCTTTTTTTTAAGAAAAAGAATATATTATACTCTAAATTTGTTGTGTAACTTTCTTTCACTAAAGAATATTATAAACACCTAATAAAATATAGGTCTATGTAATTTTTAGTGACTGAATATTTTTTAAAATTTTTATTGGAGTATAGTTGATCTACAATGTCGTGTTACTCAGTTGCTGAATATAACTGCGCAGGATGACGGAGCTCTCATTTATTTATTACATCCCGCTGTTGGATGTTTATGCTAGTTTCCAGTTTTCACTATACGTACTATAATCACTATATGCATAATGCTGAAATGAACGTGAAGACATGGCTCTAAATTGTTCTTCCTTAATGATTGCTAGAACATCACCATAAATTAAAATAATGAGTCACTGAATAAAGTAAGATTTGGTCACCAAATCCGTATCTTGTCCCTGTGATTTGCATATTATGGAGCACATCTTAGAATATTTAATAAAACCTCTGTACCTTGTTCACTCACTTTCAAACTTGGTGATTTTTTTTTTTTAACAGGGAAAGAGACATAGACATGAAGGGTGAGGCTCCTGAAGGCAGGTCCAGGGTGAATAACTACTCTAAGAAAGGAGCCAGATAAACACCACTTCCCGATAAACAAATAGCATCGTGTTCCGGTAACAATTGCCCTGGTCCTTCCCCCTGAGAAGAAGGAGGCACGTACAATTGTTTGGCTCTCTTTCTGCTTCCACGTTATTGATTTAGAACATGACATGTCTGTACGATCGCAACTAAGTCACCCAATGGGAAATGTCTAAACCAAGCTGCAATTAATGCAGCATAAAGCGCTGGGTAATAAGCCACACATTACCTCCAGGAATGACATGTTTTTAGGACTCAGCCTCGGTATAAGTCTGAAGCAGCAGAAGAAGCCTGGAAAGAAAACAAAACAATCCTCGCTAGGTTATTGTGCGGTGGGAGAGCCACGCTGCTGTGGAAAGGCAGTGTAAATCCGTATTATGCAGAAATCAATGGCAGCCCAATCTCTGCCGACTGTACCAGGAGCCCTGTGACAAGGGCACAGCGATTCTCCTCATCAGGCAGGTTGTGTGAAAGCAGAGTCCAGCTGAGCTTGATATATCCAGCTGGACTTTGTTTGCTACTTCATGGAGCAGGTCAGAGTGATAACACCCCAAAGAAATCAACCAGCTTCGGCTGGAGGAGCCCATGGAAAGTGCAGGAACTCCAGCAGATCTACATTAAATCGTTTCTATAGGTCATCTGCAGAGAAAGAACTCGAGAAATAATAAAGGTGCATCATCCTGCTGTCTGTGTGTATGATTTTCCCCCAGGGAAGGGGGTTGGGTGGGGAGGGAAGGCCATGTGACTGGAGAAGCATTTCGTCTGTTTTATTCTATGCGTTATAAAGCTGTTGGCAGGGCACCGGGCCCTGAACTTAGCTCCCCCTCCCTGAAAGCCACACGTTACAGGGGTTTATAAGCCATAGTGACAGTGATAAAAGGCCAATTCATGGCCTGGGGACAATTTTTCCTAACAACGTGCTTTTGCCTTTTTGCCTTCTTAAACACCTGCTGCTTTGCCCAGCACCCTCCAGCATAGTCTTCTGGGCAGCTCTGTCTCTGAGCTGGGATGACGAAGTTCAAAGTGAATGTCCCTCTCTACTGTCGCTGCCAGTAGACACTGAAAGACTAGTGTCACTGCCCTCAGCCTGGCCTGAACAAAGCCACTCAGAATCCATATGAAACTCAGGAGGGTAAGACAGGATTCTTTAACAGGCATTCACACCCTCTCCCATTCTCGAAAGAGGCCTTAGGAAGCTCTTGAGGTTAAAGCATGCGGTACAAAAGATGCCCAATAAATCGATATTTGGATTCGATAAGGAAGTGACGAGTTTTCTGAATACAGGTATGTCAAGGTACACCAAGCAGGGGAAATGAGTACTCTATCTATCTGAACATGAACCCCGTCTCCTCTTCTCCCTCCGGGGGACCATCCTCACTCACTGTGGGAGAGCTGGGCATGGGCCACGGCAGGGTGTTAGCCACTGCAATTTGAAGTATGGGTGATCAGGGCTCGGGCTCCAGAGTCAGGTGACAGAAGTGATATAATGATAGATGCAGAGTGGGAGTGATGTGGCCACAAACCAAGGTCTACTGAGAGCCTCTGGAAACTTGAAGAAGCACAGAACAGATTCTCTCTTGGAGTCTCCAGAAGAAACCAGTCCTACCTGTTTGATGTTAGCCTGTAAGACTCATTTCTGACTCTGACTTCGGGGCTGTAAGATAATAGATTTTGCTGTTTTAATCAAGCCACTAAGTTTGTGGTAATTTGTTAGCAGCAATAGGAAACTAATACAACTTATAAAACTAATAGTTAATGAGAAAGTTAAATTTTCAAAATGGACATTCCCTGAAGAGCTTGGTTAACTTAGATTTTATTCGAAAGCAGTTCTTCTAATGAATTAGTATTTTTCTAAATATCTTTCCCCAGCTAGACCTAAGAATTCCCAATTCACACTCTTTTCCTTTCAAATTCTTCCCAAGCACCAGAGGTTTACTAACCATTAATATGCCACCATGTCACGGTGGGCAGCTGCCGTCCACAAAGCAGGATGACCCCAAACTGTGCCTGTTTTTTCCCATTCAGAGCAGTCAGTAGTTCTTGTCCTCTCTTTCAGTAACCCGGGAGAAGCAGCCTCTCCAGAAGTCTCTAAATCCTTAATCTTCAGCTGCAGGTAGGAAAACTTGGCCTCTTCAAACTCCAAGAATCCCCTGAGAAATACAAAGATGAAGCGTTCTCAGTTCTCTGTTACGAAGAGAAAACTGCGGAGGAATTACTGCCAGACAAAGAGGACCACAACTGTTCGATACTTGCTTTTTCTGCCTTCAGCATGTTACCCCCAGGCCTTTCTTTGTAAGCCATTTCTGACAAACATTCCTTGACTACTGGATTCATTTCAGTGTGATTAAATTGAGACTGTACTATGTGATTTAGGGTTGAATGTCCAAGGACAATGTAAAGATTGATTTTAAAATAACGGAAGAGAAACAAATTTAAAACTACCATGCCTTAAAACTTTGAAAAGGTCAGTATTCTTTTTTTTTAATTTATTTATTTTTGGCTGCGTTGGGTCTTTGTTGCTGCACACAGGCTTTCTCTAGTTGCGGCGAGCGGGGGCTACTCTTCGTTGCGGTGCGTGTGCTTCTCATTGCGGTGGCTTCTCTTGTTGCGGACCACGGGCTCTAGGCACGCAGGCTTCAGTAGTTGTGGCTCGCGGGCTCTAGAGCACAGGCTCAGTAGTTGTGGCGCACGGGCTTAGTTGCTGTGCGGCATATGGGATCTTCCCGGACCAGGGCCCGAACCCGTGTCCCCTGCATTGGCAGGTGGATTCTTAACCACTGTGACACCAGGGAAGCCCAAGGTCAGTATTCTTAATTGGAGAGGAGGTGTAAGGTAACAGTGGTTGCTGTAAATTCTTTGCAGATGTCAGCTTATAACTCTACCAGAGCGATTTTCAGCTAATGTGGGCCTTGAGGCGGAATCGTTACTTCCGAAGGCCTTGTCATTGGTTCTAAATTTGATGCTCTTTCACAAAGTTGCACACAGATTTTCACAATTGGTCATCTGCATGGGTGAATTTTCCACTGGGAGGCTGATTTTGGAATTTGCTTCTTGTGAAGGTATATACTAGACAGTGACAATATAATTAGTTTTAAAAGTTATATATAAACTGAGGAAATGATTAAGATCTGAAAAGCTCTTAGCAAGTCTTGTCAACTTGTTTATTTGGTGTAAACTTTCAGATGTATAGAAGTAAATTTTGTTTTTTCCTCCTCTTATTTCTCTTCTTTTCTTCTTCTTTTTTTGCATTTATTCAAAGTCCCTTGATGTTTCAGGTATCTCTTACTGTGTAACAGACTACCCCAAAACATGGTAGCTTCAAATAACAATCTTCCTTAGGACTCTGTGGATGGCTGGGGCTCAGCTTAGTGGTTCTTCTGCTGGTCTCACACAGGATCTCTCACATGGTTGCAGTCAGATGGTATCTGGGGTTGGGATAACCCAGATAGCTCCACTCATGTGTCTGGGATGTTGGTGAGGGTGGCTTGAAGACTGGAATTTCTCTCTCTCTCTCTCTCTCTTTCCACATGACTACGTCAGACTTCTTTACATGGCAGCTGGATTCCAATAGTGAGCATTCCAAGAGCCCTAATGAGCAAGCACTTATTCATCTCTCTCTCTCTTTTTTTCTTTGATTTCATAGACCTGTTGATTTATAATGTTGTATTACTTTCAGGTGTACAGCAAAGTGATTCAGATATATATATATATATATATATATATATATATATATATACACACATACATATATATATTCTTTTTCAGATTCCTTTCCCTTATAAGTTATTATAAAATATTGAGTATAGTTCCCTGTGCTATACAGTAGGTCCTTATTGGTTATCTATTTTATATATAATAGTGTGTATATGTTAATCCCAAATTCCTAATTTATCCCTCCCCCTCACCTTTCCTCTTTGGTAACCATAAGTTTGTTTTCTATGTCTGTGGGTCTATTTCTGGTTTGTACATAAGTTCGTTTGTATCATTTTTTTTCGATTCCACCTAAAAGCAATACCATAAGATATTCATCTTTTTCTGTCTGGCTTACTTCACTCAGTATGATATTCATCTTTTATAGACATTGTGTTTGCTACTATCCCGTTGGATAAGCCAAGAGTCAGTGTGGGAGGGGATCACACAGGCATGACTACTGCGAGATGTGAGTCACTTGGGGTCGCAGTCTAATACCCTTTGGATTCGTAGTGCAATATCAGAAGAAAACCCTGTCTTTGTCCCCGTATCAAGCATGTATTTATAGTATTGGAATTTATAGTATTGGAGATAAGAATAGATCTAAAGTTTAGAGTCATTGTTCAGCCATGAGAACAGATAAATTGAGCTAATGAATTCATCATTTAGTTGTAACATGTCATATTTGGTTGTAACATTTTATAGATTATGACATTTCGATGGTGAAGGGAGCACAAGGCAGGAGTCAGGCGTCCCAAGTTCATCCCTAAGTGTCCACAAGATTCTCACTCAGTTGTCAGAGCTACCTTTAAGTTCCAACTGGGTGATGATAATCAGAAGTTGTTAAAGCAAGAGTCCTGATCAAGTGCATCAAAATTCCACTGCTTGTACCCTCTTTGCATGAGAAAGAATTTGTTTCTTAGTGTCTTGACTTTTCCCACCCATTCTTTATGTCGACAGATACAAATCTTCTTGGACATCATCCATTCATTATTGCAGTGGATGCCTTTGGACATGCATTTGCCCTCGGCTCTTTCCTAGGGATCGGCCAACTTCCTGACAACTTGCTCTAACTGTAGTACCTAATGCAGAGCCTAGCCCTTAGTATGTGCTCAATAAATAATTCTTGACTGAATAAATAAAACGACGGGCGTAATATCTCAACATAGGTTGACTTTTCTCACTGGTCCAACTTAGTGAATTTTTTTTTTAAACCATTAAACCTATTTTGACAATATTGTCTTTGGGGTTAAAACTAGCATAGGCCCTTTTCTATGATAGAATAAGGCAGAAATTTGGAAAACTTCCAACCACACAATTTTCCCCCACAGAAAAACTTTCCCTTTGTCATCAGTTAAGGTTATTAAACATAATCAAGTAAAAAAAAAAAACTTGCTAGAAAAGAAAAAAGTCACCCAAAGTCAGAAGAAAACATGGTGACTTGGACTCTGCTATTAACAGCCTCCTATTTAAAGTCTTTGTAAGCGGTTACTGTACAAAGAAATTGCTAACCACCATGGTTTTTACCTGCAACTCTGAAACATGCTGATAAAATGCTCTCTCATTTCCCTCTCTTTCGTGGACCATTAGTGTTATTCTGCTATATTTGGAGCTGAGCTCAAACCAAATCAATACAGTCATTTATTATAAAGAAAACAGATTTAAGAAACAACAGACTTGACTACTCAGATAAAACACAGCAAGCTCAAAGTATGAATGCAGGGTTGAGTGAAGAATTTGATTTATATGCTGTACTGAAAAATCCAGTAAGCAGAAATGGAAGTTTTTATTGCTTGTCTATAAATGACTGTCCATAAATATAAAATTATTATTTATTAAAATAAATTTAGCATTTTATTGTAAATAGGGCCATTGTAAATAACAACCTTTTATTATCTCCTTTTCACAATGCTGCCTTTTAAATTTTAACCACCTCTGTAAAGCAGCTGCCTCAGTTTGCCAAGGTTTACATAAAAATAAATATTTATTTATGAGTCCAGTTTATGCTTTACAAATTACTCACCATGTGAAAAGCTTTTGTTTGCAAGAGGTAACAGTACCAAAGGAGCAAGGGGGAAAATCCCATGTCTTGAATACCATCTGGTGTCAGGAATGACAAATCCTGGTCTGAGATATGAATGTCTACACTATACTGTGTCTGCTAAATGCCAATGTCATTAGCATTTCAGGTTGAGAAGGGCTGGGTTCTTTCATGGAAGGGGCTGGGCTGTTTTCCTATGAAAGGTGATTCCAAGGATGATGGGAAATCCTGGTTGCAAAATATCTCCCGTACACAGGTAACAAGGTATTTGGAATTTTCCTTTTTTACCTCCTTTCCTTTTTTATCTTCTTTCCTCCTAGAAACAGAGAAAGCATGTAAACAGTCCTGGGAAAGGAGGCATCAAACTAAATTAACAGTAAAGCATCGATGAGATCTTTCATCCCAAGTGGAAAATCTCAAGGACACGGCAGCTCAGAAAAAAAAGAAAGAAAGGAAGGCTCTAGAAAAACTGTAATGAGGTCACAGTAGAGAGGCCAAATGTACTGAGGACAAGCTTCCAAGCCTGGTTCTGCCCAGGCTGATCCTGCAAACCTGTGATCACTAGAGATAGCACTTTACTGAGGCGTGACAACCAAGCAGAGGGCTGTGACACTGAAGAGTCCATGGGAGGGGACATTCCTCAGACACTGACATATTTTGCTGATACACTAAGAGAAGGATTTGAGACATTGAAGCCCTGAACTTCGATCTCAGAATAACTCTGACCCACTCCAGCTGCAGCATCCAGCCTCGTAGTCGTTTGTTCCAAGGAAGGTGATGTTGGTGTTGGACTGACCTGCGAAGTCCCCATCAGCCACCATGAAAGACCCTCTTACAATCAGAGCATCAGCTAAGTGTTTTCTTCATAAACTGTAATTGTTAACCTTTATGAAATCACTATTAGGAATTACTGAGTTCTCAAAAGTTAAATCAGCCATTATTTCTTCATTGGACATTTTTCCTTCCTTTTTATCTTCAAAGATATCTATAACAATATAGATAGATATCACGTATTTATCAGTATAAGCTAATATATTGGCTTACGTTAATGTAACTAATATCCTAATTTACACTGACAGAAAATGGGTCTTTGCAGATGCAATTAAGGTGAGGGTCAAATCATCCTGGCTTAGGGTGGACCTTACATCCAATGAGAGTGCCCTTATAAGAGACAGAAAAGGACAGAGAAGAAGGAGAGGTGAAGACAGAGGGAGAGTTTGGTGTGATGCGCCAACAAGACAAGGACCGCCAGTGATTGCTAGGCGGCGTCAGAAGCTGGAAGAGGCGAGAAAGGGTTCTCCCCTAGGGCATCAGACGGAGCGTGGCCCGGCTGGCACCCTGGTTAAAGACTTCCAGCCTCCAGAACTATGAGAAGATAAACGTCTGTCATTTCAAGCCACCCAGTTTAAGGTAATTTGTTATAGCAGCCCTAGGAAACGAACACAATGACGAAGCGCTAACATAAAGCTGTGTGCTGAACACCAGTTGCTTGAGGGGGTGGGGAGAACCAGAGGGGATTTACCATGAAGCTAAGGAAGCAAAGGGACCCTTACTTACATTGGCCTCTTTTAAGGCACTGGCAATGTGCTCACATAGTCATATTTTTAATTAAATAAAATTAATAATTTTGAATTATTTAATATATTAAAATACAAGCTATCTTAGTAACACTTGATTAAGACCGATAATCCTTTCCCCTTAATCACACTTCCCTTCAAAGTTATTGAAGTACCTGTGAGCATTTTTGGATTCAACTAAGGTGGGGAGTTTAGTTTGGTTTAGAGGAATTTCGTGTCTGTGGTTCACAGGGACTTTGGAGTTTAGTTCAGTGATGTTGCTGGAGGTTCCAGTAGGGGACTGGTACCCAAAGTCCTCCAACTGCTCACTGGGTCGGGGAGGGAGTCAGAGGTTGTATAGTGAAATGCATTTATCCTACAGCACCTGACACTGCAAGGATGTGGGTGATAAAGGAGAAATAGCAAAGAGAATGAGGCCAGAAGCTAGTCTGCATACAGTCTCCCAAAGATCGATGTTTATTATTGGAAGGGGAGGATTCAGTTTTCCCTAAAGACTGATAAGTGATCTGTCAGGAGTATATTCCATTTCTTCAGCATATACAGTTAGAAATGCACCATAGTTTTTTCTTTCTTGGTGGGGATTGTGCAGAATAGACTATAATTGTTGTGTTTGCAGAGCAAAAGCACGTAGCAGTCCTCAGAGGGTAAGTACATCTGTAACTGTGCATATAACAAACTTGGTAGAAGTTTTCCTAAATTTCACAAAAATCCTCAAAATTTACATGACATTGACCATAACAAATTGTGAATCTGAAAGAAACCTTTTAAAATGATCAACAATAAAAATGTATTTTAATCAACTCTCCTAGAAGAATGATTGAATTATCTTTTAATTCTATGAAAAATTGTATTATAAAGCCCTTGTTATAAGAAGTGGCAATCAAAGCAGATGTAGCCAAAAAATGTCAAAAAAAAAGAATGATAAAAGTGATTCAGGCTGCTAATTAATAAAAATATTGTGTTATTTGTCTGGATTTCATGATGTCTGTGGTATTTGCTGCTTTTAAAATGCGGAATTTGTTGTGATCCATTATCTTGTTCTAGATAAATATTCACTTTGTAACTAAATTTTGTATTTGTAATTTTTTTGTTCTTTTTTTAAATGAGGGGCTCCCAAATTGTATAATTGTGAGGTCTCTCAAAGCCTAGCTCTACCCTGGGAAAACAGAGAAGGACCACTGTATAAGCCAGAGCAGGAAATCATGAAGAGTTAATATCCTACAGTTCCTGGGCTATCTCCTCACATGAAAGCTCTCAGTGGCCACTGTTTCTAGCAGGTCACTGTATCTGCCCTGCCCTTGAGTTATCATCCCTTCTCCCCATCTCCTTTCTGCTCCCATGCACCCCATCTTCCCCCCTTCCCAGTTAACCAGTGGAAGGAGCTGCTTCCCTATTACTTTGTTCGGCGAGCTACCTTTGATTCAAACTTCAACTGATATCAGGCTCAGTCTTTTATATCCAAGCATTTTCTTATCAGAAAAGTCATCTTCCTCTGATCTGCACGCTCAGGTACATGCAGAATGAGCAGAGTCTTGGAAGTGGAGCTGAAGGAGACCAGGCTGCTCACTGAGAGCTTCCGTGGCACAGTCTTGACAGGGGGAAGTGGTTGTCCCTCCAGTGTTTGTATTTTCCAGGATCCCACCTCCCAGTGTCAGGGCTTCACTCTCATGCTTGCAGCTTTAGTCTGGACCTGTTCTCTGAACTCTAGATCCTAATATATCCAACCGCCTACCTAACATCTCCCTCCGGTTGAGATATGTATTCCAGCTGAGTTCTACTCAATGAAATGAAGTGAAAAAAAATTTTTTTAACTCTATCTTTTTTAAATTTTTCATTTTTTGGCTGTGTTGGGTCTTCATTGCTGGCTTTCTCTAGTTGCGGCAAGCAGGGGCTGCTCTTTGTTGTGGTGTGTGGGCTTCTCATTGCGGTGGCTTCTCTTGTTGTGGAGCACAGGCTCTAGATGTGCAGGCTTCAGTAGTTGTGGCTCTTGGGCTCTAGAGCGTAGGCTCAGTAGCTGTGGCACACGGGCTTCAGTAGTTGTGGCTCGTGGGCTCCAGAGCACAGGCTCAGTAGTTGTGGCGCACAGGCTTAGTTGCTCCACGGCATGTGGGATCTTCCGGATCAGGGATTGAACCCATGTCCCCTGCATCGGCAGGCGGATTCTTAACCACTGCGCCACCAGGGAAGTCCCTGAAGTGAAAGTGTTGTGTTTCATTTTTAGACTTGGTCCATGCTAAGCCTCTCCTCGTAGCACATACACCCTGCATGCTCCTGCATGTCATTTTCCCCTTCTGGAAATGGAGATGACCTCCAGAGTGACCTTGAAAGCCACATGTCGCATTTGGCATCAGTCTAGGTCCTTGAACAATCATGTGGAGGAGGACTGCTCGCCAGCCTGTTCACCTGCCCGGTGCTATTACGCGATCAAGAAATCATTTAGTGTATTAAGTCACTGAAATTTGGGGTTTAACTTTTTAAAGTAGCTAGAATTACTCTGACTTACATGACAATTCTCTGTTTGGTGACACCAAGTTCCTAGATAAGGCCCCTCCTTCTTCAAACAACCATCTCTGTAAGTAGAAGAAGACTGGTAGAATATTCTCTCTCTCGTTAGAATGAGCTAGAAAGGTAAGTGTATATATACTATGTATTCTTTTATTCTCCTTAAATAATAATTGTTATTAGTAGTAGTATTATATAAACCTATTTTTTCACATGTCATCAGTGAGTGCTTACTCTATGCTAGGCTCTATTCGAAGTCCTTTACATGTGTTATGTCATTGAATCCTCAGGTGGTTCTATTAGAGTTAAATCAAGTGTCCTGGGTGGAGTCACAATGTAAAGCGAGGGGCTAAGCCCTCACACAACCTAATCCTGACACCCGTACGCAGAGCTCAGGTCAGTGTCACATATTTATCCTTAGATTGCACGGTTAACCGCTCTTGTCCTGCCTCCCTCACGTAAATTACACTCTAATGTGGCTCTTTCATCCTGGTGAGCCCCTCAGCCACCAGGGTGCTCCAGTCACGCTGAACAATCCATGGCTCTGAGATGGCCACGGTCTTTGGTGTCGCACATTATTTTATTCATACGTAGAACAGAGCCCAAGGAACCTGACTCCCTACTTCATGGTGAGGAGAAGGCATGAGCTAATGTCTTTAAGGTCCACGGAGCTCCTTGGAACGTGGGGTTAGATAAATAGAAGCTTTATAAGGATGCCACTTAACAAGCCCCCCCAGCCTTCGCTCTCCACCAACCCGCCTGAATTGGCTACAGCCTCCCCTCCTCATCCCCCCACACACACCAGCAGGCTGCCCAGTTCAAGTTGGACGGTGCTTCTGGAGCATCAGTGGAGGGGCTGGAGGGGCTGGAGGGGCTGGAGGATGGAGCTGGGAACAGGACGTAATGGAGGCACTGATTTAACAAAGATGTGTTCTACTCCTGAAGCATATCTGGGCTCAGCCGTGCGGACGGAGCTCACTGCTTGCTGCTGTAGGAGTTTTAGAAACTTACACTCCCTGTGCTGGACTGCTCAGGGCAGGTTCTTTTCAGAGTGAAGGAGAGGTGGTTTCTCCATTTTTTTCTGTCCTTTGAAGGGACCAATCTTACTAGGCCATAGGGTCAAGGTTGAAAGATGTCTATGTCAAAATTCACTTTCTTTCAAAGCTTTTCTCCCCCTCTCCTTTCTCTGTTGAACCATCATACTAAGGCCCTACAGACACTGACCTCACCAAGCACTGATGGCTCCCACATGCAAAGGCCAATGGGCAATTCTCCCTCATCCCACTTCCACCCACCAGCTACCCTTGCTCCTTGAAACACTTTCTTTATTTCAATGTTCTTCTCATTTTCCTCTTGCCCCAATGACTGATTTGTCTTCTTTTTCTAGATTATTCTCAGACCCATGACCTCTAAATATTAGAGTGTTATAGGGATTAATGCTTACCTCTATCTTCTCTTCTGTCTAAAATTCCACCCTCGGTGATCTCATCCGGTACAATGGCTTCATATCTCTCCTCTATGCCAATGACTCTCATATTTTAGCTCCATCCTTGACTTACACTATTAACTTCAGACTCACGTATCCAGTCGCCTATTTAACATCTCTCTCTGGTTGAGATACGTATCCCAAACGTGTCCAAAACTGAACTCTGATCCCCAGCTCCAAACTACTTCTCTCATTGTCTTCCTCATCTCAACATTATTCAAGTTCCTCAGGTCCCAGACCTTGGAATCATTTTGATTCTTTTTTGTTTGTTTGTTTCACACTCTATATCCAAATCCCCCTGGCTTTATCCTCAAAATATCTGCAGAATGCAACAATTTCTCCTCACGTCTGTAGTCAGTTCTTTGGTCTGAGTCACTTTCACCTGGATTATTGCAGGAGCCTTTGAGTTGGTCTCCCAGCTTTCACGCTTGCCCTGTAGAGTCCATTCCCAACGTAGCAGCCAGAGTGAGATCGTATCACTCTTCTGCTAGAAATTTTGCAATAGCTTCTCTAACCATGAAGAATAAAATCTGAATTTGTGATCTAAGCTTATGATTTTTCCTGCCACCATCTCCCGGACCTCATCCACCTCGCCTCTTCCTCTCTCACTACAGTGGCCTCCTTAGTAATGCTGAACTGTGCCCAGCATGCTCTGGCCTCAGGGCCTTTGACCTGCTATTTCCTCTGCCTCCAGTGATCTTTCACCAGATGTCCACATGGCTTATTCCTTCTGTTTATTCTGGTCCTGGCTTGAAAGTCATCTTTTAAGAGAGGACTTCCTTGGTCAT
This sequence comes from Orcinus orca, assembly GCF_937001465.1. Lineage (NCBI taxonomy): Eukaryota > Metazoa > Chordata > Mammalia > Artiodactyla > Delphinidae > Orcinus > Orcinus orca. The sequence continues at coordinate 18,099,293 of NC_064573.1, forward strand.
CATAGCCAATAAAGCATCCTTTCCATCAATCCATCAGTCTCTGTACTCTTACCCTACTTTATTTTTCCCTTAGCATTTTATAATAACCTGATAGATTATTTATTTGTTTGATTGTTTTGTTTATTCCTTATTTCTTTCCTGGAAATTGAAAATATAATTCATTTAAAGAAGAGCTTTCTCTGTTTTCTACATCACTGTACCTATATGGGAGTCACAACAAATATATGTTGAATTAATAAATGAATTTCTTCTGATCAGTGGAAGTTAAAATATGTGTTTGTGAGTGTGGTCTCTGTGTGTGTGTGTGTGTGTGTGTGTGTGTGTGTGTGTGTGTGTGTGTGTGTGTGTTGTCTCTGACTCATCAAAGGCTGTGTGTATGGAAGGTTAGATTTTATTCCCTTCTCAGAAAGTCAATGTGCTTTTCTCTGTAGCCTTTCTGCCATCATGGCCCCAGGGAAAGAAGCAGAGTAAATGTGTTTCTGGAAAGAGACAACATGATGTAGGGGAAGTTATTGCTGCACAGAGTGGGGAGGAAAAATACCTCTGTTAGCCCAAGATGATTGTGGGGAAGGGAAGGGAGACAAAGAGATGCAAAGAAGAGATCAGAGACAAACACACCAGACTCACCTTCTATGTTAACTTCCCACCTCAGTGGAAATCACAAAAATTCTGAAAGTACAAGGAGTTTCCCCCTGTTTGTTATGTGATATCCTGAAAGAACACCGTTTCATACAGTAATCTCCTACCCTCTCTACACCAATCTATGAATCAGAATAAAATTGCTGTTATGTCATGATTAAGAGGGGGACAAGTTGAACCAGTCTTCTATCTTACTTAGTTTCCTATGCTTTCCAAAATACCTAGAAGTTCCAACTTGCTCTATGGAGAAACACAGAAGGAAGGTGGTGGTACTTCTGGAAGGTAAGATTCCTGGGAATCACTGCAGTGATGGTAAACTGGCCCTGTTGCCTTGGCCTGCTGAGGAGGTTACCCAGGCTAAACATCAAATGGAAATCACTTTCAGATGTCAGAGTTAAATAGTATGAGCAAAAGTTGAGCTGGGACTGGGTGACCCGAGTAGGCATCATGTCCTTGCTGAGCCAAGAAGGAAAAGACCCCAAATCACCAGTTGCAGATTTCAGTAGCAGATGCCCGCAGGGCAAGCAGTGACCAGTAGAACAATTAGGCCATTACACAGAGGCCAGCTATGACCCACCATGACCCCCTTCTTTTGCTGGTACGAGGATATGGTGAGCTACCTTACACATCCATTTACCCAGAGATGATATTTGAGACATTTAACAATGATGTGGCCCAGGTGGCAATACTGTCCATAAGGTGGGTTGATTCTTTCTTCCCTGCCCTGAGGTCATGAAGACATTTTTCTGTATTGGTTTTATGTAATATAAACTTTACAGCTGTTCCTTCAATCTCCAGTTATGTTAATGTATCTGGAATTGATTTTTTATGTATGGCATGGGGTAGGCTTCCAATTTAACACTTTCCCCATTATTGACCCATAACACTTCCAAAAGTTCCTTGCATCCTTTTCACCATGCAAGGGGTAAAGTTCCCTGTAATAGAGTGGGTTTGATGGGATGTTAGAGACCATTTGTATATATAGATTATTTGTAAGTCAGGTGTTTGTTAGTTGGATGCTTTATGCCTCTCTCTCTCATTGTCCATTAATGCTCCATGCACCCTTTAACCTCTAGGCCCAAGTTTTTATAGGTTGATAGACTAAGTCAAGTACATTGGCTAGTGCTGTAACACGGGACCATATATTTGCCCAGGTTCCTCAATAGAACTAAAATAGGAAATAATTATGGCTCACTATATGACACATTTGCTTTTCCACATTACATTGATATAAGGGAAGCCCAAGGCAGAGGAACTATGAATCAGCAAGGATGAAAATGAAATTTCTAAAAGTCTAACACACTTAGGAATTTCTTTGCAGCAAAGCCATACATTTGGTGACTAAACAATAAGCATTTATTCAGCATCTATGAAATGAATTTTAAGTTTACAAAGCTTTAAAAAAAAAGGCAAAATCCCTAGTTCTCTGCAATAGGCAAACCAGAAATTCACTTAATTTGTTACTCATCGTTTTGGCCTATAAACTCAAATACTTATTAACGCTGTAAATATGCCTTTTTACTGGCTGGCTGACAGCTCCCATGCTTTCTGTGCTGTCTCCTTAAACATTTATGAGTGTTCATGAATATGCAAATACACAATCTAATGTCTGCAAATGGTTGCAAGTACAAATGCTACGTTAATATTTCATACAGTGATGGGAGCAAATCAACAATCATAAATTTTGAACAAATATGTTGCCTCATTAATAACTAATGAAGCAGTGCATTGAACAGAGGATTTGGCATTTAACTCTAGAAGTGGTGTTTAAATAGAGCCTATCAGGCAAGGCCACTGCCTCTAAAATTTCACTAAGATCTGCTCCTTCCAGGGTGGTTTCTGTTTGGGGAGGTGGCAGGGGTCGGGGGCAGTATTTGAAAAGAGAAGATTCCATAATAGTTGTTTTAAAAACTGAAACTCCATTACCTGGTAGAAATAAAAATAATTTGCATAACTAATAAATTGCCTTAAAAGTGGACCTGTATGGGGCTTCCCTGGTGGCGCAGTGGTTGAGAGTCCAGCTGCCGATGCAGGGGACACGGGTTCGTGCCCCGGTCTGGGAAGATCCCACATGCCGCGGAGCGGCTGGGCCCGTGAGCCATGGCTGCTGAGCCTGCGCGTCTGGAGCCTGTGCTCCGCAACGGGAGAGGCCACAACAGTGAGAGGCCCGCATACCGCAAAAAACAACAACAACAACAACAACAACAACAACAACAAAAAAAGTGGACCTGCATGACCAAGGAGTGTGCTTGATTCAGTGTTTCCACTTTCCTGGGAGCTGATGAAGACAGGTAGTATCAGCAGAGAAGAGCTTAAACACTTAGTGGAAACACAGAACTGTAAACCTCAAAGAAATTTGGTGGGTTAACCCCTTTAGTTCCTCATAAGACTTGAAGAGGTGAAGTATTACGTTTAGTAGCAGGGCCTGTTCTGGGCTCATAGCTTTTGGTTCATGGTCTCAATCCATCCACACCTTGCCATGCTGCTACCTCTCCAGGGTACCAATTTCTTAAGGAATCCAGTGTCCTGGTTAATCAAATATTAAAGTGAAAACTCACAATTACTGTATGTCCAAGAGACTATGTCAAAGATTTAGAACTGAATAAAATGTCAATACAGATCCAAAAGTCCTTTGATATTTTTGGGTGCCAATATATTTATCAATTAGATTAAAATCCTTTCTGTCTCCGAAAGTTTGAATACTCTCAGTGGGCTCTCCTCGGGTGAGATACTGATGCTTCAGAATTTTTCAGCCTCCCTGAATTATCATACAGAGTATCAGTGACCTTTTAATAGACCTATAGGATTAAGATGTATGGTACACTGGATAAACTAGTATTGAGCATATGGTATATCCCGGAAGATCCTTTTAAAAAATAAATTTTTGATGTCAGCCTAATTATTTATCATTTGTGTTATCTTCATGAAAATCATCACAATACTTTTGATAGTAGTAGTACTTTACCATTTTTAAAGTGCTTTCTTATATATTATTTCATCTTCACAAGTTGCCCCATAAATAGGTATAATTATGCACATTTTACAGATGAAAAACTCCATCTGAGAGAAGTTCAGTCATTTGCTAAAGGAGAAAAAATGACAAATCTGGTTATTTGAATGTGTGAAAATTGGAGTTTTTATTACATACAGCTTTATAAAATAGTCTCAAAAATATTCTTGACTTTTTTGAATGGGATCCATTTATGTACCTGGACCAATTTTCTTTCATCTTCTTTTACTCATATTGCGCATTTGGTTAGCCTCATTCTCTTGGTTACTCAAGTCCCTATCCAAGTAGAAAATAAAGTATTTATGGGTTGGCAATAATTTCTTTGGTTTTGAATTTCATGCCCAGTGATAGTGATGTATTAAAACACCCCTTTGTAAGAATCTTTGTGGTGATGGAACTCTTGTGTATCTTGACTAAGGTGGTGACTACAGGAATCTACACATGCAATAAAATGGCATAGAACTAAATACACACACACACCAGTGCATGTAGAACCAGGGAAATCCAAATAAGATTGGTGGGTTGTATCAATGCTAATTTCCTGGCTGTGGCATTCTACTCTAGTTCTGTAAGGTGTTACCACTGAAACTGAGTAAAAGTACGTAGGATCTCTCTGTATTGTTTTTTACAATTGCACATGAATCTATAGTCATTCTAGAAATTACAATTTATAAAACTACAATTAAAATACAATTAAACTAAATCTCTCTAAAAAGCCCTTTCTGATTAGTTGACATTGAATAGTTTGCACAATTCTTCAGGACACTTTGGACCCAGAGGGGCAGGAAAGATATTTTAATATGTTTTATGCTCTGACATTAAGCCATCATACCCATGGTGTGGGGTGGTTGTAGTAGAGAGGCTGTTAGGTTTAGGGTCCTGGACATTAACTAATTCTTCTATTCTCTAGCAATGTGATTTTGAGCAAGACACTTTCCTCTTTGAATCTGTTTCCTCATTTATAGAATACTCTGATGAGATTAGCACAGAGCTCACTCTTCATATACAGAGACCTTACCTCCCCATCCACCAAACTTCCAATTTACCGCACTCACCATATCCATGGTAGGTATCTCTTTTACTTTCCTTTAAAAACATTTTGGATTTGCCTTTTTAAAAAAGGACATTTTGTATTATGGAAAAATTTATGCAAGATGGAATATTTTAATGATTCCTCGACAACGATCAACTCAAGGTCAATCTGGTTTTCTCTATTCCTCCACCTACTCCCTAGCCAGCACCATATCCCATCCCCTCCCTCATTTTGAAACAAATCACCGACGTAGTAGTATTTCATCTGTAAATATTTTAGAATGTATATTTGAAGGAAACAATCACAAAACGTAATCACACCACCATGATCACATCTAAAGCGTTAATAATTCCCTAATATCATTAAAGGTTCAGCATGCAGATTTCCCTGATGTCTCATGATTTTTTAAAATAGGCTGTTCAAATCATTATCCAAATGAGGTCACAGCAGATATTTCTATGCATGTTTTTTTCTGCTGATCCAGTAATACCTCAGAATCTGTCTCAACACAGCACTCCAAACCACGTCACTCCACAGATCAGAGGGGCCACATAGGGGAACTGAATCTAATTTGCTTTCCCTGGACTAGAGTTCTGATAAGTCCACTTAGACCAGTGGTTTCTGATTGATTAAGTCATTACTGAGACTCTGATAAAAAGCTGCCGGTTTCTTTCTCCTAAGATTAATCATTAACATTTTTTCCAAAAATATTTTTAAAAAGTAACATAAATGTAAAAAATATATTTTAAATTTTTAAATAGATTTTATTTTAAATATATATTTCAAAAATAAAACTCCTGTGTTTGATCTCGGCTTCTGTGTAAGTGGTTAAGACCAGGGAAGTTGAGGTCCAGCTTACTGGGGTTTGAATCAAATTGTCATCACTTATTTACTCTATTACTTTAGAACACTATTCTAACATTGTTTTTGGAATCCAGAGAGATAATACTAGAAATCCCTGCTTGTTTGAAGGTCTGATTCCTGAAAACCTCAGTCTTTCTGAACAGAGCCATCATCCTGAAAATGACAGGGTTTGGGGGCAGAGGAAAGAACTTATAAGGAAAACAAGTTTTCTAAGGTTAAAGATGGAGCTGCCCTTACCATGAGACCTGCCAGAGCTGCTGGTGAGAGACGCCACAGGAGCATTAGGAAAGAACAGCACCTTGGGGTCATTTTAGAGTGGGGGGCAAATGGGGCTCTAACATCCTCTGAGGGCATCCTTGTGCCTCTGAGGGCATCCTTGTGTTGCAGAAGAGCCAGAAAAGGATGTTCTTAGGATGATCCAAGGAGACATTAAAAGTGTATCCAAAGACACTGAGAAAGAAAACTGTGTTCTACTTTTTAAAATTCTACTTTTTAGAACTAGAGAATAAGGTGTCAGGTACTTCACATAGGATGAAAACACACACATACACAAAATGGGGCAACACTATACTCATTTAGATAAAAAAAAATATATATGTTCAGAGCGCTTCAAAAACCATTCTGCATTTTTTTTTTTAGCACTTTCTGGCACTATGCAAGTTGCAGGATCCACACTAGTAGAATCTGGTACTCTGGGGTCTGAAAAGGTAAGGTTTTGGTCCCTATACTGGAGCTTCTGACTCTGTCCTATTAAAAGCCCTGTCTCCTTTAAATGTGGCCAATCAGCATCTTCTGTAGTTTTCCATTTCCAAACTCCTCTAGAATGTTGTAGAAATGGAGTCATGCTTAACCCACTGGCAGAGCAAAGTTACGAAAGAAAGAGAACACCACCAAGCCAGGAAAGGCCAAGAGATTCTTCTGAAGCCAAGAACACAGCGAAGTCACATGGGCCAAAAACTGAGTCTGGGTAGACGGGTCCTACTGTCTCAGCAGAGGGGGAACACAGAGGAGACTGAGTTTGATTAAGCTAAGACCAAACTCTCTCCTGGACCTGAAGTTGCCCAGGAATCTTGAAAACAGATTGTGTTTGGAAGACAGGGTGTCTAAGCCAAAAGCTGCCTGAACCAGCCCAGGCCAGGGAGCCACAGCCAGTCTGGACCGGATTATACGTTTCCTCCCCTTTAATGATGTTTGGGACTCTGGACTGACATAAGGCCTGGTGGGTGGCAATGACAGACGGAGGATGCGAGAGCTTTGGGATTTTTCCTATCGGAGTGAGAAAGAAAACCAACTGTGGCCACCAAAGGTGGTGAGTGAATAGAGCACAATAACATTTTCATAAGGCATCAGACTGACCAGTGACTGAGTGCTGGGGTGAGCTTCGGGTGTTGTGGTGGGAGAGTTTATTCAGAATTTCCAGAGACCTTTATGAAACCACAGAGTAGGGTACCACTGGTGAAGACCTTTTTAATCTCTGCTTTAATTGATGAATTTTTTTTTCACTTTTAAAATTTTTATACAGTTTTTAAAGGTTATTTTCCGTTGATGAATTCTTATTTTGAAATTGTAGCATCTATGACCCCACCTCTCCTACTCATCCTCAAAGTCTTCCCAGCCTTGACATTATACCTAAAGCTCAAACTGCACGCTCATCACTTCTTTCAGGAGAGCAGAGAACTAAAAACAAGAATAGGGAACAATCACCAAAAAGGGCCTCTCTTTTCTCTTTGATTCTTCCTTCTGTTTCAAATCTTCTCTTCGCCTCCACAAGGGGTGTCCGATTAATCCACGTTAAATCGTTCTCAGAATTGCTCACATCTTCCCTTAGCTGTGAAGTATTGACTTGTTCCTGCCCTTGAAGTCTGAGAAAGTTTTTTATTTTTATTGCTAGACTAAACCTGTGTATATATATATATATTTTAATTGGGGTATAGTTGTTTTACGATGTTGTGTTAGTTTCTACTGTACAGCGAAGTGGAGCTCCCTGTGCTATCCAGCAGGTTCTTATTAGTCATCCATTTTATACATATTAACGTATACATGTCAATCCCAATCTCCCAATTCATCCACCCCCCCCATCCCCCTGCTTTCCCCCCTTGGTGTCCATACGTTTGTTCTCTACATCTGTGTCTCTATTTCTGCCTTGCAAACTGGTTCATCTGTACCATTTTTCTAGATTCCACATATATGCGTTAATATATTTGTTTTTCTCTTTCATAGTTCACTCTGTATGACAGAATAAACCTGTGTATATTTTTGAAGAGGTTTTTTTTTTTCCTTCATAAACTAAATAAACTAAACCGAAAAACCACAGCACAAAACAATTAGAATAGAAAGTATGAAAATTATCCTTAAGTTAGCAGCCTGGCAGCAGATAAGGAGGAACTTCCTAGGGGAAAATAATCCAGAGGGCATACATACACTGTTATTTTATAAACCAGATGGTGCCTTGTGGCGTCAAGAAGCCCCAATTTACTCTGCGGTCGTTGAACTTCTATGAAGTGTATTAGTGACATAAAAAATTTTTAAAAAGTAGATGCAACTTACAGAGTTCTTATTTATGATTAGGTTAGGGAGTGTCTGAAAATGAAAGGATCCAGAGCAACATGGGAAGAGTGTGTAAGCAAGATTCACCCACTCACCTGACATATCCCTTCCCTCCCCCTCCATTGCTGAGCCAAACCCTCTAAGCCCCCTCCTCCCTCCACGCTACTTCTCTGACCATCCCACACAGGATGACAAAGCTTTTCCAAACGTGGAATCTGACCCAGGTTGGAAAATTGGCGCCCCTGCTTCCCCGGTGCTTTCCCTGGCTTGAGTTATTTGTACTCCCTGAGCCTGTTGCCTCATTTGTAAAACAGGACTAATAACGACTCCCTCAATGGGTAATTATAAATGTTAAATTGGAACACAGTACGTGAATAACTAACAGTAGCCATGATTATTTATAGCAATAATAATGCTAAAACAGGTGCTTTAGCACCTAATACAAACTCAAGGGTGATATTCAAATAGTTAATAAAAGTCAGGGCATGGGCACCATCCCATCAGAGCAAAGAGCTGCCCTGATCCCAGAGGGAGCAGAGATCACTGCTGTGCCCAGTGTTAACTCCTCAGTTGCTGGACTGTCAGGCAAGGGAGTGGGTGTCCTAAGGGAAGGTTGGTTTGAAGGGATCTGAGTAGCAGGTGGAGAACTTAGGAAGCTTAGAGCACTAATTATATACCACCCAAAGAAGAAGTACTAAACTATTTTAATTGCACGTACCCCTGTAGTGGGGAAAATATCAACTGTTAACCCTGCATAGAATGCCTTGTACTATTACTTATCATGTTATTAATCTGCACAGGACTTATGTTCTCAGATAGATTACAAGCTAACAATAGAGTGTTGAAACTAAATTTTGTGCTTTTATTTAATTGAAGTATAGTTGATTTACAATATCGTATATGTTTCAGGTATACAGCACAGTGATTCCATTTTATATATATATATATATATATATATATATATATATATATATATATAAAAGTATAGTTTAGTTCCTTGTGCTATACAGAGGTCCTTGTTGGTAAATCTTGTGTTTTGACTCTCCGAATAAAAAAGTCAACTCTCAGGCTTCCCTGGTGGCAAAGTGGTTGAGAATCTGCCTGCTAATGCAGGGGACACGGGTTCGAGCCCTGGTCTAGGAAGATCCCACATGCCGTGGAGCAACTAAGCCCGTGAGCCACAACTGCTGAGCCTGCGCGTCTGGAGCCTGTGCTCCGCAACAAGAGAGGCCACGACATTGAGAGGCCCGCGCACCGCGATGAAGAGTGGCCCCTGTTTGCCACAACTAGAGAAAGCCCTTGCACAGAAACGAAAACCCAACACAGCAAAAATAAATAAATTAATAAAAGAGGCCAACTTGTTTACAAAGCAAAGTATTTAAAAAAAAAAAGTCAACTCTCAGAGGTGTTCAAGAAACATTTACCATTTGGTTGTTACATAGAAGACTCTACTGCATGTTATTTCTATGTACCACTCATATCTTGACTACTTTTTTAAAGGGATTTATGGTGCTTTAACACACAGGACGATGGATGATTTGGAATTACATTAGGTCAATGGCAGTAACACAAGATCCTAGTAATAAAATGTGGTGAACCAAGTTGTGGTCTGTCTACAACAGAGCCTAGAGCTTTGCAACAACCAAAACAAAAAGAGAAACTGATTTGTTGCACAGATTCAATTATTTAAGTTAAGGAAGTACATAAGCACAGCAGTATGTCCATCTAAGAGGAAATCGTTATCCTGGTAATTATCGGAGAGACACTAAGCAACACTGTGGGCATTGTTTCAAGAGCTGGCCTTCCTCTCCCTTGCATCTTTGCTCCTGAGCCCCTGACCCTCATCTTCTATCTCTACCTCCCAGCTGTTCCAGAAGTCTTGTGGTCATCTCATCACTCCATGGCCTCCCATCCCCTGGAGTCTTTGCAGAAGTATCCCTGCAAGTATCACCTGTCTCCATCAGGCCGGCTCTGTGACACCCCCCATGCCACCCACTAACTAGGTCACCTGTATCCATTGCAGCTCAACGATCAGTTCAGGGAATTTATACCTTCTGCCTTCTACCCACAATTGCAAGCCTTTATGCTCTATCTGGTTTCAGGTTCAGGTACCTGGATTCTCTCTGACTTTTAGATGAAAAATTCACATAAAGAGTTAGCTGGCTTTTGATTTTTCTTCTCCCTGAGAAGGTAGACTTTTGGATCTCTCTTCTTTGTAACACATACTACAGCTCCAGGAGGGCATCAGCTTACCTTTGTGTGCATCAGAGAGAGTCGCCCAGAGGGACGAGCCAATGTGAAAACCTTATGGTTGCATGGTTCTGTGTCCTTTCCTTCCAGCGGGCAGCACTTCCCGCCAGCGCACACGGCTAAGCGAGTGGAGTGCCGCAGGAGTGCTGTGTGCACGGCAAAAACTTCACATCCCTAAGGTCCCACATCCCAGATTCCTGGGGCAACTCCTCAGCCTAGGCTCACAATGGGAAGCGGTCCATACAAAGCCATCCCTAGCTCCTCCAGGAGATATCCCTTTCCTTTGAGTTTAGCTAGCGTTCTGTAAGGCATAAAACTTCATGATGTGAAATCTTTGCTTGCGTGTCTGACTCCCAGGATTATGAGGCCTGGGTCATTTGTATATTTCTAGCACCTTTCATTTACTTATCACTGCTCCAAAATTTTATTTTCAACGAATCAACGAATGAATCTATAGCAGAAAGTTTTAATGGATCCCCACCATTTTCTTGATTAACTCCATTTCACTACCAACAGTCAACAGAACTGCAGTTATGTTTAAAGTCTTTCCATTCACCAGGCAAAATGTTAGATTGGGAGGCTCTAGACAGACTTTTTGAGGAGAAGCTGGAGTCAAGTCTAGACAGGATATCCAGCTGATTGTTGGGTCAAAATTTTGCCAAAAGAGAGAGAATGTCTCTTTCTTAGCAAGTTAATTAGAAATAAATCATTGTGTAAGTTTGGGGTATACCACTTAGGGAAGGATTTTTTAAATTCTGGGTTAAATTTTCTTCCCCTTTCTGTGACTTATGCTATGTCTCTACTGCTTTATAACACTGCGGTGCTATAAGTCCAGAAAAATTGCTCACTCTGGGGCATGGTTTGAACAGGAGCGATGCTCAACTCTGCAAATATGGGATGACTCAATACCTAGGCCCAGACCCTTTCAGTGAAATGTATATCTCATAAAAAGTATTACTTGATGACTTTTCTCAGCTTTATCCACTGAGGGAAAAGGGAACATGAGTCTTGCAGATTGCCTAGATAAGGTACATTTCAATCTATTATCTATCTAAAGGCTTCTCCCAGAAGGTAGCCGGACTTGGGCGTTTTGAACTGTGAAGGCCATTACACGTCCAGAGAGCTCTTTCCACTGGTGCAATCTTCCATCCCAGTTTTTTAAACAGACCAAAAGAATGCAAAGTTAGTGGGAGCATTATTATTTGTAATCTTCACATCTTCATCCTTGGGAGTGGTAAATAGAGAAGAGATAATAATAAGAATAAACAGTAACACCTATAGAAAAATTTTCATTTGAGGTGAGAGTATAGGTGATCCTAGACGTTTCTCATTAGTTAAAACACAGTGTGTTGCACAGAGTAGGAAACCTATACGTGAAAGAATGAATCAGATGGGCTATAATTGAGCAGTATTGAACTGTGATTATCACATAATGGAAACCAATAGCCAGCCTTAGAAAAGAAGCTCATGAAAATTAAACTCTGTTTTAGGTCTGATGATGAATGTGCATCAGCAAGCAAAACCCTCCATCACCCTGACACTGCTGAGTCTTACGATTCCTGGGTTCCAGAGCCTCCAAGTCCAGATTAGCCTTCTGATGAGCTCTCGGGCTTCTTATCGGTGGAATTATACAGAAGGAGAAATCATAATAATGATAATAAAACCTACCCTTGAATTCCAAGTATGCACCTGTCCCTGCATAACCCTGAAATACAGGTTTTGTGTAACTGCTTTTGTATGTGAGTCTAATTCAGGGAGCTGGGGCTGAATCTTAATTTGGATGTACACACATCTTAAACACAAAACCTGTGCCCTCTGTATTTGCACCAACCATGGAAATGCTCCTTTGAAGGAGTCAGATTAGGATTGGGAGAAATAAACCCAGAGTCTGTGATTCAGGTGACTTAATCACCGTTCTACTGATATTAGCTAAAATCACCGTGACCAGCTCACCCTTACAAGTTACATTGTCCAGTCAGTGAACAACGCGACCACCATCACAACAAAAAACCCTGACTCCTGAAAATGCTAAATGAGAGAAAATTAGTCTCCCAAAACACAGATCTCTTGTGAACAAATAGCGTTAAAGCTCATAAGGAAGATTGTCAAATTAGACTACTTGTCTTTAGTTATCTTTACTCAACCAAGGAAAAGCTTTTGTACAGAGTCTTATGTTCCATAGAGTCCTGAGAATTGAAACAAAATGCAATTATTTATCTTTGAAATTGAATCATTCTATTGCTGCCAATTACCCAACATCACTTGCGTAGGACAGGTCTAGACAATTATGACTCATCAATTTTCTCATGAAGGTGAGAATTGATAAAGAATTTGCTGACTGTAAAGTGAATTGGCTTCTACAACTGGTGAACTTGGAATTTGATGTGGCTGGGTTGGCAGGAGAGGGACTTTGATGGTATCACACTGTAAGCGCTGAAGACAGAACAATCAGATCAGGAGGGTATCAACTGGCAAAATTTATAGATGGTATGTAGTACCCAGTGGATACTCATATTCATTGCTGCTAAATGAAGAGCAAATAGGAAGTTTGATGAAAAACATTATAAGATATAGTAAATTAATGTTAAACCAGAATGAGTCCAGGTTTCCTACCATGGACAACTGGGTGAATATTGCCATTAAGCCTAGATGATATAGAGCAGTCATTAATAGTGAAATGAATAAAACAAAATAAAAATCTACTCTATATAACAGAGGAAAACAAGATGAGGCACACACAGTAAAAGCATGGAAACATATCAATAAGGTCTTGATCTAAATCAGAAATAACTAAAATAACTGTACCATGAGTAAATGATTAATCTGTTTTAATGCCTCAGATATTTCTTGAGGCTAATGTGAAGAAGGTTCTTATTCTTCAGCAGATGCCATGCTGAACCATGTGCAATGTTGATGACCTTTCATGCAAAGCAGACCAATCAGCTTGCCTTCCGCAGTTGGCCGATACTGCTTCCAGGAAACCACATTTGTAACTCTTGGTTCGCCTACCATCACCTCAGGTTGCAATTTGGAGCTAAAATCTTTTGGAATCCATTTATATCCTTTGACGTTACCTTGTAAGATTGTTTGATAGATATCATGTTATGATTTTGTCAAGGAGAGCATCTATGACTTTAATCAATCAAAACCATAAGTCCATAAGCATTAGGATTGGAAGAACCATAAATGTTCTTTGAACTTCTGTGTGTCTAGTCTTGAAAGGTATTAATCTTTCTAAGCCTCATAATATTTATTTTCAGTGCCACATATTTTAATATATAGACCATTTACTCTTTTTAAAATGTTCTCTGGGCTTCCCTGGTTGCACAGTGGTTGAGAGTCCACCTGCCGATGCGGGGGACACGGGTTCGTGCCCCGGTCTGGGAAGATCCCACATGCCGCGGAGCGGCTAGGCCCGTGAGCCATGGCCACTGAGCCTGCGCGTCCGGAGCCTGTGCTCCGCAACGGGAGAGGCCACAACAGTGAGACGCCCGCGTACCGCAAAAAAAAAAAAAAAAATGTTCTCTGTTGGATTTTTCCCATGAAACCCTAAGCTCTATCACCATTCCTGCTCTCTCTCTTGAATTCCTTAAGGAATGGAACTGACGGGCAGAATGGAACTGACACGTAAGCTGAGGAACCCCTACCATCTACAGCTTTATTTCTTTTAACTTTAAAAAGAATTTTGGCTGCACCGCACGGCATGTGGGATCTTAGTTCCCCCACCAGGGATCAAACCCACACCCCCTGAATTGGAAGGTGACATCTTAACCACTGGACCGCCGGGGAAATCTCTATAGTTTATTATCAAGGAAAGAACACTGTTTAGAGAAACAGGAAAGATTTTCAATGGTGTGTTTCAGAAAAAGCCATCAAAGGAAGGAAAAGGGTAAAGAGAGGAGAAAGCATAAAGGTACAAGAAATTGCTGACTGAAGCATGAATCTTGAAGAGTAGGGGGAAAAAAGTTATCATATGTTCATTTTGAGGTTCATTATATCATAAGTTTAGCAGGGAAAAGTGTAACTTTGAAAGGAATTTCATAAAAGGGAGCTTTTAAAAAGGATTGTAAAATGCTGATGAAAAGGAATTTGGAAGAAAGTCTTGGGTACCAATCGTTTCTTCTAAGATAAGAGGAGGAAGTTTGTATAATCATCTTGCAAAGATCTTTATGGTAAAAAGCGCCCCCAGGGAACTTCATAGATCGGAAATGGGTAAAATATGACTAGTGTGCTTTTCTGCTTTTAAATGTGTAGATTTAAAGCAATGTTGGTTTTACACAAGACAGTTGCCCTAGGCAATTCTTGAGACTGTGCCTCTGTGGTAAATATCAATGGTAGATAAAAGCAATTATCGGGAAAATCATGCGTCTTGTATTAATAGAACATAAACCTTTAGGGCAAGACTTTGTAGACTCAAAGCATGTAGGCATTGCCTTGTCCCAGGGTGGTTTAGAAGGAACCAAAAGACTTCATCTGCCCCCAAGTATCTCCCTTACTTTGGAATCAAAACCCTTGAGGATCACTCTTTTTAATCAAAATATATTTAGAAAGACATGCTAGAATGTACATCTGCTACTCAGAAGGGAAATACAACAATACAAAATTACCTGTTATTGCCTTAACTTCACCTAATAAAGACATTAGGTAGCCTGGAAATCTGGGTGCAGAATTCAGAGAGTCTAGTACCAGGACAGAGCCATTTTACAGAGGAAGGATATTTTAAAATGTACAGACCTGAGGGATCTGCTCAGAGAGGAAAATGCTTGGAATCTGTACCTCACTCAGATGGGGCTTCATTAGGGCCCAGAGCATCTCGGGAGAAGAGCCTAGTAGAGCAGCGTGGGTGATAAATACAAATATTGTCTTTTTCATCGTCTTTTCCAGGGTAGTCCCTGCAAGCTTTCTAGAAACGTATTCTAACTCTTCACTATAAAACAACTTTTGAAATAATTTGTCTTAGTCCTCACCCAAATGTACCCACTACTGAAGTATCATAAAGACCTTGAAGTAGACCTAGTAACTAGACACCATAGTGTAGTGAGGAAATTTGACCCATCTTTGGGATCTGAAATTCAGGTGGACCTAGGAAGTCAAGACTTGAGTGGTTCACTTCCTCCATCACCCTCCCTCTCCTAGACACATATTCACACAAAAAGGAATAAAAAAAGACAAAAAAAACTAAAAAGAAATGGTCATCCAGTGGCCAATGAGCTTAATGGCCCCGTTGGATCTATAGGGGAACAACTCTATAATGGAATGCCAAGGTATGCTCTAACCAGGAATCCAAATTTCACATTAGAAATGATGATAAGAAACAAAACATGGGCTTTTCCTATGTTGAGGACTTCAGTGAGTGCTGCCTGGTACTTGGGTCCACTTCCTTGAGAAACCAAGGAACTGCTTTTTCTCCTTGGTCCTGCCTTGAAGGGTCTTCTCATTTTCTTCTTTTCAGTGAAAAAAATAACCAACGTCTTCTCCATATGTGCCCCTGAGCACTGTGTTTGGGGAAAGGTGGTGTGATCTTCCAAAGACAAATCTGGCAGGCACCAAGCCAGGGGACTGGGAATGTGTGCCCACCGTTGGTAAAGCTCAGTGTGGGAATACTCTGGCTAGAAATTTTATGGGTTCCCCAGTATTCCCTGACCCTTGTCTCCAGCAGTGGTGGATGGGAGCAATGACTGCAATTCAAGACTTGTGACAAGCCCTTAATTTAAACATTTAAACAAGGATGCAGTTGGTGTAGCCTGAGCTTTGACCGTTATGTATTACTTTAGTGTGATTTAGTAGAGATATTTCTGGTACGGTAACTGCAATGCAGACATCCTTGGTTTGATTTGACATTTTCTCTTTGGAGACTGTTAACTCTGACATGGTTCCTTAGTAACCAGCCAAGTTCACTGGTAGCACGATGGTTACCTGTAGTAGATTCCCTGGAGGAAGAGGACAGAATAATCAGGAGTCTGGCTGAGGTCAATCCTTCCCTGACTATGCCTTGATTGGGAGGCAATTTACCTTATATTCTTTCATCAGTATTGAAGTAAACATAAGTGCAAATCTATCCCCAACTCCCCATCGACATGTAACACTTTCTATTCCTCCCGATGGATTATTTAAAAACATACAGACATATAGTTTCATTTCAGATAGCTTACCAAAAATTAAAAATTGTGTGTCTTTGGAGGGCCTGCTGTGGAATGAAACTTGTTAGAAGTGAATCTATTTATTTTATTTAACTTTGTCGGAAGCTCCGTAATCCCATTGTGAGAGCACCTAACTCTTAGAAGAGATGCTAAGCAAGGAAGGAGAATGTGGCTTTTGAATCTTATTTATTCCCCTCCCTTCCCTTCTGTTGTTGAATTCTATTTGTATTGCAGAGATTGAGTTCTCAGTTCAAGTACGTTCTCATTAATAAAATAGAGGTAGGTGAGTCTTCTAAATCCTGCACATATTCCTTGCAGATAAAAGCCAGTCTGCTTACTAAATACTCATTTTTTCTTTCTTCTTGGCACTCCCTCAGCAAAGGACGCTTCACAGCAGGGTGAGCTGTGGAGTAAATGTCAGAGGAAGTGGGACGAGGTCAAGGGGATAGCTCCCTTGAACTTATTGGTTAGTTTTAAACTGATCAAAGCTATAGCAAACAATTCCATCATTAATCTTAAGGGGGGAAAAAAAAGATGGTGACAAAGAGCAGGAGATGGTTTAAAAAATACCAACACCTGTCAAAATGTCTCCCTTTTTATCGTTGAAGCGTGATGGTTTGAAGGAAGTATGAGATCAGCAGAGCTGATCCATTTTTATTTTTATTTTTTAAAGGAAACTTTTATCCTTGGTCTAACCTGATAGAATGATGCGACGGCTAATATACATCGTTTTTACCCCTTGACACCATTTATCATGCAACAAACTGAGCCTTCCTATCAGTCGCTTTTAAATTTCTTCCTCTGCGTTGCCACTGGTTTTGGGCACTTCCATTTAGCCATAGTTCAAATTTAAAAAAAAAAAAAGTAAAATAAAAGATCCTTCTTCCTACCTTGGTATAAAGATGAACCAATCAATCATTCAAGGAGTACCGCGCTCACATCCAATGATACACTTTTGGATGTTGATAATTTACTTTTGATGCTAATTAATTACAAGTAATCATAAAAACAAATTAAAACCACCATACTTACTGCAGGTTTTCTTGTGCTCCTGAAATAATGCATTTTTATGCATCTGTTTACTTGCTTTGTAAAAAAATGTAATAATCTATATTCATAGAAAAGCAACTTTAGTGCTCTGCGTCAAAGCTGTAAACTGTTATTGGTTATTTGGGGTTTTTTTTTCCCTAAGATATTAAAATGGAAGAATGAAAGTGAGCCATATCAAATGAAAGAGATTAATGCATTTCAGAACTAACTTAAAAGCAGAAATTGAGGATTTTTAAAATTCCTGTTTGTTGTTTATTTCCCTTTTTAAGGGACAAAAGTATTATTTTGCTCCTGAAAATTAGTAGGGGGGTGGAGTACCAGCTTTGGCTTGCAGGCCTAGAAAAGACATAAATCTCTAAGAGACTCGTCTACATTTTCCCTGTAGGGGGAAGGAGGGGACTGGTGGTGAATCTCTGGGTCCTGTTTGCTCCAACAAAGAGGGCTTTTCACCCCATTTGAGAAGTGTGGTGAATGGAACCACAGTGCAGCCTCAGTAGAATTATTATTTGTGCTCCGATTTCTCATCCCACTTCCCCTCCTTCTCCCACCTCCCTAAAAGCTCCTCGGGAGGCAGCAGAGAGTAGTGGAAAAATGATGGCTAGGAGTCATCTGGGGTTCTGGTGTGGACTCCTGCCACCTACCTCATTGGATGCAACCCAAATGCAGTGAAATAACACACTACTTGGGAATGCTTTGCAAGCTACCATACCCGTCCCCCTCCTCTTCCTCGTCACCGTCATCATCACCATCACCACTATAATATCCACGGAGTGTTAAAGACAAGTACCTTTACCGGTAGCGTCTCACTTAAGCATCCCCACACCTCTGCAAAGGCAGATTCTATTTTCTGCAACTTTGCAGGGATCTGTCCTGTCTCTCAAGGGTGAACAATCTCGGGCAAGAGAACTTCAGGTCCCTGTTTTGCAGCATTCATCCCCCACGGCCTCCTATGGGATTCCCTTACGCAACGTGCTTGTGGTTTGTAAAGCTTTGCACACCCATTAGGGGGGAGTTTAGTGGGCAGAATTCTTGTTCCATGGGGTTGTGGAACATCCTTCAAAGATTTTCACTGTTGGTCAGCTCAGCAGCCATTCCCTGCTTCTCTTCCCCAAATACCCACTGAATCCCCCCTTCTCATTTTTTGGATATCTGCTCCCCTTGGGAGGTCCAGTTTACACTTGGAGATGGTATCAGGTGAAGTTGAGACTTGTCAAGGAAGATAGTTGAATTTCTTACAACTATGTCGAGGTAGCGTAACCCAATAGCCACTTCCAAGGTAAACCCAGGGTCATGATCATTTCTGTACACACACAGTATGCAGCCCCCAACCCAAACCAGATCCTATCTCAAGACATGTGTTATGTGTTAAGCTCTGGGGAAAGTCTAGTTTGACCCTGAAGAGGTCTCTGGAACCTGGTCATTTGATTTGTAAATCTTGGGACTATCACAAAGCTGTTAGAAGTCAGCCAGCCTTGGGAGCTTTAATTTATATTATCCATGTATTAGGTTACTGAAGCCTCAGTTGTCAATTTCCAGCCATGGTTTAAAAAAATTATTGTCATTTAGAATTTTAATTCATTTTCACAAAAATACATTTGGTTTATCAATGTAAGTAATTTGCATTTATGAATGTTTTGTTTGCTTTTTTTTTAAAGCTGTGGTTTTCTTTTTCTTTTTTTTCTTTTTTTGAAGATGTTGGGGGTAGGAGTTTATTAATTAATTTATTTATTTTTGCTGTGTTGGGTCCTCGTTTCTGTGCGAGGCCTTTCTCTAGTTGCAGCAAGTGGGGGCCACTCTTCATCACGGTGTGTGGGCCTCTCACTATCGTGGCCTCTCTTGTTGTGGAGCACAGGCTCCAGACACACAGGCTCAGTAGTTGTGGCTCACGGGCCCAGTTGCTCCGCGGCATGTGGGATCTTCCCAGACCAGGGCTCGAACCCGTGTCCCCTGCATTAGCAGGCGGATTCTCAACCACTGCGCCACCAGGGAAGCCCTGCCATTTTTTAGTCCAAGAAAATCCTAAGGAAGAACGTGTCAGAGCTTGTCATTAGCCCTATTTCTAGACCTGTAGAAATACCACAAAGTCATAGACACTGGGAGGCAACGTGGCAGAGAGCTTTGCAGGAGGCACACCTGGTCCAACCTGGCTGCTTCACACGCATGACCTAAGGTAATATCATCACTACAGACTTGGGCTTCTTTATACGGAATGAGGGGGATTAAAAAGCCTACTGCAATTCCCATGAAGTTTAAACGAGGGAACGTTAAAAGTGTGAGCAGAATGTCTGGTGCAGAATTGGCACATGATAAATGTTCCTTCCCGCTTCTTCCGCCCCCTGACTTTCAGAACATGGAGCAAGAAGAAGGAAGTATTCTCTGTTCCTATAAGTCATCTTTGAATTAGTCCCCATCATTCTTTTATTCCAGCCACAACTTGCTTTTCTCCCTTCTCTTCCTTCTTCCTCTTCGCCCTGTGCTTTCCAAAGGGAAGGAAGCAAGTCAGGCCCCAAAGGTCCCCTCTGATGGTGGAGTCTCCACCAATGCTGACCCTCAGGTGTCTACTGGACCCTACTCTCCTCTCCTTGCGCCATCTTAACCTCTCATACGCACCCTGCTTGTCTTGTGCACTAACCACCTGCAAGTCCAATAACCTCCTTTCTGCTTCCAGTGGAGCCAAAAGGAATGGAGGAGCAAATGTTGGTAGGAGGGTGTTGTACCTTCTCTTAAGACCTGTCACTGGCCGGGCTCCTGGAGGCTTTCACACGAAGCAAGGAAGTGTCGCTTTGACAACGGGATAGCTTCTAGCTGGGCTCAGTTTCCTGGTTTGGCATTTTGGAGCTCCTGCGTCGCCATCTTTAGGGTAGGAGGTGTGCCGAAAGACAAGTTTGCAGCCACCCTAATGATCCAGCCGCATCTCATTTCAAGCCAGGAACAGACGAGCGCTGAGCAGGGAGGATGCTTTGGGCTCCTTCCTCAAACGATGTTTCACACATTTTAGATTTAATAATGCCCGAAAGGCGATGTACCCAGTGCCTAACTCTCTTGATCATCAAACGCGTATTGTATGGGAAATTTAATCAACCAGGTCTCATTTATTGAGACCTGTTAATCCATTACCGTAATATTTTAAGAATTCCCTGCCATTAATTTTTTAAAAATCACACAGAGTTTCTAAATGTTTCAATTGTCTCAAGTGTCTGGAAAATGAATCTATGCCTAACGATTGGCAAGACAGCCCCTCGGTCCCAGAGCAGAGCAGATAGCAGAAGAACCCCATCCAATTCCACTGCCTACATTCTCCACATCCCCACAACCAACACACCCATACAAACACATTTACTAGATAGAGTCATGTCCTGGTTTGGAATCGTTCTCACAGGGGACTGACCAGTCAAGGGAAAATCCTCAGTGCACTGTAAGTAGCCATCATGAGGTAGGAGAATCACAGTAAACATTTGAACATACGTGCAATGTTTTTCCACTTATAGGAAATTTTTTCTTATGTAACATCTCAATTAATATTTAAAGTAGTTTGTGAAGGCATGTATTATTATCCCAATTTCACTGAGGAGGAAACTGAGATTTAGAGAGGAGACCCAATGTTCCCAGTAGGAAGTTGTCAGAAGTTGAATGTGGTCTCCTCGGACTCCAAATCCTGCATTTGACCATGGCACTAACCATGTGCCTTCAGTCATCAAAAGATGACATAGCCCAAGTGTACGGGACAGACATTGAAGGTTTTGCTTAAAGTGGGAAGGGAGCAACTCCAATATGCTTTCTAGTCTAACAAAGACTCAGGAACTAGCACCATACAAAACTGTGACATTTACATTTGGAGTGTATTCTCCTTTCTCAAGGCTAATTCACCTCCTACTTGTTTTTTCCCCCTCCTTTTTTTTTGCGATACGCGGGCCTCTCACTGCTGTGGCCTCTCCTGCTGCGGAGCACAGGCTCCGGATGCGCAGGCTCAGCGGCCATGGCTCACAGGCCCAGCCGCTCCGCGGCACGTGGGATCCTCCCGGACCGGGGCACGAACCCGTGTCCCCTGCATCGGCAGGCGGACTCCCAACCACTGCGCCACCAGGGAAGCCCTCCCCCTCCTTCTTTATCCCCATTGCAGGTAACCAGATAAAGAGCATGAACGGGGTGGGGGGGGAAAGAAAAGCAGATCCTCAGTCCTGAAATTCCATCACTTCTACAACACTCCAGGGCATTTTCCTGTATCCTGCATGAGACTGCCTGATATTCTCGCTCCAAGAACAAAGAGCACGAACCCCTATAAATGCGGAATATCTATACAATCCAAGCAACTTCATAAAGAAGAATCAAAATAAAACCAAATCATGGTTTCATAGGTGACATGGCCTTGGCTAATGACTTATACGTTTGTTAAACAGGTAAATGCCAGCACTTGTTTAAGGTTGCTTAGCTGCTCCAAAACAGCAAAAGAGCCTCCACGCCAGACCCTCGAAAGAAACATAATCTTCTAGAGAATTCTCACTCCAAATGGAGAGCAGGTTGTAGAGATGACAACAGGAAACAAGTCAATGAAGTAGGCTTAGGTCTAGAGGATAAAAATCACAGTCTGACTATTCTGTTATCAGAGCATGACCCACCCAAGGACTCCCCTGGAATAGCTCAGGCTCATTGGGAGTTCTTTTGACCCAGTCTAGAAGAGAAAGAGTGAGACAGATGGAGAAAGGAGAAAGAAGGAAAGAAGGATGTATCTGGCTATAAGGAGAGTCACAAAACTAAAAAACACACAAAAACCAGAACAGGAACTGCAAACCTTCCAAAGGGGAGGCCATTATTCAGAAGTGGTGAAATGGTGACCTTTGCTCATCCTGGGCTTGAAACTTAGATGAACAAGAAAGGCTGACAGGTGAGACTGATGAAAATGAAACTGGAATGACAGATGCCAGGGTTTGATTTTGTTTCATTTTGGACAGGGTGTGAGTAAAATTTCCACACCAAAGGAATCTGGGGGAGGATTGATCAAAGGGCCAGGACCTAGGCAGAAATGCAGAGACAGGATTTGAGTTGAGGGCTCCACTATGGCATAAGCAGGCGGAGCACGGCAACAGCAAAGCTTAGAAAGGAGACAATCGGATCCCACAGCGGAAGTGAGTGGACTCACTGACACTTGTGTTGTATGTCCGGGTTCTTCTTGGTGGTGATGGTGGTTTAATTAGAGCAGATTTTTGGAAGAGGCAATCTAGGACTTCTTGGAAAACCCCAACTAGGGGATGGTTTCCTGGTCTTACAAGATATCCTAATATAACCCATGTTCTAAGCCTAAGTTATAAAACAGTAAAGTGAAAAGCCATTTGGCTCATTCATTCATTTACTCACTGTTTTTTTCTTTAGACAGGATACTTATTGTCAAATAAGTATCTCATGCCAGGTACCATGCTAGATTCTGGGAATGCACATGCAAGGAACAAATGGTATCTGCCCTTTGAGAGAGAGAAAGCCATGGATTCAGACAATTATAAAATATTGTGATAAATGATAGAAGAAATAGCTGAGCACTAAATAGATAGTAGGGGCGTGAAAAAGCCTGGAGGATCTGGAAAGGGATATGATTTTTTTACCCAAAAGGGAAAATAAGAAGACATTTCAGGGACATTTAGTAAATATTTGCTGGGCAATGCAATAACCTTTTTTTTTAAATTAATTTTTAATTGAGGTGTGAGGTAGTTACAGTAAATTTCACAAATCGTGTTCAGCTAAACTTTTATGTGCATATACCTGTGTCATCACCACTCAGATCAAGATATGGAATATTTCCACACCCCAGAGCACTTCCTCATGCTCTCAGTCAATACCCTCCCCCAAGAGGTAACCACTGCTCTGACCTCCATCACCTTAGGTTGCTTTTGATGGACTTGAACTTCACAGAAATGGAATCATACAGTATATATTCTTTCTGTCTGTCTTTCTCCACTCATCAACTCAATGAGATTCCTCCAGATTATGCAAATATCTTTCTACTAAAACGAGGTAGCAGTGGAAGTTGTTCCTGGATTTTAGGATTTTCTTAAGGGGAGTTATTTGGCTGAGAAAAGGGAAACAGATGGTGGCGTGGAAAAAAACATAAAAGTTTAGATTCAGTGGGGGTGGGTTTCGGTTTTGAAGAGGCTAGCTGTGTATCTTGAGAATATCAGTCTCCGAACTTCAGTTTTCTTCTCTGCAAAATGATGATAACACCACCACTTACTTCATGGAGCTGTTAATATAATGTATGTGAAAAATCACTTTTAAATTCGAAAGTGTGACACAAATAGACTTTTTAAACTATTTTTATTTGTTTATTGTTTGTGGACAAATTGATGTATATGCATGTTTATGAATGTCTAAAGATATGCAAAATAATTTTCTATTATGCCTTTTATAAGTAGGCTCTTAGTAATCAGTTGAGTTTTATTACTCAAATGCAATTCAATTAACATTCAACAATTGCCTTGTTAAATTTAAAATCTTATTCTAGTTGCATGTAATATGAAGCTAAAACATGGGTTGGTGTTCTAAGTCTTGAGATCTGGTTGCCAAATCAAACAATACTCTGAATTTACCAGACTTGCTAACACCTGTAATAATGCACATTAAAAAGGACACTACCTCAAGCATCTATTTCCTTCTGTTACAAGCCTTGCATTGTAAAACAGCAAAAGCAAACATTCCACAGAAGGAAGGAAAGGTTTTAGATGTCTTCTTAGTTTTTTTTTTTTCCTTTTCCCCCAATTTCCAGTTTGTGACCACAAAGGGAAACTGCAGAGATGAACGTCTGTTGAAATAAGAAGTGATAGGAGATGGCTAGAACTGAAAAGTTTCAATCTGAGTCAAGTGAGAGAAAGTAAAGCTTTGAGACTGACTTTTTAATTTCTTGAATTAATTGGTAAATACCTTACTTGCTCTTCAGCGAGATTATGAGTTCAGAATTAGAAAATGGATTCATTCAAATTCTCCACCAACTGTTGTAAATTTTCTTGCTGATGGGAAAGAGGGGGAATTCATTTTCTCAATGGCTACGTTGCCAGCCATCATCTGGAGCGTTCTGTCTATAAACATGAAACCAGAAACGCTGGCGGGAGAAGACATTAACCAATCCCCTACCAGGCTGTAAGGAATACCACATCCTCCACCTGGCACCATTAATAATCCTATTCAATGAACCCTTTATTATTAATATTACTGGTATAAAAAATGACCCCACACTTACAGGTGTAACTTAATGAGGCACATGTTGTGGCCAGATGTCTTCCAAGGCTGACTCCACCACCACAGGACACATCTTTGTGCAAGTTTCATAAAAAGAAACCATCTGAAAGCATTCATTTCAAGAGCGTATTCATCATGTAGCATGGTCAGTTCAGGACTGACGCGCTTCTACTTAAGTTTAAACAGATGGAAAGAACCTGGAAATTATATTCAACGTACCTTTTTTTTAAAAGTAATTATCTGATTAAAACTGCCAAATACATTTTCTTCTTTTCAATTCCTTCATGAAAATGTGGAGGAATTGGCAGGGCTGTCACTGCCTCGAGTTAGGAGGGATGCCTGCTATTCAACTGGCCTCCACCTGCTGCCTGTTAGAGTCCGAGTTTTGTGATTATATTTCTTTTTTCCTTGTCCGCATTTGCTAAAATGTAGAACAGATTTTTCTCAAAACTCAAGGGGCAGTCAGAAGTCGACTGAAATAAGAAGAGTAGCACCTAATTATGACGATGTTTAAACTTTCTGGTCAGAGTCTTCCAGAAAAAAGTAAGGTGTCCTATGGGCATGGAGCTTCTTGCGTGTCCCTACATAGGAGACAGACCTGCTTTCTGCTGACAGCTACTAGCATGCATGCCCTTGTGTCAACTAGCATTTGCAGGGGACACATCTAGTGTACAGATCTGTTGAGTTTCTAACTCTCACTAACCCTTCTGCAGTGGATTCAAGGTCAGTGCAAATGGTGGCTTAGATGAAACCACTGTTGGCTAAACTAGATAGAATTTTAGCTAGTTCTTGAAGAAGAAAGCATCACGTAGAGAAGGAGGGGAATAGCCTAAGAAAAGGTAGGAGACGGTCATGGCCATGTAGGACCAGACGCGTGGATGCCTTCTTTAGGCTAGCATAGGGGTGCTCTGGGCAGGCTTTTAATTTGGCACTCCTTCAAACTGCTGTTCTCTAAATTTATTCAGAAAAGAAAAAACGTCAGAAGTTACATGAAGGGAAGGGCAGAGAATAAGGAGGTGCGTGGTAGCATCAAAGATCTTCGTTCTCAAATTAATTCAGCTTTGGCTCCAAACACATATACCTCACTCAACACAGTGAGAACCCTGATTTTAAGATGATCTGATCTTGTTTCAAGGTTATTTTAGGACCATCTGTTGAGCCTCAAGCATGTCTCATGGGGGAAGGGTGTGTCTTCTGCTACTCCAAGCAGCTTGTCAAAGAATGCCTTCCCTCCACATGTAGGAGGCTCCCTGAGAAGACTTTTAGAAATAAAATTGGTTCCATCGCACTACATTTAGAGTGTTGTTGGAATACTGCTGGGGATATTCTAGTGTTGGTAAAATATCCCTAAGAATATCTTAATACATTTATACAGTGGTGTACCATATAGTTACTTGTGTGGTCCAGTCCTCAATCCAACTCTGTGAGCTTGACATGTCTGGGCAGCAATGAGATGAGCAGAACTAATTAACTAGTTCAATCACTCTGCAAGGCTTACATCTCCCTTTCCCACCTCCCCTCCGTTGTTCTGTGCTAATGATCCTCCAAGGAAAGGATGCTTTGATTTCTCTTTCCCTTTCTTCTCATCTCAGAATGCCTGTCAGTCTATCTGTCTGTCCGTCTGTCTCTACCTCTGCTTACTCTTGTCCCTCTGCAAACCTTCTCCTATTCCAGGGTTCACATGGCAGCGTAAGCTTCCCAGGTTTACATATTACTACCTCAGTCGTCTGGAGAAACAACAATTCCTTGGTTCTAGTTCCAAAATTCACCAGGAAGGACTCTGGTGGACTCTCTTCCCTGAGTTTGCTCTCACTAAGAGATGCTAGTGTGGAGATCCCCCGGTAGTTGTAGCCAAACTTCAAGTAGCAGAGCCATGGGAGATCACTGGGGGATCACAAAGAAAAAGAAGATAAAAACTAGATTGTGGAGGCTCTGAGTACAGCCAGAATACTTGACTATCCTGTTTTTAACAAAGTGTTGTTTCCAGATGAATAAACTGCCTAAGTCAGGGGGAGATCAGATTGATTCAAGCAGAGCGAGACCTGAGCCAGGGAGACACATTTAAAGGGTATTATTTATCTACAAGGATGTTCACTACAGAAATATTTATAATGGTGAAAGATTAGAAATATAAATTTTCTAACAAGCAGGGATTAGCTAAATAAATCATAATGACAAATTACAGCAGAGCTGTATGATGGAATACTGTGCACTCAACAAAAATTCTGTTATGAAATATTTAGGGAGCATATTTCAAAGCTCCTGATCTCATATTATGTAGTCTCCTAGGAGACATACAGATATCACATAGCACATGTTAAATCACTGAGTCTAGAAATAGCTGAATTCCAAACCTGACTTTGCCAAACCAAAACCAACTTTTCTCATAAAGCTTGATTAGATAAGACTATTAAATCTTACTTGTTCCTTTTCCAGTAGAATTTATGGGGACCTTATATGATTTGGTCATGTATGTATGTGTGTGTGTGTGTGTATATGTATATAAATAAATATATATATATATAATCAAAATAATAGTCCATTAACATCTTGGATGAATTACATCTTTAATAATTCAAGCTGATCAAAAATTTAACATTCATTTGGCATGGACCACCTTCAAAATGAAATAGAACCTTTGCCTCTTCTGGAACTGAGTTGGAGGAAACATATGGTCAGAAGACAGATAAAAATCAGGCTATCTCTGCCTGGGTTGCCCCTTATCAGTGGAAAAATATAGCATTTGAGATTCCACCACTATCAATTTGAACATTCTCTTGCAAGCACTAAGCTGTCTTATGGACTATTAGCTATTTGAAGGAAGTCATGCTTTCAGTCATTTTTTTAAAGCCAGTCTTAACAAACATGGGTAAAGCACAGTAAAAGAGTAAATAAAGTCCAAAGAAGGTTGCGGTAGACAATGAAATAGCTATTTGCTGCTAGAGCTCTTACAGTACCCGAGTCTGGAACCACTGCACATAGCCCTATCCTCAGTACAAGTAAGCACTTGGCGAAAGCAGTGGCTTTTACAAGATATCTTGCATCAGAGTTCACGGAACCGGCTTACAAAGAGGCATCACTTCAATTGTGTTGCGAGAAAAAAATAGGGCTATGATCTCCAAAGGACAGAATCCTTGTAAAATTTATGTCGCTCTTTAATACAACAAGCTTTGGTTTAAAGAGGTGGAGGATTTACATGTGTTAAGTGCTCCTACAAATCTACTTTACCCTTTCTTAGAAAAGGGCAACACAATAATAATAGTTAAATTTATGTGTAAGATGTCTGTATAGTAGAGCCGCTCAAATCAGTAAATATTACACAGTAGACTAACGGCTTCTGCTTTTAATCTTTAAATTTCTTCAACAGAATGCTGTCAGCTGGGCGAGGGACACTTAGCCCACACTCTTTAAACCTTTAGGGTCTGGTTCTATATTATGAACAGAATAGTATAAAATCCAAACTCCAAATGGGCTTCCTGCCCACTGTTGTTTCCAGATTCTACCCACCTTGCAGATAGATGTCAGAATATTCTTTCTTAAATAACATCTTCAAAAAGGAGTGCTTTTCTATTGAATTTTATATCCTATCTATTTTCATCTCTCTGTCCTTACAAGCCTCCGGCAACTTTTCCTTGCTTTTATTTTTTTCGATTAGAAAAACACTCATTTCTCGTTTTTCTTTCTCATAAAAGCAATAAGCAACCCTTCAAATTACTCACTTGCTCATTACACACACACACACACACACACACACACACGGTATATAATCAAAGAAAACAACATGTGTATATAAATTCCTTTTATTAGAGCGCTCCTATGACAACTGCCTGTCCCAGCTGAAGGGCTGGGCCCCTCCTCGTTCTGTCATGGGATTTTACTCCTCTTTGGCCACAGTTGATGGGACCAGAGCTGGACACCTGACCCGTGACCTAGGCCATTCACATTCTGTCTCTTAAGAATTTAAACTAAGAGACAAGAGATTAGAGGTCATGGTGCTCCCTGGCCCATGAAAACTTGGTGCAGAGAGAGGCCGTCTGCTGAGAAAAGCAAGAGAAGAGAGCAGATGGTAGATCATGTGGCCCCAGAGAGAAAAAAAAGAGAATGAGAAAGTAGTTGCTTTCGCTCCTGATGTTTTCCAGGTCCCAGTTCAGTCTTCTGAAGACTGGCTGTACTTCCTGCACTGAGGTTCCATGTGATATCCTTGCATTGGTAGAACAAATCCCTCTGGTCTTAAATTAGGTTCAGTGGATTTCTGTTTCTTGCACCCAAATGGATACTAAGATAACGCATAGGTACCCATGTGGATCATACATCTATATGATCACATACATATACATGTAGATATCATTTAGATTTATATCTGATACATGCTATGTATCATGTATACATGCTATTTGTATCTGATACATGCAGAGAGAGTAGGTTTAAAACAGTGACAGAAACTAAGACTTGGCCCCTGCCTTTATATGACTCTTAATTAACAAAACAGGCAGTGAAAGAAAGATAAGTGCTCGGTGAGAGGAAACCACTGCAAAGGCTCCAAAGACTTTGGAAGAAGGAGTTCACTTACCTATAGACTGGGTTGGTCGATTGAGGGAAGGACTCATGAGAAAGAGGATAAAAATTGGGCCTCACATCACAACCGTCGAATAGGTAGGATTTACACAGGTATCAAGGACAAGAGAGAGAAAGAAGTAAGAAAATACAAGACAGGAAGAAGGCAGTGAGGGTGCTTTTTGGGAACAGGCAGCTGATTAAACAACCTTGCTTTATAGAGGATTCAGATTGCAAATTGCTGTGTACATGTTTTCAAAGTCCTTTCCTTCCAGGAAGGCCCAAAATCTCTGAGTTGAAAGCTCTTTATGGGCTAAAATTTTAATTTCCTAATGCAGGATTTCAAAGTGATTGAATTGATGTGTGTTATTACCCAAGCTGATTGACTTTTCCTTACAGATACCAATATTTTGATCATTTGTCAAAATAAGATCAGAACATCTACAAATTACAATAGTTATTTTTAAATTTTGAAAGCCATGTTTGGTTATAAGTGATCAGACATTATCTCCAAGGAAAATAGGGCATACCTTTGGTTTCTTTTTCCTGGAGATAGATGCAAATTTCTTATTGTCTTCAGTGGAACTTCAAATTCGCACACAATCTCAGACATGGGCACACAACCACATCATAGAATTTTAGAGCAGTGAAGAGGCCTCATTTGAGATAGGAGAATACAAAAGACCAGCGAAGCTGGAGGCTGTGGCTGTTAAGATTCTGGGTTTTGCAGTCACAAGGACCTCTTCCTCCTTCTAATCATGTGACTGTGGGCAGGTGACCTCAATGGCCTCAACCATAAATGGCAATAACAACCATAAAGGACATAAAAGTGATGCTGTAAGGATTAAGTGAGAGTGTGTGCACAAGACACCTAGCATGGGGTCTAGTTCACAGCCAGCATTCAACACGGGTCACGGTTATTATTAGGTCAGGAGATTTCCTAGGCTCAGGCAGCTAGACACCAACAGAGCTAAAGTCTGAACTCAGGCCTCCTCACCTTCAAAACAGGGTTCTTTCCATAATTTGTCATAAAAGGATATTTAGAATCTATGTTAGAAGTGGCAAAGAGTGTAAGAGAATTTAAGATGGGGTACCCAGGAACTGTCCCTGACAAGTCAATTTGAAGGTGTCCTTGACTTGATTTGAACTAAAAAACGTTTCTTCCATTGTGTGATTTGGCAAAATGGGAGAAACATAAGTGTGTTAATTTTCTTTCCATTTGTGAAACTCTCATGTGGTCACAGTTGATATTAAAGATTGGGCTTGTTTGGTACTTTGGTCAGAATGCAACACACCTCTAAAGGCCAGGTCTGGTGGCAAAGAACACAGACAACAGCCCACATGCAGGAGGGTGGAGGAGAGAAGGGGCTGGATCTGGCTTACAAAGTGGGGATCCTGTAGGGCTGAAGCCAGTTCAGCTGCAGAAGGCATCCTTTCCTATATGGGTCTTTTCCTTACACTGTGGTCAGATTTGCAGAATACACCCTCATGCTTCATTCTGGTCCGTACCAGAGTCAGGAGAGAGGCAGCTAAGACATGACATCCTTGTGCATCTTGAATCTTACGATTTGTATCTACCACTTACACAAGAGAATTCTCAGCCATTTTCTCTTAAAATATTGCTATTCTGCCAATTACTCTAGTCTCTTTTCCCAGAACTCATCATAGATGTATGCTTCCTCCAAGTCTTATAATTTCTCTAGCATATTTTTTTATCTCTGTTATTATATTCCAGAAAACTGTCTCTCCTCTATCTTCAGCTCATTAATTCTCTCTTTAGCAGTATCTAATTTGCTGTTTGATTCATTTGGTTTTTAATTTCAATGATTAAAACTTTCATTTCCAGAACTTCCACTTGGTTCTCTAGCAACATTTCCTTTTTTTCCCCCCATATCTTTTTTTTTTGGAGGGGGGAGGGGGAAGCTATGGGTTTTTTCTCTTTTTTTTTTATCTTCAATCATTTAAACATATTTATTTTATACCCTCCATAAAATTTTTGTTACCTGATGTTCTTAGGGGTCTAGTCCCACTGTTTCTTAAGCCTTTTGACTCACCCTCATATAGAATTGTTTATTTTTATAATTTTGGATAGTGAGCTTTTCTTTAGCAGGGGTTTATCCGTGGCCCGGTTAGATTGTGTGTCTTTCTGGAGAGGTTTTGAATTTACTTCCATTTGGCACCCCAGAAGTAACAGTCTGTGTCTTCATTTTATGTTAATTCCTTAGCTTGTGTAAAACTTCAAGGTTACTAAGTTCAACACCTCTACCAGTCACTCTCCTCAAACGCTCAAGTTTTCAATTCCATCTGTATTTCAGCAGCTAGGGATTTCCACACCCCTACCCCACTCTTCCCCTTGTCTCTCTTCTTTCCTCCCTCTCTCCCTTCTTTCTTTCTTCCTTCCTTCCTTCTTTCCTCCCTCCCTCCCTCCTTCTCTCCCTTCCTTCCTTTATAGAGGGAGGTTTTTCAGGTAATATACTCTTCTCTGTTGTTTGAAGCAAATGTACTGTATGTGTGCCCAGTAACATTTTAGGGAGGTATTTCTTAGTGTCCCTGGTTAAAAAGAGACATACTTCTGGCCCTTCTCCAAGTCATCTCCTACTTCTCGCATACAATCTCCTGTGCCCCAGCCATCCTGCTCTCTGGATTGTTCCCTGAATATGCCCCGTGCTATCCTGATTCAGGGGCTTTATTCATGCTGCTCCCCCTGTTCATTTGGTCTCATCTGCTCATCCTCACCTGTTACAGTTATACCCTCCCTCAAAGTCCATTTCAAATGTCTCCTTCTTCATGAAGCCAACACGAACTCTGTGAAGCAGGTGTAAATTCTCCTTCCTCTGACCTCCCCTAGTATGCCTCACCTTCATTGTAGCACTTAAAGTACCTTATTTATGTATTTGCTTTGTGCTCCAACTAATTTTTAAAATTGCTTGACAGCAGAAACTAGAGTATTATACCTCTATATTCCCTATAGTACCATGAGTACTGTTTGATGTTAGGTGTTCAAAGAAAATAAATGTTGTTTCTTTTTTATTGAATCTATCTGAGTATAAGGGATAATATAGCAAAGATTTTACTTATAGGAGGCTGGATGTTCTTTTGAAGTATCTCTTTTATCTACTAGCAGTGTTTGAAATTCCCCCATGCTACAATGAGAGAGAAAGTTTAAACCTGAAAATATTCCTGGAAGGTGGGTAGTCATTAATTTAAATACACCAAAAGGTAAAAAAAGGTGATTTTTCTTTGAGAAGGTGGAAGCGGGATGGAGTTGATGTACTCTCTCTTCCTTTTTGATGCAATTTGATGTGAAGGAGTTGACGTTGAGTAGAGAAAGCATCTTCAGTAGTAAAAGCAGGTATAAAAAAGAAAGCTGAGCTCCCTGGAGACACACTTTTCTGCATCCCCCGTTCTGCCATGGACTGGGCTTGAGTGGGATCTCCAAGGACAGGACCTCTGCCCCTGGATGATGGGAGTCTGGGAGAGAAGTTTTTTATTTTTTTAACTTCTTTTAATTCCACATCCTAAGTTTAAAATTCTACCATCATGGGTAACACACTGGTATGGATTCTTTGGACTTATTTCTACATATGATAGCATCATTTTACTCTAAAAAAAACAGGATTATGTTATATGCACTGGCATATAATGTTTGTTGCTTTTAATGAACAAGATAACATGGAAATCCTTCCCTATCAGTACACCTGAATGTAACTATTTAAATACAATTCCATTGTAAGGTGGCACATAACTTATTTTAATAATCTGAAACTCATTCTGTCAATTGTACTTCAAGCTCTATGATTCTAAACTTAATAGTCCATTTCTTCCTATCAAGGATTTTACTCAAGAATAAAGGGGAAAGAACGCCCCACCCACCCCACCCCCGCCACAAACACACACACGCACACCAGTTTCCCTTGGAATTACAGGGGAGATACCCTGGGGGAGATTAAGTCTACTCTCGGGATTTTCCAGGTGCATTTGCAGCCTACGGGGGTACCTCTATGGATGGTTTCTGTGAGCACACACTTTACTGTGAAAGAAACCTGCCAAAAACCTGATCACTCCTGCCGTGTAGAAGGCATCCGACAGCGAGGCAGTACTGCCTAGTGATTGAAGTGAAACCACCTAGGTTTAAATCCAGCTCTGCCATCTACCAGTTATGTAACAAGGAAAAAATTCCTCAGCCTCCTGTGCCTCAGTTTTCTCATCTTTAAAATGGGGATGACAATAGGACCTATTTTACAAGATGGTTACAAGGACTGAATGCTTTAAAACCTGTAAAGTATTTGTAAGGTCCTGGTACATAATACATGCTTAGTTAAATATTAGTTAACCCTTGACATGTGCTGATACCACACAGTGCAAAAAGGAGCTTGAGTGCAATGAGCTCAGGTAGCAGCTGAGAATCCCAGTGCTGAAATGAGAGGGTTTCCTGGCACATACGACAAGTACTCTGACAGCTTCAGTCCTCCCAGGTTTGAAGCACCATCTCAGGTCTCCCTTTCTGGGAACTTTACTGAATTTCTCTAGTCTAAAACAATGCCACGATAGCGTGGCGTGCATATGTGGCCTCTACCCTACTGTCCTTTGGGGCAGGATAATTCTTTGTTGTGGGCAGCTGTTCC
This sequence comes from Orcinus orca, assembly GCF_937001465.1. Taxonomy (NCBI): domain Eukaryota; kingdom Metazoa; phylum Chordata; class Mammalia; order Artiodactyla; family Delphinidae; genus Orcinus; species Orcinus orca. The sequence goes on from NC_064573.1 coordinate 18,133,226, forward strand.
ACGACCTGGAGGATGTTTAGCAGCATGCCTGGCCTCTACGCCCTAGATGCCAGTAGCATCTCCCTCAGCTGAAACAACCACAAAATGTCTCCAGACATTGCCAAATGTCCCTTGGGGGGGCAAAATTGCCCCTGATTGAGAATCACTGATGTAACCTCAGACTGGATGTGAAGGTTGCATTTCCTAGCTGTTTCTTGGATATAGGTCTATTTTACTAGACTGTAAGAATCTGCAGGCAGGGACCATCTTTGTATCCCACCCCCTGACGAGCACAGTGCTGGATATGAAGACGTCACTTAAATACTTACTGCCTAACTCAAAACAGGCAATCAAGATAGTTGGTTAACATTTTAATTTCTGATTTGCACTCACATTGACTTAAATAGAGGTGACATCAAGACTAATTATTTCTGCTAACTCTTGAAATGTCAATTACTTCAAAACACATCCTTCTCATACAATATGTAACGCGACTCAAGCTGGGGTTTTTGTCTTTTCTCGGATCGCAATTCCGTACATACTTCACACAGTAGCTGAGTTATATAAAGTTTGGTTTTAATTGCCGTCTATTCATTTCCTTCTTTACAATGAACTGGAAATATCTCAGATGCACTGAGGATGCCTTTCTCAAGATCTCTTTGTCACTGGTGTCACGATGTCTGAATTTTAAAACACTAGCGATGTTCAGCCGGAGAAGAGGCACGAGGGATTTTGCTGTGCGCCTCTCACACACGGCCTGTCAGCCAGGAATGCTCTAGGAGACTGTTCCCTTGAGAGGATTTTTATCCTGACATTTAACATATTCTGATAAAGACAAATTTCACACTTCCCGTTTTGCTATTTCATATTTTATGCTTCTTTTTGTCTTTCAAATGGAGGCACACATGTGAGTATAAACACCAATATGTACCCGTGAGAATACATATGTATTGCCATGTCCATCCCTAACTGAAAACTGCAGCTTACTGTATTGAAGGCTTCAAACTGAGGTTGAGAGACAAATCTGTTGAGACTTTCTACTGGGATCATAGAAAACCTCATACCACAGATGGGGAAGTTGAAAGGAAGACATGTGCAGGGTCCCAGATACAGAGGCACATCATAAGGAGAGAACAGAGGCGCTTTTCAGAGGCCCCAAGAGGGAGCAATTACTTCATGCATTTGCCATGGCATCGGGGGTGATCCTTCGCTTTCAGGCTCAGGAACCGAGCTTTGCGATCCCAGGGATGAGGGATGGTTCCAAAGACAGACTCACATGAGCACAGTTCCTGAGACTGTGTCTAATCGGAATGCCAATAGCTGGCTGGCAATGGGAAATGTAGGTGTAAGTTGTACTCACGCTGGTGGGGCTGCATCTTCTCCTCCTGTAGGCACTGCCGTGACAGGCCAGGTAGTCAACAGGAGGAAGTTTAATGGGCTTGGAGTAAGCACAGAGGGATGTGGCTCTATGGTCTGAAGACAGTCTACTCAAGTCAAGATACCTAAGACATCCATTCTCCTCACAGGGACACACATACCACCACAGCAATCAAGTAGAGTTTTGCCCAGAGGCCCCTCCTTTCTGGCTTGGGCTCCCATAGGCACTGGTGACATCTGACTCAAGGACACACACTCAGTATCTCATGGCCAGCCAAACTCCTTTTGAATGACCCATTTTTTAAAGATAAGTTATCCTTTGTATAGTTTATTCTCTTCTGGCATCCCTTCCGGGAAACAGAGACCACGAGAGTGAGCCGTGAAACAAGGGTAGACCCAAGTCTTGACCAAGCCTATGCCGAGGAGAAAGAAAACGATTTTTAAAAATCACAGCCACGCAGAACCAAAAAGAGCAGGTTAGGACGTCGTCTATCTTTTTAAATGACTTTGAATATCTTTGCTTTGATTCGTCATGTGTAGATTACAGTTTAATCACAGAAGCCAATCTTACTTGTCTCTCTTCTAAGTCCTTATTTGAGGATGAGGGGGGGAAGGGACCGCATTTTTTACTCCTATGGACATTAATCAATGTTTGAGGTGAACTGAAGTTGCTCCAGTGCCTGTCCCCGAGGAGGCGGCAGTACAGAGCTGGGCAGAGTGTGGACTCCAGATCAGACTGCCTGGTTGTGAAGCCTGGCTCTCCCTCATCCTAGCTTGGGAAAATTATCCTTTTGTGTCTCTGTTTCTTCATCTCAAAAGTGGGACTAACGAGTTAGGGTCAAAGGAGCTGATACAGATAAAGGGCCTAGGTCTGTGCCTGGCATAGAGTAAGCCTCTCAAAATGTTAGCCAGTGTTTTTTCATCTGCCTGGCTGAAATATCTGAGAATTTTTGGCAATTGTTTTTATCGATACAGAAACGCCCATCATTAAAGTTTGTTATCAGTGCTTTACATGCAAACTCATATTTTCTATCCATGGAGGAAAGTATATAAACTTACATGTCCTAGGAGTCCTTGAAGACCCACCACTGGCGCCTCTTCAGCTCGTTAGTGCTGGAGGGTGTGTGCTTCAGAGAGGCGAGAGCCCTTATGGAAGGTCATGGAGCTGGAAGCCAGTGTGGGTGGGAGAGAAGGAATAAAAGTCACGTCTCCCGGGTTTTTGAACTCCCACCAAACAATGCTTTCTTATTCCACTGATGGCTATATGCTGGAGTTCACAGAGGAGCTCTGCCAGAAAAGCTCAGGATTTTAACAATTTCTTCCCTTTCTTCTTTATTTGACTTACTGCAATATGGATACACAGAGACATAAATGGGCAGAGAGATAGACAGATAGATAAAACTAGCTTAAGGTTTTCTCATTACAACTGTGCCACAAAATGTGTGAGTTGTCCCTGAAATTCACCGGTAGGAAGAGCCACAGGAGAGATTGTAATTGGGAAGAAGAGGAGACAGGGAAAGCTAAGGGCATTGCCATGACGCTGACTGTCTCTAAGGAGGACATTATCACCTTGGGGTTAAGCATGTCTGCTCATGTCAATACTTGGTGAGAGAAAATAACAATATAAATAGCCCATTACCAGCAGACATTACACTGAAAATTTATTTGGTACCGGGATCTTAGGATCATTTAGAAGACGTCTTTTATTTAAAGTCTCAAAAAGTTTCTGTAAGAAAAAAACAAATCTGAAAAGCCTCTCTTACCAGGAAGAACAGCAGAATCTGCCTAAGAACACAGAGCAACCCTACATTCAGATTAGGACAGGAAGTTAAAAAAAAATAGCACATCCAATTGAAACTGCAGGAGGACACAGTAGACAGAATGTAATTAGTTCGGTTGACTGTCAGCCAAAACCTCAGGCAACCACCCCCCTGCTCTTATGAAAACTGCCTGGAGATTTTTAACAATGATGAGCAGTTAGGATCGCGGTTTAAAATCTTCTCTGAAATGCAGGGCACCATCCTTCCCTCCAGCGACACTGGGATATTGGTTCTGGGTTGGCACCAAAGAGGTCTCAGAAAGGTGAACCCTTAGCTCCCGAAACAACTCTGACTTCTGTCACCAAGTGCTCAGTTTTGCCAGTGCTTTAACTCTAACGAGTCCAGCTGAATTTATGACGAGTTGGGTGATTTCACAATGAGGACATGGCTGTGTGGAATTTGAATTTGGGATTGGGGAAGGGGTGTCTTCATTTTCGTGTTTTCCTTAGAAGGGTGTGATGAGAGGAATTCTGGACTGGGAGTCACAGGGGTTACAGCTCTATGTTTAGATCTGAAGAAGCTCAGTGGCACCAAGTGTGTTGGGTAGATGCTACCTAGTTGTGCTGCGTCCCTCTCCCAGGGTCCTTGAAAGAGCCACTGTAGGGGAATCGAAAGAACATAGACACAGAAGCCAGAACTGGTTTTGAATCTTAGCTGTGTCTGCTACTAAACATGGGATCTTGTGCAAGCCCGTTAACCAATCCAAACCTTGTACCAAAGATGGCAGCACTGGGGGGCGGACTCTTTGTTTTCTCAAATCCCTTAAGTTATAAAACACACTACACTCTGTTTGATTTTAAATACACGTACAAAATGTGCTATTGGTGGTGCTCTTTCCTGTGCCTAAAATCGGGGGTCCAAAAGCATCCAGGCCTCCTTCCACGCAGATTGTGTGTTTAGTCTGTCCTATGGCTAATGACTGCAGCTGTTTCCTGCAGAGCCTGTTATAAGATCCATAAAAGGCCAAGATATTAGGGCTTCAGAAGCAGGTAATGAGCATACACAGAAACCACATGGTTTTCTTTCTTTCCATTTGGATTTTTACTTTGTGGGCTTTCTGCACAGGAGTTTGTGGGTATGATGCCAACTCTCGCAGACAACAAGGATTTATTGTATTAATAATCTGCAAATTATGGATTGCAAAAACAAAGCCATTTGGGGATTCCATTGAACTTCTACCAAGAAAGATGCCTCCACGCTGAGGTTTTCAAGTTTTTCACTGTGCCCGGTTGAAATTAATTACAAACTATACATCTATTTGCATGTTAATTATGAAAACATACTATGGAATATACTTAGGGTAAAGCACAACAGAAAAAGATGGCAATTATGAATATTGGAGAGCAAACCAAATGGAACACCCAACTAAGACTCTCTCCCAAAAATAGGCTTAAAAATATATCTTTGCAAAGCTATAGAAATCTTATTCATTCAAATCCACCAAACACAAGCCCCTTTACAAATTTTCTCGATTTTGGATTGCTTGAGATAGTACGTACTTGAACTATGATGGGAAATGAATCCCCAAATTAATTTTAAGGAATTTTTTGACTGATGACCATTCACATGATCAAATCTTGCTCTATACCTGTTCTATCCAATGTGGCTCTAAACATCTGGCTAAAAAAAAATGTGGCTTTAAAAACAGAATCCATGTTCAAATTGTAAAAATGTGTGTTTTTTAACAATTATTTTCTTTATTGCCAATATGTATTGTAAGTACTGTGTTACACATAGTGTTTCCTAAATTTAATTGGACCAAGGAATCCAAGGCAAATAGAACAGACACAATCAGAATTATGTTCCTTGTTTATTTCATCAGAGGATGGCCTGCTACTCACATTAGCTCTTTCTGGCTGGGCTACGTGACCCACCCATGCTCTGTACACTTCTGACCTGAAACAGTAGGAGGGTGGAAGAAAGGATGGGAATATCTTCACAGGCCAACTCTGTGAAGCCCACAGGGAGGATGCTTCCAATAGGAAGTCCATTGTCATAAGATGGAATCTAGGAGCTATAGCCAACTGTTTCTTACAGCCCTTCTCACAATTAATGTGTCACGGCTACTTGATCTGTCAGTCTTGGCAGTTTGGCCCTGGGGCATTTCATCTCCTTCATAAGCAAAGGGAAAATGGGAAGGGAGTGGTCCAGCCCAAAGAGGAGGAGTGGAGAGGGAAAGAACATTATTTGACCTTGTGTTATGTAACCAGCACAGGGCCAGGTGCTTTGCATACATGATCTCAGTTATGATCGCCATACTAGGACTGACTTTTAAAAGGTCAGAGAAGTTAAGGCAAAGAAAGGAGGAAAAGAATCTTGGGGGAACTAGAGTATCTCTGTCTCAGGGAAAGAGCATACCACCTCTTCTGGACCAAAAATTCACCAGGGTCTCCATCTGTCCCTTCCAACTGGGATGCCAATTCCCCCACTTCATCTTCATTCCAACTCTTCATCTGCATTTCTTTCTTTGTCTCTAAAAGCACTCTTCCTACCATGAATCCACCACCACCTATCTCTCTCCTTCATTTTCATAAAATACTCTCATGGCCCCTAATTCTTCAACTGCCCTTTACACTCAACTCCCTGACTTTGGCCCTACCGTGCAACACCAACTAACCAATAGGATCACCAGTAATTTCCTAGTAGCCAAATCCTGTGGAAAAGATTGAGTTCTCCTCTTTAGTTGAAGGGTATGCAGTAACTTGCGTTCTTGACACTTCCTTGTCTCTTGATTTATTACTTTTTTTTTTTTAACATTTCTCTTAACCCTTTAATTCCTTCTGATCCTCCTTGTCTGGCTTATTGTCCTCTTCCTATCTTTCAGTGTTAGTGCCTCCAGAGTTTATGTTCTTACCTCGCTTCTCATTTTGCATGTTCTCTTTGGGTAATCTCATCCACTATTCCATCTCTAACCTTCTCAATCATTGTAAGTTCTTATTCCCCATGTATTGATGCATCCTGGGCTCTACCCTACCTTTTCTACTTTTTGTCGGATATTGACATGAGGAGCTCCCCAAACCAAACTCATTTTATTTCTTTTCAAACCCATCCTTCCTCGTAGAATCCAGTCCTGGGATAAATGGTACCAGAGTTTCCCAGTGACCTGAATCACAAAGCTGGAGGTCATCCCCAACTCCAGTCTAACATTCATAGTGCTCCCTGATCTTGTCATTAATATACAGGCTTTAAACATATTCAGAATCTCTCCACGGCTTGTAGTTTAAGAAGCAGATGACTTAGTATGGCATTCAAAATCCTTTAAAAAGTGGCTTTGACCTATGTTTTCTGTCTAATCTTATGTTATTCTCATCCCCAAATTCCCATCATGACTCATATGCTTCGATCATACCTCATTGCTTGCAGCTCTCTAGATACACTGGGTTCCTTCTCATCTTGATGTCTTTTCTTAGGATTGCGTTCTTGACCATGACTATTTTCTATGTCTTCAAGACCTACCTCCTCTTGGAGAAACTCGCTCAACCTCCCCTTTCCTCTTATGCCCTGGGTCACGGGACTCTTTGAGTTCTTTCTGCTCAGTAGAGGGAGCCCTAGTGTAGGGCTTCTCACACTGCACTGGAATCAGTTGCCCAAGTGTCAGTCTAGATCTACTACACAATAGATGCCCTTCCCTCTGTCACTAACTGGCCTCCAGCACAGCGCCTAGTTAAATGAATGACCGAATTAAAGCTGTCTTCCTTAACCCTGGTTTTCTCAAATGTCACTGATGTCCAAATGACATCGGTGTACCTCTCCCCTTCCATCTCTTTTGCCTCGCCTCATCACTACTTCTCCTTTACAGTTCGCAGATACAAGGCATGGGCAGCTTGCATACTTCTCTGTGCATCACTTCCTTCGTCATCAAATGAGAACAACAACTGTACTCAACTCAGGAGGTTGTCATAAGGATTCAATGAGAAAATGCATGTACTATTTTAGTACAACGTCTGGCTTATAATATATGCTCAGTAAATATTAGCTGTTGATGTTGCTTCTATAAAAATAAGATTCTTTTTTTTTTTCTTATTTACAATTCAGGGTAAGTAGTTGCTTACTTAGAGAGGAGAGGTAAAGGTTTTGGCCATGGCTCACGGGCCCAGCTGCTCTGTGGCACATGGGATCTTCCCGGACCGGGGCACGAACCCATGTCCCCTGCATTGGCAGGCGGACTCCCAACCACTGTGCCACCAGGGAAGCCCAAGAGAGGTAAAGGTTTTAATAAGTTATTAACAGTCATCCTTGCCCGTGGTTTTTGTTTTTTTTTTTTTGCCCGTGTTTTGTTTTATACTTTTTTCTGTCTCTACTTTTTTTATTGACATTGCCAATTAACATAGAAGTTTCATGTGCATTGGTCATTTTGTCTACCCAGTATCTCTACATCCTTTCTTTGGTATGAGCATCCTTTCTTTTGAGAAACTGCTCTCCCCACATTTTATGTTGTCCTAGGAGTTGTCAATCCAAGTGTCTTTGTTAGCTCCATTCCCCATTCATAAAGTAAGGACATGGCCTAAGCCAGGATAATCTTTCTTCTGGGATTTTGCCACAGAACCAAACTTCTGGGGGCTGACTCACAGTCAATACTACATGCATTTTAAAAGTTATTTTCACCCTCTACTTCCTGATGCTTGACTGCTCTTTACATTGTGTGCTTTTTGAATTCACTATCCTTCTAATAAATTAATTTCTTTCCTTAAATTGGCCAGATTGTAATTCTGTTGCTTTCAAAGAAACAACCATAACAGGTACAGCACTGTCCAGTTACATCAACACCAAATGAACCATTATCTTTTGAGCAAGTGAGAGTTGTAAGGGAATGATTCCAAAGAAGTATGAGACATAGTTCTGGTTTCAAAGAGATTACAATCCAAATGGGAAGAGAAAACAAATACAAATAAAATAATTCAGGAACAACTAAATGACAAATTGTGGGTAAGTGAGTATTAGGATAAATTGTAAACAATTTCTCTTTTTGTAAGTAAGAAAACTATTGGCAATTTTGTATATGTCCACGTAACACAATTCTAATGGAAGTTCAGGAAAGGGGTGGAAGGGGGGACAAATATAAGGTGAGCACTCCGAAATGGGAAAAGCTCCGTGTGGGAGGCGAAACTTAAGCTGGTCCTGGAAGGATAGGCAGACTCTGAGAGAAAGGGAAAGGGCTTAGCTGAGAGGAAGAAGCAAGTAGGGAAGGGCACAGAGATGGGAAAATGCACTGACCTTGAGAGTCAATGGGGAGCTTAGCCTGATTGCAGCAAAGGGCACATCTGGGTGAACAGTAAAGAGTATGCAGGGATAACTGCATGAATAGTTGTGGCAGGCAGATAAATGGTCCCCAATGATGTCCATGTCCCAATCTCCAGAATCAATGAAGGCTGTGGATGGAATTCCAGCTGACCTTAAAATAGGCGGGTATTTCTGTATTATCTGGGTGGACCCATTATATTCACAATGGTACTTGTAAGGAGAAGAGGGAGGCAGAAGAGGAAGTTAGGAGTGATACGATGTGAGAAGGACTCAATCCATGGTTGCTGGCTTTGAAGATGAAGGAATGGGGTCACAAGCCAAGGAAAGTTGGCAACTTCTAGAAAATGAGATAGGCAAGGAAGTGGATTATTCCCTGCAGCCTCTGAAACGTGGTATAGCTCTGTCAAGACCTTGATTTTAGTCCAGGGAGACATGTGTTGGATTTCTAACCTACAGAACTGTAAGATCATGAACTGTGTTGTTTCAAGCCACTAAACTTATGATAACTTTTTACTGCAGAGATAGAAAACTACAAATACAATGGTATTTTAAATAGCTTTAAAAAAAAGGTACAGAGACTAACCAGTCAGAATGGATGCCCAGTCAATCAGAAGTCCATGCTGGACACCAGTTCAGGGTAAATGGGATACAACCACTTTAGAGATGGCCTTGACCTTAATCCCATGGATAAAACATAGTCTAGTGAGGTCTCTTTTTTTTTTAATTTTTAGAAAAAGTTTATTATTTTTGGCTGTGTTGGATCTTCATTGCTGCACACAGGCTTTCTCTAGTTGCAGCTAGCAGGGGCAACTCTTCCTTGAGGTGCACAGGCTTCTCCTTGGGGTGGCTTCTCTTGTTGCAGAGCAAGGGTTTCAGTAGTTGTGGCTCACGGGCTTAGTTGCTCCGTGGCATGTGGGATCTTCCCAGACCAGGGATCAAGCCCCTGTCCCCAGCATTGGCAGGCGGATTCTTAACCACTGCACCCCCAGGGAAGTCCTAACCTAGTGAGATCTTGGGTAGGGATGTATCCTGGTGAAAACAGTAAGATCAGTGTGGTAGCGGAATGGATGTTGAATCCATGGGCTCTCTAACACATTTCTGACCACACTTGGGGTAAAATTTTCATTTAAAAGCTGCCTGGTTTAAACATACCAGCATCTTTAAAACGCTGCGTGATTCACCTGTGGGACCTGCCAGATCATTTTGTTTGACTATTTATGTTTAAATTATTAATGCAGCAGATACGGTTGATGTTTATTGCTCATACTAGGCACAGTTCTTTGGCAGTCACTTTTCTCAGCAAGAGAATCAACTAAATGAAAAAAAATTAAAAATTCATAACATTTAAGGGCTTCTTTTTTGTATAATAAGTCATAAATTGGGAGGAAGGATGGGGTTTTTTTCTCTTTCCCCAAAACATGAGATGCGGTAGTGACTAGAGCATCAACAAGGGACTATTTCTGAGTCTAGAAGTTAGAAATCATGTGATTCCTTGAGGACGTCTTGTGACCCATTTTTGAGGATTATCATAAGATAAAGGGCAATCTTTCCCGCTTTCTCTTCTTTCTCCTCCATATCGTTAATAAAACAATTATTTTTTGTCCAAAACTGATTAATCTCATTTATACTATTTAGCAATTTAAACATACCTTCCAAGTTTAAAAAAACGCCACTTATGTGAATGAAACTCTTATACACTGGAAGTTATTTAATCTGTGGGTCCTCTTAGGTGGTACATCTACTTCTGTATGTTTGATTATTAAAAGGAAAGCCACAAGGCCTCACAGACAGGACATGGAGTTCGGAATCGAATGGCTGTCGTTTCAAATCTCAGTTTTTTCATTTACCAGCCATGCTGCTGGAGCATGTCAGTTGATACTAAGTTTAAGCTCCCTATTTATAAAGTCAGGATAAAAATAATGCCCTCAAATGATGTTAATAATAAAACTTACAGATATACAGCTTACTATGTGCCAAGTCCCGTCCTACCCTTTAACATCTATTAGTTTACTTCATTCTTATAACACCAGCATGTAATAGGTATTATTTTACAAATGAAGAAACCAAGGTTCAGAGAGATGATATTTTGCCCAAAGTTTCACAGCTGGGAAATGGCAGAACTAGATCTGAACGCAGGCATTCTGGCTCCCAAATCTGTGATCTTAACCATTTAATCTAATTACCGATTCCCTTCCTCAATTGTTATTTGAAGGATTACCCAAGCGATGCTCAACTTAAAAATGGATTCTATCTCAAATTCTCTTTGAAGTTGGTTATTTGCCACTTTGAATACATTTCCCCCTAAAACTCTGCTATAAAACTGTGCATCTGTTCTAGGTCATTAAAGATAAGCAAATAAATACATAAATAAAAAGAAAATCTTTAATGGAAATAAAATATTATCATTTTTAATGATAAATAATAGAAGAGGAATACCACAGAGGGCAATAGAAATAGCACCAGGAAGATGATTTAACGTTTCTAGGCCTCAGTTGCCCTGTTTGTGAAAGACCTTATCCCTGAGATCCTAACTAGAATGCAGAATCTGAAGGGGGTGTTTCAGGTACACGAATACCGGCACTTGATCAGCTGGACTCTTATTTTTGTCTAATTTCCCTTCAAAATTTATGAATTTCCTTTCCCTTGATATATGCCTATCACTAGCACTATTCTTACAATCTTTTTGTCTTGAGAAAAGAAGGAGAGGCAATGGAAGGAGGAGAAAGAGAAACGGATAAAAAAGAAATGGTAAAATGGACGAGGTGGACCAAGAGAAATGAATTTTCTCCAGCGAGTCGAGGAACAGGACGAGATGGAGGTGGTAGTTGAAGAGGCTTGAGGGTGGGCGAGAAGTAAGAAGAAAGTGGGCAATTATGACAAATCTAAAGTCTCTGTTAAGTGTATTCATATCAACAAATTCAGCTCAATCCAACGTTATATTCGTCATCTTTGGTCTAACACCCTTGGAAATCATTCTCACACATATGCTAGCTTTCTGTCATTATAAGCGAATAACATCTTACTTTCTTTTTTTTTTTTTTTAGTATAAGCTATCTCCTCCCAGATCAGACTTTGCATTTGTCCCTCTGGAACTTGCTGAGATATGAATCTAGTTATAGGTCTGAAGACAGTAAGCAGTAATTGGGGCAAGTCTTCAGAAGAATAGACAATCTGTTGCTAGGCAGCTGCCCCAAGCAAGGTTATTCTAGAGCCTTTGAGCAAAGGGAAGCTGATTTTCTCAAACCCAGGAGGATGAGCTGCTTCCACTAGGAAGGGAGGCTCAGAGGATTCAAGATTTAAGATTTTGGGGGTTCAAGATTCTCAGCTTTGGCTCAATTGACCCAGAGGTCATCTCCCAAGTGTCCCCTTTTTCCCCAATGCCCTGACTTTCACATAAGATGTTTGGTGAGTCTGTGTCATTTTGTAATCGACACAACTAAATTCTGAGTCTGGTCTTCAATGAGTTCAGCCCTGTGGCTATAAGAAGAGAATCTTTGGGGGCTACCATAGAAAAAGTTCTTGAGTTTTCTCACTGTAATTTGAGCTGAGAGCTTAAAGCCCTGAACTTGTCATTGCCCTCTTATAAGCCCCTCAATTCACTCAGTTCATTCACCCCGCTGTCCTTGAAATTGTCATCAACTGTCATCACTATCCCTCACTTTGCTCCCATGAAGGCCAAGTTCAGCAGGCATTTGGTCCCCGAAGACACTGACTTAATAGGAACTTTATCACAATGAGCCACAATAAATTGAGAGGCTGCTGCTTGGCAGGAAATACTAACATTTCATTCCCATTAGCAGGTGCCAGCACTGCATTCAAGCCCAGGCGTAGAACCAGACCAATCCCATAACCCCATCCTGGAAGGCCTCCTGGTACAAATACTGTACAGTCGGCGTCCATGAGGAAAACAGAAATCACATTAAGTATTTCAACTGGAAAATCTAATAAGGGAATTTAGAGGGTTAAAGAACAAAAAGGCAACACTGCCAGAAAGCCGGCAGTTCAGAGGAAGGGCTACGAGGAGGAAGGGCACAGACCTTTAGGTAGGGTGGCTTCTGTGCCTAGACGCGGAAGTTCCCTGGGAACGTGGTGATGGGGCTGGTCCTGAGAAAGCTGAAAGGAGGTGGCGTCAGGTGCCATTACTGGGACAATTCAGTTCAGACAATATCTATTCCAAAGAAGAAGTCCCTTCTCCTCTACTCCTGGATTCCTTCCTCTACTATCTCCTATTGGCTGAACCTAACTGGAAACAAAGGGAAAACTTACTTTGCAGAGTGTTATCCCAGTATCACAGAGCAGATTACAGAAGCTTAGGTCTGGAGCAAGAGACTATAACTTAATCACCGCACAGTGGGTAAGGAGTGAGAAGGGAGTTTACAGTCATATGTAAGGGACATGTGTTGGCCAGGCCATTCACACGGTGTCTGTATTTACACAGCTATGGCTATGAGTTAAGATAATCAATAGGTAGCAAATTTGAGCAAATAAACAAACCGATATGGCTGTACTTCCATGGCTAAAAGTCTCAGGTCTGAATGTGTAATCGGGGCTGAAATGGAACATTCTAGGTATTGTGTTATAAAAATTACTGCTTTCGGGCTTCCCTGGTGGCGCAGTGGTTGAGAGTCCGCCTGCCGATGCAGGGGACGCGTGTTTGTACTCCGGTCCGGGAAGATGCCACGTGCCGCGGAGCGGCTGGGCCCGTGAGCCATGGCCGCTGAGCCTGTGCGTCCGGAGCCTGTGCTCCGCAACGGGACAGGCCACAACAGTGAGCGGCCCGCGTACAGCAAAAAAAAAAACAAAAAATAAAAAAAAATACTGCTTTCTTCATTTTAAAACTGTTTTGGAGACGTTGTAGGGGAACAGCAACATTGGGCTTACAGCCACTGGTACCAGACCTTCCGTTATAAAATGAAATGGAGAAAATATCTGCTGCTGTGATACACTATGAATAACTAATAGGACACTGTGAGCCTAGGAGTTCTGGACCTTCACTCTGTGGCAAAGGCACATACATGTCCCCACGTGGACTGGAGCTTCCATGTTCCAATCCACTTCATCAGTATAATCCTGGATCTTAATCTACTGTGAAGTGTACTTCACTGTAGTGAAGACCTAAACGTCATCATTAAATGAAATGTTGGATAAATAAATGTATAGATAGATGAATGATTTAATAAGTAAATATGTGATTGGTGCAGATTTCAGAGGCATCCAAACTGGGGCTTGAACGACCCGGATGGGTTGCTGACATTGATTGTATAGTTTGGCTACTTATTTTTTTTCTCGAAGAGCCAGGTTGTTGCAATTTAAAGGTCTGTTGGCATTTTCACCAAATCTTCTCAACCTATTCCTTCTTCATGGGGAAGTTAAAGCAAAGCAAACACCTGCAAGTTAACCAGGCCTTATTAGGTGCAAACTGTTGTGATGAAGTGGGATGGAATGGGAGTGGAAGGTGATTTTGAACTGTCTTATGAATTTCAACAATGAGGAACAGAATGATCCCAGATAAAAAGAGCTCAATGATCTCTATAGAGAAAGACCACCCAAGGATCTGGTACAAAAAGAAAACCCACAAGGCCTTTAGCACCCTTCCAGTGAAAAATGGGCTTGTATGGTTCGTAGGGGGAAAAAAGGAAGGTCCTGGAGGTGCCGGATAAAGAAAGAAAAGAGATAATATAGCCTTTACCTGTTATACAAGTGGGCCCAAGACAAACCTTGCGTAGCAGCCCACTGTGGGGCAGGAGCTTGTCCAGGTGAAAGGAACTGGGCAGACATGCCGCTGGCACCGCTGGCATCCTGCAGGGGCTGCTGCCTCCTTCTGTGGCAGAGCTGGGCAAAGCCTTCAACACTAACGGGCCCAGGCTGAGGCTTCGGCCCTCTGTGTGAGCCTGTCACAGCCCCTGCCGGCCGTGGCCGTGGCCGCGACGACACCACATACGTCACCGGGGCCAGAGTCTGGCTCCCAAGTGCTGTGGTCAAAAGGCCCGGTGAGTGATGTGGTCTGGGGCCGTGGGTGCTCGCTTGAGTTCCGCTTTGGTCTCGACCACAGCATCAGAGATGATTTGATGCACTGGGCTTGAACATGTTTTGAGTTACACTGTATTGCATACACATGTAAAACAAATCTGGGAACCCACAAGTGTGTGACCAATTATCTTGCTCCTCTGCAAAGTGTTTATTAAATTTTGAAAAACGAGATGATACAAAGAGGCAAACAACAGAAGCAATCACAAACCCCAAACAGTTTTCAAATCTATAAACAACTTTTGAAAAACATTCAAGTAACTTTCCAACTGTGTTGCCAGTGCAGTGCAGAAAACAGATCTTTCTTAAGATTCAGGAAATTTTCAAGAATGTTCGGAATGACCCACATATGTCTGTTTGGCTGTTCTGAGTGGTAACGGATCACGGAGAACCCTTGCTCTAGATATTCAAGACATTAAACAGCAAAGGGCGAGGCTCTGCAGCTTAGTACCTTTCAGTGATTGTAAGCCTCTTGGGATTGGGAGCTCAGAGCCCTGGACTGAGGGCTCAGTTCTGCCCTTGTCATATGAGTGATATTGAACAAGTCATATTAAGCCTTATTTCATTGTCTGCAAAAAGAAGTGCTTTCTCTATATCGGTGTTTTCGAACCATTAGTAATGACTCATTAGTGGGTTTTGAAAACAATTTTTTGGATCACGACTGACGTTTAAAAAAGAAAAAAACAGAATCAAACCAAAAAGAAAGTGACTTCCCTGGTGGCACAGTGGTTAAGAATCTGCCTGCCAATGCAGGGGACACGGGTTTGAACCCTGGTCCAGGAAGATCCCACATGCTGCAGAGCAACTAAGCCCGTGCACCACAACTACTGAGCCTGCGCTCTAGAGCCCATGAGTCACAACTACTGAACCCACACGCCACAACTACTGAAGCCTGCGCGCCTAGAACCCGTGCTCCACAACAAGAGAAGCCACCGCAATGAGAAGCCCACACACCGTAACAAAGAGTAGCCCCCGCTCGCCGCAACTAGAGAAAGCCAATGTGCAGCAATGAAGACCCAACACAGCCAAAAATAAGTAAATAAAATAGATAAATTTTAAAAAAAACCGAGAAGAAAATATCAGAGTGCATGGCAAGGCAGTAACAGTATGTCTTATTTCATGCAATTTCTGTTTCAGTATGTATGCATATTGAAATTGCTTTGCTCCTCTACAATAGGCTTATTAAATTTTAAAAATGAAACAATATAAAGAGACAAACATCAGAAGCTATCACAAACAAACCCCAGTTTTTAGCAATTTTTGAAAAATGTTCAAATAATTCCATGGCAAGTAATATTCATTTTTTTGTCCTGAGTGATACAATAAAATGCATTTCTTCTTAGAGATTTTGGTCAAAATGTTTGAAAACCACTCCTTTAAGTTTCCATCCACTCTAGTGTTCTATGATTCTAGAATATGGAAAGGGGCGTGCTCATTAAGCCCATAATGAGAATATGAAATGCAGCATCCTTTAACACTCTCTAGGCTTCCAGACACCATGTTAATTGCTTTCCATGCATCATTTCCTTGAACACTCCCAACAACCCTATGTGTTAGGTAATCATGATGCCATTTTATAAGGACTTAGGAAATTAAGCAATGTTGGAGAGGTTCAGAACATATAGTTGGCAGGAAAGTCAAGATTTGAAATTCGTAGGCTGACTTGCAAGTCCTTCTTAATTTTTCTACAATTTGCTGCCAAATGTGTGAGATTCTGAGCATCAGTTAGCAGCTCAGCCCATGATACAGATAGACGCAGGTCTCTGTCTAGATTATGAAACCGACCACGCCCCTTCTTCTTGACTAGGGAAGGTGCGATGCACACCCCAATGCCTGCTTGGCCTTGGAAGACAAGGGAGTCAGTCACTTTCTTTGCATTTCATTTTACTCATCTGGAACCCCAATTCCCCTCACTGTCTTGCAGAGTCCCCATGATATCAGAGAAGGCAAAAGCCATGGATGTGATTTCGTATGAAATGAAAATATCAAGTCTTGCCTTTTCACAAGTGTCCTCACCCTGTCTACATCTAGAAAGAGGAGTGTGACTCTACATATTGCAGAGAGAAGGAAAGCTTAGCCCACCTGGAGTGTGTAAAGGGATATGTAAAGGGTGTAAAGGGACTTTTAGCAGAAGTACTTATAAATCACACAAGAAGTCTTCCTTTCCTCCTAGTCGATACTCCCACAAATGCATGGATGCTGGCCTGGCCTTACCAGGATACAGAAGAGGCCTTTGTGTGTATCCCTGACCAGAAGAATAACAACTGTTTCCCTTCTAAAGTCATTGAGCCCCCTCAACCTGCATGAAATTTTAGCATTAGATAGTCATTCCTTTTGCTTTAAGGCATTATATCTACAGAAGTTTCTGATTAAAAATGAAACCTTTCTATGGCTCACACACAAAGTAATTAAGAGCCCAAGTCACAACTAGGTCATCCTAAAACCTAACAAAATTCCAATGATACACAAACAGTAAGTTCAACTGGGGGTCAAGGAAAAGCTTGACAGTACAGGGCACAATCTGGAGGGGCAGGCTTAGGTAGGGATCTAAGTGCAGTATAAAACTCAAGAGCATAGAGGGTCATAGAAAAGCACTGAAGACAACTCTAGGCCACCTTTCATTTTGGGAGAAGTTGCAGTACTCCAGGAGAAACACAGTCTTTTCATCTGGTGCTTTCTAGTTTCACCCATGTTAGCCATTTAACACTCACAACGTCCCTTTGAGGTAGGTATTTCCAGAGGAAGAAACAAAGAGTGAGAGAAGGGAGGTGACTTGCCCAAGGTCGGCCAGCTGTGAAATGGCAGGTCTTACAACTCCTGAGTCCTTCAAACTCACCACAACTCTCCCTAGGTGCTGGGATGCATCTTCCATGCCCACATCTGTGCTTTACGCCCTCTGGGTAAAGGTGCCTCACACCCCTTTTGATATGTGTCAGGAAACATAGAGATGGATGGAAGGAAACAGGATTCTGACTTTGATCCCTATCAGTGAAATAAATGACTGGGGATGTTTCTGTGTATGGCACAGACACACACACACAGACACACACACACACACCACACATAAAGTATCACCAAGAAGAATAACTGTTCTAGGTTCACAATTCAACCAAAAGTCATCAGTGATTAAAGATTCTGGGTTTTGCTTCGATCTCTGGTTTCGCCTTGACTTTCAGTTCTCGGCTTCTTTCTCGTTTTCTCCCCGCCCACTTTTTAGTGGCCTTTGTTCTTCGCTCCTGAGCCATCTGGTTGCAAAGTATGGAAGGAGCACAGTGCAGCAGACACATGAAAAAGCAGTACCAAAAAAAAAAAAAAAAAAATAGGAGTGAAAACAAAAGACACAAAGATCCTGAATTTTTTATTTCTCTTTTCAGAGTGAAATATCACGGCTCCTGGTTCGGATGCAAAATGGGCAAGTGCACATGGGGTCTTTGGATAGGAGATTGACATATGTAGAAAGAGGAAAGGACCGCCCCAGGCCACCCTGTGCGTCAAGGCTGGGCTCTGGCACGGCTGGGCGAGTGACATGAGTCGTCTCTAAACCTGCGACATGTATCAGAGGAGGTGTTAGAGGAACCACATAGCACACCTGCTTCTAATGGCCCCCACGCTGCTATGCTCAACCCTTTGCACCATGGAATTTATTTTTTCTGGAAGCCAAGGCTTTGAGTCTCTCCTCCCCTTTAGAAAGCTTCTGTGTCTGTGTCCATCTACCATGTGAATGCATGTAGCCACTACCTCAAATATCATAAATCCTCTCTCTCTCCCCCTTTCTGTCTGCCTGTTTATCTACAATCTGTCTATTTAAATTCTTTTTAAACAAGAAGGGAATATCTTTATGCCTGTTTGTAGGAATATTCTACATCCATCTGTTATTTACATCATTCGTTTTCCTGAGGTGTCTCCAACAAATTCTGGCTGGATGCACTGTATGTGTTATTAATAAAACAGCTGTAAAAATATTAACTGTACGGCCTAATTGTCAGCCCTGATTAGGAGCCAAGTTTATCCCCGGACGGATGCGGAGACTCAGAATTTGGGCTTCAATCCAGATCTGACCCTTGCAGCTCACTTTACATTGGATTCTTTGACCATTTAAGCCGCTCTGGCTTCTTTTTTCCCCTCCAGGGATCTGTGCACATCCGGCCACTGGCCTCCTGACTCCTTCAGCTGGCGCTGCTCCAGTTTCTGGAATGTTCATGGCCAGGGCTCCTACCCCACTCGCCCTCCCCACCCCCCCCCACCCCACTTTAGTTAAACTTAACAGCCATATGCTATATAATCACCTTTCGGGGATTTAAAAGATGAGTAGAAATATTGTCAGCATTGTTTCTCCACGCACACTGATAGGAAATCGCATTTGGAAAGTCTGCGTTGGAAAACACATCTCTATTTAAAACCCCTGGGTTAGGACACCAGAAGACCCCTAAGGGTCAGCTACAGAGTGACACTCCCTCAGTATCTACAACTAAGTCAATCTTTCAGACGAACCTTCTGGACATGGAAGATACATGAAAAGGTGATAATGCATTTTATTTTTAATAAAGTGTTCAAAAGAAATCAGATGAGGGCAGAAGCTATCAAATAAGACACTTTTGTTACTGTTCCCTTCTTAGTGCAGTCGGATTAGCTCTGACTGCCTAATACCTAAGTGAGGTCAAGGTGTTTCCTGGGAGAAAACAGCTACATAGAAAAAAATGTTTTTCTGCCGGTGCCCAGAAAGCCTTGGCAACGTCTGTGTCATCTAGACCTCAGTTGATGGGAAAACAATAGAAGACACTTAGATAAGCTGATATGATGGTTTGCACCTACATATGAAATATATAAATTATCTGCCAATGTTTCATAGAGCGAAGGATTAATGACACAGTTAAAGTGTATAGCCCCAGTAACACCTAACATAGCTATGACTTATTGTCAAAAACTTGGATAAGACTTGATATTTCATGTTATCCTTCTATCAGGGATTTTCTTTCGGACTGCAATATTTCTACTTGAGTGGAGTGCTTTGGAAATTTTACAGCAATGGCCTTTGATTTTGCTTATGTTTCCAGGAAGTTTCCAAGCTGGCTTTCTTGCCATATAAGATTACTTCTTAAATTCTCTCTCACCTCGCGGGTTCCAGACCACCCTTGCAAATGTTTCCAAAAAGACAGCATGTGCTGTGTCCCCATCTTGCCTGCAATTCTCATGACCATTAGTATTGACAATCTGGTAGAATGCTCATGGCTTGCTTGAATTGTACATTTAAAAAGAATCATTTGTAAGGGGAAACTATATTTTTGTCTCTAACAGAGGTGATGAAAATTTCAGAAAAGAAACACAAAACTTCTCATTTCCATCTCTTAAAAGAATTTGTGGCGGGATAGTAATGAAATCATCACATACACTACTGGAGAGCCAACCTCCACAGAAAGTTCAACACACGACTGTCTTTGCTTTAAAAGTACGCATTTCTAAAAGGCATGGTCAATTGTCTCCCCAAAATGTCTGCACTCTAAAATGTTTTTGTCTAACAATTGGACTCGATTCAAATGACTTTGTGAAGACAAGCTGTTTTTAGCCTTGAAAGGATTAGTAATTGCTAAATGTTTTAACGGATGCTACTTCCTTTTTTTCTCCATTGTTTATCGTAATGTTACCTGAGTTTAAATGTATGGGTGTTTCATGGCTCATATCTTATAAATATCTTATAAAACAAACTGGATGTCTTTCCAATGGAGCAAGAGGAAAATAGCCATGTCAGCCTTCATGAGAACAACACCATACTTTCTCTTACATCTGTATCTTCCCCAACTCTTAACAGACAACTGTATACCAATGGGGCTCAATATTCATTCACTAATGACTAAGTTCACAAGTTCTCTGCTTGGCATAGTAGAGAGGACTACATTTCATTCTTCTTTCACGTTTCTACATTTCATTCTCAAGTGATAAAACTTCTTTCGGCAATTATTTTGCTTAGATGTTAAACAGAATTTATTGGGTACCTTCTATGTGCCTAGCACTAAGCTACGCACCAAGATGAATTTGTAATAAGCCTAAGACACGCTTCTGCCAATAAATAATCATACAGTTTTTTTGTGGAGCCAGAACAGCCCACGTGGGAGGCATTGTATAAGCTGGTGTAGGATGGCGTAACTCGACATAGGCAGATAGGATATTCAGTATTAGGGAAGAGTGTCATGGGATTAGTTACAAGACGAAACCTTACTTGAAAGACAAAGCAGGAACTGGGCCATGAAGGAAGCAGAAAATGGAAAGAAATGTGTAGTTTAAGATTGAAAACTTGGTAGGCTCAGCATATACATTATTGAGTTTCTTGCCCTAAAGCCTTCCAGCTAAATAATATATTTTTTTAACCAGATGGAGGCTGGCTGGTGAGCTCAAAGGGTGGTGATAAGACAAGCTTTTCTTATAATCAATGTTTAGGATGTGAAATTGATTTTCTTATAATCAATGTTTTAGAGTGCAGAAAAAATAATCTGCACTCCAGTGTCTGGCACGCATTTAATAACTTACTGAATATGTTTAAGACAGACCAAACCTCATGACATCACTACTGTCCATGAAGACTCAGCATGCTGAGAAGACGAGAAGTTAATTGATGGCTTCTGGAGATGGATGGAAGAAATGGTCCTCGGGATATTTGACTACCAGACAGAAGGCTACTGAGGGAATGAGTGTATCTCGCACCATTCTGGAAATCTCAAGTGAAAGATCTTTTAAAATGACAAATTCAGGGAATATTTACTATTTAAAATATAACACCGACTTTCCATTATTTTTGCCTGGCAGAGAAGTGGAATTATTCATCTCCGAGGAGACAGCCCTTTTTGGGGGAAGATAGCCTGATGGGCCCCTTTTTATATAAACGATGCTCCCACTGTCTTAAAAGATAGGATGAAAAAAAGGGAGTTAAACTGCACTACATTAAAAATTAACTGGCATTTGGGAAATGGTCACTGATGCTTCATTGTTGGTTAGAGAGGGCTGAGCAACTTGGCAAGAAGTTGGCAAGGAGCCTGAGAAGAAAAGACAGCCAGTGTGAAAGTCAAGGTGAAATGACGGCTGATGGACTTTCAAGAATAGCGGTGATTAACATTCAATTGTCAATTGTTTCCTATTCTGTGCTGACACCACCCTTTCCTACCTTGAAAGCTTCGGTAAAGCTCTGTCACTGTAAAGATCTGCCTAGAGGTGTGTTAGAGGTATTGGGACAGAATGGAAGAAGTGGTGCAGGGCTCAGCCTGGACCAAAGCAGTGAAGAAGGAGGATGTTGGCCACTGGAGCTGAGAGAGTTAGTTTGGAGGCAGGCTACACAGAGACGGACCCAGGAGAACATAAGTCTCTCCCTGGGAATCCTCAGAGGTTATCAGGGAGAGTGTGGAGGCCTTCCACTGACACTGGATGGAGGCTTGAGCCATTTGACTTGGATAGTAAAGAAAAGGGAGCTCTCAGGCACTGACATCTGGGTTTCTTCTAGTCATCCTAAATCACCTGGCTGAAAAGAGCAAAGGTGACGCATTTATCCATCGCTCTCATCATCCATCCATTCAATAAGCACCAAGCCAGAGTTTCCTTCTTCCAGATTTTAATTTTAAGAATGAACGTATGCACAAAGCACATTAAAGAAATAGCAACCAAATATTTGAGAACCAGGATGGGTAGTACGCAGCACACGTGGTTAGAATGCAGAGGACAAAGAGACAGCTGTTGGCTGGAGTGGTTGTAAAAAGCTTCAGAGAGAAGGTTGAACTTTATATGGGCCTTGGTCAGTGACTTGAATTAGGATAAGAATTAAAGGAGGGAGAATTCATAGTCATTCTTCATAGTTACATCTCACTTTATAAGTCATCATGCAATTTCACGTATAATATCCAAATTCTCATCACAACTACTCTCTGAAGTAGATATTAATCCCATCTCTCAGATGAAGATGCTGGGTCTCATAGTTTAGAAATATTTAGAGCCATAAAATTAGACCATATGGGTGATTCAATAATCAGAGTAATTGTTATTATCAAGTTCCTCTAAGATTTAGAAACATTCTTTGAATAGCCTAACATTTTAACAGTTTGTGATGAGTCCCATATTAAAAGAACAGATACATAATGAAATTTAAACTCACAGAAGATATAAATGAGGAAAGATGGCTTATGAAATTATTCATGACTCGTCTAAATATCCAGTTCTCTATTTTATGTGAAGTGATTTTCAAAATGCCATGAATGTGTCACTTTTCTGGAATGCACCATAGAAATTTACACTGGGAAGGTGCTTTGAAGACCGCCCTGTCCGACGGCTCATATCTACAATATAGAGGATTTGGGCCTTGCTAAATGCATCTATCACATATTAGCTCTGCTTATTACTATCCTAATGTTATAAATAACACCAAAGAAATACAAACTATAGTCTCTGCCCCTAATCTGCTTCTAATCTGTTCTGTAGACCTTTTCCCCTTTCACAAAAGAACTATGATAATTTGGGCTCCCATCTAAAAGTTCAAATATAGAAATACTATACTAAGTTAAAATAAGCCATTCCTAACATTACATTACTTGTAATACAATGATTTATGAAGAACAAAAAGTAATTAGTATAAGCATTTCCTTTCCCTACTCTCATTTTGAGTATAAGAAGCCAGTGTTGGTGGCACAGTGGTTAAGAATCCGCCTGCCAATGCAAGGGACACGGGTTCAAGCCCTGGTCCAGGAAGATCCCACATGCCACAGAGTAACTAAGCCCGTGCACCACAACTACTGAGCCCGCGTGCCACAACTACTGAAGCCCACGTGCGTAGAGCCTGTGCTCGATAACAAGAGAAGCCACCGCAATGAGAAGCCTGCACACTGCAATGAAGACCCAACGCAGCCAAAAATAAATAAATGTATTAAAAAAAGAAAAAAGAAGCCAGTGTTGTTTCAATAGCTCCAAATATCTGAGTTGTTCTTACTCCCATTCCTGTAGGGGAAGTGAAAACTTCCTTCTCACTACTTCATCCCCCTCATTCCACCCTCTTTAGGCCTCTGAGTAGCATAAAGTTGGTTAAAGGAAGATAGAATTTTGAGATAAGAGGTAGGAACAACTGGGTCCATAGGAAATGCAGGGGATGCCTGAGATGGAGGGACCAAGGACCACTGGATTTTCCAGCATTGGGTCCCCTGGAGGATATGCTCCAGCGAGGAATTACTGTGGGATGCTGAGAGAGACTGCACATCTGGTACCAGGCTGGCCTGGAAGGCATCAGTGACCCTCCCGGTGGGTTTATATAACCATGGTCAATTTTGTTGACTGCTGAGAAGGTGCCCTCTGCACCCTCCTGGAGTAGAGGCTTGAGTGCTGCTAGAATACCAGCACTTGGCACCAGTAACAAGTGACTAAAGGACAAAAGCAATAAGGGGACTACCAGATGCTAAGAAAGGGACTTCCCTTGATTTTTCTCACCGCACACGCACAGATCAACATGGTTTTTTTACTAAGCAAATGGAATTTCCCACTAGTCAGATATGTGGGTGCTCAGAGCACATTTAATTTTATAATGGCTGGAAACTTTATACTTGCTCTTCTTTGCTTGCCCTTAAGTGCTGTAAGGTAAAAGTCACATACATTTACATACAACCTATCCTCATTATTCATGGATTCCAAATTTGCAAATTCGCCTACTTGCTAATATTTATTTTTAACCTCAAAATCAATAGTCACGGTGCTTGCATAGTCACTCATGGACAAACACAGAGCGGTGAAAAATTTGAGTCTTCTGAGATGTACGTTTGCAGCTGAGATAGAACAAGGTGACCCTCGGCCTTCTTGTTTTAGTTCTCGTACTATAAAACGAGTGACCTTCTCACAGCCTGTTTAGTGCCACGTTTTTCATTTTTGTGCTTTTTGTTGATGATTTTGGTGTTTAAAATGGTCCCCAAGTATAGAGCTGAAGTGCTGTCTAGTGTTCCTAAGAGCAAGAAGGCTGTGATGTGCCTTATGTAGAAAGTATACATGTTAGAAAAGCTTTGTTCAGGCATGAGTTATGATGCTATTGGCCACAAGTTCAATGTCATGAATCAACAATACATATTAAATAAGGTGTTTTTAAGCAGAAACACACAGAAAACATCGTTACATATTGATCAGCTGACCAAAATGTTGTGAGCAGAGACTCACAGGAACCTAACCCTCTACCTCCTCTAGGAGCAATGGTTCGGGATTCATGAATTTGGTGTTTGTTGTGACTTTATAGAAGATAACTGCCTGAACAATAAGAATTGACTGTATTTATATGTCCTTTGACTCAACTTGTTATGTGCAAAGCATTGTACTAAGCATCAAAATAAGAACAGGCAACACGGCCTGCAATTTCTACCAGATCTGCGTACACTGCAACCACACCATGTGCTACAGCACAGACTCCAACACAGGTTCTTACTCAGGACATGTCTTGAGCCTCATCCAGAAAGGGGTTATTTCTGGAAGTAAAGAAGACAGTTATAAGGCAACCTCATTTACAAAAAGGCCCCTAACAAGGACCCAGAGGGCAGCTCTGAGGACGTTTATAGTGCGGCTCTGTAGACTTGGGGTCACCGTTTCCTGTTATAAACACCACTCTGAGTTTCCAGGAGGCTTTGTGGGCATCTGAACTTGAGTGAGACTTGGCGTGCTACATCCCAGTATGGGAGTTCATGTAAACAGGCTGTAAAATAATCAGCTTGACCCTTTTCAAACGCAGGCAATGTTTAAAAAAAACCCACAAAAAACAAGCAAACAAAAAAAAAATGCACACAACCTCATGCCTATGAGAATGTTATTTTTTGCACCTGTATAAATGAAAACAGACAAGTTTACAAAATGAATGTGGCAAACGATTAGTGATGATTGACTTACAAGGGAGGAATCAAACAGTCAGCCATTTGCTACTGGGCCATCTTTAAGTCCTGGAGCATTTTAACTCAAATATGGTATTTTGTCACAGTTACGAAATCATGTTGTCAGAGAGGTGACTGCAATTCTCCAGTAAGCATTGTGGGTGATTAGGGTTGAGTTCTAGCATGTATCCAAGCCTCGGTTGCAAAATGATGACTAAAAAGTGGTAGAGAAGACTAGAAGGTAAGCATCTGAAGGATGAGGAGTTTTGACTGTTTTGTTCACTGATGAATCCCTGGTGTCTAGAACAGTGCTTGGCCCAGAAAAGGCACTCCATCAGTACTTGTTGAATTAGGTCTATTTTCATATGTTATTTTAATATAAGCACAGCCAGTGTTTATATTTCTAACTACAGGGCATCGTGTATCTGTGCCCTGTTTCCTATACCTGTGCTTTCACTCCCCAGCCCAGTCTGCCCCCAGTCTTCACCCTGAACAGCCGGTGACTTCACCCCAGAAGAAACCAGAGGAAGAAGCAGCCTCAGCAGCAGGAGCCCCATTACTGTCCAGAAGGACCCCAAGTGCCCCAGCCAGACCCATCCTCTGGGCCTCTATTCCCAGTGGTCTTGGTCCTAACCACTTCTGGAGGAGTGTGTGCAACGTTTGGATTGCTGCCCACCTGATATGTGAGAAACGGTATCTCAGGATATTATAACTTGAATTTCTCTTATTAGGAGCAAGGCCGCACTCTATTTTCATATGGTTAAGAGTCATTTGCCTTTCTTTTTATAGGGAACAGTCTGTTCATTTCCCTAGTCCATTTACCTACCAAGTTACAGGCTTTTTCTTCTCTATTTTTAGACGCTCTTTATATATTTGACATGTTAACCCTTTGTGATAAAAGGTACAAATTTTTTCCCATTTGTCATTATTTTTACATTGCTTAGAGGATGTTTTTAACTTGAAAAAGTTTTTTCTTAATACCATAAAATTTAGCTAGATTTTTACTTGATGTTTCTGGACTTGGTTAAATAGTTGAGACACTTTTCTTCATCCTAGTTATTGGAGGAAAATACCCTTCTCTTCGAATATGTATAGCTTCATTCATTTCACATTTAGATCTCTGAGCCTTTGGAATTTATCCTGGTGTACAATGTGAGAAATGGATCCAATTTTATCTTTTTCCATATGGCTATCCACTTATCCCAACACCACTTATTTATAAGTCCATCTTTTGCCACCAATTTGAAATGCCATCTTTATTGTATATTAAATTTCCATATGCAATTAGGTCTATTTCTGGATTTTTCTAGTCATTGATCTATCTACTCATGTGCCTATAGAGTTCTTTAATTATAGAGGCGTTAGAATGTATTTTAGTATATGGTCACGCCAGTCCTTATTTTCATTGCTCTTCTTTTACAAGGATTTCCTGACTACTCCAGCTTATCTTTCCTCCCAAATGGTATTTTAAAAATTATATTAATTGTTTAAGTTAAATTAATTTTCAATAAAATTTATAAATTAACTAAGAGAGAACTGACTTCTGTCTATCCAAGAAACTGATATGTCTTTCCACTTCTTCAAATCTCCTTTTGCATCCTTGAGGGGTGTTTTTAGTTTTCTTTGTACAGTTTTTGCACAACTTTTGGTTTTTTAATGTACCTAAGTTTATCATTATTACTATCTTAAACATATCTATCACATATCTTCTAACTACTTTTAGTTTGTATGTATGAAGGCTGTTTACACTGATTTCTTCCCTATCGGCTACTTTACTGAATTCTCTTATTACTTGTGGTGCTTTTCCATTGAGTGTCTTGGACTTTTCAGTTATATACTCATGTCTTCTGCCAGTAGAGATATTTTTGCTCTTCCCTCCTATGTCTTATGTAATGGCAGATGTTGTGCTATTTGTTTTCTACTAAACTTTATATTATGAGGTCTGTGCAGTATCACTAAATGGTCCTAAAGGCACAATTTTAATGGTTGCAGGTATTTTATTTTATGGATATGCCAACATTTAGTTAGCCATTTTCAACTTGAAATTCAAGTTTTCTCCTTTTTATTTTTGTAAATAATGTCACAATAAACATTTTTTTGTTTGTATTTATTTGTGCACATTTCTGATTATGTCTTTAGTGTAAACTCCTAGGAGTAGCATCAGTAGGTCAAATAGCCTGCCTGGTTTTAAGGCTTTTTAAATGCATAATTGACAAAATGCCCTTCAGAAAAGATAAACCAATGTACACTCACATCAGCAAATTTGTCTTCCTTCACTGTGCCCTCAGCAACCTAGGTATTTTAAAGTTATGGTAGCTCACCAGACAAACAATATCACATCGTTATGTGACTGGTTTGTTGGGCAATCTCAATTCAGCATAGGTTCATCTCTGAAGCCATTTTTTTAGAGGAGAGGCGTGTGAGGAAAAAGGACCGGCATCTTCTTATTCATAGGGATGCAATGGCAATATTCTTTCTTGGGCACATGACTATTTTTCTGACTTAGACTAACTACACATCGATATCTCTATGTGGTAGACATCCAGGGGTGGCTGGCTCTTCCAAGAAGTGGATGCAAAGTCTCTCTGAATTTGTTAGATTCTCTGGAAGACCTTGTAGGATCCCCTCTGCACACTTCTTTCCATGGGAGATCCGGCTGTATCTCTCTCTGTCTCTTCTCAGTTCCCACCACTGGATGGCCTCACGCATTAGGCAAGCTTCTTGAGCAAATCAATACTAGCTAGAGTCTCTGGTGCCCATGTCACCCACTAGAAACTTGTGCATCCTTGGGGATACCAGCTGGCGGGGGGGCGGGTACAGGCTGCTTCTCTCACCTCATTGTGACTGTCTGGTAGGCACGGGAGCAGATCAGAAAGCCTGTCTGCTCCCCAAGCAGAGTTCCAGGCAGGGAAGTAAATCCAAGTCTGCCTATCTGTTAGCACCTACAGTCTCAACGGGTGAGTCTCTATCCAGGTTGAGTAGAATCATGGGAGGCAGGCCAACCCCCTCCCTTGCCCATGGGAGAGAAGAAGTAACCTCTGATGAGTAACACTGCCCCTGACCACTTCCAACTTTGCTTCCTGTTCCCTCCTGCCCCCTTCCTGTCCTCTGCTTATATAAGTGTGACGTGAGGCTGGGGTCTGATTGCTCTTTCACTTGTTAACACCTGTGGTTTTTTGCTGGGGGCCTGGTGCTGGCTGATTCCAGGGCAAAAGTCGAAGCCCAGCTCCACATCCTGGTATGCTAATTTTTATTTGTACTTCTTTGCTTAGCAGGGAGATTGGACATTGTTCATGTGTTTCTTAATAATCTTATTTCTCTTTTTATGAATTGACTGTTTGTGGCTTGCTTTTTATTCTCCTGCTTCTTGTGTTTATCTGTCAAAGTAGTTTGACCTGACTTCTCTAAGCTGCATCACATTACAGCCCCACTGGTTCTGAATTTAACACAACTGCTTTCCAGTTGTAGTTTCTGCCTTTAGGGTGTCACTATTAATATTCAAGATACAACGAGCTAAGAAACAGGATACACAGATCCACTATTTGATATTCATCAACTGGTTTATAAATGTATGCTAAATATGAACAAACTGCGACATACATATTTACATATATGCATGAATACCTATTATATAAAGTTATGACATGATGTTCAAAATCCATTTCTGTCTCCCATTTAATTTTCCTATAACCTCTCAGTCATTCATTCAACCTAATAACAGCAACCTTAACCAGAGAATCAATTTATAACCCTACCAGGTGGCAAAAGGCTTCTCCAAGTGACCTCTTGGGGATCACTTCTGGCTATCTTCTGGAAAATAGGAGATTAAAAACATGTGTGTTCCCACAATGCTGCATTCTGAAGATGTTTCATCTCCTAGTCCTGCCCCCCGTGTAAGTTATGTAAGACTATTGAAATCAACAAAGAACAATTCATGCCTTGACTGGGATTATTGTTGTTGTTTTTAAGGACAGACCTAAAATTGGAAAAGCAACTGAAATGCAAGCAGTCCCTACATACTGTCAAGCTCAGAGAAAATTCACTTCTGACTTTTCTGCAGGGGCTATAAGTGGATAAGAATTCTTGGCATTTTGTGAGTCTATTCACTCTTTAGGATGGAAATAAAATGCACTTAATTGAATATCCTAAAATCTCAAGCCGTCAGAGCTGAAGCCTGGGAAGCTATACCTGAAACGTGGGTCGAGCTAGGAGAATGCCTCCAGAGGGCTGGAAGGATGAGTGTGCCTGGCATCTTGACGTTACTATGGGGATTGCTATAGTAACAATTCTGCTCGCCCTTCATTTATTAAGTTATTTTGTTGTGGAACCAAAAGGTAAACCAAACATTCAAAGAAACAACGCTTTTAAAGAGATTTTTGCTGTTCCTGCAGCCCAGGCCAAATGCTTCAATGAAAGGAAAGGACAACACTGGCAGATAATTTAATACAATTGAAGGAATGAGATTCCTCCAGGTTTCCTCTGAGACTGGAAAAATAACAGCTGATCTGTGTCATAACGCAGAGTTGAATTTGTGAATTTACCGGTCCTGATACGAAACCCTCTGAGGAAACAATGGCGTTGCCCCTCACAACCCCACACCTAGCCTCTCTCTCTTTTGCTTTCACTCCACCAGAATATGGCTTGCCTTTTTTTTTTTTTTTTTCCATAAAGAGAATGGGGAAAATGAAGCTGACCAGAAAAAGAGCCTTCATCTTGAAGGGCTTAAAGGTTTTAAACGCAGCATCCCACCCGCGGGGGTCTTAGCAGGTCCACAGTCCTCACTGGAAACAATAAAACAGAACTGGGGGTGGGGGAGGGGGAGGAGGAACGCTGGGGAGGGATCTGGAAGCAGAATTTTCTGTCCTCTCTCCTCTCCTCGGATCCTTTCTTCTTGGTCCCATAGGGGTCTCTGCCGGGGTGGGAGAATGATCCTGGAAAATGTGCAGAGACCCTCTTGAAAGCCAAAATGGGGGGTGAGAGAAAGCCTGTGTTCTGGGGTCTGTCCTACTCTAATGGGAGATTGTAGTAAAACTCCTCATGGGGTGAGACTGTATGAAAGAGAGAAAATGAAAACAGAGGAGTGAGGAAAGGCAACTTAGAAAAACCAACCCGCATTCATATGAGAGAATGAATCATGAGAAAAAATTCGAGCAAGTAACTGCTTAGCTTGACTCCACTTCCCCTCATCCTAAGGGGAAGGTTCCACTGCGTTTATGCTTGTCATCACTATGATTCAATCAACCAGTTGACTGTTCTGGTGTAATGAAGTCAAGGCTTGGGAATAGAGGCAGAGTCACCAAAATACAATAACAATGGAGCCCAAGTTGGTCTAAAAAAGGATTTCAGGAAACAGTAGGAGCAAGTGCTGCCCTGAGTCTTTCACCCGTGTTAATTCAGCGAATTCACACACCAGCCCTCAGAGGTAGCTCCTATCAGCATGCTCAATTTTCACGTGGGAAAACTAAGAGAAGATAAGTGATTTGCCGGCAGTAAAACACTGTAAAGAGAAGAACCCGGTTTCAAACCTAAGCAGCTGATTCCAGGGTCTGTGTTCTGATCCATGACCCTGTATTCTTCCTCCAAGCCAGCTCGTGAAAAACAGAGGAGACAAATCCCAAGGCTGCTTTCTAATAACTTGGAGGGAGAGCAGCAAGAAAGAGAACAGAGACTTGGATAGTGACTGTGTGGACGGGCAGAAGCAGACAGTCTCCGAGGGGATGGAAAGCGAGAACACACTGCACCTCGGATAAGGAAAAGCAGGCACAAGACAGCACCCTTAGGAAGCTCTAAAAGGCGATGGGGTCCAAGCCCTTCTCCTGTCACCAAACTAAATCCTCTGGGGTCCTCTTGTAAACCTTGTCTATAGGAACAGAACAAGAAATTATTCTCTTTCTTTCCTCCTTCACAGACTGGAAAAGTCAAGTTCTATAGAAGGAAAGAATCAAGCATTTGGATTTTAAGTTGCCACCATCGGAACGAGCAGGAGCAGTCTAGAAATCTCCTCCTGCGAGTCAGTAATAGAAGCACATTTAAAATCTCGTGTGCAAATTCCTGGCACCTTCAAAGAGAAACAGAAAAACATTTAAGACTCTCAGCCTCTCTTATACTTCAGTAGAAGACTGAAACAGTTCCTGGCCTCATGTTTAGCAAGCTCCCCGTTATTTTATTAGGATCATTTGGTTGTATTTGGTCTTTAAAAGTTTCAGGGCTTTCTCCACCAATGACTTAAAAAGTGGAAGCGAGGCCGAAATAGGCTTGTTTGGGAGCTGGAGATGGAAAGGCTAGGCTTCACAGTTACCATGGTTAGGGGTCCTCTAGGCGGCAGGGGTGGGAGGAACTTCCAGAAAGAATTCAAGTAAAGGCGGTGTGTGTGTGTGCTTGCGTGTGTGCACGTGGGTGTACAAGCGTGTGTACGCACGTGGGCAGTGGCAGCTGCTACCGAGGAAGGAATAGCCTCCCTTGACTATAATTAAGCATCCTCCAGGCTGGGGTGTTTGCTCACAAGGCACGTCTCCCGGGCTCTCGGAGCTCTAGTAATCATGCAAAGTCCTGTGTGCCTCAGAGACCCCCAGCTCTCCTTCGCACATGGCCGAAGCCTGGGAAGCCCCACGTCATACTAAGTGACTGATCTCCAAGGATGCGTTCACATGGAAAAAAAAAAATGACAGCACTTGGGAAGTCTCTAGAAGCCACATATCCAAATACCAGGGGGTGCAGCATCATCAGGAAAAGGGAAAGGCCAGGAGGAGGAGGAAGACAACAGAGAATTAAACTTGCTCCATAGCCTTACGTTTTATAAGGTGCAAACATGACGCTAGCTATACCTTGCCACCTCATAGTAAATACAGGATTACTAGGCAATTATATTTAAACATTACAGAGTCTCCGAAAAGAATGGCCGTGTTCAGGGCAGTTGTTCAATCCCTTGATAACAGTATAGTTTAATGGATAGAAACAACTATATCATTTGTTCCTCTTACATAAAATGCTCCCAACCACGTAAGTACGTGATCAATAGCAGGGGTTTCCAGTGGGCAGGCGTGCAGTTGTCCCCAGAACAGCAGCTTCATGAGAAGTAATAAGAGGTAAAATGAGAATCAAAAAAAAAAAAAATAATACGGAAACGAAGTTCTTCAACAGAGCGAAGACCTCAAAGGCTTCTCAGTGCATTTATTTTTATGGTGTACAAGGAACAATGGCAGAGCTAAATCTGGCACTTTTAAGGGATTTGTAAACCAGCTGTAAAATGTTATCCTGGATTGGATTTTTCCATTCGGATCTGTTGGTAACGGGGATTGGAGCTGTAGGAGGGGTTTGGGTGCGGATGGAGAGAGCGAGCACGCTGCAGGTGAGAACATTTGACTTCTCATTTTTCATGTATCTGAATATTATTGCAGGCAGGTCTGGACCCTTTGCAAATACTAATTTTACTGAAAAAGATATTCCCAGGGCAGCCACTGTGTACCTTGAGCAACGTATCTCAAATTGATTCAATCATTGATTGCTCTTCTGAAAAAAAAAAGACTACAAAGCTACTAATAGGTGGTATGAAGGTGGGGGGCTTTGGAACTGGCTAAGAAAGCAGAGGGGAGAAAGGTGACCTGCTCTCTGATGTGCATCATTTCTTCCTAGAGAGGCACGCAACCCCTTGGGGACCATCAGACTGCACTGGTGCCCTATTTCATGAGCAGATAGCTTTTCCCTCCTCAATAATTGCTAACCGTCATTGAGGGCTTCCTATGTTCCAGGCACGGTGCTAGCCATTGTATTTGTCAAATCTTCCCAATCGTCCCATGAAGTATGTAATATCATTATTCCAGGTTATGACACAGAGGGATTTGATGTTTTGTGAAGTTCCGTTACGTGGTCAAGGTGACACAATGTTTTAGTGGTAGGGCTGGGATCCACCCTGTCAATTCACAGCTTTCACTCTTAACCACTACTGCTTCCCTTCCTATCCAATCCAATGATCGATTCCATTTAGGTCACAGGAGGGCAAGAGGGACATAACATACACGCATCCACCTGGGACTATCCTAGTGCAGTGTTTGCTATCTTACATTTGTGAGATTATTTAATCGTTTGAAACAGCCTAGGTAAAATGCATTTTCTCTACTGTGTAGAAAAGGAAACTAAAGCTCAGAGAGGTTAAGTCTCACATCTAGGAGATGGTTCTAAGCCAGCTCAGCTTGATTTCCAACCTCTCCTATTTCTGCTGTAACAGGCTTCCTCTTACAAGCTAAAGAAGCCAGCTCAGCTAACCATCCAGGACCAATTTGCCTGAGTTTAGATTTGCAATAAGGAAAATGAAAACCTGCCTTTTTGACTTGTATTTTGGGATGTCAGTGAGATACCAGACATTGCGGAATGCTTAATGGAGAAGGTTGATGTGCCCCTCAGCTCTGCGTCTGCCTCTCTGGTTAGGATCATGTCCTCATTGGTACTCATAAAGAGCTTCTTTGCTCGTAATATCCATTCTGTCTTCCCAATGGTCCAAACTCTATTCATATGTCAAGGCTCAGATCAAGTTTGCCTTGTTCCATGAAGCCTTCCAAGATTGCTCTTCCCATATAAATCCCAATACTCCCTTGATCTCCTGAGGCACCCAGTACCTATACGAGCAGCATCTTGTCTGTTATAATGACTCCTGACTCCTCAAAGGCTCCAGGAACTATTCCATATACTTTAAAAAAATATCCTGTATAATTCCTATGATGAAATTGAGTTCACACATGAATACTTGTTGAACTGGAATTGAATTAAGTTGGCCTCGTCAGTGCCCTGAACATAGAGGGTATGGAAAAAAATAAGAAGAAGAAAAACATGAAATAGAGTAAGTTGAGAAGAGACTAATGGAGTTGCAAAGAATAAGATAGAGGTTTGGTGGAGGAAAGTAAGTCAGAGAGGGGGCCTGGGAGACCTCCTCAACATCTGGACACAGAACCAATCTGTATTTCCCTAGCTCACTAGTTCTCAATCTGAGTGTACATCAGAGTCACCTGTAAGGCTTCTTGAAACATACCGCTGCCCTTTCCCCCACTCCACCAGCGATTCTGATTCAGGAGGTCTGAGAAAGTGCATTTCTGAGTTACCAGGATACACTGATGCCGCTGACCCAAAGACCACTATTTGAGAACCGCAGTGATTCTCCGCCCGGACTGCACATTAGCAACGCCTGGGGCGGGGCTTCCATATCAGTGGCCTTCCCCTCACCAGACCTGTGAAATCAGAACCTCTGGGGAGCGGGCTGCTCTAGCCAGCCTTTCACAGAAAAAAATCCCACTGTTCTGGAACTATCTCTTTGCTTCACTGCCTCATCTCTTACAACTGAGATCCTTGAGATGTCCATGGTCTTGTTCTTTTTCTAGGAATGCATTTGGCAAATAGAAGGAGTTCAATAACTCTTTACTGAAAAAAAAATATTGTGGGTTGGGGTGAGGGGCAGGAAAACTCTGCAGAAATATGGCAACCAGGGGCCCATCCCTGCCTGAGATTGAGGCAAGAGATTACCTGAAAGGCAAGGCAGACTTCATAGGTGTTTATTTTGTTTTCTTTGAAAATATCATTGTGGTCTCAACATCTAGGACTGTGATCATACAGGTAAACCTAATACACATTCTGTCCATGCTTCCCAAACCAAGGATCATACAATCAAATCAAATGTATACAGAGGTGTGCAGGTAATACAAATGAGCAGAGTTGGACTGACACAAGATTCATGGAAGACTGCAACCAAACGGTCATGTCCTGTCTAGAGTTGGACTAAATCATTGTTAAGTGTTGAGTCAGAGTCCCCTAGTGTGTTATTTATATACCTTCCAGGGAAAACAAGAAAGTCAAAGTCATTGATTTCTCAAATATTTATTGAGCACCTTTAAATGCTTTTTTGAGTATTTATTCTTATTGAGCACCTATAAACACATGCACCAAGCATAGCACCAGGCTATGTACCAGGCTAAGTTCTATCATTCTTTGCAAATCAATATGGTGGCCATCCCTCCACAGTGCTCACATGACACTAAGTCCACACCTTAACGCATGTCAGTTCTCTTATTGAAAGGGCATCTCCTAACCTTCCCACCAATCAGGCCGAGGCATCATTTAGAATCTGAACCAAAATGAATCTCTTAGCCTGGTCCTTATCTGATTGCGTTTTTTCAGCATCTCCCTCAGTGATTAGTACTGGGCCCATGATTACTGCTTTGACTTATTGATGATTGGCCCCAAGATCCCCTCCTATTTATATGTATCCAATTTACCAGACCTTCCACATCTCTCCAATAGTACCTGGTACAGTACATTATTGTTGCTCAATAAATGTTTGTTAATGGAGTGAACTGCAAGCTTGTTAGGTGTCCAGTCACTTTTCTTACTTGAATCATCAGGAATGAGTCAGTCAGAGAATACTTTTTTGCTCTAGAAAGTGTTTGGAGTAGCTTTCTCTGGAAGCTCAAGGAAGACAGGTCTTTGAATTCTGGAAATCTTTCTGCTCCATTGGGAAATGGTCTCTTCAACCATGACTATTCCTTTTTTCGGGATTACTTCCCAAATGCATTCCATTTATGAATGTGTTCATTTTTCTGTTTATTTATTTATTCACTTTTAATAAGTGCATTCATTTTTCTCACATCCTTAGGATATTTTTCATAACGATCTACATCTTCAAAAGTGAACATTGTCTTTGACACAGACAGTGAATAATTTCTACGTAATTGATATTCCTGGTTGGATATTTAACTTAAAATTACTTCCATAAAATCTGCAACATATTTCTTTTATTGGGTTCTGTCTATACTGACTGCTTTGGGCTAGGTCCACACCCTAAAATTCCAATGGGTGTGAGCCAAAGTTGCAGAGTTCTGTGGCTAATAATAACAATAATAATGAGCACATTTCAAAAGTGCTAATTACAAATGCAACTGAATTGTGTTCTCATTATAAACGCTACAGGTTTTCTGCCAGGTTGGTACTTCATGACAGTATGTTTTCAAACACCTGTTTACCTTTACTATCACTAGATATATTCAAAAAGAGAAACTTTTCAAAGTTGAGATGCATATTAAGTTTCATGTGTCTTTGTAAAATTTGGAATCTTTTACCCAGAGTCCTTTACTGCACAAATGGAAGCACAATGAGTAATTATCTATACCTTATGTAGACAAAGAGCACAGAAATTTCAAGAATCCTTTGTTTATCCAATAGAATCCAACAAGAGTTTTCTTTTTCAGGAGGTGGGGGGATGTGCAGAAGAAAAAATAGAATTATCCTGGTAATTGTCTTGCATCAAATCAAACTTTACTAAACGTAAATCTCTGCTCCGTGGGTGGGAAAGTAAGACTACAAAGGTGAATAAGACACAACCCCTGCATACAATGTACTGAAGGAGATTTCACTGGACACAAATATCATAAGGTGGTAAAGTCCTTGGAGAAGGAAGGTGAAACCAAGAAGGAAAGACTGAGTGTGGACTTGAAAATACCAAACAGAGGCCTTAGGGCTAGGATAGGATGGGATTTTGCTTCTTAATTCAGGTCTAGTAATGTGGTGACAGAATCTTCCTTGGATTAGGAGGCATGAAAACATATTGTTGATGGGCAGCCTTTCAACCTAGCTCCACATGTAGTCAATGCCAGAGATGCTTGCAGAAGGCAGAAGACCAGGGCTTGTTTTTTAAAAACCCCATCTCAGAAGTATGGGGGATCCATTAGACAGTGGTTCTAATTCCTGATTATACATTAGAATCACCTGGGGAGTTTTTAAGGCATACCAATGCCCCACCCCAGGGAAGGGAATCCTCACGGCGGGGGCGTGGGGGGGTGTGTGTGAAGACCAGGCGGAGTGTTTTTTAAAAGCTGCCCAGGTGATTCTGCTGTGAGTAAATGTTGAGAGTTACTGTGTCAAGGAATGGGAAGATGTTATTAGATTTAGTCAGCATCTTCATAGTTCTTTATTTTTGCCAGTGCTTTGACAACAATTTTTTTGAGTGTCTGTGTGACTCATACAAAGGAGACCAGGATGGAAGTCAGTGTTTCACTACCGGAGTACCCTATCTTTACTCAGTTTCTGGTTATTTGGCTTTTAAAAAGCAGATCAAGCTTGCAGGAGCTCCAAGGATTTAAAGATGGGACAATTTGAGGATCATAAATCATAATGACTACAATGAGTTGAAACTTATCAGATATATGAAAACTTATGAGTTCATAATGATACTTCAAAAATAAACAACAGGGCTTCCCTGGTGGCGCAGTGGTTGAGAGTCCGCCTGCCGATGCAGGGGACACGGGTTCGTGCCCTGGTCCGGGAAGATCCCACATGCCGCAGAGCGGCTGGGCCCGTGAGCCATGGCTGCTGAGCCTGCATGTCTGGAGCCTGTGCTCCGCAACGGGAGAGGCCACAACAGTGAGAGGCCCACATACCGCAAAAATAAATAAATGAACAACAAAAAAATCGTTGATGACCATGGAGGTTGCTAGGGTACCAACTCATTTTTCTGAAAATGTATAAATTAAGCAAAAATCTCGAGCATCTCTTCTGTCTTTCCCTACTTGAAAGAGAACTTGGGCTAGACAAATAGATGAGGAAAACAGTTCTTCTCTGTATAAAAAAATCATGTGGACTAAATGGAGAAAACAATGACAGAATTAGAAAATCACCATTTTCCACTCCATAATGAAATAGGGATCTAGCAACAGTAATCAATGGCCGCTAAAATTATTATTGGAAAGTTGAGGGGGAGCTTTACAATGGATGGATTAGGCAAATGACATGTGTATTACTTTCCTGTGGCTGCTGTGATAAATTATCACAGACTCAGGGCCTCATCGTTATGGAGGCCAGAAGACCAAAGTCAGTTTCGTTGGCTGGAAACAAGGTGTGAAAGGGCTGCACTCCCTCTGGAGGCTTTAGAGGGAGAATCTGTTCCTTGCCTTTTCTGTTTTCTGGTGGTTCCCAGTATCCCTTGGTTTGTGGCCGCATCACTCTAACCTCTGCCTCCTTAGTCACACTGCTTCCTCCTCTTCTGTGTATGAAAGCTCATCTCTGCTTCCCTCTTACAAAGGCACATGTGACTGCATTTGTATCTCAGCAAGAAAATCCAGGATCCTTATCTAAAGTTCCTTAACTGAGTCACATCTACAGAGAACTGCCCCCCCTCTTTTTGGTGCCACATACGATAACATTCATAGGTTCCAGGGATTGAGACAGAGATATCTTTTAGGGGACTCTTTTTCAGCCTATCACAAAACTGAACCATCAATCAATCTTAATATTAAGCAAAATGGGATAAATACATTATTCTTACCCTACTCCTCCCCCACCTCCAAATGACTCAATTTAATCAAGAATCTATCTCTAACTATTGATTTATAGGGGATGGGGGAACATATTATATGACACCAAAAGGATATAATCAGTCAAATCCAGCAATTCTTCAAGACAAAAGACTCAATTCTCAATTTCTATAATAAGCACGCCAAACAAAGGAGGGAAATAATTACACATCAAAAGAGATGTAAGAGCATATTAACCATATGTAATCTCCACCGAATCTTGTTTGAATTCTGAATTGAGCAAAACAACTATAAAAAAAAGGCATATTTGAGACAATCAGGAAAAACTGAACACAAATTGATGATATGGAGGAATTGTGGGGTTTTTTTTGGGGGAATCTGATAATATTGTGGTTGTGTTAAAAGAGAAAAGTTAGATACGCCTACTGAAATAAGTGAAGTGATATGTCTAGAATTAGCTTTAAAATACTGCAGCAACAAATAAATAAACAACAAATTAAAAACAAATAAACAATTTAAAAAAGGAATGGGATACAGAGTGAAGTAAGTCAGAAAGAGAAAAACAAATACCATATGCTAGTACATATATATGGAATCTAAAAAAAAAAAATGGTCATGAAGAACCTAGGGGCAAGACGGGAATAAAGACGCAGACCTACTAGAGAATGGATTTGAGGATACAGGAGGGGAAGTGTAAGCTGGAACGAAGAGAGAGA
Source organism: Orcinus orca (assembly GCF_937001465.1). Taxonomy (NCBI): domain Eukaryota; kingdom Metazoa; phylum Chordata; class Mammalia; order Artiodactyla; family Delphinidae; genus Orcinus; species Orcinus orca. The sequence goes on from NC_064573.1 coordinate 18,172,537, forward strand.
GTGGCATGGACATATATACACTACCAAATGTAAAACAGATAGCTAGTGGGAAGCAGCCACATAGCACGGGGAGATCAGCTCGGTGCTTTGTGACCACCTAGAGGGGTGGGATAGGGAGGCTGGGAGGGAGACGCAAGAGGGAAGAGCTATGGGGATATATGTATATGTATAGCTGATTCACTTTGTTATAAAGCAGAAACTAACACACCATTGTAAAGCAATTATACTCCAATAAAAATGTTTAAAAAAAAAAGGAATGGGAAGGGAAAAGATAAAATAAGAACAGCAGATGTTAATTGTTGAACGATTAAAGCAGCCTTTCTATTTTTATGCATATTTGAAAATTTCCAGAATAATAAGTTTACATTATATATATGTGTGTGTGTGTGTGTGTGTGTGTGTGTGTGTCATACATATGAGAGTGCAGCACGTCCCCAGTAAGACCGGGTTTAACTGACCATCCTCATGTCTGGCCTCACTGCCTGGAGGAAAGTTCTATGGAGTGGTAACATCCACTTCACCTCTTAGGGCTGTTGTGAGGTAGCAGAGAACTAGATAAGAACAAAGGGCACACAGAAGCTATTCCCGAACCTTCAGTCTGTAGCTTGGCTTTTATAGAAAGATATCCGCCTGGGAGCTCATTGATAAGCACTAAAATTTCTGTAAGAGCTTGCGGTCTGTTCACAGATAGCGTTCATCACCTCCCCGAATCCTCCAGGATTTGTGTCATTGAGGTAACTCCAAATTAGAATGGGAAAGAGTAGAGTGTGTAAACACAGAAGGCACAAAACAGCCGAAAGGAAGAAGCAACCCAGATGTCCATCAAGAAATGAATGGCTAAGACCAAACAACCAGGAACTATCACCACCAGCATCACAACAATAAAAGTTAAGGCCAAATATTTAGAAAATATAAAGAGGTTTAGTTATAGAAAAGAGATGAATGGCTAAACAAATTGTGATATATTCACACAATGGAGTAGTATTCAGTCATATAAGGAATGGAGTGCTGATATATACTATGATATGGACAAACCGTGGAAACATGACGCTAAGTGAGAGAAGCCAGACACAAAGAGTCCCACATCGCATGACTCCACGTGTATAAAATATCCAGAATAGGCAAATCTACAGTGAGAGAGAGCAGATTAGTGATCTTTAGCGGAGTGGCTGTTTAATGTGTGAGGGGTTTCCTTTCAGGATAATGAAAATGCTTTGCAGCTGGAAGGAGGTGATGGTCACACAACAATGGGAGTGTGCTGAATGTCACTGAACTGTTCACTTTGAAATGGTTTGTTTTATTTAAAAAAAAATTAAGCAGAAAAATAACGCAATTAGGTTTGTTCTTAAAAAGAGTAACCCTAGGCGCTATGTAAGAACAGATTAAAGATGGACAAGATTAAAGCAGAAGGAATACAGAAAAACATGAGTGTTGGGCAAGATGGATTCAACTGCTTCTCTCCCTTAAAACTGACATCCTGAAGCAAGCCCAAAGAAGCCACCCTTAGTGTCTCAACTCTGAAACCCATCTCGTCCCTTTTTGGTATTCCAATGCTTCCGAGCATCACATAGGCTCCCAAGCTTCTAGAAGAGTTCCAGGAGTTGAAGTGTTAATATCCAACATACAGCATATTTTCAGCAAGCATGAAAGATATGATCTTAATATCCTCCTGTTTCCCGATCCTTTGAGAGCCTTATCCAGGAAGAAGGAGAGAGTGTCTACAAAGTAGACAGCGTTTGGGCTTCTGGGTCCCTTGGACCTGAATTTGAATCTGAGCATTGTGTGATGTTCTCCTATAAAACAGGTTGTGTGAGGATTACATGAAAGGACAAGTGCCCGGAATACAGTGGGCACACATAAATATTTTTCATTAGTGTATTGAAGTATTCACTTGAAGCTAAACTGGGATTCAGACATGATTGTACATATAGAGTGAAATGTTGAGTAAGATTATCCTCAGGGGAGACTGAAGGTCTCTAGGAAAATCATGTATTCTAAGGTAAGAATGAGGTCAGAACAATGCATTAGATTCCAGTAAAAAAAAAATAATAATAATAAAGTAAAGAGTTTCATATTGCAGGAAGAAATGATTTTAAGTCACTCAAATCTATTTTAAAATCAATCTCATGAACTCACTCCTTGGTCATGGGTGAGGGGAGGCCATAAATAAAACTGAAATAGCTGCTTTGCTAAAAATCAAAAACAAGCAAACGATAGTACTGTGTTGATACCCTGAAAACCAGGGGATGACTTTCAAAGCATTTATAATATCAAGCAAGGGTATCACCCAGTCAGAACAGATGCCAGCCATGAACAGCCATGAATTGTGAGGAGCTCAAGGTCATTACCACCAAAAGATACCGTAAAAGGTGAAGAAAAGGCATCGCCTCCATTTGCTGACAATCACAGGGACCCAGAGCACAGCAGATGCTCACTTCCGTGTGGTTCCCTCTGCAGCCCCGGTGAGAGGCAGCGTCGAGGTTGTGTTGGTTGACGCCATGGCGTGCCTCCATCGCTGGCTGCCACTCCTCTTTGAGCAACTTGGGAGACACGCCTTACAAACTAATTCATACCATTTGCTCCAAATGAAGACCAAGATTTGGGGTTTAGGATGAAGGATTTTTAAATTGTTAAATTGCAAGGAAGGGTTTTTTCTTCCCTTAAAACTAAATGATTTAAATTGAATGCATGCAATAGCTGCATTCTCAGACGGTGTCATTAGTTAAGATGCATAACTCTGCAACAGTCGAGCTGCTTTTAAAGGTAAACCCAGAAGTGAATACTGAATTTAAAAATCCAACTGTTTGCTTTCACTTACAATTTCAAATTAAGATACTGGATAGGATCTTCCATCCATGAGTCAAAGGTAATCCTAAGAGAAGGCAGACAAAAGACCTCCTACTCCGGTATAATCCCTTTTCTAACCCAGTATCCTAAGACACTCATACGGGTTGGCACTGAATTTAAGCTCCAAATCACTCAAATCAAAAAGAGCTATTCTCAGTCTGTCATCAGGAAGCAAGCTCTCCAAGGTGTATTTTTATCCCAGCCTCATCTAAGTTATGACAACTCACCTGGTTCGTTTCTGCCATTTGAGTAGAGAGAGGCATCAAAGTGACAGGACATCACTCTCTGTGTTCCGTGTGAGGTGTGATGGAGAAGAAAAACAAACCTGGGGAACAGATGTCAAAGTGTTTCCAAGACATCTTCAGATTGGAGAGATACAGGGCACTATTTAGGGTTTTTCTTACCCAGGGCTCTTCTGAAGTTGAAACTCCTGCCTCTTCTATAGGCACTTATTTATTTATTTGCCTGATGGTTTATTTATTAACTTTACCGCTTTGATCCTGCCTCATCTCTCTACCCTTAGGGTTCCTGAAACGTGCAGCCCTAAAATGCTGTGCTCCTGGTCATTGTCTCGAACCCTGGATTTCTGCACTGAGCACACTCTTCCCATTGCTGAATCAGATTAATACTGGGCTAACATGCCTTTCTGGAGACCCAGATCCTTAGGCCACACTGATTTTCCACATTGGAAAATGGTGGAATCTAGTGACTGCTTAATTGAAATAGATTAGATAGATACAGGTATAGATATGAATATATAATATATAGTCATGAAATACACTAGCTATACCTATATATGTATATGTTATATCTATATAATATCTCTATGTATATTATATATAGAGAGAGATGTTACAGCTATCAGGGACCTTCTAATCTACACATTAGATGACTGTCAAATCTAGCCATCCACCTAATTTCCAGATGAAGTATATATATATATATATATTTTTTTTTTTTTTTTTTTTTTTTTTTTTTGCGGTACGCGGGCCTCTCACTGTTGTGGCCTCTCCCGTTGCGGAGCACAGGCTCCGGACGCACAGGCTCAGCAGCCATGGCTCATGGCCTAGCCGCTCCGCGGCATGTGGGATCTTCCCGGACCGGGGCACGAACCTGTGTCCCCTGCATCGGCAGGTGGACTCTCAACCACTGCGCCACCAGGGAAGCCCCAGATGAAGTATATTTTTGCTGTCACTGCTGGGATTATTTTCATGACTTTAGATTTCCTGTAATTGCACATGCATTTCAACTTTTTCCATTTCATTTTCTGCTTTCTTACCATACTTTTTCTAGGATCCTTTTTTACTCCTTTTCTAACTTCTTTTGGAGTGATGGAGTTTCCTTTATTCTCATATTTTCCTCTACTGGTTTGGAAGATAGATGTTTCTATTATTTTAGTTATTATTCTTAAATTTTTAACATGAGTCCTGACCTAATAGGGTCTAAGGTTAATCGATGTTTCTATTCTGCTCTCCTATGGCATGAGCCTTAGAATATTGTACTTTAGCTCTGATCATCCCCTTCCCCTTCCCGCTGTACATGCTACTTTGTCTGATATTCAGTTCTACCTTATTTTCAGATCCTACCAAATTATTCATCTTTATTACCATTGCTGTTTTACATAATCATTTCTTGCTTATATAAACTCACTTATTTACCAGTTTCTTTGCTCACCATCTTGCATCTCCTTCCTTTGGAGTTTAGATCCCTATTTCCTGAGTCACATCTTTATTCTGTGCATCCAGCATGGGTCTGATAGTGTCAAGCACTCAGTTTTTACCTGATAATCTGTTTCACTCTTATTCACGAGTGATAGTGTAGCTGGGTACAAAATCGACAGGTTTGCAGTGACTCCCCTCGGTGCTTTGAAGCCACTGTCTTCCTCATTCTCCTGTTAATGAGAAGGTTACAGTCAGTGTGATTGTTCCGTTAGAGGTGATTTGTCTTTTTTCTCTTGTTACTCTTAAGATTTTCCGCTGGTCTTTGGCATTTTTATAAGCTGTGTCCAGCTATTGCCTAATCCCACTTGGGCCTCCTAAACCTGAGGTTTCATATCTTTCATCAAATCTGCAAGATTCTAAGCCTCATCTCTTCACATGCTTCCTCTGCCCCATTTTAGCCTCTCTTTCTGGCACTCTCCTTAGAGCACTCTTTCTCTCCTTTTAAAAATATTTTTCTTGTCCTAATCTCTCCAAGCTACAGTTTGGGAACATCTTTACTGAACTGTTAAGATCCCTTGGTTAAACTATCTGCTGTGCTTTTCACATCAATATGTATATGTTTCCATTTTAGAAATTCAATTTCTTTTCAAAGCTTCCCATTCTTTATTCATACTGTTTTATGCTATTCTGATTTATTTCTTTCCTTAATCACTTTAAACATATTTTAGAATCTCCCTCTAACAGTCTATTACTTGAAGTTCTTTGGGTTCTAATCCTTTTATTTGGCGTGTGTGCTATCACCCATTGTGGATTATTTCCTCCCGTGTTTCATAACTGTGGGTTGGGCATGCATCTTCGGCTCCCCTGCAACCCATCCCACCCCAGGATAACAGTGATGTCATGCTCAGGTCTTTAGTACTTCTTGTTTGGGCTGAAGTTTCTCTCACTCTCCTTACTTCTCTAAAACCTCAGCTGTGTATTTAGAAACATGTTTATCAATTTTTTGTCCACCTTTCTGGGGTATTTTTTTTCCCATTTCTTTTTGTATTTTATTTTACTTTTTCTTTAACATCTTTATTGGGGTAGTTGCTTTACAATGTTGTGTTGGTTTCTGCTGTATAACAAAGTGAATCAGCTACATGTATGCATATATCCCCATATCTCCTCCCTCTTGCATCTCTTCGTAGTGGGGTGGATGGGGTCTTTTTTTAGCAAGAATTTCTTCACGTTATCTAATCCAACTGTTGCCAGAAGCAGATGTCACATTCCCAAGAATTAAAATGACAAGGACAGGAAGACATGATCTAGAATGAAATTAACTAAGGAACTAACTAGAATACACACATCGTTGGCCCTTCCCAGAACACTTTGTCTGGCTTACTTGTATTCATTCTTCAAGCCTCCACCTAGACAGTAAGAAAACCGGTCAGTTCTTGTTTCTATTCCCACTACTCCGTCTACTTCTCCTGTCATAACTCTCACCATGCTTTACCGGAATCATTTGTCTCCTGTCTTTCCAAGGAGGAAGGGAGACCGAAAAGGAACAAACATAAAAATGTTTTTGTGGGGGCTTCCCTGGTGGCGCAGTGGTTGAGAGTCCGCCTGCCAATGCAGGGGACACGGGTTCGTGCCCCGGTCCGGGAAGATCCCACATGCCGCGGAGCGGCTGGGCCCGTGAGCCATGGCCGCTGAGCCTGCGTGTCCAGAGCCTGTGCTCCGCAACGGGAGAGGCCACAGCAGTGAGAGGCCCGCGTACAGCAAAAAAAAAAAATGTTTTTGTGAATAACACACACAAGTGATGATAAACACTATGGGGAAAAATAAAGCCTGGTGAGGAGATGGAGAGTGATGGAATGAGATGAGCTCTGGCAACTTGACCAGAGACCTAAGCGAGATGAGGGAGCAAAGCAGGGGGGTATCTGGGCAGGGGTTAGGGGAGCAAAGCCCCCTTCAGTGATGCAGGCACTGTGTTTGGGGAGAAGTCAGTGAGGGGGAGGGGTGGGCAACAGGGACGAGGAGAAGCCAGGAACGACAGCACAGGAAGGACTTGGAGTTCTCTTATGAGTGAGGTTTGATGCCCCGGCAGGTTTTGCGTGATCTGGCTTACATTTCAGAAGACTACCGCTGATGAATCATGAGTAACAGGAGTGGAAACAGGGAGACCCAATTAGGAAACTGATGCAATTGTTTAGGCAAATAAAGGATGGTGGCTTGAGTAGAACAACAACTGCAGGAGTGGTGAGAAGTGATTGGATTCTGGATTAACTTTAAGCGCAGAGTCCAGTGGATTTGCTGACTGCATCACTCTAGCTTTGTATTTGTAGATTGACTGAATGAAGTTGTGAATAAGTGAATGAATGCATTACGTCCAGGTCCTCTTTGAAACCATTTACATTGTTGAAATGGAAATTGTATGTTTTGCTGGTGCGGTTAAAATGGGCCTAAGTTAAATATTGTTACACATGCTTTCTAAGTACTAGATCTCCTGCTTTCTGGCCCAGCACTTTTATTTACTTGTTTGTTTGTTTATTATTTTTACAGAGTTTAGATCTGTTGACCATCCTCTGCTAGAATTTGGAATTGCTCTATGTCAGCTCTCCGACTGACGCTCAAGTAGGCCATTGGTAAATTTGCCTCAGTCATACATTTGTTCTGAAATCCTTATTTATGTTTTCAAGAAAAATGTATTTGGCCAAACAAACATTTTGGTTTCATAATGAACACTGCACAGTTCTCATTTTATTGTCAATTTGTTTCAGGACGATGTTCAACAGGGTTGACTGGTAAAGTTCACTGCTCAATAAAAGACATCAAGACACATCTTCCAAACGACTGGCCTTTCAAAACAATACGGTGACTATTTAAATGTTACCGCGGACATACCTGCTATAGCTTTTAACAGATTTCAATGACATTTAACAGTGACAGAGATAAATGTCTTAAATGAATCTGTAAATTCATTGATAATTTTCTAATCAATCCTACTTTTATTAAATTATCTTTTGAAACTTTAATTAAAATTTTAATTAATGCCATTTATGAACCACAATAATGTCCTCTAATTATGGGATTATACCAAGCGAAGTCTGCTGTTCACACAACTACTGGTTAAGATGCCCCAAATCACCAAGGATACATTATCTTTTCTCTATGATGTACATCACATAGAAAAGTGCCCTTGTGATTAGTGCTCTTTATGCTTCATATAGTACATTAGCAGAATCTCAAGTGCTGACGCTATAATAAGTGTACGGCTCTATAAGCCGTGCCAAGCAAATCAGTGCCAAACGTGCCTGGCTTTCATGGTGGCAACTTCAGAGAAGACACAAGTTAGTTAAAGGATGCTATTCAGAGGAAAACTTCAAAACTCACAACATCTTGGGTTGGAAGGAACTTGAAAGACTGTCTGTTGCCAACCCTCCATCCACCTTAGACTTTACTTGATTTGTAACGGCAAGTCCTTTTGCTACACCAATCTTAATAACACGTTTTGATTCTGGTCTGCTGGACTCTGCATTGGGGTGCATCTGGAGACAGTTAAGCAGAATCTACCCATCTCTAAGTTTTCCACAGGTTGCCTGCATTTGGCCCTTGGCTCCCCCAACAAAGCCAAACAAGACCTCTAAGACTTCATCTCACTTCAGAAGAACATTAAGGATAGGGTGCAGGTTTTGTGCTGCACTCAGTCTAGGTTGGAGAGGTAGGGCAAGGATGGCGAGACCATCTCTAGCATACATTAACAGACCCCTTCTTCCAGGATCACGCCCCGTGAAAGCCAATGAGTCTTCTGCTCTGTCCTTGAGAGAAATGGAGTGGCCTCGGCCACAGCCCATTTTCTTCCCTGTGCAAAACATTCTACCACTCCGGTACCCTGAACAGAGTTCTGAAGCTTGTTTTCTCTCTCCCTCCTTCTATCCACCCTGCATTACTGTGTTGCCGCTTACCACTTCACAGCAGTTAACTTTCCATCCAGAGAAAGCTTGCCCTAAACCAGGCTGTCATTCGTAACAATAATCACTGTGTCAGCCTTTGGTTAATGATCCTAGTAGCTAACCTTCATTCCATGCTAATCAGAGCATGATATTACATCACTGAATTTCACGGTACCCCATGAGGTAGGTGGCACTGATATCCCCTTTCTACAGATGAAGGCGTGGAGATTCACCGAGTTTGAGGCTCGTCCAAGTTCCTACCACCGGTCAGCTCTGGAGCCAGAATTCAAATCAGGTGTCTGATTCCTACTCTAGTTATTTAACCCCAAATGAAGCCACATTTGATTGCCCCAGGACAACGGCGATGGTTACACTGAGAGCACGCGCACCTGCCCACACACCTGGCGCAAGTTCTTGGAATTCCAGACACCCCTTAAAGCACAGGCCTATGTCAACAAGAGTGTTCTAGAGGAGCTGAGGTTATCTGGGAATCTGGCTGCCAGCATTTGTGCTCTGATCTGCCCCGCTCCGTGCAACAACATAGACCCGACTTTCTTGAGGCCGCCAGCAGCGCAGGGCGGCCAAGACTAACAAGTGTAGGCACTGTGCAGGGTACGGGGGTGCATGAATAGCACCATTCTTTGCCGGCCAACACTGGCCCCATTGTTTCAGGCAATGAATAGAGCTGTGTGGGAAAAAAAAATTCACACACGAAGCAAAAAGCAGCAAAATTTGTCTCTTTGTGATGGTTTCAAGGCCGGGTGAAAAAGTCATTCTTCACCTGGTGCTCTTTTACATTTTCTTTCACAGACAGAAAGCCCTTTCTGGCAAGGGGAGCGGCTTTCTCTAAAAAATTAAGTTACAGGTCACAGTGCAGGTGAGAGCACCAGGAATCGACCTCGAAGCTGAACTGCGTTCATTCATTCCAACGTGAGCGGGAGGGAGAGGGATGGGGCCTCATTTGGACTTAGCGTAGTTGAGCTGCTTTCCCACAATCATCTTGATCTATTCAGGACGGGCAGGTTTTGCCTGCATGTTCCTCGATGACAGAGGGAAAGCTAAGCACAGGGCATTAACTACTGTATACGATCAGGCTCTCATTTCAAGGTAAATAGTTGCCAGGCTTCTAGTTTCCTTCCAGGGTTAGAAGCTCAGTGGGTCCCAGAACCACTTCTGGGGTTGCCTTGCTGGGCTGCAGTAATGACAACCAAGGGGTCTATTCCTATCTCTGTCCCGTGAGCACCGTTAGATGAAATCAGGGTCCCACAAACCACTACATTAATTTAACTTCTACCCGTGGAAAATGGATTCCTGTCTTAAGATCAGGCACTAGCATAGTTCTCTACAGGCTGGTGTCTTCTCTGAGAATCGCCTTCTCATCCTCAAACTATCTGTCAAATCACCACTGCAAATAGATATCCTGTGATACAAATAATCCTTAATAGAGTGCTGAATAAATGATTATTTTTTTCTACCCTGGTGTCATACAGTTTGGTGAATTCAGTTGCCCCAAAATTGATATCCCTATTTTTATAAAACTTTCAGAAGCAGCCTAATACAGTGACAAAAGCATGCCTGGCCTTCAGATGCCAACTGATTGAAATCCTGGCCTATGGAGTATCTTCGAAGGGTGACTGTGCTGGGTTGTCCTGGAAAGACCTCATTTATACTTGATGTCCTGGTATAACTGTGACTATTACCTTCTTTCACTCGAAAGTGTGTCCTGTTTAACTGGTAGATGCTAAGGTCACCCTCTGGTTATGTCACTTTAGGCAAGCAACTTAACTTCAGTCAGCCTTGTTTTCCTCATTTATTAAATTAAAACAATACCGTCTACCTCTGAGGATTAGTGTTAGTGTTAGCGAGAATATATGTGTATATCCCTGATCATTGTCAAGGCATAGCAGGGACTCAGTAAAGGGTGGCTATAGTTACTATTTCCTCTGGAGAAAGTGCTGTAGGAAAGTTAAAAAAAAAAAAGGTAAAAAAGTAAAAGTAACAAAAAAAAATTGAGGGAATGACATTGAGTCATCAAGGTTTTATTTTGCCAAGTAAGACTTAAGAGGAAACTATATGTCACCAATTACACACATCTTTTCATGAAAGACAGGTTATTTTAAAAGCTGAAAATGGAGGAAAGAAAATCTTAGAATAAAAGACAGTCCATTTAACTTAAGGTACTTATGATTATTTTTAAAAACACAATATCTTTTGAAGGGGATGAGAATACGTTGGTCCAAAATATGCTACTTTGGCATAGGATTATTTTGAGCTGAAGGCAATTGAGAATCAACAGATCCAGGAAAAATTCTCTGCCTTTACCTTCTCTGCCTAAAAAGAAGGCATACATTTTCTTGTGAGGAAGATCCCCCCCACCCCAACCAAGGAGAGAAGAAAGGTTGGTTCATCATTGAAGACGGGGAGTCAACAGCAAGACAAGTTTGCATCAACAGACCTTACTTTAAAGTCAAACAGACTTTAACTTCCATTACGGTTCCCCCAGATATTTCCTAGCCACTTCCCCACAGCTTATTGTCCCTAGAAGCCCAAACTTTCTTTATTTTTGTTAAGAAGGTATATAAGCCCTTGGGTCCAATTGCTTCTTTAGTTTCACTTCTTTTCTGTGAACTCTCATGCACATAAATATTAATATAAATTATGTGCCTGTTCTCCTGTGAAACTGTCTTTTGTAGTTTAATTCACAGGTCCCCACTTACTCAATCTAAGAGGGTAGAGGAGAAGTTTTTCCTCCTGACACTTCCTTATCTCTGTAGGCAGCAGCCCTGTGAATGCTCAAAGACTCATAATGGTCCAAAGTCAGAAAGCTGGGGAAACAGGTAAAGCCGGGCAATCTGTCCTGTTCTGCGTCCTGACCATCCAGTGTCATCTCACTCCCATGCTTCCCAAACGTTATTTCCAACATTCGGCAGCTTCATGATATTAAGCATTCTTCACTCTCTCAGCCCAGTGCTCAGCAGGCTATGGGGGCATTAAAAATATGCGGCTGGGGCTTCCCTGGTGGCGCAGTGGTTGAGAGTCCGCCTGCCGATGCAGGGGACGCGGGTTCGTGCCCCGGTCCGGGAAGATCCCTCGTGCCGCGGAGCGGCTGGGCCCGTGAGCCATGGCCGCTGAGCCTGCGCGTCCGGAGCCTGTGCTCCGCAACGGGAGAGGCCACAGCAGTGAGAGGCCCGCGTACTGCGGAAAAAAAAAAATGTGGCTGATTTCCAACTTCATGTCTTCTTAGGTAAAACTTTTTATTTTACCAGCTTACTTACACATGGTTGTTACTCCAATTCACCTGTGTGTTTTTCTGTAGGTTTTGGACGTTAATGGATATCCCAATCAATATAGGAAAAATTTAGGTGATTCAATACAGAAATGAAAAGAGGCTTTGCATCATGCCTATAAAGAAAGTAGCTGTCGTGCTTCACGTATTCATCTTCAGCAGTTTGGGCATCATATGGCTTAGTTTGGCTTTCAATCTGTACATAATTCAGAAGCAAAAACTCTTTTTTTTTTTCCTTTAGCTTTCTAAAACATTCACCTTTGATAAAAAGTTGGGGAAAATTGACCCAAGCATCGTACGTGGCTTCAAGAAAGGAATGAGGCCATCTCCAAGAGGTCTCCCCACCTCCATTCCATTTTTTTCTCTGAATGCCAGTTAATACCTACGACGACTTTCCCAGCATTTAACCCAACAATGCTTTTAAAGATTTAATATTACCTCCTTTCCCTCAAATGATATTTGCATAAGCCATAATTAAGTTTTTGGAGTCTTATTGAAAAAAAAAAACCCTATTGAAAGAAAGAAAGCAGTGAGGCAAACACTGTAAATTGGAGTAGCTAATCACACAAAACTGATAATAGCTTCCAAACTGTAAAGTCAAAGTTTACTTATATTTCCTGAATATTATGACTATTAATTTTTAAGATCTATTTATACTAAGATATATCTTTGCTTTCTAATTTGCTCTTTCATTCAAAATGTTCTTTAACAAGGAAAATCTTGTAACCCAATATCATAATCAAGCTACTGAACTTTTAAACTGAAGCCAGGTTCTTTTTAAGCACCTCATTTTCAAACATCAGGAGATGAAAAAGCACTTATTCTAAGATGCAAATTTTTAATTGTTTAGGAAAGTCGAAGCTTCTTTGGACCTGAAATACCAATATGAAATGTCCTTCAACAAATACGAATCTTTTGAAAAGATGCAAATTCATCATTATGGCTTTAACTCTACCATTAATTTTCTATTTAATACAAAATATTACATTTCATTATGTTACCATCTCACATCTTGCTTTATCGAAGTCCTCAGCAACTTAACAAATTCTTTAAGGAATGGAAATGTGTAATTTGAGCTGTGCCTAAAACAGAACTCACCCAAGTCTGTAACCACACAATTCCTGTCACATGAGGTTGATAAGCAAATGACAAGAAAACTGTACATTTCAGCAACATTTATTTTGATCAGTCCTCTGTGACCGGAATGTGTTCTGCAGGGCTTCACAATGTTCATTAGATAATTTAAATCAGAAGGGTAGGAGGGGTGGGCAAGTGACCAGGATACACGTAAAACACGTAAATAATGAAGGAAAACCGTAGCAGTTGAGGCAAGATGACTGCCCTTGGACTTGGTCCCATTAAAGTCTTCCTAAAACAATATTTTCTCAGAAATTTGGACAAAAACTTGCAATAGTGGCTTCTTTTTGAAGGTGACAGTTGTTTTCAATATTTTATACAACCAAAGGATAAAATGACAGAAACTTTAAATTAAACCTTAGCATGCTACCAAACTAAAGCTTTTTGTGCAGAGCTAGTCTGGGAATAGCCCTGCAGACATTTCTTTCCTTGCCCCCCACCCTTTTTTCTCAACTTAACAAATGTTTGCTTTCAATTTGTTTTTGACAATGGAATTTAATAAACTCTTTTACCTAGTTAAGATTTATGAAAAGTGTTTCTCCCCCCACTTATCTCATTTAGAGAATATATAATTTGCACAATGGTAAGACAGGGGCATTTTCATTCTTGCCTTTCAAGCACTTCCATTCCAATTTTCATGGTAATAGTAAGTGCACTTAACAACAATGGTCCATTGATCCAGCGTGTCTCCTACCTGCCCTGGAGCAACTGGGAAATTGTTAACCATAGAAGCTACAAAACAGATAAGGGAATCGACCATTAGTGTGAAAGCGCTGCCTATAATGGTTTCGATAATAATTAATATGCAGGATAGCTAGTCCCGTCACACACCATTTCAGACTAGAATTGCATCTGTCAGTCCAAATCCTGACTCCATTCGGGGCATCTAGCACTGAATCTAGTTAGACAGCTAACTGAATTAAAACAAAAATCTACAGATGCATGATAAATGCACAGGATGCTGTGTCACACATGAATGACTCCTGTACAGGCCAAATGACAGATGTATTTCCGCGACTCCAGGCCAGGCTCCAGCTCAAACCACTCTTCATTTATCAATAATTGGGCCTTAATTTCATTTGGCAGTGGTGGAGCAGCGTGCTCCGCTTCCTCTCCAATAGACGAACACTAATTAGACTTTTTTTTTTGGGGGGGGGGGGTTGGGGGGGCAGGAGCCAATCTTTTGATTTTATTTTAAATACTTAACGATAAGCAAACTTCGAGCTTGTCCTTTGGAAAGGAAGGGTCTGTTTCACCCGCAGCTCATTATGAGTGATAATCTATTGTAACGGGAACTCTTCAATTATTAGTGTTCCAATTTGATAAAGATGAGAAACATAGAAGAAGCCAAGTGGAAAAAGAAATAGGAGGATGGACTGAGCTTGTGCATCAAGTGTCTTAAAGCACTTGCTAACTCTTCTTACTCTTCGCTGAGTTTTACTTCGATTCTTAGGTCTGCGTTTGTGTTTGTGTTGTGTGTGTGTGTGCGCGTGTGAGAGAGAGACAGAGATTCCCAAACATCTTACATGGAATGGCGATATAAGAGGGAAATTATAGAACAATTCTTGCAATTGTAAACAGAGAAAATTATTAGGATTATTTTTTCAGGTTATCATGTGAATTTTCAGACTAATTTTAATGTGCTTGCTTTTCTTTTAGGTGAATTCATTGTAATTGTTAGTAAAATGCCCGAGAGTTCCTAAAAGGGTTAGTGCTTTCCACTACCATCCAAGTAGGAAAAACCTCTCCCCCAAAGGGTTTCCAATCATGTATATAAGAGAACACACCAAGTCCCTACTGTCTCATATAAACCAGCCCCAGAAGGACAAAAGATACATGGAAATATCTGTATACTGGCCACTTCCCCCCCGCCCCCTCCCCCTTATAGCTACATCACGGGGATTAACATTCCTCTTGCAATGCCTACAGAGTCCAAGTGTTCATCATTCCCTTTTTTAAGCAAAGGGAAAACTGGTATGGCATGGCAGACCATGGGCTCTGGCGTTTCCCCTGGTGGACCTTTCTCTATTGAAGGAGTTGTTGCTGGTTGCTCATTGGGATTGAAAATTGGCTGTGCTTTTCAGATTCTCTTGAGCTTCTTGCCTCTCCTTCCAAACGCCACCCCACAATGAGTGACAAATGGGGGCCCTGCTTCTCCCTCAACTTCCAAGCACGAGCTTCTTGTCAGCAGGGAGCCCTATGGATCCACTCTTGAGATTTTGCTCTTCCCTGCCACTCAGACACTCTTCAATATCACGTTTATTATTCTTCGCTGGCATAGGTGACGGCGGCGACGCTGTCCTGAGGACTGATTGCTATGCCCAGATGATCTGTTGAAGTTGGCTGCCTGATCCAACATACAGCATAGTTGAAGAGAACGAGGAACAGAATCCACTCCTGTTTCACCCCAGTACCTATGCCAAATTCAACAGCGAGCCCTCCATATGGTCTAACACAAGTGAGGTAATGTGGATATAATGCCATAATAAATGAAGTCTCATAGGTTTCAATGGCTCATAGTAGCTCTCAGGAATCTTTCCTAGCAACTCATGGGAAACTGAGCAGCATGCCATAAACGGGAAAGCCATAAATAACTTTGCAACTCAGCCACCAGGGGTGTGGTGAAATGCTGTGCTTGCATTATCCACTGTAAACACTGACAGACATGGTAGCACGTCTGCCATTTTGTAAGCAGGCTCCCCTGCAGAACGCAGGGGCACTGAAGGATTGGCATCGTACTTGGGAAAGATCCGAAAGCTTAAGGAATTGCGAGGACTAATCTCTAGAAAATGTGCTATTTGTAATTCCAGAGTAACAAGATTCTTAAAGACTGTTGGTACTTGTACTTCTAGGAGATATTCAGTGAGGAAGAGAAAATAGAGTATTCGTATGGTATATTGTATTATTACCTAAAACATTCATTGACCCTCCCTGTGGGAGGATTCTACTCCATTGACATTAAGCTTGGCCACATGATCTGACCAGTGAAATGCGACTGAATGTGTCACATGTCCATTCTCAGCATGACCTTTAAGAGCCATCATGTGATTCTGCCATGAGGCCAATAATATCCCAGAGAGGGGCTGCTCCATCAGCCTGGGTCTTGGAGTGAAGGCACGTGAGGCAGCGCCCCGGTCAACCTGTGATGAGCATGTAATGTGAGCAGAACTAAACTGTTGCTGTTGCCAGACACAAAGATCTGAGGATAATTTATGACTGCAGAATAATTTACCTTAAGATGGCTGATATAGATCCCTGCACAAGTTTAAGATAATACGGACTATTTCATTCTAATTACTTTAACATGCATATTTCACATTGGAAACCCATGAACCCGAACAAACGATGCTAAGAGGATTGGTTTTCTGTGATATATATATAGAGAGAGATATATATAGATATATACATACACATATATATATATGCATACACACACACATACACACTAGTCCCCACTACCATTGACCCTTCTCTTTTATTTGCACATGATTCTTTGGACTGACCTACAGCAGTTTGCAACCAGCATGTGTCTACCATTACTCTTGCATGTATGGCTGCTGGTGTGTCCTTTTCTCCTCCCTGTGTGATCTCCTATTTGTGTCTCTAGTACTTGGTTAGCAGTCTCTCTCTCCCTCCTGGCCCCCTTAAGGAAAGAATTCAGAGGCCTTATGGAGTATTTCAAGGTTTGCTGATCTAGACTAGAGTATATCAGTGCCTGGTGCGTGGCGGTAATGTAGTCACATTGAGCTTGCAACCTGTCATGCCCCAAAGGGATTGATTTAGTTGTCCCAAATCCCTCCTGGAAAATGCACGCCTGGGGATACTGTACTTGGAAAGAGGCCCCTGGAACTTCGCTTGAGGTCAAGGGTGGAGCAGACTTGGCTAGAGGTCTACAGTGGGTGGGGCCATGGTCTCTGGGGATGCAGCCAAGGAACTGGCACCTAAGTGAACACACTGAGCAGAGAGGTGGAGTTCAGGCATAAAGGAGAAACTGGAGACCAGAGCTCAGAGGAGGCTGGGAAAGGGAGGGAACGCCATGTGAGGTTCCCAGGGGCTCTCTAGCTGGGCCCCAGGCATCGTGTAACGTGCTCTTGGTTGCTCTTGGGGATGGAGGTTTCTGTTAAGAACCCAAACCTGCTATGCCCCTAATCAGCCCACTGTGTTTACATGTTGACATGAACAAAACTGTTCTCAGCCCTTGCACCATGGAGTATGGCTGTGGTCAGCCTCCAGAAAGGTGAGCCTGGAAAGCAGTAAACCAGACCTATGTTTATCCTTTACTCTCCATGAGGTGTCTGACCTCTGCCATCAGGGTGCTCCTCAGAAGCCTGGAACTCTTCACCATTCCTTGGACCAGGGCCTGACTTTCGCACAACAACCTGAGGAAAATGAAGACAATTAAACTAGGTTTTTCCTAAAACTCACATCACTGATTGTGTGTGTGTGTGTATGAATTTATGCACTGATGGCTTTGGTCTTTAAATTTACCTTTCTTTTATGTAACATGGATGATAATACTTGGTCATTTTTCTACTTTAATATCTTTACTTGGTCAAACAAAAAAGTAGCAAGCCAAGTCAGTCTGAATTTTTTTTAAACTTTACTGGTGAGTGAAATCAAAAGTCTGGGAACCATTGATCCACACCGTCGCAAGGTTTTAGCTGGATCATTCCCCTGGTCACAGGAGACCTAAGAGAACTTCTGAGATTTACTGCAGACACAAATCTGATGACACTGGGAGGACCTGGGACATGGGGAAGATTAAGTCTGTTCTCTCCTGCCTCTAGACACCCACAGTTGGGAAGATTCTGAACAAGGACAGAACCTCATTTTATCTGGGGCTTTCGAGGACTCTGAGAGAGCATATACGCATATATTTTCCCCTGGAGACTCTGCAAATGGTCTCATAGCTTTTCTTGTGAGAAGACAGATTTATAGAGGGTACTGAATTCTGTAGAAAGTAGAAGTCTAGGTTTTCAGGGTCGCTTTACTTTTATCAAAAGTAGACCAGTCTGTGCAAGGTTGAAGGTTGTATTTGGCTGTCTTCAGGCTCCTCACTGTGCAGCCCATGCCCTTGTGAACAACAACAGCAAAAAAACAAAGAGCATCACTCATCATCCAGCTATACAAGGGTTAGGTCGAAACCCACTGCAGTCATCGACCAGCAGCGCACCTGAGCAGAATTCAGGATGAAAACCAGGATGAGGCACTCTGTGTTTTGGATAAATGGGTCCCTAGAAAATTAGATGCATGTCTCAGGAAGAATTTCAATGATCCCAGATTCTTGCGTTTTCCTATACATAGAACAGCACTATAATCAACTTGAGATATCTGTTTCTTGTGATTAGTAGTAATCTTTTCTCAAAATGTATGCTCGACTGCATGCATTTCTTAGCCAAAAATTCATATATATACTGGCTCTTCCCCTACCTCTTTGGAGCAGTTCCTCAGAACTGTCTCCTGTGCCATAGTCCTCAGTAAGACCCTAAACAATACTCAAACCCACAACTCTTATGATGTGTGTTTTTCTTTAACTTGACACCCCTTTCTGGGTAGAGCTTATTCCTAGGTTCCCAATGACTCACATTGTCTACATCTCCTTAAGAATATCTGTGCTGGAAAAAAAAAAAAAAAAAAAGAATATCTGTGCTGGTTAGGATTCTTTGTCGCTGGTGTGGAAGAGGAAAAATAATTTTCCCTCTACCCTTCTGAATTTTTAGCTGAGACCCCTGTGACCAAAGACAGATCAACAAGAGAAAATAATAAACAAAATTTTATTAACATGTATACCATGTGGGAGAAACCCAGGGAAAAAGGAGTAACTTTCACAGGTGGCTTAGAATTCAGACTTAAATACCATCTGAACCAGGAGAAGGGAGGGAGGATGTAGGCCTCTTAAGGGAGAGTAAATGATTTTTAGAAAGGATGAAAGGGCCCTCAGAAGAACAGATGGGAGATGTGATGATTTGTGACAAAGTCTGTCTGGGTGTGGTACCTACTTCTTATCTCCTTTCCAGGATAAGAGTCCTTCTTCCTTAGTTGAATATACTCCCAGGGAGGGGATTATGACAATAGAGTTCCTTCTGAAGGATCTGTCTTCAGGAAGATAAAGGGGATTCACAGAAAGCCTCCCTGCATTTACTGTTTTTCAAGTGCCCACAGCTCAAAATAATCAATATACCAAAGCGGCATATTTTGGGGTGTTGTCCTTCACTAGCAGCAAAAAAACAACTGTGACTACCTTCAATGAAAGGAATTTATTGAAAGGATAAGGTATCCTGCCAATAACTACCATTAGCATAGTTCCTAAAAATCAAAAGCTATCTAGAGAAAATAGACCTTGAAAGATAAGAGTTGTTCTAAGGACCTAAGTCGTGGGAAGTAAGTGACAGTCTTTTCAGCATGCCAGCACTGGGATGAATCAACTCCAATCATTTTTTTTTTTAAATTCTTGTCATGCTCTCCATATTTAAATTCCTAATATCCTGGCTAGTGTCATGCACCCATCCTTGTCCTAAGGAGGGCAGGACAGCCTAATGGACGGTTTTATCAGGACTGTAGGCAACGAGAGAGGGGAAGTCCCCAAAAAGGAGGCTGAGGGGCTGTGACCAGAAGGCAAAGGATGGATTCTGCATGGGCAGAACAATGGATGCTTTAGTCTCCAAAGAGGACTTTCTGCTCTGCATTCCAGACTTAGACCTCCAACGGCCCCCCAAAGCAAACTGATCCTTAGCAAGATGGTATGTTGTCTAGAAACAAAAACACTCTAAAAACCAATGGCCTGAGGGGCAGTTAACTATTTCAGCAAGAATAGCAACTTAAAAATCATTTCATAGTAGTAAAAATTAACACTGCCTAAGGAGAAGACGGAACTGCCTGGGGTTCCATGAGGGAATTTAATAAATCAGATCAGGGACCTTAGTGCAAACCTTTGAATGGTAATAGGAACCAAAATTTTGCCTCCTAATCACATGACCTCTCCCAAATCATTCACCAAGCTGAACGTTTTAACTAGCCAAATAATTGTGGCTGAGGTCATTAGGGCTCCCACCATTAGAGTCGGAGACACCGAAGGAAAAAAAAACATCATTTTGAAAACTCTCTAGTGATACTTAACTGTCTAGACAATACTCTGAACGTTGTAAGTCTTACATGAGAACTAACATAGCTTTTTATTTCTTATGACGAAACACTCCACAGAGTATCTTATATATCCTAGATCAATATATGCTAGCAAACCTGTTTCTAAATATGACATTTACAGATGATTTCTGAAAGAAACATCATCCTGGTACTGAAAGAGTTTATCCCATCTCATTTAGTTTTTGATATTTTAAGAATATTTGGATTTCACATTATTTTATAGCATTTTGTGCACTGCCACCAAAAAAAAAAATCTTAATGAGTTTTTAGTGCCATGGGCCTTGTCTTTTTTTTTTGTACACATAGCCAGTTTAATTTTCAGCACAGTAGAAAATAGTTTTTTTTTTTTTTTCACATTGCAAAAGGGGGAAGACAGTTTTTTAGAATTGGATGCATGACTTTTACAAAAGGGAGTAGGTGCCTTGTTTAAATGTATTTTGATGGAATATGGTAATAGATTAATTAGTTCTGAATTTTCTAGCAAGTTATTTCATACTCACCATTCCTCGTGCAGGTCCCATGAAAGTTAAACAGAAGTTAAAACACATAGTGATAACCTTTGCCTTCGTGCCCTTGATAATCATCTGCTCTCCTTTCTATTGATTATCTTGCCAACCTGTCAGCTCTTAGATGCTTTACGCAAAAAGATGAACATACTGACAGCCAGAAAGTAAGCAGGGAAATGGAGGACAGGGGGTGTTAGCAGGAGTACGACTCTTGTCTCCTGCTAATCAATTGAATTCCTCTCAGAGTGCGTGGTTTGAGCTTGGAATGAATCGTTTACAGTCTGCTCAGAAATACGGAGTCATATGGAAAAGCCAACACACGTTGGATGAACACAAAGATTTCCAAAGCGTTCTGTCTTAAAATTACAAAGGAACAGGAGAGAAAGGGTTTTGACTCTTTGCAAAGTTGAAGGTCCACAGGCTTTCACTCTCTTCCTTCCCACCCCATCCATCCCCTTAGCCATTATGGTGTTTCAAAAAGTAGTACATTTACCCGAGATTTGAGAGTCAGGCCAACGTATTTCAGTTCTACTTCTGTTATGACCTTACCCCATGGGAGGTGCTGGGCAAATGACCCAAATTCTCTCAGTCTGAGTTTCCTTGCAGTGGAACTATGAGGATTAAGTGAAATAATACATCAGAACTTTTGGTCCACAGAAAGTGTTCCTTTAGTAGCTTTAAAATTAGCTGACATTCAATGGGAGGCTATATGTCTCAGACACTTTACATGTACTCATTCCAGATATAATCTAAAGAAACTATCATTATCACCACTTAGTGTTGGGGATACCACAGTTCAAAGAGGTTGAATAATTTAGAAATGAGCTCAAATTTTTGGACCCCAAAACCTATACTCTTTCTACTGGGTTATTGGTCATGTGTGATCATAAAGATTTAGAGTTAGTCTGTTGTTCAAGTATTATGGACCCATACCAAAATTGGGAATGCCTGCAAAAAGGTGTTCAAATCCAATGTTCTATGATGAGAAGAAAATTATGAAGGAGGTACACATAGTACTATGATGTATTATGAATTACATTAGAAGATTCTGCATTCAAAGGGGCCCTGCCACGAAGCTATTGGAAGGATCATGCTGCCTTTTTAGTACCTAACACCATTACCGGGTTCAATCATGAGACTAGATACTATTTAATATTTAGTTAAGTATACTTTTCTTTACTATACTTTACTAATAAAATTTGAGACTCCAAAAGGTAAATCATGAAAGCAAATTGGAATCTCAGAAAATTAGATCAACCATCAAAGTTTCAGAAATATTCTCTATTTACTACTTCGACCACAGGTACTAATGTTACTTTATTATCTGGTATATATGATGCTTCTTAGTACCCTGGGAAAATATTCAATAAGAGAGGCAGGGTGGCATACTGGGAAGTCTACTGGACTTGAAGTCAGGAGATCCCAGGTCCAGTCCTTACTCTCCATGACTTCTCAGGACCTTCATGTCCTTATTTGGAAAGTGGATCCACTCATCTCTAAGGTCTCTTCCAGCTCTGAGACTGTAGGATCTGCAAGAGCTCAGAGGCATGGTAAGGTAGATCATATACTTGATTTTCTAATTGGACAGGCAACAATGTGCCTAACTCTTAACCATCAAAGACAAATATAGAGGGATGGAAAGCATTCTCTTCCCTGCCCATTCGCAAGCACTTGGTCGTCATTGCCTGTACAGCCTTTCACAGGGCCCAGCACCCAGCAGGTGCTCCATCAATGGTCACTGAGACCCGCTGCTGTTGCCACTGATGATGAAGATCATGATGATCATGATGTTGATGATTATGATGGTGATGGACTGGAGCAGTGAGGCAAGACCCCAGGAAGCCTGAGAATGTTTCTGCACGTCACACTTTTCCCCTCTACTTCCTCTAAGTTCAGTTTTTGCTGGCTAACTGGGGTCCAAGGCCATAAAAAAGCAATGAAAGTCATCAAGTGATTCTGTCTAGATGCCAGAAAGGCAGGTATAAACTTGAAAGGTTTTATCTTTCTTCTATGGCTCTACAATTTGGCTCCTTGGCTGGAAGAGGAGAATGCCATGGGTTAAACAGTGCCATTCTGAATTCTCTGAGTAAAAGACAGTTTTTGTTTGTTCTGTGGGTAGAAGTGTATCTGTATAAATCATAATCCTTTGTGAAAAGTTTCTTTTTAAAAAATTATTCTTGGGAGACTTGTATGTCTTCTTTTCCAAACATTCAGTGTCCAATAGGTACAGAAAGGTCACAGGTTGGACATGGAAGCGTATCTTTACCACTTTATGTTATAGTGGAGGTACTGTCCATGCCAGGATGCCTGGACGCCAGCCTTACTCTATTGCTGAAGTCCTTGCATAAACAGTATTTCGAAACCCTGAATAACCTAGATTTGGGGTTATGTATTGATGCATATATTATTGTATTCCAACGGATTGTGCTAAAGGGAAATGCACTAGGCCAAAATCAATTAATTAGTTAATTAAAAAAAAACCAAAACAGCAATAAACAGAACATTGAGCACAGGGAACTATATTCAATATCCTGTAATAAACCATAATGCAAAAGAATATGAAAAGGACTACACACACACACACACACACATACACACACACACACAAATAACTGAATCACTTTGCTGTATACCAAAAACGAATACAACACTATAAATCAACTATACTTCAATTAAAAAAAAAAAAAAAAACAGAACATTGAAAGCATTCCCTGTGGATACTTGGAAACACATGGATCAGGGATCCTGGACATCATTTAGAGAAGTACTCTGGAAGTTCCGTCTAATACAATTTGGGCATTAAAGGAAGTTTGACCTCACAAGACATCTGAGGCAGGTAAGTAATACTTGGAATCAGTTATTTTCTAACAGTTTCATGTTAGGAAATATTATATTAGTTTGTATTCTTTGGAGAATTGTATTTAAACTATTCCTGTATATTTCTGGCTCCAAAAAATTGTGTCTCTTCACCCTAGAGATGATATCTTCTCTTTCTTTTGTGTCCCTCAGACAATGAGTAGTTAATGACTACCTTTTGAACACATAATTGAAAGAAGAAATCTCACCAGTTTAAAACTGAGATGCCAAGTCCCTTTTCATATTCCAAATAAATCAGTGTAAGAACTAGAAAAACATTTCTCAACTCACTTAAATCCCATTCTATTAGTTTTTTGCTTCCATTTGTCAATTCCAGAAAATATCTGTCATGAGTTCACGAGTCTTGTCTCTTTGCTGCTAAATTGCTTTGCCTAGTTACCTGTAGCAATGATTATGAGCAGTCTCTGTGGTTCTGAAATAAACTATATTTACAGTAAGAATATCATGCTTTTTTGCATAACTGTCTCATAAATTATTGTTGGGCTAATTTTCAAAATTCTTACAGATATTAAGACAGCATAATTTTTGAGACTGCACTGTATTTTATTAGCAAGTCTCAACTCTCTCAGACCTTTCAAAAATAATAAGATAATAACCAATCAACCAAATATTTAGTGAACTGGCTAAGTCTGAAAACCAAGTTTCCTGAATTTCCAGTCCTGGGGCAAACTACTACTTATGTAATATATTCAGAAGCTTTCTCGTAATAAATACTTTAAAGACATAAATTAGAAAATGCTCATTAGAATTAGTGGTGACAACAATATTGCTTGGGATACAAACTGTCTAACCTATTGCCCTATAATCCCTAGCCCTCTATTCTGGTTAGGAAAAAAGTCCTCACTTGTGTTCTTACTGGTTTATAAGTGCTTATTAATGCTGAGAGAATGTTTGCTCCTTACATAACCATTAAGTAACAAGCTCAGTGAAATTATATTTCCAAATTTTCCTTTATTCACAGGTTTTCCGCCCCATACCTAGTTTTCCAAAGTGATTACAAATGAAAATCATTTCAATACCTTGTTTCCATGCTTTACAAGTGTTCAAAGAAGAGTCAACATTTATTGAGAACCACTGATATACCAGGCACTGTGATTTACAAATACAATCTGAATCAATTGTAATCCTTGAATGAAAGAAAAATGGCGGCAAACAGCAAATGTGATGTGCCGTGATTTAAATGCTCTTTTTCTCAGTGGTTTCTTCTTTGCAGCACCTCAGGATAGCAACTAAATTTGAGATTCTTTTCAACTTACATTCTGTTGATGGTAAATGAAAAGGAAAACTTCAACTTACAAACTAAAGGTTTTAGTCCTAAGCGCAAATATGTTATAACAAATGTTCCTTCAAGAAAGAGTCTCTAAAAAAGGACTTTCTCCTCAAAGTAGGAAAAATAGGTATCCAGACACATTCAAAGCTGATGGCTCTTATACTGAAGTCGAAAGATTTCAACTTAGAACCTGGAGTTGTTAACTTATTTTGATGTGTTTTTAAGAGAGATTTAGAAGAAACTCATAGAGTTTCTTTGATACACAATGTGGTTTAGACAGAGTTTTGAAGACTTCCGTGTAAATTAACCAAACCCATATAGAATAAATCTTCAAAAAATATACAAATATATTTAATTTGGTTTGAACCAAATTAAAAATGTTTGGGACAACATCCGTGACAATTTTCTCCAAGTTCTCCATCCAGCTTTGAGAATTTAAAATCACATTTGAAATTTTATAAAAGTTCTTAAAATTGGTTCATAGTCCTGCCAAAAATCCTATATACTTTCTTTAGCACAATTTTGGCCTTCCACCATCTTGAACAGAATTCCACTCAATAAATAATCAATCAATCAAGTTGGCCACAGAAGTTGCTTTTTATAATGTGGGCTTCCAGGAAACCTACAGATTTCCATGTTCACATTTTAAACTGATATATATCAGGGGAGAGTGCTTAACAAGATTCTTTCAACCCTACTGCACACTATATATTGTACAAATATTAACTAAAAATGAATCTTCTACGTAAATGTAAGAGTGAAAACTATAAAACTCTCAGAAGAGAATATAGAAGCAGTCCTTTCTGACCTTACATTAAGTAATGATTTCTTAGACATGACACCAAAAGCATAGGTAACAAAAGAAAAACATAGGTAAACTGAACTTTGCCAAAATTTTAAAAATTTGTGCTTCAAAAGATGCCATCAATAAAGTGAAAAAACAGCCCACAGAATGGGGGAAAACATTTGCAGATCATATGATTTCTAAGGGACTTGTGTCCAGAATATATAAAGAACTCTTACCACTCAACAATAAAAAGAAAATCTAATTTTAAAAAAGGGCCAAGAATTTGAATAGACATTTCTCCAAAGAAGATATATGAATGGCCAATAAGCACATGAAAAGATGCTCAACATCATTAGTCATGTGATTAGGGGAATGTACATCAAAACCACAAGAGACACCACTTCAAACCTACTAGAATATCTAAAACTAAAAAGACAGATAGTAAGTTTTAGTGAAGATGTAGAGAAATGGGCACCTTCATCCACTGCTGGTGGAAATGTAAAATAATACAGCTACTTTGGAAAATAACCTGGCAGTTTCTCAAAATGTTAAACATAGAGTTACCATGTGACCCAGAAATTTCATTCCTCAGTATATACCCAAGAGAATTGAAAACCCGTCTACACAAAAATCTGTACATAAATGTTCAGAGTAGCATTACGGATAATAGCCCCAAATTAGAAACACCCCAATGTTCATCAATTGATGAGTGGATAAACAAAATACTGTACATCCCTACATGCTACAACATGAATGAACCTTGGAAACATTACGCTAAGTGAAAGAAGCCTATCACAAAAGACTACATATTGAATGATTCAATTCCATTCATATGAAATACCCAGACTAGACAAATCACAGAAATAAAAAGGACATTAATAAATTTCCAGGAACTGGTGTTAGGGGAGAATGGAGAGTGACTGCCAGTGAGCATGGGGTGCTGAAGATGTTTTGAAATTAGGTGGTGATGACAGTTGTACAACATAGTAAATACACTAAAATCCACTGAGTGATATACTTTAAAAACGTTAATTTTATGGTATGTGAATATTTCAATAAGCTATATTTTTTAAAAAGACCCTCTTCTAACAATAGTTCTTTCTATATTGTACATAGAATGAGGGTGAGGGCGAGGGTGGTGGGTTCACAGATTTATACAGACAGCAGTTTTTACAACACTGCCTCTTAGGACAATAAACTGGTTAATTCAGGGCAGAGGGAAGGTGTTTAATCAGTCGAGCGTGATACATGGCATTAATACCATCAACTCGTGGACCAAATGTTCATCTTATAATTGGTTGCCATTGCACTCCAGAGACACAATCTTTATTTGAAAGTCAATGGAAAGCCTCTATTCTTAACATCTGCTGGGACAGTAGTGAAAGCCTCTGGTACTGCTATTTCCAAGTAGCCCCAAGAGAAGCCGAATCAGATAAATATCAACTTCAATTAGACGACCCTGGATATAGTTCACCCCCTCTCCTCCTCTCAGTTTTAGCTTTCTTGGCATCATTTCCCCATGCAGAATTACACATGCAACCACTGAATTTAAAAGGGAGACAGCCAGTAAGTCAGAACAATAATTTAAATCGTTTGGGGAAAAACTTTTAGTAATTATAATCATTTTTTAATGAAAATGGTATTTTTATTTTAGATATTATTTTAGACATTTGGTAAAATACTTATGTGAAACTTTGAGGAAAACATAAAGAAACTGAGTTTTCATCAACCCCATCATTCTAAGATTTTATAATTTTATATATATATATATATAATTATAAAATCTTAGAATATATATATATTTATATATACAGTGTCAAGAAGCTGCTATGTACTCAACTATATGGAATACACAGAAGTATCCGACTATGTGGCCTCTTTCATCAAGGAACTTAATGTATAGTTCCAGAAGCAAGTCTACAGCATGTGAGACCATACCATACTATGTAACTGGGTGCTGAAATGACCAATTTAATCCAACTTTCCTTGCAAATGTTAGCCGCTAAGAGGTAATGGAATAAATCAAGTCCTTCGTTATCTACGAAGACATCATCCTTTGGATAAGTCCCCCAAATGTGGAGTTAGTGTGTGTGAATTTTAACTCATCAAAGCAGGGACGTGAGTGTTCTTGAAAGCCATAGGCACTGTTAGGTCATCTGTATGAGTCAGGAACGCAGCTGTACAGTAAAATCGGTTGGTCTGTTAATGCAATGCACCTGTCTTTCAGTTTAAGAACCTGTCGTTTGATCTAACGATAATCTATAGAACAAGTCCCAAAAGAACCAAAGGTATTTTCCAAGGCTCAGCTACACCTCCCAAATGGGAAGCACAGCTCAAAGAGAAATGCCGTAATGAAGGATCCTACATTTTTCCCAATAGCAACATGTTAAATTCTCCCATTCCCTACTGACGATCGCTGCTCAAATGTTTCCTTCTGAGGTAATTCCCTGGAAGTGTGTATGCACGGCCAGTCTCCATGGCTAACACATACACACACTCAGAACTGGGAAGCATACAGAACAGACCTGAGGTCATTAGAAGCTAAAAATACGGAACCCTCACACTTGCCCCGGAGCAAGTGTTCTCCAGCAGAAGTGTCAAAGGGATTATAATAACATGAAGCAAACAGCCAGTCTACTCATTAGTATCTTGTGCTTTATGGACACAAAAAGGACAGATGATTACCTCACGCACTATACTTTCAAAAAGGAAGGGGCTTCATTTTATTTGGCCTTTTGTTTATTCCAGAAGCATTTATTGAGTTCCTTCTGTGTGCCAGGCAGTGGGATGTAAAGATGAATAAGACAATCCTGGCCTCAGGAAGCCCACAGCTGAGTGAGGAAGAGAGACATGGGAATAATAATTATAGTGCATTGTCATAAGGGTTTAATAAAGATATGTGCAAGTGGTTATGAGAACAGTGTCTCACATCACTGTGGGTTAGGGACATCTTCCCAGAAGGGATAATGCTCTAATGCAGTTTTGAAGGAAGATCTGGAGATTGCCAGGCAGAACGATGAGCAGGGTACACCCCAGGAAGAGAAAACTGCAGGTACATGTACAGAAGCATATAGGCAAGAGAGGGCACAAACAGGAACCAAAGGTTGCATGGGGTGGGGGGCGGGTAATAATGCAAATGAGATTGGGAATATGCAAATAAGGGTCAGATTGAAAACTGCCTTGACTTTGCCCAAAGAATTGACACTTTGCTTTGAAATCACTGGGGTACCGTTCAAGGATTTTTAACAGGAGAATGACATAACTAAGGGATTCTTCCCCTTTAGTTTAGTGTCACTTTGTTTTTAAAGTCTACCTTGATGACATGCAGGCTGGGTGAGGATGACATCAGAGGTGGGTGAAAATGAAGGCAAGAGACATTAGGGACAGGGTTCTAAACATTCAGGGAAAAGGTAGTGAGAACAGAAATGAGGCCACAGGAAATGGAATGGAAATAATTGGGTATATTCAAGAGATAGTTAGGAGTACAATCAACCAGGCCACAGACGTGAAAGAGAGAGAGGAAGGGATTAATTCCAAGAGTTTCCCTGATGAAGGGAATGAATAAAGGAAAATGTTTTGGGGAGAAAATAAATTCTGTCGTTGACACGTTGCATTTGAGATATACAAAAAGCCATTGGAAACATAATTCTGGACTTCAGAAAGATGTGTCATTCAAAATGTGCATTTGAGGCCTGATAGCATATTCCAGACATTGGAGTAAATGAAGATGCCCAGGGAATGCTAAGAATAGACAAGCCTAGGGAATATCAATGTGTAAGGAGAAGACAGAGAGAAAGGAGCCAGTGGAGGAGCCTGAAAAGTTACGGTCAGAGAGTTTGAACAGAAGCAGG
Source organism: Orcinus orca (assembly GCF_937001465.1). Classification (NCBI taxonomy): domain Eukaryota; kingdom Metazoa; phylum Chordata; class Mammalia; order Artiodactyla; family Delphinidae; genus Orcinus; species Orcinus orca. The sequence goes on from NC_064573.1 coordinate 18,201,834, forward strand.
AGATAGCATTGGACAGAAGCAAGGGAAAGGGGTGGCCTTAAAGCCACAGGAATAGAGAGTGCCAAATAGTGCCAGTGAGTGTTACCTACTCTTGTAGGAAGTGGGAAACTCAGCCAGACAAGGAGGCAATTAAAGTAGATGGAAAGGTAAGGGAATGCTTTTGTTTGGTTTGTTATCTGAAGAGATGGGAAAGGCCAAAGGAAATGGGAGAAGTTGCAGACACTATGCAGTTAAGAAGAAAAGGTACAGAAATCACACAGCCTTAAATATAAAATAAATATATTTTATAAAATATAAAATAGGGCTTCCCTGGTGGCGCAGTGGTTGAGAGTCCGCCTGCTGATGCAGGGGACACGGGTTCGTGCCCCGGTCCAGGAAGATCCCACATGCCGCGGAGCGGCTGGGCCCGTGAGCCATGGCCGCTGAGCCTGTGCGTCCGGAGCCTGTGCTCCGCAACGGGAGAGGCCACAGCAGTGAGAGGCCAGACAAGGTTTCCGAAAGACATGAAGTATACGCAACCCTCCTTAGGATGGGCTCTGTGTTCCCTCTTCACTTCTATCTCCAAATTAAGTGCCTTTGGAGGTCATCGTGCTGTATCTTCCTTGGATAGATCTTCCCTTCTTATTTATAATCATATTTACATGATAATACTGTTACCTATAATGAAGGTTTACAGTAAGGAAGAAATGACTGAAGGCAAGTAGCAGAGTGCCAGTTAGTATTGAAAGCCTCTTGTTTTTATTGCCACGCATCCAATGAATGTCTCTTCTGTAAACCAGCCAAGTTTGCAGCAAGACCATCATCTACCCTACATTCTCCATGATGGATTGTATGGGCTGGGAAAATGTAGAGATGCTCTCCTCAAGGCTATTTTAAGAACTGTTCTTATAACATGGTTCATCAGGCATTAAACTAGGTAGAATAAATATAAGGAATTTTTCTCGCATGGAGTTTTTTCTCCACTGCTGTCAGCTTGGTGAAGGGCATCATAAATCACTGTGACAGCTCTAGTGCTGCTCTACAGTTGTTCTGACAAAATGGAGAGTTAGAAGTTTGTTTGTAATTCACAAAATATTGTCTCATTTCTACTCCTTGTGGTAATTGTACTCAGATTTGCTAATAACACATATATCCAAGAAGTGGGGAAGGAAGAGGGAGGTTGTGTTAGCAAGGATACATATTCTTTCCTGCATGTTGATGGGGCTAGGTAAGTTAACAGGATAGGAGGTGCCGATGTGATCAAAAACACTTCCCACTAAATAGTATTGATACTACTATTATTGATAGTAATTGATAATACATTACATTTTGGATACTATATTATAGAACATTTTTTATACATCACAACTCTTAGAATTCTCATATCAAATCCTTTTACACATTTGGACCACATCGTACTTATTGCTTCCTTGATCTGTGTGCAAAAAGAATACTGTTCTCTTAGGGGCGCTGCCCGTGTGCGTGTTGTAGCCCTTACTGTATTCAAACACTAATAATAGCTCACTTTGAGAACTTAAGATGTACCAGGCTCTGCTCTAAGCTCTTTATATTAAATCTATGTGGGAAAAACATTATAATCTCCATATTAGGGATGATAAATCTGAGGCATGGAGAGGTTAAGGTACTTTCCCAAGGTCAGGTACCTTATAAGTGGCAGGGGTAATGGCCCTGTACATGGATTATTTCATTTAATTTTCACCATAATCCGTATTAGTACCCTATTAGCTATTAACATCCTCCCATTTTTTATAGATTCAAAAGATGGAGTTTAGAGTTATATAACAGAGACAGAATCAAGTCAGTTTAAAGTGACATTCTGTACATATGGAACTAATAATGATAAACAGGTAGCTTATATAGTATAATTAGGACATTGAAGGCATTTCCACATAATGAATACTTTAGATGACTGACTCTTACACAGTTAATTTCTCAACCATTTATTTGAAATTTAATTTATTTTGGAAGTGATCTTTCTGTGAAGTATACGTAATTCCTTGATAGTTAACATACTATATAGATCACTTTGGACGTATAAGATAGTTTTATAAACTTCAGTTCTGTTGCTAAAATACAAGGCCCTTAAAGACTCTAGTCCTGCATAGACTAGACTACTCCAGCATACTCTTCTCTTTACTTTCTGCTTCTCATATGCAGACTGATAGTTATTGTTCATAGTCTGCTATGGACTTGAAAATCAAACATTTCAGAATTGTGATTACAGTATAAATAGATGCTCAATAAAGCTTGGGAACATATATATATATATATATATATATACACACATAAATAAATATTTCTAAAAACTCAACAATTCACTACTAGTAAAATTATAAACAAGATGTTGACAAAAGAGCAAATTTTAATATATTTATACTGAAAGGAGAGAAACTAAGGAAACCTGAATATCAGAAATTGTTCATCCATTTAACACATATTTGCTGACTGCCTCCAATGAGACAGCCATTCTTATTTTGGTCAATATAAAGTCAACACTTGAAAATGGTTTGAATTTCCTTATGAAAGACATAATATTCATATTGTAATAAAAATAAAATTCAATGATATTGTCTGTGCCAAAGACACTTACGAAGGAAAATACCTTGGCAACTTTGAAAATTAAAGGAAGGTTGAGATATTTCAAGCAAAGGCTAAGAAAAAGGAAGTCAGGGAGAAATGGCAAAATCAGGCAAAGCAGAAAAGTCACTGAATAGGATTAATAGGGTAACTCTATATTGATGACAATTATAATATATATAGCAGGAATAACAGTTATAAACCATTATATATCATATGATACTGTATCAGGAAACATAAGTGAAACACAACTGTCTTCTACTACCTCACCACTTAGCACCACTTGGACACAGAAACAAGAGGGAAATCTGCCCCACGGCAAGGTCAGTGAGTGTGGCCTGTGCCCCACATGACTGGCAAAGCCCAGGAAGACCTGCAACACCCATCCCCCCTTAAGTCAGGCTTCCTGACTATCCTGACCCCACTTTAAACAGTCAGTAGTACAAAGAGCCCTAGCCTGTTCCCAAATAAGCCACATAAAAGAACAGTCTTCAAGAAATCAAACTACAGAGGTGTATGCTCATACATCTAAGAATCACCAAACATTTCAGAAAGGCAACACAAAGAAAGATGCGCTAAACACAACGCATAGAAGAACTTACAATGGAGGAAACAAAGTTAATAAAACAATCAGTGCAGGATTTTAATAAAATAAATATATGTATTTTCCTCAGAAGGACATTAAAGAGTATTTCATCTATAAGAAAAATCATCTATTAGCTATCATGGGAATTAAAACCTTGATTGTTAAAATTTAAACTTAATCCATGGACAAAATAAAATAAGGTGTGTTGCTGGAGAATTAATTAGAGAGAAAATTGAAATAAAGACTTCTCTAAACATAGTACCAAAGAAAAAAATAAAGGAGAGAAAGAATAATAAAGAGACATGCATGATATATCCAGAAACTTTAACATTGATCTAATAAATCTAGATAGAATAGCAAGAATGAAAAAGAACATTACTAAGCAAATAAAAATAGATATTTTCCCCAAATTTAAGAAAGACATGAGTTCTTACATTGAAAGTCTCTACCAAATGTTTAGCAGAATGAATGAAAAGCAAAGAAAACTTCCAAACCGAGTCACAATGTAGTGAATTCGGAAAAATGAAGAAAAAGTCTAAAAAGCTTCCCAAGAGAAAAAAAAAAAAATGCAGATTATCCACAGCACGACAGAAATCTGATTTTCATTTGTAATACCAGAGGCCGAAAGGAAGTGGGGGAAAGCTCTTCCAGGATGCAGAGTAAGGGCATCTGAAAATCCACTCCACTATAAAGGCAATGAGAACACTGGGAAAAAAAGGCATCAAAATCAACATTCTTAGCAATCTAGTTATTAACCAAATGCTTGCTACATTGAGGAGCATTAATTTTTTTAAAACAGTTGAATCTCAGTAATAACAGTGTATTAGTTTTGCTATTGTCGATGTAACAAATTACAATAAACTTAGTGGCTTAAAACAACAAAAATTTACTATTTTATTTTTGTAGGTTACAAGTCTGACACAGGACTCACTGATGTAAAACCCAGGTGTCGATGGGGCTGCATTCCTTTCTGGAGGCTCTAAGGGAGAATCCGTTTCTTTGCCTTTTCCAGCCCACATTCCTCAGCTTATTGCCCCTATTCCATCTTCAAACCCAGCCACACTGCATCTCTCTGACCATTCTTCCATAGTCACATCTCCCTCTGACACAGGTGAGAAAAGTTCTCTGCTTTTCAGGACTCATCTGATTAGGTTGGGCCCAAGCTAGATAACCTAGGATAATTTCCCCATCTCAAGGTCCGTAATCTTAATGAAATTTGCAAGGTCCTTTTTGCCATGCAAGATAACATATTCAGAGAATCTAGGGATTAGAGCAGGGACATTCTGCTTAGCACAAACTGAGTTTTGTCATGTTTTAACTTGCTCTGCCCCCATCTCCTTCTCCCCAGCTCCCCAGACCATGGTAGTCTTGAAAATGACCAGCCTCACACTACTATAGATGTAAAAGCCAGCAGCTTAACAGTCACTAAAGAGGGGCAAAACAGATTTGGAACTTCCTCAAAGCTCATCCCCAAATAACTGTCCCTGCTTGGCCTGTCTGGCAGCTCCCTGGAAAAACCCCATTCTCAGGGCTTGTCTTTATTTAAACTAATCCTGATCTCCCTCAGTGAGAACAACTCTATCCCCAGAGCATTGTCAACAACAAGCCGATGCCTGAGGCAGCATAACAGCTGGGACAAACAAGAGGCTGACTAAAAAGTGTGAAAGGAAAATATGGGGAAGAAGATGTTTTTACTGGACTTTGAAAAGTTCCAATGTATTCTTGAGACTCTAGAAAGCCACACCCATTTGCAGGGCTATGTGCATGTCCAAGAAAGACCTGAGAGGACTCTAATCTCTCCCTTTGGGCTGTCCTTGAGGTTGGGAGAGTTCTTGGTTGAAGATACTTAAGAAAATTTCTGTCCAGTCATTAGCTGACCACTAAACTATCCAAGCAGAGAATTCACCTGCCATACAAAACAAAGAATATAGACTTTACAGAATTAGTCCAAGAAAGTCACTAAGAAACACAGAGTAGTGGCAACAACAACAATAGACCCGGGGGTGAGGAAAGAGAGTGTGTGTGTGTGTGTGTGTGTGTGTGTGTGTGATTTTTCAGAATGTCCACTTTAAATTATTTAAAGTGTCCATTTTCCAATCAAAAAATTTGCAAGACACACAAAAAAATAGGAAAGTGTGGCTCTTACTCAGGGAAAATTACATTCAATAGAAATTGTCCCTAAGGAAGCCCAGATGTTAAACTTATTAGACAAAGAGCTTAAATCAGGTATTATAAATATGTTCAAAGAACTAGAGGAAATCATGTCTAAAGAAAAGAAGGAAAGTATAAGAATGATGTTTCACCAAATAGAGAATATGAACAATGAGATAGAAACTGTTAAAAAGAACCAAATAGAAATTGTGGAAATGAAAAGCACAATAATTGAAGCCAAAAATTCACTAAATGAACTTGACAGTAGAATTGACCTGGCAGAAGAAAGAATCGCCAAACTTAAACACAAGTCAACATACACATAGTGGGAGTCCTAGAAGGACAAGAAAGAAAAAAAAGGGACAAAAATAATATTTGAAGAAATAATGGCCAAAAATTCCTAGTCTGAAGAAACACATTAATCTACATATTCAAGAAACTAAACAAACTTAAAGCAGGGTACATCCAAAGAGATTCACGTCTAGACAACTCACCATCAAAAGACAGAGGCAGAGAATATATTGAAAGGAGCGAAAGAAAAGCAAATCGTCAGAAACCAGGGATGCCTAAAAGGATTCACACTTGGGTCCTTAGCAAAGTTTTGTATACTACTGAAATAGCATATTAATCCAAACTACATTGTTTTAAGATGTTTTGTAATCCCTACTAAGAAAATAAGTAAAAAATATATAGCACAAGAAACAATAAGGTAATTAACATGGTACACTAGAATACAGCTATTTAACCCAGAAGAAAGCAGTAATGAAGCGATAGACTAACAAGATATAAACAAGTAGAAAACAAATAGAAAAATGATAGATGGGGGCTTCCCTGGTGGCACAGTGGTTGAGAGTCCACCTGCCAATGCAGGGGACACGGGTTCGTGCCCCGGTCCGGGAAGATCCCCCATGCCGCGGAGCGGCTAGGCCTGTGAGCCATGGCCACTGAGCCTGCGCGTCCGGAGCCTGTGCTCCGCAACGGAAGAGGCCACAGCAGTGAGAGGCCCGCATACCGCAAAAAAAAAAAAAAAAAAAAAAAAGATAGATGTAAAATCTACCTTATTAATGACTTTTTTTACATGTAATTCATTTAAATTCCCATAAAATGCATAGAAAGATAATCACATGACTAAAAGTAAAGGTTAAGTAGTCAAGTCTTTTGGAAAGAATTCTAATCAGCCTAATAAGGCCTATGAATTGGACTGAAAAACAATTGATACTTTTCCTCTTGAATCAGAAAAACTTATTCAGGAAAGAAGAGATTCTGGCCTGTCTGTGAGGTCCCCTCCCAAGCAGAGACACCCAAGATTTGTTCAAAACAGAACCTAGGCGGCCATTCACTTTTCAATGGACATTGCTCTTTGAAGTCACCAAAAGTTCTTCATCAATATCTTTATGCTATATCCATGTAAAGCTTGCAGCTTTGAATAAACAGTATAGCGGGAAGTAAAGAAGGACTAATACATTGGCATGCGACCTCTTGGGAGGTCTGGCTCTGCCGTGTGAAGAATTGCAGTTTGAGCTGAAGATGGCGGTCAATGAAGGAAAAGGGCATCCTGGGACTGTAACATGGTAGATAACTGTTGTTTTTGGCGATTGTACCTATTTTTGGAGAATTACATTTCTCCTATCATGTGGAGTCCTGGACAACAAGACAAGTCCCCTGCCCTCCCCCTAGTCAAAGATGACAATCACTCTCTTTCTCAAAGTGTACCCATCCCATTGTAAAGCATCACTGGGAGCTCCCACTGAGGTATCCACATGTGCCTGGTTCCCGGCCTTTTCAGACCCTCGTTCTCCAAACTGAACTATCTTTATTTAAATTTTTGGTATTTTGTTCATCATACATATTTAAAATTTTTCAATTGCATTAAAATATTATGTATCTTGGGCTTCCCTGGTGGCGCAGTGGTTGAGAGTCCGCCTGCCGATGCAGGGGACACGGGTTTGTGCCCCGGTCCGGGAAGATCCCACATGCCGCGGAGCGGCTGGGCCCGTGAGCCACGGCCGCTGAGCCTGCGCGTCTGGAGCCTGTGCTCCACAACGGGAGAGGCCACAACAGTGAGAGGCCCGTGTACCGCAAATATATATATATATATATATATATATATATATATATATAAAATGTATCTTGATTACTGAGATTTTTGACACCTTAAATTTGGCATCTGAGAAAACGATCTCACTTACCTCGTCCTAATCCTGGCCTTATCTTCAGCTTCCCCTTTGATCCTGTGAGGAAATTTTTCTTTTTAAAATAACAGAATCTGGAAACCAAAAAACCTTGGTTTATTCAGGAAATAAAAGGATAAAAAACTAATATGATATGTCAAAAAAAATTGCTGCTGCATACCTGGACATATCAGAATGAATACTATAAAAACTAATAAGATCTCTTAGTAAGGTAGCTGGTCACAAAATATACAAAAATCAATTGTTTTAATACAAGAAATACCAAATATCTGGAATAAGTATAATGAAAAAAGTATTCCATTTACTTTAAATATGTGTATATATATATGTATATATATATATATATACATATATATATATACATATTTAAATTTTAGGAGATATATATATCTCCTAAAATTAACAAAAAAATATACAGGTCCTGTATAAGGAAAATTACAAAACTTTATTGAGGGATATAACATAGGCCAAAATAGGGAGATTATTCTTGGAGAATTCAATATATAAACATTTATGCAGCATTTCTATAAATTAATGTTTAATTTCATACAGTTCTAATCAAGACCCTTGAAATGTTTTAACTGAACAGCTTATCCTAAAATTCATCTAGGAAAATAAACCTGTTATTATAGCCAGGAAGTTTTTTTTTGTTTTTTTTTTTGCTGTACGCGTGCCTCTCACTGTTGTGGCCTCTTCCGTTGCGGAGCACAGGCTCCGGACATGCAGGCTCAGCGGCCGTGGCTCACGGGCCCAGCCACTCCACGGCACGTGGGATCTTCCCGGACCGGGGCACGAACCCGTGTCCCCTGCATTGGCAGGCGGACTCTCAACCACTTCGCCACCAGGGAAGCCCAGCCAGGAAGTTTTTAAAGAATAAAACACCTGCCCTGTCCGATTATAAAGTGAATTATAAAACTATAAAATGTAATAGTGTTTAATAGTATAGCCTTAGTCCTAGAAGAGACAGATCAATGAAACAGATTAGATAGTCTGTAAATAAGCTAATGAGTAGATACAAGAAATTCATGTAAATTAAAAGAGGAATTTCAGTTGAGACTGATGGATTAATCAATAAATATTATTGGAACAACTAGGTAGCCATTCAGAAGAAAGTTAAAATTAGAATTCGGGTCACCCATGCACCAAAACATATACTAGATGGATTAAAAGGTTAAATATAAAATGTTCAAACACATGTTCAATGTATGGTGACTATTTAATCTAAGCAAGGGTATTATCTAAATAAGATAATAAAATAAGATAATTTTGGAAAATATTAGTATATTTAACTACATGATAATATAAAGTATCAATTATCTAATTAACTAAAATGATGTGGAAATGCTAAATAATCCATTAAACAGAGGGAAAAAATGGAAAAGGTTGTATTCTTTCCTTGAAAATAAGCAGTTTTAGGGTTTTATTCTACCAAATTTTAAATAACTGATAATAAATGGATACTAATTCCTATTTAAATAGATGCCTAGATAGAAAAAGGACACTAGAAAAGAAAAGAAAGAATGAATCTCAAATTCAGCATGTCTTTAAAATAAGAATATATGACATAATCTCTCAATAAGTGTCATATCCAAAAATACAAAGGATATTCAAATTACAATTTCTCCTCCTATAACTCAATATTGACAGGGTTTGAGGGGGGAAGTTATGTTAATCTCAGTAGATGCTAAAAAAATAGATAAATTTTAAACACTCTTTTCCAGCAATAACTCTCACTGAGCTAAGAATAGAAGAAAAATTCCTTAAAATGAATAAATACAGTGTGATAACAGCTGTTAGTTTCCCCAATCTCTATTCTCTCCTTCTCCCATGGTGGCACGAGGTAAAAATCACATTTGTTGTTCAGCAGAAAAGCACAGTTCTTAGCCTGCCTTGCACAAAGGTGTTAGAATTTGGTCAGTGGGATATGAATGTAAGTCGCGAGGGCCACTTCTGGCCTGTGACCTCAAAAAGGACAGTGTTCCCCCCTACTTCTGCTTTTCTCCCTTCCTGGTAACTGGAATACAGACGTGATGATGGTAGCTGGAATAGCCACGTGAGGGCATGAAACACAAGCTGTGCGTTTCACAGGGCACAGCAGCAATCTAGAATGATACTGAGACCCTGTTGATGGCAGAGATAAGCCACGATACCACTCTGTACTGCTTACATCCAGACTTAATATGAACCATTATTACTTCGGGTCTTTCTATTACAGCAGCTAAACCTACACGCTAAATAATACAATTACCAGAAATCTAAAGCCAACATCATTATATTGTTTTTCAATAATCCTCATTAAAGCATCCTCATTAAAGCTAGATGCCTGCTATTACTGCTACAAATTACTACAATACTAGGAGACTAGCCAATGCAATAGGAAGATGAAAAGAATGAGTAAGGAATGAAAGAAACTAAATTGTCATTATATTCAAGTGTATGATGGTCTATCAACAATTTAGAAAGAATCAACAGTAAAACTATTAAAAATCCCTCCCCAAATTCAATGAAAGGTTCATTTGTAAGTGTCTATACACAAGCAATAAGCAATTTTAAAACGCAGTGGGAAAACAAGATATAATTCATTATCACAACAGAACTTTAAAATACCTTGAAATAAGTCTAACAAAAATTATGCAAGAGGTATATGAAGATAAATATAAAACTTTACTGAGGGAACTTGAAGATGACCTGAGTGAATGAACAGACCAATTTTCCCCAAACAAATGTAAAAATACACAAAAATCCCAATCAAAATTCCCTAAAAATGGCTTTAAAGGAGCTCTACAGTCTGATTTGGGAGAGAAAATACAAAAGATTGGCTGCAAAATTTTTAAAAAATAACAGTTAAAAGAGACACTCCCTATAAGTTATCAAAATATTATATACAGTAATTAATAAGTTATTTTACAGTTTTAAATCCCATTTACTTATTACAGATAAGTAATTATTTTAATTATTAATACAGTAATTAATACAATGGCACACTAACATAGGAATGGACAAATAGATCCTGGACAAAGTAAAGTCCAAGAGTATGTGTGTGTTATACACACACACACACACGCACGCACACACACACACACACACACACTCTTACAATTTTTAGCATATGGTAATGGAGACACTTCCTGAAGGAGACAGACTATTCATTTATTGGAACTGGGACAACTAGATACTCAGAAAGAAAAAACAAACTTAGATTTTTCTCTCACACCACATATAAAAGTCAGATTCTACATAGCTTTAAAGTTTAAACATTTTTAATCTATAAAATGATGAAATAGAAAATTGGAGGAAAATCAGAAGACAAAAATAAAAATTATGACAGATTTTACCACATGAAAATGAATAACTTCTTTACAAGGAAAGATGGTAAAACAATATTAAAAGACAAGGGACAGATTAAGAGAAAATATCTGCAAAATATGTAACAGATGAAGGCTTAATATATGCAATGTATAAAGAGATAAATAAGCCTAATTTAAAATTCAGAAATGAATTTGAAGAGATAATTCAAAGAAAAAGAAGTGCAAATGGTCACATATATCAGAAAATATGTTCCATTTCACTAGTAATTAGGAAAATACAAATTAAAACAACATTGAGATTGTATTTTTCACCAGATTGGCAAATATTTTAAATTTCCATAACATCCAGTGTGAGAAAACAGAATTTCTTATTCACTGTTAATAAGAGTGTAAATTAGTGCAGCCTCATTCAAGGACAATTTGGCAGGAACTATCGAAATTATGAATACCCTTTCACCCACATTCTAGGAGCTTAGCCCAGAGAAATACTTGCAAATAAGCACAAAGATATCTTCACAGATTTTTGCATCACTTTTAAATCATAGTAAAAATTTTAAATTGACCCAAATAACCTTCCAGAGAGGAATTTACTGGCATGAAAAGTTTTTCCCTTTCATCTCATTATTTTAAAATGAGAACATAGTCATGTACCTATGCTTTTAAAAACAATACGCAACACAAGGTGATAATATTAATGAAAAAATGAATATGTGCTGTGACCCACCATGTTCTTTGATGATGAGATTAGTCCCCATGAAATTCTTAAGTTGCATATAGTCAGAATTAAACAGCAATAGCAGTTAAGAAATTTGGGGGAGGTGAGGCAAGGAATAGCAACTTTATTTGGAAAGCCAGTACACCAAGAAGATGGTGGACTAGTGTCCCAAAGAACCATCTTGCCGGGGTTTGATGCTAATTTCTTTTGTAGAACCAAGAAATTTTTGACAAAGATGAGAACTTAACCCACTAGAGGCTGAAATATATTATAAAATTATAAAAGTAAAGTACATAGTATTTAAAAGAAAAACTTACAAGCACACTAATGAAACAAAGTAGAAATTGAATAAAAAAAAACTTTGATAGAGCACCAGCTTCATAAGGACAATGGAAGGATCCAGTGGAGAAGGGATATATTAACCTGAAAACTAATGTGGAATTTGGTTAGATATTTGCTGGATGGGTTATGTGAAATCTGGTGTATTTATATTTCCCACCATTCATTAAAATAAATTCCAAGTATATTAGAGATATGAAAAATGTCAAACCATAGAAAATCTAAAAGGAAGTTTTTAAGCATATGATCAGGAGAGAAAATTACCAAGGAAAAGATCGATAATGTGACTACTAAAAATATTTCTGTATCTCAAGACCTAATTAAAATGGACAGAAAGCAATAAAGTTGAAAAATTACTTACAGCAAACATGTTGAGCAAAAGGTTGATGTCTTTTATGTAAATAAAAAGGGCTCATATAAATTGATAACAGATCCTCAAATAAAAATAGGCAAAGAACTAAAAGAGATCGTTTACAAAGTTAGATTACAACAGGTAAAAAAAGAAAAACAAATCCAAGGAATGCAAAGTAAGTCAACATTTGATTCTATTTTTGCCTATCCCGTTAGATAAAAATCAATGTTATTTATTAATTAAAGTACTACCCCATTCCAGATCTCAAAGTGAAAAGTTTAGAAATCAATTTGGTATTCTGCATCAGAAGTCTATATGAGTTCCTACAATGGAGTTTACTTCTGGGAATCTTTCTTAAGGAAATAATTCTTAATACACATATCAAAGCTGTACGCACAATGAATCCACGACAGCATTATTATAATAGCAAAGCTTTGAGATTATTTTGGAAAATTTGGAATAATTCAACAACAATGGAGCAATTAAGTAAATTACAGTACCTGTACTCAGTGCAATATGCAGATATTAACAGTGATTTTAGTTTGCACTAAAATGATAAAATACCTAACATAAAATATTAAATGAAAAAAAGCCAGAAAGACACTTCTACAGATGAAACAGTCTCAACTCTCTACAAAATGCAAATTTAAAACATAAAGACTGAAAAGAAATATACCAAAGATTAAGTGATTTTCTAGGAATGATAAGTGTTGGATAATTCACCCCTTTTAAAATGTTTTCTGTATTTTCCAAACTTTCTAAAATAAATGTTTATAAAAACAAAACTTTATTTCATAAAACTGTTTGGAACAATTTGATGGACATTCTGCCACATAAGCTGTCCAGGCACAGGGCTCTGGGGATGCTAATTAGAAAATGATGAGTTAATTAAAGTTGTGTGTTTAGTCTCTATGGCAAGGATTTCCTTTAATCCAACAGTGGTTTTCTCTCCATTTGAAGAATGTGGTTTCTGGAAGAAAAACTGAGAACAGACTGACCCTCTGGCCACAGTTATTCACGTCAGAGATGTACAGTTGCAGGTGCGTGCTGTTTGGTTTGGTTTGCCAAGTCAAAATAGCTGTGCTTCCCGCTGTGGTGAGAGTTTCCAACTTCAGACAGGGCAGGAGAAACTCTAAACTGTTTGCTTTTTGCAGATGTATTGAAATATTACTGAAATGTACCGATTTTCCCTGATGTTTTTTCCGTGATTTTTTCACTACCCTGAAAATAAACACGGAGGAGAAGGCTAGCATACCAAATGTGCTCTCAATAACCTGGCAAAAGGATGTTTTTCTGAGCTGTTCTGGTGCTCCAGTGCTCCTGGCTTGACTGGAGAGCAAAGAGAGAGAAATAAAAACGCCATGTTTTTCCCCTCCAGAACTTTATTACAGACTTGAATGAGATAGTAGGACTTGTACCAAAGCCGCCACACAGGAAGTAGGGACACTTTCGCAGGGGCAACAGGAAGCCGGGAAAAACTTGGGACGTATTCCCATCCCAACTTGTCCAAGGTCAAGGACTTTAGACAACCACCTTGTTCTCTAGCTCTGCCTCCTCTCTCTCCATCATGGTGTTGAAGCACTAATTAGTTATTGCCAATTAGGGTCACAAAGCTGAAGAGCACCGTTGTCTTTGGTAGTGGAGAGAGAAATCCCTTCACGATCTCTTACTGAGTTTACCACAGGGGGGTCAAAGAACACATCTGGGGACTATCTCCTGGCTGCCACAGCTTTGTGAGAATCAGTACTTCCCACAACCCCACAATCACGCACGCCTCAGCCATTCCCCCTGCACCAGGGTTATTTTCACCCACAGAGAATCCAGAGTCTTGGACACAGAGCTAAGTAAGAGTCTCTCCAAGGCATGCCAAAATAATCTGAGGAAAAGAATTCTCAGTGAGTATATCCTGTGGTCTTGGGTTTTAGTCCTTTCTCAACAGCTTTCTGCTCTTGGACTGGGGACACGTCGGGCCATTTTAGGAGTAGGAAGGGGTCAAGGGAAGACCCCACTAACAATCAGTATTAAGGACTCACCAAGGTGTTGAAGAGCTATCACCAGATACCTCGTCATGGTATTTCCCAAGCACATCAGACCCCGTGTATTACAATAAACAGGAGAGAGTGGCTGAAGTGACTTAGATAATAGAAAGCACAAGGAAAGGAAGATCAACAAGTACAATACGCTAAAGAAGAAAACGGAGTTGAGGATACCACTGAAGTTTCTCGAAATGCAATTTAAATCCATGAGTTTGTCATTGCGCAGCACTCACCATTCCTTTAACGTCTTTCTTGGGCTTTAAAGCCTGTCTTGGTCAGGAAACGAAGCCGAGGGAGCTGTTATGCCATTTACCCTCTGGGATCACAACCAATTAGGCATTTCTGTCTGTACATGCGCACTTGGCGTTTCTCGGTCTCCCGATGGGACCTTCTGACAGATTTTTCTCTGCTAGAGCGGTTGTGATTCTCCAGATCACGTGGTTGTACCCAGCTCTGGGCCTTGGTGACAATGAAGGACCCTAAACCCCCAAACAATAACTAATCTAGCCAGCTTCGTGAACCACAGTCCTAGGCACCATCAAGTAGCTTTCTGAACCCAGAACAATATTTAAACTTCAGCTTTAGCGCTTTGAGGTCAGAATTTACAGTGTACTCACAAGATGCGGCTCCAAAGATAGTATAAGTTCCTGTAATTCATTCCACAGTCAGACTGGCAGTCTTTCCATGGTCTGTGGTGGGAATACACATCATACCATAATAGTAGCCTTGGGACAAACTAACCAGTAACCCAGACCCTGGGCAAACAGTGAGCCAGTGCATACGAGGTGCTGAGGATGAGCGGTGTTGGGCTGGACACTGGGGATATAGAACAAGTGGAAAGGATGGAGGATGGATGTAGGCACTTGCTTTCAAATAATTTGTAACCACATTCATGAATAAAATTAAATCAATCATTTATTTATTGTTTAATTATCTGATTTATTTATTATGTGGTTCATAAAATTGAGTATATATCACCAGTGATGTGTGATTAAGAAATAAATGCTAATCGCATAGTTGTACAGGAAATAGGTCACCACCACACTGTTTCCACTGTGACACTTGAGATGATGGTGATGATGGTGATGATGGTGATGATGGTGATGATGATGGTGATGATGATGATGATGGTGGTGATGATGATGATGATGGTGGTGGTGATGATGATGATGATGGTGATGGTGGTGATGATGATGGTGATGATGATGATGATGATGGTGATGGTGATGATGATGATGATGGTGATGATGGTGATGATGATGGTGATGATGATGATGATGATGGTGATGATGATGATGATGGTGATGATGGTGTTGATGATACATCCAAATCTCTATGATGTGATTTTTTTTCCAAACTATTTTGAGATATTATTAACATACCTTAAAACCCTTTTGAGCCACAATTCAGTGGTTTTTAATATATTCACAAGTTGTGCAGACCGATTAGGGTCACAAAGCTGAAGAGCACCGTTGTCTTTGGTAGTGGTGCACACCACTACCAAAGTGCACACCACTAATTCCAAATTAGTGCACACCACTAATTCCAGAACCTATTTATCACCTTGAAAAGAAACCCTGGACCCGTCATCAGTCACTCCCCATCTCCTCCAGCCCTAGGCAACCACTAATCTACATTCTGTCTCTAGAGATTTGCCAATTCTGAATATTTCATATAAATGAAATCATACAATATACGTCCTTTCGTGTCCAGCTTGTTTCACTCGGCATGTTTCCAAGGTTCATTCATGTTGTAGTATGTATCAGGACTTCAACTTTTTAATTACTGAACAAAAGTATATTGTGTGGACACATCTACTTTGTTTATCCGTTCATCTGTTATGGATATCTGGGTTGTTTCCACTTTGGGGCTACGGTGAATAATGCTGCTACGACTATTCGACTATTCGTGTACAAATTTTTGTGTGAACATGTTTCCACTTCTCTTGGGTATGAACCCCAGAGTGGAATTGCTGGGTCATATGGTAACTCAGTTAAACTTTTTCTGAGAGGGTGAAGTTTTAACAGGTAACTTTCAATATGTTGAGATTTACTTTTCGTAAGTAAATTATGCACAAATTTTGATACTTTAGAATTATTTTCAAAATGACTTACTAAACACTATACAAGTGCTTACAGTACATTGTTTCAAAGAATAAGAGACCCATGGGAGACAGAATAGTAGAGGAGAGGTATTTATATGATGCTTGCTAATTTCTCAGCAGAAGAGTTAGCATGTAGATCCAACAGAATTGAGCAAACCAAGCTGCCTGTTCTGCTCTTCCTTTGGTGAGGAATACCAAGGAGGCTGAGACAGCTGAACTCACTTCTTGTTAGACAGCTCTGTTAAAAGGCACTGTGGCTTCTACACCACTCTAAGGAGCTGTGCTTTCCATTTTTTTACCTTGATTTAAATAAAAGAAAACAAAGATGGAAGAGATATGGGAACATATGTATATGTATAACTGATTCACTTTGTTATAAAGCAGAAACTAACATACCATTGTAAAGCAATTATACCCCAATAAAGATGTTAAAAATAAATCAAATAAATAAATAAATAAATAAATAAAAGAAAACAGAGGGGCAAAGGATTGCAGGGGCCTGGAGTTTTTCTCTTGTCAGGAATGATTTTTCCCATTGTTTGTGTTCAAAGTTGATTTCTTTTCCCTAGCCTAGCTTCAGTATTTCTTGTTGGAAGTTTTATAATAAAAAAGGTAGTAGTGGGGCCTGTCTCCCCCTCTATAGATGGTATGAACGCTCATCTATCTTTCCAAAACTATCTCAAATGATTCCACCAAATGAACAGTCTGACATGGAGGGATGTGGCATCTGATGAACTCATGTGTTGTCTAAGAGGATGATCACTGTCTCCATGCCTCTGTCCTCGATTTTTCTTTAAATAAAGTCAGTCCTTAAAGGATAAACTCATGGATCCCTTGGTGTATTCTGCCCTCCAGGATGAGAGGGGCTGAATTTACCTATTGCCAGATTATTATTTGTTTTCAGCAAACTCTGCTGCTACCGTGTGATCTGAGAGAAGACTAGATTCCTTCTGCAATATGTTTTTCATATTACCTGTCTGCCAGGGCTATTATAGAGAGAGAAAGTGGAAAACTTCAATCTCTGACCATACGGCCATTGTATGTCCCTTTCATTGGTTCCCAGGAAAATTCTTTTTTAAATTTCCAAACTGGGTGACTGGTTAATTTTATTTTCTTGACCATCAGTGCCATAGTTGATTAATTCACAGATTCTTATAAAGGATCTGCTTTTATTTTTATTTTTTCAACATCTTTATTGGAGTATAATTGTTTTACAATGGTGTGTTAGTTTCTGCTTTATAACAAAGTGAATCAGTTATACATATACATATATCCCCATACCTCTTCCCTCTTACGTCTCCCTCCCTCTCACCCTCCATATCCCACCCCTCTAGGTGGTCACAAAGCACCGAGCTGATCTCCCTGCGCTGTGCGGCTGCTTCCCACTAGCTATCTATTTTATATTTGGTAGTGTATATATGTCCATGCCACTCTCTCACTTTGTCCCAGCTTACCCTTGCCCCTCCCATTATCCTCAAGTCCATTCTCTAGTAGGTCTGCGTCTTTATTCCCGTCTTGCCCCTAGGTTCTTCATGACCATTTTTGCTTGTTTGCTTTTTAGATTCCACACATATGTGTAGCATACAGTATTTGTTTTTCTCTTTCTGACTTACTTCATTCTGTATGACAGACTCTAGGTCCATCCACCTCACTACAAATAACTCAATTTTGTTTCTTTTTATGGCTGAGTAATATTCCATTGTATATATGTGCCACATCTTCTTTATCCATTCATCTGTCAATGGACACTTAGGTTGCTTCCATGTCCTGGCTATTGTAAATAGAGCTGCAATGCACATTGTGGTACATGACTCTTTTTGAATTATGGTTTTCTCAGGGTATATGCCCAGTAGTGGGATTGCTGGGTCATATGGTAGTTCTATTTTTAGTTTTTTAAGGAACGTCCATACTGTTCTCCATAGTGGCTGTATCAATTTACATTCCCACCAACAGTGCAAGAGGGTTCCCTTTTCTCCACACCCTCTCCAGCATTTATTGTTTCTAGATTTTTTGATGGCCATTCTGACAGGTGTGAGATGATATCTCATTGTAGTTTTGAGTTGTATTTCTCTAATGATTAATGATGTTGAGCATTTTTTCATGTGCTTGTTGGCAATCTGTATATCTTCTTTGGAGAAATGTCTATTTAGGTCTTCTGCCCATTTCTGGATTGAGTTGTTTGTTTTTTTGCTATTGAGCTGTATGAGCTGCTTGTAAATTTTGGAGATTAATCCTTTGTCAGTTGTTTCATTTGCAAATATTTTCTCCCATTCTGAGGGTGTCTTTTCATCTGGTTTATGTTCTCCTTTGCTGTGCAAAAGCTTTCAAGTTTCATTAGGTCCCATTTGTTTATTTTTGTTTTTATTTACATTTCTCTAGGAGGTGGGTCAAAAAGGATCTTGCTGTGATTTATGTCATAGAGTGTTCTGCCTATGTTTTCCTCTAAGAGTTTGATAGTGTCTGGCCTTACATTTAAGTCTTTAATCCATTTTGAGTATATTTTTCTGTATGGTGTTAGGGAGTGTTCTAATTTCATTCTTTTACATGTACCTGTCCAGTTTTCCCAGCACCACTTATTGAAGAGGCTGTCTTTTATCCACTGTATATTCTTGCCCCCTTTATCAAAGATAATGTGACCATATGTGCATGGGTTTATCTCTGGGCTTTCTATCCTGTTCCATTGATCTATATTTCTGTTTTTGTTCCAGTACCATACTGTCTTTATTATATAGTCTGAAGTCAGGGAGCCTGATTCTTCCAGCTCCGTTTTTCTCTCTCAAGATTGCTTTGGCTATTCAGGGTCTTTTGTGTTTCCATACAAATTGTGAAATTTTTTATTCTAGTTCTGTGAAAAATGCCAGTGGTAGTTTGATAGGGATTGCATTGAATCTGTAGATTGCTTTGGGTAGTAGAGTCATTTTCACAATGTTTATTCTTCCAATCCAAGAACATGCTATATCTCTCCATCTGTGTTTATCATCTTTAATTTCTTTCATCACTGTCTTATAATTTTCTGCATACAGGTCTTTTGTCTCCTTAGGTAGGTTTATTCCTAGATATTTCATTCTTTTTGTTGCAATGGTAAGTGGGAGTGTTTTCTTAATTTCACTTTCAGATTTTTCATCTTAAGTGTAGAGGAATGCAAGAGATTTCTGTGCATTAATTTTGTATCCTACTACTTTACCAAATTCATTGATTAGCTCTAGTAGTTTTCCGGTAGCATCTTTAGGATTCTCTATGTATAGTCTCATGTCATCTGAAAACAGTGACAGCTTTACTTCTTTTCTGATTTGGATTCCTTTTATTTCTTTTTCTTCTCTGATTGCTGTGGCTAAAACTTCCAAAACTACGTTGAATAATAGTGGTGAGACTGGGCAACCTTATCTTGTTCCTGAATTTAGTGGAAATGTTTTCAGTTTTTCACCATTGAGGACGATGTTGGCTGTCGGTTTGTTGTATATGGCCTTTATTATGTTGAGGTAAGTTCCCTCTATGCCTACTTTCTGCAGGGTTTTTATCATAATTGGGAGTTGAATTTTGTCGAAACCTTTCTCAGCATCTATTGAGGTGATCATATGGTTTTTCTCCTTCAATTTGTTAATATGGTGTATCACATTGATTGATTTGCATATATTGAAGAATCCTTGTACTCCTAGGATAAACCCCACTTGATCATGGTGTATGATCCTTTTAATGTGCTGTTGGATTCTGTTTGCTAGTATTTTGTTGAGGATTTTTGCATCTATGTTCATCAGTGATACTGGCCTGTAGTTTTCTTTCTTTGTGACATCTCTGTCTGGTTTTGTAATCGGGGGATGGTGGCCTCGTAGAATGAGTTTGGGAGTATTCCTCCCTCTGCTATATTTTGGAAGAGTTTGAGAAGGTTAGGTGTTAGCTCTTCTCTAAATGTTTGATACAATTCGTCTGTGAAGCCATCTGGTCCTGGACTTTTTTTTGTTGGAAGATTTTTTTTTTTTTTGCGGTACGCGGGCCTCTCACTGTTATGGCCTCTCCCATTGCGGAGCACAGGCTCCGGACACGCAGGCTCAGCGGTCATGGCTCATGGGCCTAGCCGCTCCACGGCATGTGGGATCTTCCCGGACCGGGGCATGAACCTGTGTCCCCTGCATTGGCAGGCGGACTCTCAACCACTGCGCCACCAGGGAAGCCCAGTTGGAAGATTTTTAATCACAGTTTCAATTTCAGTGCTTGTGATTGGTCTGTTCATATTTTCTATTTCTTCCTAATTCAGTCTCGGAAGGTTGTGCATTTCTAAGAATTTGTTCATTTCTTCCAGGTTGTCCATTTTATTGGCATATAGCTGCTTGTAGTAATCTCTCATGATCCTTTGTATTTCAGCAGTGTCAGTTGTTACTTCTCCTTTTTCATTTCTAATTCTATCGATTTGAGTCTTCTCCCTTTTTTTCTTGATGAGTCTGGCTAATGGTTTATCCATTTTGTTTAGCTTCTCAAAGAATCAGCTTTTAGTTTTATTGATCTTTGCTATTGTTTCCTTTATTTATTTCTGATCTGATCTTTATGATTTCTTTCCTTCTGCTAACTTTGGGGTTTTTTTTTTCTTCTTTCTCTAATTGCTTTAGGTGTAAGGTTAGGTTGTTTATTTGAGATGTTTCTTGTTTCTTAAGGTAGGATTGTATTGCTATAAACTTCCCTCTTAGAACTGCTTTTGCTGCATACCATAGGTTTGGGGTTGTCGTGTTTTCACTGTTTATTTCTAGGTATTTTTTGATTTCCTCTTTGATTTCTTCAGTGATCTCTTGGTTATTCAGTAGTGTATTGTTTAGCCTCCATGTGTTTGTATTTTTTACAGATTTTTTTCTGTAATTGATATCTAGTCTCATAGCATTGTGGTCAGAAAAGATACTTGATACGATTTCAATTTTCTTAAATTTACCAAGGCTTGATTTGTGACCCAAGATATGATCTATCCTGGAGAATGTTCCATTAGCACTTGAGAAGAAAGTGTATTCTGTTGTTTTTGGATGGAATGTCTATAAATATCAATTAAGTCCATCTTGTCTAATGTATCATTTAAAGCTTGTGTTTCCTTATTTATTTTCATTTTGGATGATCTGTCCATTAGTGAAAGTGGTGTGTTAAAGTTCCCTACTATGATTGTGCTACTGTCAATTTCACCTTTTATGGCTGTTAGTATTTGCCTTAGGTATTGAGGTGCTCCTATGTTGGGTGCATAAAGATTTACAATTGTTATATCTTCTTCTTGGATTGATCCCTTGATCATTATGTAGTGTCCTTCTTTGTCTCTTGTAATAGTCTTTGTTTTAAAGTCTATTTTGTCTGATATGAGAATTGCTACTCCAGCTTTCTTTTGATTTCCATTTGCATGGAATATTTTTTCCATCCCTTCACTTTCAGTCTGTATGTGTCCCTAGGTTTGAAGTGGGTCTCTTGTAAACAGCATATATATGGGTCTTGTTTTTGTATCCATTCAGCCAGTCTATGTCTTTTGGTTGGAGCATTTAATCCATCTACATTTAGGGTAAGTTTCGATATGTATGTTCTTATTACCATTTTCTTAATTGTTTTGGGTTTGTTATTGTAGGTCTTTTCCTCCTCTTCTGTTTCCTGCCTAGAGAAGTCCCTTTAGCATTTGTTGTAAAGCTGGTTTAGTGGTGCTGAATTCTCTCAGCTTTTGCTTGTCTGTAAAGGTTTTAATTTCTCTGTCAAATCTGAATGAGATCCTTGCTGGGTAGAGTAATCTTGGTTGTAGGTTTTCCCCTTTCATCACTTTAAGTATGTCCTGCCACTCCCTTCTGGCTTGCAGAGTTTCTGCTGAAAGATCAGCTGTTAACCTTATGGGGATTCCCTTGTGTGTTATCTGTTGTTTTTCCCTTGCTGCTTTTAGTATTTTTTTTCTTTGTATTTAATTTTTGATAGTTTGATTAATATGTGTCTTGGTGTGTTTCTCCTTGGATTTATCCTGTATGGGACTCTCTGTGCTTCCTGGACTTGATTAACTATTTCCTTTCCCATATCAAGAAAATTTTCAACTATAATCTCTTCAAATATTTTCTCAGTCCTTTTTTTTTTCTCTTCTTCTTCTGGGACCCCTATAATTCAAATGTTGGTGCGTTTAATGTTGT
Organism: Orcinus orca; assembly: GCF_937001465.1. Lineage (NCBI taxonomy): Eukaryota > Metazoa > Chordata > Mammalia > Artiodactyla > Delphinidae > Orcinus > Orcinus orca. Next base: position 18,224,319 of record NC_064573.1, read on the forward strand.
CCCAGAGGTGTCTGAGACTGTACTCAATTCTTTTCATTCTTTTTTCTTTATTCTGCTCTGCAGTAGTTATTTCCACTATTTTATCTTCCAGGTCACTTATCCATTCTTATGCCTCAGTTATTCTGCTATTGATTCCTTCTAGAGAATTTTTTATTTCATTTATTGTGTTGTTCATCACTGTTTGTTTGCTCTTTAGTTATTCTAGGTCCTTTTTAAACGTTTCTTGTATTTTCTCCATTCTATTTCCAAGATTTTGGATCATGTTTACTACCATTATTCTGAATTCTTTTTCAGGTAGACTGTCTATTTCCTCTTCATTTGTTAGGTCTGGTGGGTTTTTGCCTTGCTCCTTCATCTGCTGTGTGTTTCTCTGTCTTCTCATTTTGCTTAACTTACTGTGTTTGGGGTCTCCTTTTTGCAGCCTGCAGGTTCGTAGTTCCCGTTGTTTTTGGTGTCTGCCCCCAGTGGCTAAGGTTGGTTAAGTGGGTTGTGTATGCTTCTTGGTGGAGGAAACTAGTGCCTGTGTTCTGGTGGAGGAGGCTGGATCTTGTCTTTCTGGTGGGCAGGTCCACGTCTGGTGGTGTGTTTTGGTGTGTCTGTGGCCTTATTATGATTTTAGGCAACCTCTCTGCTAATGGGTGGGGTTGTGTTCCTGTCTCACTAGTTGTTTAACATAGGGTGTGCAGCACTATAGCTTGCTGGTCATTGAGTGGAGCTGGGTCTTGGCATTGAGATGCAGATCTCTGGGAGATTTTCACCATTTGATATTATGTGGAGCTGGGAGGTCTCTTGTGGACCAATGTCCTGAACTTGGCTCTCCCACCTCAGAGACACAGTGCTGACACCTGGCTGGAGCACCAAGACCCTATCACCCACACAGCTCAGAATAAATGAGAGAAAAAATGAAAGAAAGAAAAATAAAATAAAATAAAGTTATTAAAATAAAAAATAATTATTCCAAAGAAAAAAAAATAAAATTAATCAAAAAAAGAGAGCAACCAAACCAGAAACAAATCCACCAATGATAACAAGCGCTAAAAAGTATATTTAAAAAAAAAAAAAAAAGGACAGACAGAACCCTAGTACAAATGGTAAAAGCAAAGCTATACAGACAAAATCTCACACAGAAGCATACACATACACACTCACAAAAAGAGAAAAAGGGAAAGATATATATATATCGTTGCTCCCAAAGTCCACCTCCTCAATTTGGGATGATTCGCTGTCTATTCAGGTATTCTGCATATGCAGGATACATCAAGTTGATTGTGGAGATTTAATCCACTGCTCCTGTGGCTGCTGGGAGAGATTTCCCTTTCTCTTCTTTGTTCGCACAGCACCCGGGGTTCAGCTTTGGATTTGGGCCCGCCTCTGCGTGTAGTTTGCCTGAAGGCGTCTGTTCTTCGCTCAGACAGGACGGGGTTAAAGGAGCAGCTGCTTTGGGGGCTCTGGCTCACTCAGGCCGGGGGGAGTGAGGGGCACGGAGTGCAGGGCAAGCCTGCAGCAGCAGAGGCCGGAGTGACGTTGCACCAGCCTGAGGTGTGCCATGCGTTCTCTCGGGGAAGTTGTCCCTGGGTCATGGGACCCTGGCAGTGGCGGGCTGCACAGGCTCCCTGGAGGGGAGGTGTGGAGAGTGACCTGTGCTCGCACACAGGCTTCTTGGTGGCGGCAGCAGCAGCCTTAGCGTTTCATGCCCGTCTCTGGGGTCCGCGCTGAGAGCCGCGGCTCGCGCCCGTCTCTGGAGCTCCTTTAAGCGGCGCTCTTAATCCCCTCTCCTCGCGCACCAGGAAACAAAGAGGGAAGAAAAAGTCTCTTGCCTCTTTGGCAGGTCCAGACTTTTCCCCGGACTCCCTCCCGGCTAGCCGTGGTGCACTAACCCCCTGCAGGCTGTGTTCACGCCACCAACCCCAGTCCTCTCCCTGCGATCCGACGGAAGACCGAGCCTCAGCTCCCAGCCCCGCCCACCCCGGCGGGTGAGCAGACGAGGCCCTCGGGCTGGTGAGTGACGGTCGGCACCGATGCTCTGTGCCGGAATCTCTCCTCTTTGTCCTCCGCAGCCCTGTGGCTGCACTCTCCTTCGCGGCTCCGAAGCTTCCCCCTCCGCCACCCGCAATCTCCGCCCGCGAAGGGGCTCCTAGTGTGTGGAAACCTTTCCTCCTTCACAGCTCCCTCCCACTGGTGCAGGTCCCGTCCCTATTGTTTTGTCTCTGTTTTTTCTTTCTTCTTTTGTCCTACCCAGGTACGTGGGGAGTTTCTTGCCTTTTGGGAGGTCTGAGGTCTTCTGCCAGCATTCAGTAGGTGTTCTATAGGAGCTGTTCCACATGTAGATGTATTTCTGATATATTTGTGAGGAGGAAGGTGATCTCCACATCTTACTCTTCCTCCATCTTGAAGCTCCTCAGTATCTGCTTTTAAAATAAAATAATTTTACGGCATAATGGCTTTGACATTAGGGAGAATGGGATTTGAAACCTGATGGGCATTCAATAGTTACTGTATGTACACACACACACATACACACACTTATATATCTTTGGGAAAGACACTTAACCTTTTTGAGTCTGGATGAAGTGAAATGATGCATATCAAATTCCCGTAACAGTGCTTGCACATAGTAACAGCTCAGTAAACAACGGAGATTCTTTTCATTACGTTATCACTATGGGATAAAGGCTATAAAAATAGTATGGACAAGTTGCTGAGGTACCAGAGGAGGGATCAACCAACCAGCTTCCTTCATTCTCTCATGGCTTTTTTGCTTTCTTTTTATTTCTTCTCCCAATATAATGGTTTTTTGTCTATTCAACTGCAGACACTGGTCTAAGTATCTCCTCTTATATCTGGTCTGATTTTAACAGCTCTCCAGCTCCACAATTAGCACCCCCAACTCGCCCAAAGGTGATGAGCTTGGAAACACAGCTGTTGAAGGGTGCATTCACTCTGGAGCCCCTTTTGTCTCTCCCTCCTGGCACTAGGCATTCGCTGTGTCGGCTCTCCTCATCTCCCACTGCCGGCTCCGGTGCCCGTGGCGCTGGCTTGCGGGGGTAGAGCCCGCACTAGCTCACGGTCTGTAGCAGAGCCGCAGTCGCAGTTCATCTGATTTGCTCCTGAGCACTAGAGAGCTCGACCAGCTCTGCAGCTCTTTATGACATCTGGCACAGACAGCAAATTCCTTCCAGCTCATCTCATGGAGCTGGGCTCTGTCCTGCCTTAAAACCAGCCCCAGCTCCTCAATTACCTTCTGCCCTTATTCATGCCCTGCCAATTCCTCTTTGCTGGTATCTGGATGAGACTGCTGCACAAACTAAGCCTGAGAATCATTTGTGAGGACTTACGGGCCTCCTCCATGTCAAGATGGTGCTTGGAACTTGGCTGATGGAAGTCTGATTCAGATGTGGTTCATTATAGGTAAGAGGAAGATAATAATCTTTGGAAGAAACCTTCCTGTAAGTCTGATATGTCAGGAAAAACCGGACAGAAGCTGTCCACTCTCTGACTTAGGTTGGACTGGTGCCCAGATCCAAAGATCACAGGGTACAGCTTTGAAGAAAGGTTATTCTCAACATACCCAATGAGAAAGTACACGCACCCTCAAGTGACTGGGGCCATTGCTTTCTTGCCGTTGAGATCATCTCCCTCAGGAAGGGGCACTTTCTCTCTTTCAGTCCTGAACTCAGAGAGTTTTGCTACTTGGAGAAGCCACTCTTATAAGACAACCTGCTTCTCCTTCTCTGTAGTAGAAGGACCTGCCACAAGGAGAATACAGGGGAAAATAAACTGTGCCATTGAAGAGGAAGGAGGGTAGGTGGAGATGTTTACCTCAAGCTTGAGAGAATTTCTGCAGAAGGCGTTTTTGAGTTTGCCCAACTTTATTTCTTTCATCCCTTGTTTCTCTGTGGTTTTGCTGCGTACTTGCTTAGACATGTCACACACAACAGCCTTATAACTAGAAAAGTCTCTGGCCTCACAGGAGGAGGGAGATCTCCCTGAACATAATCCCCAGAGCGTTGGCTGGGAGCAGGAAATGGGAGTCAAAGGGCACATCTGTAGGAGTAATTCCTCTTGCTGACAGTTAGACCGTCTTCTTTCTCTCCTCTTCTCTTTGATGATAGGAAGTGCACACTCCAAGCTCCATTTCCTCACACTCTGAGGTGAAAATATCCGGATGAGTAATATCCCCATAGAAAGAGATAAATTTAATCATTAAAATATGCATGCTTGTTTTGACATTCCAAATAATATTCAGCCCAAGCTAGTCTCTGGACACCTGGGCCATAATAGACCATGAGATGAGGAAGGGGATGGGAAAGAGTAATAGCCAAGGAATCACTGATCACCACAAACTCTATGAGCTTGGACATCTCTCAATAATATATCTCCATTGAATTCTCCATTCAAAGCCATTCCACTGAAAATCAAGCCACAGTTCACCTCCCTGTCCAAGTTCTGCTTTAGAAATTAAAACATCGTGAATGATGTCATAGAGATTTTGGCTGGATCATCAGCAGAAGTCCTTCTATATTCATTAGCATTAGATGAAGGATGGCCTTTTTATTATTAATGGATGGGACAAAGATTGAGCATTGTGACCAGGAATGTTTTGTTGGTCTCCCATCTAAGATCAGTGGGTCCCTAGTGTGTTACCCCATCGGTTTTACTCAAGCGATTGTAGATTCAAGCAGATGTCACGGGTGGCTTTCAGGATGAAAGGAAACTACACATGGGAAACTCAAGAGAAAGATGGGGGTAGTTGTGGAAATTCAGTACAACAGGTGCTCTAGGGAGGGGGGACCCAAAGACAACTATGACCCAGTCCCTGTTCTTGAGACATTAACAATCTAGTAGATGGTGTAGATAAATTAACAAACAATTACAATGGAGTGTGGCACACACAGTCTGAACAAGATAGCTAAGCACTAAAATGAAGGGGAGGTTAATTCTCTCCCAAGATGATGGGGTCAGAGAAGACACCCCAGAGGAGGTGACTTTGTGAGGCAGAAGTAATTGTCACTCTCACTTAAAAGATGTGGAACCTGTGGCTCAGTAAGATTAAATGACTTCCCGAAGGTAACACAGCTATTAAAGGATGACCAAGGTCTTCCAGCTCCTAGACTGTTTCCCTTTCCATTGCATCACAGCTGCCCTGGGTGTGGGATGAGGGTGGTGGTGGGAAGGAGAGTTAAGTAGAGGTTTTCAGCAGTGGTGGGCTGGGGCTAGTCAGAGAAAGACCAAATCAGTCTTTATGTCCTGGTTATAGCAGGAGAAATCTTAAAATCCTAAAGAGGGCAGCTTGCAAGCAAGCAGTGGGGAGTAGCCACCTATATGACATGAATGCATGCACTAAGACTTCTTGTTTAAAACTTCTTGACAAAAGGATGGAGTCTTTATTCTACTACCAATGGTAAAGTTTTTTAAAACATTTAATAAATGTTAAGAATCATCATCATCACCATTATTATTATTATGCTTTTAACGATAATAGATTATTTCCTGAGAAAGGAAACAGTGAGCATTCAAAGGATTAGCAAGTAGAGGAAGATAACACACCACCTCATGGAATCAAAGGGCTCATGAGAAGAAAGCTGTAAGTGGGAAGGAGACCCTACACCAGCCTAACCATCCTGCCTCTTTTAAGAGGTACACATGGGCTGGAAGTGTCAGAAGCATCTTCCCAAACTCCCCATCCCACCCCAACTTCCATGAACCAGACATTTATCAAGCAACCCGAGAAGCCATCCATCAACATGGACAAAAACATGGTCTCTGGAGTCAGACTGCCTGAGCTCAGATCCTTGCCCTGTCTCTTAGTGACTGTGTAACTTGGGAAAATTCCCTCATCCTGCTGTACTTCCATTTCCCATATATAAAACGAGTATAATTATCATAGTAGTAGCTTACCTGATAAGGTAGATATGAGAGTTAAATCAAATAACTTAATCAGTTAAATTAAATATATAAGAAGCAGCTATGCAATCACTACTTTCATGCTGTAAATGCTGACACTGTTATAATTAGTGAGATTATTAGTATGTGCTAGGCAATAAAGCATAATTCCTGCTCAAAATCTAGTAAATGAAAAGACAGTTATGGAGATAAGTGCAGTGGTGGCACAGATGAAGGTGAGGGGCAAAATGCATTCTGGAAAAGTAATATCCAAGTTGACTTTTTAAGCAATTAGCAAAAGGAGTAAAGGTGAGGGCATTCTAGAAAGAGAAAACTGCTCAAAAGGAGATCTGACATGACATGGTGCTTTGGCAGCTGTTCGTAATTAAAGATGGTGGGAGAACAGAATAGGAGGGAAAGGAACTGAAGGGGTGGGTACATGGTGCCTTAAATGCCAAGTGAGAATCCAGATCACATTCTCAGTTACGGATTTCAAGAAGGGAGTGACATGATAAGACCTGCATCCATCCAAGATGGCTTGAAAGAAGTGTCGAAGGTGGGTTGGAAGCGGGGTTGAGAGGACCAGCAGGGGAGACCTGTTAGGAGACTGTTTTAGGAATTCAGAAGAAAGGATGAGTGAATAAGATGAGGTGTTAGGGATGGGGTAAAAAAAATATCAAAATATCAAATGAAAGTGTGATGATTTGGAAACTGATTAAATCAAGGAGCTAAAGGGAAAGGAATAGTTAGGGAAGATGCCCAAGTTTCAGGTTCGGGCACCTAAGTGGGTAGAGGTGCATTCACAGAGATGGGATAAGAAGATCTGGAGTGGGGGGGATTTAATTTAGTAAAAGTTAAATATATATACTCCATCAGTATGCATGTGTGCACACACACACAAACACACACACATAGGGATACTGCTGAGGTTGCACACAACCTCAATTAAGATTACAGTGAAACTGAGATATCAATGTATTGCTGATAGGGTAAGAATTGGTACAACCATTTGGAAATTAATTGCACCATATTACTGAACCATTTTGGAAGGTTTTAATTACTCTTAGAAGAAAGCCCAACTCAACCGACTTAAACAAAGACAAACAAATATAAAAAAACTTTGCACAAAAAAGGAAACCATCAACAAAACAAAAAGGCAACCTACTGAACAGGAGAAGGTATTTTCAAATGATATGTCTGATAAAGGTTTAATACTCAAAAATATATAAAGAACTCAAGATCTTAAAAATCAGACAACCCTTTTAAAAATGGGCAGAGTACCTGAATAGATAATTTTCCAAGGAAGACATAGTGACGGCCAACAGGCACATGAAAAGATGATCAATGTCAATAGTCATCAGGGAAATGCCCTGATCAAATCACAACTATAATGAGGTACCACCTCACACCTGTCAGAACAGCTATCATCAAAAAGACAAGAAATAACAAGTGTTGGTGAGGATGTGGACAAAAGAGAACCCTTGTGCACTGTTGGTGGGAATATCAATTGGTGCAGCCACTGTGGAAAACAGTATGGAGGTTTCTCAAAAAACTAAAAATAGAACTACCATACTATCCAGCAATACCACTCCTGGGTATATACCTGAAGAAAACAAAAATGCTAATTCAAAAAGATATATGCACCCCAATATTCAAAGCAGCATTATTCTCAATAGTCTAGATGTGGAAGCAACCTAAGTGTCCATCAACGGATGAATGAATAAAGAAGATGTGGTATTACTCAGCTATAAAAAAAAGAATGAAAATTTGTATTTTGAGATAAAGTGAATGGACCTGGAGGGCATTATGCTTAGTGAAATAAGTCAGACAGAGAAAGACAAACACTGTATGTTTTCACTTATATGTAGAATTTAAAAAATAAAACAAACCAACAAATATAATGAAACAGACTCACAGATACAGAGAACTAGTAGTTATCTGAGGGGAGGTGGTGGGGGAGAGGTAAAATAGGTGAAGGGGATTAAGAGGTAGAAACTACTAGGTATAAAATAAGTTATAAGGATATAATATACAACACAAAGAATATAGTCAATATCTTATAATAACTTTGTATGGAGTATAATCTATAAACTATGTTGTACACCTGAAACTAATATAATATTGTAAGTCAACTATACTTCAGTAAAAAAAAGTTGGAAAATGCTTTTTTCAAGTCTGCATAAATTTAATCTTATGCCAAACAAATAAACATATTTTTTAAAACCCTGTAATTTCACATGACAAGAATTGCAGAAGGAGAAAAGTTTAAGGGTTGGTTTATTCAGTCATTCAAAGTGTAATAAAGATCGAGGTTCTGTCTTTCTGCTCTGCCATCTGTATGTTTGTTAGTTCTCCTCATCATCACATGATGACTGCTATAGCTCCATGCATCACATCTTTACCCACCAATAACTAGAAATGCTGGCGGGATGGCGGAGACTATCTCTTCCTTGAAGCTTTTTTTTTTTTTTTTTTTTCGGTACACGGGCCTCTCACTGTTGTGGCCTCTCCCATTGCGGAGCACAGGCTCCGGACGCACAGGCCCAGCGGCCATGGCTCACGGGCCCAGCCGCTCCGCGGCACGTGGGATCTTCCGGACCGGGGCATGAACCCGTGTCCCCTGCATCGGCAGGCAGACTCTCTACCACTGCGCCACCAGGGAAGCCCTAAAGCTATTTTTAAAGCATAAGAAATTGTTCCCTGAAATCACCCCTGCAGACTTCCCCTCACCTATATTGAAAAAGCTATATAATATTTCCACATTTGTTGGGTTAAAAAGTACCCTTACACTGGGGATATTTTAGATTGGATTTCTACATGACCCTACCAAAGAAAGTGTTTTTAGTTTTTTGGGTTTTTTTCCTGACTTCTACTAAGCCTTGTAGATGTCTTCAGCACATTGGTTTTTTTCGATTTCTTTGTGGAAAACAGTCAGCTAATCCAGCTTTTTATGCCTGAGATCCAGAAGATGTACACCTGGGGAAGGCCACTGAACTTGAATTAGTCTTTCCTGTTTCTGAGTCTTCTTGCACAACAGTCTTCCTCCTGTGTATGACCCTGAGGTCAACTGTCATCCTGAAATGTTTATAAATACAACGTGAAGAAAAGCATGAGGTCACAGCCCAGGATAAACCTCACGCCATGTCTTTAGGACTGTTGCCATAGCAGAAATGTATGCAGGATTGAAAAACACTCTTGAGTCAAAGGACTCTTATACGGTCCAGAAGCTGCAGAGCACCTGGAGTGTGGAACATACACATCACAGAGCATGGGGACCAGCCTCAGTCAGAAGCCCCTGAAAAGAGGGGAAGCTTCTTTTTTGAGTTATGTATGCTCCTTCATCCTCTGTCACTCACCTTGTCTTCAGGAGAGAACCGGGGAGTAGAGGGGAGAGAGATTTGGTAAACGGCCGATGAGACAGCAAAATTGCAAAGACATTTTACTCATAATATTCATTCTTAAAAATGGTGGGAAATTAATGCTTCAGTGTAGGACGGGGGGGTTGTTGATATTCTTTCAACAGTTATGTAAAGACATCTAGAAGAGTTAGGCTGGCTATTGAGGGGTGGTGGGGTTCAGGGAAGAGGGACTGGCCCTTGGGCTTTGTGCCTTTCTGTGCCCTCCCTTGTCCTCTTGTCTGGGTTGAGTGGGTTCTGTGTGAAAAGTTCTGTTGGCTCCAGAGCAGCGGTCCTTACTTGCTTTTGCGTGACAGAGAATTAGGACAATCTGGGGAGGGGATGGAGCTTCTCCCCACATAAATGCCCATATTCGTATGAACACACACTCTTGTACCTGCTTTTGAGGTCACTGGGGGGCCCCCTGAAACTCATAAATTAGAGTGTCCACGTAACCCCAGGTTGAGACTCCTTCCCCTAGAAAGGGCTTGCAGGTGAGAACTTCAGTGGAGGAAGCAGTGAATGAGCTGGTTGGGGGTTGCTCTTGGCTCAAAGGGTAGTTAAAGGAAACCCAAGGTTCCTTTCTGTGGTGTCCCTATCTACTCCCCCCGCACCGAAAAACTTACACTCAACCCTAGACATCTTGGCATCTTCCCATTCTAGCCACTGCACAGAATGTACTCAAATTCTCTTATTATTCTATTGGGTTTAAAGTCTACACACTATTCAGATGTCCAGATAGGTAGTATTTTCCCATATTTCATTGATTCCAAGTCCCATACGTTTTTCACCTTTTTCACATCCCTGCAATTGGAATGAAGCTTACAATAGAAATAAACGAATCAAGAGATTTTAACGTATCTTTCTGAGTAACACAAAACAAGCGGACAAGATAATGAGTAAGTACATCAAAGATGTAAACCATAAGATTAATGCGTTCAATCTATTAGGCATATATCGAACAATAAAACAAATGACTGCAGAATATATGTTCTTTTTGAGTATACATGTAGTACTCACTAAAATTTACCAAATGCTGGGTGATAAAAACAAATATCAACAAATTTCATAATACTGACAACAAAGTATGTTGTCTGACCACAGTGGAATTATGCTAGAAATCAAAGATTTAAAAAACACTAGAAAATTTCCAAAATTCTAGAAATTAATCAATACAATGATGAATATTCCATGAGTCAAAGAAGAATTTATGCCCAAACAAAACATTTCTGTCTGGCCTTCAAAGGTTCCCCACCATCTGAATCCTCCCTGTGCATCCAAGTCTGTTCCCACCTCACTCCAACTCTATGTTCAGAATTTTTTATTCACTAGCAACAAAATATACAGAATACTGTACTGCTCCTAGAGTCTATTACAATACTAACCTTTATTAGAAAAATACAATACTAATATTTATTAGAAAATAAATGCTAACTCTGTGCTTCAGGAGAATAGCAGAATTCCACTTTGGGATACACGCCTCTGGGAAAACACTTTAAAGAACTGTTAGACAAAGCTGGGACACAGGGTTTTGTCTGGCATGAAAGCAGTTGAGACAGCCTTTATTATGCAGACAATTGTTCTGTCGGATGAAATAATAATAATTTTTCTGCCTCCCCCCACTCCCCAGTCATGTTCTGAGAAATGAAAATTTGGGGAATACTGAAAGAGAGACCTTCAAAAGAAGAGGTGGGAGAGGAGCTGAATACAGAGGGAGGATGATCTACGAAATCATGGCCACGGGTCAGGATCTAAATGGCAACCTCCTCTGGGATGGAGACACAGATAACAGGGAAATGAGTTCCAACTCAGTAGAGGGAGTAGATGTGGGTTTCCCTGGCTACAGAGAGGATGTGCAGAGAATGACATTAGCACACAGAAAGAAGGGGAGAGTGGGAGAGACAGAGTAAGAGAGTAGGAGAGACCTGAAGACCAGTGTCATTTGATACCCTGGGAATGACTCATGGGCTTTGAGGGCGGGTGGTGGTGGGTACAGAGAAGACAGCAGACAAAGGAAGGATAAAGACCAGGGATAAGGAATTCAGGAATGTGGAGTACCTGAAAGAAGTTTCTTCCCTCCACTTCTCTAAACAACTCTCAGTGGTGTTGGGATATGGAAAGGGAAGTATGACCCAGAAGTTGGAGGGCTTAGAGGCAACGGAGCTACAATTTGTAGTTATATCTCATTTTGAATTTTTTACTTTTGCTTTATGTATCAATCTCATTTCTCCTAGTAGATTTTTAGCTCCTAAAAGAAGACCAATTTTGCCATTTCTATCTAATCTATTTATCTATATGCACAGAGAGATAGATATACACATATGTATATGTGTGTGCATGTTATTTATATACACACATATACTTGTGTATATGTACATATACACATGTATGTAAACACACACACACACACACACACACACTCATATCTATATCTTTTAAAGGTCCCAATCCCGATTAATTCACCTTGTACATGAAAGGCCATCTCCGATATATTGCTAAATAGCTCGGAAAAGAAAGATTCAGCAACCATTGCTTTTGTGCCTATTTTGTTTCAAATTACTTCTTTATTGCTGGGAGGCAAATCTTCCCAGTTTTTGTAGCCAATCTTTGCTGTGTTATGATTTTTAAATGGAAATCTCCAGTCACTATGATTGTACTTCACAGCTTTTATTTTATGTGTAATTTCTTTTTAAGCACATATATAGATTTCCTTTAAAATGTGGCGTCTATATAGCTTTTAAACAGGTATGATAGAGACTTCCCTGGTGGTGCAGTGGTTAAGAATCCGCCTGCCAATGCAGGGGACATGGGCTCAAGCCCTGGTCCGGGAAGATCCCACATGCCGCAGAGCAACTAAACCCATGTGCCACAACTATTGAGCCTGCACTCTAGAGCCCGCGAGCCACAACTACTGAGCCCGTGCACTACAGCCCATGCTCCGCAACAAGAGAAGCCACCGCGATGAGAAGGCCAAGCACCACAACGAAGAGTAGACCCCGCTCAACGCAACTAAAGAAAAAGCCCGTGCGCAGCAATGAAGACCCAACACAGCCAAAGATAAATTAATTAATTAATTAAAAAAAATAAACAGGTATGATACACTTCTTGGTTTTTTTTTTGTTTTAGTTTTAGTTTTTTTTATTAATTAATTTATTTTTTGTCTGTGTTGGGTCTTCGTTTCTGTGCGAGGGCTTTCTCTAGTTGCGGCAAGCGGGGGCCACTCTTCATCGCGGTGCGCAGGCCTCTCACTGTTACAGCCTCTCTTGTTGCGGAGCACAGGCTCCAGACGCGCAGGCTCAGTAGTTATGGCTCATGGGCCTAGTTGCTCCGTGGCATGTGGGATCTTCCCAGACCAGGGCTCGAACCCATGTCCCCTGCATCGGCAGGCAGAGTCTCAACCACTGTGCCACCAGGGAAGCCCCACTTCTTGTTTTTTAAAAAATGCAATTTTTTTTTTTTGGTAAGCAGATTGCAAGCTATTCTGTCATCATTTCCACAGAAACATGGTCTTCAAGTTCACAACTGACATAATGTATATGTCAAATAAGAGTCTGATGCTTCATCAAAACTGGCATTCATGTAAATATGTAGGTTACCCTGATGATCAATGTGTCCTCTAACCTCTACTCAATGTCATCATAATTGTCAATTTCCAAAGCAAATTGAAAAGAATTATTATATCAAAATACAGTAAGAAGTACTGTTTGCTAAATATAATCAACTGTTATTTGCTTCCAGAAACATTATGTAAAGACAAAAGAATAAGTACTATTTATTCTTGGGGTTCAGTGACAAGGGAGAAAGAAAGAACACATAGTCCTAGAGCTGGGAACTAAAAATCTAAGAGGCTCTTCTATTGCCTTGATGAATGAGCTTAAATAAGGCACTTTAGTTTTCTGTGCCTCGATTTTAACTTTTGGTCATAATAATGAGGCAGCTTTTTGATGTCTTCCAGGAAGCCTCCTGGTCACTAATGAACGTCTGGCAGTTACTTTCCAACTTAGGGTTTATTACATTTGAGCACTGTCTACAGACCTTTTAAAGAAAAGATTGTGGACCTCAGTGCTATCCTAAAAGAGATATAATAATAATATTCGATAGACATGTACTAAAATAAAACTTGCTATAAATTACCACAAAATAATAACAGATAGTCTTTACTGAATGCTTTTCGTGTGCCAGCACTGCACCAAGCCCTCTCTGTGCATTAGCTCATTCATCCTTGTGTTGTTAGCATTAATGAAACTATATCACCGAAACCACATGGTCAATAAAATTCAATTTGACAATATGAATATAAATGTGATGGATTATGTTGTTTCACTGAAACTAAACCTTTGATGTGGGGTTTAATCATGGGGGAGAAATGAAGCCTTAGTTTTAATTTAAACATGCTTTTGTGGTTTAACTTTAGTAATTATTAATACAGATAATGTCTTTTTACGTACAACTAAACTGGCATTTGTAACGTCAAGCCTTTATTCGATAATCGAGGACAATCAAGTCTCATACTTAACCAAAACTCTGATAATGAGCAATCCTCAAACATCAACTTTAATGGAGTGTCGCTTGATATCTCTGCAAAGCTGACTTGTTCACTTGGAAATAAGGTTAAGATGACGATGTTATGAAAATCCGCATTAAATGGGTACCTAATCCAATGATGACTGGAGTCAGAAATGGAAAAATTCGCCCTCATATGCTTATGGCTCAGTGAAGATGAAATCCTGCTAGAGTTTCTTCAGTCTTTTTGAGTTCTCATGACAATATTATGGTATATTTCAAGACTCAATTCTTGCACTAGTTTTCTCCATTGGGACTTTTATGAAACCTGCATTTATATGGTGAGCTGTGCTGTCAGTTGACCTTCACCCAGAAGAAATGCATTTGTAAACATAAATTCAAGTACTGGAATAACTAAATAAAATTCAAAATTTCTCAAAGAAATTGTGGATGTCAAGGTTTCTGAGGCTTTAGTTTGAGAAACACAGTGTACACCATTCACTCGGCATTCTACCATATTCTGCCTGATGCTATTATTTAACCTTTTATGTATATTTCCACCTCTTATTTTACGTGGAATTAATCTACACATCTTTTGAAAAATACAAGAGAGCATTTGAAACCTTTTAAAAATATATCTATAATTATTTTTAGAATAACTTGGCTTAAAATCATGCCGACTTTTGAAGTGTTAATGTATTTTTCAGAATACACTAGTGAAGAGGGGGCAGCTAATTACTTAATCACAATGCTAGGTGGTTTCCAAGACAGCATCTCTGTACCCAGTTACCTTTTGATGTCATATAGGCCTGATTTTCCATGAAATCATATTTTTGTTCTCAAGATATGTGCTTGTAATGGTTTTTTAAATATATATTTAGTGAAACCACAATTATAAAATGTTAATTTTGTGATGGGCAACAGATAAAGAAATAGAAAAGGTCTATTCACCTGAATCATATTTTTAATATAATTTTGCCATTCTTCTCATGGTCTCACATTTTCCCTCCATCATCTTCTCTCTATTCAAGAAATTAAGCCTTTTTGTTCTCCTTATCTCAAGGTAGGAGGTGATAAATCAGAAAGAAAAAAAAAAAGGGTAAATCAGAAAGCAAAAAAAAAAAGGATACACATTCTTGCTTCATGTTTTGAAAGCTATGAGGGATGGTGAGGCACAGAGGAAACATCTGAGAACAGCTATACTATCTCTCAATACCTGCACGGCATACACAACACACACACACAGATTTGCATGTACACACATACACTTCTCTCTCTCTCAAAAAGAAAAAATAAATCCCCAGGTAGGAAAAGCCTTCTAGAAGATAGAAGAGTATATTAATAATAAGTATGGGTGACCACTGTTTGGGTGGCTTCCCATGAAGAAGCCTGCAGAGGTAAAGACTAAGGTATGTGATCTCTGAGAGCCCAGGGACCAGCCCTCTGCTTCCAGAGTAGACCTCTGAGGAGGCAGCAAGTCATTAGAAGGAAATGGTTACATGGTAGGGTTTGACTAGGGGGACCCCAGGGCCATAGACTAACCCATTCTTGTCCATCTGCTTGCTTCAGACTGGTGTCATTCCTATGTCTCTGAGTCTGGCACAGAAACAGTGCCAAGAAATCTTTTGTTAAGGGTGCAGGCAAATAAGAAAAAGGATCCTCTCCATAAAAGCAACCTGCATGAACAAAGAACTAGGGACCATATAGAGTAATATGCTCCTGTTATGTCTTCTTGAGGAACTGACCCTTTTATTATAATGAAATAACTATCTTTATCCCTTGTAATATTCTTTATTCTAAAACCTATTTTGTTTTTATAAGTAAAGTCTAGCTTTCTTTTGACAAGTCTTAGCATGGTGTATCATTTTCCAACCTTTTACTATTATCTTATCTTACATTTAAAGTGCCTTCTTTTTAAACAGCATATAGTTGGGTCATTTTTTTAACCCAATTTTACAATCTCTACATTTTAACTGAGGTATTTTGACCATTTAAATTTAATATAATCATTTATATGGTTGAGTTTAAATCTATCACCCTCTCATTTGTTTTCAGTTTATCCCATTTGTTTTTTGTTCCCCTTTCCCTTTTTTTTTTTTTTTTTTTTTGACTCCTTATGGTTTAACAGTATTTTTATGATTTCATTGTTATCTCCTTTTTTGGCTTATTAGCTATAACTCTTTGTTTTGTTATTTTAGTGGTTGCTTTAGGGTTTATAGGATACATTTTTAACTTACCAAGTGATGTTACACAACTTCATGTATTCAAATGATATTATACCACTTCATATACAGAACTAGAGCTTTACAATAGTATCCTGCTATTCTTCCCCTCTCAAGTTTTGTGCCATTATTGTCATATATTTTAGTTTAATACTATCCACACTTAATTGTTATTATTTTTCTTTAAACAGTCAGTTATGCTTTAAAGTAATTTAAATATTAATTAAAACATATATTCACCATAGATTCCACTTCCAGTCCTCTCCATTCTTTTGTTTAAATCCATATTTCCATCTGGTATCATTTTCCTTCTGTGTGAAGGACTTTCTTTAACATTTCTTTTAGTGCAACAATTCTTTCACCTTTTATATGTTTAAAATGTCTTTAGTTTGTCTTGGATTTTGAAAGACACTCTTATTGGGTATAAAAATCTATGCTGGCAATTTTTTTCTTTCAGTTCTTTAAAATTTTCATTTCATTATCTTTTAACTTGCACTGTTTTAGGTGAGAAATTTGCTGTCATTCTTATCTTTCTTCCTAAGTATGTGATGTTTTTTTCTCCCCCTTTGTCTGCATTTAAGATTTTCTCATTACCACTGTTTTTGAACAATCTTATTATGATGTGCCTTGATGTCGTTTTCTCTACATTTCTTGTGCTTGAGGTTCATTGAGTCTCTTAGATCTTTACGATTACAGTCTTCATCAAATTTGGAAAAATATCAGCTGTTATTTCTTCAAATATTTTTGCCCCTCCCTTCATTTGGGGGACTCTATTTATACATATATTAGGCCACTTAAAATTGTTCCATAGTTTGGGACTTCCCTGGTGGCACAGTGGTTAAGAATCTGCCAGCCAATGCAGGGGACATGGGTTTGAGCCCTGGTCTGGGAAGATCCCACATGCTACGGAGCAACTAAGCCCGTGCACTGCAGCTACTGAGCCTACGCTCTAGAGCCCGTGAGCCACAACTACTGAGCCCACATGCCACAACTACTGAAGCCCACGTGCCTAGAGCCCACAACAAGAGAAGCCACCACAATGAGAAGCCCACGCACCACAATGAAGAGCAGCCGCTGCTTGCTGCCAACTAGAGAAAGCCCACAAGCAGCAACGAAGACCCAACACAGCCAAAAATAAATAAATAAATACATTTATATATATAATAAAAGGGTTGGATGTGGTTGCCTCTCAGGAATGAGAATTAGGGATGGGGAGGGGTAGACAGAGCAAGAAACTGCTTTCAAAAAAAAAATTGTTCTGTAGTTCACTGATGCTCTGTTCATTTTTTAAAATTTTCTTTTTGTGTTTTATTTAAATAATTTCTGTGACTATGTCTTCAAATTCACGAATCTTTTTTCTGCAATGTCTAATCCTTGTATTTTTCACCTCAGCCATTTTAGTGTGTATGTCTGAATGACCATCTAATTTTTTGTTACTTAACTTTGTAAACATATAGAATACAGTTGTAATAACTATTTTATTGTCCTTGTCATCTAATTCTTATGTCCTTTTGAAATTAATTAATTTTTTCTCGTCATCAGTGATTGTGTTTTCCTCCTTTTTTTCATGCCTAGTAATTTTTGATTAGATGCCAGATTAGTTTTACTTTTGGAGGTACTGAATGTTTTTATATTTCTATACAGACTCTTGAGTTTTGTTCTGTGACATAGTTAAGTTACTTGCAAACAGTTTCACCCTTTACAGCCTTACTTTAAAGGTTTGCTAGGCAAGATTAGAGCAATACTCATGCTGGGGCTAATTATTCCTCCCTAGTGAGGCAAGATCCTTTTCCTCCTAATACCCTGTGCATCATGGGATTCTCTGTTTGGCTGATGGAAACAAGTAGTATTTTCAACTCTGTGTGACTGTAAGGCATTTGTATCTCTAATCATTTCAGGTGAGTTTTACCCCGGCCTTGCATAGTTTCCTCACATACATATCTGATCAGCACTCGACTAAATATTTGAGGGACCCCTCAGTAAATCTATGGAGTTCCTTCTCTGTGCAGCTCTCCACTCTGCCATGCTCCTCCCTGTGTAATCCAGCTCTCCTGATCTTGTCAGTCTCTCAGCTCTGCCTCCTTAACTCAGGGATTCTGCTAGGTTCTGCTTGGGTTCCCCTGCCTGCACTGCAACCTAGAAATTCTCTCAGGGTGGTAAATCTGGGGGCAATTCTATAGCTGGTTTAATTAATTTGTTTTAAACTTTCTCTCATAACTTGTTGGCCAGTGTCTTGAAAACCATTGTTCCACACATTTTGCTAGGTTTTTTGCTTGTTTGTTTGTTTTTGGTTGTTTCAGGCAGGAAGGTAAACCTGGTCCCTGCCTGGTTCCACCTTGGCCAGAAGCAGAAATCTTGTTATTTTTCAATTTGCCTCTTCCCACCCCCTGCAACACCTATAATTGATTTTCTATGAGGTAACTGAGAGTTCTGGTCCTTAACGCATCTCCAAAATAATGGCTTGGACATTCCCGTTCACTACTGAGTCTCCAAGGTTACCCAACTGAATGGCAGTGCTGTAACCATATGAGCATTTTCTTTGTTTAACTGACAGAGGAAAATATAAAGTCACGGATGAGCTTCCATGGAATATCATGTTTCCAGGTGTACTGGAGTAAAAGATTATTCATTCAAAGCCCTCTAATTGATAAGAGAAATCATGCAAATGATAATAGAATAAGTTTATATTTACTCAGTTGATTCTGTATTCATTAACAAAAGACAAGTAGACAGTGTAAAGGATGGCAACAAGAAAAGATTTACAGTATTTAAAAGGAAAACTACTTTTAACTTAAGCAGATATTTATGAACAAAAGCTTTGATCATTTAAAATGAGTATTGTCTATTTATTTAAAGAAATTACTTAAGATCTCTATCAAGTAGTTAAATGAATGAGATTTTTTTCAAAGCCTCCTTGAGTTATTGTCTCATCACTAGTTTTCCACAAATTCGTTTAGTTATCACATCAAACACAGATAAGAACCCCTACATGGCAGACGGTACCCTTTCTCTTTTATACCTTAAAGTAACAAATTTTCTTTTCCGTTAAATATATTCTCCAATTTAGCCTGCTTTTCTTTTTTAGGTCTAAATTATATATTGATAAATGAGCAGAGATTTTAAATAAATGAAATATTTTGGTGTGAAGATACCAATACTCTTATATTTATAAAATGTTAAGTTTTCAGAAAAGAAAACCTTCCCTGAGGCCAATGTGGCCATCCTTGTTTGCCAAGACAGCACCCTCTGCCTCACGTTTTAGTCTTTCAGCAGAAAGAAGAAGATCATAAATTGAGAAAACTTACCCTCAAACAAAAGTCTACCTATCTTTAAAAAGAGAGTGAGAGAGATGGCTTTCACAAACATATTTCAGTTTGCTTTAATTTATTAAACTCTTATGAGGAAATTTCATACATTTTTATTACCTCTCTACAGTGACCTAAATACTGCTTTTCTGTGCCTTTCAGGAATCCATGAGGATTTACCCTGTTTCCTGTTGGGAGTCTGGAGGAGAGAGAAGCAGAGACTGGAATAAGAAAGGGCTTCAACAGGTATGAAGTACCAAAAATGGGACTTGAATCATACATAGCATTTCAGGGGTGGGGCCAAAGGGGACAGTCAGAACACAAGTTGAGAGACAAGAAAGAGGAGGAAGCATTTAGAAAAGAGTGAGTAGTGATTCAGCTAAAGCATCAGGTTTACATGGAAGAATGACGGCCACTAATACTAGAAAGGGAAATTTGACTTCACTATAAAAGGGCTTCAATACTAAGCTGAGACAGTTGATGTTAATTTAGCCACCGGTAGTGATTGTTAGACATTTCTGAGTCAAGAAATGATAAGAAACACCAAAGGGAAACCAGTTCATATCTTACTGTACTTCCTTCCTGTCTTTTTTTCTACACTGACTGGATATTCGTTTTTGAACTTCCATGGTTGTGATAATACCATATATTCTGAATTATTTTATAATACAACTCTGTACTATTTTAAAAGCTTCAGAGCACTCTAAATCAATGTACCCCAGTTTATTCAACTGTTTTCCTATTTTCAGACATTTCGTAGGTTTACATTTTTTCACAAAAACAAGATTGGCGAAATATTGATCGTTGCTGAAGCTGGGTGATGAGCATGTGGGTTCATTCACTGATTTCAGTTTTGTGTACGTTAAAATTTTCCACTCTAAAAGGTTTCAATGTTTTCACTATGATAAACAACGCTATAATTACAAAAAAAAGAAAGAAAGAAAGAAAGAAATGATATGAAAGGGATGTGCTTTAGGATTAATCTGGAAGCAGTGGTTGACCAAGTGGTGGGTAGAATGAGAAGGAGAACGGGGCCCTAAAAATCAGAAAAGAGGTGATGGTTCCCTAAATCTTCATGGTCTTTAACGGTTTACCATGTACTTTCACATACAGAGTCTTATTTGATCCTTACAATAACTCTATGATGTAAGTAGGAAAGGTATTCTATTTTAGAGATAAAATCAAGGCTCAGTTCAGATCCTCTGATTTATGCCAGGGTATTGTTCACTGTACCATGATGCTTTTTGACAATTTGGAGATCAACTCTACAACTGCGGGCCTTTAAATACTGCTCAGCCTTGGAGATTCTTGGGAGTTCTTTCAAGGGCTGCAGTTGTAGGCTCAAGGCAGTTCAGCCGCTTCTTATCATAGCTGCTTTTCTTACGTAATGGACTTTCGTATGAGATTTCCTTTGATAAAGGAGTTCTGCGGGGAAGGATGGATTGGGAGATTGGGATTGACATACATACACTCCTATGTATAAAATACGTAAATAATGAGAACAGACTGTATAGCTCAGGGAGCTCTACTCAATGCTCTGTGGTGACCTAAATGGGAGGGAAATCTGAGGAAGAGGGGCTATATGTGTATGTGTGGCTAATTCACATTGTGGTACAGCAGAAACTTAACACAACATTGTAAAGCAACTATATACCAATAAAAAAAGGGGGGTTCTAGAGGCCAGCAAATAAATCAAATAAAAGACAAGTTAAAAATTGCCAACCTACAGAACTTTGCAATTAATTAACTATGAGGTGTGACGGAGATAGGGAAATCAAGTCTTACCTTGTAATATTTGTGCCTGGGTACTAGGAACAATGGTAGCAGTGGCAATAGAAGTAAGGAAGGCAGAGGAGTGGCTTGGGAAGGCAAATATGATCATTTTGATTTTGGTTAAAGATAAAGATATCATTGAAGCACCCTGCAGCATCTGGAGGATAATGAAGACCTAATTTCTACTCACAAAGATTTGACATTTTAATAAAAGACTTTAGTAATTGATGCTTAACAGTTAAACTGAAATGAATATCTCGGTCAATAATTACTTCTAAGAGAGGAACCAGTATAAACTGGAGTAGTCAGAGAATTCTTCATGGAGAGTTTGGAATTGAGCCTGACCATACACTATGTCTGGATGGTTGATAGAGGATTTTGGTCAGTAGAGTTGGCCACTTACATAACTTGCCAACTCTGCGTGGCATTGATTTGGTAAAAGGTAATGCTTTGTAATTTTGTAAATGTGTTAGGATGAATTCATTGTCTGCCATTAGCATAGGAAAACGTAGAGTGAGATTGTTCCAAATCCCAGAGGACCACCTGTGGACCCAGAGAAATCAAATAATGAAAACTGGATGTGAGATGGTATTGATGACAGCAGCTAGATCAGCACTCAGGAGCCGATCATGGGCTCTTCCATCATGTCAAATGATGAGGTTGACTCTAGGTCAGATCAGACCATAGGATGTAAACATCCAGCTTCATGGATGTTTCTACAGTATCACTAAAAGGATCGATAGGAATTAACCTTATTCAGGAAGAGGCAGCAAGGAAAGTAGTAACAGGTACCACCAGGAAGAGGAGACCTAACAAAAGCAGAAGCCGAAAAAGTCATGATGATTTCCTATCTATTCTTACTTCCATGTGGCAAATGAAAAATGGCTTTGTCTGCAGGATCTGCATCTCCTGGACCTGGCTGGGAATTCTTTTCAAGGCAGTTCTTTGTGTAGGATTTCAAATGTCCTGCTGCTCATAGGACACCATGTAAAAAGACCTGGAGAAAATAGCAAAAATACAAATATGTCCACCAAACAAAACTTTGCCTCCTGAAAGCATTTCATCCTAGAATTCAGCCTGAACAAAGAACCCTAAGACATTTCCTTTTCCATTGTTCTGAAAGACTGTAAAAGTTTTCTCAATGTAATTTTTATCACCTTTCTTTTCCTCCTTTTATTTTTTTTACCATTTATGAACATATGTGTTTTTTATGATATTCACAACATGCTTGTGTCACAAGATTCAAATTTCATTTCCTGCAATTACTGCACAATATGCATGGCAAAAAATGATATAAAAATGACAGAAAATAATGAACAGTTACTCCATTTCTGCTAAGTTAACTTCTGGAAATAAAACTGAAGCATACCCAAGTCGAAGCTTTTGATGTCTGTCCCCAGTCCATATCGTTTAGAGGCACTGGTAAAAATCGTTAGAAATTTTCAAATCTTCTGATAGTAGCAGGATTTGGTTTATTGGGAAATTATCATCCTGCACATCCAGAGATTTAAGAGAGGTTGTCACTTCCCTGTAACTACTCAGGAAATGTGGAGGTAGGGTCGTTAGCTGGTGGTTTACCAACAATGTTTTGCACCTTCTAATTTGGACTCAAATATGCTTGAGCTAATTTATTCATGTCATTATGTATCTCATTTCTTACAGGTAGCAATAATGAATTTGTAGACAAAAGCTTATTTATAACAGAGGTGGAAGAGAAATCCATCCTCCTCCTACTTCTGTGGAGACACGAAAGCACTGTGATTACAAACTCTGAATCTGGGGCCGTCAGACCTGGTTTAAAATCCTTATCTACTACTTGAAAACTGTGACTCTAGGACAAGATCTTTAACCAGTCTAAGCCTCAATATCCCCATCACTAAAATGGACATTTGAAAAGTTTTTACCTCATAGGGATGCTGGAGATTAAATCAGATAATGCATATAATGTGCCTGGTATAATAATGTAAGCACTTGATCCCCATTAGCTATTGTCATAAGGATGACGATGCCGCCCACAAGAACAAAGATGAGTGACCAAGGCCTTCTCCCATGTAGAAAATAATAGCTACAGTGGATTGAGATAGATGTCGGAGTACAGTGATTGCTGCTGCATGAGTGACACCTCCCACCTGTGTTTATTTGCGTAGTTCTAATTCAGGAATCCAAAAGAGGGACAAAATATGTTTTTGTCTTACTAGGTGTAATTTTCATGAAATATCATCCCTGAATTGGCTTAACTTCTCCTAAATGTTCATGAGTGCAAGAAAATTCGTAAGTAAATAGTAAAAGAAAGAAAGGAAGAAAGGAAGGAGAGAGGGAAGGAAGAGGGAGAGAGACAGAGAGAGAGAGAATTGCAAAAGACGACTGACTTTAAAGATAAATTCTTTGGGGGGGAAAAAAAAAAAAGATTAACCAACATCATCTCCTGCTAAATAAGGTACACTGACATCCATCATGTTGGCATTTGATGGCCTACAGTTCTGCAAGAATGAGCCACGCTTTAATGTTTTTACTCCATTAAAGCATAGAAAAGACTTCCTGAATAGGATTAGGGCTCTCTGTTCCATCTATTTGCTTTTCTTAGTAAACTTGCTGCCAATAAAATACCCAGTTATTGAAAAAATAAAATGACATAATGGAGGATATTGAGGATTATTTAAGCCTCCTTCATGTTGCCTGCGTTCCCTGGCTGCCCACTGCTTCTTTACATTCCACCTATTACTCTAAGTGTATCTAGTCTTCCAGCCCTTGGATTGGAGCTGACAGGAAAGGATGTGTCTAGCATGAGTCAAGATTCCTTGGGTGTCTCTGCTCAAGGAGAACAAAGGTGAAGAGGGATGCGTTCTCTGAATGGGACTGAATGAGAATCGAACCAGTTCTGTATACTGGCTGCTTAGAGCCCCATGTTGAGAGTAGGTGTGACCTTGTATCCAGGCTCAATGGGAACAAGGACCAGCCAAGTACGATGACCGAAGTCTGCCATGGGCCCTGTATAACAGCCACGTGTTTATGTCATCCTTGATCCAAAAGTTAGGGACTCACATTGGATTATAGAGGCAGATCAGGGTACAGCGGCAGTGGTAACAAACGAAGTAAGGAAAGTAGGGCCATAGAATTCTAGTTCTCATGGAAAGCTCATGACTATAGGTGACCCATGGGCATCGGCTGGTATCACATCTCCTCTCTGTGGTTGATACAGTTGAACAATGAGACTGGGACTGTTTAAACAATCACAGACTGAGCACTGATTCACACCATCGCCACCTTCACCCTCTGCAAACACACACCCTCATTTTACTGGATTGAACTAAAAATCATTTAACTTCAATTTTTTTTTTTAATTCATTTTTCATGGAAGCCCAGGTCACCTTGCTTAATCAGAATTTGGGATACACGTTTATCACCCAGACATTTTTCATGTTTTGAATTTCATAAGCTCCCCATGGTTATTGAAACATTTTAATGAAAACACAGCCATAATCATTCTGAAGTGATTGAACACACGGATGTCTTGCCTAGCATGGAGTACATTTTTAAATGTGAGTAATAAGCCAGTGGCATGGAAACAGCAGGTTTCCACCAAAAAGCCATCTTGAAATCACATTTTGCACAGACCCGTTTCACGTAAACAGAAGTCTCCCATCACCAGAATTTCCACTTCAGTGAACAACAATGAAAGAATCCACTGGTATCTGCTTTAGTGCAAGGTTTTTCCATGGGTAAGTGCCCCCAAGCTAGTTCCCTTAAATGAATTAAGGGTCCATGTACGGGAAACATGAATAGTTCTGTTGTAATGTACATGTAAGCATTCACGGAGTTGATTGATGGTGACCCCTGTTTTCCTTTGAATTAATACCAAATGCAAAAGAAAATGCTTTAAAATTAAATGTTTCATAATAGTTGCCCATTGAAAACAGTATTGGTAGATGTGAACCAAGGATTAAAACATTGGTTCAATACCATCAAAAGTGTAAGTCAGCAACCTCTTTGCAGGAGTGGAGGTTGAAAAACCCTTTCCTTAGGTTTCATTAATGCAGGTAGAGTGTCCATATCATCCTCTGTGCTCTGCAGAACACATTTATTATAAACTTTTTCAGCGCTGGTTCCCGAGATGTAAGAGGGACAGTGACAGGATTGAATTGTCCAGAAGAGGACAAATGTAAGAAAGAGGGGAGTTTGGAAAGTATGTTTTATGAGAAACAAAGGAAGGAGATATGATTCTTTTTTAAGAATCTAAGTTGTCTTAATGGAATTATTAGAATAATTTGAGAAAGAAGGGCAACCTGCTATTGACTGTTCCCTAGAGCAGAACAAAGAATGGCGTGGAGGTGTCACAAAAGCAAATTTTGCCAAAATATGAAATGGTTGCTTCTAAAGATCAGTGATTTGGTTTTCCCATTTTAATGCTTCTTCCAGCAGGGGCTGGTCTCTGTACTTCAGCTGCTATGAAGGGTGTATCCCTGCCCTGGGATGAAGGGGGTACTCCCTTCAAAGGACTATCAAATTCTCTAATTTCTTCCTTATCGCTCTTCGGTCTGTCAGTTTGGTTTCATTCAGCCTTTGCAATATATATGTAGTTTGTCTCATAGCAATCAATGAAAGGATCTATTTGGAAATTGTGTCAATGAAATCTTTTCATAGATGAAATCATATTATAAATGCACTTAAGGAACTCACTATTTAGAGGAAACAGAATGTAAATCTTTTGTTAAGAATCCTTTTGGCGGTGCAAATAATGACTTCCAAAAGGCAACGTTTTGACTTCCTTGAAATGGATTTTCTTACACAGAGACATCTGTATATCCCAGCAGTGCGGGATGCCCCGCAAGTCAGTAAGTTGTAGAAAAATTCTGATTCTTTTCGTGTTGTGGGTAAAACACGGAGGCCCCGCCTTCTCCTCTTCTCATTGAATAAACACTTCATTAGAATGTTTCACACTAGCAATATTAACACCAAATTAATGAAATTCAGTGTCATCAGGGAGCTACAGCGTTAACTTCTTGTGCCCTGTGTGGGGATTCAAAGTCCTCTTGCCTGGAGTTCTTTCCCAAGCCTGGTACTAATTAACTAGGGGTCTGCTTGACCTGCTTGAACCTGAATTGCCTCATCTGTAGAACAGTAGTAACAGCACTGTATGCCCTTGGCCGGGAGGGTGACATTCAAAGGCACTACCACATGTAAAGTGTGTAAGTTTAGGGTGCCTTGGAAGAGCAGCCTCTCTTCTGTCCAGAATTATTTCAATATAGAAGGAATCTTTAATCCAATGTCAGTTGCCAAAGTACCACCTAACCACACTCTTTGGGGCAGTCTTTTACCTCTAATTTCTCTAAAAAGATTAGGAATTAGAGAAATATCCCATTTAAAGTGATAAATAACAGTAATGTTCTCTAAAGTCGTGTTCAAGAGAAGACGTTTAACAATACACACTCAGGTAGAAGTTAGTATTTAAAGGGATTTACATAAAATTAGAGGAAATTACATAAAATCATTTGATAATTTAGAAGATCTTACTTTCGGGGGGAAATCTAGGAGTTTGCTTAGGGACAGAGTCACATTTTGCATTTTCTTGGCACCATTAAAAAAATTCTTTTTCTGCTAAAAGGTTTGCATGGTCTCAGAACTGCTGTCTTGGTGAGGTTTCTAGTGAGGGGCAGGTAACAGTATTTCCACAAACATGAATATTTACCTCATCAGATCAATGCCCAACTGGTCTCTGGAATGTCCACAATCACAAACATATCCCAGAATATACAATTATGTCCTCCAGCCTAACATTTTGTATTTTCAACAATCCAACATCTAGAGCTATCCTCTATGAACGATACTTTCCTTTTGTTCTTTCTCAAAATGAAATGAAAAGAGCAAATCTGGTCAAGAAAAGAAAGTGGCCATGACACTTGCTGTGTGACCCCAGGCAAGTCACTCCCCCGCTCTGGGCCTCCATTCTGTATTCGTCAATAAGGAGGTTGGACAAGACTAGGTGTTGACAAACTACAGTCTGTGGGCAAATCTAGCCTCCCGCTTGTTTCTATACGAGCTTTAAAAAAAAAAAAAAGTGGCTTTCATTTCTAAGTCATTGATAAAAGATCAAAAGCAGAATATGTTGTGACATGCAAAAATTATAAGAAATTCAAATTTCTGTGCCATAAACGTTCATTGGAACCCAGCCACATTCATGTATCGTCTACGGCTACTTGCCCACTGAAATGGCAGAGTTGAGTAATTATAATGGGCCTCAAAGGGCCTGAAAAGCCAGAAGTATTTACCATCTGCCCCTTTGCAAAAAAAGTTTGCTGACCTCTATCCAATTACTAAGGCACTTGACAGCTCAAATCATTCATAATTTCTTCCCACTAACTTTATCTTAACTCTCTTTCTTTCCTTAATCTTTAGATGTCAAGAATTATGGAAACAGAATCTAAAGTAAGTGAAGAAATACCAACAAAGTAATATGGCAAAGCCAGGGATGGCATGCAGGCCTCATTTAGTGCCCTCCTCAGCTTTCCACTCTTATCTCTACCGGGATGTCTTTCCATCTGAACCTCTGCTCCTCCCCGTTGACCTTTCTTGCTTGGGCTCACCAAGATCACTTCCTGTATGCGTCCCCTACTGTACTGCAGTGATAGTCGACCCTTAGATTTCTATAAAACATGTCAAACAAGAGAAGGGAATATTACTTTATCTTACAAAGGTACGAGCAGACCTCAGAGATACTGCAGGTTCGTTTCCAGACCACCACAGTAAAGTGAATATTGCAGTAAAATCAATCACACAAATTTTTTGGTTTCCCAGTGCATTTAAAAGTTACGTTGGGACTTCCCTGGTGGTGCAGTGGTTAAGAATCTGCCTGCCAACGCAGGGGACACACGTTCGAGCCCTGGTCCAGGAAGATCCCACATGCCACGGAGCAACTAAGCCTGTGAGCCACAACTACTGAGCCCGTGTGCTGCAACTACTGAAGCCAGTGTGCCTAGAGCCCGTGCTCGCAACAGGAGAAGCCACTGCAATGAGAAGCCCATGCACTGCAATGAAGAGTAGCCCCTGCTCACCGCAACTAGAGAAAGCCCACACGCAGCCACGAAGACCCAACGCAGCCAAAGATAAAAATATTTAAAATATATATATATATAAAAGTTATGTTTACACTATACTGTAGTCTACGAGGCATGCATTATGTCTAAAAAAAAAATGTATACACCTTAATGAAAAAATACTTTATTGCTAAAAATGTTAATGATCATCTGAGGCTTCAGCAAGTCATAGTAGTGCATCAAAGATCACTGATCAAAGATCGCCACAATAAATATAATAACAACGAAAAGCCTTGAAATATTGCAAGAATTGCCAAAATGTGACATAGAGATACGAAGTGATGAGCTGTTGGAAAAATGGCACTGATAGACTTGCTCAATGCAGGGTTGCCACAAACCTTCAATTTGTAAAAGATGCAAAATCTGCGAAGCACAGTGAAATGAAGCGCAATAAAACAAGGTATGGTTGTAATAAACAAAAACGTCAAAGGAATTAAAACCCTAATCTCACCTGAAGCTATTACCCTCGTCTCTTTTGTCAGTGACCCCTTGCAGCAATTCAAATGACTATTCATTTATAACATTTACTGAGCATTCACTATAAAATGGAGAGAGAGTCTTGAACCTGGAAAGCAGTCATTTTGGCTGTGATCACAGCCACAGGTGGACAACCTTCCTCTCTTCAATCCCTTTGCTATCTGCTTTATCCACATACAGTCACCTTTAAAAAATAGGCATCCTCCTGTAGGATATATAGTCACATATAAACTATTGCCCAGAATCTTTTACTTGCTATTACACACAAAATATATATAAAATTCTCACGTTTATAGGCTTTGCCTTCTGAAAATAAGAGTTTGCAAATTATCAAAAGGTTGTAGGGAAATTCCTCTAAATATCAACTCCTACTAAGGCTGCATTAAACATCTACCCTTAATCACAGCTTAGAGAGCATCTCTGTCAGTCTGTCGTATGGGTCTTCACCTATAGGAACCCTCTTAAGTGAGCAATGAGATTTTTATTTTGGCTGATGCATGAGGGTCATAAGTTAAATCTCAGTGAAACTCAAATGCAGATCTTTCTCAGTAATGGGAAAAAAATAAAGAGAATATATGTAATCTCCTCAAGGCAATGACAGTAAATTTGTAATAAGAATTTAATGGCATTGATAAACTCAGCAAAAGCTTATCTGTGCCTTCTGGGTTCAAGATCATATGACAAATACTATGGAATGTAGAAAACAGTACCCGATGTGAAGGACAGAGAAACTAAGACAAAGAAGAAAATCACAACATAACTGTAAGGGGCCCCATGAAGCAATGCCTATGAGAGTTTAGAGGTTCATTTTCTGGGATGAACACAGACAGCTTCTTGGAGAAGGTGGCATAGGACCCGGGCCTTGAACTCTTGGGAGGATTTCACCGGGAAATATGAAGGAGACAGATTTTGGCCTGGATGGATATACAAGTCCCGAATAGAGGCCCACTGAAATGTGTTACTGAAAATTTCTCTGGCAGATAACTTTTCTTGGTTCATTGCTAAAAAAAGAAAAAGAAAAAGGATAAAGGATAGTTTTGAAGTCAGGATTTTTCTACATTGCTATTTCTCACTTCATATCTTTAAAGTTCAAGTGCCCTTTGAAGACCCTGTTCTGAAGCTTTTATAAACTAATCTGAGGACATTTGTACCTAATTTATCCAGAGATGATAGGTCCTTGTACTGCACACATGGTCTGCATACTCTGGATTGCTAAAGCCACTCAGATGATTATTTTTATTGGTTTTATGATGGTGATAAAAAGAAAGTGTGTTGCATTTACAAAGATTTTTTATACGTTATTTATACCTAGGATATCTGGTTGCATGCTCCTAAGTAATAAAAATGAATGGATTTATCTAAATTTGTGACATAATACAGGAGGGATAGAGGAGCTTTTGTCTGTCATCATGAAGAGTGCTAGGGCAAAAGGATTAGGGAAAAAGATTTTGAAAATCAGAGTTCTTGTTAGTGCCTCTTAATGGACTAACAATTTAGACCTAATTGATCACAGCTTTAATTGTCCATAATTTCTATATACTAGGTTAGCCTTGTGGGATGTTACTAACCAAATTAAAACTCATTCAAAGCAATCTCCAATTACAGAATGTTTTGTCTCTCTTTCAGGCTTGGTGAGTCAGGGGCAATGTTGTGTTGATGACAGGGTGAGCCACATGCCTGCACAGTTTAAATGGCTTTTAAAGGGACTCATTTTCACAGAGTCGCGCTGCCTAGTGGCCTTCTGAGATTGCCTCTAACAAAAAAGTAAGGAGACTTTAAAATTGTTTAAGTTAAGAAAAAAAGATATTGCAATTGTGTTTCCAGTTTAAATGTGTGGATCTGCCGAACTCTTCACATCGGGTTTGTGTGGTGGCCTCGTTCATTACTAACATAGAGTAAGGGGAAGTGTTATAGACTGAATGTTTGTTGCCCCCAAAGCTCATCTGTTGACACCCTACCCTGCTCCCCATGTAATAATATTAGGAGGTGGGGCCTTTGGAAGGTAATTAGGAGTAGATGAGGTCATGAGGCTGGAGCTCTCCTGAAGGGGATTAGTGACCTGATAAGAGTCCCAAAACAGTTTGTTTCTCTCTGCTCTCCGCCATGTGAGGATACAATAAGACAGCCATCTACAATCCAGGAAGTGGGCCCTCACCAGACACCTGATCTGTACTTCCCAGACCCCAGAACTGTGAGAAATAAATGTTTGTTGTTTAAGCCACCCAGTCTTATGGTCATCTGCTATGGCAGCCTGATCTGACCAAGGCAGGGAGCAGTGACAATCCTTGTGAAACCTGAGAGCAGATATTTTGTTTCTGGTCAGTGTTGAATCATGTGATTTTATTGTGTTGGGTTATAGACCAAGGAAGAGATGGGTGGGCTTTCAGAACTCTTCTTTAAACCTGAGGAAACCTTAACCTAAAATTCCTGCAATCACCTGCAAGAGAAAACATAAGCAAAATACAGCAATCTTTCCTACCCCAAACCCATGGCCTAATCCATTGCCATATTCTTTCTTGGCACGTGAAAAATGCCTGTCTATTAAAAGCACTTTTTAACCAACAAAGGGAGGGACACATTTTGAAAATCTACTCTGTGGTTGCTAAAGGCTGCTAAAAACAACAGAAAAGAGTGCAGGTTTGTAGCACATATCCTCTGGCCTTCTTTTAGGCTGATGGCGATTCTCATTTCTATCCCTAGTTGTTCTCCAAGATGAAAATTTTAAAGCATCAACCTCCACAGTCATCCAAATCCATCAGCAACCTCTTAGCTTTCAGAGTCTCCCAATAAGGGAACTTAGAGTCCCTCTCACTGTCCTGCTGTCAAAATTCACATTTCCTGCCTCTACCTGTTATTGTGGGAATAGCATCCTCCACTGATATTCCCAAGCACCCCACATTTACCTCCTTTTTAATTCTTCAAGTGCTGTTTTAAATTTGTCTATTTACGACTGTAAATTTCTTGGGGACAGAAACAATACCTTATTCACATAATATCCCTAGTATCCAGCTCAGACCATGGTACAGAGAAAGCACTTGATAAATACGTTAAATAAATTTATAATTCCTTTGTGTAGGGCCCAGTCTGAGCAACCTCTGTCTTACCCTGCACTTGACTTGAATCAGAATTCAGTTCACAAGTGCACTTTGGGGCTCTAATTTCATAACGTATTGGACAGAAAGTTTTTAGTTAACATCTCATGTAGAGGTGGGAAGAGGATTCACACCAAACACTACCTGAACATCAAATTCTTTTTTTTTTAATATCTTTATTGGAGTATAATTGCTTTACAATGGTGTGTTAGTTTCTGCTTTATAACAAACTGAATCAGTTATACATATACATATGTCCCCATATCTCCTCCCTCTTGCATCTCCCTTCCTCCCACCCTCCCTATCCCACCCCTCTAGGTGGTCACAAAGCACTGAGCTGATCTCCCTGTGTTATGCGGCTGCTTCCCACTAGCTATCTATTTTACATTTGGTAGTGTATATATGTCCATGCCACTCTCACTTTGTCCCAGCTTACCCTTCCCCCTCCCCATGTCTTCAAGTCCATTCTCTACATCTGCATCTTTATTCCCATCTTGTCCCTAGGTTCTTCATGACCATTTTTTTCTTTTTTAGATTCCATATATATGTGTTAACATACGATATTTGTTTTTCTCTTTCTGACTTACTTCACTCTGTATGACAGTCTCTAGGCCCATCTACCTCACTACAAATTACTCAGTTTCGTTCCTTTTTATGGCTGAGTAATATTCCATTGTATGTATGTGCCACATCTTCTTTATCCATTCATCTGTTGATGGACACTTCAGTTGCTTCCATGTCCTGGCCATTGTAAATAGAGCTGCAATGAACATTGTGGTACATGACTCTTTTTGAATTATGGTTTTCTCAGCGTATATGCCCAGTAGTGGGATTGCTGGGTCATATGGTAGTTCTATTTTTAGTTTTTTAAGGAACATCCATACTGTTCTCCATAGTGGCTGTATCAATTTACATTCCTACCAACAGTACAAGAGGGTTCCCTTTTCTCCACACCCTCTCCAGCATTTATTGTTTGTAGATTTTTTGATGATGGCCATTCTGACTGATGTGAGATGATATCTCATTGTAGTTTTGATTTGCATCTGAACATCAAATTCTTATTCCTGGTTAGCCATCTCTGGTCTTCCCACCAAATTTGGTTTTCTCAACAAATTTCTCATCTCTTACCACTTTGCTTTCCCCACAGCCTCTAAAACAGCCCCCTCTATAGTCTCTGCGATTCAGTTCCTCCTCTCTGCTTGTATACCCCATTCAAAACAAGTTGTCAAATCAGCTGAACAAGGGTGATCTCATTTTCCTCAACATACTAGAATGTGTTGGGGGAAAAGAGGAGGAATTCGGAGGGGTTGAAATGACCACAAATAGTGGATTAATGAATGACCAATAGTATACCAAAAGCTAATTGGAGAACACAATGTTTATCTATTCAAGCTACTTCATCATTTTTTTTCTTAGAATAAAAGTTCTAATTCCAGCCTGTTCTCTGCCTTCTTATTGTAAATTTTCTTGATCCTCAGCAAATATCTTGAGAAATCTGTAAATACTACCTCGAGTTGGACCCTTCTAACAATTTTAAAGAAATAGCTTCCTTAAAATTATTTAAATTTATTGTCTTGGAGAAATCACTTCTAAGCTCAGGGGCCAGTCTCTGACCAAAAGTCTTTTGTTCCTTAATGAAGATGATAAAATATTTTTATGCAAGAGACCAACTCTGGGCATTCTGGTGGAATTTCTGGCCACAGTAAATGCACAGGTATGATAATACCATCTACATTATAGGGTAACTATGAGTACAAAATGAGATTCTACATTTTCTAGCACACAGCAAATAAATATTAGTTTTTATTAACGATAACATCAATAATGCTAACACTGACTAATGATTATTGTGATTTTGAAGAGCTGTCTACAGAATTTTGGCAAAAGGCCTTATAAAAATGGTATAGAAAGGATCCTTACTAATCATTAGCATACTATGCCAGCAACTCAACCTAAACTCAGAGCCACTTTAATACAATTATTAATACTCCTATATCCTGAGGCATCTTGACCTAGACCTTCTGAACATCCTTATTATGAAAGACTCGAACTTAAAATTCTCTAAAAAGAAATCCACTTGTCATTTTTCTGTTAAGCAGCGAGATCTCATGGTTTTCCTTTTCTTTCCTCCTTTTATGCTATTTTATTATAGTCTCAAAAGCAAGAATGAGAGTTTTAGAAGGAACTGATGCATCAGGGACCAATCATGTTGGCTAACGACAGGGGTAGCTTTTTTCAGGAAACTTTGGAAATAAAATCAGAACGAATGTTGAAGAAACGGGTAATTGATTTCAAGGACAAGATGTTTAGTGATTAATTCCACAAAGGCAAGGAAGCCTAGCTTTAACAGAGATTGTCTGGGTCCACAGCAAAGAAGACAACAAATCTAACAGTAGAGAGAGAATTCAACTTTTGTGACAGTGCTTGATGGTGTAGAAGCCAAGGAAAGACTGACCTTTAAAGGGAGGGAGACGCAAGAGGGAAGAGATATGGGAATATATGTATATGTATAACTGATTCACTTTGTTATAAAGCAGAAACTAACACACCATTGTAAAGCAATTATACTCCAATAAAGATGAAAAAAAAAAAAAAAGGTCCATCTGGGGGATGTTACCTGGGAAACCCAAGATTAGGGATCCTGAGTTTGAGTCATTTGTGGCTTAGTTCAGTGGAAAAACCTTATAAGATGAGACTTCCTAGTTAAAGGAAAAAAGGGCTTTAAAATTCTATAAACAAGTGTTCTTAGGCTTCTAGGAAATCAAATAGCTTTTACCAAAGATTTGATGAATTAAGTGCAAATGATTTAAAAACATGTGGATTAAATTTCCTTTAAAGTGCACATGGGTTTTTAAAAGTTAATAGGAAAAAATTTGCTTTATGAAACTCATTTTGGTTTTTTTTAACCCAATAAAAGGAGGCAGATATTTGTTTCCTCCCATGAATGTATCAATGTACTAAACACCCCAGTAATGATCAATTATTGTTTAAATTCTATGATTTTCCTTGGGACAGAGAGGAAAATGAAATTCTGTATTATGTGTGAGGCAAGACTTAAGGGGTAACTAAACTGACCACAGGAAGATTTGAGTTACTCTTGTATCTATCAAGGGATTGCAATAAATACAATTTTAGGACACTTTCTGAACTAGCCTAAAGGTTATAATTATCTTCTTTAGTCTTATGAAGAATGATTGTCATGGAAAGAAAACAAAATGTGCAATCAGAAGTCCTGGAATTAGGTTCTGGCTTCTCCACTAATAAGCTGTGTGATCTTGGGAAAATAAATGGCCATCTCTGAATCATAGTTTAATAATATCTACCTGAAAAGACTGTTGTGAAGATACTTACACAATAGAGGGTATGTAAAGACATCAGGTGAGCTGTTAACATTTTTAAAAGGTATTTTTTCCCTTAGATTTCAGTAATATATAGAAGGATCTAAAAATCTACCTAATTTCTAATCCATTGGGAATATTTAGAAACTAACTGAAAATCAAAGATAGTTTTCCTTTAGGTCATTGGACTCACAGGTTAATGATCTATTAAAACTTATTCTGTATTTTTCATCTCTAAGAACATTTTCCAAAATGTGTTCCTTGAATCAACATCTATACATGATGATGTGGCCTCAGAACAACACTGCATGATCAGAGGAGTTTGCAAAATACTGTATATTCTTGTAAAGAGTCAGGATGCTCTGTAAGCATATCAAAGTCACTGAAGAAGAATGACGGGTGGATCGTGGAATCTTTTTAAAATTTGAGACCTATTAATACCATGGAACCACTTTGACAAATCCTTTAGGAAAAAAAAAATTTTTTTAATGTATAGATTGGTTTGGTAAATAAGAGTTTCTTTTTATTTTCCTTAAGGCAATTTCTTCAAGCTCCAAGAAATGATCCAAGAAGAGAAATTTCCTATTCCAGGATTTAATTTGAAAACTGATAGTCCACAATCTCTATCTTTAAGATTTTATTTTAGCACAAGGCCTGCATATAACATGTACTTTATAAATATTGATACATAAACTTTGGTCTTCTTCTAACTTACATTCTCTTCTAAATACTTTTTTTTCCATTCATGCCTCATATAAAGTTGCTCTGTGCTCTTGACAATTCGAATTTCCTTCTTTTCAGTCTTTTCCAGCTTTTTATCTCTTTCTTAAGGTAGACAGATCAGAAGAGCTCTTGAAATATTTCAGTTGTGGATGGACTACATATAAGATAAGATTTGCTATTTTGCTTCTGATGATGACCAGCACTTTGTAGACCTTCTTGGTGTAAACTCAGGAGGCAAGAGGATTTCCACACTGGACTCGAGTCTGTAACTTATAGCCACCTCGTACTTCTGTTTTATGGAAATACTGTGTTAAAAATGAGGCATATTGAGATACCAATATGCTATGATTTAAGAATACTCTGTAACATTTCTTTTTGAGGAATTTTTGCTACATACTGCATGTGACAGTAATTTTTTTTTTAATCAAAGCCAGTATTTTAGTGACACGTTGTTCAATACAGCAACCTAAAGTGTTTCTTTTTTATGGACAAAAATATTAAGTAAATTAAAGTTATACAAATGCATAAGCAGAAGTTATACAGAGGAAAAGCTTCAAAAATAGCACAATGACATGTGACAGTAATTTGAAGCAAACATTTTTCAAAAACTTCGATTTTACTGATCTGCCTTCCCAGAAGCCAGCTCCTTCCCCCCCGCCTTCTGCCTTTTGCCCTTTCCTCATGCCTATTTAAAATTCTACTGACTTTCCCAAAATTTCTCAAATTATTCCTCCCTTCATAGCTTCTACTGTTATTCCAGCATTCCTTATCATGTTTAATAAGACATTCACACAAGAGAATCCTCAATGAAAGAAAAAAAAAAAAGGTTTCACATCATATAAGTTTTGAAATTGATACATATTATGTCTTTCTTTTTTAAGATTCCCAGGGCACATTGGCATATAATGGCTCTGAGAAGTCTGGTAGAGAAAGAAATCTGGTGAACAAGGATTAGTCTAGTGTTTTCAAAGGATTTGATCCCTGTTTCAGGAGGAGAACGGTTGCAAAGACTCATGTTAATAAGCTTATGATCCCCTAATGCACAGGACAGTGCCTGGCACTCAATAAACACATATGGAGTTATAAGTATTTCTGTTCAGTGATGACATGGTACAGTTGAAGCAGGAAGTGGAGGACCTGACTTATGCTTTCAGTATGCTAAGTGGCAACTAATAGAAACCAACCTTGTCCAATTTGAGCAGAAGAGAAATTTTTTTAAGAATAGTTACTAGCTTCCAGTAATTCTAGGATAAAGATTTAGAGACGATACGGCCAGGAACACTCTAGAATGACGAAGATGCTCTCTAAAGTTGTGATTGAGTAGATTTTAAAAATTTAAGGTTTATGGTTATCTTTTAGCTTTTTTGTTTGTTTTGGTTTTTTGTTTGGTTTGGTTTTCATGGTGGCAGTATGGTGTTGTGGCAGAACCTGGGCTCAAGCCCTGTGAACCTGGGCTTGAATCCCAGCTCTTTCTAAGCTTCTTGACTCAGGAAAGTCAGCCGTCTTATCTCGGTTGGACAAAATAATGATCAGAAAACTTTGGAGGGCTCTTATGAGGTTGAAATAAGGAAATATATTAAGCTCTTGGTACACAGTAGGTGACACATAAATGTAGCTATATTACATTCTAAACAGGAATGTGCTTCTAATTCAGAACACAAGCCTTTAATCACCTGGGGGCACTGAAGGGCCAAGGAAGAGGGGGCAGGTTAAAAAGGCCTGAGCTTTCCCTGGGAATCGGCACTTGTCACTCCAAGGCACTTGTCACTGTGAACCAATCTGTCACCTTGGTTCCAAGACAGTGCCTTGGAGGCAGAGGTCTCCCTTATACCCAGACCCGGGGGACTCTTTGACCACTTCCTTCCTTCTAAAGAACTGGCTGAATGTTTGGACTAAAACACTTTGACTTCAAATTTTTTTAAATGATTTATTGATTCTAATTACATTTTTTTAATGTATAGCAGAAACTAGTTAACTTTAATTTAGGACTGACATTTACATCCTGCCTAGGAAGTGGGAATCCAAGGTGGACAATTCATTTTCATTTGGGTGAAAAGCATCATTTAAATGTCATAAAACTGCACATTTAACATTTGCAGTAATTACAGGACTTTCATTTAATAATAAATCTCTCTGTCTTTATCTATTTACACACTTTCCTCTGTCCTGGTCTGGCACTTTCCTTAGTGAATCAACGATCACTAACTGCTTCTTTTTGAAGTGTAAATATGTTTTAATTCTTCTTACAGGCCAAGTAGCACGTTTACTATTTAATTGGTAATTACCTTTTCCATGAATTACTTCCTTTTGGGGGCTCCTCTCAGGGGAGCAAAGAATTCTGTTTACACTGCCACCGTGGAAATCAATCTCCCTCTCATTCTGAGGGAGGCGGCTTCACGTCGTCCCAGCGAGCGAGCAGGGGCTCCACTTGGTTTTGTGTTTCAGCTCAGGGGACACCTTCCTCTGAGAGCCACGCTCATCCCAGCCCTCAATGGGGACAGTACAGTATCTCACGGGAATACACTGGGGATGAAGATTGAAAGACTACGGAAATACTTTGAGATTTTAATTTGCCTTACATTGCAGTATATACGTTTAATATTTTAAAAATCTTTCACTGAATTATGGTTGAATGACATGTAAGGGTTCAGGTAGTGGAGGTCTGTCCTAAGGAAAACTAGGCAAAGTGCTGGTTTCCATAACCCACTGCCAGGAAGCTTCGATGAGGTTAATGGAGACGTGGGAAGGAATAAGGGGCTTGAATGCCCTTTGGAGAGTGAAGGTTAAAATTACACGTCCTGGATAGAGCACGAGATGATCATGTACACTAAAAACAAATCAATAAAATATCAAGGCAGTTCATAAGCATGATTTTCGATATTCTGGAATACACAATACAGGAGGAGCAATATAATTTAGCCTAATGTGAACATTACTCTTTAGCCTATTAATTTCAATTATCTTCTCTTTTTTTTTATTTAGATAATGCACACATATGACACAAAATTCAAGAGAAGCAGACAAATGTTCTGTGATAAATTAATCTCTGGCTGAAATCCTTCAGCCACCCAGATCCCCTCACCAGAGCTAACAGCTATTTCCTCTTTTATTCTGGCCTCTCCTGGGGATAATCTTCAACATATATAAAACAGGCATGCATATTCTTTTGTTTTCTACAAATGATAGCATACTATACACAGTGTCTCATGCCTTATTTTCTTTCACTTGACAACATTTCTTAGCTATAGTATTACCTATGGAATAGACTCATTGTTTTTAAGTGCTGCTGAGAATTCCATTGCATGGATTTACCAAAATTTACTTAACCTGCGTTAAATTAAACAAGGAGGCCATTAGACTGAGGTGGCTCTAATGACAGTGGTGGCCTACAGAAGTACACAAAACTCTTAGCCTGTACATGCCTCAAGGTTATGAAATTGCAGCCTAAGGATGACCAATCACAAGTAGCCAACTAGGCTTTAAAGTAGAGCTGATCAATAATTTCCTTACTTCACTTTCCCCTTTTCTCTCTAAACATCTCTCCCAGAGCTGCTGTGGGTAGAGCACTCCTAACGACTTCCTGCCCTGTGAAAACTGATTTTTGCTCAAATAAACTCTTAGAATTTTTAATATGCATGCCTCAGTTTATCTTTTAACTTGTCCCCCATCGTTGAAATTCACATGGGTTCTAGTCAATTCCTATTACAAAATACTATAGCGAATGTTCTTGATTATAAATTATTTTATACCTGTGGAGGTATGTCTGCAGAATAAATATCTAGGAGGAGAGTTTCTGGATCACAGGGTATATACTTGTAAAATTTTGATTGATGTTACTATATTGCCCTCCATGAAAGTTGTAAAGATTTATGCTCCCGCTAGCAGTTTATATGCTTCTTTCCCCACAAGAGAGCTTAGCTGTTATTCCTGTGCCAGTGCCATACTGTTTTAATCATTGTACTTGATCATTGTATCATGGTATTGATAACCAGTAAACTCAGTCTTCCTTAATTACTCTTTTTTTCCTCAAAATTTTCTTGCCTATTCTTGCCAATTCATTTTTTCACATAAACTTTAGTTTATCATATTTTGTTCTAAAATAACTCATGCTTATATAATGATTGAGATTGAGCTGAATAGATTAATTTATAAAAATCAGGATATTTTTTAAATTGAGTTTTCCTACAAGAAAAAAAATGCTTTTTCTTTTTTTCAATTCCTCTTTTATGTTTCTTGGTAGAATTTAACAAAATCCAGTAGCCATCCCTCATTAAAACTCTCAGCAAATTAGCAATAGCAGTAAATGTTCTCAACCTAAGAGGTATCTACAAAAAAGCCACAGCAAACAACACAGTTAATGTTGAAAGACTGAATGATTTCCCCAAAGATCAGGAGCATGACAAAGGTATCCTCTCTTACCACATCTACTCCTTATTATAGTGGAGGCCTAGTCAGCAAAATGAGATAAGAAAAAGAAATAAGAGGAAGCCAAATTGCAAAGGAAGAAGTAAAACTCTATCCACAGACGATGTGATCATTCCTGCAGAAATTCCTATGGAATCTATAAGAAAGCTACTAGAAGTAATACATGAGTGTAACAAGGTTACAGACGACAAGATACACGTATAAAATCAATTGAGTTTCTATATACAAGCAATGAAAAAACAGAAATAGAAAATTAAAAGAATAGCATTTACAATGGCATCAAAAAACCTGAAATACTTAGGGGTAAATCTGACGAATAATGGGTAAGACTTGCACACGAAAACTAACAAACAATTTGAGAGAAAAAAAAGAAAACCTAAATAAATGGAGAGAGATATTATTGCTATGGATCTGAAAACTCAGTATTGTTATGATTTCAGTTCTCCCCAAGTTGGTGTACAAATTTAATGCAATCCAATCAAATGGACAGCAAGCATTTTTGTAGAAATTGAAAAACTGATTCTATAATCCAAATGGCAATGCAAAACACCTAGAATAGCCAAAACAACGTTAAAAAAGAACAAAGTAGAAGGACTTACACTACCTCATCTCAAAGCTTTTTTAAAAAGATATTTATTTATTTATTTATTTTTGGCTGCATTGGGTCTTCGTTGCTGCACGCGGGCTTTCTCTAGTTGCGGGGGCTACTCTTCGTTGCAGTGCGCAGGCTTCTCATTGCGGTGGCTTCTCTTGTTGTGGAGCACAGGCTCTGGACGCGTGGGCTTCAGTAGTTGTGGCACATGGGCTCAGTAGTTGTGGCTCATAGGCTCTAGAGCACAGGCTCAATAGTTGTGGCTCATGGGCTTAGCTGCTCCGCGGCATGTGAGATCTTCCCAGACCAGGGCTCAAACCTGTGTCCCCTGCATTGGCAGGCAGATTCTTAACCACTGTGCCACCAGGGAAGCCCCTCAAAGCTTTTTTTTTTTTTTTCGGTATGCGGGCCTCTCACTGCTGTGGCCTCTCCCGTTGCGGAGCACAGGCTCCGGACGCGCAGGCCCAGCAGCCATGGCTCACAGGCCCAGTTGCTCCACGGCATGTGGGATCTTCCCGGACCGGGGCACGAACCCGTGTCCCCTGCATCGGCAGGCGGACTCTCAACCACTTCGCCACCAGGGAAGCCCTCAAAGCTTATTTTTAAAGCTACTGTTTCCAAGAAAGGGTGAAATTGGCATAATTATACACAAGTGGATCAATGGAACAGAATAGAGAGTCCATAAATAAACCCATATATTTGCAGTCAGTTAATTTTTGCAAAGGTGCAAATACATTTTAATGGAGAAAGAATAGTTTTTCAACAAATGGTGCTATAATAATTGAATATGTATGTGTATGATATGTAAAATTGAACTCAAAATGGATCATAGAAATAAATATGAAACTTGAAAATATAAACCTGCTAGAAGAAAATATAGGAGATATCCTTGTGACTTAAGTATAACTTTCTTAGACACACATGCCCAAAATATAAAAGTTAAAAGTAAAAAGTGATAAATTGAACTTCATCAAAATTAAGAACACCTGCTCTTTGAATGATACTGTTAAGAGAATGAAAAGACAAGCCACATACCATACCAAGAGAAAATACTTGCAAATCTCATATCTGATAATAGACATTTTTCTAGAAGCTATAAAGAACCCTCAATGTTCAGCAATAAGAAAATAAACAAACCAATTAAAAAGTTAAAAGCCAACATTTTAAGAAGCTAAATTTAAAAGCTAGAAGAGGTAAACCTGGCTGCGATATAGAATGGAGGCTAAGAAATCAATTATGATGAATCTTTAGGGTTTTTTTCATTTCATCTGTAAACATTCCAGTATACCTCCTTAAATAATAAGAACTCTTTTAATAAAATATAACCACTATACCATTACCACAGTTTAGGAGCAATTCCATTTGACAATCCAAGCATAATAGTTGCAGTATATTATATATCCACTATGTGGCAGAAATTTTAAAGACATTGTTGAACTCACAGCAGCCCTATAAGATAGATGCTAAAATGCCTGCTTCAAAGATAAGGGAACTGAGGCTTAAAGACACTGAATAACGTGTTCTAGATCGTGCAAGAAACTGCAGGACTTGGATTAAACCCAGATCTGTCTAGCTTTAATATCACAGTATCTCCACTGTAGTATTCAGTCTTTTAGTAATTGAAGAAATTGTGGAAAGTAAACAAAGAATTTTTTTAAATTCCATATTGTATTAATTAGGCTATAGACTAAGCTCCTATAACTAATTCAAACATGATAGAAAACTTTAAAAGTATAAATAAGATAGACGTTCATTTCTCTGTCATTGAGCAGTAAAGAAACAGGTGGTTCAGGACCAGTACAGCACTCTGCCCCATGAAGTCATCCACGAACCTAAACTATTTCTATCTTGCTGCTTTACTCTCCCCAACCATATAAGTAAAGCTAGCTAATTATTACCCCTTCTTGCTCATGGCAAGAGGAAAGCGAGAACAAGTTGATTCCTTTTAGCAATTTGACCCACAAGTTATACAACTCTCTTGTACTCACATCCAATGATTTCAATCTTTTGCAGCACCTAGCTGCAAAGAGGCTGAGATAGGTCTTCGCCAGCTAGGTTCCCAAAGAATTCTACTTCTAAAATGAAGCAAAGGTCGATGTTGGGGAGCCATCAGCTGACTGTTCTTTCTCTAGTCATGTGTTCCTGACACAATAGAAATGATTTCTACTGTGGCATGACATTGGGAAATTTGTGGCTGTCAACTCAATGACCTTGTGAAAACTGGCCAACCCAAGTGGTAGTTCCATAGCTCCTATACTCTTACTTCTTGTGATTTGTTTCTCTTGTAGCCCATAGCCAGAAAATAGTGACATTGTGAGCTTGGAACTCTCAAGTAATAGCTACAATTATTTGTATACAGCCTGTGTTGTACATACCAGCCATCCAATCTGGGGAAGGCAGTGAGCGTAATAGGATGGTCTTGGCCTCCCATCAAGAGGAAGACACCCAGATTAAGAATCAGACTTCAAAACTTTTAACTAATAATTTATTAATGGGTAAAAGAAATCAGATCAGGAAAAGTATGCCATGAAAGCTGAAAAAATGTCTTGCTCTGAGCTAATCTCAACTGCTGTGGCCACAATAATTCAAAATTATTTATTGATTATCCTTTTTCCCCATTTGAACTTTGAATTTTTGATAGAATAGAAGACCAAGGCTAGAGAGAGATCAAAATACATTCAGAGCTACCCTCAAGAGCAATCCACCATTAGTTATTCAGAGGTTGTAACAGCTTTCTTGTCTTAAGGCCAAGGAACTGCACCTGAATGATGACACGATGCTCTCCTTTCAAAACCCATTTACTTCCTGAACATCAGGGTAATGTCTGAAACACAGAGGAAGCCCTCAATTCTGAAAGACAGAAAACCCTAAATTTCCTCCTGGGTAGACATAAGACTAATTAAACCACAAGATGGAAGGCCCAACTTACCATACCAAAATAGTTAAATCATAGTCTCAAAGATATTTCAGTAATACAATATACATAAGGACAAGATGGCCACACACTAATTTCCTGGTACTAATTTTACAGTGTGGAAGTTATAATTATGGAGATGACATAGTTGTTAGGCAATAACTTCAAAAGAGGATCTCTAAAGAGGACTTGGTTTCCAGAAGTGCATTCAGGATTCCTTTGGAGCCAGGGTATGGCTCAAAACTCAAATGCTGAGAGTCTAGGAGAGATGGAAGAAAGGGATGGGATATGCCATTGAGTATAAGAGGGACGTTTTGAATCTATTCTCAGAGTTTATTGATTCCATCTTTGCTTTTTGCTCAAATAAAACTTTTCTAACACATAAGCAGCATCTTTTAGAAATGTTAAGTTAGGCAGAAAGTTATTATTTCACTCACCTTCCAGGACGGTTTTTTTATACGACTATATAACATATATGTGACAAGCCATGACATTGTATGTGATACTGCTGGCAGAGTAAACACAGAGCTGTGGGATCCTATTTTCTATCATGGTTCTGAAGGACAGGCTAGTTGTCTCAATTATTTTTCCATGTATTAATAGTATTGCTCTATTTTTATACACGGAGTGAAACATCCTTCTAGACCAGAGGCTACAAAATAGTGATGGACAGGCAGATTCACACAAAGTCATGTTTTGATGGCCAGCATGGTGTTTATCCTTTTAAATTTGAATTGGTTATTTCAGTGGAAATTTGTCATGCTTTTTGACCACCCATTCCTTTGAATACTCCTCTTGTTTTGTTTTGTTTTCTGCCTTGTAAGTCCTTATTTCTCCAGGATAGAAGACATATAATCCTTCCCCCAGACTGCCTTGAAGCAAGAGTATGGGTTCTCCCAATCAGAT
Source organism: Orcinus orca (assembly GCF_937001465.1). Lineage (NCBI taxonomy): Eukaryota > Metazoa > Chordata > Mammalia > Artiodactyla > Delphinidae > Orcinus > Orcinus orca. Next base: position 18,268,958 of record NC_064573.1, read on the forward strand.
ACACTAGAGTGAGACATCACTTCAGCAATAAGCACTGCAAGCAATCCTGTCTGATTAGGGTGACCACAGTAGTAGCAGATGTTCCTGTATGGTGTGAGTTTCAGTGTAAGTGCCCATTGGTAGCCGTAGTAGTGCCTTCACTAGGCTATTAGCCCCGCAGCACATTTTGGGTGCTGCTCTTGGCTGCATAATCTCTAAGACTGATGGTCTTAGTCTGTTTTAGCTGCTGTAACAAAATATCACAGACCGGGTGGCTTATGAACAACAGAAATTTATTTCTCACAGCTCTGGAGACTGGAAGTTCAAGATCAGGGTACCAGCATGGTCAGGTTCTGGTAAAAACCCCCTTCTGGGCTATAGACCACCAACTTCTCCCTGTGTCCTCACATGGTAGAAGGGGCAAGGGAGCTCTCCATGGCCTCTTTTCTAAAGGCAGTATTCTCATCACGAGGACTCTGCCCTCATAACCTAATCACCTCTCAAAGGCCCCGCCTCCTGATAACATCACGTTAAGGGTTACGATTTCAACATTTGAATTTTGGAGGGACACAGACATTCAGACCATAGCAGTGATTCTCTGGTCTCCTGTAGCCTGTGTGCATGTATATTATTTAATAAATTCTTTTGTTTCTTAAACTAGCTAGAGGAATGTCTGTTATTTGCAACTAATACATTTTCCAACCTTAAAAAATTGAGAGAATTCACCAACATATCTGAATTTCTGGTTTACTTTGGAAGAGCAGATCTGGCAACCCTAAATTTATATTCCTATAGGCCAACATTCAGCAGGACTGCTCATACGAGGCTGTGATATTATGATTTATAATAAGAAATATATATTTGGTCTTCCTCCCATTTCTGGCACAGAGCTTTTAAAACCCTTGGAATTTCCTGAGAGATAAGAACAATGGGAACATCTTTTGTTATAATATTTGGTCCTCAGTTCCTGAAGCTATAAGGACATAGAAGTGAAACGCTGATTTTTTATTCAGACAAGCTCCTTTCCACCACAACTGGGTTTATGTCAATGAGGTGAATTTTGGAAAGCCCCTGAGGATGGGGACTGGTTGCCAGGGGGACCAGCCCTGAATAGAGGGTTGAAACTTTCAGTCCCTCCCCTAGCTTCCAGGGAGGTGAAAGGGGCTGGAGGTTGAATCGATCACCAATGGCCAATGAGTTAGTCAATCACATCTATGTAATGAAGCCTCCATAAAAACCCAAAAGGAGGGGGTTCACAGAGCTTCCAGGTTGGGGAACCAGAATGCTTCCGTGGTGCCAGGCCCCAAACCACAGGGACAGAAGCTCCTTTGTTCAGGACCTTGTCCCGTGTATCTCTTCATCTGACTATTGATTCATACCTTTTAGTATCCTTTGTAATTAACCGGTAAACTAGAGAGTAAACTGGTTTCCTGAGTCCTGTAAACTGCTCTAGCAAATTAATTAAACACAAGGAGGACATCATGGGAATCTCTGATTTATAGCCAGTCTAGTAAAAGCACAGGTAACAGCCTGGACTTGAGATCAGCATCTGAAGTCAAGGGCAGTCTTGTGGGACTGAGCCCTTAACCTGTGGGATCTGATGCTGTCTCTGGGTAGATGGTGTCAGAGTTGAGCAGAATTGGAGGCCACCCGCCTAGCCTTGGAGAATCGCTTGGTGGAGTGGGGTACCCCCCAACCCACACCTCCACCACACACACACACGCTAGAACTGGGAGCAGACGCCTTATAGGCACATGCCATGTACTTTATATACATTTACTCTAAGTATTTCAATGTTTAATTCCTGTGTTAGTTTCCCATAGGCCCCACCATCCTCTCTAGACATAACACCTTCTCAGATCACATATTTATGGAACCTGATGCATTGACCAGTTCAAAACATAGTATTTTTATTCATTTGTTTTTAATTAATGTATATATTTATAGCCTGGGTCAATCATCTTTAAGAATTGTGACTTGTTCAAGAAAAGATAGTGAAGAAACTGAAGAAGTCGCCATGCAGATTGTTCAAGTTTCCCCAGAAACTGTACAGCTTCCTTTGTGTTTCACAGAAGCCACAGGTGAACATATAATTACTCATTCACTGATTCGTTTACTCAGAAAATATATTTGCTATTTAGGCACAGTACTCATGGTAGTTTTTTTTTTTGTCATGCCACGCAGCATACAGGATCTTAGTTCCCTGACCAGGGATCGAACCCGTGCCCTCTGCAGTGGAAGCACAGAGCCTTAACCACTGGAGTGCCAGGGAGGTCCCAGTAAGGTTCTTATAATGACCCAAATGTTTCTGAATTATTTGCCTCTACTTGCCTATCCTGAGCACAGTTTTTGAGGAATAGTCAAAAAAAAGGAAAAGAAAGAAGATAAAAAGGGGAAAATAAAGAAAAGGTAAGGAGACAGGAGAGAGGAGGAGAGGGGAGGGCTGGTGAGATAAGAGGAGTGGAGAGTACATCAGTTTATTTGTAAATGTGAGTATCTGAAGGTTACTGATTGTCTTTATGAGGAAGGATGTGATAGAAGTGGTTCCCTGAACTAGTTTGACCCATGCTTCTCTATCAAACTGCCACATTACTCCATCAGCTACATCTAATTGTTAATTATGTAGATTGATTATAGAACTCAGCCACAGTAAACCAATAAGATAATATTTAACTGTCTCCTCATTAAAATTTGCCCTCTAGAATGTATGGTGGTGTCAATATTCAAAAAGGCAAAATCTATTGTTATGAAAATCTTAGGACCAAGGGTGGGAATCCAAATAATGAATGGTTGAAAGGTGAATATAAGTAAACTATAAACAGTGACACTTCACGAATTAGATCATTGGTGGGTGAAACTGATTTATTATTAATAGACACACTTATTGTCTTAACTCATTAATCATTAACCATATATAGAGCTTATATTATGCATTTGCTTTGGAATTAGATATTGGCTCTGCAACTTAACATGATTTTGTTGTCTTGGGTCAGTGACTTTTTAAACCTGAGTCTCAGTTTCCCCATCTGTAAAACAGAGATTATAATATCTACTGTGAAGGGTTTAATAAGAAATAAAGATAAAGGAGTAAATATACCAAACTGGATTGATTATGGAAGGACACACCCTAAACTCCTCTGCCCCCTGCCCCAACACACACACACACACACACACACACACACACATCCTCCTCAACTCATAGAGATATAGAATTTCTAAGGACCTACTGTATTGCACAGGGAACGATACTCAATATTCTGTAATAACCTATAAGAAAAAAAGAAACTGAAAAGAATAATGTATATATATACATATATATACACACACACACGTATAACTGAATCACTGTGCTATACACCTGAAACTAATAAAGCACTGTAAATCAACTACACTTCAATTAAAAAATAGAGAGAGAGAAATTCTGGCTAAGACCTGAGCAACAATAAAAATAAGTTGATAAAACATAAGCGAAGTGACTTCTGGTTAAACGTGGCATCATGAACATGTGTATTCAGTGTCATTCCTTCCCCCAATTCCATCAAAATAAAGGAATAAAATGCTGTAAACCCTTAAAGACAAATTGAACAGAAGATTCAACAGAGAACGAAATGTGTCAACAAATGTAAGAAGATAGGACAGTGATAATTGACTCAACACAGAGGAGAAAACTACAACATAAATGCAGGAGTGTGATATCATATAAAGCAAGGTCATTTGTCAAGTAGAAACCTAGAAGCTGTCAAGAAATAGAATTACCTGATTTGGTGGAACATGGTAGAAGGGGAATGAGGCAAGGGCTAAAAATGGGGGGATTGTATATACCCAACAAGTTCCCCCACCTTCTCCCTCAGCTGAACAATGACCATTGCCACATTAGGGATGTATTCATTTATCTGGGGGTGAAAAAAAAGTAACTGAATCGGAAGGCTTCAGACACAGAACCCAAGGCCCAGTAAGGGGAGTGAGTCATTGACTAAACTGAATGGTAAGACACCTACCCCATACCTCCTACACTTCTTCCAGAGCACTGCTTACCAGGTGGAGGCTGGAAGATTCTTCTTCTGAGAAGCTGAACGTCCTCAGGGGGGAAAAATTACATATATACTACCATTTGGTTATCTCCCAACAAAAACCTCTTCTACCCTCCAACCACACACTACAATGAAGCCCACCACTTAAATATGACGTGAGAGACAAAGATCACCAGAAATTTGAAGACAACCTACAACATGAGAGATAGAACGCAAAACAAATAGGAAAGAGGAACATGGAGAAAGGCAATGGAGGAAGCAGAAGGAAACATCAAAAACTATTATTATTTGGGGCTTCCCTGGTGGCACAGTGGTTGAGAGTCCGCCTGCCGATGCAGGGGACACGGGGTCGTGCCCCAGTCCGGGAAGATCCCACATGCCGCGGAGCAGCTGGGCCCGTGAGCCATGGCCGCTGAGCCTGCACATCCGGAGCCTGTGCTCCGCAACGGGAGAGGCCACAGCAGTGAGAGGCCTGCGTACCGCAAAAAAGAAAAGCAAAAAAAACAAAAAAAGAACTATTATTATTTGATATGAAAAAGGAAGACAAAGCACACAAGAAATAAAGGAAGACAATGTACACAAGAAATCTGAATAATACATTTCAAAAAAGAACATGAAGACTTTGAAAATTAAAAATGGGCTAGTAAAAACATAAGCTATCAATAAAATGAATAAAATATAAAGTCCCAGAGACAGAATAAAAAGACAATGACATGCCCCAAGACATTTTACAATACTAGTATCTTCTTCAAAAGATAAAAAAGTTGAATACAAAGAATGAATCAGATGGCATTAGTTTCAGGAACAACACTAGAAGCTAGAAGGCAACGGAGCAATCAAACCTCAAAGGGAAGATGATTTCTATACCCAACCAATCAATCTAACCTGAAGTCAAAATAAAGATATTTTCAAATATATAAAGTATCCAATAGCCTACTCCTTGTATGACTGTTTACAAGAAGCTACTGGAAGATATAGTTCTACAAAACAAGGGAATAAATATAGAAGTAATAAATATGACATCCGACAATAAATAGCAGAAAAGGGAAATCTCAAGATTTGTGCCAGGCCTAAAGAAAACTAAACATAGATTAGAGAAGGAAAATGGGCGTGTAAAGTAGGGGAGTTGCCAGGAAAAAAAATGAGGTCAATGAATTGCTGTGTTTATAAGAATAAAATACAAAACTAAACAATAGTTGTATGTTGTTTAAAAGAAATGTTTTTGCAATAAATAACACAAAAAGATTTTTTACACAAGATATTTAACAAAAGTCAAAAGAAAACTGCTCTAAAAATACTGATATTAGGCAAAATATGCATGGCAAAAAAAGCACCAAAAGCGGGGCACTCCTAAAAACAAGAGTGACAGTCCGCTGATGCGCTATATCACATGTTTGTCTTCACTTAAAACGTTAGCCTAAAGAATTACAGCAAAAACTGACAGAACTCTAAGCAGAACATGATATAGCCACAACAGTAGATATTTCAACACCTGTCTCTCGGAAAACTGAGTTCTCAACCAGACCAAAAATGACTAAGACTGCAGGAATTTTGATAAGAAGTAACAAGGTAATAGACGACATGGATGTTTTGTTTTCTTGCTCACTGTTCCATGCCCATTGCCTAGAGGAGTGCTTGCCCCATAACAGATACTAAATATTTCCTGAATGAATAAATGAATGAATGAATATAGAGAAAACTACACCCAACAAATAGAAAATAAACAGTTTTAAGTACTTGCAACACATTTATAATAACTGACCAGGTATGAGGCTACAAAGAAAATCAAAAGAATTATAAATGATGGTATCTGTGTTCTATGACAAGTTGGTGTTCCTAATCATTGCCTCATTTTTTTTTAGAAGACTGTAAATCAATCCTTTCTGAATTTTTTCAAGAAGTTTGTATTTCCAGAGAGTAAAATATCGACATTATAGAGAGGAAATGTGTGGAAGTTCTTAGTTAGTAGTTTCTGCTCTGCCAAAATAACTAGACTTGTAACTGGGTCCAAAGGAAGCAGGTCACTTAACTCCGAGGAAGCTTCAGGGCTCCCTTTGGACTATTTGTATCTTCAGCCCCTTCTAAGACTTACCTGCTACTTATCCAATATGAACGTCCTATCCATCTTTCCTTCTTTTCCTCCCTGAATTTGTTAACCAAATAATGTAATGTAGCTAATTTTTAAATAATAAAAAGCATCTTGACCCACCCTATAGTAGATTAAAGAAACATCCTCAGAAAGTTCTCACCGTGAGCAATACAGTGTAACACTACCAGCTATAGAGTGAAGCCTAAATAAAACATACCACAGGGTGAGGAGCTATCGATTGAAGGAGACTCGATAGCACATACATGTATAAATGGAATCCAGATTTAAAGAAGAAGATAATTTCTGAAATGCCACTCAGTATTAAAGGTGGCCTCTTGGGGTCCATGATTTCTCCAGAAAGGAAAGATGCATCCCATCTTGATCTGGAAGGGGCTTGACATTCTCTCCTGCTTCCTTCCCAAGTTTAAAGCCTTAATATCCATTCAAACAGTCACAGTACTCCAATTATCTCTGGTTTAAAATATACCCCAGTTCAGTACTGTAAGACACTGTATGGCTTATAAATGACTAAGTTTTGCCCTGACTGATAACATTTTCCCAAAGTCAGACTCTGCTTTTGTCTCTCTGCTTTTCTCAGTATAGTTGCACTTTATTTCAATACTTCTCTTGTAATTGAGCTATTCCATAAAATCAAATAAAATGATTTATAATGGAATGATTACTCCAGGGTAACATTTCAAGTGAAATTAAGATTGAAATCTAATTTAAAAGCTTTAATGTAAATGGGTCATTAGAGGAGGCTCTCCGGGGAATTTGCAATTAAACTAAAGTGACAAGGGTTTTGTAGGGGTGATAGACCTAAAGGTGTTAGAATACTGATACATGCTCATTTCGGATGCAGCTGGCCTTATCACAACTGCTCAACAAGATCAGAGTTGCGGAGTGAAAGCTGCAATCAGAGTCGAACAAAAACATTCCAACCCATTACAAGAATTTCTCGTGAAAAGAAAAGTTCTGATTTATGGAAGGGCTTTAATGAATTCATTATGTTTAATTGACATTAATTAATCGAATTAACTATTGTTAACCATCACCATATTATTTTCATATCAGTATCTTATTTTTACTAAATATAGAACTATTCATTTCACAGTAACTGTCTTCTATTGATGCGCTCTTTGATATACGATTCGCTATTGTATAATCTCTACACACAATATAGAATACTCTGCCTGGCCTCTTTGAATCCTGCCCATCTTCACTTTCAGAGGTTTCCTTTTTGCCTGTGTTGGTCTTTGACAATTAATCATTTACTTTATTTTCTAAATTCCTTTTATTTTTGTTCCTAGATTTTTGATTTGATAGTGAAACTTCCACGTGAATAGGTCCAAGTTCTCCAAAAAGAAACCATGTTGAATTATTTTTTGAGTCCCTACAGTGCTTGGAATACTGCATTGCACATAAGAAGGGTAACACATGTTTGAGCTTATTAACAATAATAATTATATTAAGAGTTAACTTTTATTGATCATTTTAAATGAGTAAGGCATTGTTAAGCCCTTAAGGTAAATGATCTCATTTAATCTTCACAATCATTCTGGATAGCAGAAATATTATTATCTCCATTTTTTAAATCTATAAACTGAAGTTTAGAAATGTTTCGGTAACTTGTCCAAGGTTGCAGAGCTAATGAGGGGAAGAGCCAGAATTAAAAACCACAATTACATGTAACCAAAGCCCGTGGTCATACCTACTATGCTCCACAGTTGAAGCTTGAGGTTAAATGTGACCAATAGGAGAACCAAGGTTATGATGGTCTCTTTCTATCGTGTGTATCCACACATCTGATTGATTTTGTACATTTTCAGGTGTAATTGGTCCCAGCTCTTCAAAAGCTGGACTCATTCAGAAATAACAAAAATAAAATTCCTGAGCCATCCAGCAGATGTTACCAAATGTTTGGATTTTTTTTAATGAAGGTTTTATAAAAAATCAATTTCAATTTATACGCTTTATTTTTGTGGATGACAGAGATTTGAAGAGCTCTATTGAGAGAGGTGGCTGAAGTTTTACTTATTGCTTTTGAAACGCTCCGATTTTATATATATGACAGCTTTTGCAGAAGAAACAACACGCATGGTTCATAAACCACTCTTTTTTTTCTTGGATAGCACCCATAAGGCAAGGGTCCGGTGATTGGAGAGGTGTTCGGATCATGATCTATACAGCTCCATCGATAGCAGAAAATCAAGAGATTGCAAAAACCACTTCAAGGAAGGGAATTTGGAGAGAAAATAGACAGTCAAAACGTTTTTGCCATCCTCTCATAAGAGATACAATCTTTCCTTCAGACACTAAAATAATTATATCATTCATTTCAATGTTGACACATTTGGCAACTTGCATAGATTTGACTGGCGGAGCAGTGGTGGTGAGGGTAGATTAAGCTACGGTAATAGTTTCCAGAGGGAAGGAAAGAGCCAACAACTAATAGATCATTAAGCACCTACGTAGGTAGAAATATTGGCAACTCCTTTTAGTTTGTTCTGCCAGAACCTCACATGAAAAAGCAGATATTGTTGAACTGTCTCTGATGATAGTCAGGTATCTGCCTGCCCTCTTAAGAATGAACCTGGATTGATTCTTATGGTCAGAGAAAGGTTTTCTGGATATGAGTAGTCATAGCTTAATTCCACCTAGAGCTGAGTTCTGGAGAATTATGTTTTACATTGTGAAAGACACAAAGGAAAGCTTCCAGGAAAGAGATCACATTTACAATCATGGCCTCCAAGCCAGGTATGATCTGGCCCTCCACTCCAACTATCCTAGCTTGCCATTGCTTCTTGAACACATCAAACTTCTTCCTGCCTTCCTGCCTCAGGGCCTTTGTGTATGTGCTACTCCTTCTACCTGGAATCCTTTCTAAGCTCTTTTCATCCCTTGACACTTCTCATCTTTTAAATTTAGGTCTCTATTCAAGTGTCACCTCCAGAGAGACTTCCCTGACCATTCTGTGCATGCACACATGCACACGTGCGCGCGCGCGCACACACACACACACACACACACACACACACAATGGCTTGATACTTATAGAGAACTTTCTTTCCTCTTAAAAGTTAACTGCTAATGAAAAACTAGGAAAGATGGAGAAGCTGTCACAGATTAGATAACACTAGAAGAAAAGATGACTAAGTGCAGTGTAGTCTCCCACATCAGACCAGGGAAAAGAAAAGCATATTAGCGAAAAGGCTAGTGAAATCCAAATAAAGTCTCTAGTTTAGGTGACAGTGTCAACTAATGTTCACATCATAGTTTTGACAAAGGCACCACAGTTATGTTAAGATTTTAGCACTGAGGGAAGCTGGGTGGAAAACATATAGGAACTCTCTATACTATCTTTGCAACTTTCCTGTCAATCTAAAATTATTCCAAAATAAAAAGCATAGTGAAAATATTAACTTCTATATAATGTCTGTAAGTTCTAATAACTTTTTGTGTCATGAAGCATGACAGTCAGGTAGTCTCCCTGTCGCCTTAGTTTTCTTTCTCTTTCCTTGCACTTAGCATGTCCAAAGCCTGGTTTTCCACAGTAAGACTTTTGAGAGAGGGCCTGCATCCTTGGTTCTTTTAGGTGGAGGTATGATGGATGGGAAGCCTCATGAGAAGGTACAGCTCCACATAATCCCAGGCACTGGGCTCAGTTCCTTCCTTCATTTCCAGGGTGCACTCTCCACAATTCCCTGGGCAGAGACATCAAAAGATTTCCTCTCTCCCTCCCTTAGATGGCCTATATTGGCCAGGTGTTTTGACACACTCAGAGATTTATTAAAAACTGTGGGCATCACATTCTTGGTGGCGAGTTACAAAATGTTCTGTATGGCCAGATGTTCTGAAAATAGAGACATATTTTCATTTGATATATTAAAAGAAAGTAAGATTTGGTTACAGCAAGTAACAACAATGGGCAAGGCATTTGCTTAGCCCTTTGGGGACACAAAGATGAATTAGACACAGACAATACCCCAGAGAACCCATCAGAGAACAGAATATGTCTTCAGAAGGCCAGCTCTTTTGAAAGAGTAAAGTTATGCTTATGACACGAAAGTCATAGAATGAGCGGTGCTTTCAGATAATCTATATTTTAAGTAAAACTTTGCAACCCAGACTCTGCCACTTACTAGCTTAATAACATTGGGCAAGTTCCTTAACCTGTGTAATCTGCTTTGTTAATCTGTAAAATGGGAATAATAATGAGACCTACATGTGTGAATTTAATGAGTTAATTTCTATAAAGCACTGAGAATAGTGTCTGGTACATGGAAAGGACTCAATAAACGCACGTTATTATTACTGTTATTTAAATAAATATGTAGATAGCAAAAAATGCTAACAGGGTAAGAATTAGGCTGAAAAGCTACCATCTATTACTGCTCATCAATAATTTATTTTAAGCCATTTTTCCACATTATAGTCATGGAACCTACAATTAAAATAAGAATATCATTTTATTTGCTGATTTGAGCAAATACGATCAAAAAAGTAATATACACATATATTCCTTTCCAATAGAATACAATACAGGCCCCTCACTTTGCCCAAAAGATGCTTCTCAAAATAGAGTGCAAAATAATAATTTTATAGTTAGAGAAAAAATTCTCATTAACCTACATTATTGGTTTTTGATCCGATTGATCTTAAATTGGTCATCATTCTTGAGATGTGAAATTTTGGTATTTCCTGCTCGGTTTAGTTTTCCTATCAGGTAGCTAATGATATATATAATTTTATAAGGCATTTGTCTACTATCACTACCATTTCAGTCTCCTGGATCAATGAAATGGCACTGATGAATTGTAATAATCTTCAGGCATTGTAAGATAAAACTTCTGCCATTTTAACTGGTAGGTTAATTCTGATGATGTTGATGATAAAATGGAATGAGTTGATGATTTCATATGAGACAGAATCCCTCGACATCACTGTGCTATTAGACAGAGAGAACGAGATCTCCCCAGTAGTAAGGTCTATCTGTCTGTCCTACCCCCAGCATTACATTCTGCCACCTAAACTCAAAGGTGGGCTTTAAGGAGAGAACAAAGGAAGAGAACAGAGAGGAAAGTTTAAAGGGCTTTCCATACAGGCTTGCCTGGCCTCAGAACTGGGAAAGCAGAGATCACGTCCCCAGAACATTGTCTTGTAAACACAACCTTTTTCTTGCTTAACATGACTAATTTCATGGAAAGACTTCCACATTGTAGAGGGAAAATTCTCAAAGAAAGAAGTAAAGCTGACCCTTGAACAATCTAGGTTTGAACTGCATGGGTCCACTTACACATGGATTTTTTTCAACAGTAAATACCACAGTGCTGCATGACCCTCTCCTCGGCTGGCTGAATCTGAGGATACAGAGGAAGCGTGGATATGCAGGACCTGTGGACACGGACGGCTGACTGTAAGTTATACTTGGATTTTTGAAGGCATAGAGGGTCAGTGCCCCTAACCCCACATTGTTCAGGGATCAAGTTTAGGACCAGTTTTTATATTAAGGTATTGGCCCCTGACAATCTTGACAAAACCATCCACATTGCTTTCTTGTTCTTTGTTTTTATTTTTTAACATTCATTAACTGTCTTTTTAAAAAGCAGTAGAAAGAACATGAGCTATTTAGTTAGAGGAAGTGAGCTCAAATCCTTGGTCTATTACTCACACTTTCGTGACTTTGGCCAAGTTACTGTTTCAACTATCAAACAGTTGACATTTCACATGTTAATGCATGGAAGACCCCTAGGTGCTATGATTACGTGACATGATGTTTACATACGCCTCCCAGCAATTTTCAGAGGACTCCTGAGAGATGAGGACACCAAGGTTGAGGAGACAGGGGCTTGCTCAAGGTCGCAGTAATTGCTAGAGCTGGAGGTCAAACCCAGATCTTGTCTGACCCTAAACAATAAAATTAGCTACACCTGCTGAGCTCCTGCAAGAAGCCAGTACAGCACCCTCTATGTATTAACTGATTTAAACTTCGCAGAAATTGTAGGAGGTAAGTACTACCATGATCCTTACTTCCCAGACTATAAAATCAATCCTGTAGATATATTTCTCATCATGTAACCCCCTCATTTATATGTGCATGTATGACATTTTCCTAATGTCTCTATGACACATTTAAACACAAAATGCTAATAAAATCCATGCACATGTTTCTCAAAATGTTTTGAGTGGGTTTTCCCTTTCACTGTAACTTCCCGTCAAATACGCTTTCTCCAGAACCCTTTGTGGCATACAGAGAAGGACAGAATTGATCCTCAATTTACAGAGCTTCTTTTGGTCTATATACGTATGCGTTAAAAATACCAACCTCATTTATAAGACGTCACCATCAATTTAAAAACTGTTTGTGATTTTCTGCTACCTTTGTATTTTTCTCCTGAAGAAAAAGATAACGTTTTACTGTTTCAAAACCACCAAGAAGCAACAAATTTAATGAGAAATTAATGACCAGGAGAACTATTTCAATCAAATTCTGAACCAAGTTGAACCCTAGGGTTTTAAAATGTTCAATCAAATACCACCATCCTAGTGTGCGAGTTTGTTTTTTCTTGGCATCATGTAACTTCCTGTTTCTAAGAAAAAAGGATTAAAGTGTCCCATAAAAAAAAGAAAAAAAGAAAAGCTCCAAAAGCTTCTTGGACATCAAAGGGGCCTTACACAACAACATTTTGATGAGTTAAGTGTAAAGGAATCAAAAACACATGGATTAAATTTCCCATAAAACCCACATGTGTTTAAAAATCAAGGGACAATGTGCTTGGCCAAATGCATTTGGGGTTTTGTCAAACCCCGAACATTTGAGGAATAGTGCGAGATGTTTAAGGAACACAAAACACAGCTGGATCAGCCTGTATCATTCCAAAAGCATACACCAGTGGGAGATGATAAGGAAGATAAACCCACAGAACTGTAGTTTGGGCCTAAAAACCACATTTCGGATTATTGATAAGAAAGTTGTGGCTTTCAAATATATATATTTTAACTGCCTCTAAATTTAGAAAATTATAACGTATAGACCCTGTTAGAAGTCACTTAGTAAAGAGCTCTTCTATTTCTTAAAAAAAAAGAAAAAAGGAATCATCATTTCCAACCTTCAGATTTTCCAACTTAACCAGATGGGATCTTTTCCACAGCTTTCAAACCTTAATCAAGTTGCCCCATGTTTTGTATTATCTCTGATTTAGCTTTGCTAGACTAAGCACATTATTAATTGGTTCTCCTTTTATTTACAATACTATTGCTTGAAATATATACTAGAGTGGATAATTGAATTGGGGGTTTACTGTAATTAAAAAAGTCAAAAGAGCAAGAAACATAAGCGTTAGTAAATAATTGCCTCTGAGAACCAGCATAAATCATCAAGATTAAATGATTTCATATCATATTTAAACTCCTTAATTTTAATTTATGATTGCCAACCTGTTTTCTGTCATTGTTGACTAGAATTTCTTGTCAGTGCTTTACATCTTTAGAGGTGATGGCAAGGGACTCCTGAAGGTTCTCTTTCTATGGGGGCTGAAATAATGCATCCATATCGTTTCTTTCTTATCATTTTCCTAGTGAATTCTACTTATTTTAAAAATTAGCCCAACTAGTGGGGAGGTCAATTTGATCATGGATTTCAGTACTTTTCCAAATCTACTTTCTAATTTAATAAGTAAGATTTTCATCTTTTGGGAGTATCTAGTTTATAGATATATAAATAAACAGATGTTTCCTTTGGCTAAGCAATACTATGCATTACATTTTGGGTGACGAAAATAATTATTGAGAACACTGTCATGATTTCCAAGAGGGTACAAAAGTTAATGAAGCCATGGCTGTGCTTTCTTGACCCTCCCCCCAAACAGCTAATCAGCAATATTGCAAATTCCTTTCTCCTTTCCAATACAGACAACACAGAATATCCTGCAAAAATATAATGCAATGAAAATATAAATAAAGAGAAAGTATTTTTTCCCAATGAAAGCAGCACTGATACGGGAACGATGTACATATTTTTCTACTCTCAAACACTGCAATATGAATTAACAGTTTCTACACACTTGAATCCAAGTTCTGTTCTCCACATGGTAATTTATGACGCATAGCAAGGTCACGTCTCAAGAGCTAACCCTGTGCATTAATAAAAACAGCAATAGCAACCAGAATACCATTTATTGGAGCCCATCATTTGCTAAGATTAGAGTCAGACATTTTAAGACATTAGCTTTAAAGCTCACAACAACCTGGACAGGGAGATTTCCATTGTTTCCATTTTAGCATTGAGGATTAATCCTTGTTGAGGATTATCAAAAAGATTAAGTCACTTGCCCATGAATAGGTAGACAGACCTGTTTGGTCACAAAGCCCATTCCCTCCCCTCAACTCTGTTGCCTCTTATATATTTAAGGCAAATCAAAGAAAACAGTGACGGTGTCTTAGGAGACTGAAGAGAGGGACCCCAGGAGGGACAAGAGTAATATAATCCTGTCTTAAGAGGTTAGCAGCCTCTCACATCGATATGGTTTGTAGTTCTTGAAATCACAGATCCTGTTCTGTTGCCCACCCTAATGGCTATTCTATGTCCCAACGTGATACATCTTTCACTCCAGACATGACTTGGATCGGTTTGCTGCATTTATACTCTTTTAAATTTCCTTTGCACATGCTCAGGGCATCATTTTGGAGAGCAGTCAATTGCTCAGGGAACTGATTCCATGATGCTTTCAAGTCTGTCACCTGTTTCTCATTATTTCTTTCTTGAGCTTACTGAACAGACATGAGTGTTCTCTACCTTGGGAATGAAAAGTCTGTGGCCAGAAAAACAAAATCACACTCACCATCGTCGTGCTCTTCCTATTACAATCTCGTCTCCTCGGTCAGTGCGATGCGTCCTGGAATAAAGAGAAAACCTGCTAAACAAGTTTTTCTTTATTCACTGCAGCCTTAGAGGACTCTCCATTAATGCCCGGGGTCACTAACTAGGCTGATGGGTTATATGAGATTGGCAGCACATGGTAAAATAATTAGGAGGCTATCGCAGACTCGAGCAGGTGCTGTCCTGTGAATGAGAACCACAGACAGTCTGCAGCAGGCCAAGATCGTGGAGAATGATGCCAAAACCCCAAATCACTACATGAGAACAAATCAGCAAAGTGAAATCACGAAAGAGGTACAGCTCCTTCAAAAAGAGATGAGAAAAATTTGCTGGCTTGACAATCAGAGTGAGTAATTTGAATTAAGTTAAAAATAGATTGGGGGAAATGGTAGAAGAGATGGAAAAAACAGACACATTCAGCTATAAAATACTGAATACATACATTTTAGGCGGCTTTAAAAAATTGGAAGTGGGCTTCCCTGGTGGCGCAGTGGTTGAGATTCCGCCTGCTGATGCAGGGTACACGGGTTCGTGCCGCGGTCCGGGAAGATCCCACATGCCGCGGAGCGGCTGGGCCCGTCAGCCATGGCCGCTGAGCCTGCGCGTCCGGAGGCTGTGCTCCGCAACGGGAGAGGCCGCAATAGTGAGAGGCCCGCGTACCGCAAAAAAAAAAAAAAAAAAAAAAAAATTGGAAGCAAATATTTTCAAAAGCCTAGTATGAGTAGTCAATAGATAAATGGACAAATAAAGAGAATAGATAATTTACAAAGGGGAATAAATATAAAGAAAAATATCCCTTTTCACTAGAAATAAATCTGTTTTTCTAAATGATGCATTTTTCTGATCTATTAAATTCATATTTTTTAAAGTGCATAATCCCCATTGAAGGTGAAGATCAAAGGAAATAAACACTTTTGAACATTGCTGATGGTACTCTGAATTAGTGTAAATCTTTTACAAAGAAATTTAGCAACGCATAGCAAAATCCTCAAATATTTATATATTTTAGCCCCTTTAGAAATTGACTCTAAGGAAATAATCTTAAGTAGACATACAAAGATATTCACTGAAGCATTATTTATAATCAAAATACAGAAACAAACCCCAAAATGTCCTGAAATGAAAGGCAGATCCATTCAATGAAATGATTGCAAAAGTGATTATTATGAAGACTAAATACTTGGGAAATGCTTTTGTTATCATATTGACTGAAAAAGAGCAAGAAAAAAAATATACGATAATAACTATGGACAAACAAAATTTTCTATCAGAAAAAAAGGCTGAAAAGAAATATACTAAAATAATAGCAGGGATTGTCCTATGGTGGGACTCGTGCTGATTATATTTTTTTTTCTGCATTTGCCATGCCATCCTTAATGTGACTGCATTGCCTTTATTAATACAATTTTTTAAGGAATAGAGCTAATATTTTAAAATCAGTATCTAAGTAACTCATTGAAAGATCAGGAGAAAAACCCCACAAAACTATAAACTAACAAGACATACATAGCATTTATATTTAAGGGAAAGATATCAGAAAGGCATTTAAATAGGTCCTATAGTTTATAAAGAGATAAAACTGTTTTATCTGGAAGACAACAATGTATTGAAACATCCAAAAAAGCTTGGTAAAGAGGAATGCATGCTGAATGAAATGAATTCCTTCTAAACTAGGTTGAAATATACATAGATAAGGAAGGGAAGAAGAGATATCTAGGATATACCCTGGGCTAGAGTATATTCTGCTCTTGCCATTTTAGGCCATATGGACTCAATAAACAATTCTGTTTGACATTGTTTCAGAGTGTCTTCCCTGAGACCAGAAGGCTCTACTGGACTTCTTGAATTCTATTCCGATTCTATAATTCTATGAACTGTATTAAATAATAAAGAATAAAGTAAGGAGCAAGCACACCTGACACTCGGTTCCAGTGGATGAATTCAGTGAGACCCAATCACTCACTAAGAGAAAAAACTTAAAAAATTTTCTTGCTACAGTATGGTCACCTATCAGTGAAATAATATTTCCACAGATTATTCACTGCCTGTCCAATCAAGAAATGGAAAGAAGAGGCCCTTTTTACTAGCAAACTTTCAAAAAATCTTGCTAACTATAATAATATCTACCCAAATAGAGGCATAGCATGGTTAAAATGGCTGGGAGTCGGCCCCGAAACATAGTCTGATTGGATTCGCCACAAAATGGTATAACTAGTTTTTCTTTATTTGAAGTTCCCATATTGAAGAAGAATTAGCAATTTTTGCACTTTCATGGGACAACAGACTGTGATTTAAATTTCAGTTTGTGTAGCTCATTTTGTGTATCATGATGTTTTGTGCTCTATCACGTATCTGGTCTTTCCATCTTTTGACTTTTCCTCAATAGTGTCGGGGTGTCACATGGTATCATATCGGGTAGGTAGTACTGGAGGCCAGGTGGGGACAGGAGGGGACAGGAGAGGACAGCTTCTTCCACCATTATCAGAAATACCTTCGTCCCATTCTTGTAGAGACCCACATCAAGACGATATTCCATCTGGCTCCAGAAATGGGGAGTGAAACGTAGGTGTTTCCAATGTAGGTGGAGCAGACAGGAAACAAAATCAATTTTATAAACTGCGTGCCTTTTGCAGAGTATGCCATTGCCACAGATGAAGGTCAATAAGAGTTTAGACATTGTCTGTGATCTTCTGAAGAGTTAATAATCTAGTTGGGAAGATAAGCATACACGCATAAAGGAAGAGAGGGTTTCTATTAAAAAACTGAAAAGAAACAAAAGAGGCAAGAAACATAATATAATAAAGACCTTGGTTGGTGTAACGTTTGCCAATTGAAGTGTACAGTCTAAGATCTTTGCACAAGGAAAACATCACAGAGGCTTTACTGGGAATAGCAAGACATGAGAATGGAGAGGTCATTTGTCTCTCTGGTTGTAGGCATTTGATCATGAAATATAGACCAAATGATAAGGCACTCTTCAATTTTTAAAGCACATTCTTACAAACATCATGGCTCATTAGTTTTACAACTTTAGTGGTGGCTTGTCAATTATATTGTTAAGATTCAATATGTTTTTAAGAAGTTCTATTTTACAGGAACTACCTTGGTGCTAGTGTCAATAATTTCTCTTTGGCTGGTTATGGACCAATCTCAAAAGCCCTGAGATTCAATACAGTAAAGTACTGTGCACGTCTCAAATTCACAAGAGGACTCATTAAACTTTGTTGTCCATCCCTGACTGACTTCCAAATAATTTTGATGCTTGGGTGGGAGAGATGCTGTATAAAAAGAAGAAAGATGGATTTATAGACTGTTTCTTTATATGCTTGTCTACTTGTTTGTTTTCTTGCTCTTAAATTTCAAAATCCTGCAGTAACTGGGATGGGCTTAACCGTGTACTGCCCAGAGGGGATTAAGGCAATAATGAAAGGGGATTAAGGAAATTGAGGTCCAGCCTGAAGAATACCTGCCCATGCTGGCATGGCAAGTATGTTGTTTTATGAAAAATATATGCAACTCCCCTTCCTGAAAAATCGTGTGTTTTGTTACGATGGTAAATATGCCACCTTTTCATGTGGGCCTGCTGTTCCTCTGCTTGGTATGTTAGCAGAAAGGACAAAGGTTTACTTTCGTGTCACGGATAGAGTCCCAAACTGATGAGACTTTGCAAATGAGAGCTCATGCAGTCTTTTAGAAATATTGTCATTGTCCCTGGAAGTAGGAGTAGACATCTCCTCATCATCCAGATGTTCAGAGCATCCATTGTCCCCGAACGACTCCCCCGGCCTGGAATTAACAGAGTTTGAAGCTAGTGATTTAAGCTGCCATACGTAGCTTGTACCTGCAGTTTTGAGTAAGGTGTTTTCAACCAAACAATAACATGCTCCAATCATTCACTCTGCCGCCTTCTACAAAAGCTTCCTCCTCAGACAAGAAAAGGACACTATAAAATATATTAATTGATTAAATATATACTAGAAGGATACGTCTATGTGTAAGCTGGGCACTTAACTTTCTACCAATCTTGTCTTAATCCAGAAAATATCATAAATATGAAACTTTGGCCAGAACAGCCCCTTAATTTCATCTTTATCAACCATTATTTCCTGAAATCCAAGGGCAGGAACTGACATTTATTGGAAACTCACTCTGTGAAAGAGATGATATCAAGTCATTTATGTCTATTATCTCCATTGATCCTCATGACCTACTTTTGAGATAATTGTCATTATCCCTATTGTACAGATGAGAAAACTGAGGCAGAGAAAATTTAAGTAAACTTCCTATGGTAATTCAGCTGATAAGTGGAAAGTCCAGTATTGAACCTCAAATTTTATGCTATTTACTACATCACTGCTAGATAACAATTATGAAACTGCTGGTAGCTTACAGAATTCATTAATTCACCTCTTCTTTAAAAAATTATGTACCTATGAGCACAAAGCTGGGAGTATTCAAGAGATTATAAAACAAGGATAATGAATAAGGAAGGAGCCTATAAAGATTCCTAAAAAGTCAAAGGGCAGGATTAGCAGGTGTTATGACAGGATGCAATTAAGACATATCATGATAAGCACCAAATATTGCATATTTGAAACATTTAAGAAAATGATTTATCTAGATTAAGATCTTGGTAAGAACATTATTCATATGAGACAAGTTGTACTGGAATTTCATTTTGAAGCCCTTTTTAAAAAATATAAGTATATACAATTGGTGCTGTAATGAGTTTCATTGGGATGGATTATTACTGCCGTTGAGTATCTGATGTGAATATCCTGTTGTCTTAGAATGGTCACTGCTGGAGGGCAGAGAGCACACTTGACTGACTTTTGATAGCTTGATAAAGCAATCCAGTTGATCTTAAGGCAGCCCCTGATGGCATGTGCCAAGCTTGGAGAGACATGGCTTTAACTCTGGAATTTGGTGACAAGTTAAGAACCTGCCAGACCTAAGGCTGGGTTCTTGCTGTTTCCTAGTCTAAAAAGTCTGAGATGTTTTGTGCCCGATGGCCTTGTCTCAATGCCAAAGTCAGCTTCTCTCTGTTGTATTTTGTTGGCTTCTGCTGCCCTGAGTCCTTTCCTGGCTACTGGCATGGCTCCACCTCCTTGACTAAGTAGGGGCTTCTAACACCCCCAGTTTATTCCTATCCCCGAGTTCTCCACCTTTCCCTGAATCTTCCTGTTTAAACTATTATCCGGTCCTACCAAGCTTGGTAAGATATACGAAATAGCAGCACACAATCCAAAAGCATTTTATGTTATTTCTCTGCCTAGGTGATGCAATTCATAGCAAGGTGGGTTTGGGGGGATGGGTAGAAGTGGGGAAGCATTCCTTTCATTCTTTGGCCAAAGCACCTTCTGGAGTTTTTTGCTCTTCTGTTTTGCTTTTCCGTTGTCACGACTGCTTAGAAATAAGAAAGCATCCCAAATATTTCGACTTACATTTTCTTACACAGAGACTCTCATCCATGCGTTTGATGACAGACCGTTGTGGTTTTTTTTTTAAATAACTTTGCCCCTTTCTCTAAATCACAGATAATCCTGAGCAGAGTTGGTGGTTTTTTCAAATGGTTGCAAATCCCCAGCCCATGTGATAAAAGATGCTGACATTAATATTCTGGGGTGCAAGCTAATTCCTTCAGCCCAGCTGTGAGGCAGAGGCTCTGTGACCGAGGTGAGACTGCAGCAATGTGCAGTGTGTGCAGGGTCCTCTGAAAGGCTGATCTGTTACTTGCACCTTGTGCAAATTATGGCAGCTTGACTGTTTCCATGGGTGAGCAGAAGTGGCTGTTTTCTTGCTACTGCGTTCAATTTACTGGCTGCCTCGAAAGATTCAGAGTGGGCACTAGGTTTGACTATTAACTATTTACATCCTGTCAGTTTCTAGACTTCAATCATCCTTGAACCCTCTGGCTTATAGAGGAGAGATGAGTAAACACAATAACATGAAGTCAAATAGTATTTAGCTCCTGTCTCTGCAATGTGTTCATTAAGCAAATCTCCATGTCACTTTGGGCCCCCTAGAGCATCAAGCTGCCCGGTGTTTTGTGTTTTTTTATAAATAAATTTATTGATGGATTGATTTTTTTGGCTGCACTGGGTCTTCGTTGTTGTGCGCGGGCTTTCTCAAATTGTGGCGAGCGGGGGCTACTCTTCATTGCTATGTTTGGGCTTCTCATTGCGGTGGCTTCCCTTGTTGTGGAGCATGGGCTCTAGGCATGCGGGATTCAGTAGTTGCAGCACATGGGCTCAGTAGTTCTGGCTCGCGGGCTCTAGAGCGCAGGCTCAGTAGTTGTGGCGCATGGGCTTAGTTGCTCCGCGGCATGTGGGATCTTCCCGGGCCAGGGCTCAAACCCATGTCCCCTGCATTGGCAGACGGATTCTTAACCACTGCGCCATCAGGGAAGCCCTGCCCTGTGTTTTAAAGAGTAACAAGATGTTAAGTTGCAAAGACTTCTTGCAGAGGAAAAGGACCCCCATCCTCCTTGTGACTTTCAGGATATATACCAGCAATTAACCCTATATTTTTTATATCATCATGTGGTTATTTCTTACACATTTTCTTATCTTCCCATATAGATTTTCAGGTCCTTTTTTAAAATTTTATTTTTTATACAATTTTTAAAGGTTACACTCCATTTACAGTTATTACAAAATACTGGCTCTATTCCCCGTGCTGTACAATACGTCCTTGTAGCCTATCTTACACCCAATAGTTTGCACCTCCCACTCCCCCATCTATCTATTGCCCACCCCACCCTCCGCACCCCCAACACTGGTAACAACTAGTTTGTTCTCTATATCTGTGAGACTGCTTCTTTTTTGTACATGTGTGTGTGTGTGTGTGTGTGTGTGTGTGTGTGTGTGTGTGTGTGTGTGTGTGTGTGTGTGTGTGTGTGTGTGTGTGTGTGTGTGTAAAGGAATACTACTCAGCCATAAAAAAGAATGAAATTTTGCCTTTTGCAGCAACATGGATGGACTTGGAAGGCATTATGCTAAGTGAAATGTCACAGATTTTAAAGGTACTTGAGTTTAAAAAGTAATGTCTCCTTTGAATCCTCTTCAGCTTCCAACCATACAGCTGGTTTAAACACAACCCTTCTTACATGTGAAGAGCTAAGCATAGTGTCAGACACGCAGTAAATGCTCCATAAACGTTTATTGCAATTGAAATTACTGGGGAAAAAAAGCAACAAGCTTTGATGGGATGCTTGATGCTTTGATGTTAGAGAGCGTCTGGGTCATCTGGACAGAGCTCTCCTTTTCTCCCCCCGCTTCCTGGCCTCTGGACTGCCGTGTGGGACTCCAGGGCTCTGCCTTGGCTCTTGGCCCTTCACAAACAGCTCTGCCCTTCAATCCCTCCAGCCCAATCTTTGTGACTCACACCCCAGTGGTGCTCTGTTCTGCAGCCGAAACCAGCCCTGCCGTCCTTGCTTTGGAGTATCTGTGCCTTGCCTGCTTCCTGTTTCCACGTTCTACCTGGAATGTCCTCCTGCCCCATACCTAGGTGACACCTCCTCGCTGAAGGCTGTCTTAACCTGCTCCATCAAACTGATCCCTCTTTTTGTATCCTCAGGGTAATCTGTACACTCTTTAGCATTATTGAACTTATTTGTTAGATCATTCTCTCCCCTACCAGATATAGGTCCTCAGCAAAGAGGGCTGTGTCTTGTTTATCCTCGTAGCTCAGTAATTGACATATAAGGTGTGGTAAATAAATGTTTTTAAATAAAAGCATGAACATCTGTCCCCATGTGTCCATTTCTAGGGTAATACTTGTCTTGCTCCCAACCACCCATGACACCCCCAGCTTCTGTCCAGCCTCAAAGCGCTACCTGGTTGCTTTCCCCTGGCTCCCTTCCTGGAGCTTTCCTGACCACTCTCTCTTTCTCTTACTTTCTGGATTTGCTCTCTACCTCTTGATGAAGATCTATTAATTACTATTATTTAGCACCGAAATGCTTTCTTCGTGGAGAGGGAGATGTACTTTCAAGAGTTTGTTTAGCGATAAAATGAGAGATAACAGCAATCTTGAGATAATTTAGTTCAATCCAATTATCCAACACTAGGTGCTAAGGCAGATCTCATGAGAGGTCGTTCCTGCCAAAAGGAGCTTAAGGGTCGCAGTAGACAGGGAGAGTCTCGGAGAATGAAGAGGCTGCAGATAGCAAGTCACAGCTTTTTAAAAGAGGGAGCTGAAAACATGAGGAATAAAGAGCTGCACAGACTGCTGGAGACAGGAGAAACAAAAGCAGCCTCTGGTCCATTAGCTCAGAGAGTCACAGGGCTTGTAGGTGGCGGAGCCTCTTTGGGAAACAGGGTCTCGGCCCACAGAAGACGTGTCGCATCAGCATTTAGTCAGAATGGAAGGATCCTGTGCTGTCAGGCATGACCATTGTTTTGGTCATAGATATGGTTACTGCGCTTATCCCTTGGAGAACCTGAGTCTTAACATTGCCTCTTGTGGGTGGAGAGAGAAAAAGACTCTAAAATCTTTAGATTTGTTTTTTGGGTTTTGTTTTCAATCATAGACCAAGGAAACAGGATGGCTAAGAGAGAAACCCTGGGGCCACACTGCCTACATTTCAGTCCTAGCCCAGCCTCCTTTTAGCTGGATGAATTTAGGTATGTTATTAAGTAGCAATCTTCCCATTTGAAACTTGTAAATGATAATTGACATCTACTTCCTAGAGAGGATTAAGTAAGATAGTGCCTATGAGGCTTTCAGCACAATAGCCGGCATGTAGTAAATGCTCAGTAAACTTTATCTGTTAATAACTACAATGCTTAATTTGATTTCCTAGAAAAGAGATTCCTACATTCAAACAGTTCTATCAGATTAATTGATATCTTTACTGGTTAGTTGAGATCATGGTGATTACAAAATACTGCAAAAATATTCTAATATAGCATATTTACTCACTTCCATAAATCTATGTGCATACTATTTTCAACAAAGATATTTCTTACATCATGCACTGGACATACTGCTGAATATACACCTTCATCTGAAAACAATGAAGGATGGCTGTTTCTCTGATAGCCACAGATGAGGCAGGATAAAGGGAAAAGTGGCAAAAACAGAAAAAAACCATGATGCTAACGCCCACGGAAATAAGGACAAGGTACAATGAGTCAAGCACGGTCAAGCAGAGAACTAATCTGCCTCTTGACATTACTTCACTGAGTTGAGAGACAGCCTCTGAAGGGCAGTTCTGGGGTCCCTTTCCTTCCAGGACAAGGTCATCTCCTCTCTTCAGCCAAGACTCTTTGAGAAAGGACACTCCTGGGTCATCTTTTCATTCATAGCCCCATAGCCGTGCCATGAACAGATTAGACACACATATGAGCTGCTGAGCTCATATGTGGCTAGTGAAACCAAGACACTGCATTTTTCCTTTCTTTCATTTTAATTAATTTAAATTTAGGCAACCATATTTGGCCGATACCATATTGGATCACACAGCTCTAAAATATCACAGTGGATTATGGATACAAGTTTTAAGCAGGTGTTTTAATTATTTATTGCTGCCTAACAAAACACCCCAACACTCAGCAGCTTAAAACTGCAACGACAAATTTTCTCACAATTTCGTAGTCTAGGCTGGGTAAGCTGTGTACCTGTTCTCCTCCACATGGTGTTTGCTGGGACCGGAAGATCCAAAATGGCTCCTTCACTCTCCCATCTCATCCGTCAGCTATGGCGGCTGAAACAGCTAGGGGCTGGCTGAGTATCTCCCTCTCTTCCCTCAAGTCTAGGCTTTCTTAAAACATGGTAGTCTCAGGGTAGTGTGACTTTTTACATGGGACTGGGATCCAAGAAGGATAGAGGAAGCTTTTAGACCTCTTAAAGGCTGGGCTTAGAGCTAGCACAATATCTTTTCTTCCACATTCTATCAGCCAAGTAAGTCACAAGGCCAGCCCAGATTCAAGAAGAAGGGAACTAGACCTTAGCTTGCAATGAGAGGTGTGTCATGTGCATATAGGGAGAGGAGGATTTGTGGCAGCCATCTTTAGAGACTGCCACAACAAGTCTAGTCGAGTTGACTGGCCACGAAGAGAGCTGACAAATAAAAAACTGAAAAGCAACCTAGAACACAAACAAAAATGGCTTTGTAAGGATCATAAAAAGGAGAAAAGAGAGGGGAGTGGAGAAGAGAGTCAAGTATCAGGAGACCTATGAAAGCAAAACATTATCAGACCAACCAGAAACCATGAGGATGACTGCCAGCCAAACCAAAGGTACATAGCTATGGACATTCATCAATAGGTACCTAATAAAATATCCACAAAATTGTATCTCTGGTCTAGCTTTGCCTGATGAAGTTCCTCATGCAAGCCCCTTATTAGTGATCTTCCTAACCTCCTCCAGGATGCTTGCCTCAATGTCTCACTCCTCCAGACCTCAGGGTCCCTCAAACAGAAAACCTCTGGAAACCTCTCAGCTTCTTCAAACAAGAGCAGCAGGCTATATTTTTCCTTTTATTTAATTGTAATTAATTTAAATGTAAGCAACCACGTCACTGAAAACCATAACTGGAGAAGGCTATAAGAGCTCTTGCTTTAACGGCTCATCCTACTGGATGAATCAAACCAGAGTTGCTCAAAGCAGAATCCCTCCACCCTCCCAAATCTGTAGCAATGGCACAGCACCCCACATGAAAAAAAGTGCTGATCGTGCTATGAGCAGATCACAGAGCACCTATGACAAAACCTGGAGCTCTGTAACTTCCCGTCAAGCTGAACTGGAAAGTAATATAACTAAAACAGCCTTCTAGAACTTGTCTTGCTGAGCCCTATCAAAGAAGTTTCCAACAGCCATTAGTATCTTATTCCTTTTCTTAGAAATGCAACTTCTTAGCCCCTCTGTCAAATACGGAGACCAAACAGTGGTCTAGATCATCAGTGAAAAGGACCAGAAAAAAAAAAAAAACTAAAGGTAGTATATGAAATTTTAATATAAATTATTTCCTCATTCATAAATGTAGCAAGACGTGTACACAATACCCAGAAATAGTGAGGACCCTATGAATAGACTCACATTCTGCATGTGACCTGAGGCAGCTGGGAAGAGAATACAGAGAATCTTCACCACCAACTGAGAACCTACCTTCAGAATCCTGGACCCCTGTCCACTGAGGCTCTCTCAGTCCGAGCAGATGAATTGACTAAATGTTTACTCTTGAACTTCTTTGAACACCAACTTCTGTTTTTCAGTTTGTCATGTCAATTTGTCTGAAATGGAAAACTGAATAGTTATTTCAAAAGTACAGATGGAGTCCCTTGTTTATAGTATAATTCTTTACACCAAATGGAACTGCAGGAGGTTCAAAATTTATAAAGGTCTTCCAAAAATCCAAACACATTATTCATTTCAACAAATCTGACAATTTTTGAACTACATAATTTTTTGAACAATTTTTTTTAGTCCATTCGTGTTAACTGAGGTTAATCTGAAGATACTGCTACTTTCCAAAAAGAAGTAGTTGAATTCCAGAAGACAATTTACGCCGGAACATAATTCAAGTTGGACTTTCTATCTTGGGTGAACAAAGAAAGTACCTGTAGTAAGGGCATTAAAATTAAAAACAAACAAACAACAAAAAGAAGAAACTAGTCTAACTCATTTTACAGGTAGCAGATAAATGCTTTTAACAAGCGGTGATGGGTTTTAATCCACTTGCATGAAAGATATAGACATTAGCTTTTCCCATCTCTCGTTAATTCTTATACTATTGTAATTACGTTTGTTATAAGCATTTGGTTTTGTGCTTTAAAAACACAGATTTTGTGTGTGTGTGTGAGGTGGGGATAGTAAAATTTAATGGGAAAATAAAATGATTTTAATTTATTTCAGTAAATCATGTTGGCTAGAGAGATTACGGCCTACACTAGCTGATATGCTGAAAATTCACCATGGACAAGGTGTTCCCATTATAGGTGGTTTTCAAAGCATGTTTTTGGAGAGAGCACTGTAAATGTCTGTTTTTTTTTGGGGGGGGTGGCATATTTTTAAATTTTGAATGCTAAAATTTCTATCTATAAGGAGAGATGAACAGAGAACAGGGAAAGCAGGAAGTCCTGCCAATTGTGGGGCTTTTAGACTTTCTTTTTTCCAACACAGAAATACAAATTGCTGCTTGAAATAAGACTAGCTCCTATCTTTGGATGCCCTCGATGAGATGTTAGTATTGGATCTGATTTAGATGGGAGAGAAATCCAAACCTGAGTTTTCCAAATCACCTTTGCATTTTACTGCTGATGGACACAATAAAAATAAGAGTGCTAAGTCCTAGAGAGCAGGTTCCCAAAGAAAAAATAGATGATTTGCAAAGTGACTTCCATAATGAGATGAACCAGCCACTTCAGTACACCTTTCTGATACCATCAAAGATACTGCAGAGAGAACAAAATCTAACCCTCTTTCCTTTTAAAAATGAATCTCCTTCAAAACAACAAAAGAGAAATTTGGAATTTCATGAGGATTACTCAGAATCCTCCAAAATAGTGTGAGCTTTGTCAGATATGGATTTCAATGTCAGTAATTTAAGGCTAGCTTTATGAATACAACGTCTATCTCCAGCAGCTGGGCCATATTATTTCAGTGACTTTTTTTATGCTGAAGTTGGCTTATAAGTTCTATGCTTGATTTATGAAGCAAAACACTCTATTTACTGTACAATGCTATAGTGCTGACATGTGGGGTCAGTCCATAATGCATTTGGAGTGGAGTGTGGGAACAGGGTTAAATGAGCAAAACATGCAATGGTTATGAATGTAAAATGTGGCTTTTACAAAAAGAAAGCTAGATTCGAAGGGCCCAAATGAAAATTGGGACAAACAGTAGCAAGCCATTTGAATTTATTTGTAAGCACAAAGATTATATTTGACTAGGCAACTTTGGACAGAAGGGCGGAAAAATGTAAAAAAATAAAATGAATAAAAACGAAAGTACAGACTTCCCAACAACCCTCAGGGTAGTAGAGTTCCATAAGCTCAGGAACTTCTCAGGCTCAGCTGGGTCCGCCATTATAATGATGGCTTCTTTTTCAGGAAGTCAGAAATATGGGAAAAACAGGGAAATGATCAGTATGAATATTTTTAGAATTGATCAGAATTGTCAAATTTGGGCCGTCTGTAACCTGAAAAGCCCCAGACATGTGCACTAATATAACACAGAGATAATTTCATCATATTCTGAATTTTAATTCTAAAATGAAAACGAAGCACTCATGTAGCTTCTTTCTTATAGAATCAACAAAAGAGGAAATAAAGGGATCAATAGTAGAGCGGGCCACTGAATTTCTCTTCTGGTAGGTTTGTTTGTTTTGTTTTTGTTTTCTGATTTTTTCTTTGGAGGGGAGCAATTTTCCAAACGTTATCAAATGGCCATGGTTCAGGTGTGAGATGGAGAATATCAACTTGGAAAGAGCCCGTCATACGATTTGCTGGTTCTTCAATTAACCTGTGATTCTCTCCCACATTCAAATCCTTCTGAAACCCTGCACCTAAGTACAGACAGCAGAACTTGAGAATGAAATGCTCCAAGTCTGTACCACATGGAAATTGTAGGAGGCTTTTCTTCATGGGTTGAATGTCTGAGAGCATACCAAGAGCGTCGAGCTTGTTTCAGGAGTATGCTACAGGAAGATGTGAGTCCCAGATAGTCAACTGCACAAAAAGAAAAACAAGCAAGAACTTGGCCGGACCTTAGAAACAGCTGCAAAGTCATTGGTAAAAAGGACAGAAAAAAAGTGAATGAGAAAAACACCTTTGTAGAAACCAGTCATTTTGGAGGCTGATTAATCTTGTTGTTTCCGTTCAAGATAAGGCTGCCACTACTGCTTAACGCCTGTCAGAACTGGACACTATTTTACAGTGAAAACAAGACCCACTTGAAAAAAATCAAAGTGATTGCTTTTGAGAAAACATTCATCCAGTTTTTTTCCAGGTTCTCCTCTGACATGAGGGGCGACTTTGCCAGGGTTACCACGTGACAATGCGCAACGCGGATGCTGATCCTGAAAGTGGAAAAGCCGTTTACAAAATATTAAAGCTGCCTTAAACAGGTTCACTCTACGCAGAAACATATTCAAAAGGTAATGCTCCAAAGCAACTGAATACTGTAAATTTATCTTACAGGGAGATCATTCTTAGATACCAAGGCTGTGACCCAAATGCTTCAGTGAAACTTACTTTCCTGCCAGCTAGGGAGAGAATGACAAATACCTTCTAATTTGATTAACTCAGGATGAGAGCTGGTGGGTCTCCTGCCCCAGTTGTGACTGATAAGATTCCAGCTTAATAGCTGCAGTCAGAGAATAGACCCTGCCTTTATTTGGGACAACACTTTCACTATCAAAGTGATGGAATATCTTATCAGTCTAAGAGAGGGAGGGAAATACAAGCATCTGTGCTCCCAAGAGTCTTGCAAGGCCTCCACATTTTGGCTTGAACTAGAAGGCTGGATTTGGTAGGGGCCGCAGCCCCAGGAGCTTGGTAGATAACCCGGTACCAGTGAGGCTGCCGCCAACCCGATCCAAAGCACTATCAGATACCTGTTCTTTCTGTTGAAACAAAGTAGGGAGTACGATGACACTTTTGTAATAGGCAAAAGCAAAACTGGAATCCCACCCCTTGGAGTTAATAGAGCAATTTTATGCACATGCATCATCCATGCTTTCTTTAAAAAAAGAAACAAGTATCAATAAATAGATGTATTAAAGGAGAAATCTGAACATAATCATACTTTTGCCTGTATTGAATTTTACACAGTTTTTAGACTTGTTATTATCCACTTTGACATCTATACACATCCAGTTCAAAACTAGGGGCATATATTGAAGTGCTACCAAAAGGGCAACAAAACTTAGGGTATTGGTTTTCAACCCACTTGTGAAAGATCAAGGGTGTATATCCTAAAAGGGAAACAGCGTGACATCTGGGAAGTGTGAGCTGTGAGGATATACTACGTCTTGGGTAGACTCTTCTCTGACTGCTTCCTAATTGTGTGGTCTCTAGTGAACCCCTTGGAATAAGACTCAGTTTCCTCATCTGGAAAATGGATTAAACATGACCAACATTACAGGGTTACCTTGGGGACTGAAGATTATGTACATATAAAGCATTGAGCACAGTGACGGGTGAAATGCAGGAGGTATTACTAACTTCCATTCAGGGAAAAACACTAACACACCACATAGTACAGTCACTTCCATCATTCCTTTGGTTGAAAAAAATCAAGCCATTAATAAATGAAATTTTTCACCTAAAAGAATTACCAATCTAAATTGTTACCTAATTGCTAATCTCTATCCCATCTTACCTGAACTATATTTATTTACAGTAAGCCTCTCATTGAGTAGTTAACAAAACACTGGATCCAGAAAAGCTTGTTTTTAGATATCAATTACATACGTGTATGTTTATAGATTTCACCCTGGGGAGAAAATACAAATACTCATCTTGTACCTATGTTTTAAAAGAACAAGTTCTATGGTAACTTCTAGATTCATTATTAGCAAAGGTTGTATTTAAGATTCCTGTGTCTACTGCTTAATAACCCCCAAATTAGTCTCCACGGAATTAGCTGTAATTAAGGACATTGTGAAATATGGTGGGGCAAACAGAATTACACTGTATTACTTTATTAATAATATTCTTTAACTACACTGTAAATTGCTATTAGGCCTGCATATTACTGCCTGGATATGGAAATAGTCTTTTGCTATGCTAATCTAACACAATTTTCTTTTAAATGTAAACAAATTATACTCTATTAATATGCTGTTCTACTTGCATAGTTAATTATTGTAACAGTAAGGAATAAAATTGTTCTGCTTTCTCTGTTTCTGATGGAAAAAGGGCTACATAAATAGTTTAATAGGGAACTAATTATGCAAAAAATTTAGATGCCTAAAATGTGTTTGTAATTACATTAAAATGGTCTTCTGTTCAAATATTGGAAAGCCTGCTAATTGGAGGCTAGCTGAAAATTTAAATATTGTGAATCAATGATTTTAATACAGTACATGTTTGGTTGTGTTTCTATTCATATTTGTCTTGAAAATGAAGAGAATATTTAATAGTGTTTAAAAAGAAGAGGTCCAAGTTTCACACCAATGAAGTTAGTCTGCAGCAGACTGAAATTTTAAATGTGTGTTTTACAGCATTATCTTTAATCCACTCAAGGGGTGTGGGCAACTTTGGGCTCAGGAACAAGAACAACAAAAGTATACTGCTTGGAGGATAAGTTGATGTGAAAAGAAAATCTGATGCAGACCAACCAAATCAAAGAGTTCTGGAAAATGCCCCACAACAGGCGAACTAGAGTTGATACGGTTGTAAATTGCTAAATTGTTTTAGATAAATAAACACATGTAGCAGATCACCTGCCTACTCTCCAAGGATTTCCAAGTGCATCACCTTATCCAGCTGTAATTAAGGAGTGTTAAAGACACAGTGCCTTGTTCTAAATGATTTTTTGTGGCATCCAAGCTTTTATTTTGATGTGGAATGAGGGATCTAAATCTGAGGGAAAAAAGCAATGCTAAAATAAGCCCACTCTTTTGAAGAGAATTTCAACAACCTGTCCTGAATTTTAAACTATTTTGGGAAAAAGGAAGGGAAAACTGTTCATTATAATTTTTACGACAACACAAATGAGAGTACTGCATATGCAACCAGGATTAATTGCACAGATAATTGGGAGTCCAGAAATAACTTTATAATTTAAAATTCTTGCCTACTTAACAGAGCTGTTTCAGGGATCAAGAGATATAACATACTTGAAAGCGTGTTGAAGACTATAAAGCCCATAAGGAAGGTAGCAAGACAATCATCATGCTTATTAGTAATAATGAAGAAGATGAAATGCAATTTGTCCCATAACCTAATCCCCTCTGGATAGTTCCTTCCATCCCAGCTTCTCTAGCTGGCACAGCTTTGTGGTACAAGGCAGTGGTTAAGCTTGAGCTCTGGAAGTAATAGACCAAAGGTGTGCCTGCTGGCTCCACCTCTTCGGGCATGACAGACTGACGGATGACGCTGGACAATCTGTTTTAAGCTCTAGTACTGGGAACAGTCAGTTGACTCATTTCTCATAACCACTGCCACATTCTTTGACCTAAAGGAGATATATATATATATCTTATTTTGAAAGAGAAAGAAAAAAAGATTCAACATTAGAATCAATTGTAAACTCTCTTAAAGATACTCACTGTCGGGCTTCCCTGGTGGCGCAGTGGTTGAGAGTCCGCCTGCCGATGCAGGGGACATGGGTTCGTGCCCCGGTCCGGGAAGATCCCACATGCCGCGGATCGGCTGGGCCCGTGGGCCATGGCTGCTGAGCATGCGCGTCAGGAGCCTGTGCTCTGCAGCGGGAGAGGTCACGACAGTGAGAGGCCCGCGTACTGCAAAAAAAAAAAAAAAAAAAGATACTCACTGTCTATTGAGCAAAGCCCAACACCGTAGGCAGTCAAGATCTTCTGCCTTCTTACCACTCCTGACCTATCACCTCTGTGAGCTCTCTACTCTACTCAGCCTAGGGGATCCCTTTCCTTCCCAAAACTGACATGTCCCTTCCCACGTATGGGCTACTGTGCCTGCCGCTCTTGCCTGGAATGCTCCCTCCTCTTTCCCATTAGTCCTCCTTTCAGGCCTAACTCAAGTTCTCTCTCTTCCTCTCAAGGCATTCCGCCAGCCTGTGATGTCTGTGTCACCGTCTTGGCACTTGATTTGTTATTTAGCTTTCTTAGAATTATATGTTTTTTACTGCAATCGATAATCTGCCTGTCCAGGTATTTTATACATCTTTATGTTTCTAGCATAAACTGTAACCTACAACATAACAGGTTTGTAGAGATTCTTGATCCCATGCAAGGGCAGAAACACATGGTGCTCAAAGAATTTGAGAATCTTAAGTCAGGCTAGCCAGTTCACCCCAAGTCATCCATTTAAATGGACAAGGCAAGGAGGCTAGCCTGAGCACACTGACCGTTCTATTAGTCCCTGTGCTAGACCTACATCGTGGTTGTCTGAGAAGGCTTCTTGGGCTCTGATAGAACACAGCAGTTCATAACAAATATGTTGGTGAGGTGACCCTTATCTAATTCTATTCTGCCATCACACAGCCATTATCCACCTGTGTGTACACAATGCTGACACTGGAGCTAGGCATAAAACACATAACGAAAAACTCTCAAGTCTGTCTTTGCTCTCCTAAAATTGTTTCTCACGTCTCTCTCCAAAACAGAAATTTCAAAGATCTATAATATCTATTTCCTATTCATTTGGGGTGTGAATTTTGCCACATGAAAGCCAGAGGACCATCACATGCTCTGCTGATAGGCAAGAATAACCACAAACCCACCCCACGTGCCACTGGTAGTTTAGCCTTTTAAAAATGCCACCAGGACTTTTATACCAGTGGAAAGTTATGTATTGATTGATGCAATCATCAGTTAATGTATTCCCTTTTTTCTTCCCACAATTATTAATGAGCAGTGAAATGCCAACATGGTGGAAACAGAAGGGAGAAGAAGGAACAGCAAAGACACTGATCATTCAAAACTAAAGAAGCAGCTCATGAATAATGGAGAGCTACGTGCATACAAATTGCCAAAGAAGTAATTTCTACTTTTCTATGATATGGTCCTTAGTCCTCTCTACTTTATTCAGAAAGGTTCTACTCCCAGGCCATGAGAGTATTTCTATTCCATACAAACACTCATGAGAATAAAAAATGGCTAAATTCTCTCTAATTAAGTGGAACAATCAACCTAAATAGCATACCTTTTCTACGTTAAAATTCTTATTACAGAGAGAAGACCAATGTCCACCCATAGTCTTTAATTACCATCTGCTATGTTCCTAACTGCAGAATCCTGGAAGAACCGTGTCCAGTGTATTGTCACAAAGAGAACCCAAAGACACGTCCTATGGAAAGTAGGTCACAGGGAGAAGCTGAGCCCACTAACCTATTTTTTCTTCAATTGAGACATATGGTGCTTTCTTGACATTTTGCTATTTGTCCCACTGGTTACATATACATATAAAATGACCATTAAAAACATGAGACAATCTGTGCCAGACTAGTCCATTTCTATTCTCTTGTGATCTCCCAGGATACGACTTACAGACAGAATATTAAAAAAGAAAGATTCAGCTCAATGTAATGTTCTCACTGGTAACCCATGGTAATGAGGTAGCCCTATATATTCAAGGTGCCACATGCCACACGAATAGATACATATGCAGACAGAGAAACTGTCTGAAAACTCATGCCTTCCAATAAAATAAAAGTGCTCCCTGGAGTATATCACCAGAGCTTTAGGCTGTTGATTCAATTGAGTCTCCAAATCTCAGAACTTTATTTCAGAGCTTTACAGAAATTACAGGAATACCAAGTTATAAAAGTTCTCAGAAAACAAAGAATGAGTATTTACTGAAAAGTCCCAGTGAAATGAAATCTATCAGTAGAAGTTCAAATGTAAGCTATTTAAAAATTTAGATTCAAGCCAGACAGTGTTTTAAAAAAAAGGACTTTCATTTTCTAAGAAAATAATATCTCCTACCCTGTTAAAATATATAACAAGTTATATATATATATGTATATATATATATAAATTCATATATATAATATCATATATATATATATAAAATAATCCTCTGGTAATGAAGGATTCTTTAACAGGCTGTGATTTTCCACCTCCTCCTCTAAACTCAAAACTTTGGGACATAGAAAATATGTTAGACAGTGAAATGGCTTTATATTTTTCAGCCTGGCTAGACAATACTAAACCCTTAACTGCAGCTCCACTTACTCTATCAGAGGAATATAACATTTTTTCAAAAGGGAAACTAGTTTTTATAAGGTCTTATAGACTGCTTAACCCCCTCTTCATTTGCTCTTGGATAGAAAGAAAACATATTCAAAATCTGTGGGAAGGTTTCCTCTGGAAGACAATAGCTAGGTTTGTTCTGTTTTGTTTTCTTTTAATTGGGTGAATGCCTCAAGAAAGACTACAATAAAGCAACCTGAGTAAAGACTTGAAAGGCTGGCCCCCAAATCAGAGGTCCTGAAGCTTCTCAGTAAGTCCTATTCTTTGGAATGGCCACTGGCTGTAATGAATGTAGAAGGCTGCTTCATTATTCTCAATGGGATTGGGACTACACAGAATCTGAGAAAAAGATATTAAAATGATGCACATTGGGCTTCCCTGGTGGCGCAGTGGTTGAGAGTCCGCCTGCCGATGCAGGGGACACGGGTTCGTGCCCCGGTCCGGGAAGATCCCACATGCCACGGAGCGGCTGGGCCCGTGAGCCATGGCCGCTGAGCCTGTGCATCCGGAGCCTGTGCTCCACAACGGGAGAGGCCACAACAGTGAGAAAAGATGCACATTTATGTGATCTCCATCCCAAAGGGCAGAGCAAAAAGGAACAGTGGGCATATGCTGGGCTATTGATTATGTAACTCATTTCTTTGGAACACGGGATCTTCTCCTATACATTCTTGAATATTCCTAAGAATTGTTTTATATTAGTCTATACTTATCTGTATATTCTTTCCTTTCCAGTTTTATTGAGGAATGACTGACAAATAAATATTGTATATATGTAAGATGTACAAGAGGATGTTTTCACATATGTATTACCTTGTGACATGATTAACACAATCAGGATAATGAATATACATCACTTCACATAGTTACCATTTGTGTGTGTGTGTGTGTGTGTGTGTGTGTGTGTGTGTGTGGTGAGAACACTTGATATCTGCTCTTAGCAAATTTACCTCTCTCTGTTTCCTGTGACAGTGTGTATTACCTTGAGAGCCAGAATAAAACATGATTTTAAGGACAGCAGCAGCAATGCCTGACTGAAGTACCCTCTTCCATACTGTATCACAGAGAAGACAGTCCTCTCCACTTCTCCAGACACTCTCATCATGCCTGCAGACTTGTCTTCATGATTCCTGGCCTGAGATGCCTCCCCTCCGTGAGGAATACCGCTCCAAGCTCACAGAACCCTCCCTCACCTCCTTCACGATCTCTATACAGTCACCCTGTCTTCTCCAGAGGCCTCTGCTTCTCTCTGTCCTTCCTCACTTAAATATACTTTTATGGTAACATCAAGGAATTGTAGTCACAGGACCTAACATGTTGTAAAAATACATTACCCTCACCTGCCCACATGACACAGCAGCTGGAATGGAGAAGGCTTGTCTCAGGTCAAGAGTTACCAAAAAGTCAGTTTATATTAGATGTGATAATTCATAAAGTGATCTGCATTCTAATACTTTGGGCCGTTCTAATACTTCTGTTCTCCTCTTACAAATCGATGAAAAATCGACCTAACTATCAGCATATCTTTCTTTATCACATGGCAATGTCTAATAAATGTTTAAGAAGTAAATAAATTCATAATAACAGAGATATTGCAGGAGAAAAGTAAGACAGATTATTCTTTCCTTTATTCTAATTTTTCTCAGTGTCCATACATAGTAATATATCACTGGCTTCTTACATCTAACTTCTTTTTGACATGTTTCTTATGTTTTTGGCAGGCGTACAAAGGAAAAACTGACAGACTCGTTTTGAGCATCCAAAGTCCGTGGAACGTAAATTGGTACAACCATTATGGAGAACAGTATGGAGGTTCCTTAAACGACTAAATATAGAACTACTATATAATCCAACAATCCCACTCCTGGGCATACATTCAGAGAAAACCGTAATTCAAAAAGATACATGCACACCAATGTTCATTGCAGCACTATTTACAAGAGCCAAGATATGGAAGCAACCTAGGAATGTAATCAACAGAGGAATGAATAAAGAAGATGTGGTACATATATACAATGGAATATTACTCCCATAAAAAAAGAATGAAATAATGCCATTTACAGCGACATGGATGGACCTAGAGATTATCATACTAAGTGAAGGAAGTCGATGGAGAAAGACAAATATCATATATCACTTACATGTGGAATCTAGTAAAAAATGATACAAATGAACTTATTTACAAAACAGAAACAGACTCACAGATCTCAAAATCAAACTTATGGACACCAAAGGGGAAACATGGGGGAGAGTGATAAATTAGGAGATTGGGGTTAACATATACACACTATGATATATAAAATAGATAACTAATAAGGGCCTACTGTATAGCACAGGGAACTCTACTCAATATTCTGTAATAACCTATATGGGAAAAGAATCTGAAAAAGAATGGATATATGTATATGTATAACTGATTCACTTTGCTGTATACCTGAAACTAACACAACATTGTAAATAAACTATACTCCGATAAAAATTTTGTAAAGTCTGTGGAATATTCTACTTTACAAAATAATAAATAACCACTTGAACATTGTTCTTTATTCCCTTCTTCTTCACAGAGTCTTTTCACACTCTGTTGAGCCTTATAGGCTCTCCAGTTTTAAGTCAGCTACTTAAAAAAAAAAAGAAAAAAGCATAAGGTCCTTTGGGGGGAAAAAGTCATTTGCCATTTCAGAAAAACAAACATTTATCCAGGCACTTTGAGGGACCCAGTTGTTGCATATTGCATGGATTGGCTATAAATACAGAGGGAGATATAGAGATACATCTCAAAAACAAATTTTGTTGATGGGTTTAAGATAAAGTTGTTAGTATTTACTAGGAAAATATAAAGAAATTAATT
The DNA here is from genome assembly GCF_937001465.1 of Orcinus orca. Taxonomy (NCBI): domain Eukaryota; kingdom Metazoa; phylum Chordata; class Mammalia; order Artiodactyla; family Delphinidae; genus Orcinus; species Orcinus orca. Next base: position 18,306,626 of record NC_064573.1, read on the forward strand.
ATGACATGCTATTTAAAATAAAATACAGTGTATGTTAAAGGGACAAAAAGACAATAAATCATCTATGTCAATTATCATCTTATATGCTTTCTGTAACTTTAGATTTCTCTTCAACTATAAAGTGAGGAAGCAGCTCTAGGGCAGTAAAAAAAAAATAGAATTAATGCAAACATGTTTTCAACTTTTCATTTTTACAAACCCCAAGGTAATCTAAGGGATTTGTCTTAAGGTTTCTTTAGCCTGGAAAATTTAATGGGACCTTGACAATTAGGGGGAAAAAAACACAACAGTAATGAGAAAGCCATAGTACCTGTACGGGAGGTCAGATGAGAGAGCTATGCTGAATGAGGCCCAACTGTGGCTAATACTCAGCAAAAGAAGGCAGACACAAAAGAGTACCTATTGTATGATTTCATTTTCATATTAAGAACAGACCGATTATATGGGATAGAAATCAAAATGAGGGTTGCCTATGAGTCCACAAGGAAACTTTGGAGCTTACAGAAATTTTCTTTATCTTGATCTAGGAGATGGCTGTAAGTAAAAAATTACTGAGGTGCATTTAACATTTTACTGTTTGTAAATTATACCTCAATCAAGTACTGTTAAAGAAAAAATAAGTAAGGTATTATTCCTGGCCTCAGGGCGTATACTTCCTTAGAGTGACAAGAATGTTAGAATTTTAAAGAGCTTTATTACTATCTCAAGAAAGAATTTATTAAGTGTGACTTTGGAGTGGGGAAGAGAGGAGTTTATTTGGTAAATAAATAACCTTGTGTGGTAAATGGCATGAGGACATGTCTGGAAGTTGTGATCAATTTTGAAGCTAAGGAGTGGCACACCCCAAGTGATCAAAATTAAACTGACTGATGTAGGAAAACCAGGTACAAGCTTTGAGTTTTTATGAAAAGTAGCACAGGTTTTGTAGCTGAGTAGTTCTAGCAACCCATTTCCTGCCTATAGAATTTTGAAGATTCAGTAACCTTTTTTCATTTTGTATTTTATCTGTCCCTTTCAGTTCAAGCTGACATTGTTTCTACTGATATAAAATTATCAAGAACTTTGTGGGTCTCCTGTGTATGTCATTAAATTAGACAAGAAGCTTTTACACAGGTTTGTCTTAGATAATCTCATCTCTATTTTGGTTTCTGCTGAGCTGACTGAGGGAATCTAGGGATCACATATTTAATTTTTTCAAAGAGCCTTTTGTGTGAATGAATATTCTGACCTTTTGATCTTTCTGATTTTAGCAAAAGGTTTTCCTAACACATCTCAGTTTTTTTTCCTACTGCAGTTTCCTGACAGTGAATCTATTAATTTTAGCACCTTTTGCAAATCTGGGTAGGCTGAATGTTTCTCAAGTCATGGTTACTTTTTGTTTATCAGTCTTCCCTCAATTTACCTCCTTCCTCTCACATTTTACTATCAGCAGTAAGAGGAAACCAGACTGCACCTTCAACACTTCACTTGGAAATCTCAGCTAAATATCTAGGTTAATCATTTACAAGTTCTGCTTTCCACATAACTGCAGGACACAATTCTCCTAAGCTTTCTGCCACTATATAAAAAAGAATTTCCTTTCCTCCAATTTCCAATAACATGTTCCTTATTCCTTCTGAGCCCATACCAACAGTGCCTTTAATATCCATAATTCTACCAACAGTCTGTTCATGACAATTTACAAATTCTCTAAGGGGAAATATGCTTTCTCTACTACTCACTTTCTTCTGAGACCTCAACAGCAGCATCATTAACATCCATATTTCTACTAACACTCTGTTTGAAGCAATTTAGGCTTTTTCTATCATGCTTCGCAAAATTCATCCAGCCTCTGCCCATTGCTCAATTCCAAAGCCACTTCCACATTTTTAGGTATTTGATATGTCAGCATGCCACTTTAAGGTAGGTACTAAAATCTGTGTTAGTATTCTATGGCTGCTACCACAATCTCTAACTTGCTTTTTCCATTATTAAAAATGGTATTAATAATGATGCTAATATCCTACATGACACAACATCTCTTATGATATATTTGAGAGCCAAATGTGCCCATCTGATTACTTTCATTATTATAATGTCAAATGAATTATTTTATATTTTAATATCCAAATTTCCAATTATCTCTCACCCAGGCTAGACACAGCAGAACTCACAAAGCTAAAAGCTATGAATTAGGTTGATTTCTTAGTAATAATTTTTAGTAATAAATACCCTGTAAAATAACCTACAAATATCGCAAACAGGTTAAGTACCCTAAGGGATTCCTTGACAATTAAGAACAGAAATGTTTAAGACATTGTTAAAAAAAATTGAGGAAGACACAAATAAATGGAAAGATACCCTGTGTTTATAGATTGGAAGAATTAATATTGTTAAAATGTCCATACTACTCAAAGCCATGTACAGATTCAATTTAAACTCTGTCAAAATGTCAATGGCATTTTTTACAAAAATATAAAAATAATGCCAAAATTCATACAGAACCACAAAAGGCCCCGAATAGCCAAAGCAATCTTGAGATAAAAGAACAAAACTGGAGAAATCACACTTCCTGATTTCAAACTATAATTACCAAGCAATAGTAACCAAAATGGTATGGCATAAAAACAGACAGATAGACCCAGTGAAACATTATCAAAAGCCCAGAAATAAACTCATGCATGGGCGATCAACTAATAATTGATGAGGGAGCCAAGAACACTCAATGGGGAAAGCACAGTCTGTTCAATAAGTGGTTTCAGGAAAACTGGATATTCACATGCAAAAGAATGAAATTGGATCCCTGTCTTACGCTACTCATAACAACTCAAAATGAATTAAAGATGTAAATTTAAGACCTGAAACCATAAAACTTCTAAAAGAAAACATAGGGAAAAACTTGTTGATGTGGGTCTTGGCAATGAGTTTTTGGAAATGATTCCAAAAGCACAAAGAACAAAAGAAAATATCAACAAGTAGGACTACATCAAACTAAAAAGCTTCTGTACAGCAAAAGAAACAATCAACCAAATGAAAAAGCAATCTTTGGAATGGGAGAAAATATTTGCATACCAAACATTTGATAGGGTGTTAATATTCAAAATATATAAGGAACACATACAACTCAATAGGAAAAAAGCAAATAATCAAGAAAATGGGCAAAGGACCTGAACAGACATTTTTCCAAAGAAGACACACAGTAAATAGGTACATGAAAAAGGTGCTCAACACCACTAATTATCAGGGAAATGCAAATAAAAAACTCCAGTGAGATATCACTTCACACCTGTTAGAATGCCTATTATCAAAAAGACAAGAGAAAACAGGTGTTGGTGAGGGTGTGGAGAAAAGGGAAGCCTCGTGCACTCTTGGTGGGAATGTAAAATGGTGCAGCCACTGTGGAGAACAGTATGGAGGTTCTTAAAAAAATTAAAAATAGAACTGTCTTATGATTGAGCAATCCTACTTCTGGGTATACATCTGACGGAAGTGAAATCACCATCTCGAAGAGATATCTGCACCTTCATGTTCACTCCAGCATTATTCACAACAGCAAAGACACAGAAACAAAGAAACAACATAAGTGTCCACTGACAGATGAATGGATAAAGAAAATACTTGATAGATACATACGTACATACATACGTACATACATACGTATGTACATACACATACGTACACAAACACACACAACGGAATATTATTCAGTCATACATGTACGTACACAAAAACACAACGAAATATTATTCAGTCATAAAAAAGAAGCAAATCCTACCACTTGCAACAACATGAATGAAACTTGAGGGCATTAAGCTAAGTCAACTAAGTCAGACAGAGAAAGACAAATATTGTATGATCTCATCTATATGTGGAATCTAAAAAAGCTGAACTCATAGAAACAGAGGGTAGATTGCTCATTGCCAAGGGCTGGTGGGTGGGGAGAAATGGGGAGATATTGGTCAAATGGTACAAACTTCCAGTTATAAGATTAATAAGTTCTGGGGATCTAGTGCACAGCATTGTTACTATAGCTAAGAGAGTAGATCTTAAATGTTTTCACCACAAAAAAGGGAAATTATGTGAGGTGATAGATGTGTTAACTAACCTTATTGTGATAATCATTTTGCAATATATATGTGTATCAAATCATCTCTTTGTACACCTTAAACCTACACAATGTTATATGTCCATTATATTGATATGTCAATAAAGCTGGGGGAAATAAAGAACAGAGCTGTTTACATTTTTCTGCCAAGTCATGTCAGTTTGACAGATGTCCACAGTCATGTCTACTTCGAATCATATTTATACTCAGAATATAAATAAGACTACAGTCCACTCCTATACTCTCATTTAATTATATTTACCTAGAGACTGATGAAAAGAAATACTAAGACATCTTTAATTCATTTTTACTTTGCAGGTAGCAAGCATGATATAACTCAGTAAGTTGCACTAGAGTGCATTTTCACACCAAGAAACAGTCGATAATGCAGTTCAGCCAGTGAAATATGGCAGTCGAGATGTTTTATGCATGTTAGTTTTGAATATACTTAACCTTTTTCCTATACCATTTTCTGTATTTATTATCCATGTTGTTTCATTTGAATTATAAAATTCATGAGTGCTAGACTGTATTTTCTTTGTTTGTTGGAAGAGAAGTAACTGTCACATATGTAATGGAAGTTCAGTATTAATGATCATCTTGATCATAACCTCTACATCACAAAAATTGCTTCAAGTGATCAATGCAATATTTATTGATTAGGGCTGTCCTAACCTATAAAACTGAATAAGTAGCCACTCAGAAAGGAAACTGCTGGGATTTTTTTCTTCCTTCCTTCCCTCCCTCCCTCCCTGCCTCCTTCTTTCCTTCCTTTCTTTCTTCCTTTTCCTTTTTTTTTTTTGAGCTTGGAAGGCAACCAATGGCATGAATATAAGTTCCAAAATAGTTAAAAGAAGACCTTGTTGTACAGCTAGCACTTGGTAGCCAGAACTAAGAGTTAGAAGTCTTCCACCAAAAAGAGTCTGTAGTGAAATGATCCTTTACCAGGGTTATAGTCTGGTAGGTAGCCCATGAAGACAATTATCTGACATTCATTTCATGTGAATTACCTAAATTAAAGAATATCCCTCTAAATATTAGATGAGATAAATCTTCACCACAGGCATTACAGCTTTGATGGAGAAGAAGATAGAAATAAATAAAGAGCCAAAGAGTAAGTTTGTATGGAGTATGGGGTAGGGCCTGTGTGCACAGGTTTTGTTGACACCTATCAGCAGCTAGGTAGCAGCACGAGGGCTCAGTTCTTGAAGGAGGAGCAGACATTGACAGGGAAGTGAAGAATAATAACAGGAAAATGAGGACATCTTGGGACATTTTTAAGATGTTAGGGCCGGAACAAATAACCCTGCACAGGGTAATAATAGCCATATCATTTTTTTATATACAAAGGATTTTAAAATAAAAATGTAAATAGCCTTATTGGAAAATAGGATAAAAATGTTTCTGAAGTAATGGGGCACTCTGAATGAAAAACCTTAAAAAGGTGCCTGTATTTTGATACAGAAATGCAAATGTTAAGATATTTCTCCTAGGAAAATAAACAAACAAATATGCCAAAGATCTAAAAATAATGTTGCAATGTTATTTATAATCTTGAAAAATATTAAGTGACCTAAATGCTTGTCACAATTGGTTGAATAATCAAATATCTATACAGCAAAATCCTCATAACTACTAAAAATGATTACATAGTTCTTTATTTATTGACTTGAAAAATTTTTCCATATTTTGAGCGAAAAAAAATTTTACAAAGCTGTATGTAGACCATGGTTCCCATTTTTTTAATTAAAAATTTACACACATATAGAAAACAAAAAGCTTGAAAAATATTTATCTGTATGTGATTATCACCGAAGTGGGATTATGGCAAATTTTATTTTGTTTTTTTGTATGTCTTTCCTCCTTTCTCCATAAACAGGGTAATAGACATCAAGGTCAATATTAATCATTGGAATTAAATGCATAAAACTCAGGAATGGCTTAACTGCATGCCCTGAGCATGGCAGTTACCAAATAGCTTTGGATTAATTATTCGTTGGTTTGACTGATTGACTAATTGATTGACTGAAGAGGTGTCACTAGTGGGAAGCGGACATAAAGCTTAAGGAATTACAGAGGGAGAATGGTGTGGTTAAACGCTAAAGTTGATTCAATTTTGGTGGCAGCTGCAGAATGATTCCCATTTGCTTCCTTTAATTGCTAGGAGGATATTTAAGTTGTGAAGCTCTAAGTGGCTGCCCTCAATTTGCTTCAGTTTATCCAGCACTTCCTTCTTATATCTCACTGGAGACCTACAATAATCCTGTATGGCTCTAGGGACTAGCATCCACTTTTCAGATCAGGAAAATGAAGCACAGAAGAGTGAATGACACATTAAAAGGCCTAAAACTTGTATATTAGTTAGGGGAAGGCTAGCAACTGTAACAAACAAATGCCAAAATTTCAGAAACCTAATATAATAAATCTTACTTCTTTTATTATCTTGCAGCCCCATAAAGGTGGGGTAGAGAGTCATCCATGTGGTGATTCAGAGATCTAGCTTCCTTGAATCTGTGACTTCACCTTCCTCTAGTCTTCAAAGCTTCTGCCACCTGTAAGCAGATGGGGAAAGGGGAAGTGAAATAAGCATTCATGCATTAAGGTCCTTGGTTCAGAAGTGATACACACAGCTTCTGCTGATATTCTATGGGTAGAACAAGTGACACGAACCCCACCAGGACACAAGAGGATGGTGCTGAGAAACAATCCCTGCCTGGGCAGATGATTTTTAGTGCAACTCTATTCTACAGAAGAGAAAGGCAATACTACACGCCAGTTAGTAGAATCTCCAGAACTCAAAATAGACGTATGACTAAATCCAGTGTTTTTGCTACCACAACACGTTAACTCTGCTTCCAGAACTGGTTCAGCCTGCCTCATAGATTTTGAGTGAGTTAGAGCCTGAACCTAACAGGAAGTACTAGAGAGAGGATTGTTATCAATGGGAAGAATGCTTGAACTGACCATGAAAAGATCCAGGCTTAAGCCCTGCCTCTGCCGTATCTGATTGAATGGGCCTGAATAAATCATGAAATCTGTCTCTTTTTTGTTTTTTCAGAGACATTGATGCAAACCTGTATTTCCCAGTCTATCCTACTTAAGCTTCTGGACTCCCCTATTATTTTTCCCTAAGATGCTCAAACATGCCTATAATGTTGTTAGAGTTTATGAGAGCCCCTTAACAGTAAGAGGTAGCTAGTAAAACCATGTCATTGATATATGTCATGCAACAGTTTAAAAAAAAAAGGAAACATTAATAGCCTTGGTAGTCAGCTTGGATAATTGCTCAATTTCTGTTAGCCTATTGGAAATACTGGGGAAAAAACTGCCCGCCCCTATTAACTACCTCTCTGGACCAGTTGGGAATCACAGACTCCATGACCTCCCAAAGCCCCAGAACACCTGAAAATGCCTTTTGTTTCTGTAATCTTGACAAGGGAATTCCGGTCACACACTCCCCCTGTAATGAGCGTGTGCCAGAAACACTGGTTTTCTCCTTCTCCACTCGTCTGAATCCAGAAGTGTATATTGAGCTGAAAGTGGCTGGAGGTGATGGATAGAGAGAGGATATTGAAAAGCTCACTCCGGAAAGGAAGCAACAACTCCATCAGAAGAGTTGTCTGTACTAGTGTTTCAACCACAATGTTTTCTTCATCATTCATAAATCAATAATCATCACTCCATCTTGAAAATCTCACTCTCATCCTCTCTTTATCTTCTCCATGAAATATATCAGAGAGAAAAATGCAGAGAATTAACAAAAGGAACTCCCATGTATCCCCTTCCCTCTACTGGCTTTGTCAAATCTTGACATTTTTGAACACTTATTTCTGATGTTTTAAGAGATAATGTAAATAATCTTCAAAATACTGAAACCTGCCTAGATACTGTTTTTCTATTCCACTTTCCTATTTCCTTCCCCAGAGGGAACTACTAATATGAACCTGAAAAACCTGAATATCCCAAGTCTAGTGTTTTTTTCACACACAAATGTTCATAGTATATATTCTTTTTTTTTGCATGATGTTGAACCTTATGTAAATGGTATCATGCTGTATATATGATCCTACACGTCTTTCTTTTGTTGTTTAAAATATTTTTGAAACTTAATTATTAAAGGTACATTCATTGTAAGAGCTATAAAGCCTTCTTTTGCATAAATACACCAAATTTTAAAACTCATCCTCCCTGTGGCAGATTGTGACATGTTGCATCAACGTTCTTGTACATGTCTCCTTGTGCACAAGGATGAGGGTTTCTGTGATACACAAATGTAGAAATGGGTCAGATATGGCCTTCTCTTCACCTTTACTAGATATTGACAAATTTCTCTCAAAAGTGGTTTTGACATGTTCTGAAAATTCATGTGACTTCACTTACATGCTAAACCCTTTTTTACTGATCCAATTGGTTTAAATTTTATATCAGTTATTCCTGGTGTGACCAGTATGTTTCCATGTATATATTGGCCATTTGGGTTCACATCTTTTGCCTGTTTTTATATTAGATTGTCTCTTTTTAATGATTTATAAGACCTTGTTGTATTTCCTGGCTAGTAGTCCCTTGTTAGTCGTTGAGCTATAAATATATTCTCCCAGTGTTTGTTTTTCGTTTGTTTGTTTGCAGTACGCGGGCCACTCACTGTTGTGGCCTCTCCCGTTGCGGAGCACAGGCTCCGGACGCGCAGGCTCAGCGGCCATGGCTCACGGGCCCAGTGGCTCCGTGGCATGTGGGATCTTCCCGGACCAGGTCACGAACCCGTGTCCCCTGCATCGGCAGGTGGACTCTCAACCACTGCGCCACCAGGGAAGCCCTGGTTGTTTGTTTTTTGTTGTTGTTTTTAACTTTCTTTTTTTCTGTTGTTGTTTATAATAATTTCAAATTTTAGTACAGTGAAAGTCATAAGCCTTTTCCTATATGATTGATACTTTTTGCATCTTATTTAAGAAAGATATCTTCACTCATAAAGATATTTTCTTATATTTTCTTCTGAAAGCATTAATTTTTGCCTAATTTTTGGATACTTAATATCCCTGTAGTTTGTTTTTAAGCATTGGTATGATTAGGCATTCAATTTCATAGAAAACAAATTATTCCAGCCTAATTTGTTGAGCTAAAACATCTTATTCCACTATTTATTATTCTTCAGAATTACACTAATTTTTCTTGATTCTTGGTGTTTTAGTAATAGTTTTAGAGTCACATAATGATTGTTTTTATTGAAATTGCGTTAAGTCGTAGATTAACCATGGAAATAGGAATTAATATCTTTACAATTTAAAATTTTCTCATCCTGGATCTCGGTTTATCTTTTTCATTCTGGCATACTTTTTTGTCTTTCAATAATGTTTTTAAGGTACTCCACAAAAATCTTGCTCATGTTTTGTTAAATTAACTTCTAGATACCTTATAGAATCATTTTACTATTTGAAACATCTTATTTTAATTATATTTTAATTGGTTATTTCATTGAAAAGAAACTGTTCAATTTTTGCATATTGATGTCTCTGGATCATCAGTCTTTCTGAATTCTCCTATTAGTTCTAATAATTTGTCTATAGAGATTCTTGGTTTTTCTATGTAGAACCACTATTACCAGAAATAAAAACAGGTCTCTCTCTTCCTTTCTAGTTTGCACATTTATTTATTTTTTTCTCGTCTTATTGCACTGGTAAGGCTGCAAGTAAAATACTGAAGAGTACTGATAGTAGGGATTCACTCTTGTCTTTTTTTCTGACCAAAATGGAGTGCTTCTCATTAACAGTTCACAGATATATGATGTTTCTTCAAAGTTTTTCATAGTTCGTTTTTCAGGTTTGAACATTTCCCTTCTATTTCTAACTTGCTCTGAGTTTTGTATTTTGTTCTTGTTTTTTCATTGTGAGTGAACACAGATTTTTACCAATTTTATCTGAATCTATTAAGATAATTACATTTTTTAAATTGAGATATAACTGATATAAAATATTGCATTAGAGTTAGGTTTACAACAAAGGATTTAATATCAAAAATATGTAAAGAACTCAAACAACTCAATAGAAAAAAATTTAATTCAATAAAAAATTGGGCAGAGGACTTAGATAGACATTTCTTCAAAGAAGACATACACATGGATAACAGGTACATGAAAAAAGTGCTCAATATCACTAATCATCAGGCAAATGCAATTCAAAGCACAGTGAGATATCACTTCACTCCTGTTAGAATGGCTATTATCGAAAAGTCAAGAAATAACAAGGGTTGGTTATGCAGAGGCTATGCAGAAAAGTAAACTCTTGTATACTGTTGGTAGGAATGTAAATTGGTGAAACCATAACAGAAAATAACATGGAGGTTCCTCAAAAACTTAAAAATAGAACTACCATATGACCCAACAATTCCACTTCTGGGTATCTATTCAAAGGAAACAAGATCACTGGCTTGAAAAGATATCTGCACCCCCAAGTTCACTGCAGTATTATTTACAATAGGCAAAATATGGAAACAACCTAAGTGTCCATTGACAGATGAATGAATAACCACATTTTTTCTCTGTTCATCAGCTAATTTGAATTACATTAGTATATTTTCTAAAGTTAAATTATTCTTACATTCTTGAAGTAAACTCTACTTGTTCACGTTTTCTAAAATATATTAGTAGAAATAATTTGTTATTTTATTTAGGATGCATGCAACTATGTATTATTAATCTATATTTCCTTCTTTTACTCTCCTTTTAAAGTTTTTACCAAAGGTATAGTAATCTTTTCCTTCTCTATGCTCTGAAATAAAGACATGCTACATTTGTCTCTTAAAGCTTTGGTGCTGAGACAAAGGTCATTACTTAGTAATATCATCTAAGACACCAATTGTCAATTTCTAGATAGTATCACATTTATTGAACTTTTACTTCAATAGCTATATTTTTATTTCTATGATCCCAGTTTTTTTTTATATCTTTCTGTCCCTGATTTAGTTCTGGCTGCCTTTGTTTCACAGTATTTTTCTTTTTAATGAGTAAAATCTTTTTATTTATCCCTTTAAACATTCTAAACATTCTCATTTTAGTCTTTTTCTGACTATATCACTAAATTAATTCCTATTCTGTTTGTTGATTTTATTGATTATTTTGTTTAGTATTAGACTTCTCTTGTTTGGGATTTTTTTTTTCTGCATAATTTTTCTGTTCTCTCTCTGTTTTCATCTCCTTTTCTCTTTTTATCTATCTTCCTGGATTCTCCCTTCCAGTCTGTAATTGTTGAGACTGACACCCAGTCAACACCCAGGTTATACAAGATTGGATTTTTCTCCTGCTTCATCTTGATTTGAGAGATATCACAAAACCGGTCATCAGATGCGTTGGCTCAGTTCCCTGTTTTGAGACTGTCTTTGTCTGCTTGTCTGCCTGGGCCCACTGAGTCCTATAAAACTACGACTTCAGGCAGTGAGTCAGCAATAACCTTTTTTCAACCTCATTTCAGGAGGTGGTTGGCCCACCTCAGTTCCTGGCTTCAAGCTGTAAGCTTGGCTAGGTCTGCTATCCGTCTTGGTGCACCCTACTCCAAGCTGCCACTGCCTGCTTCTAGAGTTGGAATCTGTCAGATCTGCACTTTCATCCCTGCTCACACTTTGTGTTTCTGTTTTATTTGTGATCCACAGACATGTTTACTCATTTTTGTACCTAGCTATATCATTTTGATGATCTGTTTTTTAATTCTATCTGTAGCTGGCAAGTGTTTGAAATAGAGGAGTTTATTAAAGCATAATTTTCCTTAGCAATTTTACCCAAAATTGATGGAAGTTTCTTTCTTAAATTCATTTTGCATCTTTCCTAAAGCCTAGTGAGAACTACGCACTTCATTGACCTTCATGTGATCATATAAGGTGAACAAGTGAATGAATGAATAAATGAAAAAGAAAGGAGGGATTTAAATAGCATGAATAATTAAAAGAGAATGAAGACATACAAGCTAACTCAAAGAGGCTTAAATGATTAGAACAATTAATAAGTCACATAATTGAAAGTTAATAGGTAGGGTAGGTTTGGGGCAGGGCTCTATTAGGACTTTTTCTGTCATTCTCTTTGCTCAGCCTTTCTTTGAGCCAGAGTTGCAGAATACCTACTAGCAGCAGCTAAGATACCTTGCTACTTCATTCACATCTAGTGAGAGAAAGGGAATGATTTCCCATAACTCTCTCAAGAGTAGAGAAACATCCTTAGAAACCTCCAATAACCTCTAGCTGGGTCTCATTAGATAAAACCATATTAAACACACATTCCCAAATGAAGGACTAACAGAAAGAATGGGATTATCCCTATACCAGCTTGGCCCATCCTTTAAGCAGGAGTCAATTCCTCTAACCATACTGCTGCCTCTTACTGAGCAGGTACAGAATAGATACTGAAGAGTCAACAATATCCACTCTAACAGGTAATTGATTTGTCTCCTTTAACGTCAGTGGGTAAGTTATTTGATTGAGTATGGAAGATTACATGCTTAAGTTAAATTGTACTATCCAGTGTAGGATAAAGCAATGTGTTTTTAAAAGTTTGCTGTTTATAAAGTGGTAACTCTGATGGTGGAGAGATTCATTAAAATAATTAAAAGTATATTTTAGTCATTTGATATAGTTTATTCATTAAACAGCTCCTTTTCTAAGTTCTCAAGCAATCTTAAAAAAAATCCTGTGAGGAAGGCATCATTGCTACTGTTCTCATTTTACAAGTGAACACTGAGCTCATCAAATAGTAAATGGCACTATTTGGGGGACACAGGGTTAGAGTAGAGTGTGGCCAACCAGTTAGCTGATTGTTTAGCAATTATTTGCTCTCTCCTTGCACCTCCGTGGGTGGAGTATAATATCCTGCACCATGGAGGCTGGGCTTGGTCACATGACTTGATTTACCCAATGAGATATTAGCAGACATGAAATGAACAGAGTTTTGAAGTGTACTCCTGCAATCTGGCTTTTGCTCTTCTGCACTTCTACCATCACCATGAAAGCAACATGCCCAAGCAGGTCCACAGGGACCAGGACTATGAAAGAGACATGAAGCAGACCTGGACTAACTTGCAGCTTGGTGCCAACACCAACTGAGGTTAGCCTAGACCTACTAAACACCTGCAGTACCAGACTCAGGTACATAGATAAGAACAACTATCATATTAAACCACTGAATTGGGGGTGTTTTTTAATGCAGCATCAATGATGTAATAGCTAACTGATACAGGGAGGAAGAGAAAATGGAATCAAGCTGGCAATAAGAAAGAAAAAAATAATGAAATATGTTTTACTTGCCCAAGGTCACTCAGAAAATGGCAAAGCCAAATGTAAGTCCTCTGCTTCCAGATCCTTTAGTGCTCGAAGGCATGCTTTGACTCTCTGTAACAGAAATGTTGCAAGCAGTTCCATTATTTCACTGAAGCACTGTAGTTTCAATGAGTAATGAAGCCGTATTATCACATGGATCTGTATTAATCGCGCCACTATATCGATTAATCAATAAAAAGGTATGGCGCCTACAGACTACAAGAAAAAATAGGCAATAATTAACTATAATCCATTTAAAAAATGTTTCTTCCTATATTTCAACCACAGATTATTGTAGAGCTGCTCAATCCAACATGGAAACTGCTAATCACATGTGAATATTTAAATTAAACTAAAGTTAATTGAAAATTCAGTTCCTCAGTCACACAAGCCACATTTCAAGGGCTCAGTGGCCACATGTTGCTAATGGCTACCACATTTTTTAAAAATTTATTTCTTTATTTTTGGCTGCGTTGGGTCTTCATTGCTGTGCACGTGCTTTCTCTAGTTGCAGCAAGCAGGGGCTACTCTTCATTGTAGTGTGCGGGCTTCTTATTGCGGTGGCTTCTCTTGTTGTGGAGCACGGGCTCTAGGTGGGTGGGCTTCAGTAGCTGTGGCACGTGGGCTCAGTAGTTGTGGCTTGCGTGCTCTAGAGCGCAGGCTCAGTAGTTGTGATGCATGGGCTTAGTTGCTCCACGGCATGTGGGATCTTCCCAGACCAGGGCTCGAACCCGTGTCCCCTGCATTGGCAGGCGGATTCTTAACCACTGCACCACCAGGGAAGTTTAATGGCTAATATATTGAACAGCCCTGGTATAGCATGTTTCCATCATTACAGTAAGTTTTACTGGACAGCACTGTTATAGGGAATATAACAAAGTAACATCTTCCTTTCAATTAATTCTAGTTGACTCATTTATAGAGGTTTTTTAAAACTTTCAAAATGCTGCACTTCACCAGGAATCCCTGGCTAAATAAGTCTCTCTTGAATTAAGACATGTGGAACCATACAATTCTGTCAGCAAAGCTGGCTGGAGATGTTAAAGAAAATGTGTACAGGTAGTCCTGGCCTCTGGCCTCCTGATTCAGCTGGAGCTTACAGGATAAAAGAATTTCTGTCTTCATCTGAAAGCATCTGGAAGCAGGCTCAGCAGTCGTGCAGCTGTGCTTACCTCCAACTAACTGCCAAGCTCAGAAGGGAACAAAATAAATTAAAGGGATAGATCACAATGTTTACCAAGGAGGAAAACCCCCAAATTTATAATGGTGAGAAGAATGAGCTGGTGATAAAAACTGGGCATTGAGAAAATAACAACCCAGTCCAGATTGGCCCCTGTCTAGAGACGTTATTTTCATTCTCTGGATTTTGTATTCTTATCTGTAAGGTAAGTTGAGCGTGGTTTCATACTGACAAATGCCATAATGCAGAATTTCCAAGATTATCAGGTTAAAATAATCTGCCACCCTCACCTCCAAGGTCATCAGAGAGCTCTGTTCCATCTATAGCCAATGGACAATGTTCACTTGCCCTTTGTAGAAATCTGATACCAGACATGTGCTAGAACATCTCCTTAAGGAATTATCAACGTTTACATACAGAGTAAGACTCTATATGTACAAGTGTCTGGGGCTCTTGCATCTTGAGAAGAAGGCACCTATCCTACAATTCAGAATCTTAGCCTTAGACACACATGCGCACACACACACACACACACACACACACACACACACACACGCAAACACACACCCCTCCCAAAATTAAGTATTTAAAATATTATAGTTGCAATAGCAACTCTTAAAATGCATGAAATATAAAAATGAATAAATGCCTGGTGTGAGCTGTGTTTTACAATTTCTTTTCCAAATGAAAGAGACCCCCTGTTTCTTTTCATTTGGTGGCTTGGCTTATACTTTCATTTTTATAGTCCAGACAACCAGCAAAGTTAAACTCAAGCCTACTTTTGTTCTTTACAAAAGGAGCTTGTTTCAAAATAAAAAGGTTAATAAAAAATAAATAAAGGAGTTTGTTTGACCTTTTCTGAGAGGTAGATTATTGCCATGGAGAATGAGGTCATCACTCACTCCACGGGTAATATTATACTCCACCTAACTTTCCAAACTTAAACAAAAGTACCAACACTAAAGGCATTATTATTATATTAATACTTATCCATGCAGAGATCATTCAATTCCAAAGTGTCCTGGATTCCAAAAAGTAATTTAGAGGTTAAATATCAAACTTTTTTTCTTATTCATCAATGGATTTGACGGAGAAAAATAATTGACACAGAGATAATTCACTCAAATCCGCCAACCATTAAATGCTTCAGCAATTAAACCCATTATTAACTTATGACTGTTAATCAGAATTTTCTGAAGTTATTTATCCTAGGAATACAATTCTTATTAAAGTATATTATACATCTAAAAGGTGTGACTGAATTCATCATGAGGCAGTCAAGTACTGTGGGAAAAGCAAAGTGAGAAGGGACTTGATGGAAGAGGTACAAACATGACGGTGACATGGTTCCTGTTTTCTAGAAGTATCCATGCAATCTGGTAGGGCTGAAAATGCAAGCTGCTCATCTTAGGTTTAGGCACTGTGAAATATAGGTGAATAACAAATGCAATGCAATCCATCCTGACCGGAAGGATCGGAGAAGGCTTAGCAGAGACGGGCGCACAGGGCAGGAAGAGCAGGGGGCAGATAAGCATGACATTTCATATATATCACAATGGAAAGGGCAAGGTTAGTATTTTTAGCCTTCATGAATAAGAAGAGTCTGGCCTACTACAGCACATCCAATTTGCTTCCGTTTTCCTCTTTTTCAAAGTGTTATTTACTTTTGGATGGGCTAGGATTTCCTAAAAATATCATGTTAACATATACATTATGTATCTACATTAACATATTTCTATGTCATACTCTATTATCTATTGCCTGACCCTAATAGAAAGCATAGTCCAAACATAGTAGATATTTATTCATTCAGCTATTTATGTGATCTGCAAACCTTCACTGAGCCCCTCTTTAGTATATAGGACATCGATAATATATACATACATAATGATTGTAAAAACCAAATATTTTTAATTGAAGTATAGTTAATTTACAATATTATATTAGTTTCAGGTGTACAACATAGTGATTCAATAATTTTTATAGCTTTATTCCATTTTAAATTATTATAAAATATTGGTCATATTTCCTGTGCTGTACTGTGCTATATTCCTTGTGCTGTGCTTTACATACTTGTACCTTATTTATTTTATAACTAGTACTTTGTACCTCTTAATCCCCTTCCCCTATCTTCCCTCCTCCCCTTACCCTCTCCCCACTGGTAACCACTAGTTTGTTCTATGAGTTTGTTTCTATTTTGTTATATTCATTTGTTTTATTTTTTAGATTCTACATATAAGTGTCTTTCTCTGTCTGACTTAGTTCACTAAGCATAATACCCTCCAGGTCCAACCATGTTGCAAATGGCAAAATTTCATTTTTTTTTATGGCTGAGTAATATTCCATTGTGTGTATGTGTATGTACGTATGTATCACATCTTCTTTATCTTCTTTATCCATTCATTTGTTGATAGACAAACCAAATAATTTCATAGTTCATGGAGAAGAATTACTTCTGTATGGTGGATGAGTAAAATATTTTTGGAGCTGGTGGTATTTGAACTGGGCCTGGGAGAATGAGAATGATTTGGATAAAGATGGGTTATGAGAAAAGGCAAAAGTACAGGTAGGTCAGATGTGTCTGGAAATGGCTGGAAGTCAAGGTTAGCAGCAGACTAGGGTTCACAAACAGAAGCAGTGAAAGCTGAGGTGGAAAAGGTAAGCTGGGAACAAATTTTTGGAGTACCTTAAACATGACGACTTTTTCTAGGAGACAACAGTCACTACTGAGGATTAATCAAGGATTTTGACTTTTAAAATACCTAAATATGTTAAAGTATTTTAACATGTTTAAAATATTATTCAAACTAATGCTAGAGTCAAATTCTCACATATTCTAGAAAGTTTGCCTTCATTTATTTTGTGTTTTAAAGCTATCATACAATAGAAGGAAATTTTTCTCTCTGTAATTTGAGTAACTAATTAGCATATAGAGGATTAAAATGTTTGGGGTGTCATCAATCCCAGGTTCTATCTGTGCCATAGAAACATCATCATGCTGTTATGGTTAAAGGCCAAATGAAAGTATATTACTGAGAAATTAACTACAGTCTCTAATGTTTCTGTGAAGTAGCCAAACTTTATTTAACAAAGGAAATTTTCACAATTATAACTACTAATTTTTTTTCATTCATCCAGAACTTTTAAACTCTGTTTATTATTTTAAAAGAAGTAAATAAAACTATCTGGTTTGGGAGCCAAGCACTAGAATTTCATAAATGATCCTATCTAAAAATTGTTATGGCTGAGCAATAAATCCCTGGAAAATGATGCTTATGTTTGTAATAGAAATATCACCAGAGCCTTAAATATAGCAGTGCAACCTGTCTCTATTACTGTGAAGCAAAGTCATATTTGTAATTGATTTAGACTTGTCCCTCCTTCAATGTGTGCTGAGTTTGGAGGCACTGGACAGGATTTTTTTGAATTTTTAAATCTTAATTTTAGTCTAATTAGATTAATCTGAAAATAAGTTTTCTCCACTTATAATTTTTCCACACCCATCTTTTCTTCTAAGAGACAATGAATGTTTTCTTGGAGTATTTTAGCAGAAATAATGGATTTCAGTAGTTGTTAGAATAGTTCTTGGAACTCTCGCATCTTCCAGTTACACTCAGATGATGAGA
Source organism: Orcinus orca (assembly GCF_937001465.1). NCBI lineage: Eukaryota > Metazoa > Chordata > Mammalia > Artiodactyla > Delphinidae > Orcinus > Orcinus orca. The sequence continues at coordinate 18,324,807 of NC_064573.1, forward strand.
GGTAAAAATGAAGAAATTTCCAAGTCAAATTTTTCATTTACACAGAACGGAACTGATTGTAAGGCCACTGATGGACTTTCTACAGCTGTTACGAAACCATGCGTCCACATTATTTCTCAAAGTGATGTGATGGTAATTGTGGTCTTTATTATGGTATAGAAGTAAGCAAGCCAAATAAATGCACCTCCTTAATGACTTTAGCATCCAGCATTCAAAATCCAGTTAATTATTTGTCGCTGGAGACATATAGAAACAGAAGTACAGGCTGTCTGTACAGGATACAATAGCTGTATTTGGCAGTACGGATTCCAAGTTTAAGAAATTAGTTTATGGACGATTTCAGAGATTCTACCAGAATGAGAAAAGAGTTACATTTAACCCTTGAGCTGGCAGTCTATAGTAGGAACATTGCCAGCTATAAAAAATAATAATCAGAGTCCATGAACTGCTCTTTTAAAATGGTTACATTAAAACCCAGACACCTGTAGTTTTACTAGTTGCTAAAATGGCTTGTAATCACACATGCATGAAACAGATGTGTAACCAGAGCTGTAGTAACTGATTTCTATTAGACAAACACAGGTGAATGGTGGGCAGAAGGAAGAATGGAAAATTGAGATTTGTACACGTTAAAATCGAACATTCGAGATGGCATGTAAACCTTTGAAAGCATTTTCCATGATATATATATTGGCCTGTCTCTTGACTGTTTTTTATATCATGGATATTGACATTTCCCAAAATGATCTGCTTAAATCTGGACAAGATAATAACGACTAATACTCATCCCCTAAGACGTATTCTTCAAAATACTAGTCTTACTGAAATGATTGCCAACACTATGTAGGAAGCTTTTTAACAAACTTGAACTTTTTAGATTTTTTTTTTTTTTGGAGGTGTTTTTTTTTAAACAACATTGCTTAAAGGTCTTATAAAAATCAACATTAAAGGATATTTCCAGAACTTTAGTCTCTCAAAAAACACGAACCAGGGCTTCCCTGGTGGCGCAGTGGTTGAGGGTCCGCCTGCCGATGCGGGGGACGCGGGTTCGTGCCCCGGTCCGGGAAGATCCCACATGCCGCGGAGCGGCTGGGCCCGTGAGCCATGGCCGCTGAGCCTGCGCGTCCGGAGCCTGTGCTCCGCAAAGGGAGAGGCCACAGCACTGAGAGACCCGCGTACCGCAAAAAAAAAACAAAAAAAACCCCCACGAACCAGGGCCTAGATTCTAGCATCCTGGAGTTTGGTGGTTATAAAATTTACAGTACGGTATGTCAGCTCATCTGGGACTAAGTCACGCGGCCAGGGACGCAGCGCGCTGAGGAAGTCATGTGAACCGTTGCACAAATACATTTTTGTCAGTGTTTAGTTGGAGAGCTGGGACTCGGCTGAACTTTAGGGGATTGAATTTTCGTTCAAATGTTCCAAAATTCTGGTTTACAACAACATCTGGGATATGCAGAGTGGCTCGCTCATTTTGGAATTCCTTAGAAAGGAAAAATGAAATGTGGACAATAATAACATTCAACAAGAGCTGTCCTTCCAGAAATCCTCATCACACCTGGGATGGAACCTTTGAGCCAATGGTTCTTCTCAGATGTCTTAGAAAAAGGAGTGCAAACAGAATGAATGAGCTGGAGCAAACAGGCATCTCTGTGAGAACCTCTCTGAATTGAGAAGGAAAACAGGATATGTGTTCATGCTCCCATAACTCATCAGGAAAACTCATTCCAAGTCATTCCCAGGGATGATCTACTCCCCCAGAAGACCTTATCTTTCCACATTTTTTCCACTCTGAAAACATATTTTTAAAAAAATCAAAAGTCTTTCTTGGAATGGAAATGCAGCCTCTTGCAGAATGTGAAAGAAAGACATTTGGACCTGAAGGTGCACATATACTTTTAAAGGGCTATATGGCTGTTCATTCTGCAGCCCAGCAGTTCTCAGGACTCAGATCATTCCTCAGAGAGTAAAGTGCCATTGATGATGAGGAAGTTGAGGTGCAGAAAGCACCTGCTAAGCCTTCAGACTGGGGCAAAACCAGAAAACAGATTCAACAGGGCAAAGCTGTTTGAATATTACGAAGCCACTTTGGATATTCCCATTATATCTGTTAAACATTCATCTGTACCCTGACAACTATGCCCTTGTTCCAGGAGCTTGAAATTACTGCATCTTTAAATTATTCTCAGAGCATAAACTGAGCACTCCTAGAAGTGTATGAATTCTTTCAGACTAATGGTATACCATTTACTGCATGAGGGTTCCACAGTCAACTGGTGAGTGACAGAACCAAAAACATTTAGCCTTCCCATAGTTTAAGGTTGTGTGTATGTTCTGGTTCATGAGCGCATATAGGGTGATAGTTCTCAAGCCAGGCAGTGCATTGGAATGACCATTAAAGCTTTATTAAAATGCAGAAGTATGGGCTTCAACTCCAGATTTTCATTCAGTTGGTTGGAGGCCCCAACGTATGATACATTTTCTAAAATGTAAATATGTGGATAATTTTCAATATGTGACCGGGACTGAAAAACACTGATGAAGAGCTAAGTGTTTGTCAAAACTCTGCTCATGCACGCTTGCAAACTGAAGCTTACAGGCCCATGAAAATGCAGGATTCTTGAGCTCATTGCAGCTATGTCAGTCCTTACTGGCTTGTAGGTTTAAAATGTGCAAGAACTGGGGAACAACCAAGAGCAGAGACCATATTAGGCAATTTAGGGTGGCTCTCTTCCTGTCCCACAGACAAGACTGTGATAGCCAAAAGTCACAAAGACTATGATGGTAAGTTCTCAACTGGATGAGGCTTCTTCTTCCCAAATAATCACAAAAGCAAGACCATCCAAATTAAAAATATTCCTTACATCAGTCAAGTGATGTTCATTTCAAGTCTGTATCAAGGACTAAAAGAAACCCCACGTTATCATACTGACTTCAAGAGTAAAAGTTTAACTTACCTTCATAGCGCTCTTCTTGCTTGAGGTATAAGTTTCAAGTGTTTCATGGAGGATTTTGTTTTGCTTGTGGTACTAGTAACCAATTATGAAGCATTTGTTCCTCATTCTAAACTTTTGAGGAAGAGACCTTTCATAGCTCCTTTGTAGTACAGAAATCCACATTAGATCTACACCAGGGACCAAAACTTCCATTCAGCAAGGAAAACATTCAGCCAGCCTTTGGATATCAGGTTTGCAGACACAAACATCCACGTCCTTGTTCACCTTTTCGTCAGATACTCTGAGAATTTTATAACTTCAGTAAAATCACTGAATCGTGACTTTTTTAACCTACAGAAAAAGGATTAATGGATTAATAACTATTAAAGAGAAAAAGTACAGGACTTAGAAGACACCTTGAAAATCAAAGATTCCAATGTTATGCAACTCCAAATTACTTTTTTTAATCTTTTCCTTTTTTCCATTAAAGGATAGAGCAGCTCCTTATGTGTACTTTATTTTTTTATTAATACAAAACGTTTACATCAAAGTCAGATTGTCTCAAAATCTTTTGCTTCCACTAAAAAATCCTTAATTTCAAAACTGTAGTTTAATAATATTTAATCATTGTTAAACTGAAAGTTATAGACTACTGCCGTCTTTCACCCAGATCTTCTTATAAGGATATTTACATATTTTTATAGTATTGAATATTTCCTATATCTTCCAGAGAACACAATCTTGTTAAAGCAGCTTACTTCATTCAGGTGCTGTGGGGAAGACCATCTTTCTGCAAATTCTATACATGTAAGGAAAAAAAAAAGAAAGAAGAATCTGCTTGATCACAGATACTCTACCTTTGAGAATTATTCTCTGGCCTTCCAACGTGACCCGTCCCATACGTAGGTACTCTTTTGTATTGTCTCACCCTGAATCCATTTTAAAATGCCAATTTCCATAATAATTTAATGCAGATGCTAAGATATCCTCTTTCTTTTGATATTTTTATTAATGATGTGCTATAGCATATGCAAGCCTAGCGATCCTAGCTACTCTTCCTTAGACAGCCATTGTGCATTCTTTTTCCAGATCCTGCCCCTCTCCCTCATCCTGGTGGCCACAGCCAGTCCCTCACAACTTCGATGGGGCTCATCTCCTGCAGGAAGTTATTAGTCCAGGACTTAGGAACTATGGGCAGTTCCTCTGTGGTATACACTGTCAGAAAAGAAATTGTTCTTCAATGTTCCCTGGAGAAGCAGCTTGGCCTTAATTGTGGTCTTCCGTTTGCTGTTGAATGGTTTATGGCAGAATCTTAATGCTTTTTTTTTTTTTGCAACTGTTATTCTCCTCGATGTTTTGAAATTGCTGCTCTGTAAGTGTGTTTTCCTTCCCCAAATCTAAATGTGTCAAAATCAATTGGTAAAACCATTAAGGTTTTAGAAGGAAAAAATTTTCATTAACCATAGATAAAATATGATAAAGAGTCAGAGATAAAATGCTTGTTTTAAGCAACTCTGTATGAAAAAAAATCGACAGTGTTTATGTATAATACCAGAAAATCATATTTTTACCCTATATGGCTCAGCCTCCAACACCTCATTCCTCCTCCTATTTTTCAAATAGGTAAGGAGCTTTGAAATTCATGATCATTTTTGTAATTTTAATACTTCCTCCAGCAGATGTTCATTTGAGAGGGATTTATGACCTATAAACGTTTTTTTTTTTTGTACTTTTTCATACAAAATATCTGTTCTTTAAACAGATCAGTTCTTTAATAGGTCAATACAGAAAATACTTTATTTTTGGGAACATTGCAGTTAACTCAGAAGTTAACAAACATGTTTATATGGTTTTCATTTGAAGGTCTCATCTTGACTTTAGTAAATTCTTTGATTTAGTGCATACAAATGATCGTTGGAAAAGATTTATTATTTGGGAAGTCTTTTTCAATGAGCTGAAAGGCTGTATCCTCCACAGTGAATTCTGGTGAAGAATATACTAAAGAATTTCAGGCTCTGAAGTAAGAAAGTTCTTGGAATTGTTTTTTCCGGTTAAAGCCAGTCCAAAAATTGTGTCATGTTTGAATCGAAAAGCATTTAGATAAACGACATAAGGTAAACGTCTCTGAGGCAGCCAAAACATTATCTTCGTTCTTGATTTACGAAATATTAATGTCATTTTCGTGGCAGGAAACCTTTCTTGCTTTAAGCATCTCTTTTGAAAAAGAATGTCAGAAAACAGAAAACGTTGACTGCTCTGTAAAAGTGTTTTTAAAGGAGGATGTCAGCCATGTCTTTGAACTTCTGTTTCTGTAATAAGTCAGCCCAGGACACGGAGGTAGGTTGGCAATGATTTAAAATCTGTGCAGAAGGTCACTGCTGATGTCGCTTCTCACTGGCGTTCTTTATTGACAATGACATTAGTGCCAAACAAACTGCACGAAGATAAATAGGTCCATGAAGGAAACTAGAGGAAAAGGAAAGGGAAGAAATGAAGCTCAGATGGTCAGGAGATTGATCATCAGAGGCAGACAGTAATGACATCAGAACAGAGACCTATAGTCTGAAAAACCTCCTGATTCTTCTTCTTCTTTTCATGTGACCATTTCGTCGGGTCTCTTTTCCTTAATATGAAAGATCGGTAAGGATCAGAGGAAAAATTAGATGATGTAGCAGCTGTTTTCTGGCCTTGATTTCCACAATTCCTCTCATGAAAAATAAGGAAAGGAAACCAATGGATTCTCTTGGGTCACTTTTTGCCAAAGAATGACTTGCCCTATGTGTTGCTGATACTTACTGGTGAATAAAGTTATTGAAAAAATATTTTCCACTAGAAGAGTGAAACCATGAGTGAGATACTTTTGAAGTACCTTCTAATTCCTTAAGAAGAAACTGCCCCACTGCACATTCATGGAATCCCGCATCAACAATGCTTAGCTCTAAGTGACAATCCAGACGAAGCCAGTCCCCCATCCAATAGGAAACACACAAAGCAGGAACATGTACATTTTTTTAAATTAACTTTTATTGGAGTATAGTTGCTTTACAATGTTGTGTTAGTTTCTACCGTACAGCAAAGTGAATTAGCTATACGTATACATATATCCCCTCTTTTTTGGATTTCATTCCTATTTAGGTCACCAAGGAGCATTGAGTAGAGTCCCCTGTGCTATACAGTAGGTTCTCATTAGTTATCTATTTTATACATAGTATCAACAGAGGAGCAGGTACATTTTATAGTTAAGCTTAAGAGGAGCTTCCCAAAGTAGAAATGAGCTACCAGCTCCAAGTACCTGGCAGACCATGGCAAAACTACAGGACTGTGATATCAACATTAATTCTGGGTCTGACAATAGGCACCTTTATTCGGATATTGCCCAACCCTAGCATCCCACTCCTGAAGATGACGTAGAAATAATATTTCAAGCCTTGAACACGCATACACACCCATGTGTGTATAGGTGTATATGCATAGATATGTATATGTTTATGAACACACATGATGTATGTTTATGAGGGCGTTTGAATATTATATGCATTTCATTTAAACAATAATGCCCCAGCATAGGGTACTTCCTAGGGTTTGATGATTGGCTAGTAGCAGATAATGGACTTTGCACCATTAATTCCATGATTTTGTTAATCTCTACACGTCCTTCTCTGAGATTTCCACTACCATTATTTAAAAAAAAAAAGAAAAAGTAAAATGCAACCTCAAAGGGCACAGATTAATTGTATGGCAAGTACAGTTTCAAAGGGGACCCTTCTACTCTCTTGATGGCTTTTTCCAGGGAAATGGTGTGAATTCCCTCTTAGGAGATGAATCAATTTGTAATTATTGTTACTACGTATTTTGCTCAGACTGCTATAAATCAACCTACTCAGCAAGGCCTTACATGCAAAAGGTTCCTCTTCTCTATTTTCTTCCCAAGTTTAAACCAAAGGAATGGAACATGAATGAAAAAAGATATTCCATGCTGCAATTTTTTTTTTAATTGCTATTCAGGCAAAACAGGTGCTGAAATGTGAAACCCTTTGGAGGAATTTTCTCCATATAACCACTCAGGGCTCACACTAACCTAACGTGAAGCTGGCTTTAACGTGGAATGTTGTACAGAAGCAGTGCCTACTGACATAAGATCCGTAGATGACTGTCCCAGAAAGACAAAAAAAAAAAAGTATACTGTCACTTTAAGAAAAAATAAACTAAAATATGAACTACCAAAAACCCTGCCATTTCCAGCCTGGGCTTGATTAATGATTTTTCTATCTAATAAAAGGTTCACAAACCATCTGTTTTTCTCCCTAATGCCTTGCCCAAAGGTTTTTCGTTCCTATTTCAGGCTCGGGGCCAAATGACATTCCACTCTCTTTTTTTTTCCCAGCCTTGTAAACAAACCCTTCTCTCTTTTTAATCTTCCAGGGCTGTTTCCTACCCATCGTTATGCATATTCATTGCGAGTAAACATTTTTAGTGTCTACACTTAATCTCTTCCACTGGCAATTACTGTTCTATGCTGTTTTGTAATGCAGAAGGGCCAACGCTTTCCGTTCTAATAACAGCTGGGCCGCAGATGGGGCCTGCAGTCATTGTAGAAAATAAAAATTTACAAGATGCCAGTGGAATTTATTTCAGTTTTATGGAGTCACAGGAGGAACCTTTCTGTTATCCGCCTTCAGTGAAATCTGTAGGCACAAGGCAAGCTTTTGACATTTAATCAAAGGGGGGTTCAGGTAGGGTCTGGAACAACGGAGGGAAGAAAGCAGGTGGATCGTATTAGGCTTTGCCATGGTTAATTTATTTAGAAGTGATTGGCTTAGATGTGTGCAGCCAATATTTGACATCATGTATATATCTTGTTTAGCATCATGCCTCTAAATTGTTACCACTGGAGAGACAGTGAGCTGTCACTGTGGACCGAACCAGGTGTTTGGTCGGGTTGCTACTTAGAGGTGCTGATGGAGATGGCGCTGTACTCAGCAAAGACGGAGCATTTTGTGTGGTTTCTAAAAGTTGATTCATTTTTACTTCACGGCACCGGTCTCTGAACTACTGTAAGTGCTTCTTCAGCAGAATCCCGGGGTGTGCGAATGGGCTTTTGAATATGGGCTGCAACTTTTAATTGAACAATGTGGTTTAACTGGGAATTTTCTGTTCCATGACTCGAGGATGTGAACATGGATTTACTTGAAAGACCGAAAGGTCTGATGTACACCGTTACGCTGATGCGAGGTGGGATTCGAATTGTGCCTGGGATGTACCAGGCAGCCCAAGTGGTTTAGAACTAACTGCGACTCCCGTGATGGAAAACAAATTGTCACACGCACACAGTCCAAAAGTGCAACCCAAGTCAAGCACAGGGCTTTTTCGAGAAATATTCACTATGGTTCTTGAGCCCATCCTGCTGGATCCCCCCTAGCCGGTATCCCTTCCTTACTCCCAACCAGCTCCTCCAAAACGTGGAAAGGGAATCCACCAAAGTCACCCAAGGATATCCAGCCATTAAATAAATGAGCATGGGCTTCTACACCAGGTGAGACCTATGCCAAAGGTGCTTATGCCTTTACGTTTGGGGCCCTCTCTTGCCACACACCTTCAGCTGGTTGCCTAGCAACCAGGAGAGATCCACTGAGCATGCTCACTGAGAAGCCTAATTGCTATCACAATTTACTTTTGTTGTTTTTTTTTTAAAGCCCATTAACCAAAACAGGATGTTTTCCTTTTTGAAGGACAAGTAGAGTCTGCATGAATTTGAAAGGCAAGAGAGTATATTTCAATACCAAAACAATTCATTAAATGCCGATGCCAGCCGTGTATGCGAGTACACATAACAAACAAAATTTAGAGCAGATTGACATTAAACAAAGTAAAAATTCCTATTTATTCAGATTTTTATAGACTCATTTCCTTTATTATCTTTTTTGGTTGTGGCTTTTTTCCTAAGAAAGGCGTTGAGTAAGGGGGTGTGCGTGAAATTTTCTGTCATACGATCAAGTATATTAAGAAACTTCGTTAAAGATTTAGACTGATTTATACAGGAGATAGTATGTTTCTCTTCCATGCTCTTGTTTCCTTCCTTCGTTTCTTCTTCTCTTTTTTTAATCTCCTAATGGTTCCAAGTCTGAAGCTAAGATTTAACTTCGTTAATGTTTTCACAAAGGCAAGAAATCATTTTGTGTACCTCAGAGAGAAAGGCAGTTTTTCCTAACTTCAAGACAAAAAACACATTTTATGTTAGGTTAACCTAATCTATCCATTTATTGAAACCTCTCCACAGTTGCTTGATTTTTCCTAATGTCTGGATTTGGAGATAAAATATACTTAGAACTTTAAGTAGCTATTGAACCAGTTTTGTTACTAAACAGAATGCCTTTTTAAATAAAAATTTATATATTATACATTTCCAAATTTCTCCCTAAATTTTTTCTTTCAAATTTTCTAACTCATTTTGAAAACTTAACTCAATGTTTTTAACTTAACATATTTTGTGTAAATAACCTTATATTCCCATGAATCTAGGGATTCTAATATGAAGACATGCCTTTTAATTAACTCCATGACCCTGTCTCATGCTCAGTTCCACATGTGGAACCAAATGTGACAAATTTATTTGTACCAAATTGCTTTCACGCTGGGGAACGCTCACAGGATAAAGCTCTCCCCACTCCCCTCTAGGAACTAACAGATATCAGCAAGCAAACAAGATGAAATAAATTCATGAGGTGGGAGCCGTATGCTTATCGAAGCCTTCGCTCTACCACAACTGCCATCTCCCACTCCAGCCCTGGCTTCTTATTCCTTCAGTGACCATGGCATTCTGGGTAGAAAATGTTGCATTGATGGTGCTTCTGTTGTCAATCCTGGAAGAGTACAGAACTAACTCTCAGTTCAATGGTACTGTTTTTCTAAGGGTATGTGTGTGTATGTGTGTGTGTGTGTGTGTGTGTGCGTGTGTGTGTGTGTGTGTGTGTTTTCCCAAACAATAGTCTTTGTTTACGCATGAGCCAGCGGTTTTACCATTCCCTCAGAGACAACCAGCAGAGGCAGCAAAGTTTAGCAGATGAACAGTATTCCCTGATGTCCTAGCATCAGTAAGAAATCTGGAAGACATACTGCATAAGAAATTAATAAAATCAAAAGATTTCATTTCACTATGATTAACCTTATTATGCATAGAGGCAGGTCAAGCAATGGGGGTAATGAAAAGCTAAACAAGGCTAATTGGCGGAGTCAGGAGACTTGGGGGCCAGTGGTTGTGCCTATGATGATATAACTGGTGAAACAGAACTTGTTTCCTTTTTTTTTCCAAAAAACTATAACACAAAAAATAAAATACACATACACACATACATACACATGTATACACAATATGTGTGTGTTTTTAATTACATGGCTGGAAACACGTTCCATAGTTTCACATATGTTCTTTAATATGTGAATATAGATGCTCCTAAGGGAAATCTTTCTTCAATTTCATTCATGTTAACAAGTTTCTTCTCTCTCTTCTCTCCCCCAGTCCTCTGTTTCATTGGTCTCTCTCCCTCTCTCTCTGTCTCACACACACACACACACACACACACACACACACACACACACACATACACACACACACACACACACACACAAAACGACTCATACATACATACACACAAACGGACTCTGCAAAAGTTTTAGTCTTTGATGCTTTGGAATTACCAACATGTTTTGAGAGGAAAGTAATTTTTCAATTTCTGTTTTATCCCAAACCTAACAGGTGACTGGCCTAAAGGGAGTTTGTTCCCCCAACCCCTGTTCAGTGTGGCTGGCTCACCACAGCCCAAGCTTCTCGGAATTTAAATCACATATGAACATTTGGGAGTGATGAGAGCTTTTATGAACGGAAAGAATTGAAGCCACTGTTTCATCTTCCTCCTCTCTCTCTCAAAGTAGGATCAGAATTGATTGTTTCCTCTCACCTGTAGTCATTTTCTTATTTTAGTGCATTGATAATATCTAGACCCATGTTGTTTTCAAGTTTTCTCAACCTTAATCCCTAGAAATCCCGCAGAGTATGTCAAATTAGAACTTCCTTCCCGCAAATACATCTTCACATTGCTGTGCAATTAATTCAATACATTTCTTAGAATTTGAGGCTCTTAAACATTTTTGCTGAAGTGTATAGATTTCCTCCTCGCTCACTGCTTCTGTGCTTTCCCCTGCTTCTTCCTTCCCACCCCACTCTCCTGCTATATTTCAAATATTAATACTTATACTCTACATGCCCCCCCGCAACTTCTATTGGTTTCAACTTATAAAAGGTCTTTATAATATAGCCATCCCCTCTTTTCTACAAAACCTGACATTGTGGCTTTGGATGCAGCAAAATCTGGACACTAAATTCATATGTAGAAATCCAAAGTCTAAAAAAAAAGTTACTAGATACTGATATACAGTATGCTCTTCTGTTGGTTATAAAAGGAAACTATTTCCTTTTCTCTGCAGGTTCTATACAAAATAGCACAAAGATGGCAAACTATGTTAAATGATCAAATTTCCACGTATGTAGGTATGTTTCCGACTGCATGCAGGCACATTGAAAGTCAGAGTTTCCTAACTGATGCTTTTGAAATCTCCAAGAATTGCAAAGCAGCTTTTCTTACCAAAATGCATTTGAGCCAGTCCTAAGAGTGTCTGGAACGCTTATTCATACCAAAAGACCTCCAAACAATTGGCAAACATTTCATTTTACTAAAAAGGGAAATACATATGCATGCCTATTGGTTTATTACAATTGACATTCCTTGAGGATATGGAATGCATGTAATAAATATGATTGTATAATCAGCAAAAGCCACAGTTAGAAGAATCTCCTACTGACTTGATGGATAACACAGATTTTCAAAGATTTGGGTAAAAATTGCATATATTTTCTTCTTACAAGAACAAACATCTCATGTAAATTTCACTAAAGTAGAAAGAAGACTGCTTAAACTGGGAGAGAGGGAGTCAGATTTTTTTTTTTATTAAGCTTTTAACGCTATAGAATTGGTTACTGGATAGGTTTTGGGGGGGTTTTTTAGTAGAAAAAAATCACAAAAATATTTTAAATAATGCATACCTAATGTTTATTTTCTTATTAGTAATTATTATGAAACCAGAATACTTTGCCAGCTTATCTGACTGCACCTGTTACTAGATATTTCCAAGAGACTCACACACCAATTTTGCCTGAGTGCACCCGGTGTATTTCCCGTTGTTTTGATGTTACAGTCAGGGCATGGGCAGTTTGCATTCAAACAAGAGGGCACGTTTTATTCAAAGAGGGAAAGTGATGTCCTTGGAACTTCAACCTTAACGAAACATTTTTCAAAAGGACACGCTGATTGGAATGGGAAAAGATCCAAAGAGAGGCAGCCACAGAGAGAAGGGTGAGTGCGTGATAGAGAAGAAAGGGAAATGGATTAGATCAGCAAACCAAAACGATAGGATCCCAAGAGACTTCTTAAAAAATCTGTATGAAGTCATTACAGGCACACAGCATAATCCTGCAGGGTAAATGCACGCTCTAGAATGCAGAGAAAGTTTGCCCTCCAAGCTGAGTTTCTGAAGAATTAATTCTAAATATTCCCTGCAGTCTTCAGAGTTTTCAGTCCCAAATTGCTTAAATGATGATTAGTTGAAGTTCCTCTGACTAATTTTGGCAGAAGTAACATTTCTAGCTGGTTGATTTGGGCATCAAAACGCACCAATGTCCTCGGACATCTGTACTATAGAGACACCCTTATGCTAAAAACCCGACTCCAGCACTCCCCTTACAAAAATAGCACATTTCCGTTCATGCAGAACGGTGATTAGACTTTCCCAACACAACTCATACTTTTTAAAAGGCGCGTCAGAATTTTAAAGTGCATTAAATAAAGGGCATTGGCACATTAATGCAGTTCTGTTGAGGAAAGATGCTGCATAATTTCCGCTGAACCGTCGCACAAACCTTCAATAAAGAAAGTTCTCCGAGAAAAAAACACACATGCACACATTCTCGTTGTGGAGAACAGTGTCCTTGGGAATTAAGTAATGTATATGTATATAAAACTAAGCCTTTTAAGGTGCTTTGTTTCACATATTAAGGCGAAGCCAGAGTCCCCAGGGGACTGCTGTTTTGCTCACTTATTTAAAATATTCTATTTTCCCCGCAGCTGTCGCCTGCATGGTAGGACGACACAGGATATTCTGCTCCGTGATTTGTTTTTGAACATAGATGTTACTCTCTCCAACATCTAAATATGCATTTCTAAGAAACTTTCTGTATGAAGGGCTTTCTGTATGAAGGGCTCTCAAAATGACCGCGATGTTGTCAACATGCTGGAAGAGCTGCAGCAACAGTGTGACAGGTGGATTTGCTCCCTCTTAGCCTTGGTTCTTGCCCGCTCATCTCTGGCACAGGTGCTGATGCAGTTTATGCCACGAAAGATAAGGGTTTTGTGCATACAGCGTACCTGCATAACATGGGACATCCATTGTACAGCTCTATGCCATGATCCTCACGTCTGCTAAAAGTGACAGTGAAAATACAAAATGGGGTGGCACAGAAACCCAACCCCAAATCAGGCAGCTTTTCAAGGCTGGAAGAGACTTAACTGAAGGGCTGGAGAGACCTGCTCGGTGGCTTTTACTCCATGGTCGAGCATATTTCCAAGTTTAAATTATTGGGGAAAAAAGGAAACTTAGAAGATAGGGGGAAAAAAATCCTTTTGGGGGGTAAAAAATCGTGACGACCAAATAACTTAAGGGTTTTTAGAGCCCGTTTGGATTGGAAAGAAATATGTGTTTCGGCTCTACATCTTTTTTCTATTTCCTAAGCTGATGTCAGTTATACTTATTGTCAGTTTGGAACACGGAGAAGACAAAACAAAAGAACTTTGCTGTGAGCAGTGTTAATAGCAGCATTGGCCTTCTGGATGGGGGATCTGCTCCCAGCAGAAAGATCTGGTAGCTAAGCCTGCCCAGATGATTAAGCTGAAAGAGTTCCTGAAGTTCATAGTTTAAGTAATAGCTTTCACCTGTAGGCTTCCAGCCACAATCAATAATTTTGCCAAGAGAAACCCACAAAGTGCTCAACGGGATAGAAGTAAGCCTCCTTTCTAAATCACAGGTGGTACCATCATGCCTGGTCATTGCTGTTCTTTCATACCAGATAATTTCACTGGCTTCTTGCTCTTAAGAGCTGCCATCTCTTAACTCTTCTCTTCTTTATCCCATGTCATTTGTCCACGATAACTGATCCAGATTTTCCACTAAAATGTAAACTGCCCCAAACTAGACCAACCAAGGTAGGGTGAGAACAGATGAGGTCACCAGAAATATTTACTGGGCACTAATGGTTTCCAGTCCTGGTTTAAGACTTTTTTTTTAAGTCAAAAAATTTTTTCTAGACAAAATTCAGGCATCAAAGACCAAAACTGTTACACCCTAGGAGAACAGGTATCTGCACGCACCCCTGAGGCACCTAACGAAAGCAACATGGAAGACCTTTTCTTGTCATAAAAACACAGCAATTTATAAATAAACAGAGGATATTTATTCCTCATGTGCTGAGGTGATGTGCAGAATTTGTTCAATATTGAATTCACAACATCACAAAAGAAAGGGCTGTATGTATTTTTCAGCATGTTCCAATGAAAAGGAGATATATTTAAAAAAAATAAAACATACTACTCAAATACTTAGCACCAGAAAGAGATGCTTTGGAGCAAGCCCTTTGAGATGTCGGAGAACAAGGCTCAGTTTTCCTTCAATGAGAAAATGAACTATGCATTTATCTCAAGGGACAGATAGATAACAGATTATAAAATTCTGATGGAACAACGACAGCACAGCTTCAGCCTCCCACATGTGTATATGTTACCGTGTAAGGGGGGAAATGAGATGCGTAAGTCCCATTAATAACAGCAGTTGTATGCTTAATTTCACGTGCACTGCACTGAAAAATTACTTCTTACTGTCTAAAATAAGATTCAAGAAGAGCCTGGGAAATCAGGAGTTTTTCCAACATACCTTCACAGTCCCTATGTGAACAGGGAGCTGGTGATTCAAGTCATTTAGCAGACAAATGCTGAGATCATCTTTAGTGATATCCTCAGGGCAGAATTGATGGGAACAACCCAGACATCAAAGACCTTCCCCCAACAAACAGAAGTGTTGTCCAAAAATAATACAAATGAACTTATTTACCAAACAGAAACAGACTCACAGACATAGAAAACAAACTTAAGTTACCAAAGGGGAAAGGTGTGTGTTGGGGGGCAGGGTAGATAAATGAAGAGTTTGGGATTAACAGATACACACTCCTATACATAAAATAGATAAACAACAAGGACCTACTGTAGAGCTACAGTAGGGACTACAGGGAACTACATTCAATATCTTGTAATACCCTATAATGGAAAAGAATCTGAAAAAGAATATATGTATATATATTCTGAATCACTTTTCACACCTGAAACTAACATAACATTGTAAATCAACTATATTTCAAGTAAAACAAACAAACAAACAAAACCTTGCATTTTCTTTTTTTTTACGTCCAAGCAAAGGGAACACTGGTTTTACAGAAACTTCTGATTGTGAAATACACAAGGCAGGAGCCTTCCAATATGCCGGTCTCCAAAATGAACTCTTTCCTCGGGGCTTTCACCATTCTTCCACATGGTAAATATGACTAGTTAAGGGAATCTCGACTGTACTCATAGATTCATAGAGTTTTAGAGCTGAAAGACATTGCTGAGCTAATTGTCCCACTTTTAGGTTTTATAAGTCTAAATCTAGTGTTAACTAGCTTTAATGCTAGCTTTAGTAGTCATTCAAATTTAGTAATTAATTTACTAGTATATTTTTTTCAAAAAAATTTTTTTGATGTGGGCCATTTTTAAACTATTTATTGAATGTGTTACAATATTGCTTCTGTTTTATGTTTTGTGTTTTTGGCCCCGAGGCATGTGGGACCTTAGCTCGCTGATCGGGGATCAAACCCACACTCCCTGCATTGGAAAGCAAGGTCTTATCCACTGGACCGCCAGGGAAGTCCCACTAGTATGTTTAGATAAAATATGAACTATTTTATTTTTATAACAGTAAAATTAAAGCAAAACCTGTTTCTCGTCTAGGGTGACCAACTCATCCCAGGACTTTTGACTGGGAACTTCTTGGTTTTAGTAATGAAAGTCCTGGCTTCTAGGGAACCCCTCCAACCCAGGCAAACCAGGATGGTTGATTACCCTGTATCACCCCCTGAATTTTCCACTTCTATTAATGGCACAAACCTCAAAGTCAAATCTCAAAGTCATCTTGGCCTCCTGTCCCCAAATCCAAACACTCAAGAGTTTCTGTCTCTTACGTCTGAAGATGCTCTTTCCTCTACCTTCTCCTTTTCACTGCCCTTCATCTCCATCCTGAATCTCCACCAGCCTCTCCCTCTTCCGGTTGGTCCCATTTCTCATTCAGCACCTGGTGCACCCACAATCTCCGGAAGTAACATCACGACATTGAAACCATGTGACTCAGTTTAGTGACTCAGCCTGGCATTCAACACCTCATGATACCTCCCCAAATCTACTTGTCTAGCTTTATAATACAGAAAAAACAGAAAGCTTCAAGGAGAAGATAGAAAAATTGGGTCCCAGTTCACCACTCTCCATCACTGGCCAGCTATGCTAATAAAGGCAAGCCACTTAACCCCTCTCGGCTTCAGTCACCCCAGCTGTGCAATATCGTCACCTTCTTAAAGGAGAAAGCTAGTCTAGCTGATCTCGTCCAGTTCTGATTTTGAAAATTTGTGATTTTATGAGCCGCTCTATCTTGGCTTGTAGACTTGATGTTGGGTAAGCTCTGCATTTTAGGAACAAGCCCTGAGTTTTCCCAGCTGAGTGCATTTTTTGTATGCACTTCTGCCTGTCCTTATACCTTCCCTCATCTGTCCCAGGACCCCTCCTGGCGAAGGCCTACCCATTATGTCCCCTTCCACAGCCTCAGTTAAATCTGTTCACTTTCTCTGAATTCCCATGGCTGTTTTTTACCTCTCTTGTGACACTGATCAGATCATTCTAGTTTGTACGATTGCTCTTGTTCATGCAATGCCTTATTTCCTGTGCTCCTGTGAGCTTCCAGAGACAAGGACTGCATCTCCCTTACAAGAAGGCACTATGGCATGATGGTTAAGAGTTGTTATGGGGGCGTCCCTGGTGGCGCAGTGGTTGAGAATCTGCCTGCTAATGCAGGGGACACAGGTTTGAGCCCTGGTCTGGGAGGATCCCACATGCCGCGGAGCAACTGGGCCCGTGATCCACAACTACTGAGCCTGCGCCTCTGGAGCCTGTGCTCCGCAACAAGAGAGGCCGCGATAGTGAGAGGCCCGCGCACCATGATGAAGAGTGGCCCCCGCTTGCCACAACTAGAGAAAGCCCTCGCACAGAAACGAAGACCCAACACAGCCATAAATTAATTAATTAATTAACTCCTACCCCCAACATCTTCTAAAAAAAAGAGTTGTTATGGGTTGAAGTGAGTCTTCCAAAGAGATGTATTTGAAGTCCTAATGCCCAGTACCTTGCAATATGACCTTATTTGTCAACAGGGTCACTGCAGATGTAATCAGTTAAGATGAGGAATAGGGTGGGCTCATAATCCAATATAACTAGTGTTGCTACAAGAAAACAGCCTTGTAAGACAGGAGCACACAGGGAAAATGCCATGTGATGAAGAAGGCAGAGATTGGAGTACAGCAGTTGCAAGCCAAGGAATGCCAAGGATTGCCAGAAGCCACTAGGAGCTGCAAAGAGGTAAGGAGGGACTCTGCCACTGGTTTCAGAGGGAACATGCCTCTGCTGACACTTTGACTTCCGGTCTCCAAGGCAGTGAGACAACCCATTTCTTTTTGTTTGAAGCCACACTATTTTTGGTTCTTTGTTATGGTGGCCCTTGGGAACGATTAGAAAGTCAAATGGCCTGGATTTGAAATCTGCTGCTGCGTACTGGTCAGCAATTTACTTAAGCGTCTGAGGCCTCCATTTCCTCATCTATGGTTTGATGGGAATCATAAAACCAATATCCTAGCACTATTGCAAGGAATCAAGGAATTAATTCAAAGACTTAATACATGTAAAATCTACGCTGGGGTCTGGCAATAAATGTAAACTTTTTTTTTTAAACTTTTCATTTTTTATCCTTCAATGTTATGCATATAGTTGGTGTTCAATACATTTTTATTGAATGAAGGAAATATATAAGTTTACTAAGGAAAATGTGAATTTATCTGGACGTATATATTTAGCTTATTTTTGTGGACTTGATAATTTGATTCAAAGTGGCAAGATGCTTTACTTATTATTCCCTTTATATGCAAAGTGCTGAGTAAGAGTGTGGGTTTGAAGCCAGGTCCAAACACTAGTTCCTCTGCTTCTTAGATGTATCACTTTGTGTAAGCTTACCTGGCCTCTAAGATGTTCAGTTTCCTCAACTTTAAAATGGGAGAATCCTAGAGTTTTCGTGAAGATAAGTAAGACATGCTTATGAAGCCTGACTTTCATAAATATCGGTTATTGCTATCATTTCATCTGTATTTATTTTAAAGTACTTTTAGTGTTTTCCCAAGTTCTAAATCAGTATTATAAATAAGTTGCATGCTTCAAGTTTGCAGCATATAGGAGGAATCTGACTCTAGCTGGCTGGGCCACAACTTCTTGATCTCTGAAACAGTGCTTTCAATAAACTGGGAGCAAATTTGACAACTCCCCTCCCCACAGGGGACATTTGGCTTTTTATTGTCATGATTTCAGGGGGTGGGGTGGGGATGGATATTTACTACTGGTATCCAGTGGATGAGGCCAGGGTTGCTGCTAATCATCTGATAATACACGGGACACCTCCCAACAGCCAAGAATTATCCAGCCCAAAATATCAATATGGTGCCAAGACTGAGAAACCCAGCTCTAAAATGAAGCGACTGGGCCAGGTGATGAGACCAGGTGAATTTTCCCACTCCTTCCAGCTCAAAAATTTCCTAAGTCTCTGATTTCCATAATGCATCATAAATGCCATGCTCTCAGGCTGTTCAATTAATTATTTTTATCACTTTCTATTTTTTAAAGCTACGTTTTTTTCCCCCTGAATGTCAAGACAGTAATTATTTAAGATAATCTAAGTTCTCTTAGACTTTAGCCCAGTTCTCACTGTTGCACCTTCTGGATTGCTTGATCCAAATGTTCCTATAAAAGCTTTTGGTTCACTGTTTTAGTTAGGATACAGGCTTAGCACATGTGACAGGAACCCAAAATAACAGTGGCTTGAGCAAGATAAAATACTATTTTTCTTTCACATTTATTTCTCTCCTATCCCTGTGAAGAGGTGGCTCTCGGCTGGGAGGACCAACAGCTGCTATGGGGCTTCATGGAGTTGGGGCCCCAGGTTCCTTCCTTCCTGCTGTTTGGTCATCATTAAGACTCTGCCCTCATCTGAATCCCTCAAGATGGGGCATCACTTTGTCTACATCCCAGCCTGCAGAATATGGGAAGGGGAGAGAGAGAGCAAGCACACCTCTTCCTAAGGGTATGACCCAGAAGGTGTCCACCCAAGTTCCATTCAAATCCCAGACACAAAAACCTACATGGTCGCACTTAGCTGTCAAGAAGACTTGAAAATATGGTCTTAATTTTATATGTCCATGCACCCAGCAAAAAAAAAATCAAACAGAAAAGCAAACTCTTACTAGGTAACAAAGGATGCAGCTTCTGTTACTGCCTCCAAGGTGAAAACGTCAAAATTTGACATCACGTTCAAAGATAGCTACCTACTATCATATTCCCGGTTTATATCAAAATGTATATAGGAATGGGATAAGGTATTGGGATGGTGACCCTAAACAGAGTCACCTGATTTTCCCACTTTACATGGGCTGAACCTAAGCTTGCTGAAGAATCAAAGCATTTGAAAAAGATATGATTATCCAGGACTCACATTCAATGTGCCAAGATCAGGTTGCCATTCTCGTGGGCAGGTGCTGGCAAGAATGTACTAATGCACTGGTCAGCTTCTACACTCACAGTGGACTTCTCTTGTTTAGGATCCCAGCCGCCCCTTTTGGAAACAGAACGCTTGTTTCCTCCTGGGATTTGCCGCTTTCTTGCTCTGCATGGTTTCTTACGTCTTAAGCACAAGTCCATGCCCCTCACAATACAGGGATGGACAACGACCCAAGAGTATGAGGACGTCTTCATTTAAAAGGGATACAAGATGGGCTCCCCTGGTGGCGCAGTGGTTGGGAGTCTGCCTGCCGATGCAGGGGACGCGGGTTCGCGCCCCGGTCCGGGAAGATCCCACATGCCGCGGAGCAGCTGGGCTCATAAGCCATGGCCGCTAAGCCTGCGCATCCGGAGCCTGTGCTCCACAACGGGAGAGGCCACAACAGTGAGAGGCCCGCGTACCGCAAAAAAATAAAAATAATAATAATAATAATAATAAAAGGGATACAAGAGAGAGAGCGTGAGGGGCAAAGGGGTTAAGAGTGTTGATCAGGGAATAGTTTTTTTTTTTAACTGAAGTATAGTTGATTTACAATATTGTGTTGTTTCAGGTATACAGCAAAATGATTCAGTTATATACATTTTTTTCAGATTATTTTCCATTATAGGTTATTATAAGATATTGAATATAGTTCCCTGTGGTATACAGTAAATCCCTGTCACTTATCTATTTTATGTATAGTAATGTGTACCTGTTAATCCCATACTCCTAATTTATCCCTCCCCCTCTCTTTCCCCTTTGGTAACCATGTTTGCCTTCTATGTCTTTGAGTCTCTATTCCGTATATAGATTCATTTGTATTATTTTTTAGATTCCACACATAAGTCATATTATATAATATTTGCCTTTTTCTGTCTGACTTCATCTAGTATGATACTTTCTAGGTCCACCGATGTTGTTTAATTCTTTTCTTCTTTTTTGCCTGAGTAATATTCCATTGTATATATATACCACATCTTCTTAAACCAATCATCTTTGATGGGCACTTGGGTTGCTTCCATGTCTTGGCTATTGTAATAGTGCTGCTGTGAACATTGGGGTGCATGTATCTTTTCGAATTAGAGTTTTCTCCAGATATATGTCCAGGAGTGGGATTGCTGGATCATATGGTAGCTCTATTTTTGGTTTTTTAAGGAACATCCATACTGTTTTGCATAGTGGCTGCACCAATTTACATTCCCTCCAACAGTATAGGAGGATTCCAATAAGAGAATGGTTTTAACGATGGATCGGGGAATAAAGTTTGGTATCAGTCACTGGAAAGGGCTCAGATTGGCCTTCTTGAGTCAAATCTCCTTCTGTGATCCCCTGCCTCTGCCCCTGGACATCCAAACGGCATCCCCATCTGAACATTCCTCCCCATTTCCTCAGCGACTAAACTAGCCTGAACCAATAACTAAGCATTAAGAGTGATGGAGGCCTGCAGTAGTTGGAACCTACCCTTGCCAAAATGTGGAGAGACAACACCTAAGAAAAATCTAACACAGAAGAAAACAGATTTCAGAGAGGGAGCGAGAGAGCTTGAGCCTTGAAAGCACTGTTTGCACTCTCCAATCCAGAAAAGCTCAGAGATACCCAGTCCTTAAACTTCCCAGTAGAGCCAATAAATTTCCTTTTTTTCTCAAGCTGGTTTAAATTGTATTTCTGTCACTTGCACCCAGAGCCTTCAGGCAATTCTCATTCTTATGGTCGCAGAAAACACCCAAATTATTAAACTTCAACCAATTCCACATAGGGCCAGGCCTCTCTTTTCCATTACTGAGCTAGAAAACAAATATTTCCAGGAAAAATGACAGACTTTCTGTTCTTTTAGGAAAACTAAACATTCAACTTTGCTTCACACATTTAGGATAGACACTAATGTGAGTATAATAGACACTAATATTGGCATCAATCACGTCATAGGCTAATCTTAATATTTTCAAAAAGTCTTTGAAACATCCATTTTTAAATGAAATGTTCAAGGTGGCTTTCCTTTTGTTTAAGAAAATTGATTAAATTTTTAAAAAGAAAATATTTGTCTTGCAGCTAATATTCATGAAAAGACCTCGCCCATTATGTTCTTGGGTGGCCTTGAATCGTAGGTGGCTCCAGCGTGGCAGAATTAATGCAGCTAAGGTTGTTCTGAAGCTTCATTTAAGGCTTCTCCTTTAGTGCCAAGGGCAGAATTCCACAGCCTTGGGCCTTGGCTCAAGAATGTCTTCTTTTCAGGGTGAGCCAAGACTAGGTTAGGTGCTTGAAGAAGAGTCAACTAAAAACAGACAGTATACTTCAAGTTTAGGGGCTGGACGACTCAAGGCCTAGTTCACACTTGAAAGTGGATTTGGTGCTAAGTCTTCAGCTGATTTGAAAGGGCTTATCAGAGCCCATGAGAGGAATTTTGGACCCAGTACAGATGCTAAATGTTGGGTCCATCAGCATGGAAGATTGAGTTGGCCCGTGGAAAATCACCAGACCACTCTTGCCAATTCAGAAACACTCAAGGGCAGCATCAGCACCTCTGGGCTGGCAGAAATGTCCCCGGCCGTTCCCTCCTTTGGTTCCTCCAGAGCAGACAGTGCCACGATGGTAATGTTCAGCTGTAAACCTATACAGGCAGCCTACTCGGCCAGCCACAAGCTGGAGCCTACATAAACAGTTTCCCTTTCCAAACCCACATACTGCGCCCTATAACAGTTGACTGCCCACCCCTCCGAGCTAGGACCTGGGGGTCTTCTCCAGAGTTTCCCTCCCCCTTCTCCTCTCTGTCCAATTTATCATCATACACAGTATCCCCTCCCCCCCGCCCCAGTGACGCTCCTCAGATTTGACCTCCCTCCCTCTTTCCTCTGTCAATTTTCCAGCCACCTGCTGGGGCTGAGGTGACAATTTCTTTGCTGTATTCGCTGCCAGGACCAGTTTTAGGCATTGACGGAATCCAAGGCTACCCATGCAGCCTGATTTGAAGGATGCACCAGTGTTTGCAGGAACCCAGTCTACTGTCGCTGCCGCTCATCCACGCCTGACATTTTTGCAAATGCTACTAATAACGACTTGCATTTACTATAGGCCTGGCACTATTCTAAGAGCAGGGACGCACATTCACGCATTTAATCCTTGCATGGCAAGATGAGGTGTAAAGGGTCAAAATGTCCAGCAGAGACGTTGTCCTGGCTTAAGTTCATACTAAAGTGTCTATGGCTGACGGCAAATGGGCTCCTAACTTATTCTGAATGTGCAGAAGAGACGAGCTGAGAAAGATTAAGGCGTGTCAGCGGAGGCTGTGTGCTCCCAGGGAGAGAAGAGGGCTACAAAGGGGAGGCTTGGCACGGAAACAGCAGCAAATTAACAGCATCGCCTACCTCGTTCCAGACCTGCATTTACTCATTCGAATATGTTATACAGAGTGTTTTTGGGGTGTTAGAATTCCCTTTCCACGTCCCCTTCTCATACTCCTGTGATGGCTTCCCATGAACCCTAGAAATAAATGACACTTAAATGACACTTTCACCAACTCCTGGCAGCCCTGGTGTGAATTCCCCTTTTCTCACGTGCTCTTACCTTCCTGAACACTGCAGTTATTTTCTTCATCTCTCCTGTCTGTCAACCCATGCAACACAATAACCAGAAAGTGGTTTTGGGCAGCAAAGTCTATGCCTGATACAGAGTTCCCAGAACACAATATAAATATAATATGTAAGGATAAGATGCATCATCTTCAGATACAAGACAAATACTAACTTGATATTACACTACTCTCTTCAGGATGCTCTATAGGGATTAATTACATGATATCTGCAAAGCACTTTGAGAACCTCCAGGAAAGGTGTTATATAAATACAAGGTATGATTATTTTTAAGAGCTTCTACTGCTGACATTCAGCATAGCATGAAAGAATGAAAAATTATCTCCATGTTCCCCATCGTGGTAACAACTTCAGCTTAAGGTTTAGAAAACCCATTTATAGAAAGTGCTAAAATTAAAAAATGCATTCCTTACATGAGCTCATCCATGGAGCTTGATCTATGGAAGAAGAGACCTTTCTAGGCACAAACTGTTTTTAATTTTAAACACGATGACTCTCTAGGCCTAAGTAAGAAATTTAGAAATTTAAAATCTTTCACCGAGGTTCTCAGGCCCCTGGCTCCAGTCCAATTCCCGGCCTCCAAGAGAGACTCTGTTTGGATGAATGTCGACTACCCCATTCCTGAAGCTCTCCAGGGAAGAGAGTTCTCAGTCGACTTCAGCCACCTGTTTCTCTTTAAGAACCATGCTGGTGGGAAGTTCTTCCTGGTATCTTACTTAAACTCCCGTCCTGGAAATGTACCAGGTTTCCTCCTACTTCTCCTCAGGGAAACCAGAGCACAGCCAGTGTGTGACTTTTCTATGCTGTTAATATGTAGTCTTCCTGTTCATAACCCTTCATATTTGCTGATAATTCTGTCACCCTTTGCAACTTTGGGGAGAAATGATTCTGCTCCTAGAATCATTTCCTCCAAATGCCATCCTTCAATACTGTTTCTTCCACATATATTGTTGTGAACCTACTGATCTCATGGATTAAAAGCTTCATGAGGGCAGGGAATTTTTTTCTGTCTTGTTTCCTGCTAGATGCCCTGTATGCAGACCAGGGTCTGAAATGAGGACACAGTCATTAGTATCTACTGAGTAAATGAATCGAGTTGTTATGATGGTTAACTGAAGCACTGAGTGCTTAGCACTTCAGCATGGGATAAGTGAGGCCTAGGTGGATACTGACATTACCTTGTTTCCATGTCCCTGAACTGTACTATTTACTTAGTATCTGGACCCTGGGACTAATGCACCAAAAGTCATACAATGGCACCCCTGACCCAGTCCTTCTACTTGGATCGTTTTTAAGCTCCCATCATTTTTAAAAATTGTAAATAGCTTGCAAAAATTTTGAAAGTGGAAAATTTTACTTAGAATATAGATTTCTATCTTTTCCTAAAAACTTAGAAGACCTGGCAATAAGAAGATCCCAGCCTCACGTGACAACAGTGACCTGGGGCTGGGCATCAGCTTGCTCCTTAATGGGGACACTGCTCTCCCATCTCTACCAGGTCTTCTGCTCCACACGTTCCACTCACCTGCCCCTACAGGTGGCGGGGGTGAGAGCTCTGGTGGGGACAGAACATCCAAATGATCAACTGAGATGTGCATTTCTCAGCCAGATATGGTACCGTTTAGATGCACCCACTTTCAGGTCATTTAATCCTCACAACACCCCTGGAAGATAGGTATCATCATCATCAACGTCACAGATAATTATATGATGTGCAGAGATAAACTGAAGTTCACACAAGCCCCCTGTAGGGAACCATCCAGTCTTTGAATTCCCTCTGCAGGGGCAGCAAACTAACCTTAAGGGTCAAATCTGCTCTCCACCCTGCCCTTTGTTATTGAACATAGCCACGCCTATTCATTAACTTATTTTCTCCTGTTGCTACTGCTGCTTTTGAACTACAATTGTAGAATTGCGTAGTTGTGTGATAGACTATATAGCCTGCTAAGACTAAAATATTTACTATCTGGCTCTTTACAGGAAAAGTTTGCCAACCCCAGCCTACGCCTTTGCACACTTGAATATTTGAAAGGGGCCGTAAGATGCCATCTACCATCTCCTCCCTCCTGGGCAGGATAAAATATAAACAATACCACTCTGATCTGTATCCAGTGAATTCAGAAGCATACTGACATCAGAAACTACCCTAGCATACAGTGTGTCCATGTTGTGATTCTAGTAATTCTATGAAAGACAGACTCAGAATAGATGCCTGATTTACCCTAAGGAAACTCATCTAAATTGGGACACAGAAAAAAATATATATATGTGTGTGTGTTTGTCACACACATATATACACACATATATATAGTATGTATATACATTACATAAATACAAAAATTAGACTGAATAAATCTAAACGAGCAGAAAAAGATTGGCAGAGAAAGACTGGGATTGAGAAAATCCTCCTAAAGAGTGGGATGCCTTTCAGCTGTGTGTGTGTGTGTGTGTGTGTGTGTGTGTGTGTTTGTGTGTGTGTGTGTGTGTGTGTGTGCACGTGCATAAGTAAATCTATCTTGGTATAGATGCGGGATGGCAAATACCAGGTACATGAGTTGCCACAGACAACTCCCTATTTATCCTCACGTATATGACAGGCATTGCTAATCCAATTACTGCCCTTTTGCCAGCTGAGCCTTAACGTGGCTGCAGAATCCTACTTAACACAGCTCTCTAGACAGCCAACTGTGTTCTACCAACTGAGCAGAGCTGGCACACTAAGTAAAACCTTTAATATGTCTTGAGAATAGAGACTAGTTAGCAATGGAAAGCAAGAGATTTGTTCTCATCTCAATCTTATTTTTAGAATCTAAGTCATTTAGACTATTTTTATCCCTTGCCAGAGTGTGGGTAAAATGAGAACAAAGGAGTTACTGAGTTCCTGTTAAGTTAAACATACCGAAAATTGTAAAGTGTTATTTTTATGGTGTAGTATTTAATGAACACTAAACTATGAGAAATAAAATGTCAGAAGCTACAGAAGAAAGGCTATCGTGAAATAAATAAAAACTTAGCTGGACACTTCCCAGAATGAATGCCTTTTGTAGGTTTGAACCATTACATTTTTCTGCTTGAAAAAAATAAAAGTGACCACTTGGGTTCAAGAAAATGGTACAAGTAAGGCACTGGGGGAAGAAGAGGCTATTGGTGAGGTTGAATTTAAACTCTTTAGAGTTCATTCAACACACATTTATAGAACACTTACCACTGGGAAGACACACAGTGTTTGCTGCTTTTGAAAATACTATGATGTATAAAGAGGCATTGGTGGTCAAATCCTTTTTTGAAGTAAAGTGTTCTGATGGTGTGAGTTTGGAATTGAGTTCAGCTGCTGGCTAGACTGCACTACAGTGGATTAAACACACAAGGGTGTATTTTTGTCATGGAACTAAAAGTCTGGGTCAACAATTTTGATGTTGGTTCAGCAAATGGTTCAGAATGTCAGGGTCCAAGCCCCTCTGATTTTCTTGGCCTTTCTCTCATGGTCTCAAAATAACTGCTTAGCTCCAGCCAATATATTCAAATCTCAGGCAAGATGAGATAAAAAGAGGAAACGAAAAATAGATGCCTGTCACCTTAATTAGGCCTTTTTAAGGAACTTTCCCAGAAGCTCTACCCAATGACTTCTACTTTTTTTTAATGACCTCCCAATCTGCAAGGCAGTCTGGGAAATATGGTGTTTTTTCTTTTTTTTTTTTTTCTTTTTTAAAACTGGGCTTATTGCTGTCCAACAGCATTCTTTACAGAGGAGGAAGGGGAGAACGGATACTCAGTAGTAATTAGCAATCTCAACCACTTGTGTAAATTAACTTAAAGTACAATGCTAGTTGTAGGAAACTGGTCTTTCTTTCAAACAGCTCCACTCTAATAAGGGAAATAAGATATACTCACAACTTAGAACAACAGAAACCAATTTATCATCTAGATAAACTACAAACCATCCAAAGGATACAAAACTGTACTATACACATCAAAATGTCACCAGTGCTTTTTATTAGGTAAGGGGACAGTGGCTAATTTTTATGTCCTTCTATATAATTTTTTGGATTTCCAAATGTCCTACAATGAATATTTGCCCAGGTAGAGAGAGGAAGCACCATAAAGGAGAGGTGGCATGAGTTTCACAACTTGTTTCACATCCATTATTTCATTTTATCACCGTAGCTGCGGCATTTAGAAGAATGTGAGGGCATAGTTAGACATAATGAACATTTTAATAATGAACCCACATGAACTCAGGTTTTCGGAAAAGAGGTGAAGGAACCGAATCCCTAAACTGGGTGCTGGGCTCGACCGTGGTAATAATTCTCTGCACTCACAATATAAAGAATCGTAGAATGCTATGTGGGCTGTGAAAAGCAATGACAATCTGGGCTGTCATTTACACTTCTAAGTCCAATTCATTTCCCATTTTCTAAAGAAAGTCATTAGTGGAAGAATGCCAGAAACTGATTAACAGCAAAATAAGGTGGGGATCTGGTACAACGTGCCACTTGAGCTTTGTGATTCCAAGGATCTGGGCACCAGCACCAACCCAGTACCCCCGACATCTGTACTAAATAGTCCTCTTTATGTAACAACTTCTAATACCACAGTCTAACCTGTCCAAATGGTTTATGTCCATTAACTCACACAATAGTAAATTAAGTTTCTCCTGGGTCTACCAGAACTTTAAAAAATACTTGGGGCTTCCCTGGTGGCGCAGTGGTTGAGGGTCCGCCTGCCGATGCAGGGGACACGGGTTCGTGCCCTGGTCTGGGAGGATCCCATGTGCCGCGGAGCGGCTGGGCCCGTGAGCCATGGCCGCTGAGCCTGCGTGTCCGGAGCCTGTGCTGCGCAACGGGAGAGGCCACAACAGTGAGAGGTCCGCGTACCGCAAAAAAAAAAAAAGAAAAGAAAAAAAAATACTTGAAGAGCAGTAAGAGTAGAGTCGGGGGCAAAGATCAGCTGGGAATCTTGTCCTAAAGGGCTTTAGCATCCTCTGATTATTTGGGGATCGCACAAGTGGCCAAGGAGAACTACTTCTGCGTAGAGACGAAACCCAAATAGCCATCTTCTAAGGAAATGTCCAAACAGATGAGCCATTTC
This sequence comes from Orcinus orca, assembly GCF_937001465.1. NCBI lineage: Eukaryota > Metazoa > Chordata > Mammalia > Artiodactyla > Delphinidae > Orcinus > Orcinus orca. The sequence continues at coordinate 18,353,449 of NC_064573.1, forward strand.
TGTTTCTCTTTACCCTTTGGTTTTTTTGGTTCTCTTTTGGCATAATAGTGTTCTTGCCCTATCCAGCTGGCAAAACATTATCCCTCTTGATTATTACATAACAGAGCATCTAATGCCTGCCACACTCCTTCTCCTTTTCCTATGAGCTCTGTCCTACAGTTCATCACTGTGGTTACTCACTGGGAGATGTGACACCTGAAGACCCAGATGCCCACTTCTCTTGGCAGTGGGCTCCCTATGTCAGTATCCTTCCTCATTTGGCCCATCTAGACTGGTGCTATGCGGGCTGAAAAGTGACAAAAATAAATAAATCGATAAATAAAGGACAAACAATAAACATTATTAGTGAAAAGGAGGAAAAAGTTTAGAAGTCACCAGGAAATGCCCTCAACGTAAGTGCAGAATTTTAAAAGTGGACTTATGTGGCAAAAGAACCAAAACATCCCAATAACCAAAGTCTAATTATCCTTCATTCACACAACGGCAAGCCACGCAGACAAAACGTGGAAGGATCAGTCAGCCGCTACCCACATACACAATACATAATGTCCAGGGTTTTCCCAAGATTCAGTCCACAATAATATTCCCCATCTCCTAACTTCAACCTCTGTGGATTTCTTGCTCCAATATTTGACCCCTCCTCTCCTGAATTCCCACTGTATTTCAAGTCTGAAGCAACATGTTAATAGTGCCTATACACTGTTATATACTCTTTTGTTTTCTTCCTTATTAGCCTTACCTCCTCATAAATATGGCAAGTTCATGGAGGCAGTATCTAGCCAGTGATTCTCCCATTGTGAAAACTGTATTTTCATGTAACATGCCAATAAAACAAAATTGTAATTGCTTCCACCAGCAAAGGAATGAAGGAAAGACTGAAATAATAAGTTACCCAACTTGAACCATTCTGCATAAATCCCTGGATGGGCTTAAATTCGTCAACGTTCAGAAGCATTTCAGGACCCAAGGATCAACAGTAGTATCAGTTGATGGTAGCAACGTAGGGTAGGTAAGAGAAATTCTGAAATTGTCTGAAATTCAAATGGGGATGAAGTGATTTGGGCTTGAGCCAAAGTGGACAGTGGTCCATAAACATTGTTGTTAGATGGATAGAAGTAGATGGGCTTTACACTCTAATTCAGAGGGAGAGTGAAGAAAACTTGCTGATGGACAGAAGTTTGGAAGGCTTCATGCAGGCAGAGTGACATGATCTGTTTTACCCTTTAGAACCTGCTCTGAGGGGATGAACTGTAGGCGAGCCTCTTAGGGGGAGCAGGGAGACAGAAGGTGGTAAAATAATCCAGACAGAGGCTACAGGGCTTTGACCATCGAAGTGGCAGCAGAGACAGAGAGAAGACTTAAGTTTGGAGTATATTCTGACTATAGAGAGCACAAGACTGATGAATGTTTTGATGCGGGGAGCAAGGAGAACAGATTAATCAAGGATAATTCCCAGAGTTGGAGCCTGAATATCTAAGTAGATGGTGGTGCATTTATTCAAATAAATTTGGGGTGGAAGATGGATTTGCAGATGGTAGGATTACTATTACTACTGGGGTTATATCTATTAGACACCTAAGTGGAGGTGTCTACCATAGGGTGGGTAGATGAGCTCCAGAAAGAGTCTGCACCTCGGCTATAAGAGCCTAGCTCATTGTCAGAGTTGACCAAATGGAGACTATCTTACATGTGTTTTACAAGGGATTTCTTTTTTTTCTTTTCTTTTCTTTTTCTTTTTTTTTTTTGGTTACCATTAATCTAAATTATCTGATAGACTGTGGCATCTGGACTTTTATAAACCTTCATTTGAATTTTCAGGAAAGATTTGGGCTACACCTGATGATCCAGAAGAAATGGTTTTCAAGATTATTCCAGAGAGATAACCAGGAATGGGGAAGTGAGAATATTACCGTTAGGTAATATTATTATTGTCATCATCTGTGTAAAGAAAGGATCTTATCATTAGTTGGCTGAGCATTGGGAAAACTGACAAAATCCTAAATGATTACATTTAAAATTATCCAAGGAGGAAATTTTGTATTAACTTCCACTTTTTCAAATAAGCATCAGTTATGACGGATAAGGTTAACCTCTGATGGGACTGAGTTTTATTTTGTAGAAATAAGATCCTATCCCAATGCTGCATCCTTTCCAGGTTTTAATCTTTACACTAATATGATGTGTACTGCAATACACTTCATCAAGAACTAACTCTAAAACACTAACAGGCAAAGAAAAGGAAGATGCTACCAAGACAAGAAAGTTATGAATCTTGTTTGCTATCATCTAAGCCTGGTACCCGCAAACTATGAGCCATGAGTCTAATCCAACCACTACCTGTTTTTGTAAATAAAGTTTTATTGGAAAACAACCATGCTTATTCATTTAGGTATTGTCTATGGCTGTTTTCATGTTTTTATTGTTATTACAGTGAAAACCCAACAGTGGAAATAAGTAGTTGTGAGAGAGACCGATTGGCCTGCAAAGCCTAAACTATTTACTCTTTGATCCTTTACAGAAAAAGTTTGCCAACCCCTGATCTAAGGTAAAGAGCTCAGTGGATGCAATGAATCTTTACTCTTTACTCTTTAGGCAAAGTAGATCGAAGTGGGGTACACTGAAAATTGGACTTGCCCCAGTTTATGTGTGGCAGATTGCTATGTGACTTTCTAAAGACAGGAAAAAGATACTTTTATAAGCTACTTCCTTGTCCTTGTGCCCCAGGCAGCCACTCTCCTATTGAGCAATAGTCAGGAAGGGGCTGTAATAACTCCACATCCTCCAGAGACTGAAATTGGCAATGGGAAAAGAATAGAGGTAACTGCTCTGCTGCTTTGAGGAGACACTGAAGTGCCCTGGAGGGAAGAACAACAGTGATCTTATGTTAAGGAATCCACACTGTGTCCAGAGAGAGGTCAGTGAGGCTGCCTTGCCAATTTCATTGTTTAAAGCACACCTTGAACAATACTGGGCACATGCTGGGTTTGCTTTCAGCTTTCCAGTAGCATTTCAGCTGATTTCTAGTCATTACAGACTTAAGTGTTTTTCATGATCCCTGTAAAATAGTTCAGCATTGCCAGTCATTTCCTTACCATAAATATCTGTGTCTTGTGATGGGCTTAAGATGTCTCTATATATAGAGACAATGGAATATTACTCAGCCATAAAAAGAATGAAATATTGCCAGTTGCAGCAACATGGATGGACCTAGAGATTATTATACTTACTGAAGTAAGACAGAGAAAGACAAATACTATATGATGATACTTAATATGTGGAATCTAAAAAATCATACAAATGAATCTATCTACAAAACAGAATCACAGACATAAAAAACAAACTTATGGTTACCAAAGGGGAGAGGGATGGGGGGGAGGGACAAATTAGGAATATGGGATTGACGGAGACAAACTACTATACATAAAATAGATAAGCAACAAGGATTTACTGTATAGCAGGGAATTATACTCGCTCGCTTGTAAGGACTTATAATGGAATATAATCGAAAAAAACTGAATCACTATGCTGTGCACCTGAAACTAACACAATATTGTAAATCAACTAGACTTCATTTTTAAAAAAAACTGTGTCTATAGAGAACAGACCTGTAGTTGCCAAGGGGGAGGGGGATTGGGGGAGAGAAAGATTGGGAGTTTGGGATTAGCAGATGCAGACTATTATACATAGGATGGATAAACAACAAGGTCCTACTGTATAGCACAGGGAACTGTATTCAATATCCTGTGATAAACCATAATGGAAAAGAATATGAAAAAGAATATATATGTATAACTGAATGACTTTGCTATACAGGAGAAATTAATACAACATTTTTAAAAGCTATATTTCAATACAATTTTTTAAAAATCTGTGTCTTGGAGTTTGCATTAATGGTTGGTAAACTCACTGTCTTTTCTAATAGGTCTTTCTCCTTGGTGGGCGGGACAAATGTCACACTGCAGTCACTCTGGCTGCTGCATGTAACAGATGAGTGAGTCAGGCAGAGATACTGGTTCCTGCCAAAGCAGGACCACGGCCTCATTCTTTTCCCCCAGTGGCCTCCCATAATTTAATGTATCCTATTTACTTAAGCTCTGGAGGGACTTCCCTGGAGGTCCCGTGGTTAAGAATCCAAGCTGCCACTGCAGGGGGCACAAGTTCCATCCCTGGTCGGGGAACTAAGATCCCACATGCCAAGGAACACAGCCAAAAAAGAAAAAAAGAAAAATTTTGAAAAAGATCTGGAATTGTGCAAATTCTGCAGTTTCATTCCTCCTAATAATTCAATGAATGGAGAAAGGCAGTTATGCACTAACATTTATTAGTTGCCTACAGAATAGCATTAAGAGCTAAGCTAGCTAATGGCATACACTGTTTGAGCATCAACTTCTTCACCTGCTAAACCAGCCATAACAATAGCAACTACCTGTGGATTACTGTGAGAGTTAAATGAGATGGTACACAAAAAGACATTAACTATATGCCTGGCACACAGTAGGCAACATAAATGTTAGCTATTGTTTCTTGTTTTTATTTTTAGGAACTAAGCTCAGGGAATAAAAAGATATCAAAAACTAAGAAGAGAATGAGCAACTGTCACAGACCAGAGGAGAACAAGACGACATAATGACAAAATGCAATGTGGTATCTTGCATTGGATCCTGGAACAGGAGGACATGCACAGAAAGACCAATGAAATCTGAATAAAGTCTGGTACTTAGCTAACAGTAATATACCAATGTTGGCTACTTCGTTTTGACAAACTAATGTAAAACATTAACCTTAATAAGGGAAACTGATTGAAGGGTATATAGGGTCTGTACTATGTCTGCAATTTTTCTATAAATCTAAAATTATTCCAAAATTAAATATTTCTTTTTAAAGAAAGGTACCAAGACAAAAATCTTTAACCTTAAAAAACTGAACCTAATAGGGTATAAATTTAAAAAATAAATAAACAGCCAAAATCCAATACTATATATGTACTATAACAAAGCGATAGAAGCAGGAAGGATAGACAGTCAGCTCAGACTGGTATCTGCAAAGTCATGGCCAAGTCACTAAGCAGAGAAGGAAGAAGGGCATTCCAGCAGAGAAAACAGTATTTGCAAAGACTCGGTGGTACGAGAAAGCTTGCAATATTCAAATAACTGCAGGAATTTGGTATAGCAAAGGTGCATAGGGCCTGAAAAAAGAATCGTCAAACCTAGACCTGGAAAGAAATGGGAAGGCAAGGTCATAAAAAGCATTTGTTAAAGAACAGCTTTATTGAGGTATCACTGACTTACAGTAGACTCTGCATATTTAAAGTGTGCAGGAATTCCCTGGTGGTCCAGTGGTTAGGACTCGGGGCCCAGGTTCAATCCTTGGTTGGGGAATTAAGATCCCACCAGCAACGCAGCGGGAAAAACTTTTTAATAGATAGATAGATAGATAGATAAAGTGTGCAATGTTCTGACATAAGTATACACCCATGAAACCACCACCAAAACCAGATAATGAAAAATTCCATCACCCCCCGCAAAAGTTTTTTTGTACCGCCTAAGAATCCATCCCTCCTCCTGTTGCTATAGATTGGTTTGAATTTTCTAAACTTTTATATAAATTGATTCATGTAGTGTTATGGGATGAATCTTGTTTCTCCAAGTGTTTAACCCCTTATACCTCAGAATGAGACTGTATTTGAAGATCAAGTCCTTAAAGAGGTAATTAAAGTAAAATGAGGTCATTAGGGTGGGCCCCAATCCTATATGACTGGTGTCTTTCTAAGAAGAGGAAATTTGGATACAGACACACACAGAGGGAGGACACAGGGAGGAGAAGACGGTCATCTGCAAGCCAAGGAGAGAGGCTCAGAAGAAACCAACCCTGCCGACACCTTGATATCAGCTTTCTAAACTCCAGATTCATGGGAAAATAAATCTCTATGGTTTAAGTCACCCAGCCTGCAATATCCGCCCCAGCAAACTAACACATACAGTATATACTCTCTGCTTTCTCTCCCTCAGTATAACTATGACGTGGTGGGTATCCATATTCTTTTTTATTGCTGTATTCCATCAGATAAATACACAATTTGTTTACCTTTTAACTACTGATGAACATTTGGACTGTTTCCAGTTTCTGATTATTATGCACACAATTGCTATGAACATCCATGTTTAAGTCTTTTTCTGGACACACGCTTTCTTTTAGGTACTACCTAGAAACGGAATTGCTGGATCATATGGTAAATGTATGTCCAACTTCATAGGAAACTACCAAACCCTTTTCCAAAGCAGTTGTACCATTTTACACTCCCATCAGCAACGTCTGAAGGCTCCGTTTCCTCCACATCTTTGCCAACACTGATGTGATGTGAATCTTTTTCATTTTAGCTATTTTAATAATAGTTGTGTAGTGGTATCTCATGGTTTTAGTTGGCATTTCACAATGACTAATAACGTTGAGCACCTTTTCATGTGCTTATTTGCTACCTGTATGTCTTCTTTGGTGGTGTCTGTTCAAATATTTTTCATACAACTTTTTAGATCACGCTAAAAAGTTGGGATTTTATTCTATCTGCAGAAGGAAACCATTGATAGATTTTGAGCAGTGGAGTAACATGATACGATTTCTGATCTAGAAATTTCTGTGTAGATCATCTTCACAGCAGTGGTTAATAGAAGTGAGAGTGGGGCGAGGGGTCAGTTAGGAGGCTGGTACAATAGTGTAAGTGAGGGCAGACGAGAGCTAGGGAAAAAGTGGAGACAACAGAGATGGGGCAAAGTGAGGGGCCAATGCAAGAGATATTTGCAAGTAGAGTCAGGACTTGGTGACTAATAGACTCACCAGTTGGTGTGGCATGAGAGAGACGGAGGGGTTAGGACGTCTCTGTGGGTTTCTGGCTGGGGTGGCTTGGTTTCTGGCTTGGGTGGCTTGGGTCTGATGGGAGCGGGTCATTCCCAATGAATTTAGGACAGGGATTAACCACATTGTTGGTGCCAACTCCAAGATTTTGATTGAGTCAAAACAGGGACATGTGAAGAAGGAGGCTAAAACGTTGGTGAAATGAAGAGTTAAGTAACCTTTTTTTTTTTTTTAAACTTACCACCCTCTTCTCACCATTTGCCAATTTCATGAGTCACTGTCTTCCCACCAGCCTGGCTGAGCTATAACGGCCCCTCCTCCGAGTCAAGGGCTCCTCAGGCAAGCCTCTATCCCTCTAGTTAATACTTCTTATCAAAGTTATTTATTCCCTGGACTCGGTGGTGAGCTTCTCAAGGTCAAGGGCCCAGTGTTATTTGTCTGCTCTCAACGTGTGGCAGAGCCCCAAGCAATGGGCAGGCGCTCAGCTGCCTATGTTGATGTAAATTGATGGAGGTGCAGTAAGGGAACCATGCCACGGCTAGTGACCAACATTTTACAGCTCATACTGTGTACTTCGCGGAGAACAAACCACCCTCCCAGCTGCCCAAGGTGGGGGGCAGTTTTGAGGAAATGGTGTGAAGTTGAAGAGTTAATAGACTGCTTGAGAGTCCCTCCACCCGCAGGAGAAAATCGGAGGCCCCACCATCCACTCTCCGCCTGCGGATCCAAGTCACGTCCTCTCCAGGACTGCACCACGAACGGGCTCTCCTCCCCTCCCCCGCCGCCAGGAACCAGCCCCAAGTGGCCACAGACGTGTCTGGGGCTTTCTCAACACTACCCACCACCCAGTTCTCCAGTCTAATCACCTCCCAGCACAGTTCTTGGTCTTTTTTTTTTTTTTGCTGTACGCGGGCCTCTCACTGTTGCGGCCTCTCCCGTTGCGGAGCACAGGCTCCAGACGCGCAGGCTCAGCGGCTGCGGTTCACGGGCCCAGCCGCTCCGCGTCATGTGGGATCTTCCCAGACCGGGGCACGAACCCGTGTCCCCTGCATTGGCAGGCGGACTCTCAACCACTGTGCCACCAGGGAAGCCCCAGTTCTTGGTCTTTTAACACATTCATTCGGAGGCAGCAAGGAGCCACTGCGGGCCCTGGCAGCCCCTATAGTGTTTCTGTTTCATGGGGCTGGTGTTCAGTCATCACGTCATGCTGCCCTCAGGGAGGTGGTCTTTTGTTGGAGAGCTCACCAGTGTCTGTTGTTACTCTGGAGACTGACTTTTGTTGCAGACTGGTGGGCCGGGCAGACAAGACTGCACTAAGTGACACAACACAAACAGAATGCTTATAACATTTTCCAGTCTTTCCTTCTCCCCCTTCTTTGCAGAGCTTCCAGAAAACCCCTTCCTCTTGTGTCTTCTCCCTATATTCTCATCCATCCATGAAATCTCAGGAGTTCCGTCTTGCTTTTGGAATTAGTGTGTAGGGAGGCGTCTACAAAGTGGCCATGACCTCCTGGGTTCTCACCTTTCTTCATCCACCTCCTCTTACCTTCCACAGACCCTCTGTTTCCTAGCAACCTTTCTGTCTGGACTTTCATCTCATGATTTAAAACATATATTCTATTTCGCCCACCCGTGTCACTTCCCTCCCCATAGACAAATCTTAGATGTACGGCACGCTTACTGACATCGATAGGGATTTTTCAGCTCCGAACACACAACGCTGTTCTTCTCAGAAGAGAAAGTCAAAAATTTACCAGCAAAATAACATGGATGACGTGGAGGCCTCATTTTCAGTAATTATAGCGCCACCGTCCCTGCTCCCTAATCAAGTCAAAAGCTAGTACTCTATTTGGGGCCCTAATTTGTTTCCTTTCTCATATTGTCCAAAAAAGTCCACCAACAGCCCCTTTTGAACCGAAAGTTATTATGCTTTAGTCTCAAGCCAAAGAAAAATTTATTTTGGAAAGTTTGAATCAAATTTTCTGAGTTACTCATGAAGGAAAAGGTCATGAAAATGCAGTATTTCTGACTTTTTTTTTTTTAAGTTCCTGAGCTTTTGGAATTCCCTCCATTCAAAAATCATTTTTCAAAGAAACCTGAACTTTTTATGCCCTCACATTCTCATAACAAACTAGTCATAAGCTGTACTTGAAAGAGTGATATTTAAAATGTTAAAGTACATGAATAAACTCTCTGCTTAAGTACCAGCGAATTCATAATACTAATAGGCCATCTCTTAGTTATGCATATTATCGGCTAGGTATGCAGATAATATAAAGAGTGGGCAAGTCCACAGTAATGTTTATTTATTATTGGAGTGTCTTACATACTAGAAATGTATAATTCTTCAAAGAAATGATGGAGCCGCATTCTAAAAGGGAGCTCCACCATGCATTTCATCACCTTCCAAATTTTCTATGTTAAGAATAAATTAATGAAACTTATTTAAAAGTTGACCCAAAGGATGTTGTAAAAGCATGCCCCTTGCTTTCTGTGTTTCTGTCCTCTAAACTATTCTACTGCATGATGGAAATGAGCAGAAGAGACAAATTATCAACTAAACATGTGCTTAAGTAATCTAGCAGTATCTGCAATTTCACATTCCCTTAGGTTGCAGGAAGTAATTAAGCGCTTTCGCTTAAAAGGCCACCTGGGGGCTGCACGGGGTCCAGAAGTTGTGAATAGAGCCATCAAATGACATGATTGGATTGTTTAATTCTATCAAAAAGAACTTAAAATATGAATCGCTGACGGTAACTCACCATGAGAAAAACCTACTTATAGAAAATCAAAAATAGGCTTGCGCAGCTCTGTATCTGTATAAATCTTGACGACTGCGTCACTCACTCGAGTCTGGCTTTAAGAGCTGTCTCAGACAGCCGGGGGAAGACGCAGCCCAGGTGAGCGCCTCAGAATCAGGACTGCCCGTTCTTAGTTCCAAAGTTGCACGAGGGCACCTCAGAGGCTGTGGAGGAAGCTGAATCTCCGTCGGGGCGATAAATTCTCCCACCCCCGTGCACTTCCAGAGCTTCCCAGCTCTGTGACCTCAGGCAACACACCTGAAGACTTCAGTTTCCTCGTCTGTGAAATGAGGCTGTCGAAAGATGACTGAAGCCCCTCTAGTCTGTAGTTGAAACCTCTGATTCTCCAAGCAGAGAATTAGATTGAAAGACTACCTGATGATGAGTGGCTTGGCTCTTCTTTCCTTTTCTTTTCTAACATTAATTTCATTTGATTGAGGAGTCAGTGAGTTTAAATAGTTCTGAATTTTACTGAAGAAGCTTGACTGTTTCTCTACCCTGAGAAGTCTTTTTGCTCCAGAACCGACCCCTTGAACGATTATTCTGGATGATTATTGTGACACAACTTGTAATCAGAATTGCTCCTCAATAACATGTTAAGGCCAACCTAGTTTTTTTTTTTTTTTAACATCTTTATTGGAGTATAATTGCTTTACAATGGTGTGTTAGTTTCTGCTGTATAACAAAGTGAATCAGCTATACGTATACATATATCCCCATATCCCTTCCCTCTTGCATCTCCCTCCCACCCTCCCTATCCCACCCCTCCAGGTGGTCACAAAGCACTGAGCTGATCTCCCTGTGCTATGCGGCGGCTTCCCACTAGCTATCTATTTTACGTTTGGTAGTGTATATATATCCATGCCACTCTCTCACTTTGTCCCAACTTCCCTTTCCCCCTCCCTGTGACCTCAAGTCCATTCTCTACATCTGTGTCTTTATTCCTGTCCTGTCCCTAGGTTCTTCAGAACCATTTTTTTTTTTAGATTCCATACATGTGTGTTAGCATACGGTGTTTGTTTTTCTCTTTCTGACTTACTTCACTCTGTATGACAGACTCTAGGTCCACCCACCTCACTACAAATAACTCAATTTCATTCTTTTTTATGGCTGAGTAATATTCCATTGTATATATGTGCCACATCTTCTTAATCCATTCATCTGTCGATGGACACTAGCTCTTTAATAAGTTCTCCCCAAATGATGTAGCCTGCAACGCGAACTCTTTCCTCTAAACTCCCACACCACTTATGGTCTATAACATTTGTTTGGCACATATATGCTGCCCTTATTATTACTGCTCATTAACACATATGTCCCAGCTCCTCTACTAAATCATAATTACCCTGAAGGCCAGAACCATTATGAGGTAGACACTTTAAAAATCTGATGGGAAAATTAACTTTTTTATATCCCACCATGTCTTCACTGATGCTTATAACCTATGTGGCAGTCTATTAACCTATTCTAGCATTGTTTATATAGACTGTGACTTTCTGTATTTAAAACCTTATAATACTGCAGCCTATAACAGAAAATTTGAATACAGACAAATGATGACTGGCTCTATCCTCCGCTGAGTCCTCATTTTCAACGAGGAGCAAGCTAAACTCCTTACCTTCTCAAAGGGACACAGATCAGGCTAACCAACAAACCAGGGTATTTCTGGAATCACTGGCTCTGGCTGAATGGACTGACCAGTCAGAGGAAGCCAAAGTCAATCCCACTGATGTTTAAGTCAGAGCAGACAAGAGCCATTAAGTGTAGCAAAGCCTAGCAGGGTAGAAAGGAACACACACCAAACCACCCCAAACTCCCTGCATCTGGCTGCATGCCAGCCCCACTGCTTGTATAAATCTCACAGTCCTGGCCCCACATTTCACAGGAATGCGTAATCCCATCATGGCAGAACAGATGCATCACTCCTAGCAGAGGTGCAAGCTCAGAAGACCAATGAGACTGGCCAGGTAACAAAAAGCTGGAGACTCAGACTCATCATATAAGGCAGGCAATAGGGTGTGGTGGGGACTGGATCAGCTAGAGGACACGTACCCCACCTAAAGGAGGCAGCGGGCTCAGTTCCTGCCAGCTGACACCTCACAGAAACTCCTGCCCAGGGCTGCCAGAGTCTTCTTCTAAAGAACTAAAAAGTCTTAATTTTTACATGAATGCTCCAATTTTTACATGTTGGTAGTCAATAGGAATTTTTCTGGAATACTGGGTAAATCACAACTGGATACCAGATGTGGCTCAGGGGCCAACAGTTTGCAATGTCCAATTTACCTGATTTGTTGTAACTAAATATAGCCTATGTTCCCCAACACATCCAATATTGGTTTTCATCTGTTTTTACGAGAGAGCTCAATTTTTTTCTGCCTCACCTAAATGTTATTTCTGTTTTTCTTGGTGCTGTCCTCCCAAGTCTAGTTCCCAGTTTTTAATTTGTGGGTTCTGATTCTCCATTCCTGGTTACATCCTCTTAGCAGTTTGGAAGAGTGCTTCTTCCTGTTTTACAGCATAGTGTTCCACTTGTAACAACAATAACAAAATTTTTTTTTACTCCTTGTTTTTCCTGGATTGAAGGTAAAAAAAAAAAGTCCCTCTTCATTTCCTTTCCTGACAATGACCAGCATCGTGACTGATGTCAAAAGAACCAGGAGGGGAAAAAACGGGATTAAATTAAGCTTCTTTTGATGCTTAATTTTTTCACGGAGAGAGAAGTGAATATTCTGAAAAATGGTTAAATTTGTTCAAAAAAATACAGAAAGAAGGTTGTTGTTGGTTCAACACCAGGTGCTTTGGTGAAGCGATAAGATTTTTTAAAAAAAGCAGAGCTTTTCACCAGGTGTATGACATCATTTCACAGAGCCATTTGGGTTTAAATGGAATGAAACTGGGAAAAGAATGCATTTTGCATTTGTAATTCAGTTAAGTAGCTGCAACACATGAATTGGTCTGCTGGTAGTTCCCCATATGTTCTTTTAGTCATTTCAACATTTTCTCCACAACCACTAAAAATGATCACTTTTCTATGAGGCTTAACTTCTTATTCTTATATCTAATTGTTAGGCTTTTTTGCTTTTGGATTGATAATTACTATTACCAGAGTAATTATAAACAACACTCTGAAAATCATTCATCAAGTACTCATCATCATCAAATAATATTCATGTGCACCTGAGATATATAACTCTCCCATGGCAGTGCCCAAAATCTTACATACCACGCAAATTCTCATTTAAGAAAGGGAAGGCAACTTCCCCTTTCTGAGATATACACTGGACTCTAAACGGATGATGTCGTACCTTACTCAGATCATCAAGCTATGAGGTAAGAAATGAGTATTCCTGAGGAGAATCACATTTTTTTTTTTTTTTTTTTTTGCGGCACGCGGGCCTCTCACCGTTGTGGCCTCTCCCATTGCGGAGCACAGGCTCCGGACGCACAGGCTCAGTGGCCATGGCTCACGGACCCAGCCGCTCCGCGGCACGCGGGATCCTCCCAGACCGGGGCACGAACCCACGTCCCCTGCATCGGCAGGCGGACCCTCAACCACTGCACCACCAGGGAAGCCCTCACCTTTATTTTTTATTTCAATTACTTGTGGCTTTATTTGAAGAGCTCAATTATTGATATTATAGATAAGATGTCCAAATCATTACCTGAGTATTACATTTTTCAATCCAGTTATAGTTAGATGTTGTTTCATAAATGTAAACAGGGGCCAAAACAACTAACTCTACTTTCACAGTATTTGATGCATTTATCTCTTGCCCTCCATCACTGGATTTTCCACCACACTAATTCAGAATCCCCGTTACCAGTTAAGGGTGGCATCCATGAGCATAAGGTCATTTGCTATGTCTGGATACATATATATGCCCAAAGCTAGGTTCCAACCTCAAGTCATGACTAAGTGATGGGTAGTAGAGTCAGTATCAAGGCATCTCCAGACCTAGAGTCGGGATAATGATCCTAAAACTCCTCAAGGCACTTTGGAATGGCTGTCAGTCTTAAGGAATGTCTGAATGAGAAATTTCATTTCCACTGAGACCTGCCCTGGATGACCTCATTCTCTACGAGGATCTACATGGGCTGAGACCAATGGCTAGGGTAGGACGGGGATAATTTCCATCTAAAATCACTGGGGGAAGGGGCTGGTATGTTAGGTAAACTGAAGAGAGTACCAAGGGCAGGGGATTTTGCCCTGTTTCCTGTTTCAGAGCTACCTATAGTGAAATCAACCTGTGGATTCCACTTGGATGACGCCCAGAAGTTTCCAAAGCTCTTCCAAAGGGAGTTGAAAGCTTAGTGGAGGAGAGTGGAATGCCCAGGACCAGCCATGATGAGATGGAGAGAGACTTTGCAGTGGAAGCTGGGAGTGACTACCAACCAGAAACCAAAGGAAGATATGGAAGAGACACAGTGGGTCTGTGACATCATTGAGAGCCAAGGAAAGACCACGTCAGCCAGGCAGGGTTGCAGATCCCTAGCTAGACTGAGACACACTGAACCACAGATCAAGTCAACCACCAATTTCATTCCCCGAAGCCAGCAGTGGGACAAAGGGATGTCATCCCAAAGACCAGAAGAGTTGCAAGACTCCAACACCTCTCCCCACCAGTAGGTTGAGTGAGACAAACACTTCCCGAGTCGTATCCAATGCCATTTTGAAGAGGAGTCAAAGACAGTGCAGAAATAATAATATTTATGAGAAGTAATACTTTTTGCGAACTTAACAATGCCAGGCCCCAGTCTAAGTACGTATGCTAATTCACTGAATTCTCCCAACAACATTTGAGAGACTTTATTATATATTATTCTTATTTCACATATGTATCAATAGAAACAGAGAGAGAGAGAGGGAGACAGAGAGAGAGAGAGAAAGAGCAAATAATTTGCCTAAGGTCACACAGTTACTAAGTGGCAAAAAAAAAAACCAGGCTGTTTGTCTGTATGGCCCTCACACAGAGCCATTCTATGATGGTGTCTCTCTTTAAAAAAGAAATCTCTGCCCCATGGAAACTTACAAGATGGTATAGGAAATAAAGCTTTTGTACAAAAACTAGTAACCAGGAAGTGGAGTAACCTTACTCTTCCCCAGTAGACCCAGCTGCCATTTTGAAGAAGAGCTGGGAAGAGAGAGAAGCATAGAAATAATGATGATGATAAACGTATTGAACCTCTTCTACGGGCTAGGCATTGTTTTAAGCACTTTAGATGTATTAACTCATTTACTTCTCATTATAACCCTTTGATATAGACCAGTGCTGTCCAATAGATCTTTATGCTGGAAATGTTCTATTCTCTCTTCTCCAATCCAGTAGCCATTAGCTATATGTTGTCTATTGAGCCCTTGAAATGTGGGTAGTACAACTGAAGAAATAAATTGTTACCCTCATTTAATTTTAATTAAATTTCAATAGTCATATGTGGCTAGTGTCCACTGAATTGGATGGCACAGAAGTAGATTTTTTTTCTAGTTTACACATGAGGACATTGAGGCAGAGTAGCTATGTAATTTGTCAAGGTCACGAAGCTACTCAGTGGCAAAATCATTGCTTAAACCCAGACAGTCTGACTCTGGAGTGCACATGTTTAACTCTAACATTTCCATGACAAATTCTGAGCAATCATCCCAGAACACTGAGCATTACCTAAAGGTACTGTTTAAATGACTGGATGGAATATTTTATTTCTTTTTTCCCTGAACAGTTGGGGCCAGATCTATAGCTGACAAAATAAAGACACTAATTTTCTTTTTAGAGTTTCTCAACTGCATTGTCTGCTCTCCAGTAAATATGATGTGTTTCAAACAGCATGGCATTGTCTGCTCTCCAGTAAATATGATGTGTTTCAAACAGCATGGCTGAGGCTGTCCCATTTGGCCTGGTTGCATTTGAAGGCCTGGATGCAGAGGGCTGCCCAATTATCGCTACTCAAAAGGTCTAAACTGGGAAGGGCATGGCTAGCGCGGGGCACAGCCAAGCCCGTCTAATCAAGGCTGCCAGGATGGCAACTCACAGGTGCAAGGACCCTGGGGTCAAGAGGAAGGGATGAGGGTGAGGGGTCACTGTCAGTAATAACAGTAAATAGAGGGCCAGGAAACTGTAAAGCAGAGCTTGAAGCCCAGACAGAGATACAAATTTGGAGAGTCAAATTGGAAGAATTTTCTTTAATCAGAGGCATATCCCAAAATTGGCAAAATGCTCAGAACAGATACACCAAACCACAAAATTAAAGCCCGCTTGGCCCCCACTGACATCTTGATTGACTTTAAGAAAAGTTTACCTCTCCATGGTTTAATGTCATCTGTGACTCAGTGACTTGTCTGTAAAGTGTTCATAGCTACCCATGACAGAAGTACCAAAATATACCACCAAGTGCTTTTATTGAAATTAAGCACTCTTATTACAGTCTCTTAGATGCTTTGAGTCATGCACAAAAAGAATGAAATTTGCCCAGTTTTCTGCTGAATTCAATTCCCTGCATCTCACTCTGGGTTCAGGATGGTGAAGCTGAGAGATCAGTTTCTACGGGTTCCATCTTGAAAAATGGTTTTTGCTGGAAATTAAATCAGGGAATCTTTGTCTGAGGGAACAGTTGGGCTTGAAATAAAGCTGCTTTCTCTTCGGAATAAAAGATCATATTAAATTTCTGAGAAAGGGAAAACCATCAGAACACCCTGGAAACCGAGGACTTTTAAGTGCAAGTTTTATCAAAGCGACAGCCAGTCTACCCACTGAAGTGCTCCCGTTGGAAGAAAGATGGCTAAAGATTTATTATGAAGAACAGAAACCTGGGAAAAATTGTGTGCCAAGGGGGAGAATTTTGCAATTGAAAATGTGCGTGTGTGTGTGTGACATTTGTGAAATTTCACAAAATGTTTCTGCTTTGCCAGGCAGCGTTCACAAAGCCAAACCTTGGAGCTCTGCACAGCACCTAGGCCAAAAGCAATCAGCAGCCCGAGCCCACACAACAGCACATTAGCAAATATGCCAGCTTCCCTCACATCACGCAGTCAAAGAAATGAAAATCGCAACACTCAATTGCACAACTCCCAGAAGATGAGAAAAAAAACAAGATTGAAAAAAGGAAATAATTTAAAGGGCAAGTGATTATTAACAATGGTACATGACTGAGAGATAAGCTTCCATTTCTCAATATAAAATATAGGCCGACTGAGTTTCCAAACTTGCTATGAATATCATCAACCACCCTAAGGAAGTCAAGATTTGCTGTTGTCACCTACCTTGATGGCCTTGTAGGAGCGCTAACAGAAGCCCTGATGCGTGTCCTAGAGGAGGGTCAGCAAATGTTTTCTGTAAAGAGCCAGACAGTAAATATTTCAGACTCTGGGAGCCATGCAGTCTTTGTTGCAAATCCTCAACTCTGCTACCACATTATGAAAGAGCCATAGACAATGCAGAAATCAATGAACGTAGCTGTTGCAATTAAATTTTATTTACAAAAACAGGTAGCCAATCTTAGTTTACTAACCTCTGTCCTAGGAAATCTGATAAGTGGAAAGGTATCTATTTAGATACTAGAACAAAATAAAATGTATTGGTAATTGGGGGAAGATATATTTATTTCTTCTAATTCTATGCAAGTCTAATCTAGTCCAGATTTATCTAAGCAAATTCTATCTAACATTTTTATATAAGGACCAGAATGTGGACTGGATAAGATTATAAATTCTCGAGTAAATGTCTGCTTTCCCGTCACTAACCAGTTTAAATGTTTCCTCTGCAAAGGAAACTACTTTAAGCGAATTCAGTTACTTGATCCCTCTTCCTCCCACAGACATTCATTTATAGATCAGTATTACCTTTTCTAAATTCCTGTAGCCTAATACCGTGCCTAACAAATGCAGTAGCTAGATGACTAAACAACTGACTGCACTGCTTTTCATTCTTTCACTTACAGAATGATCAAAATTGAAATCCTAAAATATAGTGAAGAAATATCTTCAAAGTTTAGAAGGAAAAAAATCGGGGATATCAATTCCTAAGCCCAGTACTCAGTAAAGCCAATTACAGATTTTCCAGGACTCAGAAAATGTAACGCCCACAAAGCCTTTTAAAAAACTTACTCAAGAGTTTGTGCCAGAAAAATTAAAAACAAATCTAAGGAGGAGAAAGACATGAGATTCAAGAAGCAATGATTAAGTGAAGGATAGCACGAAACTTTCAGCTCGATCAGAATAATTTTTTAGAATGGTGCTTTAAGCTTAATTCAATTATTATTAATCCTTATAAAATAAAGGCAAGATTTAAAACAAACACAAGGTTGAAATGGTATTTCTATCAACTCAGAGGAGGAACTAGAGTAGAAAAGAGGTAAGATGCCAAGTTCCACAGTCTCCTCTTGTTTAAGGAGGAGGTGAGAGACACTAACTAATGTTAGAAATCAATAAAAGGGAACATTTTCAAATATGTTATTACAAAATAAGCATAAGCCCTAGATACAGTGGCAGTATGTATAACTTTCAAACCAGTAAACAAAAAAAATAACAGTAAAGAAAACTAAATCACTCCAGGAAAGGGGAAAAACTAATTTACACAAAAATAGGAAGACAACTGGGGATGTCAGAGTGAGACCAAATGTTTCCATTTTCCCAGTAAATGGCAACAGATAAACTTCCCAATTCAAAGACAGAGAATTTCAGATTAGGTTATCCTTTAAACAAAATCCAGGTGTTATCTGTTTCCAAGAGATACGCCTAGAACAAAATGATTCAGAGAGATCAAATATAAAGGGATAGACAAAGATATAGGAGGCAAATACTAATAATATAAAGCAGGGATAGCAACACTTTAGTTAGTAAAGGCAAGAAGCAGTAAATAAGACAAAGACAGCCGACTCCACAAGGAAAATATAAACTCAGTACATCTAACAGTCGAGTATCAAACTACATTTAAAAAAAAAATCTGTTTGAAATACAAAAAGCAATTGACAAATTTAATAACATGGAAAATACACTTCTCTCTCAGTAACTGATAGAAAAAAAAAAACACCACAAAAAAGAGAGAGAGAATTTGAATAGCACAATTAACATTCCTGATTTAGTAAATATATGGAAAATTTTGTAACAAAGGAAGCAGAATAAACATCCTTTTCGAATACCCATGGAACATTTATAACACTGATGATATATTTGACCACAAAAAATATTCTTAGAAGTGTTTTTAATAGTAGAAATCATGCAAACCATATTCCACGGCTATAATGCAATAAAACTAAACATTAAAAACAAAAAATGGTCAAATTAAAGTCTATCCACTGGAAATTTTAAAGCGTTTTCTAATTAGCCTGGGATTAAAAAGAAATTCATGATTTATATTACAGACTATTTATAAAGTAATAATACTAAGAGCACCACACATCAAAATTTAGGGGCCCTTAGAATCTCATGGAAAGCAAGAAAGGAATGAAAACAAGTGAACTAAGCAC
The DNA here is from genome assembly GCF_937001465.1 of Orcinus orca. NCBI lineage: Eukaryota > Metazoa > Chordata > Mammalia > Artiodactyla > Delphinidae > Orcinus > Orcinus orca. The sequence goes on from NC_064573.1 coordinate 18,372,555, forward strand.
TCACACTAAAAGCTAAATAAAGGGCGTCCCTGGTGGCGCAGTGGTTAAGAGTCCGCCTGCCGATGCAAGGGACACAGGTTTGTGCCCCGTCCATCCCACATGCTGTGGAGCGGCTGGGCCCGTGAGCCATGGCCGCTGAGCCTGCGTGTCCGGAGCCTGTGCTCCGCAACGGGAGAGGCCACAACAGTGAGAGGCCCGCGTACCACAAAAAAAAAAAAAGAATAAAAAAAGCTAAATAAAGAACAAATGAGTCTCCCCACACACGAAAAAAGGATAAAAACCAGATGTGAATATATAAATAGAGATAGAGATATAAAATAGAAAAGAAAAGAGTTTATTTGGTCAATCAAAGCAAAGAATTGTTACTTGAAGAGTAAGTAGGACTAATATGATCAGGAAAAAATAAAAACACAAGTAACAGTAGAAATAAAAGGTACTTAACTATAGGTATAATAAATAGGTATAATAAATTTTAAAACCTTAAGAAAATACTACATGAGGTTTATGCAAATATACCTGAAAATGTAGATGAAATGGATAATTTTCTAAGTTGTGTGGTGCTCTCAGTATTATTACTTTATAAATGCTCAAAACTGAGTCAAGAAAGGCCAAAAAAAAAAACCTGACTAAATCAAAAACCATAAAATAAATTGAAAATTTAGTCAAAGATCAATCCCCTTCTGGTTTTGTGTAATTGATACTTCAAAAAATAGTAAATAATATTAAATAGTAATAGTAAATAATTAAACAATTAATAGAAAATAATGAAATAAATTATTTTATTTATTTCACACCAAAAAATAAAAGTGTTGAAACATATCATAAGGTGAGCAAAAGCCCGATATCAAAATTAGGAAAGAAAGCTATGCATCAGCCTAACTTGTGAATATAAATACAAAAAATCCTAAACAGCATATTGTTAAATTGACTCTTGTAAGGTATTAAAATATAAAACAAAGTATACCAAGGAAGGTTTATCCCAGAACCATGAGGATAATTCAAAATTTAAAAAATAACGCTGCAATTTAGTGTCTTAATAAATTAAAGATAACTAATGATTATCTCAATCTATGCTAATAAATTATATACTAAAGTTCAATATTTTTTTTCCAAATGTAGAAAACACCTCCTTAACTTGATGAAGGCTATCAATCAGAAACTGATAGCTACCATTACACTTGATGGTGGACATTAGACACACTGCCATTTTAGAATAAAATAAAAATGCTTGCCATGACTACTATCACAGAATACTATGTGCTGGCTACATAGTATGCAAGACAATAAGATATGAGCAATAAATTATACAAATAATGGAATTGAAAAGATAAAATTTCATTATTTGAGGACAGTATGACTATCCAACATATCTAAAAAATCCAAGAGAAGCAATGGAATAATTTTAATACAAGTAAGAGAGTTCAATTAGATTATCAGATAAAACATCAAAATTTAAAAATAGGGGCTTCCCTGGTGGTGCAGTGCTTGAGAGTCCACCTGCCGATGCAGGGGACATGGGTTCGTGCCCCGGTCTGCGAAGATCCCACATGCCGCGGAGCGGCTGGGCCCGTGAGCCATGGCCGCTGAGCCTGCGCGTCTGGAGCCTGTGCTCCGCAACGGGAGAGGCCACAACAGTGAGAGGCCCGCGTACAGCAATAAATAAATAAATAAATAAATAAATAAATAAATATAATCTGTTCTCAACACCAACAATAACCAATAAGAAAATGTAGTTTAAAAGAAAAAACTCCATTGAAAGACCAACAGAACTATAAAAAACAAAACTAATAAGAACTGATAAAACTAATAAGAAGTATGCAAGGTATTGATGAAAATTATAAAACTTTTTTCAGGGCCATAAAAAATCTGACTAAAAAGAAAGATTAGCCATAATTATGGAAGGTAAGAACCAATATTGTAAAGCCATCAGTTATTCTCAAATTAGTCTATCCATTTAATGCTCAAAATCTCAATTGAGACATTTACTCTAAACGTCAATCTGAAGAGAAAATGAGCAAGAATAGCCTCAACATTTTTGGAAAATAAATAAAGTTTTAAAGCAAGAGCAAAACTTACTGTAAAACTATGGTAATCAAAACTGAGTGGCACTGGCATAAAGATAGATATGCAGATCAATGGAACAGAATAGAGAGTCCGGAAATAAACACTCACAGGTATGGTCAAATGATTTTTTACAAAGTGCCAAGATCATTCAATGGGGAAGGGACAGTCTCTTCAACAAATTGTGTTGGAAAAATTGGATATCCACATACAAAGAAATGCAAGTGAACCCTTATCTTACATTATAGAACTACTACATGATCCAGCAATTCCAATTCTGGATATACATTCAAAAGATGTTGAAGCAGGGATGCAAACAGATATTTATACACTCATGTTCATAGAAGTTTGTTATTCACAATAGCCAAAAGGTGGAAGCAACCCAAATGTCTATCAGTGGATAACTGGATAAACAAAATGTGATACATACATACAATGAAATATTATTCAGCCTTAAAACAGAAGGAAATTCTGACACATGCCACAACATGGATGAACCTGAGGACATTATGCTAAGTGAAATAAGCCAGTCACTAAAGGACAAATGTTGTATGATTCCACTTACATGAGGTCCCTAGAATAGTGGAATTATATTATAGAGACAGAAAGCAGAATGGTAGTTGTCAAGGGCTGGGGGAGGGAGGAATGGGGAGTTAGTGATTAACGAGTGTGGAGTTTCAGTTGGGGAAGATGAGAAAGTTCTGGGGATGGATAGTGGCAATGGCTGAACAACAGTGTAAATGTTTTAATACTACTGAACTTTACAATTTAAAATGGTTAAAATGGTCAATTTTGTATTATGTGTATTTAACCACAAAAGAGAAAAAAAGAGCAACCTGTTTTACTAGATATCAAAATTTATTATAAAGCTACAAGAGTCAAACAGTGTGGTACTGGCAGAGGTGAAAATAATCAACATAATAAAACTAAATGTTCAGAAACAAACACTGGTGTTATGGAAATGATGTATGTGATAGAGATCATATTTAAATCTATGAAAACATACTGTATAGGCTCTACAACAGTTTGTGGCAATTGGTTTTCCATTTGAAGAAAACAGAATGAGGCAGTTACTTCACGTTAGACATAAAAATAAAGTCCAGATTAAAGATACTATATGTATATATGAATATATGCATGTGTGCACACACACATATATATGCACATATAACACAAGAAACTATAGTGACTATCTTATGCCTTTAGGATACATTAGCCTATATATATGATGTTAGCATACTAGATGCTATTAAATAAGTAAAAGAATTACCAACAACTTTTACTGGTAAAATTGTGGGAAAATAGGCACTCATATCCTATTGATGCCATATTATTACAATGTCTAAAGAAATACAGCAGTAACTTTTAGAGTCAAGAATGTATTACTCTGTCCTAGCCATCCCATTTCGAATCTAACAGAAATAAGAATACTAATAAGTAAATAAGGGTACAGTCAGCCCTCTGTATCCTTGTGTTCTGCATCCAGGGATTCAACCAACCATGGATTGAAAATATTAAAAAAAAAATTTCAGAGAGTTCCAAAAAGCAAAACTTGAATTTGTTGTTGGTGGCAACTATTTACATAGCATTTACATTGTATTAGATATTATATGTAGAGATTATTTAAAGTATACAGGAGAATGTGAGTAGGTTATATGCACATACTATGCACCATTTTATATAAAGGACTTGAACATCCACAGACTTTGGTTTCTGAGAAGATCGTGGATACTGAGGGGTGAGTGTACTAGTACTTGAAACTATATGTACACAGGTGTTCATTGTTGCACTGTTTACAACAGCAAAAAGGTAGAAACAACAGGAATGTTGATCAAAAGAGGAGAGGAATGGTTGGATAAATAACAGTATATTCCTCATCCAGAATATTACATGGCCAACTTTAAAAATTACAAATGAGTTAAGGTCAATCCAAATGAGTTAAGCTCCAAAAGCATCCACGACATATTTGTTAAATGAAAAAATTTTTCAGGGGAATGCGCTATTTGGGGGAGAGTGGAAAGATAAGCTCCACTCATGAATCTACAATTTCTACAGAATATACAGCTGATATAATGTTATGTTAGCAAAGTGGGCGCTTGATTGAAGAGGGGGGGAGAAGAGATTGTTTTATCGTAGACACTTCCATATTATTTAAATGGCTACCATTAGCTTCTGTCTTCTACAATAAACAAATACTCTTACAACTAACAAAAAAACAAGGGAGTGGGCAATGGAAGTGCCCAGCGAATTACACAAATATCCTTCATAGGTATCAGGTTCTGCCTCTTAGAGACTTCTGGGAGAGTGCGAAAAACAACACAGAGCTCTGGGGTACTCCCTGGGGTTGGGTCCCCAAGTCTCCCCCTGCATAAGCCTCTACTCTGGTGTCTCGAAGAAGGATTCTCTTTCTTGCATGATGATGGGCCAGGACCTGGCATTTGAACATTGTAATCTTCAAAGTAATCTCTTAAACCCTCTTTAACTCTGGGCTCTTAACCCTGTGTTTACTCTGCTGTCACGTTTTTTCCCCCAGAATTTCTCAACCTCAGCACTACTGACATTTTAACGAGCGAATTCTTTGTCACGAGACAAATATCCTGTGCACTGCAGGATATTTAGCTGCTTTCCTTGCCTCTTCCCGCCGCATGCCACTAGCACCCTCTCCCCAAATTACAACAACCAAACCACATCGCCAAGGGTCCCCCGGGAGCGGGGGAGCAAAACTGCCCCAGTCGAGAGCCACTGGGCCCAATCAGCAGGACCAGGGATCTTGACCAGGGAAACTAGTGATTCTAGTTAAAAGGCTTCACTCAACTACCTAATCCGTTAAGTAGTAAGCTATTAAGAGTCCCTACACACACAAAAAATTACATAACACATAAAAGTGTTCTGGATTATTTTTGTTCCATCAGTTCACATCTTATCTTTAGAAATAAAATCTTAAAAGAGGTAAACCATATTATTTGTGTTAAAAGTGAGAATAGAAACCCATCATCTCTTGGATGTCACCAGTCTGCTCCCAGGACACAAGAAGAGCTTACTGAAAGGAAAACCTTTGAATCTACTGGAGTTGACAAAAGAATACCCTCCGTGGCTAAGAAAGAAAACATATATAAGTGCCTGAAACTCAAAGGTAATATTTATTACATGCTTTATAGATTGCTTCCAAATCTTTAGGAATCATAGAAGAATTTAGAAGATAAAGTCCTAGCTGTTGTGACTTACAACATATAACATACAACACAGAAAAAAGAGAGAGAGCCACGCACATTTTTAAAAAACCCTCTGAGTAGCAGGGTTTTAAAAAGATTTTCTTTTTAATCACGAAGCAGAGAATGTCTTTACCAGATAGCAGTACATGCTCCAGCTTCAGCACCTCTTCCAAAGAGCTAGGACAAGCGGTTTATTTATTTCTTATAGCCATTGCCATGTATTTGTGAAAAACAGAGTCAAGGGCTACGAACTTTACAGGGCTACAGACCAAAGGTGGGGAGAGTGGAGGGGGTAACATTTCTCAATGGAGAATGGTGATAAGGTCGCTCAGACTTACAGGAAGTCACAAGTTGTTTTTAAGCCCCAAATGGCAGCTGTTTGGGTTTGAAAGGTTTATTGAAAGTGGACATTATTTACACCATGTTCATACAAAAATACAAGCAGTGTTTCCCCAGCACCTGTGGCAGATGTTTAAGGGGAAAAACTGAGCTCACATAGCCTCAAGAATCATAAACATGCCAACCTTTCCCAAAATAATACCTTTCTTTATGGCAACTCCAGCCTCCCATTTCGTGCTGGCTCTCTTATCATGATTTGAACTTTGATGAACTGCCTTTTAACCCACCTCTTGGCTATGAAACTGTCAGGTCTTATGAGCTAAATAGGTTCCATCCTGGTCAGTGCCACAGTGGACATGCTCCAAAGAAAATCACACTGTTGTCTTACAAACTAGTAACTCAGAAAGAGGTGTGTGAGACTCTGAAGTGGTCAGAACCCAAGTTTCTGGCTTCTGGAAGAAAATTTTAAAAAGCAGAGCTGCAGGTAACCCTGTCGAGGCAAATAACTTGCTTCCAGGGGAGAGTTCTCAATATGGGGTTCATAATAAGGCAGTGCCTGTATTTTGGTTCCTGGCACAAAATGATGATTTACCTATTGATTCATCTTTGTTCTCTCATTTTATTTTTAAAAATTAATTAATTTATTTATTTTGGGTTGTGTCAGGTCTTAGTTACGGCATGCAGGAACTTCCGTTGCAGTGCCCGGGCTTCTCTCTAGTTGTGGCACATGGGCTCAGTAGTTGCAGCACATGGGTTTAGTTGCCGCATGGCATGTGGGATCTTAGTTCCCCGACCAGGGATGGAAACGGCATCCCCTGCATTGCAAGACGATTCTTAACTACTGAATCACAAGGGAAGTCCCTGCTCTCTCATTTTAAACATTCTTTTCTTTTCATTTACTTAAATGAATTTGGTCTTGGTCTGACTGGTTGGTTTAGCTGATTTTGCTCTGGTGATTAGGAGTCAAGACTGGGGAGAGGGAATTTTACAGCCTTGTCACTTACGGTTTGCATGAGTAGGGAGGCTGTATACGGTGACTTGGCCAAGCTGAAGTGGTCTGCAGGTCAACACATTTGACAGCCATTTCTCCCAGGCAATGGAACTCACAGGGTGAAAGCACCAAGGGGTCATTCTATGTTCTATGACATACACAATATATTATCACCATAATAATATGATGCCTATATTGACATCTTACGGAGTCTTTGGTAGTACCTGAAACAGTCACATGCCCTTCAAGGTGCATCAGAGCACCCTGAAGAGTCTTTATGATCCTTAAAGTTCTCAGCTTACCAGGGAGTCACACTGGCATCAAAGATGGCATATAAGTTGAAGATGGAGGACTCACAATTCATGAACCATTCTTCTTCCAGGCTCTATTCCTAAACAAAATCCCCTCCCTAGACTTCCCTGCTCAGAATCCTTCATTCTCAACAAGCTCACACCTAGGCAAAGAGAATATCTCCTTTGTTCACATTATAAGGAGCAAATTTTCTTCCACTGAAAACTGGTGATTCAACCCAGGCCCATTTTGGACATGTCTGACTGCAACTCAGGAGACGCTCAGCTTGAACAACATGACTGATTCTAGAATCAGCTTATGCCTGAGGGAGCTGGAGGGGAAAGGGCCAACTTCAGAAGCTACTTGATGTTGGAGCCAAGGCTAGAATTCCCATCTCCTGTCTCCCAGAGCTGTTGCCAACTGCATCCTTTCTGGAGGATGCTCACTGAGGAAACACACTTTTCAGTACACCTTTCTCCATCTAAGACATGTGAAGGCAGATAAAGAAGGGTTTATGCACGGTTCTCATTATTTTAAAGTTTTAGTGCTCTTGATATAAATGTCTTTCTAAACAATTGTTTTTCCTCTGATTTATCACTTAGTTGAGGCTATTTCCTCTGGCAGCCTTGGGGAATATTTCTCCTTCTATGTGTTTGTGGTGGAGGGTAAAGGGAGGAAGAATGAGCCTGGTAATCACCCTGTCAGAAGCCTACTTCAACACAACTCATACTGGAAAGAGAAAACATCTGTGGACTCAAACTCCATGTAGTGGGTGGGTTATTTCCAGCCAATTTTAAAATAATACTTGCCTTGCTGCCTTCTAAAGAAATCTCAATAACAAATCAAAGAAAGGAAACCACCAAGCACCTCATTAGAGTTTGATAATCACTAGAAATGGAAAGACATATTTAGATTCCTAATAACTTAAGTGAAAGTAAGGAAATTAGCCAAAAGTGTTTTCAAAGGAAGCTCGTAGGTGAGAAGAAGGTGGCATTGGCAGCTATAAAGCTCTATAAAGTCCTCAGTCTCACTAAGAAGCATGGTTGGACTTTCCCCTCACATCCTCCCCATTTACTTTTCAAGGTTGCCCCTGATATTCTTTGAAACCTGATTTTGCCTGAATATAATTGCCGATGGAAGGAGTGTAGAGACCTACACAACCCCTAGGGATGGCCTCTGAGCACACAGTACAAGTTAGTAATGTACAACTAACCCTTTACCATGGTGTAATGGCACTAAGACACCAGATATTTCACTGTTTTTGGTCTTGTATTAAACTTCTCAGCTAATTACATCTGGTTTGCCGGTGAGGAAGTCGGAGGCAGAGACATTTGCAATTAAAGAACAAGAACCAATGGGTACCGACTTCCTTAGTGGTCCACTGGTTAAGACTTCGCGCTTCCAGTGCAGGGCATACAGGTTCGATCCCTGGTCAGGGAAATAAGATCCCACAAGCCAGGGGGCCAAAAAAAAAAGGAAATAAATATAGCAGATAAAGATGTAGGATGAGAGGGCAGACAGCAGAAGCAAGAAGAGCTACAATCCTGCAGCCGGTGGAACGAAAACCACATTCACAGAAAGATAGACAAAATGAAAAGGCAAAGGACTATGTCCCAGATGAAGGAACAAGATAAAACCCCAGAAAAACAACTGAATGAAGTAGAGATAGGCAACCTTCCAGAAAAAGAATTCAGAATAATGATAGGACCTCCAAAAAAGAATGGAGGCAAAGATTGAGAAGATGCAAAAAATGTTTAACAAACAGCTAGAAGAATTAAAGAACAAAACATCTAGAAGAATTAAAAACAAACAAACAGATGAACAATACAATAATTGAAATGAAAAATACACTAGAAGGAATCAATAGCAGAATAACTGAAGCAAAAGAAAGGATAAGTGACCTGGAAGACAAAATGGTGGAATTCACTGCAACGGAACACAATACAGACAAAAGAATGAAAAGAAATGAAGACGGCCTAAGAGACCTCTGGGACAACATTAAATACACCAACATTGGCATTATAGGGATCCCAAAAGGAGAAGAGAGAGAGAAAGGACCTGAGAAAATATCTGAAGAAATTATAGTCGAAAACTTCCCTAACATGGGAATGGAAATAGCCACCCAAGTCCAGGAAGTGCGGAGAGTCCCAGTCAGGATAAACCCAAGGAGAAACATGCTGAGACATGTAGTAATCAAATTGACAAAAATTAAAGACACAGAAAAATTATTAAAAGCAACAAGGGAAAAATGAGAAATAACATACAAGGGAACTCCCATAAGGTTAACAGCTGATTTCTCAGCAGAAACTCCACAAGCCAGAAGGGAGTGGCACAATATATTTAAAGTGATGAAAGGGAAGAACCTACAACCAAGATTACTGTACCCAGCAAGGATCTCATTCAGATTTGATGGAGAAATCAAAAGGTTTACAGACAAGCAAAAGCTAAGAGGATTCAGCACCACCAAACCAGCTCTACAACAAATGCTAAAGGAATTTCTCTAAGTGGGAAACACAAGAGAAAAAAAGGACATACAAAAACAAACCTAAAACAATTAAGAAAATGGTCATAGGAACATACATATCAATAATTTCCTTAAACGTGAATGGAAATGCTCCAACCAAAAGACACAGGTTTGTTGAATGGATACAAAAACAAGAACCATCTATTTGCTGTCTACAAGAGACCCAATTCAGACCTAGGACACATACAGACTGAAAGTGAGGGGATGGAAAAAGATTTTCCATGCAAATGGAAATCAAAAGAAAGCTGGACTAGCAATACTCATATCAGACAAAATAGACTTTAAAATAAAGAATGTTACAAGAACAAGGAAGGACACTACATAATGATCAAGGGATCAATCCAAGAAGAAGACATAACAATTATAAATATATATGCACCCAACACAGGAGCACCTCAAGACATAAGGCAAATGCTAACAGCTATAAAAGAGGAAATTGACAGTAACACAATAATAGTGGGGGACTTTAACACCTCACCTACACCAATGGACAGATCATCCAGACAGAAAATTAGTAAGGAAACACAAGCTTTAAATGACACAATAGACCAGATAGATTTAATTGATATTTATAGGACATTCCACCTGAAAACAGCAGATTACAATTTCTTCTCAAGTGTGCATGGTACATTCTCCAGGATAGATCAGATGTTGGGTCACAAATCAAGCCTCAGTGAATTTAAGAAAATTGAAATCATATCAAGCATCTTTTCCAACCACAATGCTATGAGATTAGAAATAAATTACAGGGGAAAAAACCCATAAAAAACAAAAACACATGGAGACTGAACAATACATTACTAAATAACCAAGAGATCACTGAAGAAATCAAAAAGGAAATCAAAAAATACCTAGAGACCAAAGACAAAGAAAACACGACGATCCAAAACCTATGGGATGCAGCAAAAGCAGTTCTAAGAGGGAACTTCATAGCAATACAATCCTGACTCAAGAAACAAGAAAAATCCCAAAGAAACAGTTTAAACTTACACCTAAACGACCTAGAGAAAGAAGAACAAACAAAAACCAAAGTTAGTAGATGGAAAGAAATCATAAAGATCAGAGCATAAATAAATGAAATAGAAACAAAGAAAACAGTAGCAAAGATCAATAAAACTAAAAGCTGGTTCTTTGAGAAGATAAAATTGATAAACTTTTAGCCAGACTCATTAAGAAAAACAGGGAGAGGACTCAAATCAATAAAATTAGAAAGGAAAAAGGAGAAGTTACAACGGACAACACAGAAATACAAAGTGTCATAAGAGACTACTACAAGTGACTCCACGCCAATGAAATCGACAACCTGGAAGAAATGGACAATTCTTGGAATTCAGGTATATAACCTTACAAGAGTGAACCAGGAAGAAATAGAAAATATGAACAGACCCATCACAAGTAATGAAATTCAAACTATGATTAAAAACTTCCAACAAACAAAAGTCCAGGACCAGATTGCTTCACAGTTGAATTCTATCAAACATTTACAGAAGAACTAACACCCATATTTTTCAAACTCTTCCAAAAAATTGCAGAGGAAGGAACACTCCCAAACTCATTCTATGAGGCCACCATCACTCTGATACAAAAACCAGACACAGATACTACAAAGAAAGAAAATTACCGACCAATATCACTGATGAATATAGATGCAAAAATCCTCAACAAAATACTAGCAAACAGAATCCAACAACACATTAAAAGGATCATACACCATGATCAAGTGGGATTTATCCCAGGAATGCAAGGATTCTTCAATAATGCAAATCAATGTGATACACCATATTAACAAATTGAAGGATAAAAACCATATGATCATCTCAATAGATGTAGAAAAAGCTTCTGACAAAATTCAACACACATTTATGATAAAAAAAAAATTCTCCAGAAAGTGGGCATAGAGGGGACCTACCTCAATACAATAAAGTCCATATATGACAAACCCACAGCCAACATCATTCTCAATGGTGAAAAACTGAAAGCATTTCCTCTAAGACCAGGAACAAGACAAGGATGTCTACCCTCACCACTGTTATTCAACAGTTTTGGAAGTCCTACCCATGGCAATCAGAGAAGAAAAAGAAATAAAAGGAATCCAAATTGGAAAAGAGGAAGTAAAACTGTCACTGTTTGCAGATGACATGATACTATACATAGATAATACTAAAGCTGTTGCCAGAAAATTTCTAGAGCTAATCAATGAATTTGGTAAAGTTGCCGGATACAAAATTAATGCACAGAAATCTCTTGCATTCCTATACACTAACAATGAAAGATCAGAAAGAGAAATTAAGGAAACAACCCCATTCATCAATGCAACAAATAGAATAAACTACCTAGGAATATACCTACCAAAGAGGTAAAAGACCTGTACTCAGAAAACTATAAGATGCTGATGAAAGAAATCAAAGGTGACACAAACAGGTGGAGAGATATACCATGTTCTTGGATTGCAAGAATCAATATACTGAAAATAACTATACTACCCAAAGCAATCTACAGATTCAATGCAATCCCTATCAAATTACCAATGGCATTTTTTACAGAACTAGAACAAAAAATCTTAAAACTTCTATGGAGACACAAAACAAAAGATCGTGAATAGCCAAAGCAATCTTGAGGGAAAAAAGCAGAGCAGGAGGAATCAGACTCCCTGACTTCAGATTATACTACAGGGCTTCCCTGGTGGCGCAGTGGTTGAAAGTCTGCCTGCCAATGCCAGGGACACGGGTTCGTGCCCTGGTCCAGGAAGATCCCACATGCCGCGGAGCGGCTGGGCCCGTGAGCCATGGCCGCTGAGCCTGCGCATTCAGAGCCTGTGCTCCGGAACAGCAGAGGCCACAGCAGTGAGAGGCCCACGTACCACATAAAAAAAAACAAAAAAAACCCAGATTATACTACAAAGCTACAGTAATCAAGACAATATGGTACGGGCACAAAAACAGAAATATAAATCCACGGAAAAGGATAGAAAGCCAGAGATAAACCCATGTACCTATGGTCAATGAATCTATGACAAAGGAGGCAAGGATATACAATGGGGAAAAGACAGCCTCTTCAATAAGTTTATAAAAGAATGTATCAAGGGCTTCCCTGGTGGTGCAGTGGTTGAGAGTCCGCCTGCCGATGCAGGGGACGCGGGTTCGTGCCCCGGTCCAGGAAGACCCCACATGCCGCGGAGCGGCTGGTCCCATGAGCCATGGCCGCTGAGCCTGCGCGTCCGGAGCCTGTGCTCCGCAACGGGAGAGGCCACAACAGTGAGAGGCCCGCGTACCACAAAAAAAAAAAAAAAAAAAAAAGTATCGATTAGTAAGTGTTTATACTTACTATTTATAATTATGGGGGAGGATAAAGCAAATACGGTATCTTATCAGGGAGAGAACCCTATGTGTCTGGAATACAGGATGAACAAAAAAAAAGGATTGTAGAATGGTTCCCAAATAAAAGACAGAGAGAGAGAAGAAGCAGTGGGAACCATCTGCGTTCAGCCCTCCAGCTCTTCTTTTTCATTGTCTTTCTCAAGGGAGGTAGTAGGTGGTACCTCTGAAGGCCTTCGAGACTATGTAGAGGAGAAGGCACAAGATTCTCTCTGATCTAGCACATTCATTTCCCTCAGGTGACCTGAATTCACTTTCCATTTGACCCCAGAGTTGAGCTGGAAACCATAAGGAACTGCTGAGAGGAAAGAAGGAGAGAACTGAAGGAGAGAACAGTTACATGGAAAAAAAAAAAAAAAAAAGTAGATCCACAGACCTCATAGGCCAGAGGCATACAGAGTCAAATTACACCCCATGAATTATTTACAATATTCCTCTTTGCTAAATCTAAGCAAACATTCCACTTGCATCAAATCTACTCCAGGAGTTTTAACCGTGTATTGTAAAATCAAGTGCACAATAGTCCTTTCATGAAACATTTAGCTATATCTTTAGCACTAACAGATATCACACATATATTATGAATGCTTCCTTATTATAAAGCTAAACATGCAGTGCCTGAAACCTTAAGCTCTGTATTCCAAATCATTAGGAACAAGATGTTTCCTCTCAGGCAATTTATTCTGGTGATGTGGAATCTTTGAGTAAATAGTGACGCGAGTATTTTTAATAGCTGTTTCCCACCATATACTGCAAAGGAAGCATTAACAAGGGCTGAATTCATAACTCAGCATTGTACACATCCCAGATTTCACAACATTTATGGTGAACTATGAATTATTTTTTTATTTTTTATTTTTGGCGGTACGTGGGCCTCTCACTGTTGTGGCCTCTCCCGTTGCGGAGCACAGGCTCCGGACGCGCAGGCTCAGCGGCCATGGCTCACGGGCCCAGCCGCTCCGCGGCATGTGGGATCTTCCCGGACCGGGGCACGAATCCATGTCCCCTGCATCGGTAGGCGGACTCTAAACCACTGCGCCACCGGGGAAGCCCTATGAATTGTTTTATATGCGAATGTTCTGCCACTTGGCTAATTTCACTTGGCTACATGTTCTCCACCTTATCATTTTGAAATGAAACGATATCCTGTCTATGAAACATCCTTGAGAACGACAGGATATTCTAATAGAACCACTTCAGAAATGGGATGGCACACGTCTGTAATCATTTTACCAAGCTTTTTTTTTCTTTGATAAGATGTGTTTCTGAGAGAACAGTGACAATGAGGCTCTAGTAATTATTCATTTTCCCCCTTCTTCCCTTTCTAGTCCCTTTGGTCTGCTTGGCTTCCAATCTAGCAATAACCCATTCCTGTTTCATGTTTTTCTCCAAATATTTATTAATATTCTGAAGGAGTATTTGTTCTTCTGGTTAAAAGAGTGACTATCTTTTTCTGAATGTCTGATCTCAACAGTCCTCCAACAAAGGAGATCATTAAATTTTAACATTTTTCTTTCAATGGTGGAAATACATTGTACTTTATAGATCTCTATATGTTATGAAGTCTTGAACTGGAAACATAAAATATTTTTAAATTAATGCCTGTAGCGAATTTTTGCCCTCACAAAATGTCTGTTACTTTCCTCTTTGTGGAGTATCACTTACAGTCATAGCATGTCATATTTGGAAGGCACAGTAGAGGCTACCAGGATCCAATGAGTCTTAGCCAGGAAAAGCTTGGGCCTCACTCGTTGCGGAGCACAGGCTCCGGATGCGCAGGCTCAGTGGCCATGGCTCACGGGCCCAGCCGCTCAGCTGCATGTGGGATCTTCCCGGACCAGGGCACAAACCCGTGTCCCCTGCATCGGCAGGCGGACTCTCAACCACTGCGCCATCAGGGAAGCCCAAGGGGAAAGCTTTTTAAAACACATGTGCTAAGTCTCTTGCCCACGGACTCAGCTTAGCAGTGTGTATGTACATGGGAGGGGGCAGGATGGGGGTGGAAATCAGGAATCTATTTTTTTCAGCTCCAGAAAATATTTTTTAAAATCTAGTCCTGAGGAATGCCTTTCTGAGCAAGTCACAAAACGCAGAAATATAAGAGAAACATATCATTTGGCTCCATAAAAATGAACAATTAATACAAAAACATCCTAATCACAGCCAAAAGACAAAAATGATAAACTGGGGAAAAGGCTTGCAAAAGCCATTTCACATAATAGATAAAGAGCTCTTACGAATCGATAAGAAAGTGAATTTCCACCCGAACTTACTCATAAGAGCTGTCGATTGAAACAATAAAATAACATTGTTACATATCTAATTAGCAAAGACTGAGAAGTTTGGTAGTTCCTGCTTACACAGTCTCTTTCAGTGGGATGTATGTTGGTGCTACCGCTTTGGAGGGTAATTCCCAACATTTACAATGGAGAGTAATTTTTATGTAAAAGGCACTACCAGACTAAAGCCTCCCTACTCATATCTAACAAAATGAGCAATAAGAACTCTCAAAACAAAGTTTTTTAAAAAAGTATCAGCAGCTAACAGCCAAGGAAAAGAAGTGACAACTTCATACCATAATCTTCAAAATGTTGTGGCCCATGAAGTAAACAAAAGATGTTGACACTGCCCTTCATCACTCATCACCATTCTTTTAAGGCCCAGAAATCAAACTGGGGAAAAATATTAGAAGAGGAAATTTTTAAAAATCTCATGAATATTCCCTAGTTTGGAGAGAAGCATAATGAGGGCATGGGTAAGCAGGCTGGGGAAATGGTGGGAACAAAAATCCATGATAACAGAGGCTCCTCCATCCCCCTGCAGAATTCCAGTAATGGAAAGACAGGCACCATCTCTAGTAAGCAGAGTGAACTGGGGGGTTTGAATCTAAAAAAAGACTTTTAAAACTCCATGTGGAAAAAAAAAATACAATGAAAGGAAGAAGAAAACCTAATAACAACATGAATTCATTTCAATAAGAGAGGGGGGGAAGATAATAAAAACATACAAAAGGAAAAGTAAAGGGAGTGTACAGAGTTGGAGAAATAAATTGAGAACCAAAAAAGTAGCATTACAGATTTAACAGAAATGTTAGAAACAGCAAGAGAAAAATCTACATGCCTGAAAATCAAATTGCTGGCAGGAAAAACTGCAGACAAACTTCACAAAAAACAGAGATTAGAGAGAAGACAGTAGATATGAAGGACCAAAAAAATGAGTCAACAGAAAATAATTATGTCAAATTAGAAAATTTTTACAAATGAAAGAGAAAACTACTGTAAAATACAACATAAGAAAAATTTCCCTGGAATGAAGGAAGAAGTAAATGTGCAGATCCTAAATGTATATCATATTCCAAGAAAATTTGACAGAAGAAAAATTACATCAAGACACATTCAGATTAAAGTTTTAAGGTTTAGTGTGAAGAATCTTCAGGCATCCACATAGCAAAAGAAAGTCATTTTCAGGGTGAAAAGTAAAGGGGAAATCAGACAATTTCCACTGCAACTCTCTATTCTGTAAGACAGTAATGTCTAGAAAATTCTGAGGGAAAATGGGACCTAAGAATAGTATACTTGGCCAATTTGTCCTGTGTCTATAAGAACAACTCAGTCATGTTCTCAAGCATTCAAGCACCTAGAAAAAATAGTAATTTGACTCTTTCTTGAAAAAATAATAATGTCAATTAAATCCAGGTAATCAAGAAATAAATCAAAATAGAAAACTCAAAAATAGAAAAGCCATGGTTTTTAAAAATATAATGAGTCCTGAACCCATGAAATATAAAAATATGACAAAAACTGAGGTAATGATTATTATAGACTATACTGTAATGTTTATAGACCTTAACAATTTTTTTTAATTAACAAATTCTGGAGGTGGGTGCCTCTAAGGAGGCAGAGTGGAATACTGTGTTAAGAGTAGATTCCATCTGCAATAGTTTTAGAATCCTCCTTTTTAATTATAGGGAGAACTTTTAGATACTAATATCGCTTGTGGTAATGAAACATTTACCTAATATTTAGAGATTCCTTCAGTTTTACCTCAGTTTATTTTTATTCTGTTAGACCCAAACAAAAATTAAAGGTAATATAATTTTTTTTTTCGCAGTACGTGGGCCTCTCACTGTTGTGGCCTCTCCCGTTGTGGAGCACAGGCTCCAGATGCGCAGGCTCAGTGGCTATGGCTCATGGGCCCAGCCGCTCCGCGGCACGTGGGATCTTCCTGGACCGGGGCACGAACCCATGTCCCCTGCATCGGCAGGCGTACTCTCAACCACTGCGCCACCAGGGAAGGCCAAGGTAATATACTTTTTAAATTATCATATATATCACAGTCCCTTTTAATGAAATATTATCTATCTAGCTTTCTACATAAACACTAACAAATGTCTGTTAATTCATCTAATGTAAAAAATAATTTCTAAATGGTTGTGAATTAGAATAACTTCTGCTTTCTTTTTTAATTTTTGTTTATTGCTTGAATTTTTATAAATTTGTATTTGTTTTCAAAAGAGGTTATTATGTTTTAAAAAATCAGCTGTGCATTATCCTAAAATTATTTTTTAAAATAATCTGGACTGATAATTTTATTTCCAGGAGTCCATTCTACATATCTTTTTGCCTTTATATACTGGCAATATCATATATACAAGTATGGTCATTGTGACAAACTTAAATGTCCATCATTAGAAAACCGATTAAATAAATTATAGCATACCCATACAAAGACATAGTATGCAACCACTAAGAGTCATGGGATAGATCTAAATACGGTGATATGGAAAAATCTCCAAGATGTATGTATGCCATTTTATAAAATTCAACTGAACAGCGAGTACAGTACATTCCATTTGAGTTAAAAAGAAAAAAATGTCGCATATCACACACATATGCCTACACACCTGGTCGTATAGGCATAGAATATGTGTCAACACGCTCACAATCTGTTAATAGCAGTTGCACCAAAGAAGGGATAGGAAACCGGAATGGAAGAATTATTTTTTTATTGTGTTTCCTTTTGTATTATTTATTTATTTTTTCATTACATCCGTGTATTACTTTTTCCTTTGGGGAAAAACATAGTTTAAAAAAGAAAACTTCTTTGGGTGATTTTATTGTTCAATTCCTTTATTTTATGGAGGAGAACGTCAAGATTAGAAACCAACGGTTAAGTGACTTGACTTAGTTCACGTAACTAATTTGAAATTATAATTTATATTTTCTGGAGCTGATTCCAGTGCTTCCTATATAGTGCCTCACTTTTGTAATTGTCACTAAGACAACAGCAACCCTAAGTATCATCATAATACACAATTTACATTCTCTCATTTGGATGCTTAGAGTTTTAATAATTCCAAAAGGGGCAACTTACAACCCAATTAAGCAAAACTCCTGGGGAAACCTGTGGCTTGTTAGATAAAACTAAATTGCTGGGAGTGGAAATGAATGTGATCATGGTCTCCACTACTGTCACCCAGAAGCTAACATGTTTGTGGGTGATGGTAAATGCACAGATGGTTTCTACCTAGTTTAATCTCAGTAGGCTTTTAAGATCAATTTATCACTGTCTTTAAAAAAAAAAAATTGAGAGCCCACATAGAAACGTTTTCACAATGTGGTTTCAGAATGCTTCCCTTTGAAGTCTACCTTTACATGTCAGCAAATCTGGAAACATCACAAAATTCTAGCACAGAGCATGTTCAAGTGTCATGTTCTGAGAAGCATTTTAACACATGGACTCCACACACACTGTAGATAAACCAATTTTTTTAAGTTATTAACTTCCTAGATTCCTGTGAGTTTCTTGCAGAATCTTTGCTTGAAAATAAACAATGCAGTATCATTTTTAAAAAAATAAAAAGACAATGGTTTTATTTGAATTCTTGCTCTGCCATTTCTTAATTAAACAACCTTGGGCATGTTGGTTTCTAGCCATCAGTTTTTCATCTTTAGAATGAGAATAATAATTCCAGCTTCCCAGGATTGTGGAGAGAATCAAATGACATAATACGTGTCAAGTGCCAAAAACAGACTGTGTCAAAAGGAGATACAAAATGAATGTTAATTTCCTTCCTCCTTCCCTAGATAAAAACAAGTTTAAAGGAATGTACACGTGTATGCTTAAAGAAAAATTATGTATATTGAATCAAATTGGAAAGAAATCATCCTGAAATGGAAATGAACTCAAATTATGAACGTGGTCATTCAGCGAATTGAAATTAAATACACTTCATCTCAATGAAGTCAGCGCTATCAACAGAAAGAAGGGGAAAATGCATGACTGCGTTGCTCATGTATTTCTTGTTCTTATATTTGCTTCTTTGCTTGTAATTATCAAATACTAATAAGGAAAAGTGATTTGGAGTTGTATAATTAAAATGAAGAAAAGGTAATTTTAGGCAAAGTATGCAGAAAGTGTTCTGATAATGAGGTTGAGAGAAACAAGCATTTTCTAGAGAAAATTGGATCCTCATAATTTGAGACACAAAAATTAAAGTATCTCTATCAGATGTAGTCTACACATATTAGAACTAATATTCTGCTATTATTTTCTAACATGAAACAGGTAATAGTCAATAAGATATCAGCATTTTTACATCAATTTTTGTATAGAATGCACACATATTGGGCACTAGCTAAAATCATATATATATATATCTCACTTTGTTAATATGTGATGGCCCATGCTTACTCAGTAAACCAAAGTGTGAAAGTGTGTATGTCTCAGAAAAAAGAGCTCTTATAATTATATTACATTACCTCTAATTGTATATACAAAGCACTGTACTAAAGAGCTGATAAAAGCCTTATTTGTGTAGAGCTGACAATCTAGCAAAAAACACACATATCTCAAAACATAAACATGGACATAAATAAAAGTAGGGAGAAGAGAGGCACTAACTAAGAATTGAAAATAGAATTATTTGTCTTTAATATATCAAATCAGTGATATGATACACATATGTGATAGCAAATGGTAATAGTGAGATGATACAGACTATGATACAGAAGGTTTGTTTTAAATCTTATCCCAGTTGATGGTCAACATTAGATTCCTATTCTGGAGTCGACACAGCCAATCTGAAGGAAAGAGTTCTTTTAAATGTCAAGATGTTAACCTAGGCAATAATTTCTTCAGTGATACTTTATTAGGCACCAAGTCAAGGAAATTCACTTTCATCATTTGCTATAGGAGATAAAATAGGGGGAAAAAATCACAGTACACAATACTTGGTGTCCATAACACTTGCTCATGAAGAACTATGATAAAGGGGGACAAAGTCAAAAGTGCCATGAGAAGTATGAACAAATTACTGTCAGAATTCAGAGGAGGATGGGGTATGCTTTATAAAATGAGATCCAGCAGGGCATCACAAAAGGCATTCAATTTTGTCTTAATCACAAAAATAGGAAGAGTGTTACTATACAGGGAAGAGAAAACACAGTAGAAAAAGTTACATAAAGAGGAAAATTAAGGGAAGTAATGGCAGATGAAAGCAAAAGAGAAGAGCATAAAGTTGCTTTAATACCAACATAAAAAAGTGTTTAATTACGCTGCTACCAAGTGGAGCCGCTGAAGATTTGAAAGAGATTTTACAATGACTATTAGAAGAGTTTTAAGAAGACCATTCTGTCAAAGAGAGTGATGGCTGGATTGGGGGATGGAGTCCAGAGGTAGGAAGACTAGGTAAAAGACTTTTGTGGTTATTGAGGAGGCAGGTGACTGTGGACTGAGGTAAGGCCATGGCAATGGGAAAGAGGTGACTGGTGAGAGAGGCTGCAGTGATAGGACTTGGGAGGGAACAGAAACAACGTGGTTGTGGAAGTAAGGGGAAAAAATTCAAAGGTGACACAAGGACTTTCAAACTCCAGCCATAAGAAAGTAACAGGGTCCAGATTTATCATCCTACAATAAACAACCAGAAAACTGAGCAAAATATGAAAGAACTGTCTTCAGACATCACATAATTGACAGCACAGGACTGTAATCTCTGAAAAAACAAAAAAGAGAGAGAGAAAATAAGGTGAGTCCCTCAGTTGCACTGTCCTTCTGTCTGGAAGTAATTTGCAAACCTCAAGCCCAGGGAGGGAAAACTCAAGAAGAGCTTCATAGCATTGCTGAGTTGAAGAGATAGAGATTACAGTTCAGAGTCACAGATTAGCTAAAATTTTCAAGGTAGGATATCAGAGAGAAGAAAGCTACATAGAAAAAGAGCTCCAGAAATTTGCATAGGTGTCTTCTTGAGTCTTTGGCTGAATACAAATATAAATAAATAAATATATATGTACACACACACACACACACACACACACACATATATATATATGTATATATTACCAGGGAGTTGTAAGATAAAAAATTCCCAGAGCTTACATAGGGTCAGGACTAATTTTTTTTTCCCGTTGGTTAAAGTGGAAATATGTCACTGAATATACTTCAGTAGAGACTCAAGAAAGATCAGGCCTTAGAACGGAGCCTAAGGGTACAGGCTCAGGGTACAGGCTAAGCTAGACTTGCTCTAAAAAAATCCTGAAGCCTTGAAATGATTCAACTGATCTACAAGAAGCTTAGCTACCTGCCAGAACAAGTCTAACTTTCTTTAAAGGAATACAACAAAATCCAGCCCCCAGAAGTATGATTTCACAATATCCCTCATCAAATCAAATAATACTATATGTGAAGAAACAGGAAAATGTGGCTCATATCAGAAGAAAAACTAGCTAAGAGAAACAGACCCAGAAATGACAGAGATGATGGAATTAGCTGAAAGGGACGTTAAAACAGCTATTATAAATATGTGTAATATGCTTAAGTATTTAAAGAAAAAACATGTACATAACAAGGGGAAAAAAGAACAATACAAAAAAGAAAAATATAACTTCTAGAGATTAAAAAGTACAAAATCTGAAATGAAAAAAAATCACCAAATGGGATTGACAGAAGATTAGGATCGACAGAAGATTAGACATTGTAAAACAACAAGAACAGAAAAATCAATGAGCTTGAGGATATAAGCTATTCTACAGGAAGTACAGAGGAAGAAAAAAATAAGAGAACTGTATTGACCTGAGAGAAAATATCAATCTAACATAAGGCAAGTAGAATGAGATGTCAGAAAATATATATATATTTAAAGAAAAAGTGGCAAAAATATTTTCAAATTTGGTGAAAACTATAAACCCACAGCTCCAAGAAGTTCAAAAATTCCAAGTAGGGTGGGCGAAGGGAGTGGGGGGCAAGAGAGATCACAATCAAATTACTGAAAAACAGCAAAAAGAGAAACATTTAAAGGCAATGACAGAAAAAAATCACATTATGAAAAAAGGAACAAAAGATAAAATTGTTAGCAGATTTCTTATCAGTAAATGTATAAATCAGAAACCAGTTTAATGCACTGAAAGAAAAAAACTGTCAGCTTAGAATGCTATACACAGCATAACGTATTTTAGATATAATACTGAAATAAAGACTTTTAAGAAAAACAACTGAGAGAATATTTTACCAACAGACTTTCACTACAAAAATTAAAGGAAGTTCTTCAGGCAGAAGGTAAATGATCCCAGAAGGAAACTGACTTTACTAAAAGGAATGAAGTACAGTGAAAATGATAGCTTTGTGGGGAAATACAAAGAACCATTTTTTCCTGTTTTTTAAAAATTTATTTTAAAAGATAACTGCTTAAAGAAGAAACAACAAAAACTCACTGTGGGGTTTATAACACATGAAGAAATATTAAGTATGATAACAATAGCACAAAGGATAAGGGGTAGGGGACAGAAGTTGTATTATATGTGAAACGGTATAAGATGATTTAGAGGTAGACTGTGATAAGTGAAAGATGTATTGTAAACGCTAGAGTAACCACTTAGTATAGCTAATAAGCCAGAAGTGGAAATAAAATGGAACATTAAAAAATAAGCCCCCTCCCAAAAAGATAAATAAAGAAGAAAAAATGATTTGAAAAAAACAGATAAACAGAAGCAAATAACAAGATGGTAGGTTTTAACTTGACCATATCAATAATCAAATACAAAACAAATGATCTAAACTCTCCAATGAAAAGGCATATGTTGCTAAAATGAAAGAAAAATCAAGACAACTATATATTGTCTATAAGAAACTCAAAGTATAAAATCACAGATAATTAAAAGTAACAAGATGGAAAAATACACCATGCAAATGCTAATCATAGGAAAGCCAGAATAGCTTATATCAGGCAAAGTAGACTTCAGAACAGTCACATCATCATGGATAAAGAGGGATAATAAATAATAATAAAGTGGACAATTCATCAAAAAGATGTAATCCTAATGTGTATGTTTCTGTGATGGTTAATTTTATGTGTCAACTTGACCAGCCATGTGTGTGTGTATAAGGGTGCTTATGGATGAGATTAGCATTTGGACTGGTGATCTCGGTAAAGAAGATTGCCGTCACCCATGTGGTTGGACATCATCTAATCTGTGAGGGCCTGAATAAAACAAAAGGGGGAGGAAGGAGGGATTCTCTCCTTTTTCACTGCTTGAGCTGTGATATTTCATCTCATCTTCTGTCCTCAGACTGGGATTTATGCTGTAAGCTCCTCAGTTCTCAGGCCTTTGGACTTGGACTGAATTATACCACTGGCTTTCTGGGGTCTTGCAGACAGCAGATCATGAGACTTCTCAGCCTCCATAACTGCACGGGCCAATGTCTTGTAATAAATGTCCTGCTGGCATCTCCTCTTGGTTTTGCTTCTCTGGAGAATCCTGACTAATACAGCTCCCAACTACATAACTTGAAAATACATGAACCAAAAACTGAAAGAATTGAAATAAGAAATAAATCTACAATTATAGTAGGAGGCTTCAGCACATCTCTTTCTGTCATTGATAGAACCACTTGACAGGAAGTCAATAAGGACATAAGAAGATTTGGGCAAGACAATTATCCAATGGGATTTAATTGACACTTATAGAACACTCACCCAACAGCAGCAGAATACACATTCTTTTCAAGTGCACATGGAGTATTCACAAGGATAAATCATATTCTAGGCCACAAAGAAGTCTCAATAGAATAAAAGGATTGAAACCATAGAGTATGATCTCTAACATAATGTAATTAAATTAGAAATCAATAACTGAAAGATATCTGAACATATCTTTGAAAATTTGACAAATAACCTACTTCTAAATAACCCATAGCTCGGGAATTCCCTGGCAGTCCAGTGGTTAACACTCCACACTCCCACTGCGGGGGGGCACAGGTTTGATCCCTGGTCAGGGAAGTTCCACATGGTGTGCGGCGTGGCCAAAAAAAATAAAATAAAATAACCCACAGTTCAAAAAACTTCAACAAGGACACTGAAAATTATTTTTAACTGGAAGAAAGTGAAAATACAACATATTCAAATTTATGGGAGGCAACTAAAGCAGTGCTTGGGGAAAATTTATAGATTTAAATGCTTATAAAAATAAAAGTCTCAAATCAGTGATATAAGCTTCCACCTGAAGAAGCTAAAATTAAACATAAAGTAAGTAGAAATAATAAAGCTAAGAGTAGAAATCAGTAAAATAAAAATCTGAAAATAATAGAAAAAATCAATGAAACTAAAAGTTTATAATATGAAAAGATAAGTAGAAATGATAAATTACTAATCAAATTTATCAGGGAAAAAAGACAAGACAAAAATTACCGATATCAGGAATGAAAAAGGGAGCATTACTACAGATATTCTGAACAATAAAAGGATAATAAAGGAATATATTAACTACTTTATACCAATAAATTTGACAACCTAGATGAAATAGACAAGTTCTTAAAAGACGCAAGTTACTAGAGCTCCCTCAAGAAAGAATAAAATACCTTAAAATTTCTATATCAATTAATAAATTGAATTCACAATTTAAAATCTTCCCCTACAAAACAAAACATGCCATCCCAGATGATATATGGTGAATTCTTTAAAACATTTAATAAAAAGATAATACCAATCCCATACAAACTCTTCCAGGAAACAGAGAAGAAATTCTTCCCAACTCATTTTATGAGACCAGCATCACCCTGATAATGAACCAAGATTTAGACATTACAAGAAAGAAAACTAAAGGAAGAAAAAAAAATTCCCTCATGAACATAAACACAAACATTCTTAACAAAATATTAGCAAAAAGAAACATCATTACACAAAAAGGATAATACTTCACAGCCAAGTGTAGTTTATCTTAAGAATGCAAGGTTAGCTTAACATTTACTAGTCATTCAATATTATTATTAACAGGATAAAAGTGAAAACATAATTATCTCCGTAGATGCAGTTAAGTGTTTCACAAAATTCATGATAAAAGCTTTCAAAAACTATGACTAGAAAAGAAGTTCCTTGATCTGATAAAGGACATCCACAAAAAACCTACAGCTAATACCACAATATCATTAACAATGTAAGATTAAGGCCTGTCTCCACTTCTAACAAGTTGGGTCTTGTTAGAAGGACCAACGGTCTTCTACGGGAGGCATGGGCAGAAGACTGGACAACAGGAAGAGAGTAAGGTCGGGGCATTTATTCTCCTGGTTTCCTTCCTTCTAGAACACAGGTCTGCTCCATCTTCTACCCAAGACCACAGCTACTACAGGGCAGCTCTTTCCTGAGATTAAGTCACTTTCTCCAATTGGTAACTGTTCCCTCACTTTCCACCCTCAGGACTTGGTTCCTTCTTCCCCTTTCACCCCCAATTAGGTTTCACATAATCCTGCCCACACTTTTGTAAACCGTGTTAATAAACTCAGCTCAGTTTCCCTGGCTGAAGTGTACCATCCGATTCCCATCAGGCCCCTGAATGATACATGTCCTCATTTGATATTCACCACCACACATTTACAAAACATTGAACAAACTCTTCTTTAACAGAAAGTTTATATCATTTTCGCCTTGATCTTATATTTCCATTCCATTTTTCTTGTGGAATTTTATCTTAATGAAGTATATTCTGGGCTTCCCTGGTGGCGCAGTGGTTGAGAGTCTGCCTGCCGATGCAGGGGACATGGGTTCGTGCCCCAGTCCGGGAGGATCCCACATGCCACAGAGCGGCTGGGCCCGTGAGCCATGGCCACTGATCCTGCGCGTCCCGAGCCTGTGCTCCACAACAGGAGAGGCTACAACAGTGAGAGGCCCGCGTACCGCAAAAAAATAAAAGTATATTCTATGCTTGAAAGTCTTTTACTGATCATTGACTCATACTTCTCTGCAACAAGAATATGTATACACATTGAAAAGTTTAAATTGTGTTTGTTTTGGGACTTCCCTGGTGGTCCAGGGGGTAAGACTCCGCACTCCCAATGCAGGGGGCCCGGGTTCGATCCCTGGTCAGGGAACTGGATCCCATATGCCGCTACTATCCCTGCGTGCCCCAGCAAAGACCCTGTGCAGCCTAAATAAATAGATGTAAAGAAAATCGTTTTTGAAATAAAAATAAATGATAGATTATTACTAACTTTTTTCCAGATTGAATGCATTATCATTACAGTTATTAATCCACAATTGCTCAAAAAATATAAATGTATCATACATTTTGATTTTTAAATTACTGAATGTAACAAATAAAATTCTTATTGGAAATGCATCTTTTAAGGAGAATAGGGATTTTCTCCCAATTAGTTTATATTTCCATGGATGAATACAATTTATGGCTAGAATGATACAGGGTTCAGAGTAAATCAACAGGAAGAAAAAAAAAAAAAGGATTGGGCCACAGGAAGTTCAGCGCTTACAAAAGGTGCATTAATTCCTGTTGTTAATTTTCTTAAGAGTGGCACTTACAAGGCCTTCCTGTAATAAGCACATGGCAAAAATAAACAAATGAGCAGAAAAGAGGTTACTAGAGAGCAAGACATTTGTGCTTATGTTAAAAATAGAGGATTACAGTATATAATCATCTGGCAAAAGTTAATGAAAATGTTTTTTTCCTGCAACTCTGAATAACTGGTCAAGAAATATAAACACTAACTAAAATACAACACTAACTAAATATCGGGTCCATTTCCAGAAAACATAATATTGCTATTTTGGAAGTAAACATGGAATTTTCACCTTCTCTTTGAAAATGTGGAAAACAGGCAGCTGGGACACAGAGTGAGGTCTTGGTTTTAGTGGGCTTCCAAGATCCCAGCAGCCCCTTTCTTTGGAGTCCTGGGGGTCGGGGGGTCTTTACACCCTGGAGCTGCGTCCTCTAGTGAGATACCTGATGAGTAAGAGGTAAGGTTTTCTTTTGCAAATGTAAAAAGGAGGGCTTGAGAAAGGGAAGCTATCCAAGGAGAACTAGACACATTCTTAGAACAGTCAGCTTTAAGGAGTGGAAAGCTGATGATCTGGAATGCCCCTCTCCACTCTGTGTGCCCCGGGCCCCCTGAAACTTTGCCGGCTCCCAGGAAGAGATCTCAAAGTGTGACACAATTAAGTACAGTATTGTTGGCGAAAGGAGAGAAAGGTCACCACTTGAACAAATCATTCAGATTGACATGGTTCTACGCTGCCTCAGACACAATTTCTTTGTCCGAGCTGTTAATACCAAACAGCCAAAGAAGCAGGAGACACAGTTCAGAATGTGAAACTGGATCTTTTGTATATTCTAAGGTCGAGTCTCCACAATAGCGAAGTGTCGGATGTTTTGTCTCTGCGTTGCCAGACATCTGGATTGAATGAAGATTCAACTAAATGGACTTGATGTTCGTCTTGTTCCCTGTCCTAAGGCTGGCTTTGACTCCTTCTGGCTGTGAATGAGTATCCTTCCTTTCCTTTCTTTGTCCTAAGCCCTCTCAGGGACTTTGAGGCACAGGCCATGTCACCCCACATTAATCCATCAGAAAAGGGCAAATAAGGCGGCCCCGATGTCTGCCACCCCAACATTGGTCTCCAGCTTCCATTCTGGCGCATCCTCTTTCTTGCTCACTCTCTCTCCTCAAGGCAGACGAGCCCTGCTCCTGGTAATGTCTCTGCCCCTCTGGTCTCTCCCCGAGTTAAAGGAAAGCAGGCCCTGCCTATCTGAGTCACACAAGCAACGAAGTGACATAATGAGCTGCATTTCGTTGAGGGCTCTCCAGGTCCCCCAAATCTTTCTCAAATGTGATTGTTTATAAAATGTTTGATAAAAATAAATGATGCTTTCAATTTAAACAAAATTTCACACTGTTACTGGTTTTAATAACAGTTTTGACAGATGAGATTTTCGTCATCTGTTTTTTCTTTGTGAAGGCTTCTTCAATAAACTAAAAATGCTTTAAACTAACAGATGTGACTTTAAAGAAAGGCTTGAGTGTGAGACATCAGGAACTAAGGCTTGTCAAATGCTGCAACACAGAAATTTATTCCTCGTGCAAGCATCTCCTGGGTATCAGGAAAGTCACCGACCTAATGATTGCCGGCTAACGTGTGAAGCTTGTTTTAGCAGCAAGATGCCATTTATCCCGAACTGGGAACGTATCTTTGCCGGCTCCTCCCCTTTCACTCCCTGGATCTAGCGATTTCCGCTACTCCAGCTTTCAGAAACCTATTGAAAAGTCAACCCAGATTTGTTTGAGCTGATGTTGATGTTTGACAAACTGATGATCTGCAATTCTTTTCTCCATCAGCTCGAAAATTTGAATTTTCAGTACTCTGCTTACAATAAATAAGATATTTTTGCGTACTTTAAAATATATATATATATCCATATTTTTTTTAACAGACTTGAAGGCTGGAAATGAAGACTGCAGTACTCTGATTTCAGAAAAGCTCTTCCTTTTTTGTGGTGTCTTTATATATTTTAGACGGTTATTCTTGCATAGAGAAATACAACCTTCTGAGGCAAACTGACAAATCAGTTTAACAACAAAATCACCCAAAAAGCTTAAATTAAGGGGTGATATTATGTAAAGAATTATTTTTTAAACCTTGTCATATCTCAGATGAAATATCTTCTCACACCAAAAAGTCTATGTCAAAATTTATTAACATGATCTGGGGATTAAAATACGAGATATGGAAGCATTGATTTCCATTCCCAACTCCCTTTCTAACATTATATATATTCTATCAAGTCATTTAATCCACCGTTTTACACTTTCCCTTGAAGTAGGCACAGAGCTTTTGGCTTCTTTAACGAATCGGTCAATATCACGTCTTATCCCACTGGACGTCCTCTAGTCCTCAGGGTGAAACCTGCGAATGGCCGCATAGTGGGTCCAGGCTGCCCAGAACCTGGGCCAGCCCCGGCAGAAGCAAGAATTCATTCCTCCCTGCTGAAGGGCATCCAAAGGTAGTTTTTCTGACCAAAGTGGTTTTCACAAGCGTCACGGCAGTGCAGGGGCTGTGGTAGGGCGAAGTGGGTGGGAGGCTGTCTTGAGCCGACATTTTTTTTTTTAATAAATTTATTTATTTTATTTATTTATTTTTGGCTGCATTGGGTTTTCGGTGCTGTTCCCGGGCTTTCTCTAGTTGCGGCGAGTGGGGGCTACTCTTCGTTGTGCTGCGCAGGCTTCTCATTGCGGTGGCTTCTCTTGTTGCGGAGCACGGGCTCTAGGCGCGTGGGCTTCAGTAGTTGTGGCACGTGGGCTCAGTAGTTGTGGCCCATGGGCTCTAGAGCACAGGCTTAATAGTTGTGGCACATGGGCTTAGTTGCTCCATGGCATGTAGCATCTTCCCAGCCCAGGGCTTGAACCCGTGTCCCCTGCATTGGCAGGCGGATTCTTAACCACTGCACCACCAGGGAAGTCCCAAGAAAAATAAAAAGTTTTAATCCCAACATACCAGAGGCTCACCATTTCTCACCTCATCCCTTTTACCAGGCTCCAAAAGAACTTGGATTTGCCTTACAAACTTCCCAATCCCAGTTACTCTCAGCTCTGTTTAAACAATCATCCTTTCCTCTTTAAGCATCTTTAGTTTCTCCTCTCTCTCTTCTTCTGATATCTACTTCTAAACATTTTTACTTTTACTTACTCATCAATCAACCATTTGCTCATTTATTCATTCAACGAACATGAATTAAGCTCTGTGCCAAAAATTATTCCGGGTATCAAGTATGCAAAGGTTAAAAAGAGATGATCTTTGGCCTCAAGGATATGCCAGTAGAGTGGGGAAGGCAAATTCATAAATACATACATTGCAGGATAGTGTACTCTATACTTTCCTCATCTTGTGTAAGATGTCAATCCACTTCCAACTAATGGCACCCTGGATAGGAGGAGGAGGTCCCTTTTCTTGTATCACCACTGTGGGCCCCACCACCTAGGGTTATTATCAATTAGATGAGGCCCGGAAAGAGTTTTGGGGAATACACAAACCCAGCTCTGCAGCAACATATTGAATGCTGCCCAGAGATGCCCTCACCAGTTAGTAGTGAGGACCACTGGGTGCTGCGTGGACTTCCATGAACCTCATTGGAGTGGGGGACAGAGAGGGCCTTCCCTGGTGGAGACCTGTGGTTTCTTCATCTCCTACTCTCCATTCCTCTGGTACCTTCTCCCCCTGCCCTACCTTGCCCTTGGGAATCTATAATCTACTTTCTGAACTCAGTTAGTCTCTGAAGGCAGAAAAACTTTCTCACCAAGTATGTGTCCAAATCTTCCTGACTTACACTAAGACAGGAGGATTTTCAAATATGCTCAGCCTTTGTTTTGGGTGATTCTCCTTCTAGCTGTGTAATTCTGTGGGCGGGTGGGGCTGTGGTGGGGGAGGAGAGGAAGGGGTGCAGAGAGCAGGGAGATGCGGACAGGGGCTGGGCATGTATCCCTCAGAAGACACACAGTGAAATGCGCTTACCTCGGGGACAGAAAAACATCTTTAATTTGTTAAAGGTATTAATATATTAAAATATAATCCCTCTACCTTTTTAACATAAACTGCTGAGCAACATATTACATTAAATAAGGGAGAGAGAGGAATTGGGGCTGGGGGACATAGAGGCCAGACCCTTGATCCAGTCTGCCAGGAGAGAGAGCTTTGATCCTGCCAAAAGTTCAACTTCGATTTCCTTACATCCTCTCACTTCTGTGTTGCCTGCATCGCCAACACTTTCTCCTTACCCATTCTTTTCTTAATTCCTGCAACCCAGCTTCCAGGTTCACTGCGGAACTGGGCTCTTGAAGATCACCGTTCCTTTCTAGCTGGCAAATCCAAGGGATGTTTCACAGTCCTCACTCTCCTTTGTGTCTCTGAAGCTCTAGTTACCATGTCACATGGGCATTACTACCACCTGCCACATCTGCTTACTCACTAACCGAGAAGATTCTGAACAGCATTTACCTTTGGTGGTTTGGTCATGAAAACAATAGGTACTTAGAATGATTTAAATATGCTTTTTCAAGCTATGCTCTCTTCTCCTAGTTATGATCTGCCATTCTGGTGGGGGCAGAGGGATGGAGAAGTTGTTTCCCCTACCTGATGATCACTGGTCTGCGGAAAAAAATTCCTGGAGCCTGAACACCTGTATGCTAATCCTAGCTCTATTATCTGTTAGTCCATGAAGCCCGGGCAAATCACTCAGTGGCCTCATTTTTAAGAGAGAGGTGTTCATAGAGGTGAAAAGATGGATCCCATGTGGGCAGCGCTCAACAGAGCTGATGCACCCATGCACTGCACCAGGGCACCTGGGCTAGGAGGAGCTGACATAACCATTTCCAGGATAAGGCCACACCAGCCAAGGATGTACCAACACACAGTACGCCCAAGTGCCTTAGAAACTGCTGTAACGACTCTTTACTCAGTACCGCTATGCACCCAGGGAAAGGCTGGGAAAGAGAATAAAGGGAGAAGTTGGAAATGAAGAGGCAGGTTTGGTGGGGCGGCAGCCCCTACGTAGACTTCAGTCAATTGTTCCATCTACTGCTGGCAAGCAGCCTAGGAGAGCAGCCTGACAGCCATGGAATGGAAGTTCTTATGGAAAATATCCAGGGTCTAGAAACCTCCACTTACGGGACAGAGGCTTTGGCTTTCAATTCTTGGGTAAACTTGCTTCCACCACTGCAGAAATAAAAGTACGTCCAAATTTTCCCAACACTTTTCTCCTTAATTAAACAGACCCAGTCCTTTTGCTCATACCAAGAAGAGAAAGAACTCCTTTTGAGCTGAACACAGGCTGGCTCACTTTAAGCTTTCATCAGGACCCATTTTTTTCTGTTCACCCATCAGTGAACACAGGATGACATCATTTCACAGAAATCTAAAGCACTTATATATTATTATTGACCAACGGTAGTCATCTCTTTTGCCTTCCATTGCATGTAAAGTGATTCTTTTTTCGTGACTACCTCTTCTTTTCCTTTTGCCTCTTGAGCTATAACAATGAATATTCCACAAGCCTAACTCAGCGCCCAGAGCTTTTCTGTCTGTACTCACCAGTACAGTTCCCTTGTGCTCAGGACTAGTGTTCTGACCTGTACACTGGTGGCATCCATGGCGCTGGTCCTTATCAACCAATGAGACCCAGTCTTTGTAGCCCAGGACCTTCAGGACGCCCTGACTTCACCTGAGTCGAGGCTCTCATTTAACTCAATTCTGTAGGAGAACAGAAAGTGAGAGGAGCATCAGTAAATGGTCTACTCTGGACCAGAGTCTGTGCCGATGTTTATAAATGCTAATCCTTACCACAGTGCATCTGGATAGACATCATCATCCCTATTTTTCAAGTGACAGAACTGAGGCACAGAACAATGACCTTACCAAAGGTCCCCCAGCTAATCATGTACAAACAACAACTGGTGTGGCCAAGTTACTCACTGTGATGTGTCTGACTCCCTTGCCCATAATTTTTTCCACCATGCTACTTCCCTTGAAAGTTGAGCTTAAGATCATTTCTTGGTTTCACTCAAGAGAGGGATCTATTTCTTTGCACTAAATTCAAATTCCACATTTTTTTAATTACTAAAAGGGTTTGAAAACTTCCTGATGGTTGTCCAAGACTAACTCGTT
Organism: Orcinus orca; assembly: GCF_937001465.1. Classification (NCBI taxonomy): domain Eukaryota; kingdom Metazoa; phylum Chordata; class Mammalia; order Artiodactyla; family Delphinidae; genus Orcinus; species Orcinus orca. Next base: position 18,405,274 of record NC_064573.1, read on the forward strand.
AATTTTAGTGAAAAAGTTTTGAGATCTTACCCAGTACTGATAGCTATTATGGGTCCTGGCTGGCAAAAACAATCTAGCATACCTCTGGTCATCAAAGAGACTATCATCTTTTTCCTGATTCTAATCTCTTCACCACTTAGATTCCATTTTTATACTATTGATAAACTTTTCTCAGGCACCTATTGTGCGCCATGATGTGTGACGTATGCTTGAGCTACCAGATTTTAAGACACCTCTAACCTGAAAGAACTCACATTCAAGTTGTTCGCTTGTATAAAACCATCAGTGGCTTCCTGATATCAACTGCCTCAAACCCAACCTTCTCTGCAAAGAGCTTACTCCAGTGCTCAGTAGTCATTCTCAACTCTAACCTTATAGACTAGGAGTGTCATATTGTTTAGTTGTTCTAATTGTCTCTTATGTTTTAATTTTATCTTGGCAATGACACTATACTCTACTTAAAAGCAGGGATCACTGCTCACAATCATTCTTTTCGGTCACACACAAGACAAGGAATTACTTCTTTGGCTTTCAATCCAAAGAGGCCTTTCATCTCATGATGATTTAAAGGACTTTAAAGGACTTGTTGATTGATTTCAAGGATTAACTCCAACACCAGAGAATTTTCCTCTGAGTTAAAAATTCCACTTAGTTCTTTAATACAAAAGTTATCACTGAGATTTACGAAAAAAATTGAGCTTTAAAAAAGACGTTTGAGCACAAAGAGGAGAGAAAACATCGTTAGTCATATGACATCTGAAGTTTCATCTCGGTTCTTCTTAATTATCAACCATAATTTTGACTTTTCTTTCACCCAATTGCATCTGTCATTTTGCCAATCAGGCCAAGACTGTGTTCCCATTATTTTGCTATTTCAGAGAAATGTAAGGCCAATCCTTTTATAACTTTCTTAGGATAACTATACTCTATGGTCAGATTACTTAGCTTTTGAGTATGAAAGAAAGGAAGTGTCTCACTTTAGGCAAAGCTGTAGAGTAGGGGAGTAGTTCTCCCTGCCTCATGGCCAAACATGAACTGATAACCTGACACTGAACAGAACCAGCTGACAGGATCCAGGACTAGACCTTCTTGTGTCCACTGGGGCAGGGAGAAAGCTACCGATGAGTTCAGTGGGATTAGGTCATAAGGGTGGAGCCCTCAGGAATGGGGTTAGTGCCCTTATAAAAGCAGCTGAGACAGCTCCCTTGCATACTCCACCATGTGAGGTTACAACTAGCAAGTACTGTCTGTGAACCAGAATGTGGGCTCTCACCAGACACTGAATCTGCTGGCACCTTCATCTTGGACTTTCCACCCTCCAGAACTGTGAGAAATAAACTTCTGTTGTTATAAGCCATCCAGTCTATGGTATTTTGTTACAGCAGCCCAAAGTGATGAAGAGAGCAGGAAACTTTGGGAAGATCACTTTTAACTCTGTAGGCCTCATCCTTTAAAAGAGTGATAATAATGTATCTTCCTTTATATAGTAGCTATAAAAATCCAGTGTAATAATACATGGAATGCGTCTAGTGCAGTGTCTGGTATGTAATAAGCACTCAGTAAATACTATTTTGCTCTCCATCAGGTAAGAGTAAAATTGTATTCAAGTAAAATTTGCTTCTAATATAAAGCCTATAAAGCAAAAGGGCACCCTTGATAAAGGTACCAATACAGACACTAGCCCAAATCAGCTCAATCCAGATAAGGCTGTTGCTTTAATATTGTCAATATCAAAATTTTTAAGAAGATCAATAATCATTCTTGGGCTTTCCTGGTGGCGCAGTGGTTGAGAGTCCGCCTGCCGATGCAGGGGACACGAGTTCATGCCCCGGTCCGGGAGGATCCCACATGCCAGGGAGCGGCTGGGCCTGTGAGCCATGGCCGCTGAGCCAGTGCATCCGGAGCCTGTGCTCCGCAACGGGAGAGGCCACAGCAGTGAGAGGCCCACGTACCGCAAAAAAATAAATAAATAAATAAATAATCATTTTTTATTGCTGAGATTCTCTGCAATATCTTGCAAATTGCTTTAAACAGGTACTTAAAGTTTTCTGTAGGACTCTGTCAAATGCAGATAAGGGTCATGAAGGAAAAATTTACATTTCATCAGTGTTAACAATTTATTAAACCTCATGAAAATGTACATTATTGTGCTTTTTGGGGGGTGATGTTTTATATTACAATCCCTGGGACATACTTTGAAAATAACCATTTCACTGTTTCAGCTTACATCTTAAAACATCTCAAATTCTCTCTTCAACTCACAACGCCATTCATTAAATTCCTTATTCCAAGGAACCAAAAATGCAGTAATCTAGACCCTGATAAAGGTTTTAAAGTAGTCCCCTAGGATACTTGGGGTGGAGCAGGATGGAACGTTAGTGTCAAAGAAGCATATTATTTGATTCTCAATATAATTAATAAACTCGTTCTCTCCCCCACAGGAATTTGCTAAATCTCCAACTCTTATTTGTGTTGAAGCAAAAGATTTAGTTACCTACCTAACAGAAAAGGGAAAAAGATCTGAAGAAGGCTTTAGGTATTTAGTAGTTTAAACCCTGCATAAATTGGAGATTTGAATAAAAAATCAGCCCTGGTATTTTTCTATGAAAATGGTGAACAGAAGGAATATATATGCTCAGAGGAATACCGTTTCATGCCAAACATCAATCAACCCGGCTTTAGAAGCCTATTTATACTACTACGGGGGTTCTGGACAGTGCACTTGACACTGTGAGGACCAACCCATGACATCAGAGAGTGAACAATTGAAGGCTTTACAAATAATTAAAACTCTGTTTGAAAATGGAGATGTTTTCCACAGTTTTCCCATGTATGCACGACATCATCGATATTCAAGAGTGTAAATATTGACTAGTTATTGCTGGTAGCCAGAAGGAGCAAAATCCCCCTTGAAATAATAATGTGGAGTGTGTGTATATAACATATACATATGTATGCACACACATATGCATAGAGATGTTAAATATATAGTCATATAGGGAGAGAAAATATAGATTTCACTTTATATGACAGTTGAATAGCTATACTTTAAACAACCCATGTTCACTGCCAGTACAGTTCTAGTGTGAGTGTGTATGTGTGTGTGTGTGCTATGCAAAGAAGACGCAAAAATATTTCCGAAATGTTTTATCTGTGATCTTTTTCCTTAACATGAGAATGAGAGAGATAACAAAGCACACCTTTTACCTTTAAAAAAAATCTCTCCACTGTTTAAATTGGGATCTAGAACTATGCAATTTTAGAGCTTGCAGGGACAGAATTAATAATCTTGCCTAGTTTTCCTAATATTTTAAGCCCACCTTAAACCCTTCTGGGGTGGAGGCAAAGCACAACTAATACATTAATTAAACTCCTGGAAATGGCTCCTTAATTTTACAGTTTTTCATGGAAGAGACATGGGATTTAAAAAATTTTTGAGATTAAAAAAAAAATCCCTCAGAATTATTATTTCAATTTGCTCATTTAACAGAGCACTGTTATCGGCACACTTTGGTAGTGTGAAGATACAGAAGAAACAAAAGCCATTACCCTTTCTCCAAGGAGCTTCTGATTCGGTGCCAGAGGTAACATACATGTGTAGGTTTTCTAAATCAGGGAATGGGGCTCTCTATAAGGAGAGCTCATTGTGGGGTACAAACAATAAGTGCAGAAAGAGAAGAGAGAGCGATTTGTGCAGGTGAGAATTGTCAGGAAAGAGGGGAGCCTCACTCTAGAGAGTAATTAAATGTAGACACTGGACGGCTGGGGTGGGGGGAGCAGAGGAAAGCAATGCAGACCGGAGGAACGGCCTAGCAAAGAGGTAAAGGGGAATGAGCATGGTGTGCTGGGAGAAATAAGAACACGGGAGTGGAATGAATTTGATCAGTTAAAACCTTCCGTGGTCTTTTGAGTGGGTTTCAGCGCTCCGTGATTAAATTCTAGGAAAGGAGCATCCCAGGAACCAGCGGAAGAACTGGGACCTTCAGATCCTTTTTTGGCTTGACCAGACCCTTGCTCAGCCAGAATTACACATAGAAAAATAAATGTACCCAAAGCTCCCCCTTGCCTTATGAGGTGAAAGAATCATGATAATATCGACCTATTTATTATAATGAACACTGAAGTCTGTCCCTTAGCTGATCTGACCAGGTCTCAGCAGGGATTATGTTCCTGCATTTTTTATACTCCCCATAGTGTGGACCAAAGGCAGGACTAACTAAACACATGTTAGCAAATTGTTGAAGGCCACTGTGGTGAATTTACCCAGTGGACTGCGTGGAATTTCCCCCGCAGCCTTTACCGGTGACCACAGCCCAAAGAGGTCTCTGAACCCAGGTGTCTAAAACGCCATTAAAAGTATAGGATACCATTGTGATAGGAGACATCGTCTAGAATTAAAGGCCCTACTGGTCAAGGTGGTTTGTACCAGAGCCCCGTGATATCTCTCTGGTTCCTTTTTACACAAAGAGAAATGTGTGATAATTATTCAGTCAAATGAATAATCATAGACTAACAAAAGAGAACAATTCTGGACAAAAAGTAATCCAATTTGATTCCAAGAGTAATCCCACCCACAGGGCAACCTGCCACATCCCCACTTCAAATCGTGCTTTGTCAACTTATTCTCTGACAAGGCATGGATTCCTCTTCCAACTCTTGACAGAGATGACATTAGCTAATAAAGGCAGGTCTACACTGACAAGGTGACATAAAGAATCGAAAAGACTCAAAGCCTGGAGACCTTGATCTTAAGTGTTCTGCACATGAGCATGGAAGTGTGCTTTTTATTTAAAGAAATAATCCAGATAATTTCTTTTTCCTTCTGCTTGTGTAGACGTGTTTCCTTACAATTCTTTTCAATCCGCCTGAATATGGGAGAGCACCAGGGGGAGCTCACACATCTTCCTTCTTTTTCTCCCCCTCTCGAAGAAGGTCGGCTCTTGTATCCCGGGGAAAGGGTGGGTCAAAACAAGATATATGAAATAATACAGTAATGTAAATGCACAGGTAATTTATCCTGTAAAAATATTCTAGATTCTTTTGGAGTGCAGTACAGTCTTCATACTGGGCACACCTCAAGTCAGCAACCAGTCAACTCAGCTGGCTTTGAGATGTGGCCTCCTAAAAACTCCTGAATCAAAAAAACATCCCTGAGCGGCCCCTGTGTCTCCCTTACAAAAAAATAAAAAAGAGAGACAGAGGCAGAGACAGAAAGAGGCAAAGAAGGTGGGGGAGGCAGAGAGAGAGATTCTGCTTCAATTTGAAATGACATTTTTTAGAACACTTCAATTTTAATCACAGTGCAGGGTAATGGAAGGGATTTGGGTCTTTGGTTTTCCACATTGATCAATGGGATTGATTTTTTTTTTTTTTTTTGGTATTTTAAATATGAGAACTAGTCACCTTTCTCTCTCTCGTAATCTCTCTCTCTCCAGAATTGAAAACATGAGACAAGGAGGAGAAACTCAAAATACATAATTAACTGTTATATTATCAATATGAGTGGAGAGACTCAATGGCACAAAGAATCCTAAAGGACTAGATAATCCCCAGGTCTGACGCCCTGATTATGTGTTTGTGGCACTGACATTCAGAGTGTGGAGAGCCCTAGCCTGCCCCAACCGGTGAGAGGGAGAGAGAAAAGACCCCCTGCATCTGATACTTGATGCACAGAAAATGCTCTTCACTCACTGCTTTAAAGAAATGACATATTTCTAATCCTAAATTTCAAATCCTCAGATTACAAAATCATTAGAGATTTTAGCCCTGCAAGATCCTTCATGAGGTCATCTGACCAACCCCCTACTTGAAGGCAGGTGAGATATAACTGTTTTAAATTTTACTTTATAGATGAAGCAATTCAGGTTCAGAGAGGAATATTAAGAGCCTGGGTCACGCAGTGAAACGATTTTTGTCTGCAAATTAAAAACTCACTCAGCGTCCAGTTCCCCATCCCCACCGATGCCCCCTTATAAAACTGTAAATATAACGTGTTTTTTTTTAATATTCCAGGTCTAAACTTTGAACGACCCACAACCTTAAAGAGGAAAGAGATGAACGAATCATAAGGGAGTGTAGAATAATTAAAAATCGAGGTCGCTGAACACCTGGGGGAAATGCTGGGATTGATCAAAGATTCCCATCAAACGTGGATTTCTCCCGGATGGGAGGCGGCTGAACAGGGAAACCGCGGGGCCAGCCGACGAGACTGCGCCTCTTGGGTCCCCCGTGTCGCGCTGCAGCACGATCGGCGACAAGGCCGGACGAGGCAGCTGCGGGGGTGGGGGTGGGGGGGCGGGCGGAGGCACCGCGTGGCGAGGCCGGCGGCGACAGCGGCCGGACCCGGACGGGGCTGCCGGGCGCCCCGGGGCGGCGCAGCGACCGTGAGGAGCGCGCTTCGAGCCCGACTTGCAGGAAGATCGCGTGGCGCTCGTCCCGCGACAGAGACAGCGGCGCCCCAGGAGCGCGCGGGGCGCACGGGGGGGCACGCCCACCGCGGGACGAGGGGCTGAGGTCACCGCCGCCGGGGCGGGGACAGCGACGCCACCCCACCCCCCGCGGCCCGGGACAGGCTTAGGCCCCGCCGCCGAGCCGGACCAGACCGCTCGGAGTGATAGTCAAGATGCAGCCAGCGGAGGCTCAGACAGCGAGGTGCAAATCCAAGGCTCTTCGTCGGCGTGGAAGGAGGGCCGGCGGCAGAGGGACAGGGGCTTTAATCGGGACAATCGTCCTGGGCGTAGTTCAGACTCATTTTTCCCCCTCCCCCTACAGGGGTCGACCATCCGAGGTTCAACTGCCTGCGACTCACATGTCACTGCAGCAGAGTTTCCCTGCGACTTCGGTGGCGGGAGGCCGAGCACCTGTGCTCCGTGCCTCTATCTAGTAGGGACAGCTGTACGTATCCCTCGGGCCCGCCGACCGCACCATCTGACCAGCGGGGAACGAAATCTGAGCCTCGGAATTTATACGGCCCCGCGCACGTTCCTTTTCGGATAAATCTCCTAGGGAGAGAGGATCGTTATTCTCCACTCAGATTATTCAGGGAGATGTCCTCGGCGGGATAGGTAGACATATGACAGCCCAAGGAAGACATGTAAAACTTTAAATTGTAGACAAATAAGCACCAAGTGTCTGGAGACCTGAAGGAAAAAAAAAAAAAAAAGATTTTCCATCATCAGAAACTTCCAGGGCATTTTCTAAATCAGTGGATGTACTAACCAGAGAGTGTGGGAATTTTTGAACACAGAATTCATATTCCTTATACTGGGGAAGTGGGTGCTTCTTTTCCAGCTGTAGGATTTTAGGTACCTAATTCCTTGGTTTTGACCACCAGGAAGAATTCCTTATAATCAAGTCGGCAAAAGCATTGCCATTTAATATTACTGGGTGGGAAATATTTCGTTCCCCCAGCTCGTATCATATTCACCATAAACATTTCTGTGATCCAGGATGTTTGATATTGGCCAGGCTTTCACAAGAGCCAGGGCCAGGTGTTAAACGTCCCTGCAGCACCTTGCCCTTGTGCAGAGAAGGGACCCTAACGGCTGCTGCTGTTGGACGATGAATAGGAAGTTGGTTAGGAAAAGCATCTTTTTGTTTTTTCTTACTTTAAACCTACGCTCTTGACAAGCATTCCTTCTTTGACCACGGAAGGAAGATTATTTAATCGATAACTTTGAATGCCTTGTTTCTCTGTCACTCCGGGTTTTTTGGGTTATTGTTGCTTGAGGGGAGGGTTTTTTGCGGGGAGAGGAGCTAAATGGAAAGGGAGATGGAACAGAGATTTATCGCTGGCTTTATACAAACCCTGTTAGGTCTTGTTTTTAACGTGATGTGGAATGGGGAGGTTACAATAAGTACATGACTGGAAAATAAGGTCTCTTGGAAAAGAATTAAGGAATAGGAATTTAGTGTCCTGGAGAAAAAAGGTCAAGAAAACCTTTAGGATGACACAGTAACTTTTACATAGAGAAAATACCAATATACAAAGGAGGGGGGGAGTGGAATACGGAAGTATACCTTCCTGAGCCACCCATCTATCCAAAACTTTATTTGCATTGTATCATTTAATTCTTTCCACAACTTTAGGAGAAGGGTATGAATTTTAATCCAATCCTCCTTTTACAGAGGAGAAATCTGTAGCTCAGAGGCCCAAAGTAAATTGCCTGAGGCCCTACAGCTTGTTAGGAGCTATAGAATTGATTAAGGAGTAAAGAAGAATTTCTTGAGAATTAGTGTTTTTAAATCTTGATTAGTTACAGAGGGAAAACGGGAAATTAAGAATTTCTTGAGAATTAGTGTATTTAAATCTTGATTAGTTACAGAGGGAAAACGGGAAATTAATTACCTTCTGGGAGGATCTTTAGATTAGTGGGGGGAAATGATGTTAAGAAAGACAAGCCCGTGAATTTTCTTGTTCCCTATTATGTGGCTTCAGGAAAGGTGTGATAATTTGTGACAACTGAATGGTGCCCAAATCCATTTAGTAATGTTCTTTTCAACTGATAGATCTACTAGCTATAATTAGGCACATGTCCTTATCCTTCAGGAAATGTCTATTATTTGGGAGAAAACTGAAAAACTTTAGACTCTTTCCAATTTAAGAACAATTGGAATTTTACTTGGGAAATAGACAACTATCTTGTATGACTGAATTTAAAAGGCTTGGAAAAGAGTCCTGAGGGTCCAAAGTACTGGCCCTACCAACTGCGAATAAGCGTGGCTCTTGAATCAGACAACTCCAAAACCTGTACTAGCAATGGCTAGCTGTGTGACCACAGGCAACTTTCTTAACCTCTCTGGGCTACAGCATTCCCATCTGTAAAATGAGGCAAATAAACCTTTGCAAGGTTATCGTGAGGATAAATAAAATATTATGGGTGAAAGCCTTTAACAGGATGCCTGGTGTATAGTAGATGCTCAAAAGTGTTAGTGTAGCTTAGTGTGATTAAAGCATGTGAGAGCAGATTTTGAGAGGGTGGGAATGCACCAGACGTGGGGCTGGGGAAAGGAAGTGCCACTAACTTCAGATCTTTGACAATTTTGCCTGGGGCTGGATCTGGGTGAAAGACATGGGTTGTCACCAGTGTGTGAATCTACCAAGACTCTGGGAAGAGGACCGATAACTATAAAAGCAAGCCAGGAAGGTCTGAGAAGGTGAAGGAGGATGGTTATGGAAAGCTTGGAGCAAGTTATCTCCACATTGTAAATCTTCTTGATCTTGAGATCAAACAATACTTTCAGAAACTGCAAGGCTGAAACGAAATGCCACTGTGAAATTTCTACACTAGTTAGTAATGATGGCATAAGACAAAAATGTCTGTGTTCTCAAAGAAACCTTGAGCTGCTAAGGAAATTTTATTCTTCTATTTTTTCAATAGAGATACTTTAACCATTTTTTTAAAAACTAATTATACACGAATTTTGCCTAGTTATTATTTACTACCGCTCTGCCAAAAAAAAAGAGGTTATTACTTTGGGGCTTGTGTTTGAATAGAACTGTGAAATTCTGCTTTAAAAAATATTACAAAACAATTCATCAATATGGTTTCCTCTGATGTTTTCTGCCAGGTAAAATCTAGATTAATTCCAGAGATTTTTCTTTTAAAATAATGATTTCTTTTCTGATTATGAAAGTGACACATGCTCATTGTAGACAACTTAGTATAAGTATACAATGAGAGCATAAACTATAAAGAAGAAAACAAGTATTTATTCCCATCAATAAGAGTTAACTACTGTTGCTGTTTTGGTGTTTTCCTTCCAGTCTTTTTACCTTTCTTTTTTTTTTTTTTTGGCTTGAACTATTGTGTATAAAATTTTGCATTCTACTTTTTCTACTTACTTTCCCCCATGTCACTAAAAGTCATCTGTTACTTCATTTTTTTGTTGTTTCTATTTTTTTATTATTATTAGTTTATTGAAGTTGATTTAAAATTTTGTGTGTTTCAGGTGTACAGCAAAGTGATTCAAATATATGTAATACATATATATATATATTCTTTTTCAGATTCTTTTCCCTTACAGGTTATTACAAAATATTAAGTATAGTTCCCTGTGTTACACACTAGGTCCTTGATGGTTATCTATTTTGTATATGGTAGTGTGTATATGCTAATCCCAAACTACTAATTTATTTCAATTTTAATGACTGCTAATTTTGCATCATGCCAGTATAACATAAATACTTCTCTTGCTGAATGTTTGTAGATTTGGGGTTTTGCTATTGTAAATTATGCTAAAATGAAGATCTGTGTGCATAAGTCTTTGAGTTGAAGATTATTTTGTAGGGTAGACTTCTATAATTAGAACTACTAGATCCATATATATAAATCTTTTTTAAGGCTCTGAAAATATATGATCGAAATGATTTTTAGGAGTAGTTACAGCAATTTTCAGTCTTAGCAGCAATATGTGAGTAATGTTGCTTTCTCCTACTGTCCCTAGTAGTGATTAATATTATTGCCCAAAAAAACCTTTTCTAACTTGATAGGTTAAAAAAACAAAAGGTTTTCTTGTCTTATTTTTTTATTTATTTGGGATTACTGTCATTAAACAGCTTTTTCAGATGTTCCTTAGCCATTTCCTCTTTTGTAAATTACCTATTAATGTCCTGTGACAATATTTCTATTGAGACCTTAATGGTTTCATAGTCTATTTATATAAACCCTTTATAGCAATCCTTTTTTGTAATTGTGGCAAATGGTTTCCTCCCCATTTTACCCTTTGCTTTTTAATTTTGTTCATGATTTTTGATATATAAAATTAAAATTTTTTATTTAGGTAAATGTATCAAGCATTTCTTGATGATTGTTTCCTTTGTTTTCTGCTGCTGTACGGAAAATCAGATGATCACCTATTTTTTTCTACTTCTATTTTAATAACGGTTTTCTTTTTTTAACATTTAATTATTTATTCCTTCTGTAATCTATTGTCCTGTGAGGTGAGATATGATGTTTTCACCCAAGTGTTAGGCAGTTTTTCCAATACCATCAATTCAACATCCTTCCCTTCCCCACTGATTCACTGCACATCTGCGTCAAAGACCTCTTTTGATTGATACAGATACAGAGATGCACACCAGTCACAACAGAGTAGTAAACTGCCAGTACTGCAGGGACATCAACCAATTAGAACAGACACCAATTACCATAAGCATCAGTTTGGCCAGTGAGTGTATCCCAGCTGAGGACTAGCCCTACAAATATGACCTGAGAAACTCCTCCAAAAACATAACATTTCCTTTCAAAGAAAGATCTCGGTTAATTGATCTTACTTAACATGTTTTTTTATTATGGAAAACTTTTTATTTTTAACTTTTTATTATGGAAAATTTCAAACATACACAGAAGTTGAAAAAGGAGTGTAATACGTCCCCATGACTCCATCAATTAGCTTCAAGAATTATCAATACATGGCCAGTCTCATCTCATCTATATCATTCCCTTGCCCCTCTCCATTTTTTTTAATATACAGTAGGTCCTTGAGAGTTATTATTTATTTTATTTTATATTACTTTTTTATTTCAACTTAATTTCTTTCATTATGAGATTGCACAATTTTTACATATTCAAGAACCATTCGTATTTTTTTCTATGAACCATGTGTTCATAACTTTTACCTGATTCATTTTATTTTAGGTATTTTTTATGCAGCACATTCTTATTAGTCATCAATTTTATACACATCAGTGTATACATGTCAATTCCAATCTCCCAGTTCATCCCACCACCACCACCACCCCTCGCTGCTTTCCACCCTTGGTGTCCATACGTTTGTTCTCTACATCTGGGTCTCTATTTCTACCTTGCAAACCAGTTCATCTGTACCATTTTTCTACATTCCACATATATACATTACTACACAGTATTTGTTTTTCTCTTTCTGACTTACTTCACTCTGTATGACAGGCTCTAGGTCCATCCATATCTCTACAAATGACCCAATTTGTTCCTTTTTATGGCTGAGTAATATTCCATTGTATATATGTACCACATCTTCTTTATCCATTCGTCCGTCGATGGGCATTTAGGTTGCTTCCATGACCTGGCTATTGTAAATAGTGCTGCAGTGAACATCGGGGTACATGAGTCTTTTTGAATATGGTTTTCTCTGGGTATGTGCCCAGTAGTGGGATTGCTGGGTCATATGGTAATTCTATTTTTAGTTTAGTTTAGTAAGGAACCTCTATACTGTTCTCCATAGTGGCTGTATCAATTTACATTCCCACCAACAGTGTGAGAGGGTTCCCTTTTCTCCCTCTCCAGCATTTGTTGTTTGTAGATTTTCTGATGATGCCCATTCTAACCGGTGTGAGGTGATACCTCATTGTAGTTTTCACTTACATTTCTCTAATAATTAGTGATGTTGAGCAGCTTTTCATTTGCCTCTTGGCCATCTTTATGTCTTTTTGGAGAAATGTCTATTTAGGTCTTCTGCCCATTTTTTGATTGGGTTGTTTGTTTTTTTAATATTGAGCTGTTTATATATTTTGGAGATTAATCCTTTGTCCACTGATTCACTTGCAAATATTTTCTCCCATTCTGAAGGTTGCCTTTTCATCTTGTTTATACTTTCCTTGGCAGTGCAAAAGCTTTTAAGTTTCATTAGGTCCCATTTGTTTATTTTTGTTTTTATTTCCATTACTTTAGGAGGTGGGTCAAAAAAGATCTTACTGTGATTTATGTCAAAGTGTGTTCTTCCCATGGTTTCCTCTAAGAGTTTTATAGTGTCCAGTCTTACATTTAGGTCTTCAATCCATTTTGAGTTTATTTTTGTGTATGGTGTTAGGGAATATTCTAATTTCATTCTTTTACATGTAGCTGTCCAGTTTTCCCAGCAACACTTATTGAAGGGGCTGTCTTTTCTCCATTGTATACCCTTGTCTCCCCTTGTATACCCAGGTGCATGGGTTTATCTCTGGGCTTTCTATCCTGTTCCATTGATCTATATTTCTATATTTTTATGCCTGTACCATATTGTCTTGATTACTGTAGCTTTAGTCTGAAGTCAAGGAGTCTGATTCCTCTTGCTCTGCTTTTTTCCCTCAAGACTGCTTTGGCTATTCAGGCTCTTTTCTATCTCCATAAAAATTTTAAGTTTTTTTTGTTCTAGTTCTGTTGTCCTTATCGAATTACCAATGGCATTACCAAAATGCCATTGGTAATTTGATAGGGATTGCATTGAGTCTGTAGACTGCTTTGGGTAGTATAGTCATTTTCACAATATTGACTCTTCCAATCCAAAAACATGGTATATCTCTCCATCTGTCTGTCTCATCTTTGATTTCTTTCATCAGTGTCTTATAGTTTTCTGCATACAGGTCTTTTACCTCCTTAGGTAGGTTTATTCCTGGGTATTTTATTCTATTTCTTGCAATGGTGATGGGATTGTTCCCTTAATTTCTCTTTCTGATATTTCGTTGTTAGTGTATAGGAATGCAAGAGATTTCTGTGCATTAATTTGTATCCTGCAACTTTACCATTTTCAATGATTAGCTCTAGTAGTTTTCTGGTGGCATCTTTAGGATTCTCTATGTATAGTATCATGTCATCTGCAAACAGTGACAGTTTTACTTCCTCTTTTCCAGTTTGGATTCCTTTTATTTCTTTTTCTTCTCTGATTGCCATGGGTAGGACTTCCAAAACTATGTTGAATAATAGTGGCAAGAGTGGACATCCTTGTCTTGTTCCTGATCTTAGAGGAAATGCTTTCAGTTTTTCACCATTGAGAATGATGTTGGCTGTGGGTTTGTCATATATGGCCTTTACTGTGTTGAAGTAGGTTTCCTCTATGCCCACTTTCTGGAGATTTTTTATCATAAATGGGTGTTGAATTTTGTCAAAAGCTTTTTCTGCATCTCTTGAGATGATCATTTGGTTTTTATTCTTCGATTTGTTAATATGGTGTATCACATTGATTGATTTGCACAAATTGAAGAATCCTTGCATCTCTAGGATAAATCCCACTTGATCATGGTGTATGATCCTTTTAATCTGTTGTTGGATTCTGTTTGCTAGTATTTTGTTGAGGATTTTTGCATCTAAGTTCATCAGTGGTATTGGCCTGTAGTTTTCTTTCTTTGTGACATCCTTGTCTGGTTTTGGTATCAAGGTGATGGTGGCATCATAGAATGAGTTTAGGAGTGTTCCTTCCTTTGCAATTTTTTGGAAGAGTTTGAGAAAGATGGGTGTTAGCTCTTCTCTAAACATTTGATAGAATTCACCTGTGAAGCCATCTGGTACTGGACCCTTGTTTGTTGGAAGATTTTTAATCACAGTTTCAATTTCATTACTTGTGATAAGTCCGTTCATATTTTCTATTTCTTCCTGGTTCAGACTTGGAAAGTTTACCTGAATTCCAAGAATTGCCCATTTGTTCACGGTTGTCCGTTTCACTGGCATACAGTTGCTTGTAGTAGTCTCTTATGATGCTTTGTATTTCCGTGTTGTCCATTGCAACTTCTCCTTTTTCATTTCTAATTTTATTGATTTGAGTCCTCTCCCTGTTTTTCTTGATGAGTCTGGCTAAAAGTTTATCAATTTTGTTTATCTTCTCAAAGAATCAGCTTTTAGTTTTATTGAACTTTGCTATTGTTTTCTTTGTTTCTATTTCACTTATTTCTGCTCTGATCTTTATGATTTCTTTCCGTCTACTAACTTAGGGTTTTGTTTGTTCTTTCTCTAGTTCCTTTAGGTGTAAGGTTAGACTGTTTATTTGAGATTTTTCTTGTTTTTTGAGGTAGGATTGTATTGCTATAAACTTCCCTCTTAAAGCTGCTTTTGCTGCATCCCATAGGTTTTGGATCGTCATGTTTTCATTGTCTTTTGCCTCCAGGTATTTTTTGGTTTCCTCTTTGATTTCTTCAGTGATCTCTTGGTTGTTTAGTAACATATTATTTAGCCTCCATGTGTTTGTGTTTTTTATGGGTTTTTTTCCCTCTGTAATTGATTTCTAATCTCACAGCATTGTGGTCGGAAAAGATGCTTGATATGATTTAATTTTCTTAAATTTACCGAGGCTTGATTTGTGACCCAAAATGTGATCTATCCTGGAGAATGTTCCATGTGCACTTGAGAAGAAAGTGTAATCTGCTGTTTTCAGGTGGAATGTCCTTTATATATCGATTAAATCTATCTGGTCTATTGTGTCATTTAAAGTTTGTGTTTCCTTACTAATTTTCTGTCTGGATGATCTGTCCCTGGTGTAGGTGAGGTGTTAAAGTCCCCCACTAAAATTGTGTTACTGTCAATTTCCTCTTTTATAGCTGTTAGCATTTACCTTATGTCTTGAGGTGCTCCTATGTTGGGTGCATGTATATTTATAATTGTTATGTCTTCTTCTTTGATTAATCCCTTGATCATTATGTAGTGTCCTTCCTTGTTCTTGTAACATTCTTTATTTTAAAGTCTATTTTATCTGCTATGAGTATTTCTACTCCAGCTTTCTTTTGATTTCCATTTACATGGAGTATCTTTTTCCATCCCCTCACTCTCAGTCTGTATGTGTCCCTAGGTCTGAAGTGGATCTCTTGTAGACAGCAAATAGATGGTTCTTGTTTTTGTATCCATTCAGCAAGCCTGTGGTTTTTGCTTGGAGCATTTAATCCATTCACATTTAAGGTAATTATCGATATGTATATTCCTATTACCATTTTCTTAATTGCTTTGGGTTTGTTTTGTAGGTCTTTTCTTCTCTTGTGTTTCCCACTTAGAGACGTTCCTTTAGCATTTGTTGTAGAGCTGGTTTGGTGGTGCTGAATCATCTTAGCTTTTGCTTGTCTGTAAACCTTTTGATTTCTCCATCGAATCTGAATGAGATCCTTGCCGGGTAGAGTAATATTGGTTGTAGGTTCTTCCCTTTCATCACTTTAAGTATATCATGCCACTTCCTTCTGGCTTTTAGAATTTCTGCTGAGAAATCAGCTGTTAACCTTAAGGGAGTTCCCTTGTATGCTATTTGTCGTTTTTCCCTTGTTGGTTTTAATAATTTTTCTGTGTCTTTAATTTTTGTCAATTTGATTACTACATGTCTCAGTGTGTTTCTCCTTGGGTTTATCCTGCCTGGGACTCTCTGCACTTCCTGGACTTGGGTGGCTATTTCCATTCCCATGTTAGGGAAGTTTTCAACTATAATCTCTTCAAATATTTTCTCAGGTCCTTCCTCTCTCTCTTTTCCTTCTGGGACCCCTATAATGCAAATTTTGGTGTATTTAATGTTGTCCCAGAGGTCTCTTATATTGTCTTCATCTCTTTGCATTCTTTTTTGTTTATTGTGTTCTGTGGCAGTGAATTCCACCGTTCTGTCTTCCAGGTCACTTATCCGTTTTTCTGCCTCAGTTTTTCTACTATTGATTCCTTCTAGTGTATTTTTCATTTCAATTATTGTATTGTTCATCTCTATTTGTTTGTTCTTTAATTCTTCTAGGTTTTTCTTCTGTAATTCTTCTAGGTCTCTGTTAAACATTTCTTGCATCGTCTTGATCTTTGCCTCCATTCTTTTTCTGAGGTCCTAAATCCTCTACACTGTCATTTTTCTGAATTCTTTTCCTGGAAGGTTGCCTAAGTCCACTTCATTTAGTTTTTTTCAGTGGTTTTATCTTGTTCCTTCATCTGGGACATAGTCCTCTGCCTTTTCATTTTATCTATCTTTCTGTGAATGTGGTTTTCGTTCCACAGGCTGCAGGATTGTAGTTCTTGCTTCTGCTGTCTGCCCTCTGGTGGATGAGGCTATCTAAGAGGCTTGTGCAAGCTTCCTGATGGGAGGGACTGGTGGTGGGTAGAGCTGGCTGCTGCTCTGGTGGGCAGAGCTCAGTAACACTTTAATCCTCTTGTCTGCTGATGGCTGGGGCTGGGTTCCCTCCCTGTTGGTTGTTTCACCTGAGGTGACCCAGCCCTGGAGGCTACAGGCCCCTTGGTGGGGCTAATGGCCGACTCTGGGAGGGCTCACGCCAAGGAGTACTTCCCAGAACTTCTGCTGCCAGTGTCCTTGTCCCCACTGTGAGTCACAGCCTCCCACCGCCTCTGCAGGAGACCCTCCAACACTAGCAGGTAGGTCTGGTTCAGTCTCCTATGGGGTCACTGCTCCTTCCCCCTGGGTGCTGATGTGCACACTGCTTTGTGTGTGCCCTCCAAAAGTGAAGTCTCTGTTTCCCCCAGTCCTGTCAAAGTCCTGCAATCAAATCTTGCTAGCCTTCAAATTCTGAGTCTCTGGGAATTCCTCCTCCCATTGCCGGAACCCCAGGTTGGGAAGCTTGACATGGGGCTCAGAACCTTCACTCTAGTGGGTGGACTTATGTGGTATAACTGTTCTCCAGTTTGGGAGTCACCCACCGGGCAGTTATGAGATTTGATTTTATTGTGATTGTACTCCTCCTACTGTCTCACTGCGGCTTCTCCTTTGTCTTTGGATGTGGGGTATCTTTTTTGGTGAGTTCCAGTGTCTTCCTGTCGATGATTGTTCAGTAGTTAGTTGTGATTCCAGTGCTCTCACAAGAGGGAGTGAGCGCACGTCCTTCTACTCCACCATCTTGAACCAATCCCTCTATTTATTTTAAATAGAGCAGTGTGTACATGTCACTCCCAAACTCCCTATCCTTCCCCCTCTTTGTTTAACATGTTTAAGAGAAGGCTTTTCTGTGAGTTTCATTTGGAACACTTGTAGTTTAAACTAACTCCACTATGTTCATTCGATAAATATTAATTAAGCCTCTACTATGGCAGGCACTATTTTAGAATCTCCCTCCCTCCCTCTCTCTCTAATATTGTCAACAAATGCCACTGAACTTAGTGAAATTCATAAGTAGTTGTATCAATTTCCTATTCTTTTTTTATGCCCAATCTTTCTCCCTCTGTTAAAATAACTGTCACTATTCTTTGCAACATGGTCCTGGTCAGCTCACCCTCTTCAAATATGACACAAATCACATCTGCCAGTAATTCGGTTAACTTATCTGAAAAGTTGATAAACTTGGTCTTTCCTCTGCCCATCTGTTCCCATCGTTTGATCCTTAAAGAATCTGATATTTACCACTTTTCATTTTTCATTTTTGCAATTTCTTTTTCATGATAACTGTAACAGAAGAATGTCCCAATTTTACCTTCTACCTTTCCTTTTGCTTTAAAATAATTTAAATTACTTCCAGACAAATTGATGAAGAAATTTGATTTTATCAAACTCTCTGTGCAATTATGTTACTGAACTTTCTGAAATCAAGGAAGAAAATCAGATTTTGTGATTTTGCCCAGCATACTATAGGATGTCTATACTGTTTTATTGTGTAAGAATTAGACAGCAATAGGACAATTTTTGCTATAAAGGAAGACTTCTTGATTTACTATAGCCCACCCAGAGCAGACAAGGAGATAAGGAAAGCAAGATCCAGCTAGGATCTAACATCTGGGATGAGGTGCTTCCTGGGGGATTTGGCCAAAGCTCTGACTTTGGATAGGCAGCCAGAGCAGAGGGACCCATCACCAGACAGAACAGGAGGGGAGGAATTCAGGGGGCATTTATGACCACAGGGTTTGGCAAGTGAATGCCAACCATGAGGCTGCTAACAGGAGCAGACTCTCCCAGAAAGAAGGACTGGACAGAATCAGGCAGTCCTTACCATGGGGCATGGGAGGGAAACAGAGTCCCCAAAGTGTCTGAGAACAGAACCAAAATGAGTTTAAAAAAAACTAAGGTGATCAAGTAAACAAAGATTAACCAGATTAAATTTTCTGCCACTAGGCAGAATGGTGATTCAAGATAAAAATTTAGTTTAGTAGAGGAACACAGACCTGGGGCTTCCCTGGTGGCGCAGTGGTTAAGAATCTGTCTGCCAATGCAAGGGATGTGGGTTCGAGCCAGGAAGATCCCACATGCCACCGAGCAACTAAGCCCATGTGCTACAACTACTGAGCCTGAGCTCTAGAGCCTGCGTGCCACAACTACTGAAGCCCACATGCCTAGAGCCCGTGCTCTGCAACAAGAGAAGCCACCACAATGAGAAGCCCGTGCACCACAACGAAGAGTAGCCCCCACTCACCACAACTAGAGAAAGCCCACGTGCAGCAATGAAGACCCAACGCAGCCAAAAATAATTAATTAAAAAAAAAAGAAAAACACAGACCTTTTTATACTTCTCACCATCATAGTTGTGACAATGACACTAGGATGGGTCCTGGGCATTGGCATTTTTGTGGAGTGTATACCTTACTGTGTTCCCTAGCGTGTCTATAGGACTGGACTCCTGCCATTCCCTGAAAACTTAACCTGCTCTTGCTAGAGACTGAGCCCTTTCCCAATGCCTATTCCAAAAATAGCATGTCAGCTACAATCACGGTGCAGTCACTTGCCTCTCTCTGATCATCCCCTTGAAAGTCTGAATGCCCCCTTCCCCAGACTGGATTCCTTTGGAGTTAAATGCTGGCCTTGGTTCAACTTGAGTTTACCATTCTTCCTTCAACATCGTGGTTCAGACTTCCGAGTCATTCCACTCTCAAAAGACAAAGCTGCCAAGAAGGGGGTTAGAATCCTAATGAAAAAAAAAATTATTTTCAGGCCTCCCCAGCAATGGTGGATTTGTGTTGATATACAATATAATCAGCCCCTGGTGCCTTTCTGGATGGCTGGACCCAGTAATTTGTACCAGCTTCTGACCGCTGTTAACAACCTAGTGCCACTTCTGTGAACACACCATATCATCTCTACAGAATACAGTGTGGCATTTGTAGTCCCACAGACTTAGACCACGGAAGGACTGTTATTTTGCTCTGTTCTAGACAATGTAATATGGCATTTTATTCTTTTTTTTTCTTATTTTTGGCTGCATTGGATCTTCATTGCTGTGCGCGGGCTTTCTCTAGTTGCGGCGAGCGGGGGCTACTCTTCATTGCGGTTCGTGGACTTCTCATTGTGGTGGTTTCTCTTATAGCAGAGCACGGGCTCTAGGCGTGCGGGCTTCAGTAGTTGTGGCACGTGGGCTCAGTAGTTGTGGCTCGCAGGCTCTAGAGTGCAGGCTCAGTAGCTGTGATGCACGGGTTTAGTTGCTCCACGGCATGTGGGATCTTCCCAGACCAGGGCTCAAACCCATGTCCCCTGCATTGGCAGGCGGATTCTTAACCACTGTGCCACCTGGCAAGTCCCTGGCATTTTATTCTTAAACAGCTTTAACATCTTGTTGACTTTGAGCTTGTGGTTTACTATGAGCCCCAGGTCTCTCTCACAAGGATAGTTTTGAAGTTTTAGTCCCTGGACCTTGTACTTGTGTAATTTTTCAATATTTATTCAATTATTTTAAAAACTATTATTTTCTTTCTGATCAGTAAGGTAATACATGCTTACTGTAGAAAAACTAGACAACACAGAAAAGCATAAAGAGACAAATAAAAATAAGTCATTATCCATCTGCCCAGAGATACCTTGTTAACATTTTGAAACACTGTATTTCCTTTTGGCACCTTCACTTTGCATACATTTTTTAACATTTTAAAACATATTGCATATATTACTTTGTAGTCTACTTTTTTACTTAACAATATATCATGTTAGTAAATATTCTCCTAAAGAATGATTGTACTTGTTTAGAATTTTAGACCAAAAAATTTCACTTCTAGGAATTTACCTAATAAATAACTATTGTATAGCAAAGATTTAGCAACAAAGAAATTTACTGCAGCTTCATTTATAATAAGGAAAAGTTGGAATAATACAAAAATATCAAAAAATATAGAGTGACTATTCATATGTACAATGAAATACCACACAGCTGTTAAGTTATTTTTAAAAGGATATTCTATAAAATGGAAAAGTTGGGACTTCCCTGCCGGAGAAGTGATTAAGGATCCACCTGCCAATGCAGGGGACACAGGTTCAAGCCCTGGTCAGGGAAGATCCCACATGCCACGGAGCAACTAAGCCCATTACCATAATTACTGAGCCTGTGCTCTAGAGCCCGTGAGGCAAAACTACTCAGCCTGCGTGCCACAACTACTGAAGCCCACATGCCTAGAGCCCGTGCTCCGCAACAAGAGAAGCCACCACAATGAGAAGCTTGCGCACCACGACGAAGAGTAGCCCCCGCTCGCTGCAACTAGAGAAAGCCCACACGCAGCAGCGAAGACCCAACACAGCCAAATAAATAAATAAATAAATAAAAATTTAAAAAAAAAATGGAAAAGATTTCTTGAGGATTCCTAAGAGGAAAGGAAATTATATGGCTGTATGTATAGCATGATTTAATTTTTAAACAGTATATAACTATATTTAAAAAGATTAGATGACACAACAGATACTACAACAAAAGTTATAATGGTTACGTCTGGTTGAAAGAATTATGAGTGATTTTAGAGTTTTGTTTAATTTTGAGACTATTTTTCCAAATGTCCAATGATGGGTATGTATCACATGTATACTAATAAAAATAAATTTTTATTCATTATTTTAATATATATTTCACCACTTCAAGATATCACAATTTATTTAATCAATTCCCTCAAGCTTGGCCATATAGGAAGTTTGTAACTGAATAATGCCACATCGTAATTACAAATACCACTTGCACCTCTGGAAGTGAAGGAGGGTGAAGGCATGGGGAGAAGGATGCATAAAGGGTTTCAACTCTATTGATAATGATTTATTTCTTCATCAGCAGATAAAGAATGGATATTGGGGGCTTCCGTGCTGGCGCAGTGGTTAAGAATCCGCCTGCCAGTGCAGGGGACATGGGTTTGAGCCCTGGGCCAGGAAGATCCCACATGCCATGGAGCAACTAAGCCCGTGCGCCACAACTACTACACCTGCGCTCTAGAGCCCGTGAGCCACAACTACTGAGTCCGCGTGCCACAACTACTGAAGCCCGCGCACCTAGAGCCCATGCTCTGCAACAAGAGAAGCCACCGCAATGAGAAGGCCACGCACCGCAACGAAGAGTAGCCCCTGCTCGCCACAACTGGAGAAAGCCTGTGTGCAGCAACGCAGACCCAACGCAGCCAAAAATAAATAAAATAAAAAAATTTATAAAAAGAAAAAAATAACTGTTGGGCACATGGGTGTTCACTGCATTAATCTTTATGCTTTTTGCATCTTTTAAATACTTCATAATAAATTTTAGAATTAATACTACAGGAAGAAATTCATATAGCTACATATATATACATATATATATGATTATTTCTTTGAAATGATTTGCTAGAAATAGAACTACTAGGTATAAATGGGAAAATATATTTAAAACTTTTGATATATATTACTATATTGTCCTCCAGGAAACCTGAAACAATTTATATTCTCACTAGAAGCACAGAAGGGCTTGTTTCAGCTTGCCCTTGCCAACAATGCCATTAGCATCTTTTAAATCTTTGCAAAATTAGGTAAAACAGGTTATCTCCCTATTGTGTTAATTTGAATTCTTTTGATTAGCAGGGAGGAAAACATTTTCATCTTTACTGGTCATTTGTCTTTCTTTTTCCTGTATTGCTTTGCCCATTTTTCTTTTGATTAGGCATCTAGTTATTATTAATCTTTATATATTAAGAATATTTTTCCCAGATGGCAATCTGCTTTGTATTTGTGCTTATGGTGTTTTGATGCTTGGAAGTTTTACTTTTTATATAATGCCAATTACATAAAATTTTCTTTTGTGATTTTTTTCCTTTACCTTAATGTTTAGAATGGCTGTGTCTTCTATAAAGCCAAATACACACTTATCTACAATTTTTTCTAGCTTGTTGTTGTTTCATGTTTTACGTTTAACTCTGTATGCTATCCATGAACACGGTGTAAAAGCTCTAATTACATTTTTAGCAAAATAATTGGATCATAATATTCCAGTCCCTCCTTCCCTATTTTTAAAATAATGTATATTTTCCTCCCTGGTGTGAAATGCTCTTTTATCAATTTCTATTTCTTGGTTTTTTGTTCTGTACACTTATCTACCTCCTTTTGGAGAGTTCACCCTGCTATTTTATTTATTCCACCTTTACAATGTATTTCAATATCTTGTAGGTCAAGTTGCTTCTTTTTCTAATTCTCCTGGGTTAAATTTCAGATTTCAAATCTTTCAGATTAAATTTCAAATCATTTTGTAAATTTCCAAAATATTCTATTGAGCTTTTGTTTGGAGTAGTATTAAATCTATATATGAATTTGGAAATAATGGGAATCTACACAATATTGATCCTTCCAGTTTAGAAATACAACACTCCATTTATTCCAATTCCATGAATTGCTCTTAAGTTTTATAATTTTCTTCATGTATGTCCTATAAGTTTATAATAAAAATTTATTCCTACATATAAATGAAACTTTAATACATTATAAAAATGGCATTTCTATAAGTATTAGAAAAATACTTAAACACTGAGGTGGAGAAAAACATGTATTCGTCTCATACGATTCACAGAGGCAAAACTCAAATGAATTAAGCATTGTAACAAAAAAAAAGAAGGCAAAGGAAAGGATACTAGAAGAGAATATATGAAGAGATATTCTAATCCGACTGTAGGGAAAACTTTTTATAACATGACACTAACATTAGAAGCTATAGAGTAAAAAAAAATGGAATAAACTTTAAAACTACAAATTTTAAACTTTTTAAATTTTGAAAGTATGGCAAAATACACTAAAAACAATAAATAGGTAAATAACAAACTGGGACAATTATCTTTAATGTAGAAAGTGTTTCTCCAAATTAGCAAGATAATCACAAAACAGGACAAGAAAATGCAGTAATGGAAAAGGAAACGAAATAGCCAAAAGGCATTTGAAAGATGATTTTACTTATAAATACTGTTAAGACTGCAATGAAGTACTACTTTTCTTCTATTATCTCATTACCAAAGATTTTTTTTTAATCATGATAATAATTAGTGTTAGGCAAAGTTATGAAAAAATAGGCACTTCCACACACTGCCAGGAACTGAATCGACACTGTCTTCTGGAAGGGCAAACGGTCAGATTTAGCAAAATGTAATGTGTGACTGCATGGTCATCTACCAATTCCATTTTCAAGAATTACAATTAGGAATTGTCCCCCAAGGTGCACAAAGATGTGTATCACAGCACTGTCTGTATACTCATTGAAGCATTGCTTTTCATTTTGAAGAATGAGAACCAAAATAATAATAATAATAATAATAATAATAATAATAATAATAATTGCCTGAGTCAAGAGAGAAGCCAATTCAGGTGAAGACACATGAGCAGAGGAGTGACAAACTGGACTGTGATGTTAAACCAGCTTTGCATTCTGAAATAATCCCTATTCTGATAAATATTATTCTTTCACTACACTACTGGATTAAATTTGCTGGAATTTTATTCAGCAAACTTTTTCACCTATACTTAAAACTGAGATTTGTTATCATTTTTAAACTCATTTTAATAGAAAATCAAGATGACATTCATTTTGGTAATTTCACTTGGTCAGTTTTTATCCTAGTTCAGCCTTTGAAGATGGCGAAGTTTATTGTCTGGTTGGTTGGTTGGTTTTGGAGGTAGGACAGCACTGTGCTTAGCCAAGATATATATACGTGTTTCCTAGCTTCTCTTTCAGCTAAGTGACTAAGTTCAAGCCCATGAGTTAAAAGTAAAAGTTCATGGGAACTTCTGGGGAGGCTTTTTAAAGGAAAATAAAGCAGCTGGGCAGTGTACTCATCTTTCCTTTATTCTTCTTTTTTCCTCTTGCCTGGAATAGGAATGTTACGGTTGAAGGTCCAGCTGTCATCTTGGACCATGAAATAAGCTTGAGAATGGAAAGCAAAATGGTGGAGCAGAAAAACAGAAGGAGCCCGAGTCTTTGATGCCCATGCCATGGAGACGCATGTCCTTGTACTTCTTTTATGTGTGCAATGCTTTTAAACTTTTGTTTGGCTTTCTAAAACGTTATCTCTCATAGTTTTATGTCATCTGGAAACTTGACACACATGTCTTCTTTGGCCCAATTTAATTTTTAATTCCTCCAGGTTAATCCACTATATAATAATACCCTTTGGATATAAATACAATATTTAACTAAGTATGAATTCCAATGGCTATATCATTACCTATCCAATATTTCTACATATTTTCCACCAAGATGGAAAGATATTCTGTCGAATGTCTTGCTAAAGTATAGATAGCTTAGATTTGTTAAATTCTCCACATCTACCTGTGGTGTAATAAGGAATTTGTCTGGTCTTGTCCCAGGTTCCTGGCAGGAAGCTTCAAAAGCCCTTGGAATTTCCTGAGCGATAGGAGTGTCCTTGTTATGCTAATGAGGGGAACTCAGCAGGTTTCCAGATAGCTTTAGGATATGGACTGGTCACCAGAAAGACTAACCACATGATTGGCCTTTTTTGTGCTTTGGGGTTTTCCTCTTTAGTAAGTAAATTGCGTTCCAAATAGGGAGACTCTTCTAACACGTTATCCTGACTTAATTTAAGAAGACAGGATTACGTGAAAAAGAGTAGGTATGATTTGTATGGGCAGCAGAGGATGTTGTTATGTCACACATCTATTTTTAAGAGGGACCAACATATCACTTAGAAAAGTACAGCCTACAAAAGAAAGGGTGGAGTCACACCATCTTGGCCCAAGGGATAATGGCTGTTGTGTGAGGGAAAGAGCTATTTCAAAAATAGTTGATGGTATTGTCCTTTTGTTCCACCATTCCCACCAAGGATTTCTGTCAGACTGCCGAGGAATAAAGATGGTAACAGAAAATCTAAATGAGTTTTCTAGAAAGCTGGTGTCTGGGAAGGAGGTAACTGTTGGTCCTCAGTGGAAACATTGAGACTGACACAGGAAGATGCAGAGAACGTCGCCTGGGTTAAGACCCTGGAGCTGGGGATGCTGACCCACGTCCCCTGACCATCAAATCAGTCCACTTCTGAGCAGTATGCTGAAGACAGAGAACCGCAAGGCCAGCCCCCAGAGCCACGGAAAAGAAAAAGGCACGTGCCACACGGGAGCCGGCAGGGTTGCATTTTTAAGCACGGGTGAACTCTCCTGCAAG
Source organism: Orcinus orca (assembly GCF_937001465.1). Taxonomy (NCBI): domain Eukaryota; kingdom Metazoa; phylum Chordata; class Mammalia; order Artiodactyla; family Delphinidae; genus Orcinus; species Orcinus orca. Next base: position 18,431,252 of record NC_064573.1, read on the forward strand.
TGGGGAATCTGACATTTTTGAAGGGTCCCTGGAATTCCTCCAGTCACAAAAGAGGAGGATGAGCTGGGGAAACAATGAGATCCAGGGAAACAGGTTATAATCCTAAGAGTATTTAAAACAGCTTGGCTTCTTGAAACTAATTCAATCTTAATTAAGTCAATGGTGCCTACAACAGCTCACAGGAAGTATTCCTTTTCCAAATATAGAAAGGACCATGATTATTCCAAAGTTAATTCAAGGACTCACACACATACCAGTAATTGATTGACTGACTGACCTCTCTCTTTTTTTTTTTTTTCCTTTTGCAAGGTCTGAAATTTCTTTCACAAGAATTTTCACACAAGATTGAAAGTTATTAAGGCAAAGCTTTGGTGACATCCAGGAACTGACTGCAGGGCCCCCAAGTGAAATGTACTACCTAGGGACATTGAACTTGAGGTCAAACTGGAGTCTAAACTGCAGACAAGAAATGGTATGCACTGATTACTGGCAGCTGTAGGTCATCTCTCTCTCCTCTGAGAATTTCCTTAGACTCTGTCCTCTTAGCCCTATCTATGTGGTATTATAATTTATTTATAATTCTCATCTCCTCTCTCAGGCCTTAGTAAGGTAGCACATTGAAGGCAGGTTCTAGAACTGAATGTCCTCATACCCCCTTTCAGGTGAGAAGTCCAAATTGCTTACAGCCAACGTATATTATTATAGCATATTTTGGTTCACCTGCCATGTATCAGCGTTGGCTATATTTACATGAGATGAACACATCTCTCTAACACACTCAGCAAAAACATTAGTCAAATTACTTTATATGGACCAAATATCCAAATCAAACAATGGCGTTCCTTTCACTTTTCAACTATTTCTACTGTGGCTATGGCTTTTGTCAAACTGAATTTAAAAATGCACATCAGAGACTTTTTCAGTGATGATAAATCAATATGAGAGCTTCTGTTGATAGCGATCATTATTATATTTATTTTTATAGAGGCTGAAAGATCACTGCAGGGTGGTGACTAATATTATTGGGATACTCACACAATAACTTTAGTTAACTTGATTTCTATATCGTCCATCCAGTTAGACTTAGCGGTTCAAGGTCTCCCAAGTTCCATTTGATGTGGACATTTTGGTCACCAGGATTTCACAGCTTGGTATGCTTTCCCTCTTCCACCCCCCCTGCATAAACCCCACTTATCCTCCAAGGCCTGTTTCCAGTTCCACCCACAGGAAACCCCTTTCCCACTAACCAGGCTATACTAAGCTGCCCCGTGCCTGAACTCTCGCTCACACAGTGTGTCTCCTAATAGCCCTCTGACTGTTCCGTGTTATGTTGATGTTGTCTCCCCAGTGGATCATAAACTTTCTGGTACCTATCCGCTCCACATCCTAGCACAATGCTGGACTTCCTTTTGCGCCCCCCAAAATATTTGTCCACTGACCGTGGTCAGAAGCCACAGTACACAGTTGGGGTGGGGGAAAAATGAAAAGCAGTAGGCAGATCTCAGAGATGGTTAAATTTCGATTCAATCTAAACCTTTCTGTTTCTTTAAAAATGAGCAGCCCAGTCTTTGGGTCTGGAGCTAGGAGATTGGTCCGCTGGGCCTCAGAATTCAGGGTGTTATTGCTTGTCTGGCTTTCCTGGGATTTAACTTTGGGAAGATGGATTACAGTGTGTTCCTAATACACTCTACAGCCTATTGATTTTATATGTCATCAATGTATATTGTATGTCTACACTATTACCGGGAGAAGCAGGAGGTACGTGTAGTTATGCCACTGCCGCCGCCCGTCATCCCATGCTGTGCCCTATGGGAAGCCACTGATTCTTACACTTGGAGCTGGGACAATGCAACTTAATCAGACTGACAGGAAACAGGCAGCAATTACAGTGTGTGGTTACATCTGCTGGGTTCCACTTCACTGAGGGAAGAGTTATCTCAATTTTAATGTATGTCCCCTTTTCATGTTTCATTTAACCTCTGCTGTGTTATTAAACACATCCAAATATAATGACATTCATTAAAGAAGAAAAAGAGGACAGTTGGGATATTTGGGCCTGTATCTCCTATATTTGTAACTTAATTGTATCATTTTTGCTTCTCTTCAACATCTCCCCCTGGTGAATAACTAATTCAGGATATAGGTATTTAAATGGCGAGTTGGGGACTGGCTGTTTAAACATCTACATCAACACAGAGTTCAGCTACAATGAAATGTCCCTCAATCATTTGTCTGTTTTTACTAGGAGTGTTTCTCTTTTCATAAACATTCTTTCTCAATGTGTCAAAATAGCTAGTTTACCCATTACTGCAGTGCACATAAACTGCTTTCAAAGCAGCTCAGTGAAATTCCCCAGGAATGTATTTGGACTATGACCCGCGAGACCTTTAGAACTTAAACTAGCAGGTTGCTTGTGTGCTGGCCCACCCTAAAACCAGAGCCCCATCAGAGAGCCAAGCCTGCTGACCTGAGATGCAGGACCCATTAAACCGTTCATTTCTGCAAGACAAATGTGATGACACAGCAGGCTGAGCTGGGTTTTTTCCTCCCCCTTTCTACTTTGATTCTCTGATCCCCTATATTTCTTTGAGCTCCAGTTTTATAATTGCATCTGAAGTATTTAGTAAATCTTCCTGAGAATTAAGTGTCCATCAGAGATTAATTGTGACCTCCCAATGCACACTTTTCCCTTGCACAAGTTTCCAGAGAAGTAACAGAGATACCATACTGGGCTTCCACTTAAACTCTTAAAATATTATTTGACCAGGAAGAAATTGCAGATGGTTGGGGATGGGGGCTGTTGGGGAAATGGAGAAAAATGGTAACAGTTAAAGACATGCTTCTATATAAACAGATGTTTAGGCCAAAACCTCCAGTGCCCAATTTTTTTTAATTCTTAGTCTTCTTTCTTTAAAGAGTAATCTAATCGAAATGCTACAGGCATGTCCATCATGAATAACAAACAGGTTGCTGTGAACTAAGATGACACATGACACAAAGCGATATGACAAAGAGGCTCTGTTTTCAGTGAGCTAACAATATAGTTGAATCAAAAACAAATACAGAAAAAGATAAGACAGGGCTCAAAGAGGTTCCTATCAGGGTTGTGGCACACTCTAAGGCTTATGTCCATAGGTGGATGAACCAGAGAAAGCTGTGGCCCCTGAGATCTGCTTTGGGATAAAAAGAACCTGTTGTCCAGCCAGGAGCACCTAAATAGGCCTCCTGAATTTGTATCACCAGCATCCATGCTGATTATTGTTCATTCTCCTGCCACATGGTTGTGAATAGGTTAAGTAGTACTCCTGGATAAAAGAGTTCAATGAAAGCAACACTGTTTCACTCCTGCTTTACTTCTGTGCTCATTACAGGACCATGATCATCATTAAAAAGACAGAATTAATACCATTAAGAGAAAAGAGGACCCAAGCTTGGAGCAATGATTGCAACTAGCCATGTTGACTGTACTCAGATCTCCACGCCCAGATGAATTCTATCCTGGATACCCAAAGTACTTGCAAGGGTCATTGCAAAGCCAATGTCAAAAGGCTTTGAAAAGTAATGGAGAGGAGGAGAGATATGAAAGCAATACATGGAAATATAGTCCTGTCTTCCAAGAAAAAATGGGGCAGGGAGGAGAAGAAAAAAGGTAAATTTCAGGAACTATTAGACTGGTGAGTTTAATGCTTATCTTCATTGATACTTTCTAATGAATTATTAATAGTTGATTTGAAGAGAAGAATAATTTTGAAGAGAAGAAGTGATCACTGGGGGCTAAGATAGGTTCACCAAGAACAAGTAAATCCAAGAATGAGATGCTACTTCACACCTATTAGAATGGCCAAAATATGGAACACTAAAAATAGCAAATTCTGGCAAAGTTGTAGACTGACAGGAACCCTCACACAATGTGAGTGGGAATGCAAAATGATACAGCCAATTTGGAAGACAGTCTGGTAGTTTCTTACAAAACTACATGTACTCTTCCCATATGATCCAGTAATTGTGCTCCTTGGTATTTATCCAAAGAAGTTGAAAACTTATGTCCACATAAAAACCCACCCATGGATGTTTACAGCAGCTTTATTCATAATCGCCAAAGCTGGGAAGCAACGAAAATGTCCCAGAGTAGGTGAATGGGTAAGTAATCTCTGGTACATCCAGACAGTGGAATATTATTCAGCGTTAAAAGAAATGAGCTATCAAGCCATGGAAAGACATGGAGGAATGAGCCTTAAGTGCATATGACTAAGTGAAAGAAGCCAATCTGAAAGGCTATGTACTGCGTGATTCTAACTCCATGACATTCTGGAAAAGGCAACACTATGGAGACAAAAAGATGAGTGGTTGCCAAGGGTTAGAGGAAGGGGAGAGGGATAAATAAGTAAAACACAGATGATTTTTTTGGACAGTGAAACTACTCTGTGTGATACGATAAAGGTGGATACATGTCATTATACATTTTTCCAAGCCCACAGGACGTACACCAAGAGCGGACTCTAATGTAAACTATGGACTTGGAGTGATTATGATGTGGCAGTGTGGGTTCGCTGACTGCCACAAATGCACCACTCTAGTGGGGGGCGTTGATAAGGGGGCAGGCTGTGCATGTGTGGGCAGGGGCAGAGTTCCCAGGACTCTCTATACCTTCCTCTCAATTTTGCCGTGAACCTCAAACTGCTCTAAAAAGGAAAAGGAAGGGAACGAAGGAAGGAGGGTATAATGGAGAGAAGGAAGAAGGAGAGGAAAACAGTTAAAGAAGAGAGAGAAAGAAAGAAGGGAAAGAAGAGGGAGTCTTCCCGTAGCCTAGCCTGGCTCTCTGACGCTTTCATTTACTTCTGCTTAATTTTTACCTCTAATTTGTATATTTTCTAGGCTGTGTGCATATGATGCGCCTTTATTTTAGTTCTCTAGTCTCCTCAGTAAGCTACCCCTCCTTACTTATCCTCATGCCCCCTAAGAACCTACAGAGTCACACTAGACTCTGTGCTGCTGTGATACTCTAGGTTGCATTTTCTCTTCCCTTAGCTACGCTACATAAACCCACCCACGTGCTGATGTAAAAGAGAAGACTGCTCACCTGTGTTCTCCTTACCTCGATCATCCATGGTTGACAGAAATTTGGCATGAGAACCACTGTCTTCCTGCAACAATATCCATCCTCTCTGCCCTGTGCTTGTTTTTCTTCCACTCTCTCTACCTCCGTGATTCCTGTCACATCTTTTACGTTTCAGCTTTCTTTTTAAGAAACAGTCATTTTTCCTTCCCTCATTTATCCCTGACCTTGCAAAAGCGCTTTAAAAAATGTTATTTCCTGGGCTTCCTTGGTGGCGCAGTGGTTGAGAGTCCGCCTGCCGATGCAGGGGACACGGGTTCGTGCCCCGGTTCGGGAAGATCCCACATGCTGCGGAGCGGCTGGGCCCGTGAGCCATGGTCGCTGGGCCTGCGCGTCCGGAGCCTGTGCTCCGCAACAGGAGAGGCCACAGCAGTGAGAGGCCCGCGTACCGCAAAAAAAAAAAAAAGTTACTTCCTGGCACACAGTACTTCTTTACATTTAGCTTTTCTCCCACTTACTCTTGCTCACGTTTCTGATTCTGATGTGAATTTTGGCTTTTTTCTCACAATTCCAAACGATGTCATTAAAGGCAGAAGACCAATATACTTACTATCCACGCCACCAAACTTGCCTTTTCTGTCTTTCCTGTGCCTCACCTTCTCCCCTTGGCCCTCTAGCTTCCATTCTGCTGTGATGAGTTGCCCTGTTCTCATTCCTACCGCCATCTCCTCTTGGACCCTGCAGTGACAGGCAATCCACCCTGTGCCCAGACAGCCCCTCATCCTGTGTGCATTACACATGGGGAGGCAAAATCAATTCAGTCTGTCACAACTAGCATTGCTTTAAATGAAAAAAAAAAAAAAGTAATATAGTATAAAGGAAAGAAATGAAAAAGAAAGCATCAGAGTACATCACAAGAGTTAAATACTGTTCCATGAAAGATTGCTTTAGTGATTTATATGCGGGCTGTGGGCTGTGCCTTAATTGTGCAGAAGTGTATTTCCTAATAGAGATCATGGGCAAAACTGTTTGAAAACATTATTCAACCCTATACTCTTTTTTTTTTTTTTTTTTGCGGTACGCGGGCCTCCCACTGCTGTGGCCTCCCCCGCTGCGGTGTGCTCCGGACGCGCAGAGCTCAGCGGCCATGGCTCACGGGCCCAGCCGCTCCGCGGCATGTGGGATCTTCCCGGACCGGGGCACGAACCCGTGTCCCCTGCATCGGCAGGCGGACCCTCAACCACTGCACCACCAGGGAAGCCCTCAACCCTATACTCTTATCTGACCTAAGTCATTGTTGTGTTGCTTTTCCTTCCCCTTTTTAAATCCCAGATCTCTCCATTTTGTTGAAATCTACCCAGCGAGTTCATCCTCAATGCTCCTGCGCCCTCTTTCTCATTTGCACATTCCTTACGTGTGAGAAGGATCAATGGTTCTGAAGCAACAGCACAGCCTGGCATCTAGTTGATGCCCAATAAGTGCTTGCAGACGAAATGAAGGAAATGAATGAGTGGATGGAGGTAGCGGTGGATTTACAGCAAAGCAGATGAAACAAACTTCAAGGTCTCTTACTTGTAGCAATTGCTTCTAGGGTCCTATAACCCACATCATATTTGTAAGTTGTATTATTTTTCTGAAAGAATGTTCTCCCAACTTTGTGTACGTTTCAGGTCCCGTAAAACCTGGTTCTGCTGCCGGGTGGACGGATAAAGTCCCTTCAATAAAGCAAAATATTCTCAAGTTCAATCTAAAGGGAATGTTTTCCCCCACAGGCGTTTGAATCAGCTGGATGAAGCATAGCAGTACCATCACTCTCAGGAGGGAATATTCTGTATCACTCTGCATCCTCTATCCCCACTTTCTATTTTGCAAACGATGCTCTACGTGGTGCAAATCTCGTGGCTCTCTGCAGAGCACTGGCTGGGAAGGTTCCCACCCTGCCTCGGTGGCCACTCCCTCTGCCCTGAAGCAGGGACAGGACAGGACTCCTGAGCAGGCAGAGCTGCAAAGCTCGCAAGTGAGGCCACCAGTGCCCCTGAGTTGTAGCCTCTGCGCTGTCAGCACCCACTCGGCTCGAGAAAAGCCTCTTCTGGACCTAAAGGCAGCAGCTGTGCCTGAGGATGAAGCAAGGGTCCCTGCAAAGAGGGAAAGCCTGACCCCCAGTGAGGCCATGGCTGGTCCCCACTCCCTCCTGGAGAGACACCAGGCATGTGGTATGATTAGCTTAGAATTCGAACTGAAAGGAATTTGAGCTGGAGGGAAACTTGGAGACTGTCCAGGTCATCCCCCTGTTTTACGGGTGAGAAGACCCAGGCCAGGACATTTAAGAAACTTGCTTAGGATCTCACACGTTTGGAGACCAAGACCAACAAGACCGTATCTCCTCTGGCTGACTCACTATTATTTCCCATACATGAGTAGTCCTCAAAGTGGTCCCCAGACCAGTAACATCAGCATCACCTGAGAAACTGTTAGAAATGCATATTCTCCTCTCCCATCCCAGTCTCCTTCATCAGAAACTTTAGGGGTGCAAGCCAAGATTCATCCTGGTGCTTCCTCAAGTTTAAGAATTATTGCACTACACAAGATTCCCACTCCTTAAAGGAACCATGTGCCTGATAATGGAATTCCTGACACTGATCAAATAGAAGTGAGTTATTTAGGTCAAGCAATTCTTTTTTTCTTTTTTTTTTTTGGTACGTGGGCCTCTCACTGTTGTGGCCTCTCCCATTGCGGAGCACAGGCTCTGGGCGCGCAGGCTCAGCGGCCATGGCTCATGGGCCCAGCCGCTCCGCGGCATGTGGGATCTTCCCAGACTGGGGCACGAATCTGTGTCCCCTGCATCGGCAGGCGGACTCTCAACCACTGCGCCACCAGGGAAGCCCAAGCAGTTCTTTTAATATCATCCTTATGTAGAAATTTCCCGCAAAACTAACCTCTTCGACACTGGGATTTCTACTCTTAGAGATTCATTTCTTTAGTTAAAATGTTACTCTAAAAATTTCTGTTTAAAGGCATAGGTAAGGCAGTAAACAGTAAAAATTTATAATTTGAGAATAGATAAAAATAATAACAACTCTTACTGAATTCTTATTAAGAGCCAGGCCACACACAATATGAGAAATTTTATAAATAATTATATATATATATATATATATATATATATATAAAAAATACAAATAAAATAGCAGCCAGAATTTCCCACTTCTTAGATATTGATTTTTCATGTTAGTTTAACCTTTTATAAGGCCAACATCTAAAGCACAGATAAGGAATAATGAAAAGAGACAGGGCTGGGGATCATACAAGGTGCTGATTCCAGATCCCAGCCCAGAGGGCTAAGAACCCATGGGAAGTTCCCTAAGAGAGAGTCTGGGTCACCAGGAAACAAGATGAGGGCCAAAGTATTCAGTGGAAGATGTTCAGGGAGCATCTGGGACACAAGAGCTGGAGGCAGAAGGGAGCTACTGTGTATGGTTGTATACGCTGCACACTACACAATTCCAGAGGACAGTAGCCACGTAGACAAGATGCAAAGTGGTGACACTGAGGCAAAATTTCAGGTACTTCAAACATTCCTGGCCACTGGCTTTTCCCTTAGGGTTGAGCCCTGCAGTTGGAATGCCATGAGGTGTCACTGGGACTTGAGAGTTGTGGCCACAGCAGTCTCACTCAGGCTGAGTGATTTGGTGTGAGGTTTGTTGATTTCCTACACTCATAAAGAAAAGGATTGAAAGCTGACACTCCCAACCTTTCTGCCCCTGAGCCTCACTGCTTGTGCTCCTTGAAGAAAAGAGCCATGAAATGGTGGTGTGATTTTTTTTGCTTTTGCTTTGTTTTATAAGTGAATTTAAATGTCATTCATTTACAGAATGACTGAAAGCTTCCCTGCAGTCTCTGAAAAGACATAAGACCTCCTGAGTCGACCAGAAATAACCTGGATATCAAAGATCTAGTCTGGGAATTGCCAGGAGCTAAAGCAGGACATCAGCTACCTTGGATGTGGGCACTATCCATTTGAAGCTCAAAATTATTGATTTATTATATTTTAGGTTTTGAAATAACCTGTGAAACACTGTTATTTCTTTATGCGATTGTCATTTTCCTCTAAGTTAGAAACACAGGGGATTTTATTTGTTCAAACAGGTTCCAAAACAACTCAGCATTCTGCAGACCCCAAGTCAGATGCCTGTGCTGGAGGTTAGAGATGGTAAAACATAGATAGTTCAAGATTCAGAAGAAAGAAACCAATGCATAGAAAGGGCCAAAAAGACGTATAAGGAAACCAAAGGTGAAAAGTCAGGAAAAGAATTTGGGAGACTGGATATCGAAGGAAGATGTGCGAAATTAGGAGACGAGCTTGTAGCAAATGGTAATGGGTACCACACAAAGGCTAGGGATTGCTCTTGCATCCCCACTAGAACTTACTTGGTTACCTAGTGTTCCTTATCTGGTTTTATTATTACTACGACTCATGATAATAATAGTTTAGGAGGTCACTTTCATCTCCAGTTTCTTTGACCTCATAAGAATAAGAAGAACAGCCACCACTTAGCATTCATTGCATGCCAGGAACTGCCTGACACGTGTTAATGAAGTCAGTCCTCACAACCACCTTGTGAGCTAGGTGCTCTTGAACAGAAGCTGTGCTTGTCACCATGGCGCCGCACTGCCTACACCCTGCTACCCTGCATGGGAGAAACAGCAGTGCTATCCCTGAATCCTGTACGGACGCACAGGAAGTAACTTCCACCTTGACAATGTAGAACAAACTTGCCTCTTTGACAACTACCGGTCAAGAAAAGATCCCCACAACACTGCTTTGTGTCTTAAAATGAAGGAATATCTACTTCTGATTATTGATTAAGATCCATTCCATATCAACTCACTGTCATAAAACTGAGCATTTGAGATCAAGATTGTATGAGTTTGCTAGGGCTCCCGTAATAAAGACTGGGTGGCTTGACCAACAGAAACTTATTTTCTCCCAATTCTGGAGGCTGGAGGTCTGAGATCAGAGGGTCAAGCAGGGTTGGTTTCTTCTGAAGCCTCTCTCCCTGGCTTGCATATGGCTGTCTTCTCTCTGGGTCTTCACTGGGTCTTCTCTCTGTACATGTCTGTGCCCTAATCTCCTCTTTTGGTAAGGACACCATCATATTGGATTAGGGGCCGTCTTAATGATCTCACTTTAACTTAACGACCTCTTTAAAGATCCAATGTCCAAATACAGTCACATTCAGAGATACTAGGGGTTAGGACTTCAACATATGAATCTGGTGGGGGTCAAAATTCAACCCATATAAAGGTCTCTGTGATAAATGGATTCATTTTCTCTTCCTTGCATCAGAATTTAGAAGCCGTGTCTGCACCTATGAACATTTGCTAGAATCAGAGCCCCTAACGCCATTGTCATTTTTATTACCTTCAGTCAGCAGTCACTGCCCTTATTTCATGCCTGGTGTCGGGTAAGGAGCTCACCGTAGTTCCCAAAGTAGATCATACGCCCATTACGTCATTGTCTGGTAAACATCTACTGGTATAAGGAGCCTCATTTTAAAATCTTTCAATTTTATGTTAAATATAAGCTCTAACCAGATCCTAACTTCTATCTTTATGAGGAAGTCATATGTTAGAAGCCAACTCGAAAGGAAACTCCTTTATTTGAAATTAAAAGAATTCATTTTGTTTTACTTCTTTAGTGATTTACATTGTCCTGGATTAGTCACTCTGAGATATTTTTGCAGGGGACACTATCTAAGAATAACACGCTGCTTATTCAAATTATGGCAGCACTAACAGGTCACACTCAGGTAAGTATATTCAGACAAATCTAATTTAAAGAATCACACAGTACCATACACTGAGTTATAATTTGCTCCAAAAATGTTTACTAAAAAATAGACCAGGGACAATTCATATAATAGACACCTAATCGTTAACTTTTAACTATCCAAGGTATTCAGGAGTCAAATAAATTATTTTACAAAGTAATGCATGGCACATTGCCTTTTGTGCCTTTTAAAATTTAGTTACATAAACCTGCTAAATGAAATGGATATTTTGCATATATTTCAAGCATTTGAGAAGTGACCAGTGTCTGAAATTTGGATGTCACATGAACTGGACTTTAAGCTAAGGTGTCTGACAAATCTATGGCAAAATTACTTGGTAAAATGACTGCACTGAACTTAAACTAATTCCAAATTAAACCTAAAACTTAAAAAAAAACAAAAACCCATCAAATCCTGTGATTTGCAATAAACTCTACATACTCTCGAATTCTGTAAAATGCAAAAAAATTGATCTCTAATAAGGAGCAGCTGGGATACACTGACTTAACTGGGAGCATGAAAGAGGATATGACCTGAAAGGGTAAATCTGTTCAAAGGAACTGAAGTCCCCTTGACTGGATTATTATAATGATTCATATATTAATACTTCAAATTTTGATATACATTCATGATAACTGTGGAATTATAAAAAGAAGATTAAAAATAAATTGATTTAAAATCCAAAAAGTTCTAAAGAATGTGTAAAAAAAAACTAAAAAGAAAAAATTTTAAAAAGTAAAAAATAAACTAAAAAGGCAATGGAGCATACTATTTGAAAAGCTGGCAAAAGAAACCTAAAAAAAATGCAAAAAAGTTGGCAAAGTAGAAAATTTACTTTGAAAAGATCATAAAGGAGTCAATACTAACCGAATGAATGTATATTTGGAATACAGAAATTTGGCTCCTAATAATGAAGCATATTTTTGTATACTAAATATTTCATAAGAAAATTAAACCACCCTATATCGATTAGCAACCTCCACATAGAATATTCCTTGAGCTACTGCTATGAAGACAGAATGAAAACCAATCGACGAAAACTTAACAGAACCTGTTAAAACCATCCCATTCAACATGAATTGCTATAAACAACAGTTAAATGAAACATTCTGGCTAAGTATCTAAGTTCAGCAATTCGATCACTAAGCAAGTTGATTGGGTGCATTTTGATCTAGAATCAAAAAAGAGACCCTTCCTGTCTAGTTCACTCTAACATTTCTGGAGCATTCTCTCCTGGTTATCTCAACCCTAAGCCAAATTCTCGGATTCTTTTCCTCTTGACACAACTCTATGATCCCAAGAATTACAGAGTTTGAATTTCGTCCCATAACAGAAGGACAGAGGCTTGGACTTGGATTTGTGTTGATTAAAAAATATTTATAAATAACCACTTCACATTCACTAAGGTGGCCATAATCAAAAAGACACACAGTAACAAGTATAGAAGACGTGGAGAATTTGGAACTCTTGTTCATTGTTGGTGGGGAATATAAAACGGTGCAGCCACTTTGGAAAATAGTTTGGAAGTTTCTCAAAATCTTAAACATAGGGTTACCATTTGATTCAACAGCTACACTCCTAATAGCCAAGAGAAAACATATGTCCACATAAAAAGTTGTGGGCTTCCCTGGTGGCGCAGTGGTTGAGAGTCCGCCTGCCGATGCAGGGGACACGGGTTCGTGCCCCGGTCCGGGAGGATCCCACATGCCGCGGAGCGGCTGGGCCCATGAGCCATGGCCGCTGAGCCTGCACGTCCGGAGCCTGTGCTCTGCAACGGGGGAGGCCACAACAGTGAGAGGCCCGCGTGCCGCCAAAAAAAACAAAAAACAAAAACAAAAAGTTGTACCTGAATATTCATAGCAGCATTATTCCCAATAGCCTCAAAGTGGAAACAACCCAAATGTCCAACTAATGAATGGGTAGACAAAATGTAGTAAATCCATATAACGGAATGGTACTCACCCATAAAAAGGAATGAAGTACTGATCCATGATATAGCATAGAGAAAACTTGAAAACATTGAACTAAGTGAAAGAAGTTGGTAACATTGTATGATTCCATTTATAAGAAATGTCCAGAATTGACAAATCCTAAGAGATAGGAAGTAGATTAATAGTTGCCAGAGACTGAGAGTAGGGGAATGAGGAGTAACTGTTAATGGGCACAGGGTTTCTTTTGGGGTCATTTAGTAAGTGTTCTAAAATTAAATAGTGGTAATGTTTGCACAACTCTGTGAATATATTAGAAACCGTTAAGTTGGACACCTTAAAATGATTAATTTTATGATATGTGAACTACAACTCAATAATTCTGAGCTATATATACACATACATATATACGCATATACACATATATGATTATTTCTTTCATATTTGAGTTTAGGGACTAAGATATATTTACATATATAATTTGATGGAAATGAGACTATACTATTCGCCCTTTTTTTCTAACATGGCATTTCATTTCACTCAAAAATATGGCTTGGATATTTTTCCCTGTTAATGAATATATATACGTGTATATATATATATATAAAATGATATATATGTATAAACATCATACATATGTATAAAACATCATATATATATGAAAAATCATTTTAAATACCTCTACAGTATACTATTGTGTAATCCTACCATGATTGCTTACCCATTTAAATCATTCCCAGTGTTTTAGTATTGTAACAACACAGTAATGGATACACACACGTGTGAATATATACATACACACGTGCGCACATGTATACTTGTGCACTTCTTTGATTATCTGCTGAAGAAAAAAATCTCCTAGATAAATTTCCACAAGTGAGAAGGTATTGCTCAGTAATACACCGTATTTGTTGGTTTATTTTTTCTCTTCATCTTTTGACCCCCTTCACCCATTTCTTCCACCCCTTACCCCCTGCTTATGGCAATTACCAATCTGTTCTCTGTATCTAGGAGCCTCTTCTTCTTTTTTACATTCCACATGTAAGAGAGATCATATGGTTTTCGTCTTCCTCTGTCTGACTTATTCACTTAGCACAATGCCCTTGAGGTCCAATACACGTTGGTATAAATGTCAAGATTTCAATCTTTTTATGGCTGAAAAATATTCCATTGTATATTTACATACAACAATTTCTTTATCTATTTATCCATCAGTGGGCACTTAGGTTGCTTCCATAGCGTGGCTATTGTAAATAATGCTGCAATGCACACGAGGGTGCATATATCTTTTCAAGTTGGTGTTTTCATTTTCTTTGGGTAATACCAAACAGTGGAACTGCTGGGTAGTTCATATGGTAGTTCTATTTTTAATTTTTTGAGGAACCTTATACTGTTCTCCATAGTGGCTGCACCAGTTTACATTCCCACCAATAGTACACGAGGGTTCACTTTTATTCGTATCTTGGTCAACACTTGTTATTTCTTGTCTTTTTGATAATAGCCACTTAAAAGATGTAAGGTGATATCTTATTGTGGTATTGATTTGCATTTTTCTGATGATTAGTGATGTTGAGCATCTTTTCATGTGTCTGTTGGCCACCTGTATGTCTTCTTTGGAAATATGTCTGTTCAGATCTTCTGCCCATTTTTAAATCAGATTGTTTTTTTGCTATTGAGTTGTATGAGTTCTTCATATATTTTGGATATTAGTCCCTTATCAGATATATGATTTGAAAATATTTTCTCCCATTTAGTAGGTTGCTTTTTCGTTTTGTTGATGGTTTCCTTTGTTGTGCAAAAGCTTTTTAGTTTGTTGTAGTCCCACTTATTGGTGTTTGCTTTTGTTGTCAGATTCAAAAAAATCATCACCAAGACTTATGTCAAGGAGCTTACCGCTTATGTTTTCTTCTAGGATTTTTACAGTTTCAAGTCTTTAATCTATTTTGAGTTATTTTTTGTGTATGGTGTAAAATAGTGGTTGAGTTTCATTCTTTTGCACATGGCTGTCCAGTTTTTCCAACACTGTTTACTGAAAAGACTGTTTTTACTGCATTGTATATTCCTGACTCCTTCATTGTAAATTAATTGATCATATATGTGTGGGTTTATTTCTGAGATCTCTATTCTATTCCATTAATCTATGTGTCTTGTTTTATGCCAATACCATACTGTTTTAATTACTATGGCTTTATAATTTGGTTTGAAATCAGCATGATGCCCCCAGCTTTGTTTTTCTTTCCCAAGATTGCTTTCTCTATTCAGGTTTTTTCATGGTTCCATACAAATTTTAGGATTATTTCTTCTGTTTTTTTGAAAAATGCAATTGAAATTTTGAAAGGAATTGCACTGAATCTGTAGATGGCTTTGGGTGTAATGGACATTTTAACAATATTAATTCTTCCAAACCATGAGGACAGAATATCTTTCCATTTCTTTGTTTCTTCTTCAATTGCTTTCATTAATGTCCTGTTTTCAATATACAGGTCTTTCACCTCCTTGGTTAACTTTATACCTAGGTAGTTTATTTCTTTTAATGTGGTTGTAAATGGGATTCTTTTCATTTCTCCTTCTGATTGTTCATTATTAGTGTATAGAAATGCAACAGATTTTTGTGTATTGTTTTTGTATCCTGGAACTTTACCAAATTTGTTTATTAGTTCTACCAGTTTTTTTTGATGGAGTATTTAGGGCTTTCTATATATAGTATCATGTCATCTGCAAATAATGACAGCTTTATATCTTCCTTTCCAATTTGGATTCCTTTTATTTGTTTTTCTTGCCTAACCACTCTGATTAGGACTTTCAATACCATGTTGAATAAAAGTGGCAAGAGTGGGCATTTTTGTCCTGTTCCTGATCTTAAGGGAAATGCTTTCAGCTTTTCACTGCTAAGTATGATGTTAGTTGTGGACTCGTAACATACAGATTTTATTATGTTGAAGTACACTCCCTCTATACCCACTTGGTTGAGAGTTTTTACCATAAATGGATGTTAAATTTTGTCACAGCTTTTTCTGCATCTATTGAGACGATCATATGATTTTTATCTTTCATTTCGTTAATGTGGTGTATCACACTGACTGATTTGTGGATGTTGAACCATCCCTGCATCCCTGGAATAAGTCCCACTTGATCATGGTGTATGATCCTTTTAATATATTGTTGAGCATTTTTGCATATATGTTCATCACAGAACTGGCCCATAATTTTCTTTTGCTGTGTCACCCTTGTCTGGTTTTGGTATTAGTGTAATGCTGGCCTTGTAAAATGAGTATGGAAGGATTCCCTTCTCATCTATTTTTTGGAAGTGTTTGAGAAGGACTGGTATTAATTCTTTAATAAAAGAATGTTTAGTAGAATTCACCAGCAAAGCTATCAGGTCCTGAACTTTTGTTTGTTGGGAGGTCTTTTTTTCAGTACTCATTCAATCTCCTTGCTAGTAATCAGTCTCTTCAGATTTTCTATTTCAACGTGATTCAGTCTTGGTAGGTTGTCCATTATGTTGACATATAATTATTCGTAGTATTCTCTTATGATTATTTGTATTTCTGTGGTGTTGGCTGTAACTTTTCCTCTTTCATTTTAAATTTTATTTATTTGAGTCCTCGTTTTTTCTTGGTGAGTGTAGCTAAAGGCTTGTCGATTTTGCTTACCTTTTCAAGGAACCACACTTTAGTTTTATTGATTTTCTTTACTGTTTTTCAGTCTCTATTTCATTTATTTCTGCTCTAATCTTTCTTATTTCATTTTTATACTAACTTTGGTCTTTGTTTGTTCTTCTTTTTCTAGTTTCTTGAGGTGTATAAAGTTAGGTTGTTTATTTGACACTTTTCTTTTTTCTTGAGGTAGGCATTCATTGCTATGAACTTCCCTCTTAGAACTGCCTTTGCTTCATCCCACAAATTTTGGGTTTTATTTGTCTCAAGGTATCTTTTTATTTCTCTTTTAATTTCTTCTTTGACCCACTCAGTAGCATGTTGTTTAATCTCCACATATTTGTGAATTTTTCCAATTTTTTTCATGTAGTTAACTTCTAGTTTCATACCATTGCAGTCAGAAAAGAAGCTTGATAGGATTTCAATCCTCTTAAATGTATTAAGAATTGTTTTGTGCCCTAACATATGATTTATCATGAAAAATATTCCATGTGCACTTGAGAAGAATGTGTATTCTGTTGCTTTTGAATGGAAATATTCTATATTTATTTGTTTAGTCCATCTGGTATAACATGTCACTTAAGGTCAATGTCTCCTTATTGATTTTCTTTCTGGATGATTATTCACCAATCTTCCATTCTTACAGTTGTTCTTGGTCAATTCTGTAGTCAGCCACCCTAGGTTTGATTGTTTCCGGCACAACCTCTCTGAGATTCCACTTTTTCATTTGTAAAGTGGGATGAGAATTGAATAGAACAAGTCATTTGAAGTGCCTAGCACTGTGTCCAACCACCCAAGGCCCTGAAAAATATGCTTCCTCTCTTTAGTCATCCCTCTGCCCCCTTCATCTTTGCAACCTGCATATAATAGATATATGATAAATATTTGATGATTGGCTAAGTTAAGTCTAGTCATATGTAAATGTGCATAGTCCTGTAGGCTCAGTTAAGGAAACTGAGCAATTAGTGTATTCACGAGTGTCCCTTCATCATCTTCCATTCTGGAGCAACTGGTAACTGATGCATGAGAGGCAACGTCAAGCTTTGTGTTGACAGGTGCACAGCCTGCACAAGCAGTCCAAGACTTGAATAGCAGTGTCAGCACTAGACACCCAAGATGACAATTGAGAAAAAGAACAAACAACTCCAGGGGAAAGATGTCCTTAAAAGTGGTGAGCAGCAGCGTCAACAAGCAAGTGGATATAAAGGAATCAATCACTCAATCACCACTGATAGCCGGCATTGTCTGGGGGGATATTATCTGTTGGATGCAGCTGTGCAGAGGTGATCTCAAGACCTGCTTTGAATTCCCAGGTCTGTCTCAGACCCTTTCTCTAGTCTAAAGAAAAATCATTTCACCTCCTTTTTGCTTTCAGCTCCATTAATAACAGCTCACCATTACTAAGCATATACTATGTGCCAGGCATGGTTTGATTTTAATGATAGCCTTAAAAGGTAGGTACTTTTAACTGTTCCAATGGTATATATGAGGAAACTGAGTCACAGGAAAGTTTAGGACCTTGCTCAAAGCTAGGACTGAAATCAGGACAGCTTATTTGCAGAGTTCTTGTGCATAAATCCTTAACTTTATTGTCTCTCACGCTCTAGAAGGATGAGTAAAACTGTTCAAAAATTAGCAAAGCAAATTTGTTATTGAATGTTTGGACTCATGTTCAGATTCCTTGCTTTTAAAGACTGAACAATGTTACAATTGTCATGTGTCAGGTGTAGAATAACTTCCTCAAGTGCTTTTAACTGAAAGCATGTTCTTGATGCGTTTCATTCTGTTAGATGAAGTGACCTAACATTTCCTTAATGCTATCTTGAAAATTATGAGTCATTATGACCATACATCGCTCATCTCGAGCTGGCAAGTGCCCAGAATAGTTTTATATATTCTCACAGGGCTAGAAGCCAGCCCTCCTTCTACTCAGCAGAACACGAAAGCTCCAAGACTAGGTACAACACCAGTGCACACCTGCATGTCATCAGCAAAGTCATTAAGTGAGCAGACAAGAACAGCCTGCCATCACGTCTGCTTATTGTCAACGCTGAAGAGGTATTGACAGTGTTGAGACAGGCTGTCACTGGAGGAAGCTGAGACCGAATCAACAACCAGCAGAACATCCACCCTGATGGAACCTGTTCCTTGAGGTGCTACATCAAAACAAAGCATACGGAGGGCCTAATATGTGGACAATTCTCCACCTTGCCTGCTCAGACACAAAGGATGTGGGATCTATACAAAGCAGGTAAAGTATTGCATGGCTACACTGGTGAAGAAATGACTTCTAAGCTGAGTTTGAACTCAGAGTGTACATGACTCACAGACACAGAGAACAAACTTATGGTGGCCAAAGGGGAAGGGGGGAGGGGAGGGATAAATTAGGACTTTGGGAAGAACAGATACACATTACTGTATACAAAACAGATAAACAACAAGGACCTACTGTACAGCACAGGGAAGTATATTCAATATCTTGCAGTAACCTATAACGGAAAAGGATCTGGAAAAGAATATATATATAATATATATATACATGTATATACACTATATGTATATATATTTATCTGAATCACTTTGCTGTACGTCTGAAACCAACACAACATTGTAAATCAGCTGGACTTCAATTAAAAAAAAGAATGTAAGGGAGGTCAGCACCTATTTTTCCAAGGTATAATTGAATCCTATTCCTCTTTTGTACCCACAGATCAAATAGAAGTCACTAAAAAGCCATATCATACCCTTGCTGAAAGATCAGCCCATCTCTTTTCACTGAGAACATGAGAATGTGCAGCATTTGGGGAAAAGGCCAAGCATAACTCGCAGGAAGATTGCATTAATTATGTGGGCGTATTTTTAAGGAATTAACCCTAAATGAAACACCAACATTCTTAGTGACATCAGTGACTTGGTAGATTATAGAATGAGAAATATGAGTTCATAGCATCTGAGAATTCAAGCTGTATGAAAGAAGTAAGGAAAAAAACAGAATTTATTTCAAAATCTGGGCAAAGTGAGAGAAGAGAAAACAGAGAGAAACAGAGAGAGAGAAAGGGGGAGGGAGTGTGTGTGTGTACGCTCCATCTGTGCCTGAAATTTGTTCCATGTTTGCTCAGGGTTCCAGTTGCTTGGGAGAATCCATAGTAGATGAGCCTGTTTCGGGTCTCACGGAAAATAGTTCCCTCCTCCATTGTTTGCAGTTAGACTCTGCCAGTGACGGAAGAAAACTCTTCAACACAATTACACTGTCAAGGTGTACAGTGAATGAGTCAAAGGCCTGGACCAGCCTGGCCTGAGACGATAGAATAAATCTCCAGCTGCGTTAGAGTGTTTGCCACGATGCTGAATGAGCCTGTGGCCCTGTTCGCAACAATGGGTGATGGATGAGCCAGAGTGACATCAAAACAGGTGGGAATATTACAAGGAATATTAACAAGAAGCTTGATGAAAGAGCCCCAGCAATCAAGTCCATGGGAAAGGCTTAATCCAAGTCATAAAGGACATTGTAGATGGGGATATCATTCCATCTGACCAATTTAAAAAGGCAGGCCATACTTGTACTGGTAACCTCAAAGTCTTCCTAATAAGTCCATGAGATAGTGTATTATTATTAGAATTAAAACTTGACCTTTGCTTTTTCCCAAATAATTGGGGGAATAGGTGACTATAATCTGAATTCTAGTCAATCACTGATTGCTCTCACTTAACTCTATATCACCACTATTCATAAAGCTGTTATTGATCATAATCTTTCAGAGAAGAATAAGGATTAGTTATGTTGATATGATCTTTGACGTTTAGGAAAAGGATGAAGTTAAATGGCACCTGAGGCCATGGGAGAATTTCTTGTAACTCTGTCCCAGTTCTCCCCTCCCTTCCCCTCCTCTCCCCTGCCATCCTTCCTCCCTCCTTTCCTCTTTTACCCTTCTCCCCTCCTCTTCCCTCTCTCCCTCCTTTCCTTCTTTTCCTTCTGTTTCCCGCCTCTCCCCACTTTCCTCTCAATTATATTTAGTCGTCTACTCCTCCCCTTCCCAGCTCATCCTCCTAACTTCTGACCACAGGCTCCTGTGGGCATCACTTTGTGTCTCTGGTATCACTCAGGGCTCAAGTTATGATTGAGCTTTTAACGGTCCTGACTCTCTTCATGCAGAGAGATTCACCTGCCTCTGGGACCAGAAACTTGTGCTTCCTGCAGGGCTGCTCGCCTGAGATGGGACTAAGGCAGGATGGGAGCAACCATCCTAGACTGTGGAGTCATCCACATGGTAATGGTAGCAAAATATTTAAACAGTGATCTGCTGAGCTGCTAAAATTAATAAGAATGTTTAATAGGGCTTCCCTGGTGGCGCAGTGGTTGAGAGTCCGCCTGCCTTTGCAGGGGACACGGGTTCGTGCCCCGGTCCGGGAGGATCCCACGTGCCGCGGAGCGGCTGGGCCCGTGAGCCATGGCCGCTGAGCCTGCGCGTCCGGAGCCTGTGCTCCGCAACGGGAGCGGCCACAGCGGTGAGAGGCCCGCGTACCGCCAAAAAAAAAAAAAAAAAAAAAAAAAGAATGTTTAATAGACACAAGCAGGCTATGTCCTAGCGTCGACGTTCCTTTTTTCCTGAAATAAGAAATCCATTTCCATCTCAAACTAAGTATGAAAGTCACTTTCCTTGCCAAAAATAAAAGCAACATCAGACCGCCATCTTATCTCTTCTGTAGCAGGCAGAACACATTGCACAGGGCAGAACACAGAGGCAACTGGCCATGCCAACAAGACAGAGTTCCGAGTAGAGAGAGAAAGATGTGACGGAGCTGCGGCATCATGCAAGTAGCAGAAGAATAAATAACTGATGTCAAGCTTTTGGCAGAATAGGTGTTGGAAGAAGCCAACTCTTTTAACGCCATTGATAAAAGCTGTACTTGTATCAACACTGGGCAACTGAATGAGAAGAGAATGCAAGGTCATGTAATACAATGTAATAAGGCATCAGATAGATGGGAATGGCATCCCAGCATGGACCTATGTGTGACAAAAAAGAAAGTGGAAAATGTAGAAGAACCTTAGGCAAAAGAAGAGAAATCTAAGTCCTGATCAGAAAAGCAATGATTTCCTAGTAGTTGCTGATGGTTCCTTAAATGACATGAAATTAGACATTGATATTAGAACCCCAATCCGGGTCACTTGTAGTTTTAGGTATATAATTATGCTTAAGATTATTCTAGAGCAGATCTTCTCAAACTAGGCTACACTTTAGAAACACCAAAGAAGCTCTTAATTTCCAGGCCCTACCTCAGAACAGTGAAGTCAGAATATCTGGGAGTGTTGCCTGACCTCCGATTTTTTTTTTTTTTTTTACATTTCCAGGTGATTCTGTCAATATTGGGAACCACCATTCAAGAATAAAGAGTATTTTGATTTTATTCCACAGTGTGGTCCACAGTTTGGACCTCTTCAATAAACTTTGATTGTTTTCATCAAGCAGTGAGTGGAGCAATGCTTTCCAAAGCGGGACCCACGGAGCACCAGTCATTTGAGATGTTGGAGAGAATAAAGGACTCTTTGGTCAAGAAGTCCAGGATGGCTCTATACTATACTTTAACCTTGATGATTCACAATGCTTATTAGCCTATTAAAGAATCTGGGGCTTCCCTGGTGGCGCAGTGGTTGACAGTCCGCCTGCCGATGCAGGGGACACGGGTTCGTGCCCCGGCCCGGGAAGATCCCACATGCCGCGGAGCGGCTGGGCCCGTGAGCCAGGGCCGCTGAGCCTGCGCGTCCGGAGCCTGTGCTCCGCAACGGGAGAGGTCACAGCGGTGAGAGGCCCGCGTAACAAAACAAAACAAAAACAAAACAAAACAAAACAAAAACAAATTTAATCTGCTTGAGGCTTTCTTGATATTGTTCACAATAATCGTTGTATCTGCCCTTCACTTTCTATTCCTGGTGCTCTCCCAGAATCAGGGGTTTCTTTAAACCTAGACCATTTTATAGCCTCATTTATTTTTTCCCTTCCTCCAAGCATCCAAGTCAGTAGTAACAGATTAATTAATAACAATATCCATTTGGGGATATTATTGTTTCCTTTCAAAATTTCCATTGTCTCCCCAAGTAATTATTACATCATTAGTAATAGTGTTTCCCTACATTATTACTAATTGTAAATACTATTTAAGTAGTAACTATTACTACTTGTTAATTATTACTAATAATTAGTAATGAATTATTACTAACGTTTGTTGAGTACCCACTATGGGCCAAGCTCCATGCTAAGCATCAAAGGTACAAAGACAATAAGACAAGACTTGGTTCTCAATGACATTACAGAGAAGTGAGCAGACAAAGGGTCGCTATACAATGGGCAATGCTGACATTTTACAACATGACATATGAGTGTTTGTAAACACGGATGAGAGCGTGTGTGTGAGTGTATGTGTACACACATATATACAATTGATTTTCCCTGGGGAAGGAAGACTCCCAAAAGGCACCATTTAATTGAGTGCTTACCTAGCAGACTTGACTGCAGGTAAATGGAAGTGCTAGGTTAACCTGGGCTTGTTTTCCCTTTCCATTTGGGTCCCAACCTATCCCACTTAAATGAGATCTCAGTAATTTTCCCACCATGAATCCAATTGCTTTACTCCCCATTTTCCAAATATGCTTTGCTGGCATCTGGACTTTTGCTCAGTCCACTTCCTCTGCTGATAATGCTCCCTTCCACCACTTTCTTCTTTGCAATTCATTGGTTCAAAACACAAGTGTTAAGCCCCTACTAGCATCTGCACATTTTGTGTACTGAGGTGCTCCTCAAAGCAAGATTAATGATAATGAAGGCGGTCAATAGCTACCAGTAAGCTTGCACACATCTATGTCAGTGAGGCATTGTGTTTGGCTATAACAGAGACTAAAATGTAACAGCTGAAATAAGACATTTATTTTTCTTTCACATAGAAAGAAATCCAAAGGTTGGCAGTCTATAGCTGGCATGGCCAAAAGAAACCTTGGCTCATTCTAGTTCTTTGTCTGTAGTCCCAGTGGTCAGAGCTAAAGTGCTCTGGTAGCAGCCTCCATGAGATCAAGAAAGGAATTGAGGAATTCAGGATGATAAAAGAAAACTGAGAATTAGGGAGGTGCATCGCAGGGAGAAAGCACAATCAAGAAAAGAAGGATGAATAATTTCACTGAGTAGGTACTTACATGTTAAACCTTCTCATTTGCACTGGCAGGAGTTAGTCACGAGCATAGTATTTTTTTTTTTTTTTTTTTTTTGCGGTATGCGGGCCTCTCCCCGTTGTGGCCTCTCCCGTTACGGAGCACAGGCTCTGAACGCGCAGGCTCAGCGGCCATGGCTCATGGGCCCAGCCGCTCCGCAGCACGTGGGATCCGTGGGATCTTCCCAGACCGGGGCACGAACCCGTGTCCCCTGCATCAGCAGGCGGACTCTCAACCACTGCGCCACCAGGGGAAGCCTGAGCATAGTATTTTTAAATAAAGGCTATAATAGATCCAAAAGGGAATATTTAATGTGGTTTTAGATAGTTAGCATGTAATAATTTCTTCCTGCATTAATCCCTTGGGTAATGAATGTTAACAAAAACAACCCCAAAAGATATATAATCTGCAAACATCTGTAATTGATGTTTGTGATCTGTAAACACAGTGTTAGTTTAGGGTAGACTGAAAAGAACAATCATTAAATGAAGGCTTCCAATGCTTGCACTTCTTTAATAGAAATGTTCTAAGTAAGAAAGACAATCTCTTTGTACTTCTTTGGTAAGGAAAACTGAAATGCAAAGTGTCAATAAAAGCATGGGTATTGGTTAAGCAGAAAAGCTGAATGTCTTGAGTAAAGATGTGTTTCTTGCATGAATAATTTCCAAACAATCTGCTAAAGGAGTGATTTTGTATCAAGCTGAAACCCCAAACCAGCATCATTTTAATTTGCCAAGCACCTGTGAAGGAATACAGCTGCAAGGCCATGGGAAAACAATAGGAACTGTGACAGTTCATTAATATAAACCAGCAACTAGATTTATTTAGAAAAGTCATTGATATAGAATTACCCTGGAGGATGCAATGACATTCCTGAAGCAGACCAGCAAGCAGCTAACTAAGATTATAGATGTGTGCACATCATTTGAAACTGAACAGTAATTTGGTAACTATTACGATTTATTGTATATGTCAAACAGAATAACAAATGTATAGAGAGCCAGTGATTGCTTAGGTGTGCGTTGTGTTCAGTTGTTTGGCTTTTTTGCATGCAAGGTTATTTTGTCCTGGAAAATCAAGATAATGGTGTTGCCTCCAAAGTGATTACTTTTGTGTATATGTGCATAGAAGGAAAATATCAAAGTACACATTCTTGTCTAACTACTCTGAGCCTTAATATAACGCTGATATGAAGCTAAAGAAGTTGTTTATTGCAATCAAGTCATCACAGTCTTATGTTGATGGTGACTGCAAATATTTCAGGTATGGTAACTCATAAGCAATCTGGCTTGCAGAAAATGAAAGATATCAACAGATCCGGAGGCAGAGAAATAGAGCTGCTAACCACTCACTTTTACTGCAAACAGTAAAATGTAACCCTAGAAAATGGGAGCAAAGCAGGATTCTTCTTTCATATACTTAAAGCATCTGGGAAAATCTCAGCGTCTGGCACAAAAGCAATAAGCCTGTCCACTGAACTTGTTCCCAGCCATGAGACAGGCAACATTAGCCAACAATGTGGGAGCAAATGAGAAGAATGTCCCCACACCTCCAACGTTTCCTCTTTAAATGCAAAGGAAATCAAATCCTCCAGCTAATTTCCTTAGATGGTTTTCTTAATCCTTTCACCACCAGTAGTAGTCAGCATCCCTGGTACTGTTGTAATCATTGGAAACTGATTGACTTGAACTGCTGGTCGTAAAGAGTTAAAGTTTAGAGCGACCACCGAGGACTTAATGAGTGCGTAGTGATGAGTAAGGACACCTTAACGATATTGCCAACCACTGGGTCCCAGGGCCCTTTTTATGAGCGCCCTGTAGAGGTGATCACGGTATGCTGGAGTTGGAAAGAGACATGGGAAACGTACAAGGTACATGTGTATAAACTGCCACTGAGAGGTAGGGGGTTTACAGACCAAAAGCATCTTGCTGGCCCTTTAAAGCGCTGTCTTCATTCTTAAGATAATAAAGCTCTTTTTTTTTTTTTCATCCTGAACAAATCAAAATGATCTCAAATCCAGGAAAGATCTGATTTGAAACAGAAAAACCTGGGGTTTGGGAGGGGAAATCCATTCAGAGACTATTTAAATGTATGACTCTAAAGAGGGGCTCATTTAAAATCTCAGGAATTGAAAACATTAAATTATTTGTGCTACACGGTTCTTCATTTTAGCATTACTCTCACCCCTTTTTCAAATCCTCGGATTCTAAAAGACTTTTTGAGTGTTTGGAGCTGCAAAGTACATGATGTGATGGGAGAACATCCAAGGGCTGGTTCTCATTTTGTGAAATTCTCTAATGGCTCTGCTCAAAAATACAACCTTCCAAACAAACGCCAGCATTTTTTGTTGTTGTTTGTTTGGTTTTCACATCATGAATGAAAAGCATTCTGAAAACAGGAAGCAATTATAAAATTCTCCAGGTTCCCCTGTAACAATAGTGCTGAAACATTCAAAACAAAGGCAAATAACATAATAAGTAAGTGAAAGATGCTGAATTTCCTGTAAGGCCCACATGGGCTTTGGGCCTTCAAAGCAAGTTGACAGGGCACCCATGTGAATTGAGGCAACTGCCCTCGTTTTTGCTAGGTCAGTCCCACACTGTTTGCGTGAGGCATGTGTGAGAATGCAAGTCCTGGACGACAGGTCCGCCCTTCACAGTTGTTGTTGACAAGTGTTTTGAGGAAAGAAAACAGAGGTTGAAATCTAGAAACTCAGAAAAAAAAATTGGTAGATGGCTATATTCTATTTAGCTATTACTTGTAAATTAGTTGGCAACATTGAAAAGTTGGGACTTCTGCATTAAAACCTGGATTTCCAGCTTTTCTTGAAAAATTAGAAGATATGATACTTGAGCCCACAACTCTTTACCACAAGTTTATCACATCAGGGGAGGGGCAGTCCTGCTCAGGTGGGGCAGAGGCTCTCTGCTTATCTTTCCAGATGATTCACCGGGCCTGCTGATTCCAGCTATTCACACGTGCTACTGGGTCAGGGATAATCAGTGAGGTTTATTCCAACCCTCAGGTCTCCAAAGATGACCCAGTGCCCTAAGCAAGCCCAGCTACGTAATTGTAGGGCCCACTGCAAAATGCAAACACTTTTTGTTCAAATATTATTAAGAACTTTAAGATGATGACAACAGAGCATTAAACCAAATATGGGTACCTTATAATCAGGGGCCCTATGTGACTGTGTGAAGCCAGCCAGCCCAGGACTTAAGAAAAGCTTTGGATCTCAGGGCCACCTTTGTTTCACTCTGACAACTTAAGAACTGTATTGAGTGGTTTTCCTGAAAGATAAAAATTTCTGAAAAAAGTGAATTCTGAAAGGACCAAAAGCCCACAAGGGATTGTAAAGCAAGTAAATTTTCACAGCATTCAAGTGAGAAAGCAGTGATATCTTAAGGACTTTTTTGCTTGTAGAAAGTTTTAAAAATCAATGCTATTAAAAAATTACTATTTTAGGGTTTCCCTGGTGGCACAGTGGTTACGAATCCACCTGCCAATGCAGGGGACATGGGTTCGAGCCCTGGTCCAGGAAGATCCCACATGCCGTGGAGCAACTAAGCCTGTGCACCACAACTACTGAGCCTGCACTCTAGAGCCTGTGAGCCACAACTACTGAGCCCTCTTGCCACAACTACTGAAGCCCGCACGCCTAGAGCCCATGCTCCGCAACAAGAGAAGCCACCTCAATGAGAAGCCCACGCACCGCAACGAAGAGTAGCCCCCGCTCATCGCAACTAGAGAAAGCCCGCACGCAGCAACTAAGACCCAGCACAGCCAAAAATCAATAAATAAAATTTAAAAAGATAACTATTTTAAAATTCTAAAAGTAGTACATCTAGGTGGGAAACATTCTGTCATATAAAAACATGTAAAATGAAAAGCTAAAATCTTTCTTCAGGGACTTCCTGGTGGCGCAGTGGTTGGGAATCCACCTGCCAATGCAGGGAACATGGGTTCGAGCCCTGGTCCAGGAGGATCCCACATGCTGTACAGCAACTAAGCCCGTGCACCACAACTACTGAGCCCGCAAGCCACAACTACTGAAGCCCGAGTGCCTAGAGCCCTGCTCTGCAACAAGAGAAGCCACTGCAAAGAGAAGCCCACGCACCACAACAAAGAGTAGCCCCCACGTGCTGCAACTAGAGAAAGCCTGTGTGCAGCAATGAAGACCCAACGCAGCCAAAAATAAATAAAATTAAAAAAAAAAAATCTTCCTTCATTCTCTCTCAGAGCTTCACATTCAAGTTGCTCCTTACAGATCCTTGTTACAGATCAGTTTTTACATATCCTTCTAGAAATTTCCTACATGCATTTATTTATCATAGTGGGATTCTACTATATATATTTAACACCCAAACTCTAAAAAGTTTTTAATGTACCTTACAGAACATTCTATTATCCGTACATGAGAATTATCTTAATCTCTTAAACCACTGTGCACTATTCCATTTCCTAATCAAATCTGAAAAGAGGAACATCACATTGTTTCCATTATTTTTGTTTGTTGGTTTCCTTTGCTGTTATACATGCTCACTGTTAAACTAAATATGTTCTTTGCCCAAGATGCTATCTCCCTAGATTTTCTCACGGTCCTATTTTCCATAATTTGGATTCAACTGTCAACTTCTCAGAGTGAACCTCCCTCTGTTACTCTTTTTCTTAAAAAAAGATTTATTTCACAGCACTTCTCATCATCTGAAATTATATTTCTTTATTTGTTCATATAAGTTGCATGAGGGCAAGGTTTTGTCTGCCTTTTTTGTATCCCCAGTAGAGACACCCATACTTGGTCACATATAGGGACTCAGGAAATATTTGTTTAATAAACGAGTAAACCCCTCACATACATGTTTTCTCTGTAGGATAGAGTTATAAATGTCGTAACGCAAAAGCAAAGGCTACATGCATTAATTTTTATTTAGATAGTGGGAAATTGCTTTACCAGGATTGTACCAATTTATATTCCTGCTTACATTCCTGTTTCCTCTCACTCTTGCCAGCATCATTTTTAGAATACTTTTCAATCTTCAGCAAGTTGTTTTATTTGCATTTCTTTAAGTATGATCTGTATTAGTATGCAGGGCTAGTTTTCTGCTGTATGAAGTTTGGAAGGAAGGGGGCAAAAGACACCAGAAAAATCTGGTAAAATTACAAGTTTCCTTGCTATGGAATTCTCCATGAACTACTGAATGGATCTGGGTATTTAATGCTGCCACACTTGTGCAGTGGCTGTCCCTTGAGCCTGGAGAATTCATCATTCCTCCTCTCCTATCAACGTCCCATGAATTCTTCACTCAAGGACCAGCTCAGAGGCCATTTTCCTCAAGAAGACTTTTTCTATCCCCCTTCTCCCATCTCACCCAGTCAGAATTAACCACCCCTTCTCAGTGTTCCCACAGCACGTCACGGGTCACCTTATCTGGTCTGATTTATAGCCTGCATTGAGGTCCAGCCAGTTGAGGGCATGCCTGACCACCCCCTGTGACTATCTGGTTCTTGTATGTTGGAAGAAGGTCATATCTGTAATTCCTCCATATATGAATGTCTTCAAATGATGACATGATTTGGCATTTTGAGACCAAGGAACACTTCCTCTCTGCAGGCAGTCAGCTGACTGACAAGCCCCCAAGCTCCCGGTCCACTCTTCGTAGAGCACCACCCACCTAACCTGGCCCTGGATGGCTCTGCCCAGGCTCTGAGATAAGCAGAACAAATACAGTAGCAGGTCAGCCCCGATGTCACCACCCCCCCTCTCCCAACCCTCCCAGTCATGAGGAGTCATTTTCAACCCACCTGGGGCTTTTGCCAGCACTTTATCTGGGTCACCCATATCTCGTCAAGTATGGGCAAACAAAACCACAGTGCTTTATCAGGAGTTGTAATTCCTTACATCTCTCTTATCACCTAAGATTACCCAGCCCTACCAGAGCCTTAGGGATCTGGTGGAGGATAACAGGACCTTCTGGTAGCAAGTGGTCTTATCACCCTCATAGCACTTGAAGGCTTGGGGGAGGTTTCATTTCCACCCTGGTAATTTTCCTGCTATACTCTCAACTTTTCTAAAAGGCCTGGCTTTATAACATGGTTTAACTGTCGTTAGGAAACTTCTTGCATCAAAATTCTACGGCATTTATGTCTGAAGCATATAATACTACTACCAATCGCTGTGATTTTGCAAGGGTTTCCTATGTTTCAAACTCCAACAACATCTCATTCCATCTTCACAACTACCCTGTGAGAAAGATAGCACTGCCGTTTTATAATGAGGAATCTGTGGCTCAGGGCGGGGAAATGATTCCTCCAAAATCACACAGCTTTTAAGGGTTGAAGCACGAATTTGAAGCCGGGTCTTTAAAGCCAAACTTCCACATTGTGCTTGGAAAGAGGCAGTACTGTGTGGTGGTTGGATACTAGATTCTAGAACCTGGCTGCCTGAGTTTGAATCTTGACTCTGCTACTTACTAGCTGTGCGACTTTGGACAAGTTCCTTACTTCTCTGTGCCTCATTCCTTATCTGTAAAATGGGATTAATTATAGCCTCTATTTCACAGAGTTGGGAAATAAAATGTTTATGTGTGTATATGTATGTGTGTGTACACTTGGGTCAATTTCTACTTTATAAATGATACCTATTAATAATTCTATTTCCATTATAACTGCTGCCTCTCTGAAATTTGGCAAAGGAGAATTGAACAATTATTCCAATGACTCAAAAATTAAATATAAGGAAGATAGGAGAAAGATATAAGACAAGAAAACACTGTTTACCTGTTTCACTGTCTTTGTTCTTTCTTCTGTTTTTCCTTTTTCTGGAAGTGTATCTATCTCCCTTTTTGCCTTGATAATAGAAGTCTGTCCTTCTTTTGACTTTCCACCCTAGAATGCTCTTTACATTGAAAAAATGTTACAACACACTGAAATGTAACTATTTACTCATTCCTGTACTTTTCTCCTTTCTCTCTGTCCTTCACATTCACATGTATAAAGACACATAAAGGCACACATGTACACACACACACTCTTACCTTTTGTTGGCATCTGAACTCAGGCTATTCCACTCCCACAGAGGTGCGCGTGTGCGTGTGTGTGTATGTGTGTGCGTGTGTGTGTATGTGTGTGTGTGTGTGTGTGACAGACAGAGAGAGACAGGAATCAATTCCTCACTCTCAATTCCTTGTTTATCACTGGTGTGGTAGCTTGCCTTTCATGAAGTTAAATATTTGTCTTACTCACAAACTCCTACACTCTCAGGGTTGGGAGGGATTATAAAAGTCACCTAATCCAACCACCTTTCTGATGTTTGACTCACCTCTACTGGCTACGTGGCAAAAGAGACTATATTTGAATATTCCCAATGACGAGAAGTTCACTAGCTCCTAAGGTAGCCAATGCCATTCTTCCCATCTTGTTAAAATCCATAGTCAAAGATGGCACTAATGCTAACTCTCATGCTAATAAGGAGCATCTTTTGAATTAAGATTTAAAGCCATTTTGGAAAGGAAAAGCTATTTTCAACATGTCTGAGAAAGGATTAATGTCCCGACTCTTCAAGAAGAACTTAGAAATCATATGAAAGTGACAAACACTTCAACAGGAAAAATGGGCAAGGTATACATAAGTAATTAACAAAGGAAGGAATACCAATGGCTAAAAACTATGTGCAAGATATTCAACCTCAGTAGTAATCAAATAGATGCTATAAACACAACAATAACGAATCTTCTGTTAGATTTGAGAAGCTATGGTAAAGATAAACTCTGAGGATACTCAGTATCGAGGATGAAGGTGTGAATGGGGGAAAGGGTGGTCTCCATCATAACTGGGGGTAGACTGTGAACTGATAAAAGATGACTTATCTAAAGAATCTGAAAAATAATAGATATATGTATATGTATAACTGAAAAACAGTAACTCTTCTAAAAGGCTATTTAGCAATATGGATCAATATTAAAAATTCCCACAGAAATCTCACTTGTGGGAATTTATCCAAGAGATTTTTCTCAGCAAATAATCTTCTATTTAAGAATGGAAGTGATGGGTACATAAGTGGAAGAAGTGAATATCACTTGGGTCCTTAAGACACAACAAGACACATTTTCATTTGCACTCGAGTGTCTTGTCCCTTCTCCTGGCTACAGTTAATCCCTTCACTGGTACCTTGGATCTCATCCTTTGTTAGGCCACAAGATCATTTTTCTTTCAATACCAGGTCACCCCACCTTGCCCTAATCTCACTCCAGATGTTCTATTTCTGTACACGGTTCTTCAAAGGTGTTGCTAGCCCTCTCCAGCCCTGACCCAGCCCGCTCACTTGTAACCCTGAAGAGCATGGATGAAAGTCAGGGGCAAGATGCATCAGGAGAGGGAATGTAATACACTCGTCAAGAGCTCAAGCCATGGACCCAGTCTTACAGAGTTAGTATCCTGGTTTCATCATTTACTATCTTTGCCTTAGTCTCTCCATCTATAAAAAGCTCCACATGCAGGGACTCGCAGCTTGATCAGTGGAAACAAGGGGTATTTGTTGAAACCAATTAGTGGCAATTGTTTAATAGCACACCTGCCTAAGGCAGCATTAACAATTGAGGCAAACAAAAAGTTCACCAAAAAAAATTTTAATGAAGATGTGGAAGATAATACGCCCATAGGATGCTTTGCAAAGCTCTAACATATTCTTGAGAATCTCTGGGCTATATGCATGCCCAAGGCTGTGAACATGTCCAGGGCTGTGTGATACCCAGGGAGGACCTGAGAAAGCCTAAACTCTCACCTCTTGTTAACCTTGAGGCTCTGTGCAAGGAGGAAGTAAAAGCTAAGGCAGAGTTGTAAACTACCTGCCTGAACATTAAAAGGCATGCCCCAACACATGGAGCCTCTCGATAAAGCCTGGCAAACTTATTGGTTCCAGGCATTTAAGGAATTTC
Source organism: Orcinus orca (assembly GCF_937001465.1). Classification (NCBI taxonomy): domain Eukaryota; kingdom Metazoa; phylum Chordata; class Mammalia; order Artiodactyla; family Delphinidae; genus Orcinus; species Orcinus orca. The sequence continues at coordinate 18,463,857 of NC_064573.1, forward strand.
TATACAAACATCAGCTGACCACTAATCTAATCAAGCAGAAACTGCAGTGGCCACAGTGAAAAACAATACAGACTTACAGAATTAATTCAGGAAACCCACTGAAAAAACAAAAGGCAACAAAAACAAACAGTAAGACCAGCAAACCCTGGAGTGGGTGTAAATATGATTTCCAGAGTTGCCACATGATTTCAAATGTCAAATTTTCAACAAAAAAATTATGAGACATGTAAAGAAACAGGAAAGTATGGCCATACGCAGGAAGTTACATTCACATGAAAAAATAAACAGCACTGGTAAAGGTAACTACATAGGTAAATATGAAAAGCAATATTGAGATACTTTTTGTTTGTAACCATTTTTCTCCTATCTGATTTAAAAGACAACTGCGTAAAGCAATAATTATAAATCTATGTTGATAGCATGTAATACATAAAAATGCAATTTGTATGACAATATTAAGTGCCATGCTAAACCAGTCTTGTATGACAATATTAGCACAGAGAAGGATGGAGGGAAGAGGCTCTATAGCTGCAAAGCTTTTCTACACTGTTAAAATTAAATATTTATTAATCTAATCTAGATTGTTATGTTAATTTTAATCTCCAAGGCAACAAAACAAATTTTTTAATTATAATAAAAGAAACAAGGGAATTAAAATGGTACACTAGAAAATATGTATTTAACATAAAAGAAGTCAGTAATAAAGGAATAAATTAAAATACATAATAAACATAGCAAAATGGTAGACGGGAATCCTACTTTATCAATAATTACATTAAATGTAAATGGATTAAACACTCCAGTCTAAAAGCAAAGACTGGCAAAATTGATTTCTTTTTTTAAATTATCCAGCTATATGCTGTTATAAGAGACACAATTTAGATTTAAGGACACAAATAGACTGAAATATATGAAGCAAAAACTGACATAATTGAATGAAGAAACAGATAATTCAGCAATAATGATTTGAGACTTCAATAGCCCACTTTTAATAATGAATAGAAAAATTATACAGAAGATAATTGAGGAAACAGAAGACTCGGAAAATACTATAAGTTTACCACTAAAATGCCTATACAAAAAAGAATACACTCACTACCAGAAATAAATATGAAGTGAGTTAAAAAAAAAAAAAGATCTCAAGTCAATAACCTACGCTTCCCTCTTAAGAGACTAGAAAAAGAAGAGCAAAACCAATTGGCAACACCCAGACCAATTCACATAGTCATTCTTTGTGAAATGGGACCCTGTAGTTAATGAAGATGACTATGCCTGATTTCCCAGATAGAAGGGTTATCTTTGACCTAGAAAATATCTGTATCTGTCTCCTGGATGAGGATTCACAGGAACCCCCTAACTGAGCAGACTGAAACCCTGGCTGTGGGCCACCCCAGGAATGTAGACATTCTCACCCTGCCCATTGTATTGGAGGCCCTGGAGTGGGAAGGCTTAGATTATCCAAGAGATCCAGATGTTACTGGAGTTCCCAGGGCTCATCAGGAATGATCATCTCCCACTTCTCAGCCGCAGTTGACCCAATAACCAGTCTTCTTGGGAAAGGGAAGAAATTTATATGATTCTTGGCCAGGTTGCATCTTTTCAGCAGCTGAAATTGTCCTCTCTCATTCCCTAATCAACTTAACCAAACAATTCAATCAACCGCTCAACCCACACCTACTACTGAAACAAATTTCCGAGTGGGTAACTGCTGAAGTGAGAAGTAACATGTCATAGGCTAAAATCCCTGCAGAACTGGCTTGCTTTATACACTGATAAAGTCACTGCTTTATACAGAACTGCAACTGCCCTTTCAAAAATCCAATGACTATTCCTTAGTACTCACATTTCAGGGTTTACTGTGGTTGGAATATACGCCTTTGAAATCTGTAGTGAAAGCTTTGTGATTGTTGGAGATGATACTCTCACTCCATTGTTCCCCTCCCAATGCTGAATCATTCATGAAAAGAGGAGAGGGTAAATGACATGGGCCTTTCTGGAGAACACTGCACAGCTCCTCAGGAACTCTGCTCTTGGGACCCTCCCAGAAAGCCCTGAAGGAAAAATCACAATGGGAGTGAGGTCATACGCTCATGGTATTACCTGTGCTATTATTATATATTATTGCTTGCAACTGTGCTGCTGTTTCAACTAAAAGAAACAGCTTGTCCTCTGAGACACTGTGTCGTCTTTGAGATGACGTGAGTCATCAAACTCCCACAGTCCTAGGGGAGTGGAGATAAGAGTTTGTGTTTGTTGGCTGCTGTTTATCTGAGGTGGAGGGGAGAACACAGAGGGCAGGTAATACCTTTTTAAAACTGGGGGCTGAGGACTTCCCTGGTGGCGCAGTGGTTAAGAATCCACCTGCCAATGTAGGGGACACAGGTTCACGCCCTCGTCCGGGAAGATCCCACATGCTGCGGAGCAACTAAGCCCGAGCGTCACAGCTACTGAGCCTGTGCGCCACAGCTGCTGAAGCCCGCGCACCAAAGCCCATGCTGCACAACAAAGAGAAGCCACTGCAGTGAGAAGCCCTCGCACCGCAACGAAGAGTAGCCCCCGCTCGCCGCAACTAGAGAAAGCCTGCGTGCAGCAATGAAGACCCAACGCAGCCAAAAATAAATAAATAAAATTTTAAACATAAATAGATAAATAATAAAATTGGGGGCTGGATAAACAACACCAACTCCTCCAGCTCTGTGTGCAACACCTCTCCCTTTTATTCTGGAAGATTTTCAGCAACAAACAAATCCTTAGCAATTCTGACTACATTTCCAATCATTAAAATAACATGTGAATGAAACAAAAGGAGCACACATTCTCACTACATATACTTTTTTGTCCAAGAGCAACAAAATGCATCTGTGTGTTTTCCACAGAAAAGAAAACACCTGGAAATGGTATGAAAATTCTGGTGATCTCTTAAAATTCCCCAGACAAGGTTTTTCATATACAGATATGACTGGATGTGTATAATCTGTCATCTGGCTGCAAGTGTACCTATTCAGATTTTATACTTAAAAATCTGTCAAAATTGCCTTGGATTCAAAACTGAGGTCTTGATTTGTATGATACAACATGCACTATCTGTACCTAGGATAGTACTTATCCTGATCAGGTCATAAATGGAAACTCACCTGGTCATTGGTGGCTTGCCTACCATTGATGGGTGTGTTCGACATCACTCACTCTTACCATATGGGAATCTTCCATGACAACTCCCTTACTCCACGGGAAAATAATCTGGGAGGGGCGGGGGAAAAAAAAACTGTGGATAAGGTTGCTTTCTTAAAGAAAGGCCAGACCAAGAGCCAACACAGCACTTCATATAACATATTGCTTGATTCAAATGAAGCACAGAAATGCAAAGGAAATTTTAGAATTTTCTAACACAAATTTCAGATAGAATGCTGTGAATTTTTATGGTAGAAAGGATTACAGCACGCATGTTTACCAAAATCCTTTTTTCCTCAAAGGGAAAAATTCCATATGTTTATATTTTATACTTATTACAAAGATAACATTTGAAATTACACATAGATCTTATTTTAAGGACAACAGTTCATGACAAAGAAGTTTCTGTGCAAGATAAATTTGATGGATAAAAATTCACTTAAAATGGATTTCTGTATTTCAAATTTACCATGGGATTTCTCCTACTGAGAAAGTACAAATAAACGGTTTGATTAACAAAAATGGGATTTGTGAAACATCATATCGCATGGCGGTGGAGAAGAAATGATGGTGCCTGACTGCCTGGATTCGAGTCCCATCCTTGGCTGTTCTTCAATTTCGTCATCTTAAAATAGAGTTAATGGGGGCTTCCCTGGTGGCGCAGTGGTTGGGAGTCCGCCTGCTGGTGCGGGGGACGTGGGTTCGTGCCCCGGTCTGGGAGGATCCCACATGCTGCGGAGCGGCTGGGCCCGTGAGCCATGGCCGCTGAGCCTGTGCGTCCGGAGCCTGTGCTCCGCAACGGGAGAGGCCACAACAGTGAGAGACCCGCGTAATGCAAAAAAAAAAAAAAAAAAAAAATAGAGTTAATGGTAACAATGCCTAACTCTTAGAACTGTTGGAAGGAGTAAATAAACAAATAGTTGTAAAGCCCTTAAAACAATACCTGATACATAGAAAGTGCCAACCAAGTGTTTGCTAAGTAAATAAGAAAGTTTTCAATGACACATCTATTCCAGAAAGTAGGGGAAACTTGTATATGACATCTGATTGTGTGTTAAGATGCCAATATGGGGGTATATTATATATATATTTATTATTTATTTATTTATCTTTGGCTGCATCGGGTCTTAGTTAAGGCACACGGGATCTTCATTGAGGCATGCGGGATCTTTCGTTGTGGTACGAGGGCTTCTCTCTAGTTGTGGTGTGCGTGTTTTTCTCTCTCTAGTTATGGCGCGCAGGCTCCAGGGCTCGTGAGCTCTGTAGTTGTGGCGAGTGGGTTCCAAAGCACATGGGCGCTGTAGTTGGCAGCACGCGGGCTTAGGTGGGATCTTAGTTCCCCGAGCAGGGATTGAACCCTTGTCCCCTGCACTGTAAGGCAGATTCTTTACCACTTGACCACCAGGAATTTTTAAATTCCTAAATCTGCTCCCATATTTGAGTATTTCAAAAGATATCTCATGGACAGTAATACGTCTTGGGCAAATTTTCCTACTGCACCTCTGAGGTGATTTTTACTATAATCATAAGTAATGATAGGTAATGCTCTTACAAATATTTATATTTAAGGATTGCAGCATGTTTTCCTATGGCCCAAAACACAATGTTGCATGCTTTAATGATAACAGAGTTGGATTCATTTATTTTGTTTGCAAGCCCTGCCTCCTTGCCTCGCCAACCACTCCCCCTACCTTTCCCATCATTACCTGAAAAATAAAGAGTGGGGGGAGGGGCAGAGAAAGAAAAGAAGTACAAAGCACAGAGGGAAACCAAACAGTTTTCAATAAATTGGTCTTAGCATTGGATTAAATACCAACATGACCAGAAAAATAAAATTTAAACAAATATATTTCGTTTATCTAGACAGCATATCTCTGGAACTCATATATTTAAAACAAAATCCTCCAGTGGTCCAAGGAGACACCAAAGGAATCCAATTCTCAGTCTCACCCTGGGAACTTGGAAGAATAGGGGACACTTCAGGACTTGGACGGAGTATGAGGGAGGAGCGTGAGTCATTTGCTTGAGGGATTCAACTTGTCTTTTCTCCTTGTAAGAAGACTTTGTGGTCTTGTGCAGATTTACTTTTCTTGGGGACACAGACAAAAAAAAATGCCTTTCTATCCTTATGTGTTCACTCGTGAAAGAGTTAAGACTTGTCCTACAAAAACTGACCTGTTTCTAAAGTGAACAAGTGAGCAAAATTTAGGAACTTATCTTGAAAAACAAATTAGAAATTTTGTTTCTATACTATACTCAGCATGTAGAAATTATGATACAAAAATTCCCTTTCTAAACACAGGGTTGCTGGAATTGGACAAGGAAGGTTTCATTTGTGTACTCATCTAAATAATGGCTTTCATGTCCAACTTCTATTTATCTTCAAGTTATTCACTCATCTAGACTTTTCTCATCCCTTCAGGCTTAACAAACTCATTCTTGTTACCTCTCATATCATCATTGCTCATTTTTGTCCTGTTGTAGTTTGTTGATTTGATTGCTTTTTTAAACCATATTTCCAACCCAACGTTTTATTTTCGACATAAACCAAGGAAGGATAGGAGAAAAATAAATTAGTACAAAGAGGTACGTGGAAAACCAAGGAAGTTTTAGGGAAGTCACACTTCAACAGAAAAAAAGAAAGGAAGAATCTCTACGCGTGTAACTTCTGTTTTACAAAATCTATAGCTTTTGCATTACCGTATTAGTTTCCTAGGGCTGTTGTAAAAAAGTACTATAAACCAGTGGCTTAAAATAACAGAAATTTATTCTCTCACAGTTCTGGAGATTAGAGGTCCAAAATCAAGGTGTCAGCAGGGCCATTCACCCTCTAAAATTTGGGGTAGAATCTTTCCCTGCCTCTTCCAGCTTCTGTCAGTGGCCAGCATTGGCAGCCGTTGGCTTGAGCTCCACCACTCCAATCTCTGCCTCTCTTGTCACATGGCCTTCTCCCTGTGTGTCTGTCTCCACATCTTCTTTCTTCTTCTTCTAAGGTCACCAGTCATATTAGAGTAAGGGCCCACCCCACTCTAGTATGACCTCATCTTAATTAAAATGATCTCTACGATGATCCTATTTCCAAGTAAGTCATATTCAGAGGTACCGGAAGGTAGGACTTCAACATATCTTTGGAGAAGGAGGGGACACAATTCAACCCATAACAACTACTAATAGTGATAATAACCAAGACAGCATATGCTCTACATGTTGATCTCAATTTAATAATAACCATTTTCCTCCCTCATTTTATAGACTGAGAATCTTCCACTACAAGAGAGCAAGTCCTTGCCCCAGGTTACAGAGCTGATAAAGGGGAGAGTCAACATTTGAATAAAGACTCTAGAGCCTGACTCCTCACTGTAGCCTCTTATCAAAGGATGTGGTTTTATCATCAAGAACCCTTCAGCATGGGCTGGGTTTAAGTGCTTTATGAAGTCTTAAAGGTCTCTAACACTGTTAACATAACAAGTTGAACTATAAGAATAATAAATTAGGTGGGGACGTAGGGTGCCTCTAAATGTCAATACCCTTTAATCACCAGGCTCTGGAGTTTCAGATCTTATGGTCGGAACCGCCCTTGTGCCCACGATATAACCTGAAACAAAAGATTTTGAAGACTTCCAGATTGCTTGAATGGTGCATATGTACTTTCGAGCTTTAAAATGCCCACCTACACTTTTTCCAAGCCAAGAGAAAAAAATGTCGTTAAAATATTCAAAATACTATATTCCTAACCCTATTATATAGTACTTTATTGTAATCTGAGATTTCTAAAATATTAATAATCATTTATATACAAACTTCAAAATTTTGTTTTATCAGCCTGCCACCTACACTGAGAATTTTTCTTTATTCACTTGATTTACTTAAGTACTTTATTTTAGAAAGGAAACTTTTAACACTTTTGTAAATTGAAAACCAGTATTACATGCTATAAGTAGAAGTGTAACTTGTATTTATTTTTGGACATAAAAATGCAATTCAAGTAAACAACATCATGAAGTTTTTAAACTAAGAATAAATAATGAAAGTTTAAAGAAAAGGGAGTCAACTTTGAAAATGTACATCTGTAAATTAAGTTCCTCAATGAGAAGACCTGGAAGGGTGTAGGATCTGTCAGCAGTACGGGGTTTTTTTGACCCTGTGTTATGTGGTTCAAGATCAAGATGAGTACTACATCAATGGTAAGATTCATTTCTTAGTTTTGATGATAGTTGGCATTAAGAACCTGACATCATATGAGCATGTATTTGAAAACGGGGAAAGATACTTAACCACCTTCCCTGATAAAATGGATAATCAATACTAATTCCTAATCAAAATCATTTAGGTGACTTTGCTTCAACAAACTTGTATTTCAAGAAACCATATGAATACATCTGCAGAATCTATTTTTCTGATGGTATCAAAAAATGTTACCGATGTCCCCAAAATGATCGAAAATGGGTTAACAAGGTACCCTGACAGTGGGTGCTGCTTCAGCCCCAGGATTATCCTGGCACATAAACTCAGCTGGCCAGGCACCCTGAGGGTAACTCAGTGCCTTAGGGAGTGTGAGCCCTGAGGGGTACCTTCAGAGGCCCAGGGTACTTTATCCTGCTTCCTCCATCCCCATCTTTGACTCCTCTCTGACCACAGACCCTGCTCTGGCAGCCTAAGCAACTTCCAGCATATTCTCCAATATCAATTCACATGCCACCATTGTCAGGTGCCTCAAAGCTGCATTCAAATGAATATCTTATTTTGTTAGAGGAAACAAGCTTTCAGTTATTACTTTTCTAGGATTATAGTTATATCATTCATTGCTTCATTCAACTCAAGCACCTATTGTGCACCAGGCATGGATCAAAAGACTGAGTAAACAGCAATGAAGTTATACTATCCTTAAACTTATATATATATATGTTATATATATAAGTTATATTTGACTTCACTCTCCCTTTTTCTCCATCTTAGCTTACAGTCAGGAAGCAAGGACAAGCATTGAACACATAATCAATTATAAAGGTAATGTGCGTTGGGAAGTATAGGATGCTATGGTCACTTATAGCAGGAGACTAACGTATCTTGAAAATGGGGAAGATCTCCTTGCAGGAGTGACCTCCAGGTGATAATTGAAGAATGAGTAGGAATTTGCCTGATAGAAAGGGAAGAATGGCTCCTGAAGCAAAGGAGAGTGTAAGAGATTATTAAGGGTTGTGTTAAAAAAGGGTCTGATCCTAAAGGCAAGGGGAAGCAGCTGAGAGCTAACTAAGCCAGGTACTGTCCTATACATTCTATTTGTGCTATGAGATTTAATTCTGATGACCACAAGGTAAATACTATTACCACAATTTTCTTAAATGGAAATTAAGTTTTTTAGGTGAAATTAGCATCATAAAACACAAAGCATCATAAGCTAAAATTCTGGCTCCATATTTTCTAAATAACTTAATCACAAAAATCCACTTTTTAGAAAAAATTCTAGCAATTTCCCATTAAAATGTGATAAATGTTTTTCATTTCAAAAAAGAGCTTATAATTTTTTTAAATGAAAAGGACAAGAAAATTGAGATCCATGTACCCAAGGAGAATAGAAAATCTCTTTCTATAATTTCAAAATACTCCAAGTTGACAATGAAAAGAGTAGGGCAAATTGTGCTTGAAATTTTTTTGTAGGTTTTTAATGATCATTGTAATGGACTACTGGAAATTCTTTTTTTGTGTGTTTGATGCATACAACAAGAGCTACAGTTAAATCAGTCAGATGCACAGTCCTCAAACCCTGTATGTGACACTCAGCCCTCCCCACCCCGTAAGGCTGCTTCAAAGCAAAGAGAAATAAATAATGCTAGGACTTGCTCCTTACTCTCAAATAGGATTTAGTTCCAAAACACTTTAACACATCTGTTATCACCACTTAGCCTCACAACCTCCTTTTCAGTCATTTTACCCTGTAAGGATACTGTTAGCGCCATTCTATGGATGAGAAAACAGAGTCACATGACTGCACGGGACTTTCCCAAGATCGAGAAGCTGCGACAGATTTAAAAGAGATGCAGATCTCAGAATCCTAACCTCATGATCTTTCCACTGGGGTTTCTCAGTCTCAACATTACTGAAATCTTGGGCTGGATGAATCTTTGTCCTGGGCATTATAGAAATTTCAGCAGCATCCCTGGCTTCTACCCACTAAATGCCAGCAGCAACCCCCTACCTCCAACCAAAAATATCTCCAGACATTGACAAATGTCCCTTAGAGGATAAAAATCACACCTTAGTTGAGAATCACTAAACTCAATGATTCTGCCTACAATGAATCCCTCTAAGAATGTGTATCTTGACTGTTACTGTTAGACAAGTATTTTTTTATGGTCTCCTTATTTGTATTACAGATGCATATTTTTAACAGTCCACTTTTCTTTCCACATAAAAATTAATGATTGCAAAATTAATATATGTCTTTGAAGAAAATTTGGAAAAAGAAATTCATAAACACCCCCTTAGAGCCACAGTTAACAGCTTGATGCATTTTTTTGGAGCTTATGCATACTAGTTTTGTATTTTTTAATAAAATTAATAATACTGAATAAACAACTTTATAAGTAGCATTTTCAAATCTCATTAAATATTTTCAAATAACTTTAAAGACTAGCTACCATTCCATTATATAAATACATTGCACATATAAATATATCACGTCTTATTTTGAAATTCTCGAAGTTCCATTATTATAAACAATTCTGTTGTGAACACTTTTGTATTGAAATCTTTGAGGATATCTCTGATTATTTCTTTATTCCCAAAGTTGAGTTACCAAGTTAAAGGAAATAGGTGGTTTATTGTCATATTGTCAAATCAAATTACACTCCCAATACAGAGAATAAAAGTACTCCTTTCCCCAAACCTCTGTCAACATTCAGTTGTCTGTTGTCACTTTTACCGATATTAGCATTTGAAATTTTTAATTGTGTTATTATTTAATTTGTCTATTTAGGGTTATGAGATAGAAGTTTTTTTTAATTCCTTTTTTCATAATTTTGTAAATTGCCTGTAGTACATGTTCTTTGTCAGTTTCTTCTATTGACTTACTCATCTTTTTCCTTCAAGAATTGCAAAGACTCTTCAGAATTAAAAAAACTGTAGTTGTTTATCAAAGACAATGTAATTTTTTTATTCAAATTTTATTTCTTTTAATTATTGGCAATGTCACTCGATTTTAATTAGGGGAAAAATTTTTTTAAATTCCATTTTGAATTGTATTACACCTGAAAATTGATGTGAAGGAACTGGTGATGGTATAATACTGAGCTTTCTTATCTATGAATATTGTTCTCTTCTTTTTTTTTAATGTCCTTCAGAAAAGCTGTCTTCTTCATAAAGGACTACATATATCTTAATTCCTAGCTTTATAATATTTTATTACCATCGAATAGGATTTAGTTTTCATTGATCTTGGTAACTGGTTATTTTTGCTATGTTCTCTCTCCTTTATCAGAGTCTTTAATTCTAAAAGAATATTGAGTCCTCTGCACACAGTGGGTATTTTTAAAATGATACTGACTTGCAGTTGTTAATATCTCAAGGCTTTTAAAAAGTTACATTAGCTGTTGGTCTGCGGGTGGTGTTTTAAGAAATTGCTTAAATTCATATTCTTTCCTTTTTGCATTATGCCATAGGGCACTTATATGACATAGTACAAATAACTCTGATAAAAGCATATTTAACAATAGGGCACATTGATACATTAAGAAATCTTCTACAATACAGTTTAATAAAAAAGCAACAAAACAGGAATCCGAAAACAGAGTTTTAGACATGTATACTAGTTTAGAAAGTAAATCTTGTATTACCTCCTTATTATGCTTATTTAAACACTGATGGATAAAACTGAAATACTAATTTATATAATGATATAGATTTTTATGTCAAATTCAGAAGTTGTCAAAATAACAGTATTTACTCCTTTTTAGGGGGCAGAGGATAAAGAAAGGCAAAAGTTTGGGGGAACTTTATTACTTATAATGTTGCCAGGTAGAGACCTTTTGATTAGTAAATCTAAATCTTTTCTAATTAGCACGTTTGACACTCTATGTAAAAGAGTGTGACTAAAGGGATTTTAAGAACTTGAAAGCAGTTAAGCCAGGCTAAGCATTCCTTTTGCAATCTCTAGACTTTGAAAATGCTTACTGTTGGAACACTTTTATTTTTCATACCGAGTGCAAAGATAAGGCAGCTCCCACTCATTACCATGGTACAGTTTTTATATTTATTGCCTCCATGAGCAGGTGCTGTAAATCACTGACAACCTGTGCAACCTTGAGTAAATCACCTAATCTCTCTGGACCTGTTTCTTCCTTCATTACAGGAGAAAGTTAGAATCAATGTTGCTAAGATTCCTTTTAACTTTAAAATTCTAAAAGTCTACAACTCAAAGTTGCATGGTAAGGGCTATCTTTTAGCATGCAATTTGTACTCTGCCAAAAAAAAAAGAGATAAGAGTTCATAAAATCAAGAAGACTGCTTAAAATACAAAAGAAAAGGTTAAAAATGAGAACTCCGAGTTTTCATTTCAAGCTGTGATTGAGTAGCTGGTACTGGACTAGCTCTCCTACCACCACAAAACTAGACAAATATTCAAGACGTTGGAAAACAGGCAATACAAGGATGTGATCCTTGAGAGCAGAGTAAGTCACTATTGGAGCTCCACAGTCAGTTGAGCCCTCTACTTCCAATCTGTGGTACATATTTGATACAAATAGAAATAAGTATGGTAGACCCACTGGAGTGAGGACGCAGAGGTCAGAGTTTGGAGCAGCTGGAGTGACTAGAATGTGCAAGGCAAGAAATAAATGGGCCCAGTGAGAGATCCAGAAGTCTGTGTTTCCCTAAAAGTTCTTGGCCAAGGGCACAGGGTGAAACTACTTGAGGCCTACCAGAGAGCAGCTGCTATAAGGCTAAGAGAGAAACTGACACACCAGAAGTTGAGTATTGCTAGGGAAGTTGAATTTCCTGCCCAGTCAGAGTGGAGAGATAAGTTTAACATCATGTAATATCCTTTGGTATCCAGTTGAAACATCAGCAGAGGAGTAAGGACCATGTCCTGAAGTAAGTCCCACTTTAGATCTTCCCACCACAGGATAAAACCAAGTCCCAGCAGGAGAGAGTCCCATCAGTTAAGAAAGGCTTAGGAAACATCTTGGGCTTTCCAAAGACCAATGCTGACAAAGTATAAGAACAAGCTTACACAGTGATATCAGCCAATGATTGAAGTTGCTACTAGAACAAAGATCAACACTTTTCAGAGGAAGACAACAAAATCCAGTACCATGTGCAATGTCCAGAATGGAATCAAAACTGCTATGATATGTAAAGACAGAGGAAAATGTAACCCATGGTCAAGAAAACAAAGTCAACAGAAATCAAACCTAACATGGCTCAGATGTTTGTTTAGCTGATAAATGTATTAAAGTAGCTATTATAAATACATTCAAAGAGCTAAAACAAAATATATTCAAACAAGTAAAGAGAAATATGATCTTATGATCATCCCAATATTTACAGAAAAATCCTTTTTAAAAATGCAACATCCCGGGCTTCCCTGGTGGCGCAGGGGTTGAGAGTCCGCCTGCCGATGTAGCGGACACGGGTTCGTGCCCCGGTCCAGGAAGATCCCACATGCCGCGGAGCGGCTAGGCCCGTGAGCCATGGCCGCTGAGCCTGTGCATCCGGAGCCTGTGCTCCGCAACAGGAGAGGCCACAAAAGTGAGAGGCCCATGTACCGCAAAAAAAAAAAAAGCAACATCCCTTCGTGATAAAAACTCATCAAACTAGGAATAAAAAATAACTTCTTCAATCTGAAAAATAACTCTCCAAAAAATAAATAAACAAAACACAAAACAACAAAAAATCACTATAGCTAACATGATTAACAATGATAGATAGAATAGTTCTTGCTAACATCAAGAAAAGGCAAAGATACCCACTCTCACCACTTCAATTCAGCTTTGTACTGGCATCCTAGCCAGTGCAATAAGGCAAGAGAAAGAAATAAAAGATATACAGGATGGAAAACCATAAGCAAAACTGCATTTATTTGCAGATGACATGATGTCTGTGCAGAAAAATAATGAATCTATAAAAAATCTACTAGAACTAGTACATGAACTCAAGGCCAATGTATGAAAATCATTTTTATCTCTATGTGCTAACTACCATCAATTTGAAAGCAAAAGCATCAATATAAAACCACATTCAATGGCATCAAAAACATGAAACACTTAGAAACAAGTGTTTCCACAAAAGATGAATAAGACTTCTCCACTGAAAAATAGAAAATGTTAGTGAGATAAATTTAAAACTACCTATATAAATGGAGAGATATGCCCGATTCATGGAAAGACTCAATATTAAGATATCAATTCTCCTCACAGTGATCTAACAGTCAAAGCAATCTAAATGATAGTCTCATCAATCTTTTTTGTAGAAACTGACAAGCTGATTCTAAAATTCATACAGAAATGCTAAGGTCCTAGAAATATAAAACATTCTTTAATATATAGTTGGAAGACTTATACCACTCAACTTTACGACTTATAAATTAACAGTGATCAAAAGAGTGTAGTACAGGCATAAAAATAGATAAATAGATGAATCAAGTAGAATATAGAGCCCCAAATGGACCCACAATTATACAGCCGAATGACTTTTGACAAAGGTGTCAAAGCAGTTCAATAAGGAAATGGAAGATTTATCAACAAATAATGTGACAATAAATGTGTACGTGTATGGGAAAAAATAAAAAGTAATGAAACTCTAACCCTCCCTCAAATTGTACACAAAAATAATTTAGAGATAGATCATAGACCTAAATATTTATAAAATAAATAAATATAAACTTCCAGAAGAAAACACAGGAGAATATTTTTGTGACTTGGGATCTGGCAAGGGTTTAGATTGAACACAATTAGCAATATATAGAAAAGAAAAAAATTGATAAATCAGACAACAAAAAATTTTAAACCAGCTTATCAAACAATACCATTAAGGAAATAATAGGAAAGCCAAAAACTAGGAGAAAATATTTGTAAAATATATCTTAGACAATGTACTGGTACCCAGGGAATATAAAGAATTAATACAATCAATAACAAAATGACAACCAAATTTTTTTCAAATAGCAAAAACTTGAATAGACACTTCACAAAGAAGAAGAGCATATGAAAAGGAGATCAACAGCTTTAGTCATCAGGGAAATGTAAGTTAAAACCTCAATGAGATACCACAACATAGCCACTGAAAGGGCTAAAATTAGAGATTGACAACATCAAATGTTGGCAAGGATGTAGTGCAATCTCAAATTCCACACATGTTGGTGGGAGTGTAGAATGTTAAAATCGTTTCGGGAAATGGGCCTGGCTGTTTCTCATATAACCAAAAATACACCTATTCCAGCAATTCTACTCTTAGGTATTTACTTAAGAAATATGAAAGCATATTCCACAAAAAGACTTGTACAGAAATGTGTATGGTTTTACTCATAGTATTAAGAATTGCAAACAGCATGGTATCCATCAATAGGAGAATGGATAAACAAACTGGTATGTTCATACAATGAAATACCACCAGCAATTTAGAAATATATATGCATGTAACAACATGGATGAAACTCAAAAATACCATACTGATTAAAAGAAATCTTCCCCCTAAAGAGTACATACTGCATGGTTGTATTTGTATAAAGTTCTAAAATAAGCTAAACTAATCTATCACTTAAAAAAATCAGAACAGCAGTTGCCTCTAGGGTTATGGGAGCAGAGATTGACTTGGAAGGAACAGAAGACAACACAGGTGTTATGCATTTGTCAAAAGGTATCAAACAGTACACTTAAGATTTGTACATTTCACTGAAAGTAAATTTTACTTAAAACAAAGAAAATACAAACAGTAACTGAACTCCAGTTAATGATATACATGCTGAAGTGTTTAGGGTGAAGTATACAACATCTGCAACTTACTTAGAAATACATCAAAAAATATGATAAATAAGATAGAAGAATAAATGTATATAAATGTGATAAAGGAAATAAAGCTAAAAGTTAACTCTAGTATCTATGTGGTGAGTACATGGGAGTAATGTAGTTTTATTTCAATTTTTCCTTATTTTAAATTTTTTTCATACTAAAATATGAATTTAGCAAAGTTGCAGGACACCAGGTTAATATAAAAATCAATTGTATCTCTGTATATAAGCAAAAAAACAATTGGAAAATATTCTTATAATGGTATCAAAAACCATAAGATACTTAGGAATAAATTTAATGAAAGGTATGTAAATCTATACACTGCACAGTATAAAAATATTGATGAGGGAATTTCTTAAAGGTTTGAATAAATGGAGAAATATACCACAATTGTGAATTAGAAGACTTAATATTGTTATCACTTCTCCCCATATTGATTTATAGGTGCAATAAATTCCCAATCAAAAGTCCAGCAGGCATTTTTTTAAATTAACAAGATGATCCTAAGACTTGAACTGCATAGAACGTAAAATAGCCAAAACAAAACTGGAAGAATTAAACCACCTGATTTCAAGATTTATTATAAATATTCTAATCAAGGCAGAGTGGTAATGGCGTAAGTATAGACTAATAGATTAATGGAACAGGACAGAGAGTTCAGTTGATTTTTGACAAAGGTACCAACATAATTCAATGGGTAAATGATGACCTTGTCAACAAATAGTGATGAAACAACTGGATATTCATATTTAAAAAAATAAACCCTAACCATTACATCATCACATACACAAAATTTAATTTGAAATGGTTAATAGACTTAAACATAAAAGCTAACCTATAAAACTTCTAAAAGAAAACTTCTAGGAAAAAAAACTTCATGACTCTGTAGTAGGCAAAGACATATGTTCTTAGAACACAAGAAGGTGCCGATTATTTTTTTTTTAATTTATAAGTTGGACTTCATCAAAATGTAGGCCTTCTGCTCTTCAAAAGACATCAGTGAGAAAATAGATAAAAAATAAGGCACATACTGGGAGAAAATATTTGCAATACATACATTTGAAAAAGAGTTTCTACCCAATATATATAAAGCATTGCTACAACTCAACATCAGAAGAAAATCAATCCAATTTTAAAAAGGCAAAAGTGTTTAACGAAGACCTCAAAAAATGATATATGAATGGCCAATAAAAACATGCATCATTCCATGAAATACAAATTAAAACCACAATGAGATATCATATCACACTCATTAGAATGGCTAAAAGTTAAAAAGCTGACCATACCAAATGTTGGTCAGAACTCTCATACACCACTGAGAATACAAAATGGTAGGATCACTTGGAAAACAGTCTGGTGGTTCCTTACAAAGTTAACTATATGACCCAGAAAAAATATGCCCATAAAAACTTTTACACTAATGTACAGCACTCTTTCCATAATAACCAGATACTAGAAACAACCCCTACTGTCCTTCAAAGGTGAATGGATAAGTAAACTCTGGCATATTCATACAAGAGAATATGAGTCAGCAATTAAAAGGAACAAACTAATGATACACTCAGCAACATGGACAATCTCAGTAATGTCATGTTGAGAGAAGTAAACCAGACATAAAATAGTGCTCTCTGATTACATGAAGTCATGCAACCAGCCAAATTAATCTATAGCGATAGATTATACTGGCTGTTTATACTGTGGTGGGAGGAGCTGAGGGATTGGCCTCAAAGAAGCAAAAGTGAGTTTTCTGGGATGGTTTGATTGGGTTGATGGTTATACAAATATATATACTCGTCAAAACTTATCGAACTGTGTGCTTACAATGTACGCATATTATTGTATGTAAATAACACCTCAAAAGGTTTGAAAAATTATTTTGTTGAAGAAAAAAATGATTATCATTGAAAAAAATTATTTACCGATGAATAAACAAGAAAAATTTAAAAATAAATAGCAACTAAGACTAATTCAGGGGCCATTTTTCTTGGTAATATTTGGGGAGATCCTGACAGTTTTGCATCCATTTTTCTACATGTGTTTGGCTGCACTATGTAAAGCTTAATGCTAAAGTCACATCTTAACTTCTTCCACACATTAAAACTGTCAATCAACTTTTATTACGCAAATGAAGTACTTTACGTTAAATCTGTCAAGATAATTGCTAAGATCAAGCTAAATGGAAAGGAAAATAAAAGTAAAATGTGAGAAGTTATTTTTAAATTAAGAGCAGTTTCTATAAGGAATTATAAAGCAGTATGGCGATACGATATACTGGCTTTTCTATATCTTTCCATCTTGGCAAATGTTAGGGAGGGCTTAACTCTCCCAAACATACTCAAAGAACCAAATGCGTCAGTTGCTGTGCCTTCAACAGCAAGGAACAGGAAACCCTGCTTCTACTGACTTAAACAAGAAGGCATTTATAATCTCATATAACAAGAAGTTCTCCATGCATAGTTAATTCCCTGGCTCAACAACATCTTCCTTTCATTGTGTGTTTGTCCTCAGAGCAGCACCCCTCAAAGCTCCAAGATCATGACTCTGAACTATGACCACATCCAGGAAAGAAGATACCATATCTTTCTACTTGTCTCCTTTACATCAAGTATTCTTTCCCACCACACTTCTCACATTTCTCGAGCCAGAATTTCATCACTTGCCCACACCTATATAATTCATTCGCAAGAGAAATGCACATCAACATGATGGACCTAAACCAGCTCTTGTTAGCAGGTGGCCAAGAGGAGAGAGGAGATCCGAAAAATGTTGGTTCTCTTGGGAAGGAGGGAGGACCAGGTGGGAAGGGAAGTTCAGTAGATGATCAAAAGTAAGTGCAACAGGGCTTCCCTGGTGGTGCAGTGGTTGGGAGTCCGCCTGCCGATGCAGGGGACGCGGGTTCGTGCCCCGGTCCGGGAGGATCCCACATGCCGCGGAGCGGCTGGGCCCGTGAGCCATGGCCGCTGAGCCTGCGCGTCCGGAGCCTGTGCTCCGCAACGGAAGAGGCCACAACAGTGAGAGGCCCACGTACCGCAAAAAAAAAAAAAAAAAAAAAAAAAAGTAAGTGCAACACTGGGCAAAAAAGAAATTCTCTTCCCTAGTTCTGTTAAGTTGTTGTGTTACCTTCACGTGAATACCTCTCTCCGGGGGCTTTTTCTACCAGTAAAGGAAAATCGAATTGAAAAACTCCAGCTGCCAAAGCCAGTCTCTGAAATCCTTTGCCCCCTTTAAGGGGCTCAAGAACATTTGCTGACTCTAGCACAGAGGAAATTAAAGCAATTCTCACTTCTTATGTGGCTATTTACTGCTCTCTACATCACTAACCCATATTTATTTCTCGGTTTGCAGCGCAGTGATTGTAGAGTAACTGCCAGGCAGCAAATAACTTCCTCGTCGCTGAAACTGGTCGTAATTTTGCTCTCAGCAGAGCATGTTACATGACTGTTCAATGCTGGTAAATGGCCATGGGCTTTTCCTCCACTTCTAATTGCCATGATGTGTAGGATGGGTGATGGGTGGCTGTTTCCATCTCACAGACAGTCAACACCTTTACATGGCAGCATAAGAAGATACTAAGTAGATACTAAGATACTAGTGGTTTCTCTACATAATACACACTGCTAGCCAATGTCCAAATAGTCTTTGTCTAGCAGGATGTTTGTGTTGTACTTTAGCGTATTACTTTTCCACGAGTCGACATGCCTTGTGCCATTATGGTGTCACTTCTGCACACACAGAAAGTAAACTTGCAAAATTCCCACACTCAGATGAAGTTGTGTTACATGTTATTAATGTACGTTGGTGTCAGATTGCGGTTTGAATTAATATGCATATCAGTTCACTCCATCTCATTTTTACCCTTGAAAGAAGCTATATTTCCTACTCCATTATTATCAACATCCCAGCCTAAACATTTCTTAACCAAACTTAGCACAACTCTTAGCTTCAATGTGTTCGGTTACTTCAGATCATTAAAGTATCCCTAGCCCCTGTGGTTGAGCAATTACGACTGTAAAATCGTATCAGGTTTCTCATGTATAAAATGTGAATGTAGCTAAGGGAAGGCAATAAGTGGCGTGTAATCATTTCCCACTAACTCAAGACATGGAATAAGAAAGCTTTCAAAGAACTTGTTCTCAAACATGGCAGTACTGGAATGATCTGGGTAGCATTAAAGAGTTTGTATGCCATGGTGCCGACCTCTAGTAATTGAGGTCTGGAATGCAGCCTGGGCACGGGGCTGTTTTGTAAGCTTCCCAGGTGATTCTAAATGTGCATCTAGGGTTGGAAACAGCGCATTTAAGTAGTGGTTCTCAAAGTGTGAAGCATCAGCACTACCTGGGAACATGCGTGAAATGCAAATTCTCAGGCTTTGCTCCAGACCTAGGGAATTAGAAACTCTCGGTTGGATCTCAGTACTCTGTGTTTTACCAGGCCTCCAGGTGATTCTGATACATGCCTAAGTTTGAGGACCACTGCTCTACAGGTAAGTCTTTCCACATCTAAAATCCTGTGATTCTACCCTCCTGATAACCTCCACCAACTCAAAACTGTAGTGGACTCCATATATTCTCACTAAGCAGATCTCATGGCCTTAACAGGAGATGCAAGTCCTTGAAAACCATTAACGGTGTGACCATGGAATTCCTTGGTATCAGTGTCTGTCTGAGTCTTGCTACCTTCTCTGAACGATCTTGGCAGCTTTTATAATTCACTGGGCACCCACAGGACCAGTCACACGTGGCCTATAAGGAGCTGTCTCCTTACCTTGTTGCTGCTGGGGAACCTCCACTGGCTCTGCCTCCCACCTGCTTGATCAGCGCACGAGCCCTGGTGCTCTGTCGTGATGTGAATATCACTGCCTCTCTCTCAGCCCTTGTGATCTTAACGCTTTCGGCCATTTCTTAGGTCACCAAGCCTTTGACTGCTGGTGTGTGTCTTCAGAGTCCCTGTGCTCTACTCCATGCCTTTTTCAAGGTCGGAAGGACCCACTCTTGCATCTGTCTTCCCAGCAGGTGAGTTTTGGCAACACCTTGATTGACTTACACCTATTCCACATGAAAATCTTGAAAAGAGTTTAGGAACCTTCTTTCTCTGGGTTTGACCACGAAAACTGTACCTATACCTCTTTTGCTGGTCCCCAGTTGTTGTAGTAAAGCTCAGGAGTTCCCAGTTCTGGTTCTGATTGAGAACCTGTGGTAATAATTGACCAGGTACTCCAATCACTGCTCCACTTTCATCCTCTAGCCCTACTCTGGAGCCCTTAGTCCCTGTTATGGGCTGAGTTGTGTCCTTCACTCTCTTCCAACAAACTCTTATGTTGAAGTTCTGACCTCCAGTACCTCAGAATATACTATATTTGGACATAAGGTCTTTAAAGAGATAATTAACTTAAATGGAGCCTTTAGAATGGGCCCTAATCCAGTATGAATAGTGTCCCTATAAGAAGAGGAGATCAGGACACAGATGCACACAGAGGGAAGGCCATGTGAAGACATAGGGAGAAGACGGCCATCTACAAGCCAAGGAGAGAGGCCTCAGATGAAACCAACCCTGCAGACATCTTGATCTCAGACTTCCAGCCTCCAGAGCCATGAGAAAATAAGTTTCTGTTGTTTCAGCCACCTTGTCTGTGGCCCTTTGTTACCACAGCCTTAGAAAACTAATAGGTATTGGTGCCTAATACTAGTTTCCTGGCCTGTGATCCAGCTCCTGGCCCTGTTCCCAGCACTCCCTTCAAACCCATGACAAATTCCTTAGGGAGGAGAAAGCAGCAGCTTCCATATTTACTGGCGTGAGATGAAAGACTTGAGAGTCAGTGATTCCTACAAAATTCCTGAGAGAGGAAGGCCTATGATGACCATACACTGGGAATATTTTCGTGTGTTTTATGCTACTCTCTCCTACCTTTTATATTTTCTTCTAAATACAACATCAACCTCACGGTTCTCCAGTGCTGTATGTGCACAAACTGGGACTCGGGCTTTATTGTAGCCAACAAACCCTGTCTGAACATCTACCATATGCGAATCCCTGTGCTAGACCTTGTGGGTTAGGGAGAACTGTTTGCCAACATGCATATGCATGTGTAAATCTATATATAGTCTCCTCTCATGGGGAGATAATGGATATATACCCAAAAATATAACTGTGAGGCTAGGTAGAACAGGAAAACTTCCCAATGAATGAAAGCCACTGACATCAAACAGTATGGTAAGAAAGAAGCTCCAATTTGAAAGCGACATTTGAAATGGGTTGATTTTGGACAAGTGGATAAAAAATGAGATTAAAAAAAAATTTTTAGGGGTATTTATTTTCTGTACTATGTTAAACATGTTGAAGAAGAGACTAGGAAGAATGCATTTTGTCCCCCCATTTGTACCATTCATTATAGTCACATGATGGTGTCACTGTGCCCCATAAGGTAAAGAAAATAGAATATTTAAAATATTCTTTACCTTAAGTGTGGGACATGTGAGCAATGAGCAGTTTCCTTTGATTCGCGTTCTTTGCGCTGTCTCCCCTGCCTAGTGAAATCCTTCCTGCTCTTTAAAACCTGGCACCACTATTCTCTCCTCCTCCATAAATCCTCCATAAATCATTTCCTCTTAAATCATTTCTTCTTCCCCTGAGAAAAAGTCTTTGCTCCTTTTCAACACTTTCAAAGCCTTTTGCACACAGTATACAACTTTCCACACTATGTTTTGTTTTTTGTTTTTTTGTTTTTTTTTCGATACGTGGGCCTCTCACTGTTGTGGCCTCTCCCGTTGCGGAGCACAGGCTCCAGATGCGCAGGCTCAGCGGCCATGGCTCACGGACCTAGCCACTCTGCGGCATGTGGGATCTTCCCAGACCGGGGCACGAACCCGCGTCCCCTGCATCGGCAGGCGGACTCTCAACCACTGTGCCACCAGGGAAGCCCCACACTATGTTTTAATAACTAGTGTGCGTCTATCTCTCTGTTCTAGTTTATTAGGTTCTTGAGGACAAGCACTGTTTTATTGACCTAAATACTCAGTATCTGACTCAAACCAGGTACCAAAAAAAAGTGATTGTTAGCCAGGACATGGAAGCAACCTAAATGTCCATCCACACATGAATGAATAAAGAAGATGTGGCATATTTATACAATGGAATATTACTCAGCCATAAAAAAGAAAGAAATAATGCCATTTGCAGCAACATGGAAGGACCTAGAGATTATCATACTAAGGGAAGTAAGCCAGACAGAGAAAGACAAATATCATATGATATCGCTTATATGTAGAATCTTTAAAAAAATGATACAAATGAACTTATATACAAAACAGAAATAGGCCCGCAGATATGGAAAACAAATTTATGGTTACCAAAAGGGGGGGGGAGTAATAAATTGGGAGTTTGGGATTAACATATACACACTACGATATATAAAATAGATAACCAAGAAGGACCTACTTTATAGCACAGGGAACTATACTCAATATTTTGTAATAATCTATAAGGAAAAGAATCTAAAATATATATATATGTACTATATATATATATATATATATATATATATATAAATGAATCATTTTGCTGTATACCTGAAACTAATACAACATTGTAACTCAACTATACGTCAATTTAAAAAATTTTTCATAAAAAATAAATTTTAAAAAGAGTGTTAAACTTGATCAAATTGAAATTGACAGAATAGGTGTGGTTTAGAGCTGGAGATGAGAAAATGAGACTGCAGTGGCTCTGCAAAGCAAAATACTAACTACACTGTGTCAAGGATAATCTCTCCTGAACATATGGTTTTCAAATAAACCTTTCAAATAAGGTTTTCTTCCTTAGTGTGGATTTAAGTTCTACCATCCTGGAGAATTACCATTTGTCCTTTGACAAAGAGTGTGTGTGTGTGTGTGTGTGTGTGTGTGTGTGTGTGTGTGTGTGTGTTGCATCTAAGAGTTCCCTAGAGGAGACCAAAATGACACAGGAAGAAGGGCAGGCACAGATTTTTGCCGCCTGCTCATGGAAAGATGTTTAAGGAATCACAGAATGTAAATCCCACCCTGAACTGTTCTATTCAAGGCCTTATTCTAGACCGAGTAACTCAAGTATGTGGACTTTTGCTACTGTGAATTATTGTATATATGGATTAGTTTCATGGTGGGAAGATGTGAGACCATGCCAGTGAGTGGAAGATAAGGTTTTCCAAAAGGGGAATGGAAGGTTGCAACGTGAAGAATTCAAGAAAGAGATCTTGGGCTTCCCTGGTGGCACAGTAGTTAAGAATCCACCTGCCGATGCAGGGGACGTGCGTTCGAGCCCTGGTACGGGAAGATCCCACGTGCTGCCGAGCAACTAAGCCCGTGCGCCACAACTACTGAAGCCCAGGCACCTAGAGCCCGTGCTCCACAAGGAGAAGCCACCGCAGTGAGAAGCCTGTGCACCTCAACGAAGAGTAGCCCCCGCTCACTGCAACTAGAGAAAGCCCAGGCGCAGCAACAAAGACCCAATATAGCTGATTCACTTTGTTATAAAGCAATTATACTCCAATAAAGATGGTTAAAAAAAAAAGACCCAATGCAGCCAAAAATTTAAAAAAAGAGAGAGAGCGAGAGAGAGAGCTCTCTCGCTCTCTCTTTCCCTCCCTCTGGATGAAGAAGAAAAGGGGGAAAATGAGGAGGATGAAATGGTGAGATTTGTAAGACAAGGAGGCAAAGCTTTTCCTTTTCTCTCGGTTTCTGGAGATCGTCATATTTAGAATCCAGTTTTTTCTACATTATAATTCCCTCTAGTTAGTCTTCTCCTCAGTCACCAACCTTTAATAAAGGCTGTTATACAGAAAGCAACTTTGTGTTAGCTGCATGGGGATAATTAGAGCCCAAGGCAATAAAAGGCACCACAGCCTTCTTTGGCTTAGTTGGAACCCTCACGGCCGTGGTGACATTGTATCATGGGTAATTATTTATCTCAGAGCTCCAAGAAGTCGAGTCAGCAGTAAAAGAAGCTGAGACCCAAGGTGAGCTGAGACTAGGTAGCAGGAACAGGCAGCAGTGGTCAAGTGGCTAAGGCATCTATTCACTTAGGAATGATGGTGAGAAAAATTATCTTAACCCCAAGGTAAAGTAACTCCTGAATGTGGAGCTGGAGTTACAGTAAAGATAAGAGCCAATGATGCTTTCTCTAGTGGAAGACTCTTCTATCAGCTACAAAAGTTCTCAATGTTGGATCACATGCACTGTCATCATACATCTCATGTGTTATTTTTGTGTGGATGGTACGATACACATTAGTTCCTCCAACTAATTTTACTAAGTGGTAAAAGGTGATAAAAAAATTTTTGAGCATGCATTCCCAGCACCTGTACAATTTTGCAGATATTTTCTACATGTGCTGATGTACTTTCCTGTCTTGTGCATTGTAAAACAGACAGAAATTTCAAAAAGACAACACATATCCAAGGAAAAGTTCTAACACACTGTTCCCACACTCCAGTGTATCATCCAGCACAGCCCCTGAGGTGCTCACACCATTTAGAGCCCCTGATTTAGAAGTGAAGGTGACTGGACTTAGTGTCAGACAAACCTAGATTAGAGTCACTCTTCAGCCACTTACAGGCTGTTAAGTCTCTGAATCTGTTTCCTAGACTCAAAGGGGGTAAGAATACCCCTCAAGGGTTTTTTTTAAAGATTTGCATAAGATGATATTTACAAATCATGCAGCATTGTCCCTAAGCTTTTGTGCCTACCACAGAGTAGGTGCTCAGTGAATGCCAGCCATTGCACATTACTCGTCACCACTGCACATCTAAAGCCCTGCTGGGGTCAGAGGAACCAGGATAATGTTTTTCTCAGTTAAAAACAAGACCACATGTCCACAAGGACATGTTTCTATGCAAGGAAAGAGTTAATGGAAAGTTCTTATTGATAGATAATAAAGAAAAAAACCCACCAGGACAGACATAAGTGATGGTCTAGGGGATGGTAAGTAGTTACTCATTGTATTTATTATCCAGAGAAGAATACAGACTATATATTTCATGAGCCAGATGGGAATAGTTATTTAATCCACCGTAATGATGACTCTAAATGGCTCTATTGAATCTCTACTTGAAAGTATACTTCAGAAGAGTTGCAGGCTATGAAGGGATAATGCAAGAAACAAATGTAATGGTTAAAGGATATTTTTGCTAAAGCTTAATTAAACTTGAGATTTTGTACCATTCTGTGTATAATCTTCAAATGATTTTTTTTCTGAAACAGGCACCAGAAACGGTGCTAAGAAATTAGCCTTAGAGCTATGCAGATTTTGAAGGGCCCTTAAGGGGAAAAAAATGCAAGAAAATACACAGATTTCAATCTGAAGCACAGAATTGAAATTGCTTTCTGCATCCCACACTTCCAGCAACATTGGTACCTACTTGAAATGAACAACTGCTAAAGGAAACAGCTGGGAAAAAGCTGTTACTGCAAAGCAAAGTGCACTATGCATGCTGTAATTAGTCTGCAATCGTTCTTCAGTCCACTGCTCGTGAAAAACCTTGATTCGATCACACCAAAAGCATTCCTATCACTGAGCAAAATTCAGGACAATTCTCCCCCCCACAAACCAAATAAAACTCTCACTTTCACCGTAGTTGATGATAACATGATTTTTTTTAATGTGGTCAAAGTGACAACTGGACCATAGAGAGGCATGTAAAACCAATATTTTTTTGTTTACAGTGAGAAGTGCCTAAGAATAAGAGCTAAACATTTTTGAGTGTTTACTGTGTGCTAGCTTGGCACTGTCCAAAAGAAATATAACACAAGCCACAAGTGTGAACCACACAAGGAAAGTAAAATTTACTAGCAGCCACGTATTTTTTAAAAAAGTAAACAGCATCTTAACTTAAACTGCCATAACAAAATACCATAGATAGTGTGGTTTAAATAACAGACATTTATTTCTCACAGTTCTGGAGTCTGAAAGTCCAAGATCAAGGTGCCAGCAGTTTTGGTGTCTGTTGAGAACCCTCTTCCTGGTTTGCAGATGGCAATGTTCTTGCTGCACCCTTACATGAGGGAGAGAGAGAAGGCTCTGGTCTCTTCCTCTTCTTATAAGGACGCTAATCCCATCATGAGAGCTCTACCCTCATGATCTCATCTAATTACCTCCCAAATGCCCACTTCCAAGTACCATCACATTGGAGGTTAGGCTTTCAGCATATGAATTTGGGGGGACATAAACGTTTAGTCCTTAGAAACAAGTGAAATTAATTTTAATACCATATTTTATTTAACACAGTCTACCTAAAATATTCTCTTTTCAAGATGAACTCACTAAAAAACTATTAATGAGATATGTTACATACTTTTTTCCTACTAATCTTCTAAACCTAGTATGTAACGTACACAGTTTGGACTAGTCACATTTCACATGCTCAATAGCAGGATGTGGCTAGTGGCTTCCGGACTGAACGACACAGTTCCAAATGCTTTATATGGATTATATCCTTCAATCCTCTCAATAGTCTGCTGATGTAGTAACTATTATCCCCTTCTACAGATGAGAAAATGGAAGTACAAGGAGACTCAACAATAAGCTAGAGGGGCAGACTCAGAAAGAATCTAGGCAACCTCATTTCAGAGCCTGTACTTAGCACTACGGTGTCCTGCCTCGTGCGCTATTTGGTGTAGCTAACAGACTATTCTTCCTGACCAGCAAGAGGATTTGAAAATTATAAAGATACCCACGGAGAGTTAGCAATAAACTATAATAATAGCCTTCTTTTTGAGCCTTTTCCATAACAACCATCTTAGAGGGTAAATACTGTTATGTGTTATGCCTATTTCACAGATCTGGAAACTGAGGCACAAAGACATTAAGTCACTTGCCCAAGGTCACAGAGCCAAGATCTGTGGGAACTGTGATTCAATCCTAGGTCTTCCGACTCCAGAACCTAAGCACTAACCACTAGTTTGGTACTGTTAACAGGTCTATCAAAATAGACAAAGTAACATTCCACAGCAGGTACAATAAAAACAGCCTCTGAAGGCTACAGAGTGAAACAGAGAAAGTGAGCCAAATCAACTACTTTAAGAAACGAAGTAGAAATGATAACACGTAAGAGAGTCACTTTTAGTGAAGATTAAAATTTGTCCCTGTATTTGCTGTGCAAGAAATAATGTTTAGGGCTTCCCTGGTGGCGCAGTGGTTGAGGGTCCGCCTGCCGATGCAGGGGACACGGGTTCGTGCCCCGGTCCGGGAAGATCCCACATGCCGGGGAGCGGCTGGGCCCGTGAGCCATGGCCGCTGAGCCTGCGCGTCCGGAGTCTGTGCTCCGCAACGGGAGAGGCCACAACAGTGAGAGGTCCGCATACCGCAAATAAATAAATAAATAAATAAATAAATAAATAAATAATGTTTAGTAAAGAAAAAGACATGGAGTTTTCCATGAAAGAAGACAAGCTGTTACACAGCAGTCAGTATAAGGAAAAAGGATGGATAACCCAACAGCCTCCAGAATTTTTATTTCATGGCCCACTATGGTGTTATGCTCCCTTGCTACTTATTCCAAAATGTCTACCATTACGATTAGATGCTAAAGACCAGCATATCAAAGCAGGGTTGCTATGTACCATTCAAGATATACATCAGAAAGATACCCCAGATACTGCAAGTGAATAAAACAAGTTACAGAATAGTACCTATGAAGTATGATTAACCATTTCTGTTGAAACAGTAAAAACAAAAAGTTGGATTCCATATAGAAAACAATTTGGAAATAATGCCTATCAGTGGTTATGGGAGTATAAAGGACATTATATGGAACTTAATTTTTATATTATATATTTCTGTAATGTTTGAATTTTTATAACCAGCATAGATTACATTAGTAAACAAAATTAATAGGTGCTAGGTAGATGAGAGAGAGAGATGGTGAATGGAATAAGACAGACACAAGAGTACTGATACATATTGAACGTTTCTATCCATATCAAGTTTTTTTAAAAGGGAAAACTAGGGCTTCCCTGGTGGCGCAGTGGTTGACAGTCCGCCTGCCGATGCAGGGGACACGGGTTCGTGCCCCGGTCCGGGAAGATCCCACATGCCGCGAAGCGGCTGGGCCCGTGAGCCACGGCCACTGAGCCTGCGCGTCCGGAGCCTGTGCTCCGCAACGGGAGAGGCCACAACAGTGAGAGGCCTGAGTACCACAAAAAAAAAAAAAAAAAAAAAAAGGGAAACTAGTATTTGGTATTAGAAATCTGGATGCTGCTTACCTTTGGGTGGTCATGCTTAGAAGGAAGGTGTCCTTTTATGTCTTGATATGAGTGCTGGTTACATGGGTGTGTTCAATGTGAGACCATCCATGATGCTATACAGTCTTTATATATATTTCTGTATGCATGTTTTAGATTTTTAAAGTTTCAAAATATATTTGAGAGAAGATCTCATAAACTGGCAAACTTATATTTTCAGATAAAGAATGTACACTATTTTTTATATTCCCTGAATAATAAGAATTTTGCATACTGAGTCCTTCTCCACCTCCTTTGGTCTTAGAAATACAGGTCAGCAGACGCCTTATCCATCTTTCAGGTGCATTCTTTATAAGAGGTCATCTGCTGCCCCTACCGCTTCTTCAAAGTCTGATACGTTGAGCAATATTCACAATGCTTGTGTGGTTAATTTTATCCAAGTTGTTCAAGTAACTGCTAACTACTTCTTCTATGATTGCACAGAAATAAAAACCAGATTTACGTTTTACTTTGCAACTTAAAAGATAGAGAAGCTGAGATGAAAGTCTACAAACTGATTTGCACAAGGACACTGGGAGGCAAGGCAGTGGAGGAAGAGTGAGAGACTGGAGAGGGAAGGTAAGAGGTCGGGGCGGGGGAGAGATACCGGAGACTGAGGCAGAGGGAAAATGCAGTGGGAGGGGGCAGTGGGGAGAAGGAGGAAGAGGATTTATGTCAGTCTACAAAATAGGAGGCAGACACATTGGTTTGGAAACGCCCTGCAATTTGTGTTACTTGGTAAAGGTGCTGGCTTCTTTCTCTGTGTATCATCTGGCCTTTAGGACTAAGCCATGAGAATAAAATCAGAAGCAGAAGGCTATAACTTAGGGACAAACAAATAAAAGTCAAAGGCCAGGAAGGAGAGGTAAAAGAAATGTCCCACATCCCTCAAAGCTAAGCCTTGAACTAGGGAGATGGCTACAGAAACACGAAGATGGGTAAAAAAGAATCCTGAAAGCATCAGGGTTGGTGGATACTGTGGGCTCCTGGAAATGCTTTTGGCTGGATACTTTGTTCATCATGGCGGTGATGGTGGGAAAAGGCATGGATAAATGTCCCTGAGATGGAACAGATGGGAAAACAGACATTTCCCATGCTGCCATAAAGGATCTCCGAGGTGCAGAGAGTGCCCGAGGACCCGCCTTGATGAGAGTACAGAGGCTGCAGTGTGTGCGGAGACCAGATGTAAATGACGGAGTGCACCATCTCCAGCATCAGGGGCCCACACGATGCCCAAGGAGCTGGTCTCAACCAGCCAAATGGTCAAAGTCCAGCCTCCCCAAGACAAAGAAATGCAACGGTCAGCCCCTCCATCACCCCCAAGCAGATAGTGAAACCTTCACACCTTCCTGCTGGTGCCATGTTGCAGAAAAGACAGTGAATGGGGAAGATCTCTGAAGGTCTGGCCATCTTCCCAGAGAGATCAAGTACAGAGACTATTTAAACAAAGGGCACTGAACTTTGAACTGAAGGGAAGCTGTTTAAACCGGAAGACATTGAGCTATTTAACTGACAAGTTTAAGTTTCCTGAGACCCCACAGAGGTATGAGTTCTTAAGGGAAAAACAGCTTCCTTTGGAGAAAATTCAGAAGCTATATTTTCTTTGCACATACGAATGCAGTATGAGCATATCAGGGGCTCTACTAAGCTAGACAAGAACACCTCAAGTAATTCATGCCTTGTTAAATATTCCAAACAGGGAACTCTTTCCAACCAAAATGCATATTAGATCAACCGTTTTTAAAATATTATTGCTTTTATGGAAGATACTTGATGAAACCTCTTGAAAACAATTGTCTTTGATTTCCTTTAACAAAACAGATTAGTGACCTCTAAGTATTTTCCTCTATCACCATGATTTTCATCAAAATGGCAGCTATAAAAAGCATCCTGAAAGAAGACACCAAATACAGAGACCTATATCTAGGATGAAATACACTTGTGTGGACCATGGAGAGAAAGGATGATCTCTCTTTTTAACACTGTTACTGGGAAATGTATATCTTTATATATCATATCTATAATATATATTCTGCTAGGAGTAAAGCTGAGTTGTCAGATAAAAGACTTCAGTTTCTTCGAATGTAAAATGAATGGTGTGAAATGGAAAAATCACAAAAGTCCCTTCTTGTTCTAAAATACTCTAAAATACTCCATTCAAGATGGAATGACCATAAAAACAGTGTCAATGTTATTGCACCTGCTTAAATGGCATTAGTTTTACCTTTAGACCCCAGGCAGCCCCCAGCAAAGCATCTTGGACATAATAGTTATTGGGTATTGTTTAGTCTTATAGAAACTCCTACAAATGGTGAATGCGTCTTCTGGTGTGCACCTCATAACCAAATTCCATAATGAAATACCGTGTGCTTCTGGGAAGGAGAGCTCAGCTAAAGGGACATGAAATACTTGACCTGTATCAGGTTTTACAACTACTGATTTTTTATTAATTTTTATTGGAGTAGTTGCTTTACAACACTGTGTTAGTTTCTGCTGTACCGCAAAGTGAATCAGCTATACGTGTACATATATCCCCTCTTTTTTGGATTTCCTTCCCATTTAGGTCACCACAAAGCATTAAGTAAAGTTCCCTGTGCTATACAGTAGGTTCTTATTGGCTATCTATGTTATACATAGTAGTGTATATATATCAATTCCAATCTCCCAATTCAACGACTGATTTTTAAAAAAAATCAAATTGATAACACGTCTATGATATCAATTTGCTAGCTCAATTTCAGAGAATTCCAGAGCTAAGAGGCAAGTTAGTGATTAACTAGTAAAATTCCTGAATTTGAAAGATGAGAAAACTGAAGAGGTAGGTAACCTTTCAAGTCCAACATTTATTCCAGCGTTCCATGATGGAACCAGGTTGTGGCTCTTGATCCAGCGCCTGGTCTCTGTTCTCTACTACCTCACACAGTCATCTCATAAGCATGAGTTATTGGCCAGGTATTTCCGCCTGAAACCTATTATTACTAATAACCAGAAACCAGGATACTTGGCTCCTAGGTGCATTACTAACTAGTCATGTGACCTTGGGCAATCACTTCACCTCACAATATTTCAGCATTTTCAGTTTTCCTTTCTATAAAATGACAGGTTTGCTTTAGATAATCAATAGTGCATTGGTATGTTTTCAGGGTTAGAGATATAATTTTATCCTTAAAAAGAGCAATCTTTTCCTTGTGTGTACAGAACAAGTCTGCAGCTACAGGGTAAACCAGAATTTCGCTTTGATCAATGAAGATATTTAACACGTCAATTTCAGACAAATGAATCCTTTCTTTGTCTTACAAGCTGATAGGTGGAACCATTGTCCCATTGTTCTCACCTTTCCATTGAAACACTGGAGTCTACGTGGAGCAATTATTCAGCGGATTTGTAGTATGTAAGCCCAATCCATAGTGCTAGGCACAAAATAAGCATTCAACTATTCTAATTGCTTAAAATTCTCAAAATTCTGAATTACTAAGTACATTTGCTGTCATATGGACAGATCTTGCCTTTTGAATGCTTCATAGGAAGAATTACATACTATTTATATATACTAGTTATAATTGATTTAAGGTTATTTCTTTAAAATCTATTAATATAAACTCTGAATGACGCTTACCCAGTAAAATTCTAAAATCTTCCTAGACACAGTATAATGTAGATTGTTCTTATTCTAGGGTACTCCTGTGAGTTGCGGTAAACAGCCCAATTCTTGAATACTATATACTAGGTTTACTTGGATTACCACACAAATCAAAACAGCCTATTCATTTCTCATCGCATTGTTATTCTCATTAATGTAAGTCACACAGGTGCAGTGTGTGATGGGAGCCATTTATAAATTAATAAATAAACACATTTCAAAAGGACTGTGACTTATAAAAATAATGCCATACTAAAAAAAAAAAAAAAAAAAAATGGAGACTATTGTCCAAAAGCCATTTGCTGGGCTATTGGTTTATAAGCAAACAAATAGAAAAATGACAGTGAGAAATTTCAAACAGTAACCTCTCTGGAGGGAAACAAAGCAGTTCAACAGAAGTATACAGCTGTACATAAAAGACTGAATTAAGGGTAATTAAAAAAAAACTCTGAGAAAATGATAAGCTCAGTGAATATCCTTTCAAAAGCAAGGAAGAGAAACAGAAACCTGGGATTGAAATAATATCTCGTGGCTTTACAAAGCTTTTTTATCCCAGGGCCCATCCACTTTACAAAAAGTAATTCATTCATTTTCCACACACCCTTTGGATTGTGGGTAAGTGCTATGTTGTAACATCCTTTTGTGGAGACAAGAGATGGAGGCAGAAGGAGCACCCACACACAGGATCAGTAATCAGCGGGGGATTCCTCCCTCAAATTCAACTACTCGTGCAACTCTTCTACTTGACCATTTTACCTGGATGAACTCAGACTGCTGGGTAACACAGATGAAAGCACTGTTACCATAACACTCAGTATTTAGTACTCTTCTTCTAGCCCATGTGCTAGCTTTGCAGACATTACCTCATCGATCTTCAAAATATCCCTGAGAAAGGAGGAGCGAATGGTCTCTGTCCTCAGTTCATGGATGGGGTAGCAACTGCTTCAGGCCAGTACATGATTCAGTGTTGCAGCTTAAAACAGAGCCATATTCCCCAAACCTCAGACAGGGCCACCATCAACCACTTCTGGAGTAAAGTGTAGCTCTTTGCGGGTGGCCAATAGGAAAGGGATCCAATTCCTAACGCTGGCAGATGTGGAAGCAGACGGCAGTAAGACACTACTCGTTGTTCCCCAAAGCCTCCAAAGACGCTTCTCATTTGTTATTTACAACAAATTCTTATTGTGGGGCTGCTGGAAGCACTTCCTGTTGGAAGAAGCAAGGAAGGAAAATGGGGGAAGCATGGAAGAAGGATCCATAAATCATATGTGAACATGCCACTCAAAAAGTTACATCCATTCATTCATCACTCATTCAAGAAATGGAAGCCTCCCAGGTGCCATTCAAGGTGTGGAGGCGACAAATGCCAGTCGGACCTTGCCTTCAAGATTAGTCTAACGGCCTAATCAGAGTTTTTAAATTGGGAGCACAGAGCCATACATGTTAAATAAAAGTCATGTCCAGATTGTTATGGAAGTGTGAAAGGAGAACACTGAGGTCAGCTTGCATGAGTCAGGGGAGGCTTCTCAAAGTACTTGTGGCTCGTGCTGAGACCTGCAAGATCACTGAAGTTTAATTAGGGGAGGGATATGCAAGTAGAAGGATGAGTTCCCAGGGGGGTGCTGTGTGAAACTGGAAGTTCTTTGTTTTAACTTTAGCAAGTGGCTCTGCTGGTTGAGGTCAGGTTGTAGGTGGAAGGGTGCCAGGCCCTGAGAAAACAAAAATGGTGAAGTCAGAGCAAGAGGAAGTTCATGCATCAAGTTCAGGAGTTCGAACTTCACTGAGAAGACTTTGGGGACCTACGAGGATTACAAGGACATTTTGGAGGATGGAAGTAATATATAGCACATGGGCTAGAATGCGACATACTAGCCATCCCTTTTGTTGTATGGGGCTTGGGTATTCAAAGCATGGTTACCTGGTCCCATCAAGGATGGAGGTGATGGAAGCCCCAGGAAAGAGGGGCAGAAGTTCAGGAGACAGAGGTTAACTCCTCTACTCTCTGTTCTGGCCTCCCTGCCTTCCTTGGCTAGACCGGACTAGAAAATCTGGAGTTAACACAAAGCAACCATCTAGGATAACAGTGGAAGACTAGACCAAGCATTTTCACCATTTTCTATCCAGAAGGGGACATGGGGCATTCAAAGAACTCAGCTTCCTTCCCAGGACTTTGGGACGTATTGTTGCATAACGAGCACACCCTTGGCGCACACGTTCTCCTTGCTTGTTACCATTTTGTACTGAGACAGGGCAGGGTAGGTACGGTGAGCATCTTCACTGTCTGTGTGTACATCTGCATCACGGGATGTAATCGTCAACTAGTCTGACTAAACACTATTTATATGTGAGGGTTTGTATAATGTTTTATCTACTTTTCAAACATGTTGCCCCACAAATTATCTTATTTCAATCTTTACAACATGCCTGGGAGTATGCAAGACCTGTAATACTATGTCTGCTGATGACTAGGGTAAACGAAGCTCGGAGAGTTCAAAGACCTGCCTGGGTTAAAACAGAAAATGCGATAAAAAGCCAGACTCTACACAAGGCTTCCTGACTCCTTCCCCATCCAGACATTTCCTCAGACCGCGTAATGAGGTTGAGCGAGTCTGAAGGACGGGTGATGGATAAGATCACTGGTTGACCAAAAACAGGTGAGATCTATGAGAGAGGCAGAGTAGGATCCCTTCCCCTCAGTCCCTGATGTGTTCCAGCAAGTTCTCAGGTGTGTCAAGGACTGAAAAGAGTTAGGAAATCCTCAGAGGAAGCATACAGATAGGATCAGAACCACCCCTGTATACTTTCAAACTCTTCCTCCACTCCGCCCCGACTTGGTGGAAACAGGAAGCCAGCTCTGCCTAAAGACCTCCAACCTAGCATTTCTAGTGCCTATGATTCAGGCCCACTTGTGTGTCCAGGAGGAAATACAGACATATCTCATTTTATTACACTTCACAGTTATTGTGTTTTACGAATTAAAGGTTTGTGGCGACCCTGCATCAAGTCTATCAGTGCCCTTTTTCCAACAGCATTGGCTCACTTTGTGTCTCTATGTCACATTTTGGTGGTTCTCTAAATGTTTCCAACACTTTCATGATTATTATATTTGTTATGGTGATCTTTGATGTTATTATTGTAATTGTTTTGGGGTAGCATGAATCACTTGTAAGGATCACTTCTAAGCATAGCCCTTATAAGACGGCAAACTTAAGGTTGTGTGTTCTGACTGCTCCACCATCCAGCTGTTCCCCCATCTCTCTCCCTCTTTTTGGGCCTCCCTATTCCCCAAGACAAAACAATAATGAAATTAGGCCAGTTAATAACCCTACAATGGCCTCTACGTGTTCAAGTGAAAAGAAGAATCACACATCTCTCACTTTAAATCAAAAGCTAGAAATGACTGCGTTTAGTGAGGAAGGCGTGTCAAAAGCCGAGATAAGCTGAAAGCTCAGCCTCTTGCACCAAACAATTCGCCAAGTTGTGAATGCAAAGGAAAAGTTCTTGAAGGAAATTAAATTGCTACCCCAGTGAACACACAAATGATAAGAAAGTTAAACAGCCTTATTGCTGATTTGGAGAGTTTTAGTGGTCTGGATAGAAGATCAAACCAGCCACAACATTCCCTTAGCCAAAACCTAATCCAGAGCAAGACCCTATAACTCTCTTCAATTCTATGAAGGCTGAGAGAGGGGAGGAAGCTGCAGAAGAAAAGTGTGAAGCTAGCGGAGGTTGGTTCATGAGGTTTAAGGAAGGAA
Source organism: Orcinus orca (assembly GCF_937001465.1). Lineage (NCBI taxonomy): Eukaryota > Metazoa > Chordata > Mammalia > Artiodactyla > Delphinidae > Orcinus > Orcinus orca. The sequence continues at coordinate 18,499,675 of NC_064573.1, forward strand.
GCCATCTTTATAACATCATGGTGCAAGGGGAAGCAGCAAGTGCTAAGGCAGAAGTTGCAGCAAGTTATCCAGAAGATCTAGCTAAAATAACTAAAGAAGGTGACTGCACTAAACAGTTGACTTTCAATGTAGATGAAATACCTTCTACTGGAAGAAGATGCCATTTAGAACTTTCACAGCTAGAGAGGAGAAGTCAACATCCGACTTCAAAGCTGGAAAGGACAGGCTGACTCTTTCGTTAGGGGCTAATGCAGCTGCTGACTTTAAGTTGAAGCCAAAGCTCATTTATCATTCTGAAAATCCTAGGACCCTTAAGAATTATGCTAAATCTACCCTGCCTGTGCTCTACAGATGGAACGACAAAGCCTGGATGACAATTCATCTGTTTATAACACAGCTTACTGAATATTTTAAGCCCACTGTTGAGACCTACTGCTCAGAAAAAAAGATTCCTTTCAAAATATTACTGCTCACTGACAATGCACCTGATGGAGGGGTACAATGAAATTAACACAACATCCATTCTGCAGCCCATGGGTCAAGGAGTAATTTCAAGTATTATTACTTAAGAAAAAAACTTTTGTAAGGCTCTATCTGCCGTAGATAATATTTCTCTGATGGATCTGGGCAAAGTAAATTGGGAAGCTTCTGGAAAGGATTTACCATTCTAGATGTCATTAACAACATCTGTGATTCATGGGAAGAGGTCAAAGTATCATCACTAACAGGAGTTTGGGAGAAATTGATTCCAGCTCTCATGGATGACTTTGAGGGGTTCAAGCCTTCAGTAGAGGAAGTAACTGTAGATGTGGTGGAAATAGCAAGAGAACTAGAATTAGGAGTGGAGCCTGAAGATGGGACTGAATTACTCTAATTTCATGATAAAACTTTAAAGGATGATGAGTTGTTTCTTATGGATGAGTAAAGTGGTTTCTTGAGATGGAACCTGCTCTAGGTGAGGATGTTGTGAAGATTGTTGAAAAGACAACAAAGAACTTAGAATACTACATGCACTTAGTTGATAAAGCAGCAGCACGGTTGACAGAACTGTCAATCCATGCAGGAAACTTCATTAATTGTCTTACTTTAAGAAACTGCCACAGTCCTCTCAACCTTCGGCAACCACCACCCTGATCAGTCAGCGGCATCAACAGTGAGGCAAGACCCTCCACCAGCGAAAAGGTTATGACTCACTTGAAAGCGCAGATGATGGTTAGCATTTTTTAGCAATAAAGTATTTTTTAATTAAGGTACATACATTGATTTTTACACATAATGCTACTGCGCACTTAACAGACTTTAGAATAGTGTAAACATAACCTTTATATGCACTGGGAAGCCAAACATTGTGTGTGACTCGCTATATTGTGATATTTGCTTTTTTGCGGTGGTCTGAAACCGAACCCACAAAATCTCTGAGGTTTGCCTGTACCACCAACAGCAGACTGTATTATCTTTCACTGCGAATGGCAACAGCTCTTGGAGGAAATTCCATGCCACCAACCACAATATTTGCTTAAACATGTGCTCACACTAAAGTCAACATGGAGACGATGAACATAGGGGAACGTAATGGCCGTGTTACACATCTTGGAAAATTAAAGGAAGAGCACAGTTTCCTGGGGACAATGTGAAAATACCTTTACTGCTGAAGTTCCTTCTGGCTGTGCTTTTGGGATACGATTTGAATCAATGAAATAAATCCTCATAAGGCTAATATTTCTCTATGCCAACTTAAACTTAACTTCAAAACTAGACAATCTCAGAATCCTGCTCTGGGTATTGAAATTATTGCCAGTGGCCAAGTTTTCCAGGACACCATCAGTGGATCCAGAGTGTCACATGCTGACACCCCAGCGTGTATTGTGCTTTATCTATTGTTAAACTTTTCTCATCTTATTTACATGGTGAGCTCCATTTCCTTCATCTTTGTACTCTGGTGTCTAAAACCCCATGTGAGGCAAAGTTGTTTGAGGGTAGTCAGAGGAAGAAATGAAGGACGGAAGGTAACAAGAACAGGTAGGATATGCCTGGTTTACAAATAAACACAGAAAACTTAACTGGCCCGACCTTGGCGGTCACACAGCTGTACAGCAGCAGATCCAGCCGCAATCGCAAGGTCTCTGATGTAAACCCCAAACTCTGCTGACAACCATCTGGGTGATGGGAGAACTCTAGCTCCTTCCCAATAATGGGCGGAGAGAATGGGAAGTTTGCTCGATTTCCTGTTTCTTCTCCTATATGACTTTCCTAGGTCTTTCCTCTCTGCATCTTGTCCATGTCTCTCCTCTCAGGCCTCGCCCTTCGACCATTTATGTGTGTGAATCCCTCACAAGACTGTCCCATGCCACGACATCAGGACTTAGCCTACAGGCAGTGGTCCGAAAATGGATGAATAAGGAGACAGAAGAAAGAAAGCAGAGGTGGAAAAAAGAAAGTAATGTGGCTTTTAGTTTATTTATCAAGCGAGCATTGGTAAGACAACACCCTAGGCACTATCTGATGACATAATACTGCCAAGGAAATCAGGGAGAAAGAGTCCCAGAAGTTGTTTTTGTGGAGCAAAGCATACATCTAGGTTACTGCTGTGCAATATTTCAGTATTAAACACATTTTTAGCAGATAACAAAAGCAGAGACATGGAGATCAAATCCTGAAAAATACACAAGCAGGAGTTTGGAATGGTGGTACCTTTTCTGCCAACAGGCAGCAGAGTTGAAGCATGTAAACCAACTCTCCCTCCACACACATATATTCCATCCCATTAACACCAGATGGTAGGGAACAGGCTACTGGTCACAGGCTTCCTAAGAGGAGACACAATGCAAAGCTCTACAAACATGAATGCAGGGGCTCTGACCAATGCCATGGTTCCCAGGCCCTTGGATTTCAGGGTCCAGCAAAATCCCATTGGAGTAAAAACGGGTTTCTGATACAAGGTTACACACAGTTTATTTTCCCCCAAATATTCTATTTTACCATTGTAGTAAAAATTCATATGAATTTTTAAAATTAGGGAGGACATGATCTCAGAGGAAAAAGATTTTTTTAAGTAGCATAAATCTTGCTTTGTCAAAAATCACTTAATAGGAGCTTCCCTGGTGGCACAGTGGTTGAGAGTCCGCCTGCCGATGTAGGGGACACGGGTTCGTGCCCCGGTCCAGGAAGATCCCACATGCCGCAGAGCGGCTAGGTCCGTGAGCCATGGCCGCTGAGCCTGCGCGTCCAGAGCCTGTTGCTCCGCAACGGGAGAGGCCACAACAGTGAGAGGCCCGCGTACCGCAAAAAAAAAAAAAAAAATTCACTTAGCAGGAATCAGTTTCCTATCTTGTTGCAGACTGGTGCAAACACTGTCAGGGAGCAGTCCACTGTCCACAGCTGGGTGCTAATTTACAAACGGGCATCAGGGAATTAATGCTCTAGATCATCACAGCTCAGGTACGAAAAGGATGAGATATTAAGCTCAGGGGAAACAGAAGGAACACGTCGCAGCACGGAGGAGGTTGATGGGCACTACAAAGACAGTGAACGCATGGGACTCATTTTCTCTGGAGTATTATAGAGCGGCGATCTAATAACGGAGCCTGGGGGTGTAGAAGGTGACGTGGCAGCCACGCCTCTCCATTAACTCCATCAGTGGCACTAGACCCACCACCAGGGATCAACCAGGGGAACATTCTCAAACTTCATACTCAGTTTATCCTCAGGAACATTAAGCCTATGGCAGAGAGAAGAGATCCCCAAATATCCCAGGACAGCATGTTACTGATGTTGTCATAACATACACTAAAACAAGTTTAGCAAGAATTTGCATTTCCAGAAAATGGAAACCATAGCCACGAAAAGCAGAACGTTGGTTAAACTAATTATCTCCCTCACTTTCTTTTTGTTTCTTAAACACGTCAAATTTGATAGCCCTCGGGGCCTTTGCACGTATAGCTCTCTCTCCCTGGACCTCTAATATCCCACCATTAAAGGTTTGGCTTCTTGAGGTTCAGATCTCAGTTTAAATATTGCCTCCTCAGAGGGGACTTTTGGACCACACTCTCTAAAACAGGTATCTATGCAACTACTCCCACATCACTCTATTTTGTTTCTCTGCTGAGCTCCTATGACTATTTGATATCTTTCATCAATCTTTTATTATCTTGTTGCTGGTCTCTGCCCAATAGGATATAAGCTCCATGAGAACAAGAACCTTGTCTGAATCAACGCCACCCTATCAATCCCTGGAACCTGGAACAGGAGAGGTTTCATTGTAGATGTTCAATATATATTTGCTGAACAAAATGAATACCTAGTCAGCATAAGCCTCCTTTTAAAGATAAGGAAAAGAGATTCAGAAAGGTGAAACCATCTCAACACACAGCTCCTGGGTGGCAAAAAAAGAAACGAAAAAGAAAAAGATAAATCAGTTCTTTTCCAGACCTGTGTTTTTCCCCGCAGTCCTGTGTTCGTTTTACCCTGATTTTGCCTATATATACACACACACATATATATACAGAAAAAATGGAACTGTAAAGGGGGTATAGAAGGATTTGCAATATAACTTGACAGGGTCTTAAGCCACTGAGATTATTCTGCCTTTAAAATTCTAACCAAAGTTAAAGAATACACATAATCACCTACATAGTATAAATTAGGGACCATGATGATCAAATACCCTCACCTTAAATATTTCTTTACAAGCTAGTTAGAGTGTAAGTTCTGGTCAAAAGCAAATTCCCCCTGAATGCTATTAGTTGATTAAGCCAACACCATTCTCAATTTTGTTCTCCCCTACACGCTTTAGAGGCTGGAAAAGCTAAATATTACATTCCCAGCATTCCTTGCAACCAGGGGATCACATAACAAGGGCTAGCCAATGAAACAGTGAAATCTACAAGAAGTTTGAGGAAATTTTTCACTTTCCTAACAAAGTGTCAGACATTGAAGCTTTCTTCCCTTCCTCACTTCTTTCTGTCTTGAACATGTACTTGATGTCTGGAACTTTGGCAGCCATCTTGTAACCATGAGGGAAATATCAAGGTGATCTCAGAGATTCCAGCTGGACATCATTGAGCCACCGAAATACCACCAGCAGCTACTTGCCTTCAGAATCTTAGGATGTGAGGAAAAATTAAAATTTATTTGCAGAAGCCACAGTTGGGGTAACCCACAGTTCATTGGATTCTTTTTTACAAGCAGCTAAGAGAATTTCTTTTTGACACAAAATTTTAAATTACTTGAATTGTTGTGCAGGGAAAGAGCCAAGGGACTAAAGACCCCTGCCTCACTCTCCTGCCCTCAATCTCTTCCCAGTTCTTCAGAAGCCAGATGGCAAGAGAGCCCAGGGATGTGTATCAGTCTCCAGGGACCCAGAACAGGAAGGAGAAAGACAGAAAGTAGATATGGAGAGGCAAATGGAAGACAGACAGGACAACCGGAAGTTTTCAGACTTCTCTTCTTACCAACAGAACCATTACATCAAGTCAAATCAAATACCCAATGCCAATACACAAATCAGACGATAGCAGAGCTTCTTCAGTGGAGGAAGAGCCAGTGTGCCAGCCTCCCACCTCCCTCTTACCCCTGTGGCAGCACCTCTCACATCCAACCTCCAGCCCAACCCCCAAAGTCACCTCTGCTGAATTTTAGACATGCTTGAAAAGTACATTTGCAAACCACTAATTTATAAGATTGTCAGATAAAATATAGGACATCCTTCAGTTAAATTTGAACTGCGGATATACAACAAATACTATTGCATTGGACATAAACTAATTTTTTATTTGTTATATACCTGATATGAAAACTTAACTGGGCATTCAGTTATTTTTATTCGCTAAGTCTGATAAACCTGCTAATTCGTAATTATTTAGCACAGATCTGAAAGGACAGGACACAGGACAGTCAAGTCTTTATAAAGGGAGAGATGTATAAATAACATAGACAAAAAGCCTAGGGGTGCTAAAAGTGGAAGAGAAATACAGAAAAGTAACCTCGAAAGGCTTGAACATAGAATTTATTGTGATTTTGTTCAAGATGGGATTTTCCCTCTAGACTGCATCTTTCTGGCATTTCTAAATGACCAATGTGGTGTCCATTTGCTCTTTTCAAAGTTGAAAAGTCCAAGACGCCCACAGCAAGGAGGAAGAGGAACACGAAACACCGCTCTTGACAATGTCCTCAAAGCCTGGCTTCTCGACTCCCAATCTGGGACATTTGGCTGTTTTCACAGGCAGAAAGTGTTCCTCATCCAATTAAATAAAATGAAGCAGAAGCCAGGTGGAATGCTTCCAGTTAAATGCTTGCTCCTCTTATCTTCCCGTTCACACCCTTCCCCTCATTATCACAACAGAGCACATCAAGAGCACTCTCCGTTTCTAATGAAGATGTTCCTACTGTATTCCTAATGAAAACAGCATGCAGATAATAGCCTCTTTCCTTTATGAAAGATATGAGTGACACAGAAGCCCCAAAGTTGCCTGGGAAAGCTGGCACATTGCTCCATTTCCCTCAAGGATTCCTGGTTATGGTGAAAAGAGGGAATTTAGAAATTCCGTTATTAGAAAGTCAGTTCAGCAGACATCATGTCCAATCCCAATTTATAAAAAAACTTTAAAAGAGTCGTAGAGAAGTTATGTTCAGAGTCTTCTTAGAAGCTAAACAGAAACACACAATCAGAAAGGGGTATCAAAATCTGTACCTTTAGGGATACCCAATTGTTCCAGTTCGTCAGGTGGAAAACTGAAGCAAAGATGACACTGCGTTGATTCGAAAAAGGAAAACAAGTTGGAACAAAGAACCAAAAGCACTGCTCATCTTTATGAGCAATGTGGTTTATTATAAGAAAAGCCAAGCCCGAAATACTAAGTGACTCTGATACTTGTGAAACAAACGTTACCTGTGCAGGAAAACAGAAGAAAACTCCTTAGAGGATTAATGATTCATTTGCAATTTTTTAAAATTCAATGATGGAGAAGATTGGGACATATGTGGGAGGTAGAAAAATGTGAAGCCATCTCCATTTTATCCTATTTTTAGAATAGGAGATGAAATCACTCCGGGAAATGAGAAAAAGACAGAGTACATCATTTGATACAGTTTTCCTATGCCTCCTAGTTCAATGACTGTACTACCATACTGTACTAGTCTAGGCTACTTAGAGACTATGCTCTTCTAAATGGACTTTGAAACATTTTTCCTGATGTTACAAAATAATCACTTCAAAAATAAACATTTAAAAGCTGATAGTTGATTTTTGGATATGTTGCAGGCATAAATATGTATAAAGATATCTCTCTCTATATATATATATCTCTATACCTCTTTCTTTATATATTTATATGTTTTTGTCTATATATATTTCTCTGTCTCCAAAATAATATCTCCAAAGCAGACAGATACATAGATATATAGATACACAGATATATCTGCTTCTAAAGTAGCCCTCTTCATCTAATGGTAAAGAGGACTCTCAAAATTCCTAATAAGGAATTTTAATTTAATTTAATTTTTTTTTTTTTTTTTTTTTTTTTGTGGTACGCGGGCCTCTCACTGTTGCGGCCTCTCCCGTTGCGGAGCACAGGCTCCGGACGCGCAGGCTCAGCGGCCATGGCTCACGGGCACAGCCGCTCCGCGGCATGTGGGATCTTTCCCGACCGGGGCATGAACCCGCGTCCCCTGCATCGGCAGGCGGACTCTCAACCACTGCGCCACCAGGGAAGCCCAATAATAAGGAATTTTAAATTATGACATCCACCTTATATTAATTGTTCCACCAGCCAAGTCCAGTTGGCTTGTTAATGTCCCTAATGTGAAAAAGATTTTCTCTCTTTTAATTTTAGTGCCTGTATTTCTATCCCAAAATAGATACAGTTTAGTTTAAACTAACTTCCTGTGCCCTGCTGGGGGTCTGTGTGATGAGAACTATTTTACCCAAACTCCACATAATTACCCTGCTGCCGGTCATGCAAGGTTGGAGTAAACAAAAACATTAAGGGGAGTTAGGATGTTACTAGCCAAGTGTTTTCCTCCATTTCTGCCTATGTGTTGAGGCAGCTACCCAACCTGAAAAAAGATCAAATGTATTCAGGCACATTTCTTAAACCAGCAGACATCAACATTCAATGACTTAAAAGTCATTTTCCTTGACATCAGTTTTGGATTTTAAAAACAAGGAGTTCCAACTTTATCATGAAGTACAACTATATCAACAGCATCATATCATGGGTCACATTTCACAGAACTGCAAAGCTGAATATACAGCATCCTTTTCAAAGAGTGGTAAAAACGGATGCAATTTCTTTGAAATCACCGTAATAGGAATGATCTGATTTATTTACTTTCTTATGAAATTCATTCAATAAATATTAATGAGTTGCCTACTAATGTGTGAGTTATCGTGCAAGGCTCGTGGGAGACTCAAGAATGAAATTTCTATTAACGAGCACATCTGTACTTTTACGGAATACTGACCTTCACATATGTTCACCGATTCTTTTCAACATTCCCAGGTTGCCTACTAGGTGGTAATCCTAGGCAAACTGAGGCATCAAAATATTCTAGAGTTCCTTTTGCATCACAAACTGTAAATGCACCTAAGCTGTGGTGCCTCCCATTTACCTCACAAACTAGCAGACTAGTCAACCTGGAATCTTCTCTCCAGACTTCCCAACAGTTTGGAAAGCGCCTCATTCCCATTCTGCTTACAATATCTGGAACACTTCATTTTTTGGCAACTGAATTCTTACTAATACAAATGTGTTTTATTATATCCTAATTTGAAATCTATGAATGAAAAGCATGGCAATCCTCTATTTCATTAAGCGGAATACTATTGTATTAACTAAAAAGACTGAGCAAAAGCATTTATTCTCTTCCCTGTGCCACAAAGAGTCTTCATCCTACTCCAACAAGTCCTATTTCTTCCTATCTCCTTGTCTTTGACCACGCTGATCTTCCACCAGGCCTGTATGCCCTCTGGCCCATTTTTTTATGGTAGACTTGTGTTTACTTTACAAAATGCAAATCAAACTTTCTCCTCTGAGGGGGAGGAGGAATAAACTAGGAGTTTGGGATTAACAGATACACACTACCATATATAAAATAGATAACCTACAAGGACATATTGTATAGCACAGGGAACTATATTCAATATCTTGTAATAAGCTATAATGGAGAAGAATCTGAAAAAGAATATCTATTTATATCTATATATCTATATCCATATCTATATCTATCTATAAAACTGAATCCAGATGAATGGATAAAGAAGATGTGGCACATATATACAACGGAATATTACTCAGCCATAAAAAGAAACGAAATTGAGTTATTTGTAGTGACGTGGATGGACCTAGAGCCTGTCATACAGAGTGAAGTAAGCCAGAAAGAGAAAAACAAATACCACATGCTAACACATATATATGGAATCTAAAGAAAAAAAATGGTTCTGAAGAACCTAGGGGCAGGACAGGAATAAAGACGCAGACGTAGAGAATGGACCTGAGGACACGGCGAGGGGGAAGGGGAAGCTGGGATGAAGTGAGAGAGTGGCATGGACATATATACACTACCAAACGTAAAATAGATAGCTAGTGGGAAGCAGCCTCATAGCACAGGGAGATCAGCTCAGTGCTCTGTGACCACCTACAGGGGTGGGATAGGGAGGGTGGGAGGGAGACGCAAGAGGGAGGAGATATGGGGATATACATATATACAGCTGATTCACTTTGTTATACAGCAGAAACTAACACACCATTGTAAAGCAATTATACTCCAATAAAGATGTTAAAAAAAATCACTTTGCTGTACACCTGAAACTAACACAACACTGTAAATTAACTCTACCTCAGTAAAAAAAATTTTTAATTAAAAAAAACAATTCTCCTCCTTGAAGCCATTCCTGATACTGGCTTCTGTCAGGGATTGAACCTGAACCCGTTGCGGTGAAAGCGCAGCGTCCTAACCACTGGACCGCCAAGGAATTCCCACATAGCACCCTTTTCAAAACTCTGCTTAGCACTCTTCATTCTAACTCACCTTAAATTGTTCAGAAAGCATTGCAAACTCAAAATTATGGTTTCCTAAAAATGAAAAAGTTTCCTTTGATATAGTAACTGAATCTCTCTCCCATATCTGGCTGTGGGACCAAAAACCTTCACCTGAAAACTCCAGAAACAATTTGGTTCCGCCTGGTGGGTAGGAAGAGAGGAGGATGAAAGGATCTTCAGGTCAGCCAATCGGAGGCTTTACTGCTGCTGCAGATCCCATCATCTTGCCCGTGATTCTTCCCCCGACCTTGCGGCCAGTCAGCCTCCCCCTTGTATCCAAATTGTATGAATGAGTTGCCTCTCTTATCCCGAGTCCCTACTAGGAAGCGATATCTCTCCTACAGAATCCTCCCCATATTCCCAGCACAATATTTTATCCTAGAATTTACCAGCACTATGCCTGACACTAAAGTAGGTTTCGAGACTTCTCTAGTGGTCTAGTGGTTAAGAATCTGCCTTCTGGGGAACTAAGCCCACGCACCGCAACTAGAGAGAAGCCCAGGCACCACAATGAAGAGCCTGTGTGCTGCAACTAAGACACAATGCAGCCTAAAATAAATAAGTAAATATTTTTTAAAAAATAAAGTAGGATGCAAAAAGAGATAAACGAGAATAACAGTTTCGTAATGTTGAGACTCATCCACATTGCAGCACCTATCATCAGCACATTTGCTTTTACTGCTAAGTCGTTTTCTATTATATGTATATACCACAATTTGTTTACAGTCGTCTATTGATAAACATGTGAGTTGTTTCCAGTTTGGGGTTATTACAAATAAAGCTGCTACAGACATTCGTTTGCAACACTATGTCATGTCTCTTGGCTAAACATCTAGGAGTAGAATGCCTGGATCATATGGTAGATGTGTGTTTAACTTTTTTAAGAAACTTCTAAAATGTTTTCCATACTGGTTGCACCATTTTACAGTCCCACCAGCACTGTATGAGAATTCCAGTTGCTCCACGCCCTCATCAATATTTCACTTGGTCTGACTCTTTAATTTTAGTCACTTTAATAGTTGTATAGTGGTATCTCATGTGTTTTGTTTTTTTGTTTTGTTTTGTTTTACGGTACGCGGGCGTCTCACTGTTGTGGCCTCTCCCGTTGCGGACCACAGGCTCCAGACGCGCAGGCTCAGTGGCCATGGCTCACGGGTCCAGCCGCTCCGCGGCATGTGGGATCTTCCCGGACCGGGGCACGAACCCGCGTCCCCTGCATTGGCAGGCGGACTCTCAACCACTGCGCCACCAGGGAAGCCCTCTCACGTGGTTTTAATTTGCATTTCCCTAATGACTAATGGGACAGAATATCTTTTCGTGTGCATAATAAAACTCTGTATCCTCTTTGATGAAGTACCTGTTCAAATCTTTTGCCATTTTTAATTGTATTATGTATTACCAATGACATTTGACATTATATTTTCTGGATACAAATCCTTTATCAGACATGAAATTTAAAAATATTTTCTCCCATTCTGTGGCTTGTCTTTTTATTCTCTAACAGTATCTTCAGGACAGCAGAAGTTCTTAATTTTGGTAAAGCCCAATTTATTAGAATTTTAGGTTGGCAGGTTTTTTTCCTTTGGTATGTTAAAGATATATTCCACTGTCTTCATTGTCATGCATTGTTTCTGATGAGAAATCTACTATAATTCCTATCTTTCTCTGTACATAACTTGTCTTTATTGGATGGCTTCGAATATTTTCTTGTTGTCACTGGTTTTAAGCAATTTGATTACGCTGTACTTGATGTCATTTCTTTGTGCTTCTTGTGCTTGGGGTTTGTTGAGCTTCTTGTATCTGAGGGTTCTATAGTTTTCAGCAAACTTAGGATTTTCCAGCCATTATTTCTTCCAAAAAGTTTTCTTCTTCTCCCCTCCCCAATTAAACTTATATTGCACACTTGAAGTCTCCCCACTCTTTTAACATTCTCCATGTTTCTATTTAATTCGATCTCTCTTATCACGTTTTAAACATATGGAATAGAATTACAGTAAGTGTTTTTAAAGTTCCTGTCTGCTAATTCTATCACCTGTGTCATTTCTGATTGAAAAATGATTGATTTTTCTCCTCATTATGAGTTGTTGGGTTTTTTGTTTTGGTTTTTGGTTTCTCTGCTTCTTTGAGTGCCTCGTAATTTTTATTAGCTGCCACTCACTGTGAATTTTATCTTGTTGCATCCTGGATCTTTCTGTATTCCTGTAAAAATTCTTAAGCTCTTTCAGATACAGTTAAGCTACTTGAAAAGTTTGGTGCTTTGGGGTCTTGTTTTCAAGCTTTATTAGGTGGAGTCAGAGCAGCATTTAGTCTAAGGCTGGTTTTGTCCTGAAACTGACCAAATGTCCCAAGAATTATGAGGTTTTCCACTCTGGTTTGGGGGAACAGGAACTACACTAAGCCCTGTGTGAGTTCTCAGGATTGTTGCCTTTATTCTTTTTTTTTTTTTAATTTTTGGCCGCATTGGGTTTTTGTTGCTGCGCGTGGGCTTTCTCTAGCTGTGGCAAGTGGGGGCCACTCTTCGTTGCGGTGCGCAGGGCTTCTCACTGCGGTGGCTTCTGTTGCGGAGCACGGGCTCTAGGCATGCGGGCTTCAGTAGTTGTGGCATGTGGGCTCAGTAGTTGTGGCTCGCAGGCTTAGTTGCTCCATGGCATGTGGGATCTTCCTGGACCAGGGCTTGAACCTGTGTCCCCTGCATTAGCAGGCAGATTCTTAACCACTAAGCCACCAGGCAAGCCCCTGTTCCCTTTATTCTTACCCAGTAGTTCTTTCCCCACCTTCATCTAGTTTCCTCACATGCACAAATTAATCAGCACTCAGCTGAAGACTCAAGAAGGACCTTCTGCAACTCTCCAGAATTTCCTCTCTCTCTCCCTGCAGCTCTCTCCTCTCCTGTATTCGGTCCTGTGAACTCCAAGCCACTGGCCTCCCCAGACTCCCAACTCCATCTACCAAACTCAGGGAGACAGTCATCCTCTGCCTGGATCCCCTTCCAGCGTCATGCCCTGGAGACCATATCAAAGCAATAAGAGGAGGCAATTGTACTTGTCTCCTTTGTCTCAGCACTGTCTTTTACCTGATTTCTTTTTTTTCTTTTTTAGAAAATGTCTTACCTGATTTCTAATGTCTTAAAAACAATTGTTTCATATATTTTATCTAGTTTTTAAGTTGTTTCATTTATGATGGTAAGTCAAGTCCCCACTAACTTAACCTTGGCTAAATACAGAACTCTTCTTATTCTAAATACAATTCGTCTCATACATTCGGATACTTTGGTATTGTTTTATACTAAAGTTATCTTTACCCATAATTGCTTAGATCATCCCCCACTCAGGGACTTACAATTAGAATACTAGATCTGTTGGGATTAAGAGACCTTAGAAATTGTTAGCCTAAGTTTACCTTTACACACGTGAGGAAAATGAAGAGCAGACAGTTCAGGCGAATTCCCCAAGGTTCCACAGTCACTCGAGGGCAATGGCACCAGTAACAGACCTCAGGCCAGTTCGTGCTTGGCCTTGCCCTCTCCTAAAACCTGTACAATATTATGAGTCTCTCTTCCTCTGTCAGAAAAGCTGCCATTAATCGGCAGAAGGCTCCAGATTTATAGTTCAGGATGTGGTCATTGATTTACCCTGAGGGTTTTAGCCTAGTTGTAAAACGTGCCAAATTCTCTGTCCCTAATAGGAGATACAGATTCTCAGCCGTGGCAGAAAGGAAAGGAGTCCTGCCGTTAGAAGGGAAAACTGTGAAAGCAGAGGCCTGACTGTGGGTGTTCCTGTCCCATCATCCTTTATTAAACTTTACCCCATGAACGCTTCACTATGAACTCCAGCTTGTCTGGCCATCACTGACCTTACTTGTCACCTTCGTCTTTGCCACAAGCAAACTGAATACAGGTAAGTAGGAAAGTGACAGAAAAAGTCTTCATTTCTATTAAGAATTCTTTGGAAGGAAGGCAACAAGTTCCCCTCTCTGTAATCATAATTTTACAAAGACAACAGCTTCAGTCAAGGAATTGTCTTCTAGAAAATTTCTGATATCACAAGAAATTACATTTTCTGGCATTTTCCCTTTGGAATATACCACTTGATAAGGATGATTTTTTTTTACCTTATGTAATATGTATTTTCTTGAGGTTAATAAAGAATTTTCAGCATACATACCATATAAAATAAAATATACCAGGGAGAAATTTGTATCCTTCTGTGTCAAGAAACCTCTGATTTCTTACGCTTATTCTATGCTACCTCGCACAAGTTACTTTACCTCATATGAAGCTAATTTAATTTTCGGTTAACTTAAGCTTCAGTAAATGGTAATTCCCACTTGCTCAAAGGAAATGCCTTGAGAATCAAAAAGTTATGGTTAGAACAAGGCTGTGATGACATAAAAATGTGAAGCATAAAGGAAAATGAGTCTAAGGAGCCTCTGATAGAACTCACCTCCATCTGCCCATTTATTGGGACTTCCATCAGTTGGGCAGTAGATGAATTGGGTGTTAAAAACTGAGTACCAGGTATACAGAGGGCTTCATTTATCTGCGAAGATTATTTTAGTTCTTTGGCTCTATCCTTGCTGATGCATTGCTGAAGCACCAGACTATAGGAAAGTAGCCTGCTTTCATCTAACAGGTTTTAATTTATAAATGATGTCTCTTTGGTACAGCAGTTTTACCTGTACCTGCTCAGAAAGGGGCAGTTGTGTGAATCAGTTTGAATACGTTCCACTCAGGGTCAGGGGGACATACCAGTATCATTCCCAATGCTCCAACCAATATTATGATTCTATGGGTCACAGAATGGAGGTTATAAAACCAAAGTAGAAGGCCATAATCCTTTCTAAACAGTTTGTGCAAAATAAGTAGTCTGTATTTTGCTCAAATAACCACTAAACAAATCACATAATAAAAGTTAATATCATTTAAAAGTGGACTATATAAATAAATACGCACACATGTACATACAACGTACTATCAGGCATATTCTAAATATGTCTAAAACATTATTATAATGACAATGAAGGACAGCAAAACATCGATAAGTGGAAAATCCAAAGGTCTGTGATTAAAGACACACTTTCAAACTCCTCCTGTATCCTTCATTAGTGGCCTATTCTTCAGTAAGTTGGTTATACTCAATGAAAATGTTTCCTCATCTGTAAACTGGGAATGATAGTGTCAGGGTTGTCGTGAAGTTTAGAGCTAATACAGGCCAAGCAGCCAGCACAGTGTCTGGCTCCACGCACGGCAGCTGTTACTGGAAGGGAAACGGGGCGGGGGTAAGAGTGTGAGCCTGTAAACCGTACACACTCAGGCTGGGTTTCCAGCTCTAAAACTGATTTCCCTGTGTCTTGGGCAAATTACTTAAATTCTCCGAGCTTCAATGTCTCCATGAAGTCAGTGGAGATAATCATAAAAACGTCTTCCTGTCAGGGCTGTCGAAAGGACAGACACTATATACACATTAGAGAAATTCTTGTCCCTCTCTCAACTTTCTAGAAAGAAGGGTCCTTGCAATATGGTGGTGATGGGTGGTGGAGGAATCAACTCTTCCAATTGTTTTCAGGAATAAATCCTCCCTTCCCAAGGGAGAAGGGGTGGCTCTCTGATCCTGACAGAGGAAGCCAGTCCTGGGTTCTAGAAGTAGGCAGGGCACTCAGTAGGTTGGGTATCAATACAAATCCTGGATAAAGACATTTAATCTGTCTCCCTCTCATTGCTCTGGCTGGTGGGCTCTGCAGCAATCTCTGGGGCCAAACCCATTTACAGAGGTCCTGAATGTGCTTCCGAAAGAGGACTGGCTCCCTCCTCTGCTCATTCCCAGCTTGGCCTGTACACAAAGCAAAGCTGCCCTAAACCCGCTCCAGAGGCACATCACCAGTGCTGGGGGAGCAGAGGCCAGGCTGTACCTCTCCCTGTTCCTCCTGAGTCACTAGACTGAGTCTGCTTGGCCGAGTCATTTCTCTCTGAAGGCAAACTGCCATGCATGTCTTGCAGCTGAGGTTTGGTACAAAAGCTAGGAGGCCTCCATTTACCCTTCGTGGTGTGTTGTGTATCCCATTAAGACATCAATGTTTTTGTCTGCCATCTAACAGTAGTTTTAAGTATATCCTTTATCATCGTGAATGCTAGAAATAGTGGAAGGGTGACCTTTATAAATGTATTTATTTACTTATTTTTAATTTTACTTTTGGCTGCATCGGGTCTTCGTTGCTGTGCACAGGCTTTCTCTAGTTGCGGTGAGCAGGGGCTACTCTTGGTTGTGGTGCGTGGGCTTCTCATTGCAGTGGCATCTCTTGTTATGGAGCTTGGGCTCTAGGTGCGCGGGCTTCAGTAGTTGTGGCCGGCGGGCTCTAGAGCACAGGTTCAGTAGTTGTGGCACACGGGCTTAGCTGCTCCGCGGCATGTGGGATCTTCCCGGACCAGGGCTCGAACCTGTATCCCCTGTATCGGCAGGCAGATTCTTAGCCACTGCGCCACCAGGGAAGCCAATGGAAAGGTGACCTTTAGACCCTAGACTCTACATGATAAAGCACAGAGCACATGGTCAGTCATCAGTCAAGGCAAGTATAATTACTAATGTAGTTGTTTGGGTTTTGCACTTAGAGATAGTGCCACGGTTAAGAGCAAGGATTTTCAAATCAAGCTGGCCTGGATTTAAACCCTGACCCTGCCATTAACGAAGGGGATGATTTCGGACAACATCCTCGGCCTCCGTAAGACTCAGTGTCTCCATCTGCTAAAGGGGAGTCACCCCAGCGCCCACGTCCCTGGGCTGTTGTGAGGATTCATCGGGCTCACGCACCGATGAGGCTCGGGCATGTGCCTGGCACACAGGAGCTGTGTGAGAAATGCTTGTTGTGGTTTCAGCTGCGATCTCAAGCATTCCATCTGGCCTGTTCTCATTCTCAGCCTCAGCCTCAGCACAAAAGCAAGTCTAGGAAGAATCCCGACTCCTGCCAAGTTTTCCTGACTACAGTTACAGTGTCTGGGCAACTTGTCCCTTCTTTCCATTCTCAGCTTCACCAAAATAGTTCAGGTCTCATGATCTCACAGGTAATTTATTATAATCACTTAGGTACTCGTCTTCCCTCCAAAGTTGACTCCCACAAACCATCCTACATGCCACCGCCACTGAAATCTTCATCAATTCTCGTCTTATCAACAGTTCCCCGCTCTCTAAGATTCCTCGGCCTGACAGGCAAGGCTGTCTAGAACATGCCCTCAGCTAGTCTTTCCAACCAATCTCCTACCTTCCTCCTGCATTTTACTAGCACTTGTTGAATATTTACTTTGTGCCAAGCACTTCACACACCTACTTCTCATCTTGTCTTCATGACCCATGGATGAAATGAAGCCCACACAGCCATTCAGTGGCTGGATCAGAATTTAAACCCAGACCCACCTTTTAATTCTAAATTCCATGCCCTTCCCACTGTGTTCCTTGAACTCACATCTGGCCCTGAGGTTCTTGCCCGGCCACGCACTCACACTTCCAAGCTGTCGTCTTGGTCTTGCTTTATCCCCTGCCATTCCCATCCATCTCAATAACACTGCAGGGTTCTGAGCCCCACAGGTCCCTGCAACACTCCCACCATTTGCACCTAACAAAATCTAGAAATGCATAAATATTCATTCACCATATGACTGGAACCACCCCATAACCTTTACCACACCCAGCTTTAATACATAATTATTATATACATCTTGTCTCCCTACAGGACTTTCCTTCTTGAGGATGGGAATCTTGTGCTTCTCAGGTAACCTGAATTGAGTGAATGCAAAAACCTTTAGGCTAAGACTTCTGACACCAGGCAGTCTTTCAACTAGTATTTATTGATTCTCCAGTACCGCACTAGATTCTGGGGACACAGCAGAAAACAAAGGATACACGGTCTGTGCTCTCAAAGTTTAGCCTGGAATTCTAGACCACTAGACTTGTGTTACTAGTCTAATGGCCACGTTGGGAGAACATGTTGGGTTCCTTACTGAACCAGTCTGGTGGTAGTCCCAAAGCAGTACTTCTGATACCCTAATATCTCGCAGAGTTTAACTCTTTCAATCTGGGCTTCTAGCTCTTCTTCTCCCAGTTAGAATCACACAAGATTCCATGAAGGCTGGGCTAGAAAACAAATGCAAAATATAGACTCTGACTTATGTAGAAGCTCCCTACTCCAACATCTGAGTCCTTATTACTGGGCCAATTTTGTCTCCTGGGCTCATTCTGCCCTTTGTATGACACCTCTCTCACTAGGACCCTCAAAGCATCATGTAAATAGCCTTCTGAGGGCCTATCCCAATTTTCTGCTGATCATGTCCAAGCAATTGCAGTTTTTTAAAAAAGACAACTCTTTTAGAGTGGTTTAAGTTCACAACAAAATTGAGAAGAAGGTACAGAGTTTTCCCATACACCCCCTACTCCAAACATGCATAGCCTCTCCCATCATCAAGAACCAGAAGGGTACATTTGTTCCCAAGGATGAACCGACATTGACACACCATGATCACTCAAAGGCCATAATTTTCACTGTTGGTATTTACACGCTATGGGTCTGGACAAACGTCTAATGACATATACCCATCGTTATATCATACAGAGTGTTTTTACTGCCCTAAAAATTCTCTGTGCTCTACTTACTCATCCCTCCCTCTTCCCACCCTCAATAACTGATCTTTGTATTGTGTCCAGATTTTTGCCTTTTCCAGAATGTCATATAGTTGGAATCATACAGTACAATAGCCTTTTCAGATTGGCTCCTTTCACTTAGTACTCAGGCATTTAAGGTTCCTCCATGTCTTATCATGGCTTGATAGCTCATTTCTTTTTAGTGCTGAATAATATTCCATTGTCTGGATGTATCACAGTTTATGTATCCATTCACCTATGGAGGGACATCTTGGATGCTTCCAAATTTTGACCATTATGAATAGAGCTGCTATAAATATCCATGTGCAGCTTTTCATGTGGACATAAGTTTTCAACTCCCTTTGGGTAAATACCAAGGAGTGAGACTGCTGGATTGTACAGTGTATGTTTAGCTTTGGAAAAAACCACCAGACTGTCTTCCACATTGCTGTACCTTTTGCATTCCCACAAGCAACAGGTGAGAGTTCCTGTTGCTCCACGTTCTCACCAGCATTTGGTGTTGTTAGTGTTTCAGATTTGGGCCATTCAAAAGGTGTGTAGTGGTATCTCGTTGTTTTCATTTGTATTTCTCTGATGACATATGATGTGAAACATCTTTTCATTTACTTATTTGCCATCTGTATATCTTCTTTGGTGAGCTATCTGTTAAGTCACTGGCCCTTTTTTTGTGTGTGTGGTACTTGGGCCTCTCACTGTTGTGACCTCTCCCGTTGTGGAGCACAGGCTCTGGACGCGCAGGCTCAGCGGCCATGGCCCACGGGCCCAGCCGCTCCGCGGCATGTGGTATCTTCCCAGACCGGGGCACGAAGCCGTGTCCCCTGCATCAGCAGGCAGACTCTCAACCACTGCGCCACCAGGGAAGCCCACTGGCCCATTTTTTAATCAGGTTGTTCATTTTCTTATTGTTGAGTTTTAAGAGTTCTTTGTATATTTTGGATAACAGCCCCTTATCTGATATGACTTTTGCACATATTTTTCTCCCAGTCTGCGGCTTGTCTTCTCATGCTTTTGACAGTGTCATTTGTGGAGCAGAACTTTTTAATTTTAATGAAGCCTTGCTTATCAACTATGTCTTTCATGGATGATGTCTTTGTTGTTGTACCTAAAAAGGCATCATCATATCCAAAGTTATCTAGCTTTTCTCCTATGTTATCTTCTAAAAATTTTATAGTTTTGCATTTTACATTTAAGTCTATGATCCATTTTGAGTTAACTTTTGTGAAGGGTTTAAGGTTTGGGTCTAGATTCATATTTTTGCAAGTGCATGTCCTGTTGTTCCAGTACTATTTGTTGAAGAGACTCTCTTCACTCCATATACTGCCTTTGCTCCTTTGTCAAAGATCAATTTGCTGTGTTTGCAAGGGTCTATTTCTGTGCTCTCTACTCTGTTCCACTGATCTATTTGTCTATTTCTTCCTCAATACTACACTGTCTTGATTAGTGTAGCTCTATAGTAATTCTTGAAGGCAGAAAGCATCAGTCCCCCAACTTTGTTCTTCTCCTTCAATATTGAGTTGGCTATTCTGAGTCCTTTGCCTCTCCATATAAACGTTAGGATCAATTTGTCAAACTAACTTGCTGGGATTTTGAATGAGATTGCACTGAATCTACAGATCAAGTCGGGAAGAACTGACATCTTGACAATATTGAGTCTTCCTATCCATGACCATGGACTATCTCTCAATTTATTTAGTTCTTTTTGATTTCAGTCATAAGAGTTTTTCAGTTTTCCTCATACAGATCTTACACATATTTTGTTAGACTTACACCTAAGTATTTCATTCAGGGGGATGCTAATGTAAATGGTACTGTGTTTTTAAACTCAAATTCCATTTGTTCATTTCTGGTATATAGGACAGTGACTGACTTTTTTTTTTTTTATTAACCTTGTATCTCTCAGTCTTCATATAATCACTTTTTAGTTCTAGGAGGTTTTGTGTGTGTGTGTGTGTGTGTGTGTGTGTGTGTGTGTGTGTGTGTTGATTCTCTCAGATTTACACAGGCGATCATGTCATCTGTGAACAAAGGCAGTTTTATGTATTCCTTCCTGATCTGTATACTTTTTCTTTTCTTTTCTTGCTTTATTGCATTAGTAGGACTTTCAGTTTAATGTTGAAAAAGACTGGTGAGAGGTGACATCCTTACCTTGTACCTGCTCTTAGTGGGAAAGCTTTGAGTTTCTTACCATTGAGTGCAATGTTAGCTATAGGTTTTTGTAGACAGTCTTCACCAAGTTGAGAAAGTTCCCCTCTATTCCTAGTGTACTGAGAGTTTTTCCATGAATGAATGGTAGCAAGTGCGATCTACATCAATGAAAAACACATTCTAGTACTGTCCTGATCCCTGGAGGCTTCCAATATACAAAGAAAAAGAGAATAATCATAGTACTGCCTTGAAATAAAAAATGCTTAGGGATTTCTAAACATAGGGAATTGAACATCCACACTTTTTTCTGCTCCCTCCAAAATTCCACTAAAATGATAGGAAAGGATTTAAAAAAAAAAAAGAAAAATTATGAAGGCATCAACCAAGAAGAGTTCTGACAGCAGCCCAAGAGATGTCAATAATGTGCTGGAAGCATGAAAACAAAACCTAAGTAGCAACTGACTTAGCAGAGAGGAAAAGGTTAAAAACTAGGTACCTGTTGGAGTGGAAACCAAAAAGAAGTAAGCCAATTAGTGCCACAAAACTCCAGAAGAACTGAGGGTTGGAGGTGCTGAAAACATGAGGGGCTCAAAGTTGCTCTAAGGAACACTTTCAATCCTGGATCTTTTCCATCCTTTTCCATCACAACCACCATGGTTTGGAAAACTGCTCCTTGGCCATAGCCCACAGTCTTCACTATAACCAAAAGCTTCTGGACTTAGGAACATCTGGCAGACCCAAGTGCGTGGGCTAAAGAATTCCGGTGAAAATAGTGGGATCAGGTAAAAGGCTACCTACTGAAAACTGATCCCCCTCCACCCCATCCTTGCTTTCTTCTACCAATCAGAACAATATCATATTGCCAGCCCAAATAAAACTACTGATGAGGAATTGTGTTAGAACCAGCATCGCCTTCCACGATGTTAAAGGAAACATTTGTACTAAACATATGAAATGAGGTAGTGAGCTTTCTGTATGTCATTTACGTTTTCAAGCAATTACCCTGATTATAACTTAAACTTCTCTCATTACATCAGCTTGTCCAGAGAGAGTCCTCTAGAATCCTACCTCCTGTTGATATTAGTGATTAGGAGGCCATGGAAGGTCAGCAAGAAACACACAGATCTGCCACTCGGAAAAAAATTCTACAGCAGAAGGAAGAGAGATCCCATTCCTTTGGCAAAGCACCACCAAGAAGGCTTATTTAAAAATCTGTTAAACTGTTTCTAGGTAATATTTTAGCTGTGAGGGGTTTTAGTGTTGTTGTGGTGGTTGTTTTTTTGTTTTATTGTTTACTATTTGGAAAATCTGCACATTAAAATGCTTCTATTTGGGAATCACTCTAATTTTCCAAGCAAGTTTCAACATACTCAATATACTTACTATTTACTATGCCTTATCTAGTATACCCCATTCTATTTCATTCTCCATTCAGCTTTGTAGAATGTGGTGTTACAAAGGAGTTTTATGCTGCTGTAATTTGCTGCTGTTGTCTGCATTTATTTCTTTAATGACATAAAACTGAAAAGCTGGCAAAGTAACAAGTTAGTACATAATTTAGAAATTTCTTTGGAAAAATAACCTTCTAGAAATATTCAGAATGGTTTGTTATTAAAATGTTATCAGAGTACATAAGCCTTTTTAATATACAGAACAACAGCCATGCTGTCATAGAGACAAAGCATTTCCTCAATAAAACATCTAGTCTCAATTCCCAACCCAGGAGCACATAAACTTGGAAATGACCTTGGCAAGTCTCCTTCAAACTTAACTGGCTTCTCCTGATTGTATTGCTAAAAAAATCTGTGAAAGAGCAACGAATTACAAAATGCACGTGGAATATTTTATTAACACTAGTCCGACTGTCTCAACATAAAAAAGATGAAATAAACTTTTTCCATATGGCAAAAATTTAACCTTAAAGTTTATTTAATAAACTACTGTTGCAATACAATGCAACTAGTACAAAACCATCATAGAAATTTCGATATTTCATTAAGTAGCATCTACGTTTTGGATATAGTCAATTTTGTAAATCCCTCAACAAGTAAATGAAGCCATTGCACATAAACTTTTTGCTTAAAGGGAAATCTTCAGGGACATATCTTAGGATTATATTATTCTTAATATAGTAGTTACTAAGATGAAAACCAAATGCCATTCTCAGGCTTACCTACCCTCTGTCAGTTGAAATCACTTATGCCCTATGCCTGAAAGTTCAGTTTCATCATGCAGAGAGGTCATATTAGAGTTCTCCAGTGAAACTGAACCAATGGGAAAGAAAGAAAAAAGGAAAGAAGGGAGGGAAGGAGGGAGGGAGGGAGGGAAGGAGAGAGGGAGGGAGGGAGGAAGCTCTTCATAAGGAATTGGCTCACATGACTGCAGAGTCTGAGAAGTTCCAAGATCTGTGGTTGGCAAGCTGGGGACCCAGGAGAGCCCATGGTGTGAGTTCCAACCCAAAAGCCAGTAGAGAGGGTCAAGACCTAGGAAGAGTCGATTTTCCAGTTCCAGTCCAAAGGCAGGAAAAGACTGATGTCCCAGCTCAAGGCAGTAGGGGAGAAGGAGTTTCCTCTGCTCAGTCTTTTTTTGTTCTATTTGAGTTTTCAACTGGATGAGGCCCACCTCCTTTAGGGAGGGCAATCTGCTATACTCAGTCCACTGATTCAAATGTTAAGCTCATCCGGAAACACCCGCACACACACACCCAGAATAATGTTTGACCAAATATGTCTGGTCACCTCTTGGCCTAGTCAAGTTAACACATAAAGTTAACCATCACAGAAGTGCACTGGGAGCCTGAGACTGGGCCACTGGGACTGCAGAAAAATTCCAAACCCCTTAGAGCAGCATCCCTTCCTGACAGTGACAGTCACCAGCATCACTCCCCATGCCATGCCACTCTAGCGGTGCTCCGCTATTTGTATGTAGTTCCCAGAGTACACCACATTCTCACACCTTCCTTTCCTGGCACAGGGCACCTCCTCTGTCTAGAATGCCTCTGCCCAACTTCTTTTCCTGGATGACATCTATTCAGTATTTTAGGACTCGGGTTGGCTGCCATCCATTCAGGAATTTCTTTCCTCACCCTCACTATCCCTGCCCAGCCTGCTCTACTCTTCTAACAAAACACTGCATTGCAATTGTCTAGTTAGTAGTTACTCAGCTGTCTCCTTTGAGGCCGGGTCTTACTAATTTTTGTATCCCCCGTAATTAACACAATGTTGAGCATAAAATGAGAACTTGAAAACCAAAATGTCTGATGGATGAATCTGAAAGTACTTCAGCTGCCAAAGACCTAGGATCCAACGAACCTGGCTGAGCCCTTGAGGCAAACTTTCCTGGGCCTTGAGGCAAACTTTCCTCTTCCCTGGCCTTGTTGCCCCAATCTACAGGACTCTTCCATTTGGTTTCCCCAACCATAGGCCAGCTTTCCTCTAGGTCTGAGCCCTGTCCTGAGCCCCAGGCTAGAGGTCAGCCTATTTGTGGGGTGGAGAACCCTACACTTCACATACTCCTCCCCATTCCCAT
This sequence comes from Orcinus orca, assembly GCF_937001465.1. NCBI lineage: Eukaryota > Metazoa > Chordata > Mammalia > Artiodactyla > Delphinidae > Orcinus > Orcinus orca. The sequence continues at coordinate 18,524,030 of NC_064573.1, forward strand.
GTGGTTTGTCTGCTCTGGCCTGTTTCTTCCTACCTGATCCCACCCAACACACTGACATTCTCTCCTCAGACGTGAATTCCTGTTCAACACAAGCATTTACTCACTACTCTCTCGGAAAATGAGCTGTCTATGGACCATTTAGAGGCAAGCCTACTGCAAGGTTAACTTTTCAAGTCTCCTGGCCACACACTGCTAGCTTCTTTCTTTTATCTCCCAACCTAGATATGATCAACTTACTCTCCTTCCACCTTCTGTTATAATCGCTAGCTTCCTTCACAGAGATAACGTGAGTGACAATGTATTTAATTTAACTCGAAGAAGAAAAAGCAAAGCCAAAAAGTGAAAAGATGCATGAGTGGTCACTGACCTCCTCTGATTCAGGTACAAGGCCTAATTACAAAGTGAGACTAATTTCAGTCTATCAAATATGTCAAGATATGAAGTTTTATCTCCCTCAGAGTAGTCGCTGATGCATCTGAGCCAACGTGTTAAACATATGAGGAAATTCAGCCTAGAAGCTTTTATTTTGGGTTACCCAAAAGTTTGGCTCAAAATAACTTATAGTTATTTTCGGAAATAAAAGTAGCCCTTAGGGGGCTTCCCTGGCGGCACAGTGGTTGAGAGTCCGCCTGCCGATGCAGGGGACACGGGTCCGTGCCCCGGTCTGGGAGGATCCCACATGCCGCGGAGCGGCTGGGCCCGTGAGCCATGGCCGCTGAGCCTGTGTGTCCAGAGCCTGTGCTCCGCAACGGGAGAGGCCACAACAGTGAGAGGCCCGCGCACCACAAAAAAATAAATAAATAAAAGTAACCCTTAAAAATAAACATGGAACATCACTGAGGATATTCGCATTAGTGAGCTGCAAGCTCTGAAAGTATTTCTAAAAGAGAAGTGTAATTAATATTTTGAGTAAAGTTGTAAACTTGTACATTTAAATATACATATCTGTTGTATCTGCCTTCAAAAAATCTCATTATCTCAGGCTTCTATTTCCTTTTCTTGCTCAAGCAATTTGGAATATCAACCACATAATTTATTTTATTGAAGAATCATACTTTGAAAGACATGTATTGAAAACTTTTTAAACAAAATGTTTTTCAAATTAAAATGTCCATTGCCTAATATGGCCATGCAGTATCTTTATATGTAATATTAATTGCGACTAACTCACTTGGAGAGATAAAGGATAAACTCATGTCTTTTTCCACAACAATGCCATCAGCTTTCAAAACACTGACAAATTGTCCAAATTATTTTTGTTTCCTGGACCTCCCACTGGAGTGTCACTTTCTTCACGTCTCTCCTTTCGTTTGCTTTCAGCTGCTTTAGCTTCAGTCAGGGAGCAGCAGAGAGGTCTCCCTAAACCGTCCACCTGTTGTGATCTCTACATTAACCAAAGTCCATCAGTTCTGTGGGTCCAATGGGGACTTTTCTCTCTAACGAGAAAATCAAAGAGTGCCACACCATAGGAAAGAAAAGTGTCTCTCCCCTATTCTCACTAGTCCTTTTTTTTGGCTATGTCTTGTGGCTTGTGGGATCTTAGTTCCTGGACCAGGGATCAAACCCATGCCCCCTGCAGGGGAAGCACGGAGTCCTAATCACTGGATGGCCAGGGAATTCCCCTCACTACTCCTAATACATATATCCTGATATAGTCTAACTACTCCCATTGTGGTTAGTATGATTGCCCAGTCTGCCTGAAAGAGAACAGTCGAAGAGCAACCCCCCTGCAAGGTAGCAAATGGTTTTTGCACCTGGATGAGTTATCAGATACTTGGAAATGTGGGGACTTAGGGGTTGGGGGGATTTGAGGTACCTCTCCCAGGTTGCAATCTGCCTACAAGCTTTGGTTTTCCAGCCTAAAGATATAATAGTGAAGCAGTTAAAACTGTTGTCCACTTTTTGTCAGCCTTTGATCTTTTTTTCCTTCAAGTCTGCATTTTTGTTCAATTTTACTTGAGTTCAACCAGTTAAAATTACGGTGAAGAAACGTCATCCATGGAGGCTCTAGACCCCGAGGGGAATAACGCTTGGGCAACTTCAACCTTTCTCTCCTTCAGGGAACCACAGAGATGGCCCGTCTTCTTCCTTCTCCACTCTAACCACCCGTTCCTCCCCACAAGGATGTCTTCCTTTCAGTCTACTGAGAAAAAGAAGCACTTCCTCTCACTATCCCCATCCTCCTGTTCCTAAAGCATCCGCTGAACACTGGTATTATAACACAATTATCCTCCAGTATTAGCAACTATTGCCACATAACCACCTCGAATCTTCAGTGGCACAGACAAGAGCATTTATCTCCTGTTCGGTCAGTGAGCTGGGGTAGGTCTATGCCATGCATTTCTCATTCTCCTCCTTAGACCAGAAGGCCAGCCAGAGCATGTCCTTCTTTGGAGGATGACAGAAATGCAAAAGGACAAGCCCCATCCTCAAGCACACTTCAAGCCCCTGCCATATCATATGCGCTAACATCTCGCTGGCCAAAGCAAGTCACAGGATGAAGCCCACATTCAAATGGCATGGAAATACACTACCTCTTTTGTGGGAAGGATACTCTGTTTACATGACAGTGTGAAGGGAGGGGTGAAGTACTGGGACCAATAATTCCATCTATCATATCCTCAAACTTCATCAACTTGTAGGTACAGATGACATAACTTAGCCTAAATACCTGTATGTCAGCATTTTTACAACTCAGTACCTCCCCCTGTCTAATGAAAGACCCTCAGCCCACTTCCAAGGCTCATGAACACTTTCACTATGATAGAGAGAGTGCTCTGGAATGAGGGAGGGTCTTCTGTGTTCTCTCATCTACCCAGGCTGCAGACTGTGCCTCCGAAGTCACTAGAGACAGTCAGACCCTGTTGTCATCTGTCTCACTTCCAGAACCTTAATTTCCCTTCAGGACTGAGGCCACTGATACCCAGTTACCTGGCAATATCCTTGAGTATCTCCAGAGTCCTTAGCATCTAGGCCCAGAGAAAAGGGGGAGTTCTCTCATCACCACTCTTCCAAATGTCCACTTTCTGTTGTAGAATCTGACTCTTTAATGGACTATTGACAGCAGAAAGGTCAATTCTCTTCATGGAAGACTGCCCCTTGTCTTCAAGGGTTTCCACTTGAACAAAAGATTCTGCTACCAAAAACTCTGAAACTTACCATTAAACGAATGGCCCACCCAAAAGCTGTGTTTATTTTCCCCTTTTTTGCAATACAGTATGTTTTGAAATAACTCCTAAACTTGTACTATTCCTCCCAAACTTTTTTTTTAAAAAAGTCTTGTTTCAGGGCTTCCCTGGTGGTGCAGTGGTTAAGAATCAGCCTGCCAATGCAGGGGACACAGGTTCGAGCCCTGGTCTGGGAAGATCCCACACGCCGTGGAGCAACTAAGCCCGTGCGCCACAACTACTGAGCCTGCACTCTAGCACCCACGAGCCACAACTACTGAGCCTGCGGGCCACAACTACTGAAGCCTGCACACTTAGACCCCATGCTCCACAACAAGAGAAGCCACCGCAGTGAGAAGACCACACACCGCAACGAAGAGTAGCCCCTGCTCGCCACAACTGGAGAAAACCCACGTGCAGCAACAAGGACCCAACTAAGCCAAAAATAAATAAATTTATTTATTTATTATTATTAGTTTTTAAAAAGGTCTTGTTTCAGTCAGGACCCAGTTTCAAAGTGCCAAAAACAATCTCAGTAATGATACAAAATGTTCAGTGGTTGACAACCGTAGAGGTCTATTTCTAGTTTACATCCCATGTCAGTTGTAGGCTGGCTGTAGATCTGTAGTTCCCTTCTGCATGTCTACATTTCCAGACTCAGGCTGAAGAACAGCCCCTATCAGCCCCGCTGTTCATCAGGCAGAGGATACAGAGAGAGAGGCAGACCAGACAATGTCTCATAAAACTACTCCCTGGATGGGGCACATGTGTCACTTCCATCCACATTCCATTGACTAGAAGAAGTCAATGGCCAAGCCTGACGCCAGTGTGGTGAAGAAATAGGCTTATCCCAGGGAACATGCCCAGAGTCAAAAAGCCATAGACGGGGGAGTCAGAAGAGTAAAAACTTGGGAGCAAGAAAACAGTCAGTAGTACTGAACTTCCGAATTTCTACACCACTGCTTTGGGGATCCAATCCCTAGGCCCCTAGGGAGGAGAGGCAGTTGAAGAGGTCGCTTCCTGCTTCCAATCTAGTACTAGTGGTGACCTGAGAAGTAGCTCTGCCTCTGGTGGGTCAGTTCCTGCTCCCTGCACTGAGCCCTGACCGATTCCAAGGGTGCACATGGCTATCAATGCTTTGTCTCTCTGCTCTTTCTCTCTGCACTTAGATCCATGCAGGGTAGAAAGACAGCACCCATATACAGTAAAGCTGAGCACACAGGGCTAGAAGGAGATTCTCCCACATCTCAGAAGAACAACCAAACTCAATGACTCTCCTCTGGTTGATGCAGGAAGCAGCAAAGGTGCACGTGGGGCCAGCGCTCGACTAGGAAAATGGCAGCAGAGCTGAGGAGACGGGCTGGAGGGAAGGGTGCCTGCTGGGAGCTGCTGTTTCTCTTTGACCACATCCGTGTAACTACTATGGATCTTGCCCTCTACCAGCTCTTGGCATAAGGAGAAGGCATGTGAGTGGGGAGCCGGGCTTGGCAAGTTTGGGGCAGGAGGAACGTTGACTGGGAATCCCAGTATTCAGGAGAGGACACAAGAAAAGAAGGGAAATGGTGTATTTTTTTAAAGGGAGTCCTGTGTCCATCCATCTAAGCTGGCAGTTCCAGGTAAACAACGGCATGTGTGAGCTGGTAGGTGTATTTCTTAGACCCTTGCATAGGTATCACTACAGATCTATTTAGTGATCTGTAGTCAAACCAGACCACAGTTAACTTTTATTTCAGTCATCTCTTAAAGGCACTTCAAGGTCCTGTCCATCTTCATTTTTGCAGGACACCATGGATCCGAGCTTTCTGAATGACAGAATTTTATTGCCAACTTTTTGTATCACTAATGACTTGCCCTACTGTCTTCTTTCTCTCGTGTGTGTGTGTGTGTGTGTGTGTGTGTGTGTTCAATATATGATATAGCAGAGATGTAAAAATGTATTTGCACACACTCTCACACATATATACAGAGAGAGAGAAGAGAGATGATTATAAACATGATATTGAACATGATGCGACTCATTCTCCTATATTGGTACATTATTACATTATATTTATTTGACATCTCCATCCATGGAAGGCCTTTAGGGGAAATGTGAACTATGGCAGTATTAGTATCAGTTTAAATGGAATGTTTTAATTTTATGTAAATTGTATTTACATAACAATACCATTTAAAATTTAACTATTATGTTGGTCTTTAACTTTCATGATAAAAATTCTCTATACTTCAATTTTTTAAAAATATAATTTAAAAAATTCTGTATCAGCAACAAATGCTCAAAAAGATAGTGATGCTGAGATTTCTTTGGTCAATTCTTTTCTACTCTGAAACGATCAGGGTTTGTATATTCATCTGCATCTAGTGTATGAAAACATTCTTCTACTGCTCTCTGCATCTTCCCTTGCCAACCATCTGATTGAGTGTTTTGCTTGACTTGAATCTGCTTAAAGGATATTTGCCTTTATCCTTTTCTTATTCTTATTGCATCTTTCAGCTTAAGTGTAAAATCTTCTGGTTTTGCCATTTTTATCCCACCGGACATCACTATTTCTCTTTAATCTTTTGTATTCATCTGATCTAGCTTTCCACTGTGTGTGGATTTCCCATTTGGCTTTAAGCTGCTTATAGAATTCTTATTTTGGCTAATTAGATTTAATTCTGAAAGCTGAGAAAGGACTGCATGGATCACTTTCTGCCCTTCCATCCCCCCAAAAAAGTTCTGTCTCAGAGGTAGGCGTCTGGAGCCTAAATAAGTGCAGGTCCAGACATCCGTGGCATCACACACATGGTATCATCTTATGGGACACAATAGAAATTCCTGTGCCCCAACCTGTCTTCCTGCCAAATTTCCCCCACCTCCTGCCTGCTGTCTGCTGCTTGGAATATCTTTATCTGGGAGGTAAGCTTTGCATTCCACAATTACAAGTGGAATGCACAGACACGTGGGGGAGGAAAAAATTATTTAAACTTACTTAAATTTAAATTTTCCTAGACTTGAGAGAATTTTTCTTTCTTTCTTGAGAGCAAGTTTCACTAGGACACAGACCCTAGGTGCCAGAAAGTTAAGACAATGAAATTGTTCTACTGTGCCTGTTGTCCAGGCTTACCAAAGTACCAAAATCCAGGCTCCTCCGGGGATCTGGCTCACATGAGAAGGAATGGCCATGGGAAGGGGATCCAGACTGCTTTGGAATGTACTTGGGGGGAGCAAAGTCAGCCTAGAGCCCCCTTGCTCCTCCCATTTTACTTCATCTCTTCTGGAAGGCAACTTGAACTCAACTAACTTGAACTCCATACTCTAATGTTTGGAGCAACACTGAATAGAATAGACAGATTCTTTTCTACTTCTACTGTGACCATAATTTCTGTTCTAAGTGGACAGCCTGTGAACAATTGTTGACATTATTTTGAGTGTACAATTGACTTATTCTATCTACATGTGTCTATAGGCATAACGATAACTTCTTACCAAAAGTGAGATCACACTTTAAATGCTTTTGGCAGAGGTCAAGTTAAAGAATCTATCAAAACAAAACTAAGCAAGAAATGACAACCAAAAATCAAAACAATTAAACTCATTTTCTTACGGTAGGTTATTTGAGAAAACTACAACAAACCCAGAAAACCTTTTAAAATTTAATTATTTTTCGATCTACTGAAAATATTAAACTTAATATTAAAATCATTTCACCTTAGTTCTGAAATGCTTCAAAGCACGCCTACATACAATTAACACCAACGTATCCAACTAAGTATTTCAAAGTATTACAGTAAAATCATCATTCTAATAATTCCCCGAAGACCCAAGAAAATCCATCAATCAATCATAGAATCGAAAACTCTTAGACTTGAGCTTACAGATTTCCCAGAAACTCTGCAGAAACTCTCTTCTGATTTCTGTACCTGGCCACCTCTACTATCTCTTGGGTCTTGATTGTGTCTCTTCCTTTCACATCCTTGAACTTGCCCTATCATCAATTATTGTGTGTACATATACATATATTCAATCCTTTCTTCTTTGCAGGCTCCCTTGTCTTTATCTACTAACATGCTCTACTATATCAATGTCCAAGATTCAAAGAACAACATGCTGCTCTTATAAAATGTTTTACAGTACTATCCAATTTTCTATCAGACAGAGCAATACCGATCAGCTCACTTTTGACTTCTTTTTTGAACAGATAGTACATGTTCGTGGTACAAAATTCAAAACAATACACATTCTTTAAAGCATATTTTTATTTTCATGGTTTTTACTTTATAACTACCTGTAAATATTTTGGAACTGAGTTTTTCATTTAACATATTGCTAACATTCATCCATACTGTTGCGTGCCACTACAGCTTATTCAGATCGACTAAAATATTCCACTCTGTAAATATAACAGTATATTCATACACTTTCTTGTTAATGGACATTTGGGTTATTTTCAGATTTTTGCTGTTTGGAGAACACACTATGTGTCTTTGTTTGTACATGTGCGAAAGTTGTTCTTGGATAAATACTAGGAGAGGAATTGTTGGATCCTAAGGAATGTAAATATTCAACTTCAAGAAAAAATATCAAACTGTTTTCTAAAGTAGTTGAATCAATTCACACTCCCACCAGTGGAAAATAACAAACCCTGTGGAGTTACATCCTCTCCAACACTTGGTACTGTCAGATTTTTCTATCGTGCCAATAAAAGTGATATAAAGAGTTATCTAATTAAGATCTAGATATTTTCATTTCCCTGACGATGAATGATATTGAACATCTCTTCATATATTTAATGTACATAAGTGTTTTTTCATCTGTAAAATGACTGCTCCTGTCTTTTGCCCACTTTGCTATCAATTCTTTGCAGTTCGTTATTGGTTTTAGGCTTAATTACATATTCTTTTTTTTTTTTTTTTTTGCGGTACGCGGGCCTCTCACTGTTGTGGCCTCTCCCGTTGCGGAGCACAGGCTCCGGACGCGCAGGCTCAGCAGCCATGGCTCACGGGCCCAGCCGCTCCGCTGCGTGTGGGATCTTCCCGGACCGGGGCACGAACCCTTGTCCCCTGCATCGGCAGGCGGACTCTCAACCACTGCGCCCCCAGGGAAGCCCTTTCATTTATGTTTGTTTGCTTTAATATCTCTTAACGAGGATTTATAATTTCCTGTAGAAGTCTTGCTCATGTTTTGTTAGATTCATTTCTAGATAAGTGATATTCTCTGATCATATTACAAATGGCATCTTGTCTTTAACTTTCCAGTTGTTTGCTGTGTGTTTATAGAAATGCAACTGACTTTATTATCTTGCTAAACTCTGCAATTATTTCTAATAATTTATAAATTGCTTTGTGTTTTCTGTTAACAATCATATTTCTGCAAATAATTAAAATTTTACTTCCTCTTTTTCCAATTCTTAAGCATCTCATTTTTTGTTGTTGTCATTTTATTTCACTGGCTAGGACCTCCAATAAAATGTTGAACAGACGTAGTGATAGTGGGCATCCTTGTCTCATTTCAAATATTGAATCTGCCTTACATCCCTGGAATAAATACTTGATCACGGTATATAATTATTTATTGCTGAATTCTATTTGTTAATATCTTGTTAGGTATTTTTGTATCTATATTCATGAGAGATACTGGTCTGTAATTTTCTTTGTTTGAACTGTTTTTTTTTTTCTGGTTTGATATCAGAGTAATACTAGCATCTTAAAATAAGTTGGGAAGTGTCCCCTCCTCTTTTATTTTTTGGAAGAGATTGTGTAAATTTTGATTTACTTCCTCCTTTAATGTTTGGTAGAATTCTATAAAACCATCTGATCCTGGAGATTTCTTTTTGGGGAGTCTTTTAATTACAAATTCAATTTACTTAATATTTATAGGGCTATTCAAATTATCTGTCTCTCATTGGGTGAGTTACAGTAGCTTGTGTGCTTTGAAAAATTTGTTCATTTCATCTAAGTCGTTAAAATTATGTGTGTAGAGTCGTTGGTAGTATTCCCTTACTACCCTTTTGGTATCAGTAGGGCCTACAGTAACATTCCCTGTTTTATTCCTGGTACTAGTAATTTGTGTCCTCTCTTTTTTCTTTGTCAGTCTTGCTAGAGGTTTGTCAATTTTATTGTTCTTTTCAAAAAACCAGCTCTTTATTTCACTGATTTTCTCTATTGTTTTTTGTTTTCAGTTGCATTGATTTCTGCTCTTTTTATTTCCTTCCTTCTTCGTTGGATTTATTTTGCTCTTCTTTTTCTAGGCCACTGCAGTTGGAGCTTAGCTCATCAGTATTGGATTTTTTTTTCCTAATGTATCCACTGTCATGACAATTGTTTTCTCCTATAGTTAAGTCGTCATTTCTCTTGCTGCTTTCAAGATTTTTCCTTTATCTTTAGCTTTCAGAAGTTTGGCTATGATATGTCTTGGTGTAGACTTCTTTGGGTTTATCTTCTTTGGATTTTGCTCAGCTTATTAAATCTGTAGGTTTATGTTTTATGCAAACTTAGAGTTTTCAGCCATTATTTCTTTGAGTTCTTTTCAGCCCTACCCGCTTTCTCTTCTCTTTCCAGGACTCTGATGACACAAATGCTAGATCTTCTGTTATTGTCACATAAGTCCCCAAGGCTCTGTTTTCTTTTCTGTCTCTCCTTCTCTGTCTCTGTCTGTCTCTCTCTCAGACTGTCTTCTCTGTGATGTTCAGATTGGGTAACTCCTATGGCTCTATCTTCCAATTCACTAATGCTTTCCTCTGTCCCTCCATTCTAATCCATGTATGTCTATCCATTGACTTCTTATTTTGGTTATTGCATTTTGCAGTTCTGGCATTTTCATTTAGTTCTTCTTTATATTTTCTATTTCTTTGCTGAGACTTTACATTTTCTTATTAGTTTCAAGTTAGTTCAAAATTGCCCATTGAAGCATTTTTATTATGGCTGCTTTTAAATTTTTCTTGGGTAATTCTAACATCTCTGTCACCTCAGTGTTGGCATCAGTTGATTGCCTTTTTTTAATCAGTGTGAGATCTTCCCGATTCTTGATATGAGTGGTTTTTCAGTTCATTTTGGGCATTATGTTATGGTATTCTTGATCCTACTTAAACTTCTGTTCATCTGGCGTCTACTAACATCACTCCAGCAGAGGAAGGGGAGGGATGCCTTGTTAGCACCAGGTTGGGGTAGAAGTCTAGGTTTCTCTTAAGAGTCTGTTGACATCTAAGGGGTGGGTCTCTTCATTATCGCCTGGCAAAGAAGGGGAGTCTAGCTCCCCAGTAGACCTCCACTGATAAGTCCATGGGAGGGAGGAGTAGGAGTGCCTCATTATCACCTCTCTGGTTACCTCCACCACACCATGATGGGGGATGGAGGGTGGCCTCATTACCAATGTGTGGTGGCAAAAGTCCTCTCTTACTAGGCCTTCCCTAATACCATCCTAGTGAGGAAAAGGAGGGCAACTTGTTACTGCCACGTGGGGGTAGAAGTCTCGGTACCCCACATGGTCTTCACTGGCATGAAGGAAGGACGTCTAATTACTGCCCAAGAGAAATAGAAACCTAGGCTCCTTACTTACCTTGCCTCTGACATCATCCCAGAACCAGGATTGGGGTATCTCTTTCAATTTTTTTTTAATATATTTTGAAGTCATTTCATGATTTATCATTATTGTCATCCCTAATGATGCTCTTCTTTGGAAGGGGGCATCTTAAAGTCTATTTAATTAGATATACAATTTTTTTTCATTAGTATTCCCCTGCCTTTTTTTTTTTTTTTTTTATCTTTTTACCTTCAGTCTTGTTATATCATGATGCCTGAAGTTCGTCCATTGGAAACAGCATAATTCTGGGTTTTTTTCCAATCTGTCAACATCTGTCTTTTTGTCCTTTTATATTTATTATAATTATAGATTTTTGAACATTTTTTACCTACCTAATTTTTCTACGTCTTTTTAAAAAATTCATTCTATGATTTGTTTTTTAATTGGGTATCTATATTTACCTCCTAATAAAACATCTTGAACACAAATACCTCACTTTCCCTTCAACCCTCATTTTGTTGATATTATTCAGACTTCCGTACTTTTCAGATTATTATGCATAAACTATTTTATTTTCTTTCATGTTAGTAACTTTTTAAAGACAACAACAAAAAAGCTACCAAGGTATTAAATCGTCTTTACTTCATATATTTATTGCAGCTTCTCCTAAATTTGCCTCTTCATTTTTTTAACTGCATCATCTAAAACTCTTTTCAATGAGAATCTTTGAGTGGGAAAACTTCTGAGGTCTTATGCATGACAGAATATTTTTATCCAGCTCCCACATTTAAATGACAAAATCCTAGATTCTACATTGTTTTCCTTAAATATTTTTAAAATACCACTATTTCTTACATTGTTATTTTTTTAATATGAGCTCAATCTAATCTCGTTCGTCTGAATGTGATCTGCCCTTTTAGAACTTTCTCTTGTTTCTTTGATACTATTTGACTGTAATATGTTTAAGGGCAGGTTTTCTTTATCACTCTAAGGTCTCTTTTAACATGAGTTCTTTCATCTTTTATTTTAAATTGTGGGAAATGTATTTCTTCAAATATTTTCTCTCCATTATTAGTTCTTTTATGGGACTCCTATTGTTCAGATCTTATCACTGTTATTTCTTTCTTTCATAGCCTTTCTTTCGCATTTGTAATTTCTTGTCCTTTCATCCTTCTGGGAATTTCCTCAAGTCTATCTTCCAATTTACTAATTCATTTCTCAGCTGTATTTATTCTGCAACTTATCCCATTAGAATTCTTTATTTCAACTATCATACTTTTTTACCTAATATTTCTGCTTGATAATTATGTTTTGTTCTTATTTCATATTGTTAGTATTTTCCTTTTCTTATTTTAAATTTTTATTTTATTTTATTTTTTATTTTTATTGCCCTAGTTTTAAATTATTTATATGTCTTTCTAACAGTTCTGCTTCTGATGGAATATGTAATCTAGTGATTGTTTTTCTTTTGAAATAGTTGTGCTATTCCTACAATCTGTTATTTTGGGCTGGGAGCTCATTCTCCTCTAACGGCATCAGTTATTTTATCAGGCCAGACTTCAGCCCTTGTCAGCGTAATTAGTGCAGGAGAGGGGGTGGGGTGAACGGGAGATAGGGTGGAGGCACCAGAAAACCACACTTAATCATTCCTTTCCCAACAAAACAGCTCAGGTCAGGGCTTTGCTGTTTGCCCTTCCTGGGAGAAGCTACATTAAAAGACACCCCATAGTTTGTAAATCCTCAGTTTTGGGGATTTGGAGGAGAAACACAAGAAGTGGACAAGTAATCAGAGGTTGGTGTTTTTCTCAGCACCTCACAAGCTCAAGACTGCTGCGCTGTTCTGATTTTATTTTTGAGGATTTTTGGATCAGAGCTCCCACTGCAGGTAAAAGGTGGGGACTTTCTGGTCCCCAGGCAATGTTGGGAGAAGTAAGAATAAAACTCCAAATTCCTAAGCTCTATTCCTATCGTACCCTCCCACAGACACGCTGAGTCGCCTCTTGTCCCAGGTCAAAGTCTCACCTCTCCCCAGACACAAACTCACCACTTCCCATCAGCTAAAGTCACTCCAGGAATTTCTCATAGTTTTCTCCATAGTTTGGTATTTTCTCTCCACAGGCAATGATTCTCAATCTTGGCTGCATGTTAGAATTACCTGGGGAGATTTTAAAAAATCATAATGCTTAAGCCACACCCTAGAACAATTAATTTAGACGCTCCTGGGATGGGAAAAAGGCTCATTTTCAAAAACAATGTGCAGCCAAGGTTGAGAACTACACTCTAGCTCCTGCAGGTTGATCTTGCAGGTAGAAACCAGCAGTTGGGCTAGTTTAGTATCTTGGTAAAAACTAAAATCATAAATGGCCTCTCCATTGCCAAACAGAAGGCTTTTCTAGCTCTTCAATCTCATGGGTACCTACCTCCATGGCACTTGGCCTGCTCTCTTGAAAGTCTTCCCTCTGGTTGCTGAGACTGTACACTGCCTTGGCCCTTGTCTAACCATCTGCACAGCTGCTCTTTCTCCCTCCTCCCCATCAAAACCCTAAAGTTGGTTGCTTTTCAATATTCATAGTCTATGGTTCCTTCTCTCCAAGAACTCTGCCACCAAGTATGTTTATAAAACAACATCTCCAGCCCTAGTCCCTCTCGCAAGTTCGTTCTCTTACACACCTCTATGTGGATGTCTTGTTGGCATCTCAGATGCCACATAAATGTGTAAAATAGAACTCATAATTTCTGGATAAAACAGCTCCCCCTATGACTTCCTTCCATCAATCCAGTCACCATTTTCAGGGTCATCTTTAGTTCTTCCTTCTACAGTCTATTTCCAAAGTGCGATTGGACTTTTTTGTGCACTACCACTTTTACATCCTTATTTCCGTCTTTCAAGTACACATCCTAAGAATTTCCTGTCTAGACTACTGAATCAGCCTTTTGTTTAATTTCCCTTCTCTTGATACTCCCTACCACAAAGTAATCAATACCCCACAGTCAGATTATTCAATACAGGATACAATTCCAATCATGACACTCACAACCCATTGCTCAAACCCATTAATAACTCATCAACCACTTACATTCAAAGTACAAACCTCCCGGCATCCAATTCCCTTAAGCAAGGCCCAAACTATCTTTCTGGCCACATATGCTAGTATTTCTTCACATTCGATTTTTTTAAGTGGGAAGAACACAAATTTTAATAATATTTGGTTTCAAATTCCAATCTGCTGTTAGAATCTTGGATAAGTTCCTAAACCAACATGAGTCTCAGTTTCCACAACTAAAACGACAAACAAAAAAACAAAAACAAAAAATAGAGATAATAACTAACAGGACTATTAAGTATATTAAATGCAATTATGTATAAATTATAATATTATGATATTTTTATTAGCTCGTCAACCCCCTACTGCACCTGGTTTAAGCCTTTTATGAATTAGGAGATAGGAAAGATTTTTTGATTTTTGTCTTCTGTTTAATTTAGTCATTATATGTAGTTGTTTCTCCTGGTTATGTTCTAGGCCAAGGGCTGACAAACTATTGCCCATAGGCTGAACCCAGCCTGGGCTTAACCCAGACTCATCCAATCATTTCAGTGTTGTCTATGGCTGCTTTCACACTACAACAGCAAAGGTGAGTAGTTATGACAGACAGGACATGGCCTGCAAAGACTTAAATATTTATCTTTCCCTTTATGGAAAAGGTTAGACCCTCTAGGCTCTCTTCCTTTCCTCACTCCGTATTCTCTCCCCAGGTGTGACGGTTTTAAAATATGTTCACAAATTCTTTAACAAACTCACTTCAAAAGGTGGAGCCTATCTCCATCCCCTTGACTATGGACTCAATTTAGTGACCTGCTTATAACAAACAGGATGTGACAGACATGACAGTGAGTGGCTTCTTAGGTTAGGTTGTAGAAGGCCTTGTGACTTCCATCTTGCTCTTTTGGATCAAGAAGCCAACCACCAGGTCATGAAGACGCCCAAGCAGCCTAAGGGGAATCCCAGGTGGAGAAGAACTGAGGCCTCCTGCCAACAGAGACCACCCTGCGTGAATCACTTTCAGGCGCAGTGGAGCCTTCAAATGAAAACTTGCTGACTACAGCCCCAGGCAACGTCTTGGTTGCAAACCCCACAAGAGACCCCAGACCAACCACCTGGCTAAGCTACCCTGACCCATAGAAACTGTGAGGATAATAAATGCTTGGTGTTGTTTTAAGCCACTAAGTTTTGGACTAATTTTTTATACGGCAATAGGTAACTATTACATTGGCCAACATCTGGTTCCCATCTACAGGCCAAAGACTTTCAAATGTACAACCACAGCCTGGACCTTTGTATGTAACTGCCTCTTCTGCATTTCTGAGATATCTCAAAGGTATCGAAAACCTAACGTACGCAAATTTATGGTCTCTTCCCATTCAAATATGATCTTTCTCCAATACTCTCCTTCTCAGGAAATGGCACAATGAGTTGAATCCATAAGCTGCAAAACTGGACACATGTGATATTTCTTTCTCCTTCATACCCCATATCCAGCCCATTGCTAAGTCCAACCAAAGTACCTGCTAGATAGCTCTCAAATCAGAGCACGGCTCTCCAGCAGTACTTGGAAGATAGTTTTTCTTTGTCTCTGGCATTTGTTGCTTATGAGAAGTCTCCTATCAGAGCAACATCCTTTGGAGCTAAGCTGTCTTTCCCTCTGATAGCTTTTGAGATTTTCTCTGCATCCTGGAGCCCAAAAGTGGATTTGTTTTTATTTATCCTACCTAAGATGTAGTGTAATTTTCTGTCGGAAGACGTAAATAGCTCTTCAGTTCTCGGAAACTTGTAACCATTGCCTCCTCCTTTTAACTATCCTCTCTATTCCCTCTCTATTAGTCAGAGTCCATTCAGGAGACAGAACCCACACCAGTGATTTTAACAGGCATAAGTGAATCTAAAGAATTGTTAATCAGGCAAGAGGTAAAAAGGAGGCACCAGGGTATGTAGGTAGTAACTGCAGTAGGCTGTTACCCCCACTAGGGTTAGGGGAATAAAAGGATAAGAATGGGATTATTAAAATTTAGAAGTTTAGGGCTTCCCTGGTGGCACAGTGTCTTTAAGAATCCGCCTGCCAATGCAGGGAACATGGGTTTGATCCCTGGTCCGGGAAGATCCCACATGCCGCGGAGCAACTAAGCCCTTGCGCCACAACTACTGAGCCTGCGCTCTAGAGCCCGTGAGCCACAACTACTGACTCCCATGCTCTAGAGTCCATGCGCTGCAACTACTGAACCCACGCGCCATAACTACTTAAGTCCACGCTCCATAACAACTGAAGTCCGCGTGCCTAGAGCCCATGCTCTGCAACAAGAGAAGCCACCACTATGGGAAGCCCACACACCACAACAAAGAGTAGCTCCTGCTCGCCGCAACTAGAGAAAGCCCATGTGTAGCAACAAAGACCTAATACAGCCAAAAAGAAAATAAATAAAATTTTTTTAAATTTAGAAGCTTGGAGGAGGGAGTCTGCATAACTAAAACTAATACCTTTGAGGAAAGCGTGCCGGCCAGCTGGTACTTGGTTTCTGAAAGGATACAATGAGGCTGGTTATACAAGCTTTGGGAAAACTGCAAATTGGAATTACTGCTGCTACTGGAATGAACTGCTACTACCAGGACAGGCATTAAACATCGTTCCCTAAACCCACTTATCTACGCTCAGCACCCAATAGGCCAAGTTTTCGGCATATGTCAATTTCCCCCTTGCTTTCAAGCTCAGCTGTGTATT
This sequence comes from Orcinus orca, assembly GCF_937001465.1. Taxonomy (NCBI): domain Eukaryota; kingdom Metazoa; phylum Chordata; class Mammalia; order Artiodactyla; family Delphinidae; genus Orcinus; species Orcinus orca. The sequence continues at coordinate 18,540,470 of NC_064573.1, forward strand.
GTAAGTGTGTCTGGAACAGATAGGAGTGATCCCTCACCTGCTTTGTCATTTGTTTGGAGTCTCTGTCCACAACTCTTCATCTCCACTGTCCTCACCCTAATCCAGGGCTGTCAACTCTTCCTGGGACTATCAGTACCGTCTTCTAACTTGTCTACCTGCATTCATTCTAGCGTGTCTACCATCTTGCCTTCAACTCTAATGCTAATGTTTTCTTAATGCCAATCTAAGAAGATCATGTCTTACTTAAATCCCTTCCCATTGCTCTTAAAATAAAGACAGACATTCTTCCTATGTCCCACAGGGCCTGGTACATCCTTACCCTGCTCACTGCTCTGGTACCACCTTACATCATGCTCCCTTTCTTCTGTGTTCTCTGGCTACTCCGGCCTTCTTTTCTCTTCTCAAATAGGACAAAGCCTTTGCATGTGCTGATGGCCCTGCCTGGGTCATTCCTCTCCCCAACTCTTTGTGTGGTTAATCATCACTCATTCTGCAGATCACAAATCCAATGCCATTTCCTCCAGGAAGCCTTCCTTGCTCCCTCAGACTAGTTCAACTCTCTATTTATATGGTCTCACAGCCTTGGTCATCTTGCCTCTACATAGTCTACTACAAATTATTTGATAACATCTCCTGCTGGGCTGTAAACTCCAAAAGAGAAGACATGTAAGCATCCTAAACCCCTGGCAAGAACTTCTGCACACAGTAGGCATGTAATAGCTGTTTACAAGATGAATAAATGAACCATAATGAATGTTGATTGAACTTCACCATGCTTTGCACAAATCAGCCTGTAACACTCACCCCTTCCTCTGATCTTCTGACACATTCATATGATTCACCTGGCATATTTCTTGTCTTTTTCTGCCATGGCCCTGGTATTCTCAGCATATTATTAATTAAGGTCAGGGGGCTCTATAATATTTCTGAATTCCCAGTGTCTAGCACAGTGCCACTGTGATGGTATGCAACTGACAAATTCTTATTCATTATAATAAGAGCTTAGTGCCATTACAGTTAATACAATTTTGCTAATTCAATTATTCCTCCAAGTAGTATACAACTCTTAAAGCTGCTCTTCTCAAGTAATTAAACGTTATAATTATCTAACACACTATTAGGCAATGCGAAGTTTCATGGCTGTTAGTCCATTATTTCCAGCTCTTTATATTTTAAATTAATGACATATTACAGTAATTTAAAGAAAAAACTTTTTAAATGCTTTACTTTGGCTGAAAATACAAATATCTTCAGAGGGTTTCAAATGGTTTAAATTACCCAGATGTGGTGACCATGCAGTGAAATCTTAGAAAGGCCCCAAAGAATTCCCTAAGAATGATACACGAGCCAAGGACATGACATTCATCTTGGAGGTTCTTTGTCCCCCTGAACAAGTTTGATAAAATGCTTTTTCTTCCACTTTGACCTTAACACTTTGAAATCACTTATTTTACAAAAGCCCTGTGGTCCAAGATGATGGCAAGCGGAATAGTGACTTCTGTCTCATATTTCTATTGTGCATGGTTTATGACTTTGGTTTAAGGGAGTGCTTTTCCATAAAAGTTTTCAGATTCATTTCACTCCCACGCCTCTGTTGGCCTCCTCTGTACTTCCACGAACAACAGCTTTGTGCTTTCAAAGCTGGCGTCAAGCACAGTCCTCTACCTCCACGGCCTTGTCCAATTGTTCCAGGAACCCAGTTTTACAGCAGCTGAACACATATGTGTACTTATCCAGGTTTCATGCTTCAGCAAACTCCTTATCTCTGCTATTTTTATGAATTGCATTGATTTTATTTTAGCGCCCAAGCACAGTAGTATCTTACATCTTACTTTAAGAAAGAGGTGTTCAAATATTTTCTAGTATTATATTTGTAATTTTTCTCTGCTAAGCCATCAGCCTTATTACAGCACGACTTACCTTGCAGACCTCCCTGAATTCAGCTTAACTTTCTTCCATCAGTTATTCTAATCTGGTATATCTAGGAGGATGACAGCTAATGCTTTGCCAGAGAGCTATAAATATTGCCATGAATTTGTTTCCACTTGACATCCAGAGTGGCTCCACTGATAGTGTTCACAGGCCCTCTTGTCAACATACCAAATATATCAACAGGCCTGGTCATGAATTCTCAAGGTATTTGTAAGATCATGAAAGTGTTTTCAAATCGAGAGGAACAAATATCTCATGAAACAAATATTCTTTTCCTGTAAGATCATTTTTATGTAAAATATAATACAGTCTCCAATTTTATGCCGTATATAACATTACATGGGAACTTTATGCATTTTAAAATTATTTACTACTAACTATAAATTTATAAAGAAAGATTTAGCATACTATTCCGTCCTCAGGTTTTTTTTAATCTGTTGGGTTGTGTCTGCTTTTCTAAAGGATTATCCTCTGCCATCTTCTAACCTGGCATTTTAGGACATATGCACGATTCTTTCATAAAACTAGATGATGTCTGTTTATCAGCCTCACATACATACTTATTGTTGTCATTGGCTTGACACTTTGCAGACATTAAAAAAAAAGGTTCTTGATGCCTCTTGCTCTAAACGCTTTCTAGCTTGTTTCAAGGATGTGAAGTTTTGGTTAATTCTGGCCCAGGTAAGTATTTTCCACATCAACCTAGAGCATCCTCATACTTATCTCATAAAACCAAGCTGCCAAAACACGTTTTCCAATGACCATCAATACTTTATATTTAGCTAATAGGCATATCTAATATTTTAATTTTTCTAAGACTTTCCGTTAATAGGGAAAGAGGGGAGTCCCAGTACATACCACATTTAAAAGTAAGTTACTTTATATTACTGAAAAAAGGTTATTAAAAATCATAGGTGCTGCTTCAATAAAAAGCAACTTTTTAAAGTTTTTAAAAATAGCTGAGTCTTTCAAATTTAGCCTGAAATGGGAAAGTGGAAATAAGAAAACCAGGGATTTAACTGGAAGGTTCGTTGTTGTGATATTAGTGGCCACATCAGGTGCCAGGAAAGCGGTGCCTCTCCCTTCTTATGCCATCCAGCTCCTAGAGAAGTTTCACCATGCTCCCTCTGAATTCACTGGGCAAACTATCCAGCAATCCCACTTCTGGGTGTATATCCAGAAATGAAAACAGGATATCGAGAAGACATCTGCACTCCCATATTCATAGCAGTATTATTCACAATGGCCAAGATAGAGAATTAACCGAAGTATCCATCAATTGATGAGAGAATAAATATACAGCATATACATATATACACATATATATACTCAATGTAGTGTGTGTATATATATATATACATACACACACACAATGTTGTGTATATATATACACAATGTAACATATATATATGTACATACACACACACACACACACACACACACACACAGGAATATTATTCAGCCATGAGAAAGAAGAAAAGCCTGCTATTTGCGACAACATGATGGACCTTGAGGACATTACGCTGAGTGAGATAAGTTAGACAGAGGAAGACAACTACAGTATGATATCGCTTATATGTGGAATCTAAACAAGCCAAACACATAGAAACAGAGTAGAATGGTGGTTACCAGTGGTGGGGCAGGGGAGTAGAATTGGGGAGACGCTGTTAAAGGGTACAAATATGCAACCAGAAAATGAGTAAGTCCTAGGGATCTAATGCACAGCACAGTGATTACAGCCAACAATATCATATTATACACTTCAAATTTGCTAAAAGTCTTGATATTAAATGTCCTCATCACAAAAAAGAAATGACATGATAATGATATGACATGATAGAGTTGTTAGCTAATGCAATATTGGTAATCATATTGTAACATATAAATGGAAAAAATCAACACATTTATACCTCAAACTTATATCTCAATTTTTTCTCATTTATTTATTATTTTCTCATTTATTTATTATTTCTCAATTATATCTCATTTTTTTTTAAAGAAAGAAAAGTCAAGGTCACCTATCACTAACAAGTCCTGAAACCAAGCAGTTATCTACCTTAGAAGTGATTCTCATGAAAAACCAGCAGCTTCAATGTCCTCTTGGAAGCCTTTCCTGACTCTCCTGGATACACTTGACCACTCCCTTCTTGTGTCACCACTGTACTGATATAAACCACTGTTGGGACATATATGACACCTTCCTTTGTGTATTTGTATACCTGTCTGTTCTCTCTACTGGACCATAAAGCCCGTGATCCCAGGAATACTATGGCATTTCTCTCTAGCACTTCACACAGTCAAGGCCTAGGATGTTTGTTGACTACATTCTTCTGGACATGGTCATAGAAAGAAAACACAGACTTTAGCACCAGCACACTCTGCAATTAACTGGGAAACAGAAGCCACAGAATGTAACAAGCTAGATTCATTCATTTTGAGCAAAAGCCTATAACCCATATGAGGCAGGGCTGTAAAACAGATTTTTTAATAGCAAGAGTGACCTTGGAAGATCACTCCTTTCTGAGCCTTCACACTGTGATCACACTGATTAGCTAATCTTTGGCACCACAGAAAGGATCCTTTCTGTTGTTGTTGTTCAATCTTTTGTCCATATTCAGAAATTGTTGCCAGGTTATTTAAGAGTTTAGAGATTGTAATTCCATGTGAAATTTGGCTGTACAACCTGTGCTTCTCCCAGTCTATGTCCTTTGTATTGCCAAATGTGAGACAGTCAAAAAGTGCACTCCTTCATCATTTTCCTCTTACAAAAAGAAAACTGGAAAAATGTATTATTTGCTTTTAAGTGGAAAAACATTCCATTTTCCAGCGCCGGCACTTCAAGAAATATTTTAGCTCTCTTGTTGAAATTTTTAGAAGGGATCACGTTATCATACATTTTACACTCCTGGTCAAGCTGTCATCACTACCAATGCATTTCCGTAACTACCTACATATGTCCATTTCCTTGAGAAAGGAGAAGCAGAAAGATACTAATTCTCCTAGTGTTTCACATGCCTTGGAATTTTTATAGGTCAAGTCTCAGATTGTCAGAAATGGAAGTATGGAAATTCTCTCTTGGAACACCAAACCTACATAAAATACTACCTTTAATGTAATCAACTTTTTTTTTTCAGAACCATAAATACTTCACCAACCTTTAAGCACCTTTTTTTTCAACAGTACACATAGCATTTATGAACAAGAAATGAAGGTGAGATTGCTTCTAGATAAATTTACCTTGGTAATAAGAAAAATATGATCTAATAGAGGAAACCTTTGGCTAAACTGAAGACAGAGAATGATACGGGAATTGGGAAACCTATAGCCACCCAGTCTTCCTTTAAATAGAGGCCTTGTAGAATACACTCTAGTGTATGTTCTAACAGAAACGTGAAACAGAAATCTACTTTTCCATCCCAACTGGATTTCTCCAACATGCCGCCTTCTCCCTAATGAGTTGGAATTATGTGCACCGTAAAGCAGCCCAACACATCCGAAATGCTGACATTTCATTTTTAAATCAAACAAATACATCCACTGGGGAACAAGAGCATAAAGCGGGCTTTTGACAGAAATTAATGGGGGAGAGACTGAAATACTTTTCTCCGTCATAACGGAATCCACTGTTGAAAGCTGCCAGTCATCTTACCTGAATCTGAGATTATCTCCAGGACTACATTTGGTCGAAAGAATAGATCTTATGAAGGTGGAATGAGAAATCACATTTGGATGGACACATTTAAGAAAAAAAGGAAAAACACTTCTTTGCTTTTTTTTTTTTTTTTTTTTTTTGCGGTATGCACGCCTCTCACGTTGCAGAGCACAGGCTCCGGACGCGCAGGCTCAGCAGCCATGGCTCACGGGCCCAGCCGCTCTGCGGCATGTGGGATCCTCCCGGACCAGGGCACGAACCCATGTCCCCTGCATCGGCAGGCGGACTCTCAACCACTGCGCCACCAGGGAAGCCCTGCTTCTTTTTTTAAAAAAAAATTGTATGAATATAGAGTTCAAGGAAAAACTTTAATTTCATTGCAAAAACAAATGATAATGAAAGCAAATGAGCTCATATCATCAAAAAAATTTCTGCAAAAATAAATCAGAAAAGACATGTTTCAGGAAGTAAGATAAACTTACACTACTAGGACTAAAATCCTCCCAATAGTGAGGCAAATGTATTTTAAAAACAGGTTAATTGAAATATCTGTAGTAGTAGTAACTGTAGGAGTTGTAGTTTAAATAGAAGCAGTAATACTAATGGAGATTAACATTTGTGTATCTGTATACAGATTACAATATTTTATAAGAATTTTACTATTCGATCCCCCAAACAATATTATGAAAATTAGCTTTCAGAAGACAGTATTTTATTCTCCAAAAAAGCAGACTTCAAATATAAAAAGCCATAATTTTAATGAAAACACTTATCTTTATGGCCAAAATTTCTAGAAATAATCTGTAGTAGTTTGTACAAAATGCTGGCTTTCCTGAATCATTTCAAGACATCATTGAGTGAGGACTGGTCCTCAGATGAATAAGGTGGGATGTTTGACACCAATGTCGCAGACAGGTACTTAGAAAGATAAATGACACTATGATATGGTACCTGCTATAACAGAGATAGGAACAAAGTACTTGGAGAGCACAGAGGAGGGAGGAAATAATTCTGCCTAGGGCTGCGCTGAGCAGGGTACAACTGAGCTAGCAATTAACACCAATGAGGAATTCACAGGGTGAACGAGGCAAGAGGGCATCCAAGTCAGTGGGAACTCCATAGACAGTCATTGAGGACATAAAAGAGGGCCTTAGACTTACCATGTATCTTGAGCTCAAGGAATACCAGAAAACGAGGCTAGAAACATAGTAGGGAATAGATCAGGGGGTCTGCAAATTACAGTCCACAAAGGCCCAAGAGCTAAGAATAGTTTTTATATTTTTCAATGATCAAAAAACATCAAAAGGAAAATAATACTTCATGACATATGAACATATGAAATTTCAATTTCACTGTCCACATATAACATTTCATTGGAACACAGGTCCGCTCATTCATTTACATCTTGTCTCTGGCTGCTATCACACTATCAACACCCAGAGTTGAGTGGTTGCAACAGAGACTGTGTGGCTTTCAAAGCCCAGAAAAAGTCTGCCAAGCCCTGAACCAGACATCATGAGGCTTTGCATGGAGTTAAAAATATGACACTTGCGCTCCCAAGGGAGGTGTGCTGAGGGGAGGGATGTGGGCGTCCTCGGCATAGAGATGACAGCAGAAGCCATGGGACCAGAGGAGACTGCCTAGTTTGAAACCCCGAGGAACTCTGACTGCTTCAGAGAAGACAGAAGCAGCTCTGGGGAAGAGAATGAAAAATATCAACCAGATAAGGGAGAAAGAATACAGTGGGAGTGGAGTCCCACATTTTTACACAAAAAAGTGTTTCAAATCTCTTTGGTTACCCAAGTCAGACAGGTGCACCTCCTGAGTATCTCTCTGAGCCCAACTTCTCTCCATTCTCACTGTTAGTGTCCTCACTTCACAAGATTACTGTCACATGACTCTCATGTCCGCCAGCCCATAGTCTCACCCATCCTAGTTGTCCATATTGATGCCAAACAGATCTTTTGAAAAACTGATGTCACTATATATAAAATAGACAACTAATAAGGACCTACTGTATAGCACAGGGAACTCTACTCAATACTCTGTTATAGCCTATATGGGAAAAGAATCTAAAAAAGAGTGGATATCTGTATATGTATAACTGATACACTTTGCTGTACACCTGAAACTAACACAACATTGTAAATCAACTATACTCCAATAAAAATTTTAAAAATTAGGGCTTCCCTGGGGGAGCAGTGGTTGAGAATCTGCCTGCTGATGCAGGGGACACAGGTCCCCTGGTCTGGGAAGATCCCACATGTCGCGGAGCAACTAAGCCCATGCGCCACAACTACTGAGCCTGCACGTCTGGAGCCTGTGCTCTGCAACAAGAGAGGCCGCGATAGCGAGAGGCCCGCGCACCTCGATGAAGAGGGGCCCCCACTTGCCACAAGTAGAGAAAGCCCTCGCACAGAAACGAAGACCCAACACAGCAAAAATAAATTAATAAATTAATAAACTCCTACCCCCAACATCTAAAAAAAAAAATTTTTTTAATTAAAAATAAATTTTAAAAAACAGCAACATCCTGCAGGAGAATCAGAGTGAGCAAAAATAAGTATTAAAGAAAGGGAAAAAAAACTGATGATCTTTCTAAAACAGTCATCTTTCTAAAACACATATTTAATCACAGCAGTCCAGTGTTTAAAGTGTATCAGACTTTATTCACTTATTTATTAGATGTCTAATTCAGCTACTGCTGCATAACAAATGAACCTAAAACTCAGCAGCTTAAAACAACAAATATATATGTGAGTTTCTGTGGGTTAGGAATTGGACCAGGGCTTTGCTGAGTTCCTCAGCCTCAGGGTCTCTCTCAAGACTACAAGCAAGGTGTTGGCATGGACCACAATTATTTCAAGGATTAACTGGGGGGAAGCCACTTCTAAATTCACGAATATGGCTGTTGTCAGGCCTCAGGTCCCTAGTGGTTGCTGGGAAGACATTATTTCCATGGACTCTGCGTAGGGCTGATCACAACCTGGCAGCTTGTTTCCCCCAGAGTAAGTGATCCAAGAAAGAGATAGAGATGAAAAAAGAGAGAGAGGAAAAAGGGTGATGGGGTGATTCCAAGACCAGTGAATTCCATGCACTTGCACTCACTGCCATCCTTCCTTTGTTATGCAATAAGTTCCTTTAAGAGAAGCAATGTTATGTGGAATACCATGATGGTGAATAAGACATTGTATCTTCAGATGACTGTGCTGGTGAAAGTATTACAGACAGGAAAGGCATATCAGTATCCAGTGAGGTCAAACTGTTGCTCTCTCCATGATGGAAGGAACTCAGTATTATCGACCTGCTCTAAGTAGCTTGCTGGGGCTCCAGAGTAATGGTGCCATCCCAGGGGCTCAGTATCGGTCTCTTTGATTGGCAGATGAGGCACCTGGCAGTGGCAGAAACCAGGTCATTCTTGTCCAGGAGAAGATGGACCCATGCCTAACCTTCATTAGTGCCACCGCAGCTGCATTACGCATGGGCCCACTGAGCAAGCACCGGAATGATAGGGACAGGACAGAGGCTGATTGACATCCATGGAATGGATCATCTTGTCCTTCTGATAACTGATAGACTCCTCCAGAGTGGATGCCCGTCAGAGAGCTTATACACGGGACACAAATATCTTCACAGTCTGTGCTCATTCCAAAATTCCATCCACATGCCTCTTTTCCACAACAACTTTTCACCAGTCTTACAGCCCTGTTCCTTCCGAGTCCTTGACCCATGCAGTCAAACTGTTACCTACTCACCATGAATTACTGTACAGCCATCCTTCTGAACAATTCTCAGTCCAAAACTCAGTCCAAACTGAGTCCAAAAAATTCTCAGGTAGACTGCTTGAAGTTCTGCCCACCTGAAGAATTTCTCTTGCATAATTATCTTTCAAAGATACTCCAGATTATACTGAAATACTGCAGCAGTTCACTTCTGGCTGGTGCCAACATATCATGTAGAACCAGGCTGTTATGAACCGAATTGTATCACCCCAAAATTCATATGTTACGGCCCTAACCCCCAATGTGACTGTATTTGGAGACAGGCATATAAGGAGGTAATAAAGGCTAAATGGGGTCATATGGATGGGGCCTTAATCCAATAGGACTGGTGTCATAAGAAAAGTGCATTAGTCAGGCTTCTCCAGAGAAACAGAACCAGCATAAAGAGATTATTATAAGGAATTTTCTCACATTATTATGGAGGCTGAGAAGTCCCAAGATCTGCAGTCAGCAAGCTGGACACTGAAGACCCAGGAGAGCTGAGGGTAGTTCCAGTCTAAGAGCCGGCAGGCTTGAGACCCAAGAAAAGCTGATGTTTCAGTTTGAGTCAAAAGTCAAGAAAAGATCAATGTCCCAGCTCAAGGCAGTCAGGCAGGAGGAGTGTCCTTTTACTCAAGGGAGGATGAGGCTTTTTTTTTTTTTTTTCTCTTTAAGCCTTCAGCTGATTGGATGAGGGTCACCCAGATTAGGAAGGGCAATCTGCTTTACTCAGACTATGGATTCAAATGTTAACCTTAACCCAAAGCATCCTCACCAATACACCCGGAATAATGTTTGACCAGGTATCTGGGTACCTCATGACCCAGTCAAGTTGACACATAAAAACTTAATTGTCACAAGGAGGAAGAGACAAGAGACACCAGATCTCTCTCTCTCTCTCTCTCTGTGTGTGTGTGTGTGTGTGTGTGTGTGTGTGTGTGTGTGTGTGTCTCTCTCTCTCTGCACATGCACAGAAGAAAGGCTATATGAGGACACAGTGAGAAGGCAGCTGTCTGCAAACCAGGAAGAGAGGCCTCACCAGACACGAACCCTGATGGCGCCTTGATTTCGGAGTTCCAGACTCCAGAATTGTGAGGAAATAAATTTCTGTTGTTTAAGCCTTTCAATCTGTGAGATTCCGTTAGAGCAGCCTGAGCTGACTAATACACATGTATAAATCAGACCCAAGTTTTCACTCTTAAGACAACTTTTCCTAAGAAACCCGAAGGCAATGCAGCGCAAGTAGGATCTGAAGAAGTCTGTGCCACCTGCTCCTTCAATGCACCAGAGTCTTCGGGGCTTGCTCGAGACTAGTCTCCTCTGCAGCCTCTCCACGTGATGATGGACTGCTATGGCACACACCCAGTGTCCTGTCTGGGTGGGTCAGACACCGCCCAGTGCCTGCTGGCCAGGCCCTACTGCAGAGTCATCTCAATGACTCGTGGTCACGAATTCACTCTACCAGGGCCCGGTAACAAGCCAAGAGCTGTTTTTCAAAAGGGAGAGTTATGTGCAGGAAAACATTCGTGATTATACAATTAGACTGTGGTGATGGTTGCACAATTCTGTCAGTATACTAAAAAGCGTTTCAATGTGTGAATTGTGTGGTATATGAATTATATTTCAATAAAGGTATTCAAAATGAAGAACCATAAACCATCCATCCCTCAACACCCCCCCCCCAAAAAAAGAAAATAGGACTTAGGGGGTCTGCACTGTAATTCTCCCATTGGGGTTTGCCTGAGGCTCCTTTCTGGGTCCCTGCTTGCTGCAGATCACGGAGGCTCCTGGAACTTCTGGGTCAGAAGGAACCAAGTGGCAGAGCAGTTGGCTGTACAGCCTGGACCTTCTGCTAGACTCAGCCCCACAGAGTTAGGGCCCCCACCCCTGAGAAAGGATGCTGCCTGGAGATGCTGATAGCCCAGGAGCTCAGAGGATATGCTCCACAGAGCTGGGACCCAGACCTCTCGGGCAGAGCGCTGCCCAGCTGGTGCTAATACCACTGAAGGGTCCATGAAGCTGGTTCTGAGAATACCAACAAGGCGTTGGAGACTAGAACCAACCATCACTGCCTGAGTGAAGGGCTGTGGCCAAGGAGCACTGACAGGAACAGTAAGCAAAGAGCAAAGAGGAAGTCCCTCTGCCTAACTCCTGCCTTCCTGGCTCTCTCGCACGCCCCCTATTGACAGAACTTAAAAGGGCGTTGGCCAGCAAGGGAGAAACGTGGTTTTCAGACACCAAGCTCTAGTATCACAGAGCAGAAAAAGGGAGGATGCTTTTCTGTTACTCTCCCATCAGAACCTAAGCCCCTTCAGAACCGTGACCAGGACTTACTGATCTTTGCGAGACACTTAGAGCGAGGCCTGAAAGAAACATAAGTATTTAGTAAGAGTTTGAAGTAAGGAGAAAAGATAAAGGGAGGAAAGAAGTGAAGAGAAGGCAATAAAGGGTGGGAAGAAGCAAAGAGTGGACAAGTCAGGTAGATACTGGAGAGAGGTCAGCAGATGAAGTGGAAATGGCACCGAGCGGGAAGGAAGTAGAAGAGGGGCTGGAGGAGGCAGATGGCTTTCTCAAGGAGCTGGGCAGTAAGTGGAAGGAGTCATGTAAGAACAGAGCGAGAGGGGAGAGATGCATGGTGGACAAGCTGGTATGCTGGCTTGTTTTCATAGTGTGGAAACTTGCACAGGTTTATACATTGAGTGAAAGAAGAGAAGGAAAGCTTGAACTTTCAGGACAAAGGAGGGGTAAGTAATAGATAAACACAGCTGTTCTTTTATTTTTCATTTGAGTCTTTCCAATGAACCTGGTGACCTTGAGTGACTTCTTAAGCTACCTGAGATACAGGTTTCATGTTCCCTAGAATTGATCAAAATAATATGGGGTATATTTTAAGGACTGAAGGCTAGATGTCCTCATTCTTCAATAATATGCAGGCATGTGCTGATTTCTTGGGGGCCACCAGGCATTTAGGGAGATGCCTAGAGGGAAGAATGCAGCCATGTATGAGATTCATCCCTGAGATGATGAAATAATCTAACTCGTAGGAAAGATCATTGATTCTTCATGGAGGCTTCTTCACTTACAATAATTTCTGTAAATTTTGCCTACGGAATTTTGAGGAAAATCAAGAGTGCCAATTAACTCAAAAAAATCATAAAATGAATGACACAAATAATGAGTATTCATAAACAGAAAACAAAACCCAAAACCCTTTATCCCTGGCTTTATCTGATACTCCATTAAAATTACACCAAATTAATATCTGTTACCCCATGAAAGCAATTTAATGGATCCTTTGGATAATTCTAATAAAAATAAGAAATCTATTATCTCAGTCTCAAATTTGCCACAATTAAAGGGAAACTCTCTTTTGAATTGGACTGTTTCTCCCTAAAGAATCTTCCTCTTATAAAGAAGGATATTGCAATATGCTCTGAATAGATGTTTAAAATCTCTCTCATAAGTTCTGGAAATCTCTCTCATTGAAACAGTCCCAGCTTGACAGCCCTGCAATAACCATTAAATATTAAAATAACATTAAAGAGCAACTGCTCAGCTCATGGATTTAGCTGCAAAACTCCTTTCACACTAATGGGACTCACATAGCTAAATCCACATGTGCTGTACAGAAAATTTACCCCCAAGGATCCAAGGATCAGACACAGTCAAGAAAATGATGAATTCACTTTCAAAAAAATAATCGATCCACTACCAAACAATTATTATTATTCACGGAATTTCACTCACATAATCATTCTAAAAGTCAGATTGTCTAAGATTCAACAGCATCCAATTTTGCATTCATATAATATACATTTGTGATGTAATAAAATTCATACTTCTACTGCAAGATAATTTCAATCTTGTAAAGATATTTATAAAGTTATTTTTTAAAGTGTCTCATTTACAAAAATCACCTAAGCCAAAATCTAATTCAAATTTTTTTTATGTGCACTATTTCTGTAGACACTATCATCATAATGCTTAAGCTTAAGGATTGTTTTTTGTTGTTATTGATATATGTTTAATGTAAAAGGAAAAAAGATAGTGTAAGTAACAAAAACTGTTAATATTAAAAGTTATAGGGAGCTCTTAACTTCTCCAAAAGTATTTCTTTAAAGAAATTACAGGAATTTTGATGTAGCTGTACCACACTACTTATAATAACCACCCGTGTTAACTACCCTGGAAGCAGTTACAAACTATGAAAAAACAATATGCCTAATGGAATGTACTCTAGACTAAATTTTAGTTTACTCCAAATTTAGCTTTCCCAAATGTTAAAATAAGACAAGTCACTTAAATTCTCAAAGTCACAATTTTATCAGCTATAAAATGAAGATGGACTTAGGGATGTCTATGTCTGACAGTTCATAATTTTCTTTCATGACAGCTAATTTGCTTTATACTAAGTCTGCTTATATTTTCCAATTTCCCCTCACCTTCACCCTCATCCCAACACATACACACACACACACACACACACACACACACACACACACACACACACACACGCAAATATAAGCATGAAGAGGAGAAAGAAATTTTAAAATCTTATATAGAACTATGGTACAAGTGCGTCTATAATATTCTGTGAAATTCCTATTTGTGACTGTCAGAGTGTTTACCAAAATTGGAAGAAGCCTAGAGAATGAGAAAGAAGGGTAGGTAGCACTATTTCATGGGAAAAGCACCTAGATGGAAAATCTGGAGGCCTAATTCTACCTCTAACAAACTCTATGAGTTTGGACAAATCACTTGACATCTCCAAATTGCAGTTTACTTCTTTTCATGATGAAAACTCTCAACAAACTAGGTATAGGAGGAATTTACCTCTACATAATAAATACCATATATTAAAAACCCACAGCAAACGTTAAACTCAATAATGAAAAACTGAAAGCTTTTCCTCTAAGATCAGGAATAAGAAGACAGTGCCCACTCTTGCCATTTATTTAACATAGTACTGGAAGTCCTAGCCAGGGCAATTAGGCAAGAAAAAGAAATAAAAGACATTCAAATCAGAAAGGAAGAAGTAAAATTATCCTTGTCTGCAAATGACATGATTTTATTATTATATATTTAGAAAGCCCTAAAGACTCCACACACAAAAAAACTATTAAAACTAATAAATGAATTCAATGAAATTGCAGGATACATAATAGACATGCAAAACTCAGTTGTGTTTCCATGCACTAACAATGTACTACCTGAAAGAGAAACTGAGAAAACAATTCCACTTACAATAGCATCAAAAAGAATAAAATACTTAGGAATGCACTTAACCAAGGAGGTGACTTATACACTGAAAACTACCAAACCCTGAAGAAAGACATTTTAAAAGACACAAATACATGGAAAGACATCCCAAGTTAATGGTCACATGGAACCATAAAAGGTCCAGAACAACCAAAGCAATCTTGAGAAAGACGAACAAAGCTGGAGGCATCACACTTTCTGATTTTAAAATATATTTCAAAGCTACAGTAATTAAAACAGTATGATAGTGGCATAAAGACATATAGATCAATGGAACAGAAAAGGGAGCCCCAAAATAAACCCATGCATATACAGTCAACTGATCTTCAACAAGGATGCCAAGAATACACAATAGAAAAAGGACAGTCTCTTCAACAAATGTTGTTGGGAAATGTAAATATCCACATACAAAAGAATGAAGTTGGACCCTTTTCTTATACCATATATAAAACTCAACTCAAAATGGATCAAAGATTTAAACATAAGACCTGAAACTGAAAAAATCCTGGAAGAAAACATAGAAGAGAAGTTTCTTGACATAGGTCTTGGCAATGATTTCTTGGATATGACAAAAGCACAAGCAAAAAAACCCCCAAAATAGACAAGTGGGACTACATCAAACTATAAAGCTTCTGCACAGCAAAGGAAATAACCTAGTAAAAGGGAAACCCATGAAATGAGGGAAAATATTTGCAAGCCATGTATCTGAAAAGGAGCTAATTATTAATAATGTATAAGGAACTCATGCAACTCAATAGCAAAAAGCAATAACCTGATTTTAAAATGGACAGAGGACTTGATTAGACATTTTTCTGAAGAAATGTCAGAAAACAGCCAATAGGTATATGAAAAGATGTTCAATATCACTAATCATCAGGGAAACAGAAATCAAAACCACAGTGGGGTAACGCCTCAAACCTGTTAGGATTGTTATTACTGAAAAGCAAGAAAGATAAGTTTTGTCAAGGATGTGGAAAAATCAGAACACTTGTATACTGTTGGTGGGAATGTAAAATAGTGTAGCCACAATAGAAAACAGTGTGGTGGTCCTCGAAAAAATTAAAAATAGGACTACCATATGATCCAGCAATCCCACCTCTGGGTATATATCCAAAAGAACTGAAATCAGGATCTTGAAGTGATAGTCGCATCCCCATGCTCATTGTAGCATAATTCACAATAGCCAAGACATGGAAACAACCTAAACATCAACATATGAACGGATCAAGAAAATGTGGTATATACATATAATGGAATGTTATTCAGCCTTAAGAAAGAAAAACAGGCCATGTGGGACAACATGGATGAAACTATAGGACATTATGCTAAGTGAAGTGAACCAGTTCCAGAAGAACAAACACTGCATGAAGAATCTAAAATGGTCAAACTCGGGACTTCCCTTGTGGCGCAGTGGTTAAGAATCCGCCTGCCAATGCAGGGGACACAGGTTCGAGCCCTGGTTCGGGAAGATCTACATGCTGCTGAGCAACTAAGCCCGTGCACCACAACTACTGAGCCTGCGCTCTAGAGCCCGCGAGCCACAACTACTGAAGCCCACGTGCCACAACTACTGAAGCCCGTGCACCTAGAGACCGTGCTCCACAAGAGAAGCCACTGCAATGAGTAGCCGGCGCACCACAACAAAGAGTAGCCCCCGCTCACCACAACTAGAAAAAGCCCGCACGCAGCAACAAAGACCCAATGCAGCCATAAATAAATAAATAATTTTAAATAAATAAATAAATAAAATGGTCAAACTCATAGAAACAGAGAGTAGAATGGTGGTTGCTAGAGGCAAGAAGGAAGGGGGAATGGGGAGTTGCTCTTCAATGGGTATAAAATGTCAGTTATGCAAATGAATAAATTCTAGAGATATGATGTACAATATTGTGACTATAGTTAACATATTGAATTGTGTACTTAAAAATGGGTTGGGGGCTTCCCTGGTGGCGCAGTGGATGAGAGTCCACCTGCCGATGCAGGGGACACGGGTTCGTGCCCCGGTCCGGGAAGATCCCACATGCCACGGAGCAGCTGGGCCCATGAGCCATGGCCGCTGAGCCTGCACGTCCGGAGCCTGTGCTCTGCAACGGGAGAGGCCACAACAGCTAGAGGCCTGAGTACCGAAAAAAAAAAAAAAAAAAAATTTGTTGGGCTTCCCTGGTGGTGCAGCGGTTAAGAATCTGCCTGCCAATGCAGGGGACACGGGTTCAAGCCATGGTCCGGGAAGATCCCACATGCCACCGAGGCAAGTAAGCCCACGAGCCACAACTACTAAAGCCCACGGACCTAGAGCCCGTGCTCCACAACAAGAGAAGCCACCACAATGAGAAGCCCACGCACCACAACGAAGAGTAGCCCCTGCTCACCACAACTAGAGAAAGCCCGCGCGCAGCAACGAAGACCCAACGCAGCCAAAAATAAAGTAAAATAAATAAATTTATTTTAAAAAAATTTGTTAAGAGGATCTCATGTTAAGTATTCATTCCAAAGACCTATATTTCTCAGGAACACAGATTCTAAAATTCCAAACTAAATTTTAACATATTAAATCCAACAATATATAAAATGTATCAAAATATATCATGATACAGTGGGGTTTATCCCAGGAGTTCAGGCTGGTATGATATTTGAAAATCAATCAGTAGAAGTCACCATATTAAAACAAAAATTTGTTTAAAACCCATTTGATATGGACCAGTTCCAACATCAACAGTTGTCAAGTTCCAACGTTCATTCTCAATTTAAACTCTCAGCAAACTAGGAATAGAAGGGAACCTTCACAATCTCATGAAAGGTGTGTTTTTAAAAGTTTACAGCTTAACATCATGCTTATTGGTAAAAGACTGAATACTTTCCCTCTAAAGTCAGGAACAGTAAAAAGGTTTGGTTTCACCATTTCTATTCAACATTGCATTTAAGGTTACAGTCAGGGCACTAAGGCAAGAAAGGAAATAAAAGGCAACAAGATTGAAAATGAAGTAAAACTGTCCTGAGATCACCTATGTAGCAGATGAAATAGAATCTACCAGGGCTCGGGAGTGACCCCCAGCCAAACTCTTCTGAGTTCACCCCTTTGGCTGCTGCAGTTTGTTCCTATTTCCAGGCAGCTGTACACCAGACACCAGTGGGAATTTCCTCCACTCTCTACTGGCCACAGGGACCGCCATAGGAATCGGGGTGGGGGCATCCGGAGGATCCCCAAACTCTTCAGGATCTAGTAGCACCCACATTTCTATTAGTACCAGTGGGGCTAGTGGACAGGGTGCTTCTCTACTGCACATAGGCAGCCCACCGAGTCAACGGGGGAGTCTGGGCCATGGCAGAGGTGACTCTATGGGACATATTCTCCACCTACCCCTTGATAGGAAGGGAAGCTCTGACCAAGATAAACTGTCCATTCATAAGCCTCTCTACCAGGGGGAGCTGCTGCTCTGTGGGGTAGATCAGGTTTCTGCCCCCTTCCAGAGCTGAGACCAACATCCTAGCGGTCCTCTCTCTTTTTTTTTGCGGTACGCGGGCCTCTCACTGCTGTGGCCTCTCCCGTTGCGGAGCACAGGTTCCGGACGTGCAGGCTCAGCGGCCATGGCTCAAGGGGCCAGCCGCTCCGCGGCATGTGGGATCTTCCCGGACCGGGGCACGAACCCGTGTCCCCTGCATCGGCAGGTGGACTCTCTACCACTGCGCCACCAGGGAAGCCCTCTCTCTCCTTTTGTTGTCTCTGTCACAGGGCCCAAGCCAGTGTCCGGAGTCACAGGTACATCTAACTTGAAGAGCGTACCTGCTTGGGAGATGCCTGCCCAGCTTTGCCAAACGGCACTCTACAATCTCCAACTTACATCCTGCTCTGCCACCTTGTTCCCCGGGCCCGAAGCTAGCAAAGTAGTGGGCCATCCGCATGTCCTTCTCCCCTCAGCTCTTCTTCCAACTTTCTAACTTGAGCTTCTGCCTCTAGCCCGGCATCTGTGGCCAGCGACCTGCCCACAGCGAGGCCCGCCCACTGCGCAGCCCCGTGTCGCTTCTTTGCCGCAGCGCGCCACATGCAGCTCCCCCCAACAAGTGCATCAGACCAGCTGGCGTTGGAGGAATCCCTGTACTCACCGGAGGGTCCACAAGCATCTAACATTCGGGCCACCCCTCCTCACATAGAGGTCCATAGCCAACTCAGGATTTCCCATAGATGGCAGCTTTAAAAAGCAAGGGAGGGCTTCCCTGGTGGCGCAGTGGTTGAGGGTCTGCCTGCCGACGCAGGGGATATGGGTTCGTGCCCTGGTCTGGGAGGATCCCACATGCAGCGGAGCGGCTGGGCCCGTGGGCCATGGCCGCTGGGCCTGCGCGTCCGGAGCCTGTGCTCCGGAACGGGAGAGGCCACAACAGTGAGAGGCCCGCGTACCGAAAAAAAAAAAAAAGCAAGGGAACTCACCCTCGGAGATTTGTCTTCAGTGTCCGCAAGACGAGATCTCTGCACCTGCCCGCCAGAACCTTAAAGTTTATAGAGAGCTCTTAACGGGGTTCAGGGACGCATACTGTCCGGACGGTCTCAATATAACACGACTACCTCAAGGCTGTTTCCTTGACGCGGCATCTAGTGCCCGGAAGGCAAGAGGAGCGCATGCGCGGGTCAAGCTCACGGGTCAACCAGCAGTCACGTCCTCTGCGTGACCTCCAGCAACTATTGATACATGAAACAGCATGGATGAACCATAAAATAATTAGGCTGAGTTCAGGAAGCCAGATAAACTAACAAAGAGGAATGGGAAGGAGGAATAACAGAGTGGCATAAAGAAACTTTGAGGAGTGATAGGTATGTGCATTTCCTGATTAATTTCATGGGTACATACAAAGTGTACAATGTGATACATCTGACAAAAGATGTATCAAATTGTACATTTTAAATGTGTGCAGTTTATTGAATGTTGAATATTCCTCAACAGAGCTATTTTTTTAAGTATGAAAAGGCCGATTTTTCACCAAATAAGTAACTACTACTGTGTACTGTTTTTCTTAGTGCTTTCTCATTTGTTCAATCACAACAACCCAGTGAGCTGGATATTCTGATTATTTTTACTATATTATTGTTATATATCATTAGTATATGATTGTACCCGTGTAACATAAAATGAAATCAGAGGCTCAAAGGCATTACCTTGCCCAATGTCAGGAAACCTTTGTCAGCAAACATCATGTGGAATTCTTTAGAAGCAAATGAAATAAAGGGCAAACCTGACTTTATTACGGTGGTCCTCAACCATTGCCATCCCTGCCTTCTTACCATCCCCTCCTACTACACTAAGAAATTCTCACTAAATTCAAGAGTCGACACCATTCTCAATTACCAGCTTCCCCAGAAATGTGAGGTAACAACATCTCAAACTGCACTGTCCAGGGCAGTAGCCACTCACCATTTCTGATGAAGAAAATGTAACTCATCCAAACGGAGATGTGGTATAAGATACAGCCCAGATTTCAAAGATGTAAATATCTCATTAGTATTTTTATATCGATACGTTGAAATTATAATATTTTGGATATACTGGTTTACATAAAACATGTTATCCATTAAGTTCACCTGTTTCTTTTTCCTTTTTAACTGTGGTTCCTAGAAAATTTTAAATTACATGTGTGCCTTTGCATTATATTTCTATCAGACAGGACTGATCTAAATCCTACTCAGACAAGCAATGTTATACCTTTTGGTATGACAGTTTCAGAAAATAATGAACTTGTATTTTAATCATGGTGTGATCTAGCTTCAGATTTATAAAGGGTGGAAGGCTCTAGGTAGGATGGCACTGGGAGAATCTATGGAGGTACTTGAGGAAAAATGGGCCTAGGTGTGGTAGAAGATGATGATTGGAAGGAAAGTGGGGTACAGCTGATCATGAACTCATAGTAAGTGGTGGAAAATATTCAATCAGAATTCTACTTGAGGGC
Source organism: Orcinus orca (assembly GCF_937001465.1). Lineage (NCBI taxonomy): Eukaryota > Metazoa > Chordata > Mammalia > Artiodactyla > Delphinidae > Orcinus > Orcinus orca. The sequence continues at coordinate 18,561,008 of NC_064573.1, forward strand.
TTCCCTGGTGGCGCAGTGGTTAAGAATCCGCCTGCCAGTGCAGGAGACATGGGTTTGAGCCCTGGTCCGGGAAGATCCCACATGCTGTGGAGCAACTAAGCCCGTGTGCCACAACTACTGAGCCTGTGCTCTAGAGGCCGCAAGCCACAACTACTGAGCCCACGTTTCACAACCACTGGAGCCCATGTGCCTAGATCCCATGCTCCGCAGCAAGAGAAGCCATTGCAATGAGAAGCCCGCGCACTGCAATGAAGACCCAATGCAGCCGAAAATAATTAATTAAAAAAAAATTCTACTTGAAGAAAAATGGACCTAAGCAGGGTAGAAAATGATAATTGGAAAGCAAAAGGGGTACAGCTAATTGTGAACTTATAGTAAGTGGTGGAAAATATTCAATCCAAACTCTAAGATCAATTTTATGTTAGTTCCCGTTCTGGAATGCTTTGGGGTACAATGCTAGAATTTTGATGCCTCAAGCACCAGTGGATGTTTGTGGCAGTCGTGGAAGTTGAGCCAACCCAGAGCTGTCTGTGCCCAACTGAGGACTTATCTGTGCATCTATGACTAAGGCAAGATTTGGGGCAGCAGCTGCAGTTTTTGACTCTGTGGATTAAAATCTTGTTCTCCCCATAGACTTTGCTTCATGCCAGACTCTTGTGCACCATATTGCTCTCTCTACTGCTCTGCTTCTCAGTCAGCTAGAGCTCTGTCACCTCGTAGGGATTCGTGTGAGTGTCAGTGAATCCCGGAAGCCCTTCTTGGGCTCACCGCACTCACTCTTCCTAAGTCAGGTAGGTGCTTGGGTCCCATTGTCCTGGCAGAATTGCTGCATTCCAGGACTCGGTAGGTAGTGTTTAGTTCTCATTATTTATATTGAATCCAGCTCATGTAAAAATACTGTAGAAATTGCAAAGCATGACAAATGTTGCCACAGCAGAGCCAAGTCTTGCAGTAAAATTGTGCTCTTCCAGATTCTCTCCTCTGGAACGCCTTGTGCTGCCATGTTAGCCCCTCCCTAAGTGAAATCTTTCCATCTTGATGGATATCTTCCTGTTGTCGCTGTTAAAGAGTCAGTATATAGCATCCTTTTTATCACCTTCTGAATCTGGAATCAATGGAAAAACAGACCCAGGAGTCAGACAGATGGTGAGACAATGTGGCTTTAGATGAAAGGCCCAGAAATCTCCCTAATACTTCACCTCTGAATGAGACACCCACGCAGTCACCGACAGAGCTGGGGGGTGGGGGTGGGGTGAAGGCTTACCTCAAGTTTAGTGCATGAATGAGCGGACCAGAGTGCAAACATCCTGTGGCATCCCCCAAAGAAGAGCAACCAATAAGGCACTCAGCTGAGCGCGCTCAGTAGTGTCAACCAAATAAGCCTGGAGGAGTGAGCTGTGGGGAGAAAGGCAAGTTACTCCAGCAGAAGTCCCTCTGCATAGAAACATTAGGCCAGGAAAATGGATATCCCCCCACCCCTGTCTCTACATGTGTATATTTATCAAAGATGTGACAGTTTTTATAACCATATTTGTCAGTACTTGGCACATAGACCTGTAGAATGTATTTGCCTTGATACAAGTTCCATCCACTCATTCCAATATGTTTGCTTGGTGTCCGTTACAGGCGAGGCACTGTTCTGGGTGCTACTAGGTGAAGAAACAGACAGAAATCCTGTCTTCATGGAACTTATATTTTATCAGGGAAGACTGAAAAAATAAATGTATTCCCACAGCCCAGAGCACAGGGTTTTCTTTGCCTAAGATGCTCTATAAGAGAATGCAAATCTGGAGACAAGTCACAAAGCAGAATTTTGTGGAACCAAAAATAAATGTTCTCATCTCTTTTCCTCTTTAAATGCTTCAAACAGACTAATCAGAATGGAGAGAGTATTTAACTCAACACCTTCCTCTAAAAAAATACTCAGGGTCCATTTAGTGCCAAGGTGGCCCTTCCACCTGTGATAACTAAAGCTGACATTGTAAAAACATGGTGGCAAGATGCTGGCTGGGTCTAGTTTTCTCCTTGCATTGTAAATCTTTAAAGCTATTGAGAGTGGGAGCTTAAGATGGGTGATGAGTTTTAGGCTTATTTTTTATTTATTTTTTTTTTTAGGCTTATTTGGAAAATGATTTAACGTGACTGTTTGATAAATTGCATTGCTAGTAAGCCATAGGCCGAAACCCCTCAAAGTATCAGTATATCAAAAAACTTCTATAATGTTATCATGGAGAGGAAGATAGATTTGGGGAATTTTCCTAAAGGGCTTGAATTAATATTATCTTTTTGTGGTCTAGGAAATTTTGCTAACAGCCCTGCTGCTTTTCCATCAAGGGTACAGTGTGGAGTGTATGGCAGGTTGCTTTCATTCATAGATCAACAGTGAAGGAGACAGATTTGTCGTTTTTATCAGCATTAGCAGGGCTCAGCACATTTGTTCACAGGTGTTAGGAATCACCACTTGAATGAAAAGCTGGGCAGGGAAATAGTATTTGTCTAGTGAAAACATAACACGTATATACACAGTCCACATCCTAGAATATGGCATTACACTTTCTGTGCTGATGTGAACCCACGTTGAAAAAATCTTGGCATGTTCTTTCCTTCAGTTCATGCCTTAAATTGAATTAGCACGTTTTAAATCCTTATGATGATCTTATTGATAGGAAAGTAGCATTTTTTTTATCAGCGACAACCTCTTAACTATCGATTTGGTATTGAGATTGTGAGATCTATCTCAATTTTTTAAAACTAGAAAATGGAACTCGTGAACAGTGGCATATAAAATTCTTTGACACACCTGTGATTGGGACTCAACGCATCTAATTCCAAAATCTTTCTTTAGTCTCTGGAGAAATAATATCTCCTGGGTTTGTTCTGTTGACTCCTTGGGGGATTAACTTTGCTGAAGAAAGGCAGCCTAAGGCAGGGGTCACAATAGAAATAGTTGCTTTTTGAATCCTCTGGCCTTGCAACATGTGAAAATCCCCACTAAACCTTACATACAACATTTTCCTCATAATTTGTTGGAATTTTTATTGTAAAACTCTGCATCAGGGACTTCCCTGGTGGTGTAGTGGTTAAGAATCTACCTGCCAATGCAGGGGACATGGGTTTGAGCCCTGGTCCAGGAAGATCCCACGTGCCGCAGAGCAACTAAGCCCGTGCGCCACAACTACTGAGCCTGTGCTCTAGAGCCCGTGAGCCACAACTAATGAGCCCACGTGCCACAACTACTGAAGCCCGCGCGCCTAGAGCCCATGCTCCACAACAAGAGAAGCCACTGCAATGAGAAGCCCGCGCACCGCAACGAAGAGTAGCGCCCACTCGCCGCAACTAGAGAAAGCCTGCACCCAGCAACAAAGACCCAACGCAGCCAAAAAAAAAAAGCTTTAAAACTCTGCGTCGGATCCAGTCGATATTTTGACCTAATGACCTTCAAGAACAATGCATTTTTACCATTTTTGTCAGACACTGTCCGATAGTCAAAACTATTGCCATTGGTTTACAGGTTTCCTTGGAAGGTAAGAATAAATTCTGGTGTGCCTATGAATTTTTTTTTAAGAAGCACATACAAGAAAACACAATACTTGGAAAATGAATAAAATATGAACTTAAAATTCATCATATCCCCCAACAATAAGGAGATTTGGCATAAATACTCTCACCTCTGCTCATTGTACCTACAGTGCTATAGATATTGCTGAACATCTGGTACCTGAGGTCACCCACTGTTCCATTCCCCTTCCCTCTGAGATATGCAGACCAGACCTCATCAGCATTTCTAGGGAGGATAATATAATTATATCAATTTACTGGATTTTGATGTGTGAAAAATGAATTAGGTACCACTTTCCTAGCAATAGGAATATATGCAAACAATGTTATTGAGTGAACATTATGAATTAATTTAACATAATTTTTACAGTAGATAAATATTATCTCATATTTCGATTGTCATCCCTCTACCAGAAGAACAAGCATCATTGAATAAATATGATTTTAATCAGGATCAAGTCTGCATGATTGGTTTATTTCTAGTCCAGATTATTATTTTCTTTTTGCTTAGAAAATATTTACCCTGCTTAAGTTATAGATATTACCTGTTGTTTGGAGTGAAGATTTTACAAAAAGTCATCTCATACTCGTGCAGCTGAAAGTTTCTAATAACTAAAAAGAGAGGGGGCTGGAATCATGATCTTTCCTAAGAAAGGTCCTCAAACCTGTGCTAAAGTACCTATGTCAATAGCCTGCCTTTTGTAATTTTTCCAGCCATCACCATTTCTACTTCTCCCCATCCCTCTGGCTCCTCTTAAGGTCCCAGCCCACAGAAGGCTGTGCCTGAATGGTAGCCACGATAATGACCACTAATCCTCTTCTAACCCCACTCTGCTTTCCAAGATGATAAAGTGAGGCTTCCTACCACTGAAGTCACTGCTGGTCCTTTGTCGAAGTTGGTTTTTCATCTATCAGCTACTGGAGATGCTGGGGTTTCCCTATCTTCTTCCCCAGTGAGATCTGGTCCTGAGCATCTCCTGCCATTCTGCTCCCCTTCCCGAATCCCTGTATTCTTTTACCCTGCTGAGACTGGGTGGGCAATGCTTGGAAAGCAAAGACCCACTTTGTCCTGCTCTTGCAGCCTGGACTAGAGCCAGCGCCAAGCAGGCCTCCAGCACTCCGTTCTTAACCCTTCGTTAACCTCCCAACAGGAAGCCCAGCAAGGTCCATCTTACCCACGCCAGAGGAAGAAAAAAGAGGAAGACAAGGAAAGGAAGGAAACTTGTCCCAGCCCCCGCTGAAGGCTCCCCATTGTATGACCTTGACACATATCAGAGTTTATTTCTCCAAGAATTCTGGCGTGGAGTTAGGAGCACGGCAGAAAAAGGGAAGGATCTGCTCAAAATAAACTGATGAAGTGGCAGATTAAAACCTTCCCTCAGTATTTATGTGCTTTTTAGAAAATTATTGTTGTTAAGATATAGCAAAATAATCATTCTCCAGTGACTGGACAAAAGCGTGTCGAGTGCCTGTCCTGTACAAGGACCTGTGACATGTATGCACTAGGGATGAACACAGGAAGAAGCCCACAAGGGGTCTACCCCTTGGAAGCTTTGGGTTCCAAGTGACATGACATCCCACACTAGGGAGCTCCGAAGACGTGACATTGATGACATGAACATCAGTCGTGATAATTCAAGCTTCTGAATGATGTGCACAGTTATAAGACCATATAGCTGTACAACCCAGGTGTCAGAGAAAGTGCTTTCTCCTTGGGAGGAACTGTTTCCTACAGTGTGCTCTGTAAGTGAAGGTAAACTCCTGGCCCCCTGAAAATAAGATATACTCTTTGTGATGTATTTTCTGGTCAGAGGGGCGGTGAGCATCTGCCCTACACTCTGTGTACCTATTTTCCTTTAAAACTGACAGCAGGCCTTTTAAAAAATGGGTTAACCAGCAGCAGGAGTACAACCTGTGGTTATGAAATGGAATAATCTTAACTAGTAGTTTATTGACAATACTGAATAATGAGTGCCTGCCTGCGCCATCTGTTACAACTATTTTAATAGCCCCTGTTAGAAATATGCATGGAAATATATTCCGGGATCGATGACATATTAATAATATACTTCAGATCATATATAGCTCTCTCAAAAACAGCATGAGCGGGCTGCCCTGGTGGCGCAGTGGTTGAGAGTCCGCCTGCCGATGCAGGGGACACGGGTTTGTGCCCCGGTCCGGGAAGATCCCACATGCCGCGGAGTGGCTGGGCCCGTGAGCCATGGCCGCTGAGCCTGCGCGTCCGGAGCCTGTGCTCTACAACGGGAGAGGGCCGCGTACCGAAAAACAAAAACAAACAAACAAAAAAAAAACAGCGTGAGCAACATAATAACAATAGTAATACCTAACTTAATGTTTAAGTAACAATTCATAATATACAAAGTTTGTGTGAATGCATTAGTCTTTTTTTTTTTACATCTTTATTGGAGTATAATTGCTTTACAATGGTGTGTTAGTTTCTGCTTTATAACAAAGTGAATCAGTTATACATATACATATGTTCCCATACCTCCTCCCTCCCGCGTCTTGCATTAGCTCTTTATAACTACTGTATAAAGCAAATAAAATTATCCTCATTTTTATAGATGAAGCAACTGTGGTTCCAAGAAGTGCAGAGGTTTTTCGAAAGCAGTGGTTCTCAGTCGGGGTGACTTTGCTTCCCAGGGAACGTTTGGCAATATCCAGGGACATTTTTAGTTGTCACAACTGACAGGTGGGGATGCTCCAGACATTTGATGGGTAGAGGCCAGGGATGCCGCTAAACATCCTACACAATGCACAGGACAGCCTTTCACATCGAAGAATTACCCAGTGCGAAGTGTTAGTAGTTCCAAGGCTAAGGAAACCTGGTCTAGAATCACAAAGTTGTTAAGATCTAAACCCAGGTTTATTATTCTTAACTCAGTCTTTTTTCTATTATCTCCAAAGTGGAATGTTTTCATCTTGAATTGAATGGGGAAGCATAGCGTATTACATTTTATATTATGTTCATTTTTGCTTCTCTTATTCCTGAGCTCCTGGGAAAGGGTAGAAAGTATACCTTTAGTAGACAAGGAAATGTTGCTATATAGTATAAAATTGTTGCCGGGAACAATCAAAGAGCTTCTGGCATAATTCCCACCCAACCTCTCCTCCCCCACACTTTTCTGACTTTATCCAACTCATTGTATGGGCAATTACAATTTTGGGGACTACAAAGGGTGATAAAATTTCACTGCGTTTTCCCAATTCTAACACTGAGATAGACCGCATCTAGAACTATGTAAAAGAGATGGGAGGCAGGAATAAATGATTGATTAACAGGGGTGTGAGTTGCCAATTATCGATGGTAATGGCCCGTGGATGTAATGTGGATTTGCCAAGGCCGCTGATAACCCAAAAGTCATTTTTATTGAGATTTGGAATACGAACCATTTTTTAAAAGGAGAGTCATCTATCTAATAATTACTTTAATTTTGAGGTAATCTACGATAGCAGTTATTTTTAATTCCCTAAATACACATCACTGTGAGGCAGGAGAGACATCCAAGAATGTGCCAGTCAGCAGGGGATGCCAGCAAAGATTAAAAACTGGAACAGGATTATTCAAGGAATAGCTAAAAATCCTGTGTCCAGGTAGAGCGTAGCTGGGAACGGTGGAGTTAAGTCATGAATTCCAGAGCCAAGCAGCTTGGGTTCTAACCCAGCTCTGGATACCTATTAACTTTATGACCGAGAGCAAGTTACTTAATTTCTCTGTACCCCAGTTTACTCAACTATAAAATGGGTGTGTACTTACTGCCTACCTCATAGGGTGGTCCCAAGAACTAAATGTATTTAAAAATGTGCCTGGCATGTAAGTGTAGAGTGCTATATGTTTTCTATATTATGTGCGTGTTAATGCAAATCAAGCACACCTGTGCATAGTGATGTGAAAACATGGCATGAAACCCTGCTCAGTGAAAAAAGAAAAGAAATTTGCAGAGCAATAATTAGAGCACTATCCCATTTATGGTTTTTTTTTTTTTTTGGCGGTACGCGGGCCTCTCACTGTTGTGGCCTCTCCCGTTGCGGAGCACAGGCTCCGGACGCGCAGGCTCAGCGGCCATGGCTCACGGGCCTAGCTGCTCCGCGGCATGTGGGATCCCCCCAGACCGGGGCCCGAACCCGCGTTCCCTGCATCGGCAGGCAGACTCCCAACCACTGCGCCACCAGGGAAGCCCCCATTTATGTTTTCAAAACCCTGATGACTAGTTATGTAAGTTACAGGTTGCATGGTGAGGAAGAACTTGACCTTTCTTTTTTTTAATGAGAGACATTTATAATCACTTCTTAGTTCAGGAGTAGGTGGGCAAAGAGGCTACTTTGAAGCAGATTTTCTTTTACTTTTCTCAGTAATGGAATGTAAGACCAGGAGACCTAGTTGCCCTCAGGGGAAGGGTGTAGAAGGACCTTTTAAATTCCATTAAAGGCTAACTGTTTCAAGAGCCCTTGGGAAGCATAGCTCGGTCACTTGGGAAGAGGTGGGCAAATCGAATGGGGTCCAGTGAGCTGCCAGGGAGGACTGACTTCTTCCTTTCTCAGAGCAACATGGTTAGAACTTCTCTGTCTGGTGTGATAGCATGATCATGTCAGAGGTCTGTTGACAGGAATATACTCCAATGGTGCCGAGGGAAAAGGAAACTGGCTAGGAGGCAAAGCCTAGGCACCCTGGGGTGCTTGGGGATAACCACTTCTGGTCCAAGTGCAGCTGAGGTCAGAAGTGCATTTGGACCAGCATCTTTGGTTCAGAAGTCACACATGTGAGTGTGGTCAACAGTGGATAACATTGAAGCCCACGTGCAGGGCAGGACTGTGGTTGCCATAGGGATTCTACCAGCAAGAGCATCACTGTGGCTGTGGATGACATCATCAGATTGCACAGGACCAGCTATCAATAGTGACGTCGGGGCAGTCACAGAAATCCCAGCAGGAGTGGATTAGGCTTGCCAGTTCTCTCTCCTCCTGGATTTTGGAAGCAAAATGGATCTCTTGGACTGAGTAAGTAGTCAGAGTATTAAGATAGCTGGGGAAGTGGTTCATACTGGATTTATCAAAATAGAGGTAGATGTAGATGTGAGTGTAGGTTAGATGTAAATATATTAATCAGAGATAGATGAATAAATAGATCAATGGAAAGATAGATAGATCAAGATATCTTGACCCTGAGAAATGGTGTGACCTTACAATGAATTTGGAACTCTAGCAGCTGCAGAATAGATGCAGCTATTTCATATTGGTTCAAAACTCTGGACCTGTCTTTGTGCGTGTGTGTATTGTTTGTGTGTGCACGAGCACATGCAATCCAAAGGTCTCAGGACTAACAAAATTGGCATCACCTGGCTGCTTGCAGAGTCATGGGTCCAGAGATACATGCTAAATGTTTAACATCTGGCTTTCCGGGCATGGGGGTGTGAAGTGGAGGAAGAGTCTGAATTTTTAGCATTTGCTGATTTCAGTGGTATAAATGCTCCCACCTGGCCAATTTCAGCTATCTAGGTGACATCACTGAATGTGGAGTTGGGGAGAACGTACACAAGCACCATTCCTGAGCTGGAGCTAGCCTGAGCTATAGCAAGCTAGCTCCAGCACACACACACCACTGCATGGGTCCCCGTCCCAGATTCACTGAATCACAACCTTGGGGATTGGGGCCTGGAAGTCTGAGTTTTAACAGGCCGTCCAGATTATTGCGAGGTTCTCAAAAGTTTGCAAAGCACTGCATGTGTGTTGTTTGCAAAATCATCATGGAAGTCAGCAGGCTCCTAGGTTTCCTGCAGAGGTGAAAGTGCAGTCGATGAGGACGCCTAAATGAGCAACTTTGTTGAAGCCACAGATTCTTCTACACAAAGGGAGTACTGGGGTCAGGGGTCATGTACTTCAATGTGGAAACTCATCAGTAGATGACAGGGCTCGGGGGTCGTGTACTTCAATGTGGAAACTCATCAGTAGATGACGGGGGCTCGGGGGTCATGTACTTCAATGTGGAAACTCATCAGTAGAATCTACAGATTTCAAGGCAGAAATTAAAAAGGACTCAAACAATACATTTGAAGAGAGACCAGCCACAGGAATAACTAAAATATGGAAGAATGAGATTCTAGTCAATCCTAGAATACCTGAGGAGAACTGCTCAGAAGTTTCTTGTGAGTTAGCTAAGAAATAAATACAAAAATAAATCTTTATCAAATTATATCATTCGAGCTATATAACCTAAACGCAATCTGTAAGTGACTTAAACAGCATATGATAAAATTTGTCACTGACTAAAAATAGATTGAAGCATCAGATCAGTAAAATTTAGATCTCCAAAATTGAGCTTGAGAGAAATAAAGGCAATATTGTTTGGCTTATTGTGAATATACGTATGTGTTATAGTGTATAAATTGTTAACGTTTAAATTTCTGAAATTACAAAGAAAACACATTTTTTTATTGTGGTAAAGAAAACACATAACATTTACCATCTTTGCCATTTTTAAGTGTACATTAGTGTTCGCTATATGCACATTGTTTTGCAACTCATCTTAGAATTTGTCATCTTGCAAAACTGAAATTCTTTATCCATTGACCGATGATTCCCCTTTTCCCCTCCCCCCAGCCCCTGACAATCACCATTTACTTTCAGTTTCTGTGAATTTGACTACTGTGGGTGCCTCATATAAGTGGAACCATGCAGTGTTTGTTTTTTTGGGACTGGCTTATTTCACTTAGCATAATGTCCTCAAGGGTCATCCATGTTGTCACATATGACAGGATTTCTTTCTGTTTTAGGACTGCATCACATTCCGTGGTATGTACAGACCACATTTTCTTTTTTTAAAATATTTATTTATTTGGTTGGTTGCACCAGGTCTTAGTTGCGGCTCACCGGCTCCTTAGCTGTGGAATGTGGGCTCCCCAGTTGTGGCATGCAAACTCCCAGCTGTGGTGGCATGCATGTGGAATCCAGTTCCCCGAGCAGGGATTGAACCCGGGCCCCCTGCATTGGGAGCACAGAGTCCCATCCACTCACCACCAGGGAAGTCCCTAGGCCACAGTTTCTTTACCCATTCATCCTTTAGGTTGTTTCCACCTCTTGGCCCCTGTACCTCATGCTGCAATGAACACGGGTGTGCAAATATCTCTTTGAGAACCTGTTATCAATTCTTTTGGCTATATGCCCACAAGTGGGATTGGAAAACACATTATTATCAATTAAGTTATTGATTAATTAATAACATAATAAATACAAAATTTAAAAATTCATAGCTAGACATTTGTTGAAAATTGACAAAATCTCTAAGCCTGCGTAGAACACAATGTTAAGCATTGGAACAACAAAGAACCCTAAGACAGTGTCTGCTCTCTAGAGGTTTGGAGTCTAATTGGTGGGGGAAGACAATACATAAACATAAAATTACAATAATTCACACTAAAAATAAATGAGTTCATCTCATACATTGCTGGTGCAAGAACAAATTGGTCAAACCTCTTTGGAAAACTGTCTGGCAGCATCTACCAAAACTAAAATGTGCCACCTGTGACCCAGCAATTCTAGCTATTCTAGACATATAGTAGATACATCTTAGGTACAGACCCAAGAGAAATAAGTGCGTATATCCACCATGTATATACAATACATGTATAGAATTTTTAAAGCAGCTTTATTCATAGCAGCCAAAATTCTGAAAACTGAAATTGGCGGGCGGGGGTTGGAGAATGGGGCATTGAATGGATAAATTGTTATATATTCTTACAACGGAATACTATACAGCAATGAAAAGAATAGTCTGCTCCTATATGAAACCACATGGATGGATCCTGCAGATGTAATGTAAGTGAAAGAAGCCAGATACACATGAATATGTATTGGATGATTCCAAGTTAATCGTTAACTTGACTCCAAGTTAAAATAGGCAAAATTCATCTCGGTGATAGAAGTCAAAGAGTGTGGGTATGACTTTGAAGAGGAAGGAGGTAGCCTTTGGGATTGCAGGAAATGTTCTATATCTTGATTTAGGGGTGGTTACAGAGGTATGTAACAATTTATCAAGCTGCAGACTTTTTTCTTTTTGTATGTATGTAGTACTGAAGAAATGTTTAAAGTTTTGGTTTTAAGTAAATGAGTTAGTTCAGAGTAAGAAGTGATGGGAGAAGATCAAAAGGTCAGAGCAGACTTCAAAGGGGAGATAAGAATTGAGCTGGTAAGAACTGAACTGCATGAGTCAGGTCAGTTCTAGCAAGAGAAAAGATGAGAACAAATAAATGCATAGCGGCACAAATGTCCAGAAAACTTGGCAAACCCTGTGCTTGTCTCTTCAACCCTAACTTCCCTTCCCCCAGTATATAGTAAGACTTGGGAGCTGGGTAGGATTGACTTCACCTCAGCTCCAAGAGTGGGCTTTAACGGGTTTGAGTCTTATCAACATAATTACTTAGGGATGAACATAAACCAGTCATTACATGGTTTGGGTCAAAAGTGGGTGTCTTCCTAAGTTGGTACAGTTAGAGTTCAGCTGAGACTTTAGCGTCATGGCTCAGGGTGAACTAGCAACTATATCCTCCTGGAGGCGAACAAAAATGCTTATAGCTTCAGTTTTGGGTGGGAGCCATTTTGGGGAACATGGGGAAATGAACCTGATGTATAAACTTGGGCTGAGCTGAGAGAAATGTGGAGAAATGAAGCTGGAGTCCTAACCGATGGCTCTAGACTTTTTAAATTTGCAAGCCTTCTATTGTTTACACCAGTTTGAATGGATTTTTCTATTGCTTTGTAACAAAATAACTTTTCTAGTAACCTATACATAGCATCTCTCAGATGATTCTTCTAGTTTCCATGGCCATAGTCCCTGTCCCTCTTCAGACTCTCATAATCACCCATTGAGAGAACCACGATAGCTTTCTAATTCTGACTGGTCTCTGCCTTCGGTTTCTTCTTACCTTAGTGATCCACCATATTGTCTCCTGAATGATCTTCTCAGTCATTTCTGACCACTGCTGCCATGTGCATGACCCTGGTGGTTCCATGCTTCGGGAATAAAGGCCAACGGGTCCAAATTTGCCAAATGAGTTTTAACACTTTAGTCCTTCAGTTCCACTCACACACCCTAATGAGGTCCTCACTCTCTAGCCTTCCAGCCTTTGCCAGAGTTAGTAAGTCAGCCCAGAATGGCCTTCTCTCTCTACCTGCCTGATGGGAATACCACTTCTCTTTCCAGATCCAGGTTAAATGCATCTCTGAAGCCTTCTTAGATTTCTTCAGCTGATAATTACTCATGGTGCTATAGTCTCTTGGCATGATTTTCCCTTTTGATAGCTCTCAGCTCAGTCTGTCAGGAGATGGGGTGATTTATGTATGTCTGGCTTACCCACTAGGGTATGAATGCTGGGAGGTCAGAGGCCTGTTTTTCCATCTTGAATTCCTCAGTGCACCTTGCAAAGTGTTTTTCATAGACACACTGCTCAATATAGGTTGACTGAAGACCAAACTTCCTTCAGGGAAGGATTTGGAGGTTGAGTTGGAGAGCTAAGTGGAGGGGCAGAAGCAGCGTTTTTTTTTTTTTTTTTTTTTTGCGTTACGCGGGCCTCTCACTGCTGTGGCCTCTCCCGTTGCGGAGCACACACTCCGGACGCGCAGGCTCAGCGGCCATGGCTCACGGGCCCACCCGCTCTGCGGCACGTGGGATCCTCCCGGACCGGGGCACGAACCCGTGTCCCCTGCATCGGCAGGCGGATCTCAACCACTGCGCCACCAGGGAAGCCCCAGGAGCAGTTTTTGAAGGGTTTTTAAAAACCAGGGTAGGTATATTAAGCTCAGTGAGTTTTATTGCACTATTGAATAGGGGAAAGTTTCTCCTGCTGTTTTCCAAAAGTCCTTCTATTCTTCCTACATTATTTATTTTTTTAAAAACCTTTTATCTTTTTATCTACCTCCTTTGCTTCAGTGAGGGGTGGCTGTTGATTTTTGAAATAGTATGCAGTTTGGGAAGAGAAGAAACAGAATGAGAAGGTGATTAGCTTTCTTTTCTCTCCTCCGTTATAATCCCAGAATATGCTTCACGAATACTTTTGCTAGCAAATGAAGCCCATCTACTCAAGCAGTGGTTTTAACCATTTTTGATGGTCACCTGATACACACACACACACACACACACTACGCTGTGTATAGACACCTGAAACAGACTTTTGTAAAACACTCTTAATTCATGCAATGCATATTGATATTTTCTGTTATTCGGTTTCACTTCAAACAAACAAACAAACAAAAAGTCGATCACAAACCACTAAATCAATTTCATGCCATTATGAGACCTGCAATTTGAAAAATGTGACACTAAGGTATACTCTATGTTATAATCGTTAAGTTACAATCATTGGATGAGCACTGTGCTAAGTATTTTCGCTAATAATATTATATTTAATCTGTTCTAATAATTTTATGACAGATTGTTATACCCATTTTGTGGGGAGGAAACTGAAGCTTGGGGCAAAACAAATTTCCTGGCGTCACACAGCTACTATATGGCAGAGCTGAGACTTAAACACAGGCAATGCCTCTGCTTACAGCTCAGTGACACGTGCCATGGCTTTATGCCACAGCCAATGGCAGAGAAAATTAGCGCATATTGGATTTTTAATCTTGCAGTACACATACAGGACAAGACCACCAGAGTGGAGACAAAATACTCTCTGTGCGATAACTTCATTTCTTCTCTGGAACTCTATGCCTGCCCTATTATCCCCATCTATTAAGTCTCTCAAAAAATGACAAAACCCTTAAAATAGAACACTCAAACTATGACAGAGAAACAGTTTTATAAAGGGAATATATACTGAAATAGTGAACATAACAAACCAGAAACTTCACAGCAGTGGGATCCATGCACAAATAGTTGTACAAGGTGTAGTGGAAAGACAGCGGATTAAATCATAATTCTGGGAAAGCAGAATTTTGATTTTACCTACTTTTAGGTATTTTGGGGGTTTGGGAAAGGAAAGGGGAAAAAATAAAACTGACAATCTTTCGATTTTAGCGTCCACGAAGTTTTGGTGATTTAAAGATGACTCAAAAGATTTAGTGCCAGCCTTCTAGAAGGTTTCCTCCTAATCATAAAACTTCTTCTCTGTTACAGTTTTATTTTCTGTTACAGTTTCTATTTTAAGGGTTTTGTCATTGTTTGAGGAACTTGCAAATTGGGAGAATAGGGCAGAAATAGCGTTCCAGAGAAGAAATGAAGATGTTTAGAACGCATTTTGTCTGTACCCTGGAGGTCTCATCCTCTCCCTTGTGTGCGTTGCAAGTTTAAAAGTTCAACATGTGCAGACCTTGTCCTTACGCAGTTGGCCAAGACACACAGCCATGGCACGTGTCGCTGAGCTGTAAGCAGCAGCATGGTCTACCTGTGTTTAAGTCTCAGCTCTGCCATATAGTAGCTGTGTGACCTCAGGAAATTTGTTGTGCCCCAAGCCTCAATTTCCTCATCCCTAAAATGTTATAATAGTGAAGCGATACAATGACGGCACCTTTTATTTTATTTGTAATAATGAAAAGGCTGTCCCCATGGTTTGGTAAATTAAGGCAATTATCCTTGCTATCTTTAGGGTCTAGGATTCAGATGATGAGAGGCTCGTGGTCTGTTGCACATCAAACTGAATATTCACCAGCAACATTTACCAACAATGAAATCAAGCTAAAAATGAAACCTGAAGAGAAACTGATTTGAAACTCTTCAGTATAGTGTGCTTCTTGAGCATAAAGACTGGTTCTTCACTCGTTTAACAAATAGCAATTCAACACTTAATACGTGTCAGGCACATATTAGGTGTGGGTACATAAGGGGAACAAGATTCCTATAGTCCCTGCATACAGTGTCTGATGGGAGAGACAGGCAATACAGAAGTAAATGTATGACCAAAAGGACCCCAAGTGGGAAAGTTTCCACTAAGGACATAAAACTGATTTGGTGTCAGGGAATAAAAAGATGGGGTACTTACTTTAGACAGAATGGTTAGGAATGTCTCCAGGAGGAGGTAATGTTTAAACTGAGACTAGAAGGATGACAAGGAGCCAGTGTGTGAACAGCCAAGGGAAAGAATCATGGGACCAGCAAATGCAAAGGCCCTGGGGTATGCGGGGCTGTTTCTGTATGATGAAGCTCTGGCCTTCTTTTACACACACTGACTGGATCCCTCCCCTTCTGTCCTGACAGCTGCTTTTCTGACTCACGCTTGCAGTATGTTTGGGGCTCCAGTTCGGAGTCCTGGATGGTTGTACCCTTTTGATATATCAACCTAAAAATATGCTGGGATAGCCCTCCCTTTTTCACATGTCTGCCACAGGCTGTATCTTGCTCACTGTGACTTTGCCGTTCAATCAAGACTGCCCTTGACATTTATAACATTCTGCTTTCTTTGCCTCTGTTTTTGCCTCAGGTCCTGAAAGAATAGCTGCTGACATAAGGAAGACACTCAAAAATTATTTGCTGAATTTTTAGATGAATTTCATTATATCATCAGAGATCTGATTTTGTTGTTTGTGGTTTTGTCTGCTTATTCATTTTAACATGGGTAAGACTGGGCAGGAGCAAACTGGATGAATTTGAAGGAGAATGGCATGACATTCTGAACTGGCACTCAGTTCCTGGAGGGCTACTTGCGGCTCTGTAACTCATTAGCAATGTGACCTTGGATGAGTCATCCCACTTGAGCCTTGACATCTTCCACTAAAATGAAGGGTTTGGTCCAAGCACCCTTCAATGTCTGTTCTTTTCTATGACTCACTGGGTTTCAATATTTGCCATGCCTCTCACACTCCTATGAAAGAAATGTTATCTTTAGGCATCAACTCAGTTTATGCAATAATGATGTCTTACGTTTGATTGGCATTTGTTATTTGTAGAGCACTTTCATCTCCACTATTGCATTTGATTTTAACCAGTCATGTAATGTACTGAGGACAAGTTATGTTTTTTTACGTCTGACGGGGTATGAAACTTACCCAACTTTATAACATGCTAGAAAAGGGAATGACAATTGTATATACTGTCCTGCCTATATGTGGTACAATATATTGGATAGCATCTCTGCCATGTGGGAGTGGAACAAATTGTTTACACCTTGAATAGCAGACACTACTTTTTTTTTTAATGTTAAGGACTGTTTAGAAATGCTAAAATCCAAAGCTTTTTTTTTATTTTCTAGCTAAACTTTTTTTTTTTTTTACATCCTTACTGGAGTATAATTGCTTTGCAATGGTGTGTTAGTTTCTGCTGTGTAACAAAGTGAATCAGCCATATGTATACATATATCCCCATATCCCCTCCCTCTTGCGTCTCCCTCTAGTTAACTCTCTAGTTGTAAGGATCAGAAAAGTACTCAGGTTAGCTCACTCAGGGAAGGGGAGCACTGCAGGAATCAGCTTTCTTACGGACAGGAGGCAAGGTAGTCCTCAAATAATTGGGAAAGTATCTCTAGACATTTCTTCCTAGGACTAAATTGTCTGTTTTTCTCCGAACTTCCAAGACCTTTCTTTTTTATTTGAAGAGCAGTTTCCTCTGCTTACTCATGGTTTGTGTTTCCCCATAACCATGGCTCTCCCAAGGCTTGGCTTCCTGACACCAGCTCTGGCCAGCTGACTCCAACATGTCAGATCCATTCACTATAGACCACTGTCAATCTCTTCCTCTTTTAGCTCCTGTGGTCCAATCAGCTGGCGCTGGGTCAGGAAGGAGTCACGTGGCACCCACATCAAGTTCTACCTATTTATCAGGATTTATGAACAGGTTCCTAGGGAAAGAATTCTGTAGATGATAGAGCAGGCATCCTAAAACATATCTACTACATTTCCCTTTTTATCTACATTTCACAGGATTCTGTTGAGTCTTTTTTTCTAAGGTGATGACAATATTCCTAAGTATACCTATTTTTTTCATGGTTCTCGCTTAGAGGCCATAGTTTATTATCTGATTGCTTTCTTTTGCATTCATGCACATTTTTAATTAAATTCTCTCAATATCCCAGTAGGCGAATAAGATACCTCCCAGAGATGACGTTAACATGACATATTCGAAGACATCTAGAAGCTGGGGGTAGAAGTGAACTAGGTCAGGAAAAAAACCAGAAACAATTCAAATTTGTCCCTTAGTTAAAATTGGAAGGGCAGTTGCATGGTTTTCTGTAGGGTGCAGTTAAAAAAAAAAAAAAAAAAGCACTAGCCAGCAACTAGGTCCATTTAGGTCCTAGATCTGATCCTATCATTGATTTCTGGACAGATCATTTATTCCCCTTGAAATTCAGGGGAAGGGGGAGTCTTAAAATCTGGAAACTAGGAGGAATCTTATGAGGTTATCAAATCTGGTCTCTGCCTTTTACAGTAAAAGACACTGACATGAGGCCTTAGGTCACAGAGCTGATTAGAGGTAGAGCCAGTAGAATATTTCTCCTGAACAAACGGTTGTGATCTTTTTATTACATCATTTCAGTTGAAAGGGTAGAGGCTTATTCTGAGAATCAGAGATAATGCTTGTGATAAAGCAGCATAAAGTGGCGTCTAAATGTAAAATTTTATTTTAACATGAGGACATGGAATGGGTATAGAAGACAGGAATCTGCACAGTGTGTGTGAACAGATAGGAAACAACCTATAAATGCCCTAATTCTTGTCCTCTAAAAACTTACCTATAGGGCTTCCCTGGTGTCGCAGTGGTTAAGAATCCGCCTGCCAATGCAGGGGACACGGGTTTGAGCCCTGGTCCGGGAGGATCCCACATGCCGCGGAGCAAGTAAGCCCATGTGCCACAACTACTGAGCCTTCACTCTAGAGCCCACAAGCCACAACTACTGAGCCCATGTGCCACAACTACTGAGGCCCTCGCACCTAGAGCCCGTGCTCCACAAGAGAAGCCACCGCAATGAGAAGCCTGCACACCGCGACAAAGAGTAGCCCCCGCTCAACACAACTACAGAAAGCCCACACGCAGCAACGAAGACCCAACGCTGCCAAAAATAAATAAACGTATTAAAAAAAAAACTTACCTGTAAACAAAAGATCATGAAAATTGATCTGAACTCTGTCACTGCCACAAAATTGCATCAGAAAATGGAGATTAGGATGTTCCCGCTGCCAGATGGAATAGGAATGTGGTTGGATGTGGACTCTGCAGACTGCCTGTCTTCCAAGGTGGGCTCTAGCACTTAATAACGTGTAATTGAGGCAAGTTTGTACCACTTACTAAAGGGCTCTGGGTCAAACAGTAACACGAACTCCACAGAGCCACTCTCAGGATTCAAACAACCAATACTTGAGAAATTCTTAGAACAGTCTTTGGCACATAGTAAACCCACTATATAAGGGTTAACCTATCATTATTACTTGCTTTTCTCCTGTGGGAGGGCTAAAAGCTATTCTTTCGGAGTAATCTTCATTTAAAATCCCATGGGCTAGATTAGACATATCAGTTGGTTTAGCGAGGAATTAAGAGGTGGAAAGGGAAGATTTCTTTCGGGGCAGCTCCGTCTTTATCTTTATCCCTTTAATTCTTACGAAATTCATAAAGCGGACATTTGCTATTTGCATTTCACAGACCAGAAAACTGGCTAGAGAGCGCAGAACTTTCTGGGCCAGAACGAGACGTTGAATCAGTAGTGGGTCACAGCACAGAATCGATCTAAGCCTACATGGGAATAAACGAACGTCTTTTCCAAGTGTGGACTTCCGGGACTTAGTTCTCACTTTCCAGGGGCCAAGAAAAAGATGGATGCGGGTGGTTTAGGAGAGGACCCACATCTCCCTCCAGGCCCAGGAGCTACACCTCGGCTCAGAGGGCTCTCTCCACGCCGCCCGAGTCTCGCTAAGAGGGCCGGCTCCACACTACGGGAGAACCAGGCTCCGGCTTTCCGTCGGGGAGGCCTCCCTCTCCCGAGCCTCCCTCACTGACTCCGACTCCTCCGCGCAGGTCTTTGGAGTTTAATTCCTTAATTTATTTAGAAACTACACTTTTGAGTCAAAGAACAGAGGCAAGGACCGGGAACAAGAAGCAACGCGCGTGAACACGGACGCCGCCTCGAGAGCCCTTACAGGTCTGGCCCACGCACGACACCCGCCCGAACCCCGCCACCCGCCTCCTTTCCCGGAGGAGGCGTGGCCCGCACGCGTCGCCATCTTGGTCGCCTCTCTAGGCACTCTGTTTACTACTCTATGGTTGCCCGCTCCCGCCCCGCCCCTCCCCAGTCATTGTCTGGAGGAGCAGCCACGGCCGCAGCGCCTTCTCTTTATAAGTCCGCAGTGCCCGGATGTGAATGGATTACAATGTATCTTTCAGGGAAACCTATTATTATCAATGTGACTCCACGGGGGAGTCAATGGTGATGATCAGGAGGAGGAGGATGATGATGATGAGACACCTCTAAACTTGGAACAAGTTTAAGGCTTTATAAGAGGAGAAGAAAAAAAAAACCACCAACAAGATTTGTTTGAGGAAAAATTATAACTATCCTGTGTTGATATTTTTTTTATAAACAATAAGAAAAAGTTGTTGGATTTTTTTTTTAATGATTTCTTTTTTGGGGGAGGGAATTTTGTTGCAGTTTTATGGTGGAATATGCAAAAACCAGAGCCAGGTGCATAATCTTGTATTCTGTGGATATCCCTGGAGCAGAACTGAGTACCAGTTAAAATACTTTTTTGGGGGATACACATGTGAGATACTAAGTACTTGCAGAAGATTTTTGTCTCTCTTTTTAAAGTCACTTTCCTTGGAATATTGTGAGCATATTTGTGGCCATTTAAGGTAACGTTACAATTTGCTGTCAGAGTAAACTGTTTGTAATTGAATTTAATATTTTAAATGTCGATCCCAGTGTTTTATTAAAACAAAAGGAACAACCTATTAAATAATCGCCAATGGGAAAAAGTGTGTGCATGCATTTTGTGTATGTACTCGCACATCTAGCAATAACAGGGTTTATAGAATGTGTATTTTAACACACGTTAAAATAGCGTATGTTGCATATACTGGATAAAGTACGCTTGTTATTACGAAACGATAGAATTATGCAGCTTAATTTTTATCCTAAAAAGTGATGTGAAAAAGTATGTTTTAAGAGCATGCAGGGCCTGTAATGGTAAATGTTGAATTAAAAACTTAAAGTGCTGGCGAACGGGGACTTAGCATGCCTAGGAACTCAAGTGTAAAAACAAAACAACATCCACCCTCAAAAATTGCCTTTTTTGTTGTTGTTGTTGAAGTTTGCAGCTATACTATTCTGTGACTTAAAAGGGAGGGGAAAAAAACGTATGTAATTTAGGTTTCGCCCCCAACGCAGAACTACCGACATGAAAATCTCCCCAGCAAAATGTGGCTTGGTTTATATCTGGAAAAGAAAAATATTGTTCCTCTTGGCAAAGTCTTTTTGCATCACGTGTATTTGCAGCCTAGTATAAACTTGCTTTGCCGTGTGTGGATGTGTGAGTGAGAGGGAACGAGAGTCAGAGAAAGAAAGGAGGGGATGTAAACTCGAATAAATTTCAAAGTGCCTCCGATGGATGAAACGGGCAAAAACTGAACTGTTCAGGCTTCAGATTGTAACTGACGTTCTGAGGGAAAATGAGGTGCTCGATGAAATTTCGTTTGTATTTTTTTTTTTTTTTGCGCGGCGGGGGAGGTGTTGAGATTTTTTTTTCTCCGGGGGGGGTGCATCCCAGCCAGCCCGACCCGAGCGAGCCGCGTCTCCCCGCCGGAGGCCCCCCACCCATTTCTTTGCTGAACTTGCAATTCCGTGCGCCTCTGCGTGTTTCCCCCTCCCCCCCTTCCCTCGTCCCCTCCCCTCCCCGGAGAAGAGAGTTGGTGTTAAGAGTCAGGGATCTTGGCTGTGTGTCTGCGGATCTGTAGTGGCGGCGGCGGCGGCGGCGGCGGCGGCGGCGGCGGGGAAGGAGCGGGCGCGGGCGCGGGCGCAGGCGGAGGAGGTAGAGGCGGTGGTTAGACATGAACGCCGCCTCGGCGCCGGCGGTGCACGGAGAGCCCCTTCTCGCGCGCGGGCGGTAGGTACCGGCGCCGGCGGGGCTCGGCGGGGCTGGTGCGCCGGGCGGCGTGGGGCTCGGGCTCGGCGGCCCCGCACGCGGCTCCGCGCCTCCCGTGCCGCGGGCTCCCGGCTCCCGGCGCTCCCCTGGAGACACCCCTTCCTCTCCCGCGCCTCTTCCCTCCCCCTCGTCCCTACCCCCCCTCGGCCCCCCCTCCCCGGCAGTGCCACTTGGAGAGACCGATGACTTTGCCAAGGCCCTGACTTTAATTTTTACAACCCTTTCTTTCACAAATTAGGGTGCTGGACCATTACGGGACCCGACCCTCCACTCCACTTCCCTCCCCCCCGCCCCGCTTTCGTCGACCCTGTCACCCCTCCCCCTTTGGACGTGTTTTCACTCCAGAGACGCTCATCTTTAATTTCTTTATAGCTACTTTGAAACGCAGAGGGGAGTGGTGTGTGTGTGTGAGCGTGTGTGTGAGCGTGTGTGCGTGTGTGTGAGTGTGTGTGGGGGGGTGGGGGGAAAGTTGAGACCGGATCGTTCTGAGTAGTTTCTCTTTTCTCTGGGATCCATTCATTTCTCGCTCTACCTCCTGTTGCATAAAATGATGCGCTGAAGAGCGGCTTTTTTTTTTTTTCCTTCCCGGATTTGGTTTTATAGTGGATGTTACCAGTTTTGATCGTCTCTTTGGAAATACAATATCAATAGCAGTTTTTTGTTTTTTTTGTTTTTTTTTTTTGCTATTGCTGCCTATTCCTTCTTAAAAAAAAAAGCAACAAAAAACAACTCTCCTGTCCCTCCCTCCTTTCTACCTTATTCCCATCCGCCCTCACATCCCTACCCCACAACCCCCCCAGTCTCCAAAAATCCGATTGTGTTTTCTCCAAGGATTGGGACTGGATTTTCTGATTGCGGTTATTTCCATGTTTCTAGGTTTGTGTGATTTTGCTAAAATGCATCACCAACAGCGAATGGCTGCCTTAGGGACGGACAAAGAGCTGAGTGATTTACTGGATTTCAGTGCGGTAAGAAAGAACGGTGGAAACTAACAACAGCTGTGAAACAAAACAAAACAAAACAAAAAACCCAAACACTTTGAGCTAGAAACCAATAATAATCTAAAGGACAGGAATAATTTTTAATTGGCTGAGTCCTTGGTAAACATGAAGGTCTTTTTGATAAGTTTTTAACTACAATTTTTGGGTGTGATGGACGATTCAGGCTTTTTTTTTCAGTCTTAATTACTTGCTTTTGAATTTCCTACCCACCGAATCCCCCAAATAATGGAGTCTCACTCCAATGGAAGGGAAAAACAGACACCCCTAAAACTGTAAACCACCCCTAAACTTGACCTTATCTGAACACTGAGAGTACTGATACTTTGTGCACTACTCATTTTATTTATTTATTTTTTCTGAAAATGGAAAAGGGAAAATAGGAGACCCCAGTTGTCTCAAAGTTTTAAACTGATGATGCTTTGGATTAGTAGGACCTGTAGTCCTCCTCATTACATCTTTTCCTGGGATTCTGAAAACTCGTGTGCATATGCTGAGCATACATTCTTTAGAACCCTTTAGACGGTCTTTGTAAATCTCGGAGTCGTGAGATCAGCACAAAGCAGAACTTACACACTTGTGGAGTTTTATGACGGAACTTGGTCCTTCTCCATCCCTTTGCTTCCCTTCCCCATACCAAGTCCCAAACATGTCAGGGGAAATAATTCATTTTTAATGCCAGATTAGTTTGGTGTAAGATGCATTTGCAAAGCAAAATAAAAAGAATCCACAAAACACACAAATAAAATCCAAACCGCCTTCTAAGTGGGGCTCTTTCATGTTGCTGCTGCTGCTGCCGCTACTGCTGCTATTGCTGCTGCTGCTGCTTCTCTTCTAGACCTTTTGGAGAAATGGCTTTCGGAAGTTTTGCCAGGAAACGTGGCCCTAGGCAGCTTTGTAGCCCCCTTTCTGCTTGCTGCACTTTCTCCATTCGTTTCTTTGCTTTTTGCAGGCTCTGACTCAGGGAAGGTGCGCATTATCCACTAGATACGTCGAAGAAGAGGGAAACCAATTAGGGTCGAAATAAATGCTGGAGAGAGAGAGAGTGAAAGAGAGAGAGAGTGAGAGAGAGAGAGAGAGAGAGAGAGAGAGAGAAGCAGAGAAAGAGAGAGGGAGAGAGAGTCTTGCTTCAAATTGCTCTCATGTTAGAGACGAAATGAGAATTTAGTGCAGGTGGCACTTTTATTTTTATTTGGGTTCACATATGACAGGCAAATCCTATACGGGATGGAAATGGACATTGCCACGTTTATGGCCAAGGTTTTCAATATAAAACAAGCAACTTTCTTCTCCTTTGTAAAACTAGTGTTTTCTAGAGAGCTTGCTGCCCTCCAAACTGAATCTTGTTCACATCATGGGGACTGTGTTGGTTTAAAATGTAGTCCTACCTAGTTCTGGCGATCTAATGAACCTGAGGAAAAAGAAAACAGTGGTTAAGGTTGGGGTGGGGGGAGAGTGATTGGTAATGTTGTGCCTGTTTTCGTTTTAAGTTGGATGGTGATGTATTTTACTAAAATGAGCCCTTAGCATAAACTGTATATTGTATAGGGAGAGTATGAAAGATCTTTGATGAACTCTGAAGGCACAAATGTCGTCTTTTCAACAGTAATATTTCTTTGTTTCTTTTAGATGTTTTCACCTCCTGTGAGCAGTGGGAAAAATGGACCAACTTCTTTGGCGAGTGGACATTTTACTGGCTCAAGTATGTAAATTCTTTTCTTAGTGTGTAGTTAAATGTTCTTAGCTGTATATTCACTCATGGTATATTTTTGGCTCTGTTGAAGTGTTCTGAAAAAGTCATTGAAATTTTAGCCTGTAATGATATGGTTATTTCATTATCCATTAGTGGTATAACTTAGGCAAAAACGTTATCTTTTGCAAAATTAAAAGTAGGGTTTTTTAAAAAAAAAAAAAAAATCAAGGAAACTGTCTCAGAATTCATCACTTACTTTAAAAGCAATTTTCTGATACAATTGTAATCAAACACGTGAAGATAAGGCAGTGTTAACATGGGGGAATAAATTAATGTTTCCTTATTTGAAAATAGAGGGAAAAATCTAACTTTCATGAAAAGGGCAAATCCCTTGTAAATAATATCAATTTTATTGGGTACTATGTATAATTAACCCTTTTAAAGAAATGAGCGCTTAATTTTGCAGATGAATGCTGTGTAGTAAACCATAGCTGTAAATAGAGAGACTCCTGCTAATCTGAGAGCGAAATATGAATTCATTTATATTTAAAATATCCTTTTTGGTGCTTCAGTTTTTTTTTTTTTTTTTTAAGAATTTACTTGTGCAATGAATTTTTCTATATTTAAAGTTGCAAATTTGGAAGGACTTTTACATTTTATAAATGAAAGGTCTTTGGCTGATGCTTTAAAAAGACGTTAGCGCTATTCACAAAGGAATCTGTGTGTGCAGTGATTATCTGGTATCTAAGGAGGAGTTTTAATAGGGGACTCTCTGAAGGTCTCTTATTAAAAGTGAAAACTGAAAATATGCTATTCGTTTAAAACGTATTTTTTTTGTCTAGTGAATTTCATATCAGAAGGAGGCATACATTGCTCTCCTTTAGGTTCAAGGCTTAAATCCATTTATGCTTGTTAAACAGCTGTAGTATTTTAGGAGTTCTGGCAGTGGTACATAACAGGACATTAGACAGAGTCCTGTTCTTAAGTCAGACTGGTAAATGTTGACATCGTTTAGTTGTGAGATACCAGTGGAATTGTCTGTTAGCTATTGAAGATAATTTCACATCTCTTAATATTCATTTGGTGTTGTAGCAGTGAAAGAAATCTGTTCATCTTTGTGATTTGTCTAATTGGTATTTTTTTAATAAAATTAATGGCATTTAAAAGTTGCTCATTTCTAGATAAGTTACTTCTCCTTTTGCTGGCCCCCATAAGTCTAAGGGATTTTTTATCTCTATAACTTGATTTGTGAAATATGAGATGCCTCCTATAGTTACATTTTATCTTTTATTTTGGGGGGTCCACTTTGATTAAAAGGGCTACTGACCATATGTTTGTGTTTTACTGTCCTGGACCCTGTTATAATTTTCATTTGGGACTTAAAATTTTTTTTGTTGTTGTATTCGTATTATATCTTCCAAATTTCTTTATCGTGTTCTCTATACAACTTTGAAGGAAAGATGAGTACAAGTATCTCTTGTAGGCAGATTAATTTTTCATGTTAGACAGTATCAAAACAGTTGCTAACTTTATCTCTGACAGTAACTTTCTTCATGATTTTCCTTAAGAAAATGTATATTCAGTTGAAATCTGAAAGTAGATTATGTCAGAAAGGCTCAGAGATAGACTGCTTTCAGTCAGTCCAAAAATACTCTTTTGTACTTTGTAAAAATTGACACATTTGGAATAATTAAGTATATCAGCTTAGTTATAGTTTAATAAAGTAAGGTGATTTAGAAGCATGAAATTGTGTTACATTTAAAAAGATAACTGTGCATCTGGTCCCTTTTCAATGTTCACATTTAAATGAAGTCCTTGCTATGATGTTTAAGTGTTTACAGAGTGTAGGGTGAATAAGTATGAATATGTATTAATGCATTTTGGTAAATGATCATATACTGAAACTTACAGAGTTCTTAAGACAGTATATCTGTATACGTAAACCTAGACAGAGGCTTCATCCTTAGTGAGACGTGTTGTGATATTTCCAATGAATATGCTGTGATTATTTTTAAGGTGTTAAACTTTAAGTGACGTCGTACCAGAGGTGTAGTTTTCAGGCCCAAATGTTTACTTGTAAAGGTAAAAAGTGTAGTGCCGATTTTGTTCTCGCTGCTGGATTGAAAATGCAGGGTATTCATCCAGTGCAGTATGATGGGGACTATAATATACACGGTACAGATTGGAGTGTTGATTTTTCTCATCTGTCCAAGACACAGTTAGGTGGCTTTGTTTCCACTCAGTAACAAAGATAAGTCCCTTTTAAAGCATAACAAATAAAAAAAAAAAAATGAGGAAAACTGCATTTTGCTCCTGGAAGGATGAACTAGGAAACTTTGGACTGAGAAATAATTTTCTAAATGTACATCAGGTTAATATCCATTGTCCCAGGGGTGCTCAGATGTCACTTCCATGGGTAGCTTTGAAACTTGGGTCCAGAGGAAAAAGATCCAAAGTATAAGTGAACTGTTCATATTGGAAAAACCAGCTCTGTTTTTTCAGAGTGAGGCATGGTAATGTTTCATGCTTAGAGTTCTCAGTAGCTGTGGATTCCATTCATATAGGGCGCTCCTTCGTGATTTGCAATGTGAGAATTAAAAAAAGTGTGGCCATATTGCCTTTAATCTTTCATTTCACAAACATGGTTTTTCCTACCACCTTAAGAAATGGTGAGGCTGCTAGGGAGAATGGAATGTAACCTGAGCTACAGCCTGACATTCCCAGGGAGCATTTTTCACATGAAAGGCTTTTGTCAACCCAGGAAAGGACCAGCAGTTTTTGTTTGATGTTTGCAGGTGTTCAGCAGAGAGCACTAAAACAATTCAGCCATGATAGTTCAGAGCTTGGATGACCTTAACGGGGAGAATTGGTGGGTTCTGGAATTATTTTTAAGAAATATTTGAAACCTATATGGTGACTTATATAAAGGGATTTCAGATCCATTATATCATTGATCTTAAAACTAGCTAAAAGCATCGACATGCCTGGATGATTGGAAAATTTTTCTCATTAAAAAGTAGGACGGCAAAGTTACCAGAAGAAAAAAAAATTCACCTAGAGTCTATAATTTATTGATGAACAGGGGTTTAATTTTCTAATATAACAAAACTACAGTTTCTTTGGTTACCTTTGAGTCTTTCATGAGCAAAAGATAAACATACTAGCTTTGGCATCTTTTACAAAGTAGTTTTAAAGTTGGGGCTCTAAAATTATCCATACTCAACAACAGCCCTGGTCACATCTGTTGCATGTATTTACAGTTAGTCTGTGACGGATCCTACATCTTCCTCCCTTAGTTTAAAAGTTGAGCCTTTTCCCCCGTAACTGTTTAGTTTTACTTAGGTGTTCAGCATTTGTTAAAGGTGCCAAATGGATGGGTGTTTTAACAATTAAGAGCAGCAGTAAAACACACCACATCCCTGTCATGGTCATTTTTGGAAGAGAAAAAACATTTCTTGACATTCACACAAGTTATTTTACTGATACCCACATGACACCCAAATGACACATCAGTTTGGTAAATTCAGTAAGAAAAAATAAATCGCTCCAATGGGTCGTTCGGTATCACAGAGAAAATTCAAATGGTCAGCATTCTGAATTAATATCCATCCGTACAGTTTGAGTTCATGATTATGGCGTGAAAAAACAAATGGTCTCCCTTAAAGGTATTTGTGGAGTACACTTATTTAATTGTGTGTGTGTGTGTGTGTGTGTGTGTGTGTGTGTGTTTTAAACAGTCTTACTATTATAGTGCAGTTCATAGTGGTTGTATGGCTTTTGTAAAATGCAGAATAATTCAACAGGTTACAAAATAAGCAAAGTGGCATTAAACCCATTCTGTTAGAATCATAGAATTTGGGGGATCGAACCCCTTAGAAAGAGACAGCCCAGTGCCTTCATTGTACAAAGAAAACTGAGGCCCAAGTTAAGAGGTTCTAAACTATGCCTTTATTTGCTAATCTAAGAAACAAGTTTTGATTTGCTAATTTTGAATGGCCCTGCAAATCCTTTTATTGGAGTAATATTGGTTTCACTGCTATGTTTTTCTAAATTTGTATTTTGCATAATAGGGTATCAGGATTTGTGTGCTGATCTTTGTGCCTACAAATTCTTCTAAGTGCACATGTGCCCTTTGAATGCTTTTTAAGGTTTGGAGCTGAATTTTGGATTGTTGATCATTCTCTTTTGCCTGATCTGGCCTGTGACTCTTTGCAAGATGTTAGATTGAATAACAGGGGTGGATGGGCATGACACTGACAGAATTAAAGTGCTTCTTACTATGCCAAGTGGTGTACTATGCACTTTATATTCTTGTATTTTTTAAATCCTCACAAGAATCCAGTGAGATGCCAGGATTACCATGCTCAATTTATAAATGAGGAAACTGAGATTCAGAGATGGTAAACTACTTACCCTCAAGGCAGCCAGAATGAATCAGGTTCTAAACCCAGATCTGCCTGGTCTGCCTAGCTCAGTGTCTTTTGAGACACACACACACACATACACACACACACACACACACACACACACAGACACAGAGTCAGATATAGCTTATTATTTCAGTATCTTATAGGCTTAAGGATATATTATTGAGGCTTGGTGTGCAATACTGTTCCTGATCTTTACAGTAGATAAACATTTTTTAAAAATATGTTTAAGATAATGGTATAAACCATGTCCATTATTTTTCCTGCCTTCTTATCCAAACTAAGCTTCTAGTTTATGTTGGATTTCAATGTGACTTAGTATCTCTCTCATATTTTTATTATTTTTTTAACAAGGAAAATATAGTAGGTAGTTTCAAAGTTGTGTTTTGGTTCTATTGTAAATGGACAGTCTGCTTGGGTACCAGTGAAAATATTTTGTTTTCAATTATTTTAATGTACCTAGTCAAACCAAAAGTTGAGGTAACCAAGCTTGCTCTGTTAATACCTAAAAAAAAAAAAAAAAAAGGTTTCCTATCTTTTAACTGTAAAAAAAAGTTTTGCAGTTCCTTGTTAGATCTTTGAAACTTAATATTCAAGAAAAAAAAACCCTGAATTCTATCTGCATCACTAAAATAAGCAGTTTTGAAGTTTTGATATGTCTATTATCAGACATGTGCTTAAAATGTTACGTTTTCTAAATTCAGAAGGAAGAAGCAGTACTCTATTTGACATTGACTTAAGTAAATAAAATGCATTAAACAAGCGTAGGGATCCAAGATCTGTTGAGCCTGAAATGCTTAACGTTTTTGACAGCATCAGCAAATTATCTTTACCCTACTATTGTAATGAGGAAATCACTTAAATAACAGATGAACAGCTAAGTCACATAAACATATATAATAGAACTATGTAATGAAAGTTTATGCTGTTAATTGCTCGAATCTGTCTTAAATGCTTAGAATCATGGAGCAGTAAAGACTGTCATATAAACAGTTTTGTTTTGAGCTTAAAATTATTCCTTTTTGCTTTCATCTGCTATGATAAACAAAGTAATTTTGGAAGCTTTACAGATCAAACATTTACTCCTAATGGTAAACTACATTTTATGTTGGAAGTTTGCAGCCTTGTCCAAGGCAGAGAGTTGAGTCCTGGTGGCCCCAGGCTGCAACGTTTAGTATCATGATGCTATTTAGATCTGTTCCCATAAGCCAAGATAACAGATCTGAAGTTGTCTAATAAGGAACATGGTGTGTTTTGAAATGTTCTTCAGTTTACAAGTCTTGAACCAAAATGTTCTTGGCCAAACGTTTAGACCTTATACCTATATGTTGGGTAAGTCAGATTTTGCACAAAGCATCGAAATGAAGCTAGGTAGGAACAGAAAAAAAATCCCTTCCTTCCTTATTTTTTGTCTTTTATGAGCTATTTTTTTATGACCAGGTATTCTTCCAAGTTAATTAGATGGTGCTGAGTATTAGAGAAAGTAAAGCAAAGCACATCAAAGTTATTTTTTTTAAAGGCTTTATTTATTTTTGTCACCGGCTTATTACTCTGAATAAAGTTTTCAAAATTGACCGCCAAGTTTATAAGCTTACACATGGGTTATCCATTTTCTAAATCTGTGATCCCACTTAGACTCAGCAGTGATGTAGGCACATGAGGTTTAGGTGGGTAATTTTCAACCATATGTCTCTTAATGCTTATGAGAGATGTAAGAGAAATAACAGTTTAATCTTTAGAGAAGATTGGTTGACACTTTCTATAAGTTTTACATATATATTTATATATATATTTTTAATCAGGCTCAAAGGAATAGCAAAAGTGTTGAAAAAGGTTGTCATATTTGCTTTCATTTCAACAATAAATAAAGGCCCAGTTAATCAGCATATCAGATAGCCAGGTGTGTTTAGAATCAGTTTATACGGAGGAACTTCAGGGCTGTAAGAAAGTATTCTATTTAAAGGTGCAGCCACTCGATTGTTCAAATGGCTGCTTTTGTACTTTTGTGTGACAATTAACATTTAATGAATGACTTTCTAAACTGCCATTGGTGGTAATTATTATATGCGGTTTATTAACTGCAATCCATTGTTGGATGTGCCTGTATTGATCTGTTTTGCAAACAACCCTTCACACGTTCAGCAGTATTTGTACATTACTTTTTAAAGAACCTGTTTTGTTTGCTGACATTGATATTGCCCCTAAAATTTTTAGCTGACAAATGCCTCTTCGATCAGAGTGATTTTTTAATTAAATTAAAAATTCATTGTCTTTTCAGCTATAAAAATTTTGCCCTTCTTTCCTCAGGGAATCCCAAAGAAACTCCACAAGATTGCCTTTCAAGTAAAGGATTTATAGAAATTTAGACTTACCAGGAGACTTTAGAGATGTTCTATGATTTTATTTTTGGTTAAAGAGCTAAGGTTTGGGAGGGTTAAATGTCTTTTGCCCAAATCATACAGTTGGTTATGGGCTATAATAGGACACAAATACAGATGTCCTGACCTGCTGCTCAGGGACCCCATGCTGCTTTTAATTAAGGTTTGGACTCAATCCGTTGGTACCAACTGTATGTTTCTTTAGAGGAGGAAAACTTGTATAATCTTCCATTTCTGAAAAATAATAAAAGTTCAGATCGTGAGAGATGGACAACGTAATCCAGCTCACTTGTCATCACATGCTCTAATTTGGCTAAGGCAGTTGACGAATAACTGTTAAAATGTATTGTGTTATTAAAAATAACAAAGTAAGACCCCTGATTAAATATCAGGGCTGTAATTTAATCTTGGGGGTTCTGGTGCTGTTCATAAACCGTTTGGTTTTTTTCTGTAACAGATGACGTCAAAATACAGCTTGATTGAATTATGACCCTGGGTTACAGGAGCACCTGCTTGTGCCTCTTGACTTCATAGCATGTCAGCATTTCCATTATTAATTTTTTTTTTCTCTGACATTTTTAAGTTCAAATAGTTAAACGAGACTGGTGATTGGCATAGAAACTTTCAGCCTCCCGGGAAAAGACTATTTTCCCAATAAAACAGAGAAGGTGGTGACAAAGCCCCATTACGGAATACCTTTTAGAATGTTCTTCCTTGCTTTCATCTTCCATTAATATAAACATTCCCTTTTGGGGTACTTAGCTGAATTGCAAGGCATCCAAATGGAAGGTTTTGTATCTAAAATCTCCCAAGCCAAGACTTAACTCCAGGGCGTTTTGAGGACTTTTAAACTAGGGAAAGACCTACCTTCTGTGAAGGAAGATATTGAAATGATAGCTCTGGACACTCCAGTTTTCATCTTGTGTAAAATGCTGAAGAGCAAGATGAAAAACACGCACATTTGCATATCTTGTCAGTAATTACTTTTATATCCACTTAAGATGAGTAAAAATTGATAATGAATGGTTTAGAAAGGTCTATTTATTTATATCATTATCTGGAGACTCATAGCATAGCTTCAGTTTAGCCCCTCGGGTTTTAATATGTAGCCAGTGGAGATGGGATGTTGGTTGTGCCTATCTAGCCAGTTATTTTTTATCTACTTATCATAATTCTTATTGATGGTTCATCTAATATATATTTTTAGTACATGCTATGTACACATCCCCTGCGTTAGCAATTATAGGACTCAGAGGGCTTTGTGGGAGCAAGGTCCTGCCCTGAGAGGGCATGTATTTTGACAGGAAAGAATAGAAATGTACATGTTTAATTAATACTCAGTGTCCAGAAGACAAGTGTCATTAACATGGTGGGAGTTTAGGTAAAGAAAAACTTATTTCTTGCTGGGGGAACTTAATAATGAAGGTTTCATGGACAAATTGACTCTGATTCTTGAAAGAGGAGGAGTATTTTGACATGGGGCATTGGGACGGAGCCTTTTATATCAAGATTGCTGTGAACCAGGCACAGAGGAAGGCCGTTGCAAAGGGTGGATGAAAGAGAGCAGGTTCCTCAGCTTGGCAGTGGACTCAGTTATGGTCTAGGCACCTCAGTCACCTCCAGGCACACATTCCTGTCTTGGGTGCCTTTTTTTTTTTTCCTTTTCTGGTTTTGGGATTTCCCTTTGAGATAATCCAGTTCCTTCCCCAAATATATGTTTTTAATGGTAGCGGCAGCGTGGAAATCAAGATTTAGGTGTTCCCAGTTCCAAACTCTTCCTATTGTATCATTCAGCAGTGGAAATTTTAAGCTAATTTGGAGAAAATGATTTATTTAACTGAATTCTGGCAATCTAGATTCTCTTGCCATGTTTGCCGTTAAATAGCTGTTTCATATTGGCAAGTGAATATAATGTGTCATACTGACATCACACATAGGAAAAATACGTAAATACCACCCCTTCCTTGAGTATTGGTCACATTACAGTGTCTTTCCCTCTGTGACCTCCTACTGTTTCAGTGATTCCAGTTTCCAGTTGAAGCCAACAATTCAAGTTCTAGTTGGAATTGACATAGGAGGAATTTATTAATGAATGTTTGCTACAGAATAGAAACAAGATTTTTTCGACAAAGGGCATATTCTAGACCCCTTTACCCATTTTTTTTAAAAAAAATGTCAGTTTCGAACCTGTGTCTTCCCCAAACTTTTTCTTCACTTTCGAACATAAAGAATTCATGTTGGGAATATTTTGCAACCCTTCACCTTTAAACTCAGAGAGAAAACATTTTGGTCATCAGGTGGTAATCACGTTTCAAGATTTAATCTACAATTTCATACATAACCCAGTTTTGCAATTTTGAAAAGGAAGACCGCACAATGTCAATTTCAATCCTTGTTCAAATAATCATTATTTGTTGGGTGCCTTCTAGAACTTCATTGTCTAACTGGTATCCCAAACCATGGAATGATTTTCTGTTCTGCTGTTGGCACTGTGATTCTTCATTTAGTTTCTTTTAGCTGCAAAGGTTGATTTTCTTTTGACATCTAATTGCCCCCTGATTTTGTTGACCTCTTATTATTCTTCAATTTATCTTTTTAGCCCATGTGGAACTTTTTCTTTTTTACATGGGTGTACATTTTGTAGTGTCCCACTTTAATCCCTAGTAATTTTGGTAGAGTTGGATAAAGTGAGAAATACTCCATAATTACTTTAAGCAATTAATTTTACTTAAAAAATTCGTTATTGTTGATGAAGGCTTGATTGTTTAAAGAATGTTGAAAGCTTCAGAAAAGTGAAAGGGATGAATGTACATAGTGGTGTTTTTTTTCATTGTGAATATGTTTCACCGGAATAACAAGAGAATTATTAAGAATTATTAACTTTCATGTACACACTTGTTCATTCATTCATTTAGTAAATGTTTTTTGAGAGTCAAGATTCAAATTGCACTGCTAGGTATTATGGTGATATAAACAAGGAAAAATTTCAAGGCCAGCATTGCAGTTGGCATAGGATACTGCTGTCACTGGGTACAGGCTCTACGTTGATTCAGTAAGACAGTGCTTTTCGAATAAGTGATGTCAAAGTGTGGAAGTAGACTTCTTCCAAAGATGCTTTTTAAATATAACTACAGACTTTACAGTTTTAGCTGAAACATTGAAATCCTGTGTGTGTACTTCTACATGAGTATAAAGGAGAGAGAATGGACTTGAATGATTATGGAATTTGGACCTTGAAGAGTATTGTTATGATGTACTCTCAAATTTGGTACCAAAGACTTTTTGGGAGGCAATGACAATTATGCCCCATATGTTTTTGTTGGTTTTTTTGGGGGGGGATCAGAAATTAAAATATCAGATTTGTAGATAGTGCCCATTTACTTCAAGGGCACTAGATATTTTTGTTGTTGTTCCCACACTTGAATATTTTTAATATTTATTTAAAAATTCGTATGCAGGAAGTTATTCATTTACTTTCAGAATTTTGTATTGAGCATCCACCACGTATCAGGTAGTATGCTGGGTGCTAGAAATAAAATGATGAACAAAACAGACGCGGTTCTGCATTGGCTCAATGTAGGAGACATACATTCACTGAATAACCAACCAGAGAAATGTCAGCCTCTACGTTGAGAGGTGTGAGGCGTTAGATGAGTTTGCAATAGGGTATCTGACCACACAGTCAGGAGAACCTTCCCTGAAGCTGGCACACCTGACTGAGGTCTGAGGGGGAGGGGGAGGGAAGTGGGCTGGGGGTCAGCAGGGCATGGTGTTTGGGGACGAGCTAGAGCTTGGTTGGAGCTGAGGCAGGGGAGAGGGAGGGTAGGGGCCAGATCATGCCAGGCTGCGAGTCAGGGAGACTGTGCAGTTTCCTCCCACCAGATTTGTGCCTGGGAACACTCTGACTGCAGCCTGGAAAACACAGCTCAAGGGTAGTCAGGGTGGGTGGCCTGAACCAGCAGTGAGACTTTTGCAGGAACCCAGCTGAGAGATGGGGTTGCACACACACACAGTGGCATTTGCATGTGTGTGTGTGTGTGTGTGTGTGTGTGTGTGTGTGTGTGTGTGTGTGAGAGAGAGAGAGAGAGAGAGAGAGAGAGAGAGAAACTTTCTATAACTTGAATACTTGCAAATTGACTGTATTTTATATCTTCTAACAGTAACCCTGAGACCTCGTTCAGCTACTGTGTGCTGTCGACTGCCTGTTTTGCACCCAAATGCCACAGAAGTGCTTTTTATTTTCTGAGAAAAGTGGAAGATTGATTTTGCAATTCTGTTGTGAGAGGGTGCAGAGGTGGGAGTGGGAGAAAGAGGCAAAAGGGACTCTGCTTTCTTATTTAATGGTCTTCAGTAATTACGCACTATTTAGGCTTCCTCTAGCTTATGTTGTAATTACCAGTAAACATTCTGGTGGTTCAGTTCAACCTGTGGAATTGAGCCCATCACACACCTGGGATCAGGTATCAGCACATTCCCACGCTGTTGCTGAGCATCTTTGGTGAACTTTAGGAAGGTGGTAGGATTTGTACGATATTCCGTCTGAGATGGAAACGCTGTTTACCTGATTCTCTTTTGTCTGAGGTGGCCATGGGGGAAAGTTATCTGGTAACTGTTGATTAGCCACGAAATAAAGTCTTTCACTTTGACACCTCCCAGTGAATAGCCCTGTTTCACCTTTCACTCTGACCATCTAGCTCCTTCTCTGCCCCGCTCCCTCCATTTTCTCACGAATCTTATGGTTTACTCTTGGGAGTCCCCTCTCAACCCACTATGTTTGTTAGTCCATTTTAGTTAGGAAAACTGTCACCATTCTTGCGGTATACTTACTGTTCAAGTTGAAGAAAAAAAGAGGTTTTTTCCCTCCTCTCTTCCTTGCCATCTTTGCTTCTGCCGGCTAGTTAGAGCGTTGGGGGAATGCCACGGGTATGGGCTGGATCCTGATAGCCACGCCAGTTAGTGATTCTTGGCCCCGTGACCCAAGAGCTCTGCGTGTGCTTCATCAGAAGGGTGCTGATAGGAGTGAGGTCTAGAACCATCTCTGCTGAGCTGAAAACCCCTTAGCACACGTGCCTTGTGCTGGTGAGTCAGTAGGTGATGCTGATGCAAGTGGACAGCATCCACGTGTTGTTCCTGCCTCCTGGAGAACTCCTTCAGCATCCAGGCGTGCACTGGTAATGCTCCGTTAAGAAAATCAAACAAAATGAAGTTACCTTCCTTCTGGGGTGCGGAGGGCACGCAGGGTGCTTCCACAGTTATCTGTGGTGCTTTATTTTTTTGGAAAGAAAAAAATGGTAGAATGTTATGGTTGACACCTCAATGCTCGAAATATTTCATAATAGAAACAAAACAAAAGCGTAACAAACCAAACACATACTCTCCCTCTCATTCACACTCCCTACTGACTGGTCCTCTTTCTTGGGCTCCTTTACAACAAGAGTTTTGTTGACTGTTGACTACACTGGTGGCTTCTGTATCCCTTCCTTCCATATACTTTTTATAAGTCTCACCCCAACCAAATATTCCAAAACATTTTATCTTTTGATGTTTGATACCTACAAAATAATACATGTAGCATATATGAATTATGAAGCTAAATGATGGAGTGAAGACCAGGGGACCCACCACTCACTGTCAAAACTAGAGCATCATCAGAACCATCTGGGTTTCTTCCTTATCCGCATTCCCCTGTCTTTCTTGCCAGAGGTAAATATTCTCTTTTTTCTTTCTTTCCACTTGACGGAGGATTATAAACATGGTATCATTCCTGTGTTGTATTGTGCCACTTGCTTTTTACACTTGGCATTGCATGTTTCAGATTTCTCCATGTTGCTGTGTGTGGCATTAGTTCATTTTCACTGCTGGTGAATATGCCTCAATTTATTTATGTATTTTCTAGTTAATGAACCTTTGGATTGATTCCCTTTTTTTGAGACTACACACTTTCCTAGCACCTCTTGACGCGTTCTTGATCATCTCTTTTGATCCCTGTAGATGTCTAAGAGTCAAATTTCTGGGATGTAGAGTCATGCAAATGTTACAAATGAAAAGATAGTGCGGAATTGATTTCCAAAGTTGTTACCAATTTACACTCCTACCCACAGCATAAAAGGTTACTATGGATGTATATTGTTGTCCACCTGTGGTGTTCTCAGATTTCTTAATTGTATCAATCTAGTGGGTGTACAATATAAAATGTATCTCACTGTGGTCTTAACTTGCATTTCACTGATGATTGATGAGGTTAAACATCTTTCTATGTATTTATTTATCATTCATGTTTCTTCTATGGAATCTCCCCTCCTCAGTTTTCTATTGAGTCTGTTTTCTTTTTAAATTTTAATTTTTTACTGCTTTGCGGATGTTCTTGTTATATATGTGGATAATAATTTTCTCACTCACGCATGCTTCAAATACTTTCCCTTTTTTTATGACCTGTCTTTTTACCCTCCCTGTGGTATCTTTTGGTGAGCACAAGGCCTTAAACTTAATGTAGTCATTTTTTTTCCCTTTACCTTTTCATGTTGCGTGTCATGGTTGGAATATCCATCTCTACCTCAAGGTCATAAAGATATTCTCTTATATGTTTCTTCTGGAAAGCATTTTGTAGTTTTGACATCCACATTTAAGTTTTTAATACAGTTGGGATTGATTTTGTAGAGTGGGAAGTAGGGGTTCAATTCCACTTTTTCTTAAATATCTTGATATACATTTGTTCTAGAATCATTTATTGAAAAGTCCATACTTTCCGGAGGCATCCACAGTGCTATTTCTGCAATATTGTAAGTTTCTGTATTTGTAAGGGTCTTTCATTCTGAGTCCTTTTTTTCTGATCTGTTGGTCAGTTTGTCTACCCATGCCTCAGTGCCATATTGTAGTAAGTTTCATACCACATTTTAGTATATGGTAAGGTCCTTCCTCTTCTCATCCCACATGTACATTTTACTTTTAGCTATGTTTTTCCACAGAAATTTAAAAATAAGTTTGCCAAGGTCTTTCATAAGCCTTTTAGGGATTTTATTGAAGTTGCGTGGGATCTGATGATCAGTTTGGGAAAAAATTAATATATCTTTAATAATGAT
Source organism: Orcinus orca (assembly GCF_937001465.1). Classification (NCBI taxonomy): domain Eukaryota; kingdom Metazoa; phylum Chordata; class Mammalia; order Artiodactyla; family Delphinidae; genus Orcinus; species Orcinus orca. The sequence goes on from NC_064573.1 coordinate 18,599,216, forward strand.
TATCTCCACTCATTTATCTCTCCAATTCTTTAGGTCTTCTTTGATATCTCAAAGTTTCATAATTTTTTTCATGAGGTTGTGTATATCTTTTGATGATTTTTTCTTAGGTACCTTATTTTTGTTACTATTGATAATGGTATTTTCTTTTAAATTAAATAGTCAAATTGTTTGTCCCTGATATATATATAAATGTAATTGATTTTTGTATATTGATTTCATATTCAGCCATGTTGCTAAATTCTCTTATTAATTTTATTAATTTTAAATTATCTTTGTGTTTTCATTAGAGTTTTTCTTAGTCATATCATGTGTGAATAATGACAGTTCTGTTGTTTTTCCTTTCAAATCCCTTTCAGACAGATATATCTTTTTTTTTTTTTCTTTTCTTGTCTTACTCTGTGATACCTAGGACCTCAAGACATTCTTAAACAGAAACAGCAATACTGGGTATCCTTGTCTTTTCCCTGATTTTCACCATTGATATTGGTAGTTATTTCATTAAGGAAGTCTCCTTCTATACATATCTTGCTAAGAGTTTTACTGTGAGTGGTATTGAGCTTTATCAGTTTTTTCTACATATATTTATTTTTTAAATGATTTTTTTAAAGTATTGTTTTTAAACTTAAAAAAATTAATTAATTAATTTATTTTTGGCTGTGTTGGGTCTTAGTTGCTGTGTGTGGGCTTTCTCTGGTTGCGGCGAGCGGGGGCTACTCTTCATTGCGGTGCGCGGGCTTCTCATTGCGGTGGCTTCTCATTGCGGTGGCTTCTCTTGTTGCAGAGCACGAGCTCTAGGCGCACGGGCTCAGTAGTTGTGGCTTGTGGGCTCTAGAGCGCAGGCTCAGTAGTTGTGGTGCACGGGTTTAGTCGCTCCGCGGCATGTGGGATCTTCCCGGACCAGGGCTCAAACCCGTGTCCCCTGTATTGGCAGGCGATTCTTAACCACTGTACCACCAGGGAAGCCCCCTCTACATATATTTAAATTATGATTTAAAAAATCTCTTTAATCTGTTAATGTTGTGAGTGACATTTATATTTTTTCCCTATGTTAAACTCCCCTTGGATTTTTGGGATTGATTAATGTGATTGATGTATTTTAATTACTCTTTTAAAAATAATATCCTGGACTCAGTTTTCTAATATTTTCTTTAGTATCTTGCATCTATGTTTCTAACTAAGATTGATATATAATATTTCTTCTCTTACCATCCTTATCTGGTTTTAGCTCCAAGATTATACTGACCTGTAAAATGAATAGAAGAGTATTTCCACTCTATCATCTCTCATCACTCATCACAAGAGTGTGTATAAATCTCAAATAATCTGTTCCTTGAAATTAGGTAAAACTTGTCTGTGTAAAAATCTGAGTGAGCCTCGAGTGAGATGATTTTAAAGCCCTGATACAATTTTTAAATATTAAAAATATTGAGAATGAGAATTTTACTTTGTTTTTTAGTTTTAGTTCATTTTAAAATTACATATATGAACAAAATTACATATCTGATAGATATAATATTTCACGTTTCATATAAAATTCTGAACTGATTACCATAAAGTTGTTCATGGTATTCTCTTGTTAGCTTTCTGATCTCTGCTGATTCTATAATTAAGTTTCGTTTTTCATTCCTGGTTTTATTTGTGTTTTCCTTGATCAAGATCACTAGATGTTTTTCTCATGTATTAGTCTTTACAAAAAGAATCAACTGTTGACTTTGTGGATTATTTGTGTGTGTTTCCCCACTTCATTAATTTTTCATCTTTATTATTGCCAGCTTTCTATTTGTTTTGGGTTTATTCTGATTTTTTTTCTAACTTCTTAAGTTGACCACTTAGCTCGTTAAGTTGTTATCATTTATTTTGTTAATGTAAAAACTTAAGGCTCTAAAATGCCTTTTAAGTACTGCTGTCCCTGTATTCAGCGGTTTTAATATGTAACGTGTTCATTATATTTTATTTATAAGTATTTAAAATTTTCCAATATGATTTTTCTTCTTTAACTCTTGCAATATTTATTGATGCCTTGAAAATTTTACAAATGAATGTTATTTATCTTTTTATTATTGACTTTGAATGTAATTTAATTGTTGTCAGAGAACTGTTCCATGTGACAACAGTTCTTTGTTTCTTGTGAACTTGCTTTATTGTCAGTTTTAATTAATCAGTTTTCATAAATGTTCCATTGTGTGCTTGGGAAGATTGTGTATTCTTTTATTATTGAGTTGAAGGATTTATGTGTCCAGAAATTTAAGCTTGTTAATTGTGCCTTAAAATCATCTGTACCTTTACCAGAGTTTTTTTTGTCTGCCTGACATTTTGTCATTGAGAGAAGTGGATTGAAATAATCCTCTATCATGGTGACTTTGCAGATTTCTCCCCGTGTTTCTGTTTTGGCTTTATACATATTGAAATTGTTTGTATTCAAGTTTAAAATGACTAGGTCTTCATGGTTAATTAAACTCTTTATCCACTTTATATGTGGTCATTCTCTTTCTACTATTTTGTCTTAAAGTCTATTTGGTCTGTTATTAGTATAGTTATATCACTTTCTTTTTGTCTAATATTTGTCTAGTGTATCTACTTTTTAACTTATTAATTTCAACCCATCCAAGTTGGTTTGTTTTTAGTCTGCCAGCTACAGCTGGATTTTAATTTAATCTAATCAGATATCAAATTATTTAAGTCCATTTACATTTTTTTGTACTTTGGGTTAGGCCACTTACATAGACTACACTGTGAATATGGCTCTTGGAATGGTGTGACATAGTAGCTCTGTGATTAATGTCATCTAAATTTTAAATTTCTATTTGTATTGCTTCTTATATACTTTTTTTTCCTCTTATTCCTTTTAAAGTAATTAGTTAAGGTTTTGTTTGTTTTGTACTTTATTTTACCCTCCCATTGTGTGGAATTTATTTGGAATTTATTTCTGTTCTTTTAGTGATTACCTTTAAATTTTACTATGTATAGTTATCTGACAAAGTCTGAAGTTTGTCTATAGTATTAACTCCCCTTTGAAACAATTTTAGCACCATAGAATCCTGTTCCTTATATCACTGTCCTACCTATAAGAGTATTGTTGTTTGCAACTTTAAAATATTTTCTACGAATTAGATATTACTATTATCTAAACATTATAGACAGTGTTTAGATTTACTAGTTTACTAATATTTTTTGCTCAATACTTTCTGGCTTCTTTGACCTTTATGGGATCATTTTCATATTTGGTGAAGTATATCCTTTAGAGGTTTTTTGGTATAGGAAAGTTGGAGGTCAACTCTTGTATTTTTTAATCCAAAATGTCCTTATCCTTGTTATTGAAAGATAATTTTTCAGGGCACAAAATTCCAGGTTGACATTGATTTTTTTTCTCATTACTCTGCTGATTTTATTCTACTGTCTTCTGAATTCCATTGTGGCTCATTAGAAGTCTGCTGTCCATCCAATTGCCATTCCTTTCTAGACAGTTGTCTTTTCCCATGGCTTTCCTTTTTCATCTTGGTACTTAGGAATTTAGCAATATTATTTCATTAAACCTCTTTTTGAGAAAATATTAGTTTATTTTTGTTGGAAATTCAATGATGTTTTTTGTTCGTTTGTTTGGTCGGTTTTCTGCCTCTGTTTTGCTGGCTGCTCTTCTTCTACGTGAACTGTAAATTGAGTCCCTCGGGAATCTTACCTGGGCCTTCATTTCCTTTTCTGCTGAGAGGCAGTGTGGCACAGTGCCTCAATCTGGAATCAGATTGGGTTGGTTATCGTCTAGTTATTAGCAGTGTGACCTTGTTTCCGTATTGTAGAGTGGGTAGAAATAGCGTTGTTGGGAAAATTCAATATGGTAATGCTTGCCATGCACTTGACCCATGTCCAATATATAGTAGTCAGTCAATGTACGTTTACTTCTATTCCCATGGATATTTTCTCCCTAAGTCATCTTAGTTTCTAAGATATCAGCTCTCACATATATTGCTCCAGTATCATTTGTGTTTTTCAGTGTCAGTTTGTAGAGCCAGCTGTTTATTTTATTTGACTTCCCCCTTTCCACTTAATATACGCCTGTCCTACCTCTGCATCTTGGGAATGGCACTACCATGCACCTAGTTGATTAAATGATATCAGGACATCTTGGCCTCTTTCTTTCTCTTACTTTCTCCCCATCTAATCATCATGAAGTTCTGCTCTTCACCTCCACTTTTACCAGTTGAAATGAAGGACTGAAAGACCATCATTTCTTGTCTGGTATATTCTAGGAGCCTCCTAACTACATTTCCACTTCTTCCTTGTTGAATCCATATTCCCAAGCAGCCAGGGTGAGTTTTTAGAAAATGTCAAACAGAGCATTTCATCTCCCATCTTCAGTATGTCACATACACACTTCAGTATGTACTCTTTAACATATCCTAGAGGTATCTGTCCAACCTCATTTGGTTCCTGTCTCCTATTGGTTACAGTATTTAAGCTACATTGGTCTTCTTTTAGGTGTTGGAGTTTGCCAAGCTTTTCCTTGAACCAGGGCCTTTGCACATGCTCTGGAGCACCTCTCCCCTCATTCTTTGCCTGGCTAACTCCATTCAGGCTTCATCTGAAATGCCATTTTCTCAGACAGGCTTTCTTTGATTTGCTAAACTAAGTTAAAATGTCTATTGATTCAATAAATACTAGATTTGATTAATAAATGATTCAATAATCATATATATTAATATTTGAATCTACTGATTAACAGGAATGATAGTTTTATGCGATCATACTCATTTTAAGTTTATTCATAGTGTTGTCATTGGAAAACACTAAACTTCCCTTTTGTGTGCATTTATCAGATTTTCAAAGTCACATAACTTTCTGATGACCATGATAATTTTTTTCATTTTCACACATATTTTGCATGTAGATAAAATATCAGCCCAGATGAGGGACGGGAAAATTCACACTCACTGAGAACCATATGTCAGGCACTCTTATGTCACTATCTTATGTAAAGCCCTGAGACCAAATCACTGAAGAAGCAAGTGTGACTCAGAGAATCCTTTGAGCATTGTCCAAGGCCATAGAGGTAGTGAGAGGGAAACCCTTGGTTTAGTCTAGGTGCTGGAACTATAAGAGGAGAGCTCATTCTGTATCTTCTGCCTTGTTTCTTCTCTTGGCAAACTTCTAAGAAATCACTGTAGTGAGTAGAGGTCACAAAGTTCTTACACATACATCACCTCACCTTAGTATCTACATCAGGTTCTGGGGGGGGCATGCCTATTTTTGACATTTCATTATGGATCAGGCTTTTTATTCACTAACTCTTTTATTCCCCTCAGTACCCCTCTGAGGTCTTTGAGTGTACAGAGGATAAAAGTTAAACAAAGAACAATTAAGTGAGTTCTCTGAAAAGTGACATAGTTGAATATTGAATTATCGATGAGTATTTTTTTACTATCTGGAGAAGAAGAAAACAGAATCTTTTAGTTTCAATAGTTGTGTCTGTCTGTCTTCTGTCTGGTTGGCTGGCTATTCATGGCTACGTATCTAAGATTGGATATGTTTTAGAAAAAAATGTAACTAGCCCAACTAGGCCTGGGTTTTACAGATACTATTCTTGGGAGAAGGCTGAGTTTATTTTTAAGTTAATTCTTTATAAAGAAAAGTATATACTACATAAATGTTCAGTGAGTACTTAGTTAAGGCAAAGACCAAGAAGGTGGAACTGAAATTTGGGAAGCATCACTGTGTGAGTTGGATTCTTCGGGCCAAGTAGGGTGTCCTTGGCCAGACCAAAGAAGAGGACACGGGGGAGGGCTATGTAAGTGCTGGTGAACTAACTTTTCTGTTCAGAGCTTTCCCACTGTCACTGTGGCTCTTGCCTCCTTTGATTAATATTTTGGTTTTTGGCAGGGCATTTTGGTTCGAATACACATTTTGACGTTTTGATTTTTTTAAAGCTAAAATTTAAATGAAAGCTCGTATTCAGTCCATAGAGTATTCAGTCCCTTATGTTATGGATTTTACCTCTTACATGTGTAGCATCTAAAAAAAGCAATTTTCCTTAAAGGAAGACATCATTCTTTAGAGCTAGACGATAAACACATGTTTCTGAAACTAGAATGACATAGACTAGACCAGGGGTCAGCAAATTTTTTTTTGTAAGGAACTAGCTAATAAATATCAGCTTTGTGTGCCATATACCCTTTGCTGCAAGTGCTAAATTCTGCTGTTGTAACATGAAAGGAGCTGTGGGAAACAAGGAAGCCATAGAGCATGCCTACCTTCCAGTAAAACTTTATTTATAAAAACAGGCAGCAACTGGATATTGGTGGGGGAGGGCATGGCTTGCAGACACTTGTCTAGAGAGGTGTATTTTAGACCTACATGTAAGATAGGATGGGCTTCTACTCCCAGCCTTCTCCATTATTAGCTCTGTGATCTTGAACAACTCACTTTAAATCTCAGAGTAAATTTGTCCATTTGAAAAGTGGGACAGTCACATATTTTCTTGTATGAGCGATATATGTTTTCTTTAGATTTTTATGTATTGGATATACAAAATGTTATCGTAATAGTGAGCATGTATTACTTTTATAAACACAACAAACTATTTAAAAATTAAAGCACAAGCTAAAAAGAAGAAAGGTGTCAAAATATCATCATTTGAGAGAATTTTGTAAAGAGTAGATCAGGTTCTTTGTGGAACTAGAATGGATGTAAATTGATCAGTAAATAAGTATTAGGTTTGAAAATCATTATGGGCGAAGACTGTTGGTGAACTTTGTGTCATACAGTACCTTCTTAGATACAGAGTCATTAACCGATAATTTTTATACTATTTTGTTTATATATTCATTTATTGATTAGTTTAGCAAACTTATTGACCCCTCACTATATGTGAGGGACTGTGTTGAATGCTTGAGGTAGTAAAAATGGTGATAAATAACATAGTTTTTGATTTCAAGGAGCTCACATTGAGAGAGATGAGCATCTACACAAAGTATTACCTGACTGTTTGATAAATTCTCCTTTAGAAGTGTGTATGTATAGGAACCACTAGGAAATCAGAATTGCTGGAGTAGAGATGAATGCCAAAGGATCTTCATCAAGACTGCCATGTCTGTTGGGCCTTGAAGGATGAGTGGGGAATCTCTAGACAGAAGGTCTGTGCTGTGCATTTGTGAACTTTGCACATCACAGGTAGTTCTCTGAAACTAGAAATGGAGTATTGAGAGCACGTGGGGCATGTGATACTCAAGGTTTGGCCCCGGTCAGGGAGTGAAGGTGAGGGAATCTGAACATTTTTGGAGCTACAGAAGGCTTTGGGAACCTGATAAAAGATAGGACACTTTTCCATAGGAAAATCATGTAGCATGAAGTTTCAATATTTTGCATACAATTTTGAGACTAAGGATCTAGAGATCATGTTAGAACATTATGAACATTTCTATGTGCTTCCCTTCTGGAAGAATAAAGAGAGGTAACATACATTGATAGACAGATGCTTCATTGCCCTGCTTGATGGTGGCAGCAAATGCTCTCCATAAGCTTAAAGTTTTTTACTTCATTTCCTGAAGGATCTGGGAGTATATGAGATTGTGCTGAAACTTTTATAATTCCCTTGAAGAGATGGGTAAGCAGAATCAGACAAGACTTCTTATTGGTAATTGTCCACACACCTCAGTCACCTAAGTGCTGAAGAGATGATATCACTTTCCGTAGAATTTCCTCATCTGGAAGATGGTGCTACTCATAGAACCCACCTCATAGAGTTGTGAGGGTCGAATGAACCCGTCCAAGTACAGCCCCAAGCCCTGGGCTTACACACAATAAGAGCTCAATAAATGTTAGCAATTGTGAAACATCCGTGATTTCATTTGTGGACGTTCAGAGATGGAGCGCTCACAAACACTTGAATTCCTTTATCGAACTTACGAACAGTCTCGCGTTATTGGCTGCACCAGCATCTGTGTGGGCCCATGTATTTCCGGATCTTCATGGGTGGTTTCTTTGGAATAAAACTTCCTTACCTGAAATACCCTTCCTGGCCCTGACTCAGCTCCTCTCAGTGATAGGCTGCAGTACATATTTTCCGTATAAAACAGCGGCAAAGGTGGAGATAAGTTAACTAATGAATATTATTATGTGCTTTTTTTTTTTTTTCCTTTTTACAGCTTCTAATATTCAGTGGGGAAATTTTCCTTGTTAAGAGGCACTGACAAGGCCAGTTGGCCTAAAATTAGATCCAGCAGCTGTGTTTTGAATCAAGGCCCCACATGTGCGCTTCACACTCTTTTCCCGCGGTGCTTGTCTGCCGCTTTATCTTCCTTCAGGGAGCGGCCTTTTTGGGTGAATTTGAACATCCATGTTTTTTTCCTGGTACAACCAGAAAGGTGCTTCCACATAATCATGTGTCATGTTTATTTGCACTTATGGAATGGCAAACCCCAGAACAACAGCAGGTTTATTGAGTTATTATTATTATTATTTTTTACGAAACCACCCTCTAGCATAACTTTAACTCAGGCTATGTATGAGGATTTTAGCCTTCATCCCTCTCCGTACCCCCAAATCCTTCAATTATCAAAATAAAAGAGAATATGTATCCAAAATAAAACTTCGGAGCCAAAATCAAGGTACTAGGTCATTCTTACATTTAGTTGCCACCCAAATCAGCTCTTTTTTTTTTTTTAAGAGAAACAAAATCCTGTGACTATTTTTATTTTGATATCTAGAAATAATTTTTGTTTTGTTTTATCACTTCATGTTTAGGAGCCAGCGTTAGCCAGTGTTAATTTTATAGGTCCCATTCCTTTTGTATTTCTTTGCCTTACTGTTTGGTTAATAAACATTTTTTAAAAAATATATTCACATACACAACATTATCGTGATTCGGTTTAAGTATCTGTGGTTATAAGTGCACTTCATTTCACCTAATTAAGTTATTTAGTCATTTACACATTAGCAACGTACTACATATTCCACTTTTACAGGAACTTATTTTAATTATACCCACAGTTGTGCTCTGCTTCATTATATCCATAGATCAAGCTGAATAATAGCATCTTAAAAGCCATATGCTAAAAGTGATTATAGGTCATTAAGGCCAAATTAAGGTAACATTTCTAATGGCCACAGCGGAAGTCTAACTAACAATTACTTTTTTCTTTTGCTTTGGGGAACTCATTCTCTTTGGCTTTGATGTTGCCGGGCTCATGGTTGAATGCCTGGTGTTCGGCATGTGGTGTAGTTGCTTTGATGATGCTAATTTTTTTAAGGGGGAAATATATATGACATACTTTTTATTTATCCAGAAATCTCTATTCAGTGAATCTGCTGCCATCTTTCTCAAAACATTATGCTGCTTCTTTAGCCCTATCTGTTCCTACCTACCATTAAGAGTCAGGTGGGCAACCAATTCTCATAGTTTGGGAATAGGAATAGACTAGAATTCATTTAAGTTACTTTAATGAATAATGAGAATAAAGCCTGGTCATGACCTTCCAAAGAGAAATCCCTTGGCTTTATCTCTTTCCATGGAAACTTTGCTTAAAAACAGTAACAACGATAACAATCTGGTTTTTAATGCATGAATATTTAATTCTTGTTTTGGTTGGCCTAAGATCATTTATTAAGAAAGAAAAAAGGACATCCTTCAATTTCAGGCTTATCCATACACATTTTGTAACCTAAGAATGGGTGACTCTAATGTCAGTTTTCTCTTTGAGAAATACTTAGGTTTGGTATGGGAATAAATAATTCTGGATTATTTTGTTGATATAGACATATAACTATAGAGGTCTATTTTAAATTATCTTTACTGGATTACCTTCCAGTTTTATAATCTGTGATTGAAATTAGTAAGGTTTAAATGGGAAAACTACACTCAAAATATTCCAATTTAGACTTCAATAGTAAGTCAGCTTTTTGCTGGATTAGTGAAGATTTTCCTGCGTGTTCAGATTTGGAAGATATTGGGCAGTTACACAAACATGACTGGTTGATGTGGAACCTCTGCATTTTTGTTGGAAAATTATGTTTCTGCCAGCTCATATACTTTTAAAAATATTCCCATTTAAAGTGATAATTCAGTTTGGACATGTCAGTGTAGAAATTGGCAACTTACCTTTTATGTAAAAAGGGTGAAAATAGGAATATACACTTATATTTTGCTGTACCTGCATTAAAAAAAACACAAGAAACAAAGTGGTTACCTGGGGATGGTTGAAGAGGGAGTAAAGAACAGCACGGTGGGGATGAGACGTCCAAATGTATAACTTTCGTATCACTTTGAGTCTTGAACCATGTACAGATATTTTCTCTAACTATATTTATATTTTTAAAACACTAAACAAAAAAATTTGGTGACAGTTACAAGCATTTTAAAGATTGTTTTGTTCAGAATTCTAACCGTAAAATATAAGAAATAAATAAGTGGGATTAAGAGTGCAGTCATCATTATATACTCATATTGATTTGGTCATTTTCTCACGTTAGTTTTGGGGTGTCTTCAACTTACTGTATATTCTAAAACATAGATTTGTGTTTACTCTAAAACATCGATGTTTAAATTTAAAAATACTATGGCCGTATTAAAAAGCAGACTCAAGACAGACTTTACGGAGGAAAACTGTTGGACTTAAACAGAAATTTGTTGGTTTGCAAACTGGCCCCTGCACACGGAGGGCAAGGAGAGATGGAAGAGTCAGGTCACTCCAGATTGGTAGGTGGCAGGTGTAATAAGCAAGGCAACTCACATCCGAGGCTTGTCTTGAGCAGCTGCAAGACGAGTAGATTTCTGCACCCGCCTGCCAGAATCTCAGAAGTTTATATAGGGCCCTTAATGGGGTTCAGTCCAAGCATCACCTCACTCTCTCAAGGCTATGTCCTTGAAACAGCTCTGGCTATGGGAATAATGTGAAGATCGTCCATTCCAAGGACAGGGAGGGAGTGAGGAGCCTCCAGTTGCCCAGTTGGTGGTGTCCAGCTCACGGGTCAACCGGTGTCACACCCTCTCCATGACCTCTGCCAACAGAATTGTACATTTACATAACATGTGGTTTGGTTGATCCAGTGGTCTTAGAAGGTGGGAGATGCATTATTAGGAGTTGGGTGTGACAGAGGAAGGTACTCTTGCATGGTGACGAACTTGTTCCTGGATTCAGGGACCACGGGAACTTCCATAGTTGGGAATGGGAGCAGTAAGTGCTGTGGACAAGCTACATTTTAAGTTATTTTTAAAGTACTTTACTCACACTGGAATTATTTTAACCTGTCAAAATGTGACTAAGATGTCAACAAAATTCTCTTCTTCCAGATTTCTAGGTGCTAATGTACTTGCATTAACAGTAATGAAATGTGATGATTTAGTAGTTTTATTTTAATTAGAAATGTGATTGATTTTAACCTTTATTTAAGAAAAGAAAAGTAATATGGATGTATTAATTTTACTATGGAAAAAAAGGTTCACCTTGAAATTCTTAATACCATAGTCCTTAAAACATCAAACTGTTCAGTTGGAGAATTTGCTTTTGCTTATTGATAGCTGAAGACCTGCTGTTGTTAATATCTTAATGATTTGCATTTATTAATATAATGTTGGGAAATTATGCTGCATTCTTTTTACAGTGGTGTTTTTGCTGATTGATCTCATCTCTGAAAATATAACAGAGCACTAAAGCCATTATCATAGTTAAACATTATTATTCTTGAACGGGGATGTGAAATACAGGGCAAATTGTGGAAAAAAGTGCTGTTCGGGAAAACCACTCAATCCTTTTAAAGTCAAAGAGATTAAACAATTTGGAATTTGAAAAAAAAAACCACACTGAAAGATAAAGGTATATAAGCTCACTTAACTATTAATGATACAAATTAATCTGCAGAGAATTAAAAGCAGCTTTGTTAATGATAGACGACACGTGCAGTTAATAAGGACATTACTTCTCATTTGCAGTTAGGTTGGCCTCTCATTTATTAATATCTGTTTAAACTACAAATAGAAAGAACTCCATTTTTACCAGACTTGTTGTCACAAGACCCAGTCTCTAAAGAGAAATATCGTTGATGGAAAACCAGAAAGACTAAATAGATGTATTTGGTCTCACAGGCAGTCCATTAATTTGCTCAAATTAAATATTATCTTTAAATATTGAAAGGTTAAATGTACACTGATAATGGATTTAGACAGCTATTAAGCTGTAATTGCCTTCTAATGTAGTTAAAAGACATTTGATATAACATATTGAGAAGGAAGAATTAGGGACTTTTCTCTACCTCAGTTTCAACTGAGAGTTTTATAGCTTTCATTCTGGCAGTTGTAGGAGTTGGGTAACAACATTTTTTTTTTATGGGAACGCATACAATATACATAAAATATTCAGTGGGCAGGTTGTAGAGGAGCTGCATTTTGTTCAGTGTTACTTCATCCTTTCCGCAAATCTGCAACATTGATACTGTCAAATCAGCTCTCCACCCCCAATATTTTTCTGTTAGATAAAAGCCAAGTTTCTGAAAATGTTACCAGTGTATGATTTCTACCCATCTAAGTTGAATTAGTGTTTTGTGCCCTGCGTATATGGATACACTAGTGACCAAATTAATCTGAAAATTTCTCAGTCTGCAGGAGAGTTCTATCTAGCTCAGGTAGTCAAACTGATGGCTTTTGCTGGCTGGATAGGCAGCTTTCTTTTTAGTGTTTGAATTGTTTCATTTATGGGATGATGTTTGCACGTTTTTACAGGTTGTGTTTTGTGAGTTGAGTTTCCAGGTTTAACAAATTATGGTGAACCCAAGAACACAGGCTGATTGATTTAGTCAATCACTTGCCTCTAAAGTTCAGTGAAAGGACAAGATATTGTTTGGAAAAGAAATGTAAAGGAGAGCTAGACCTTCGACACATCTTTTTCCTTGTGAATGATTTGAACATAATCGAAGTATGAGTATGCATTGGGAAAAAATTACCTGCAGTTAAGATATCGAGCCAGGGACTTCGCTGGTGGCACAGTGGTTAAGAATCTGCCTGCCAGTGCAGGGAACATGGGTTCAAGCCCTGGGTTGGGAAGATCCCACATGCCGTGGAACAACTAAGCCCGTGTGCCACAACTACTGAGCCTGCGCTCTAGAGCCTGCAAGCCACAACTGCTGAGCCCACGTGCCACAACGACTGAAGCCCACGCACCTAGAGCCCGTGCTCCACAACAAGTGAAGCCACGACAATGAGAAGCCCGTGCACTCAATGAAGAGTAGCCCATCCCCTCGCTGCAACTAGAGAAAGCCTGTGCACAGCAACGAAGACCCAACACAGCCAAAAAAAAAGAAAAAAAAAAGATATCAAGCCAAAGTATTTTTGAATTGAACAAAGAAAGGGAAAGAAACATGCTGCAGTTGATCCCTGTCACTCATCAAATTTTTGTGTGAATAGGCAGCCTCTGCTAGTTGTTGGCTAACTGTTCTGTATTAACGTTTTGGTTTAGTTTCCTTCTTTTTTTCAGAATTCACTTTGGTTTCACAAACCATTGTCAAGGAATATGTGTGTGAAGGGCTGTTCGGGGGCCTGGGAAAGATGTTTAGCTTCTTGGTGGTGCCAGGGCCACTGCGTGGCGTCCCCTGGAGGTGAGCGTGCAGCACTGCACATGGCCACCCTGCTTTGTGCCTTCAAAGCAGAATGTGATGATAACTATGTTTTTCATTGAACTTCTAGAGTACTTTCACAAATATAATTTTAAACTTTTTAGATCCTCTAAAGTAGCTTATTTCAGTTTTACAAACAAGAAATCATGTTCTGAGAGATTTTATAAGTGACTTGCCTAATTTAAAGTGGAGAACACATGAATATAATATCAGGCAGAATAGAAGAAAAAATATGACAAGAATTTCAAACGCCATAGGGTCCCAGAGGGAGACACTGTCACTTCACTGACTATGGCCAGGGTAGAATTTTTAGGGAAGTCGAATTCAGTGTGTACCCTTTTTTTTTTTTTTGCGGTACGCGGGCCTCTCACTGCTGTGGCCTCTCCCATTGCGGAGCACAGGCTCTGGACGCGCAGCCTCAGCGACCATGGCTCACGGGCCCAGCTGCTTCGCGGCATGTGGGATCTTCCCGGACCGGGGCACGAACCTGTGTCCCCTGCATCGGCAGGCGGACTCTCAACCACTGCGCCACCAGGGAAGCCCAATGTGTACCCTTTTTAATAAAACCAGCAATATACCCTATAACAGTTTTCCAGCTTACTCAGATAGATGTTCTGCTTTCTCCCCTCAACCTTATTCCACATTACCATTAAAAGAGTAGAAAAATCACATACTAAATTTTACCGAGATAGTTAAGTAGAGAAGGTAATTGCATTATCCACAAGAGTCTAATGTATAACATTTGTAATCCTTTAAAGTGGAATTAGGACTCTGTCTTCTCAGTACACTGTGCTGACCTTAGGTTTCACTTGTTAAAGCTGTTCTAGAAATCTTTTAAAAAATTCTGAGCCACTTTATATTTTTCTTTTGTATTTAGATAATTTTAGAGCTATTTACCAGCTAATCATAATTTTCCTTTAAATGTGGATTTCCAAAAATTTGTTTAATAATACGACGTTAATATACTTTGGTATGACTTTGCGCCCTTTATTCCCTCTTTCCTTCTTTTCCTCCCTCCCTCTCTTCTTCCCTCTTCCCTTCCTTCTTCCCTTCCTTCTTTCCTGCCTTTCTGCCTTCTTTCTCCTCAGAATATCATCTCTGTCTTTTGTCTTTATTTCTCTCAAAATGAAGTTAAATGGAAAATGTGGATTCCATTGGTTGGGCTTGGTATTGTCTAATGTTATAGCATCCTAGGGCTCTGTGAGGCTGATTCGAAGACTTCCATATTTCATACAGCTTTTAAGTCTTTTATATCATCTGCATATGCTGAGAGCAGCCACTTGCTTCAGTACCCTGAAAGCCTTGAATATGATGATACACCATATACTCATTCTTGATATCTTCTGGTCCACTGTGTACACAGTAGCCTGGAGAGCTTTGTAAACCTTTCCACCCAAACTAAAGACAGTAAATACATAAACACAAGGAGCTTGGGGACTTGGCTGAAAGTTGCCACCCAAGACCTCAAATTATTTGCATGCTGGTACAAAAAATAGCCATGCAGCTGAAGCTCAGGAAGACGTCTGGTGTTTGATGTTCATCCCGTCTCACTGTGTATTCCAGGGTACCCTTTCTGTCTACCCGGATGGAAAAAGCAGTTTTAAAGCAGTGCTCTTGGGTATGGAAGGGTTTTTTTTACAGAAGTCGCAGTCGTCGTTCATTCCGTGCCATTCTGCCTTCTCTCCTATTAAATACCGTGAGAGTCTTGATCTTAAGGCTTTATTAGATATAAACATTGTTGCATGAATGAAGTCCAGACAACAAAACCACCAAAAGAGGATCCTGTTAAGTGACTGCCACATGTAACGACATTATTTTCTTCCAGATTATTCAAATACTTTGGTTGATGGCAAAGGTGGAATTTTGCTGATGTCTCTGAGTTCCTCTTGTAAAAATGATCCATGCCTTTTCATATGAAATGCTTTTATTGAGTTACTAAATAGTGGAAGTTCTTTGGGTGGGGAGGGGAATATATATGTGTGTATAAACACACACACACACACACACACACACACACACATCCATATATGTCTATACCTGAAACAGGATTTGACACCTATGGTTTTTTTCTCCCTCCGTGGTTCATGTTCTTAGTATGACATACATGAGTGCAAATATGTGAAGAGAATACCCTGGAAGTTTTGTGCTCTACTTTACCGTACTGTGATTGCTTCTCTTGCTGTGCCATTCATTTCTGATTTAAATATCTAATGACTCTCATCAAACAACATTTAAACTTTCTATGAGATCCTGTAAGTGTTCCTTTAGATCACATTATAAGTAACAATGGCTGAAATGAGCTTCAGTGGAGAGGCTGTGGTTCAGAGTGGGGCTTCTGCAGCTGTTGGTGATGGCAGTAGCGCCTGACAATTGAATGGCAGCCATCCAGTTAGTGGCATTTTGCCCATTAAGCGATGTGTAAAAACAGTGTTACACTATTGATACTGTGTATAAAATAGATAACTAATGAGAACCTACTGTATAGCACAGGGAACTCTAGTGCTCTGTGCTGACCTAAATGGGAAGGAAATCCAAAAAAGAAGGGATATATGTATACGTATAGCTGATTCACTTTGCTGTACAGTAGAAACTAACACAACATTGTAAAGCAACTATATTCCAATAAAATTTTTTAAAAATTAAAAAAACATTAATTTATCCCACACACAAAAAAACCGTAATGGAAAAAAATAAAACCCAGTGTTATTGGTACAGTATGTTTCATTTCTGCATCATTTTTGGGTTCAGCCCTGGTATGTTCTGCGACCTGCACTTTTCTCTTCTTGGTGATTTAAAAAAAGAAGAAGAAAAAAACTGACTCCTTTACGGTGGCATTAGCAACATGAATGAAATTCCTCAAGAAATGCCTCTTTGCAATTTGAAACATTGCTCATCAGCCAGTAATTAATCTGTTTTAAAGTGAATTCATCCTAGGACTGACAAAGAAGTGTAGTAACTAATTTTCTAAGATAGTTGGAAAGTCCTTCCCATGTCATAAATGGCAGGATTAAACCTAAATTAATTATAAGGTATTAGTGACCTTACTTTCATTGATAAGCTAGGTTCATGTAACAGAAATCCTGTTTAGTTGAATTTTAACCATCATTTCTGTGTGAACTAGCGTAAGGCACTCTGCTAGTGTGTGTGAAGGGTCAAATGATGGACACAGAATAGTTCCTGACCTCACAAAGCTTTGTGAGCATGGTTGGAGACATAGGTACATACAAATAGGGATGCTAGGTCAAATGGAATTAAGGTATTTGAAAGAGCTAAGCAGAGGAGTCTTTGCACGTACAAAGCCATCAGCGGAATGGTTGTTGAAGTCAAGTGTGTTAAAGAATTACCTTTGAATTTCAGATATTTCTGTGTCACCGCGAACTTCCTGAGAGCTGACTGAATGTGGTGATTGCCATTTGATGTTGTTTAGTCTAACGCTCTAGGACTAATTTAGCATAGAAAATATATAGTTTTTCCTGTCTTACCAGGAAAAGTAGAAGCCAGAAGTTGAGTTTGTTTTTTTCTTTGTGCTTTTTCTTTTGAATCTGATTTCCCTCATCTTATTTTTCCCTAGGCTTTTGAGGAGGATGATATATTCTGAGGTATATTTTAGATAAGTTGAGGAAAGTGACTTGGCAAGTGTGAATTCCAAGGTTAATCCGTGTGCAGGGGAGACAGTGAAAGACGCCACCTCAGAGACAAAGAGCCATAAAGAACCAAAAGGAACATTGCAAGTTTCTGGTGGAGGTGGGACACAGGAGTACTGTGACTGTACTTCACACAGGTTAGAGGAGACATAATAGAGGTTAGGAGGCTATGTTCCAGAGTTAGACTGTAAAGTCTGAATCCTGGCTCTGTCATTCTCCAGCTGTGTGACTTTGGAAAAGTTAATCTACCTCTCTGAGTCTCAGTTTGCTCATCTGTAAAATGGCAAGAGTAATAGCTTCCTCTTCATGGATTTGTGAGGACCAAATAAGCTAATCCATAGAGAGCACTGTCTGCAGTGCTACATATTTAAAAAAAAATAACACTAGCAGCATTAGCTATGATTGATTTTATGTGCCCCATCATGGAGGGGGAGAATGTTTTTCAAAGTGTTTCAAAGAGTAGCATAAAGAAGATGTTTTTGGCGTTGGCATTTTGGTCACATGGAAGTGAGGAAAAAATGGACATTTCATTCAATACCATGCAGCACTAAGCCTTAAACAGAGAGGTTTTTTGAGATGCCCGTAATGATTATGGTTCGGATATTTTAGAAACTTGGACCTCATGGATACCTGACTCCATCCATTTTTTATTGGAATCAATGAAAATGGATACATAAAGATTTAAGAGGAGGGGGACATTCTTTTCTCCACAGCTGGTCATGAGCCCAGTGTAGTTGGCAGTAAAATGGATTGTTTGGAATGTGTCCCTAAAATCCTGTAATTTAATTTTCATTATTTATATAACACAGTCAGTATACGTGGCACTTTACTGCACACACACAAGACCAAATTTCTGGCCTGTGTAATTTCACCAGAGAAGATACTGTAATGGAAATATTTGTACCTACTAAATTACTACAGCTTGGTAACCTACCACCACTGAGTGACATGGTCCTAATCAGCAGGGGGATAACATAGTGTTAGAGGTAACACAAGGGGTCAGAAACCGGGATAAATAGTCTAGCATGACAAAGGGGCCCATGTTTTACTTCGTATGAAATCAGGGACTTGGAGGAATCCAGAAAAACAAGTTTTTGAGTATTGAAGTTAGAGAAAATAGCAACCAAGTTGGGTGCTACCAAGTAAGAGGAAACAAAATATTAAAACAGTTTTTCTCTTGTAGCAGTCAGCTTATTTTGTTTTATGCACTTTAAAAAATACAACTTAGGAAAGAGTGATTGTCTTGACGTGTGTTCAAGAGAAGAGAGAGTAAGATTTCTAGAAAACTCTAACTTGGAGAATCTTTGGATCCCAGCAAATATTTCAAATTAAAATTCCGGGATCAGTGGCCCCTCAGTGAATAGTATTAACTTCTGGAAACCAGGTTGTCTCTACAGTGATTGTATCGTATTGGCCAGGTTAAAAAAACGCGTGATTTATCGGACTTGATTATTCTCTGATTATAATTCTTCGTTTTTGAAAGAGTCATCTGGGCCAGGGGGAAGCTAATAACTTATTGCAAGGGGCAGAAGGTACAATCGGTGAGGTAGTTTTAGTTTGAATAAAAAGGCTATTCCTGAGATTAGCAAGAGGAATCGGAACTGAGGACTTTGTAAGCACTCAGGACCAAAATGTATTCAGCATATGCTAGCGTGCCACCAGGAACCAGAAAGAATAAATGACTCTGACTCCAATCCTGGGCAGGATCCCTGTGTGTCTGCAGAATCGAATTATTTTACAGATCATTTCAGTTGCTGACCACGGCTCGAGATGACTGCCTAAAGGAAGACTCCCACCTAGAGGGAGGGACACGCCCCGCCCAGCCCCACCCCGGGACTCCCTGTGAGAATTGTCAGAAAACAAAGTCATAAGTCCATGTGTTAATCATTCAAATAAACTAAGTACAATATGCCCAGCAAATCGGTTCACACATTTGCTATTTCAAGAAATTGGGATTCAAATCTTCTCCTGTATTTTACACGTTCATGATTTTAAGCATCACTTAGACTTGTTCAGATTACTGAGCAGAGTCAGAGGTTCATCTGAATACACAGAGCGCTAGGTCCTTGCAAGGGGGTAGGGGGCGAGGCCACACCCCCTCACTCACCCCTCAGTTGCATGGCAGAGAAGACGAGCGTGACGACATTTGATGAGAATTTAAATCCTGGTCTAAATTGTTAAAACAGATTTGTTATTTTATGTCCTCATCCTTGTTTTCCGACGTCACCAAATCACTGCACAAATGGCGGTTTGTTTTCCAGAGAGATCTGGGGCCAGAGCAGCAGGTCACAAAAGCAAGGATTTTATAGCATTGTTTTTCAACCTCTTTTGGCTGAGTTGAATTTCCCTGGGCAGAAGTTTTCTCCCAACTCTTTCAGAGTGCATCACAAAGATGGCCTAGGAAATGTTAAATGTCTTAGAAAACTTAGACGGAGACAAGGCTTTGTTAGGGAAGTTTGCACCTGTTTTTTTTTTTTTTTAATTCCTTTCTTAGGAGCAATTCTAATCCTTAAATTCCTCACACAGTGGGTATAAATAGACACCAGTGGTGACTGTAGATGCCTAGCTATATAGCTATATATTGACTAGATCTACAGAATGTCAGAACAACTAGAAATTTTTAATAAATTTTGTCAAACAGCTGGCCAGTTCAGTCTAACCCATCAGAATGTTTTATTGTAAATACAAGCATGGATGTAGCTTTGACAGAAATTGTTTGCACAGAATAATTTATAGTATGATTTTGAATTCATCCAGCCGTAGCCTTTTAGGAATCCTGTCACTGAATATTATTTTATACCTTCACATTTTGAAAAGACAAGACCGATAGCATGGAATAGGAAAAGTGCAATTAAATTGAAGTACATTTTTAGATGGCAGTACAGCCTGCCTTGTTTCAGAAAAGAAGGTGTTTGAAGTTTCAAAACTGTAAAAGTGGATTTGTAGTAAAGCTCTGTCTGTTTCAAAGTACTGGTGACTCCACAGCTGTTGGGAGTCCGTCTGGAATGGGCATGGAACTTTGGAGAATGTTTCTGCCCAGGAGCTGGAACACGATCCTCCCCCAGCCCACACAATGTAGGATCTGTGCTTTTCTTTCCCTGATTCTTCCTTTTTCTCCATTTTCCCCCTCTTCACGTACTCTGATTGATGGAAACACGTGCTGGGAGCTTTCCCTGACATTCTTTCCAGACACCGAAAGTATGAAATGTTATGCTGGTGCTATGTCTATTTTTGAAAGTGAGGCTGTTAATGTAAAGCCCGTGTTGATATACTGGGATGGATTATAATGGTGATATTATTACAGCCTTCAAAGCTGAACATTTATTATATTTCTCACCTACTTTTTGTTGCTGATACTTGATCATAGGAACATGTTGTACATCTGGTTAATTTGGGGGGACTTATTTGTGGAATCCCAGAAGTTAGACTTTGATTCTTCTTTATACCTTGTCCAGGACCCCTCCTATTATTAAAAGAAAACAAAAAAAACAAATAGAAATGTAATCCTCCGCAGACTCACTTGGCCACTCCTTGTGCCCTGGTCATTCTCATTATTATTATTAATGCTTAGAGTGAAGATATTTTGTTGATTTATCATTGATTTTGCAGATGCAGTAAAAATAGTGTTGTCTGTTGGAGCTGCTCATCATGACTCTTTTTTACTTTTAAACATTCAATTCAGTAACTCTTGTTTTGACATCTGTATTTCAAAATGTTAAATGTCTTTTTGTATAGGAGGTCATGTTGGATTTCAGAAGCTAACAGAAATTGATAGTCAGCCATTGTGCCCTCCTGAATGGAACTCCTAAGTTATGAAAAAATTAACCTGTGGGTGAGATTATTTTTAAAGTCTGTCTTGCTGTAGCATAGGTTCCTTAGAGGCAGGGCCCATGTCTCCCATAATTGTACTGTATCCCTTGTTCCTGGTAGATTGTGTGGCCTAGAGAAGTTATTTAATTATTATTGGCTAAATGGGTGAATGAAAAAGTGAATAGGAGAATCCAGCACTGAATTTAACGGCAAAGGTTCATTTTCCTTGGCACCTGTTGCTTGATTGGAAGACAAAACTGTTCAGTCATACATGATTAAAAGTATATACGGACTTCCCTGCTGGTGCAGTGGATGAGAATCCGCCTGCCAATGCAGGGGACACAGGTTCGATCCCTGGTCCGGGAAGATCCCACATGCCGCAGAGCAACTAAGCCCACGTGCCACAACTACTGAAGCCTGTGCGCCTAGAGACCCTGCTCTGCAACAAGAGAAGCCACTGCAATGAGAAGCCCGCACACTGTAAGGAAGGGTAGCTCCCGCTCGCACAACTAGAGAAAGCCCACGTGCAGCAAGAAAGACCCAACTCAGCCAAAAAAAAAAATATATATATGTGATCCAGTGTGGAGGAGAATTGTATGGGCGCACACACACAATGTTAATAATCGTTTTTAGGCGGCATCAAGCAGAGTTCCAAGCAACGTTCCATGTAGAAATTTTTGTAATCTTCACAACCATCTTGCGAGGTAACAGCTATTCTTATCCCTGTGTTGCAGATGAGGAAACTGAGGCACACGTAGGCTAAGTCACTTTTCCAGGGTCTTGGGCTTTTCATTGGCTGAGCCTGGAATTGAAGGTGAACAGTTTGGTTCTAGAGTTCCTGCTCAAAATCATGACTCTCTCTGACCTCTGACGGTGCATCACACCCACACTTCTGTTTAACACAGGCCTGTGCCTGATTTATCTGAACTGCTGTGGAAGTTCTCTAGAAATAACGCTTACGTTTAAATATTATCCCCAAACTCTTCTGTCAGCTGAGTGCTGAACTCATCATTTTTTGTTTACTTGAGAAGTCCGATCTTTTGAGTTGACTAATAGGTGTGTATGTTGGTTTCCCTAAAGTTATGGATCCCTGGGCAACAGGTGATTAATTTCTACCTCATAACGATTCAGCTACTGCTTTTAGGAATTTACTTACAAAGCACTGAGTATGCTTATAACATACTCATAGCATTTGGTCTTCCTTTGTGGTGAGTATGCATAAAAATGTATAATTAGGATCTGACCCAAAGAAACTTAAAGCGAGGTCTGGGAGATAAACAGATAATTTATAGAAGTAAGAATGGAAAAAATGTTTTCAGAAGAGAAAATGTGGAATCTTGGAATTTTACTCTTGTAAGGGATGTAGAAATTATATCATCTAAGCCTCACCCTGGCGAGGCAGTTGGGCAGAAATCCTTTGGATCTGGGGAGTCAGCTGTAGGATGAGTTATTTTACACCTCTGTGACTCAGTTTCCTTTCCTTGAAAATGGGGTGATAATAATGCTACTCAGCTCCTTAGTTATGTTGTAAGGATTAAACGACGGAATAAACACACACAGAGTACTTAAAACAGTTCTTGCACACAGGAAGTGCTTAATAAATATTATTGTTGAAGTTATCATTTTACAATTGAGGAAATTGAATCCCAGAGAAATTAAATTACTTATTCACGGTTAACCCAGCTAGCTAATGACAGAGCCCGGGCTGGAATCTCGACACACATGTACTCAGTGCTCTTAGTGTATTCAGTAGAATTGTTGGGAGGCAAACCTCCACCTGACAAGTAATAATATAGACTTTCTGCATTTACTCTGGATCCTGAATATATGTTGATCTTTTTGCTGTTCCTCATTTTTTCTTCTGGGAAATACATATTAAGCTGGTTTTTTGAAAAAAGGATTACATGCCAGCATTATGGGAAGGAAAAAAAAAACACTTACCATACTTTTTTACTTTCTTTCATACATAAGCCAAATTTCAAATGTATTAATTTTGCCGAATGCCATGGCAACATACATATCTGTTTTTCAGTTCATGAAAGGTATTTTGGGAATTATTGGCTTCTGCATGCTTGAGCGTTTTCGTCTTTCAGCTATAGAAATCTACTATGTATCCTCTTCATTTTGTGTTTGTGCTTCTATTCAAAATGAGAATAAAAGCAGTTAGTTTCTGGGTTGTAATATTCTTAGTGAACAGTGGCTTTCTAAAACAGTAACACCTTGACTGAAATGAAAACTCTGCCGTATCATAAAAGATATTCTAATTACTGCATCTAGTTAAAAGGAGAATAAATCACTGGGAGATTATTTTAAGTGCCTTAAATATAACAGAAAAGAATAATGGACGTTGAACAGCTTGACAAGTTTGATGAATTCAGACTATGGCTGATTTCTGCTGCTTTCTAATGGAAAAGGAGAACTTTTTACTTTCATGGTATATGGTCAAAGGTAATTTTTGTTGGAGAAGATAAGGGGAAACCTTATCTTTGTTGAGCACTTATGTACTAGGCATTAGCCAAGACAGTCCATTATCTCATTTAATCTCATTTAATCCACCCCAATCTTGTAGATAGCATTATACCCATCTTACATCTCAGAAAAACGAGGTTCAGAGAATTTAAGTAACTTACCTCAAGGTACACAGCGGCCAAGTGGGATCTGGTTGTGCTAACCTATCGGATCTGGCATCAGAGCCCATGCCACTTTCCTTTATTACATTATCGCCATTGTCATGGAGATGCCAATATCTTCCCCTTTCATATAGAATGGTGTGTCCAAAAGAGTTTAATTTCTTTGAGCCTCCGTAAAATGGGACCAGTCAGGTGATTGTGACATTAAAGGAAAAAGATATGTGTAAACATCTTTTCTCAGTGCTTAGCACACAACAAATGGAGAGTGCCTAGGAGATTTTATTTTTAAGTTTCACCAGCTGACAAATGATATGTTCCCAGAGTTAAGAGTTTTAGGTTTTGTTTAATTAATTAAATCTTCAATTGTGTCTGTAAATTCAAAAGTATGTCTATTGAGTTTCTCAGAATGTCTTTTACAGGTTAAAATGGTGATAGAGTTGATAAAAAGTAGTACGTATTTTCCATTGGCTATGCCTTTGTAAATGCATAAAAATTTATTTAATTAATGTGGACTCAGTAGCCATGGTATTGTGATAAATTGCATGTGCACGTGTTTACATGTATATGTGTGTGTGCTGGACATTGCTCTGTCTGCAGGAGGGTACAAATGTCGATGGTTGGAAAATTAAATCAGAAGCAAATATTCTTTTATTTTTGCATTACGTTTTCTCTTTAAGGAATGTTTTTACTGGTAAAATACTTTGCAAACATTTTTATCCATGAAATAAATATGAAACATCTTTGCTGGTTACCACACTTATTTGTATCTCTTTTACAATACATTTCGGATGCTAGCTCAGACTTTTTTCCTTAAATCTGCAAGCGAAGTAGAAGGAATTCCAAATACCTAAAATACAGAATCTACTAGTGCAGTTGCCTACCATTATGAAAATTTTACATGTTTTAAATAATAGTCAAACAAATTAACTTTTAAGATGTCACGTGGATATTTCACTCTCTTCATAGTCAGCATTCCATTGGTGGCATCAATGGGAGCTATACTCACGAAACTCTTCTTTGCTACCATTTTCACAAATGGTTACTGTTTTTTCCTTAAATATCTTTTGATGTTAAAGAATAATGTAAAATCCTCTATTGTTAAAAATATTGTTCATATTTTTTACCCTAATTTTCATACATTCACGTTTATTAGGGATGCACCCTAGTACTGGACCTCCTAGCTCTTCATGTTCAGATATAAAATCTTAGAGAATCTAATACTACCAACACATCCATTCAGTTATGTTCAGATGTTTTTGTTGGTGCTATGGGAGTAAATATAACTCTAGGTTATGGTGGTCTCAGTCTTTCTTAGTCAAACATAGGTGAGAAAGTGTATCAGTGTTATCACCTAATGGTTTTTCTACCAGTATTAAATAATGTCATTGTCTCTCTTTCTTTGACACGTTGAATCAGCTGAAGAGATAAGTACAGAAGGGATGGGTGTGGCTCCCTAATCAGGGATGAACATGTTAAGATTCATCTTGATCCAGTAAGCAGATGAATTATTCCACAATTGCATTATTTAGTAAGAGAATACTGTTAGACTTTTAGCAGCGGTGCTGGTAGGTAAGCTTATCTATCTTGATCGTTTAGAACTAAATTTTTTTTTACATTTATTTATTATTTTTGGCTGTGTTGAGTCTTTGTTGCTTTTTCTAGTTGCAACGAGCGGGGGCTACTCTTCGTTGCGGTGCGCAGGCTTCTCATTGCGGTGGCTTCTCGTTGTGGGGCATGGGCTCTGGGGCACGCAGGCTTCAGTAGTTGTGGCATGTGGGCTCAGTAGTTGTGGCACGTGGGCTCAGTAGTTGTAGCACACGGGCTTAGTTGCTCCGCGGCATGTGGGATCTTCCCGGACCAGGGCTCGAACCCGTGTCCCCTGCATTGGCAGGCAGATTCTTAACCACTGCACCACCAGGAAAACCCCTATAACTAAAATTTTATTGTAAATTATGTAACCGATTAATCTGAAAAATGTACTTTTATAGCTGATTCGTTTCTGAGAAATATGCTTAGAATATGTGTGTAGAAGCATTTAAAGGACAGGTTTAATAATGGGCCAAAATCTCATATGGTAGCATTAAAATTATTTTTATTAAGAAAAGAGAATTTAATGTTGTTGAGACTATTCAGTTCAGATACAGAGTAAGACAGTCTAATCCTACAATGTATGCTCATAGGTATCTGTGTTTTTAAATATTTTGTAGCTACCACATTTAAAATGATTATGCTCTCATAATTTATAGTGATTTTGATCGAATTAGCTGAACTAGGATAGCATATAAATAGCGTAAAAAAGGAATTCTTCTAAAACTGTGAATACTACACCAGAAATGCAGTTTGCAATACCATATAGAGGTTAAAGCGATATTAAAGATAGTAATGTGTATAATAAAATCGAGAAAAGAGCATTTAATAGGAATTTTATCTCTTTCTTTATGGTTGTGGAAGGCATTGAGGGATCTTTGTCTTGCTATTATTATTCACATGGTAGCATTTTTTAATTCAGTGGTCTTCAAATAGCATATCGTGAATTCACTATGTGAGATACATTTCTTACACACACACACACGTGTGCACACACCCAATGACCTCAGCAATGGTGGGGGTCTTACTCTTAAAATATATTCTTTGTTTTGCTGTATTATATTTTTCTGTTAAAGAAAATAATCTGAACAAAATGAGTATGGGACATCGTCTTTAAAAGGAGTAGTCAGTTATTGGATTGTTGAAGTGGAAAGGATGAATGAAGTCCTGTATACATAGAAGAAATCTTGAAAGACCAAATACACTGGTTGATTGATAAAGCAGATGTTTGTGAAAGGGAAGTTGTACCCTTTCCTTTGCTTTCTCTGTTGTGAGATTTTTATGTCTCAGTCTTAATGCTTGTGGAACAGGGACATATTTGTTGACTTATTTATATAGCTACCTGCCCATATGAAGAATGGTAAGTTCATATGCAAAGATTTTCTCTAACTTGTTGCAAAAATGAGTTTCATAATTTCTCAGAAAATATGGTTAGACTCTTGATTAGGCAAACTGGGGGGGAGTGGCATCATGTAACATAAAATATCCTCCCCAGTCAATTAACATTTCTCAGCACATTTACTTATTTGCACATAAGTAAAGATGTTTGTAACCAGTCAAAGTACAATAGATGTCATCAAGTTCGTGAGTTAAACTTAAATTGTATTGGGTACACATTAAGCATGCATGTACTCTTACGTTAGATAAAATTGCATCATTATTTAGTGAAGAAAATTTCTCTTGTTTGTTTTTAAGATGTTCTGTTTGTTTGGGGGTTCTACAGATTTCCCATGATATGTCTACATCTATTTTTAAATTTGTTTATTTTGCTTCTTCAAGTATGCTGATTTCT
Organism: Orcinus orca; assembly: GCF_937001465.1. Classification (NCBI taxonomy): domain Eukaryota; kingdom Metazoa; phylum Chordata; class Mammalia; order Artiodactyla; family Delphinidae; genus Orcinus; species Orcinus orca. The sequence continues at coordinate 18,626,272 of NC_064573.1, forward strand.
GTATCTTTCAAAAGTTCTGGAAACTTCTCAACTGATGTTGTATGTTGCCTCTTCCTCATTCTCTCTGTTTCCTTTATGGGATTCCACTTGGAAGGATTTTGGAACTTTTCATTCTATACTATTTCCCTTTTTATCTATTTTATATTTTCTCCCTTTTTCACTTTTCTGTTTCATCCACTAGAATGTAAGCTCTATTAGGATCAAAGTCTTTGTTTTGTTCAACAATATATACCAATTGTTTAAAAGAGTGACTCACTTAGAATGGATGCACAATACACAATAGAGGTATTTGTAGAATGAGTGAATGATTTCTGCATAATTTCTTCTATTTTTCAGTTTAATTAGCTTTCATTGCATCTAATCTGCTGTTTAACCCAAGTTCTATGTTTCTAATTTCAGTGGCTATATTTTTAATTTGTTGATGTTCTATTTGATTTCATTTCAGACTTGTCCTTTCACTGTGATTTCTTTTCCTCCTTTTATGTCTCTGTTAACATGTTAGTCTCTTTCAGATTATTCTTTTTGTCAGGATATTGGGGTGCTAATCTTTCTTTGTGTTTCTGCTGACTCTTCTGCAGTAGATTACTTTGTGTATGTTTCTAATTTTTGATTGTGAGCTTATCTTCATCTGGGGTGTTTGTTTTCTGTGGAAATCTCGTGTTCTGGGTTATGGGAGAGTTATTACAAAGTGGTTTTATGTTAGCTTCTGCCAGTTTCCCAGGAGTTTCATTGGTCTGGGATCAGTTTTTACATTAATTTTATGGCTCAGGGGTTCCCAAACTATGCAAATAATGTGCATCTACATTCTGTAAGTACATATGGAAAATGTTTAGAGGTTTGGTTATTCATAGGCAACTCTTTCTTTGCCTACCAGAGCCCTTGCCAGAATGGTGTCGCCTTGCCGCTTCCTTAAATCAATGACTTGAAGGCAGTAGTCTTTCCAAATCCTTGGTTTCATGCAGGAGTCCTGGGATCTGTCCTTCTGGGGGCATTAAAACTCCAGCCCTTATCCCTTAGGACCCATAGATCTGCTAATGTTTCCAGTTATGTGCTTTCCACTCTGGCTATGGATTTCTTTTGGGAATCTCATTTTTTTGAGTTTGAGTATGTACATAACTTTTTTTTTCATCACTATATTTTATCCAGGATTCTTACATATTTTTTCTTTTTTGGAGGAGTGCCTTACCTTAGACGACCATATTACTGAAACTAGAAGTCCCCTCTCCTTTCTAAGCTCAGTTATTATGTCAATATTTGCTTTGTTTGTCTGAGTATAGTGTGAAATGGACTCCTGAACTTAGAGGGTTTCTGTCAGAAAAATTGAGCCTTCATCCTTTTATTTTAATCTATGAGATCTTCCTGTTATCTTCTTAGAACAAGATGTAAACATCCAGAGAGGATAAAGGAAACCATCTTTGTATCTGCTGTTTGTGGATGGATCACTGCATAAGATATGCCCAGCCTTGCTCTAATAGATCTATTGCTTCACTTTGAATTTAGTATTCAGGGTAAGGTGCTGGTGTAGCACTAGGATGACCAACATTAAAACAAGTCCTGGGTGGGGGGCGTCCCTGGTGGCGCAGTGGTTGAGAGTCCGCCTGCCGATGCAGGGGGCGCCAGTTCGTGCCCCAGTCCGGGTAGATCCCACATGCCGCGGAGCGGCTGGGCCTGTGAGCCATGGCCGCTGAGCCTGCGCGTCCGGAGCCTGTGCTCCGCAATGGGAGAGGCCACAACAGTGAGAGGCCCGTGTACCGCAAAAACAAAAACAAAAAGTCCTGGGTGAACCTGGACAGTTTGTCACCCTAATCTAGGATCCTTTCCAGAGATCAAAGAAATCCTTTAAAACTTTCCTACTGTATAGCCTGCGGGCTTAGGCACCAACTGTGGTGTTATACTGAGACTTCTTCCTTAGGACATGTTTTCATATATTCAAACAGCAAAGATAAATAACCATCTGTTTAAAAAGAGGGCCTTGAAAGGATCCTAGTCCTATCGGATAGGGAAAATATCCCCAACCAGTGAGAAGGTCTAGAAGCATCATCAAGACTTATTTGGGGGGGACTAGTAGATTATACTTCTAGAACTACATTCAGTATTATTGTGACTGGGCTGGAAAACCCTCAAGAATACACTTCATATTGATTTTATTGTAGACATCTGTGAGGCAAAGCAGAGCATACGCATTTACCAGCAATGCAAATTGAATGAGCGAGTGGCAACAAAATCACTCCTAACATCTTTGCCCTTTTTTTCTCTTGATTTGAACTAAAGACATATGTATGGACTCGAAATCCAGACTAGCAAATGAGGGTCCACCATCACGATAACCATCTCACCTGGGTGACTTACCATGTGCTTATAGGAGCAGTGGATTCTCTTGAATTAAAATATTTATCACTCTTGGCTAAGTCTCATAGCAGCCTGGGAGGTGAAGTGGAGGTGCTGGTAAAGAAGGACATCCAGTAACCTGTCCTGCAAGTGACAAAATACCCACCAGCCCCTCCAAACACAGCTTCTGAAAGATGCAAACTTTTAAAAATTCTTAAGATCTTTGGCCACTACAGCTAATATAAAGACCCACCCCTTAACACACTCATACACACATGCACACACACACTTTTCACTGTTTTATGGGCATGAGAATCTCCTATTATTAACAGCACACAATTCAAAAAGCTCGGCAAAAGAGGAAGGAAACAGTTGAGAAAGGAAGGTAGTGGCCAGAAAGCTTGTTTTCAGTTTTTGCAAAAATTGATACCATAATACTGTGCTTTTTCTTAAAGGTTTTCACGTCAGAAACTGGAAGTACTTTCAAAAGCAAGATGGGAGACACAAAGAAAGAATGCTCTGGTCCAAATTTATTGAGTTGTACCAGCAGTAAAACACAAAATGTAGACTCCCCAGAAATTTTAAAATATTGATTTATTACTTATGTCCTCAGTCTTTGGAAATCTGTCTTGTGGTAATTCCAATAATATGAATCAAATACAGCATTCTGCCATAGGTCTTATATGGTGGGGCAGCATTCCAATAACTATAAATGTTATATTTTCTGATACTTATGTGTGAATAATTCTTTGTGTTGACTGCAATTATGCTTTTGCAGAGTCACTAGTTTTTGAAAGTCTTTGTATGTTTAGGGTGCACTAGGTTACTGTAATTATACTCACTCAAATTCTGTTCTTTTGTGGCTGTGTTCCTATAGTGCTATGATATTATGGCCCGAAGCTGAAAAGAGATTTTAAGAACTTACTGTTGCTCCCCCGCCTTGCCTCCCACATTCTTACAGTTGTTACATACAAATACATTTTTGAATATTGGAAGAGTAGAATTTCTAGAACTTTCAAGAGTAGTATTTTTTTCTGTTCTTCACAGCAGGAAAAAAAATGGACTTACTAATCGTTTAAATAATTTTGAGGTCTAGGGACTACTTGAAACATGAATAATGAAAAATAGTGCAACTCTAGCATTTATATTGGGGCCAGATTAGTCTGCTAAATAGTATGAAGTACAGTTTTTTGTAGAATATGTCTTAGATTGAGAAAGTGGAAACATTAAAAAAAAATGCTTTACTGAGATCCCTTTATGGATTTACTGGTTTGTTCTCATTGATCATTGGACCGTTTCTAGATGTAAAATATTACTATCTTGAAATTACTATAGATTCTATTACTAAGACCAAGTGCATGTTTATTTTAATAGCCATTTTCCTTCTGATTTTTAATACTGAAACTCCTACAGTGCCTTCAACTAATGATTTGTTTAACTCTCTACCTATTAATTGGACCAAGGCATAAGTTTGTACACAGTATATTTTTCTCTTTTCTATTCCACATTTTATTTCGGCTTCAATTAGTGTGTACCTTGAGCAAAAATGAGGTGATTTTTGTTCTTTGTTTTAGAATTTGCCATTGAGAAAAATATGTCTTATTGCCACTTTTCTGAGTTGATCTAGTAGGGTTCACAAACAGTGAAAAGAATAAGAAAAGTTGTTTTGAGGGCTTGATAGTATTATGTTTCTTCCTTACAATAATCAGAAAAAAGAATGAATACTACTTTTGTTTCTTATAAGGCAGTCTTGAAAATTTCTTACGTATTTTCTGTTGCTTGTATCTTAACTAACAGAAGAATGACCTCTACCCTCTTCCCATTTTAGTGTAGAATTTGGATTCATCGTGGACTGCTAAGGTTTTCTCACCTTGAAAATTTATGGCAGGACCTTATGTCTTCATGTGCTGAAGCCCCTGTAAGAGTTTGCTAACTCATGACTTAAATACCCCAGCAGAGATCACATTAAAGTTGAAAAATGGGGAGTTCCTGCCCTGAAATACCATATATTGAGACTATTTCTAGCGGATTACTGGGAACAGTGTGTCAGGAGCTGTGGTGTCATTGGTAGTCTTAATGCAGGTTATAGCTCCATTGCTCAGCCAGCATGTATTGGCTCTGGTGAAGTCCCTTCATGGAGAGTTGTGCTTTGGGGAAGGAAGCAGAACCTCAGTTTCCCCACCTGTACGGTGATGATAAGAATTCCTTGTGCACATTTGTTGTGCGAATGGATGAGACACACTAGACTGGTACAGAGTTGCTGTTCTCTGTTAGTCTTTTTTTTTTTTTTTCCCACTCATTCATCCCTGCGTGTGTGTGTTTTTTTTTTTAATTCTGTCAATATCCATTTTTTTCAAGATTACTTTAAAAAATTATTTATTTAGTTTTGGCTGTGTTGGGTCTTTGTTGCTGCGTGCAGGCTTTCTCTAGTTGCGGTGAGCGTTGGCTACTCCTAGTTGCAGTGTGTGGGCTTCTCACTGTGGTGGCTTCTCTTGTTGCAGAGCACGAGCTCTAGGCGCTCAGGCTCAGTAGTTGTGGCTCCTGGGCTTAGTTGCTCCGCGGTGTGTGGGATCTTCCTGGACCAGGGCTCGAACTCGTGTCCTCTGCCTTGGCAGGTGGATTCTTAACCCTGCACCACCAGGGAGGTACCCACCGCTGTGTTACTGTGTTCACATGCTCACAGGAATGTAGTGAAATATAAAATAACATCATGTTTTTTTCTTTTTTCAGGCTTAATATTTTTTAGTGCAGTTTTAGGTTCACAGCAAAGTTGAGGGGAAGGTTCAGAGATTTCCCATATACCCCCTGAACCCACACATGCACAGCCTCCTCCATTATCAACATCACGTGCCAGAGTGGTGCATTTGCTACTGAGGATGAACCTCCATTGACCATAATCACCCAAAGTCCCTAGTGTGTATTAGGGTTCACTCGTGGGGTTGTATATTCTGTGGGTTTGGACGAATGTATAATGACATGTATCCATCATATAATATCATTATATGATGATATATTATATCATTATAATATCATTCAGAGTATTGGCACTGTTCTGAAAATCCTCTGTGCTCTGCATGCCCTCCCGTCCACCTTCCCTGCCAGCAACCACTGATCTTTTTATTGTCTCCATAGTTTTGTTTTTTCCAGAAGGTCATATAATTGGAATCATGTAGTATGTAGCCTTTTCATATTGCCTCCTTTCACTCAGTCATATGCATTTAAGGTTCATAACATGATCTTAAAGCTAGAGATGTGATAGATTTCGCAGTCTTGCAAAAGGGCTTTTTCAACTGAAATCTACATTTCCTTTGAGAAGAGTCCTGATTGGCTTGCACAAAGAGCCCTAGGGCCATGGGAAGGAAAGAAGGCAACTCCTAACTTTTAAGTCCCAACTCCTGCTCTGCTGTGTCAGACAGTGGGAGAGTCTGGGTGGACAGCCTGGTGGTCAGAAACCGAAGCCTTCTCTTTCCAGGAGGAGGGAGGAGAGTGGGGGGCGACTGACCAGGAAGTGGGGAATCTTAGAGTGTCCGGCTGGTTCTTCCATCTCTTCTGTAGACATACTGCCACTTCCTGAGTTATGTGTCCCCTGCTCAGTAAAGCATCCACGACGCCCTCACTCTTCCCGGCACTTACCTAGCTGACCTATTTACGCATTCCTTTCTCGTGTGTCTGTGTCCTCGCCCCTCCACGCCTCTGTGTGCGTTCCTTTACTGCATCCTCAGTGCCTGGCACAGTGTAGATGCCCAGCAAACATTTTCTTAAAAGAAAGAACAGAGGAACAGAGAAGGAAAGATGAGACATCAAAAAGTGGAGGAACATTGAGGAGGAAGACAGAAATAGGGCCATGGAAGGTGTAGTCTTGGACCTCCTTTGGGCTCTCAGAAAATTATTGGCACTGAAGGGATTTTGTTAATGGTCATCATTGAAAAAATTATGCTTGCACCATTCTTGTGTGTTGGAGGGTGCCCAGACATCGTTACATGGAAATTCACAAACGTTTCCTTGTGAAAAAGTCCATCAGGGTTGGAGAAGTTCTAGGGAACTTATCTTTGAAGATATTTTCTCATGAATTTCCAGCCCAGACTTACAGTTTTCAGGGGCCAGGGCTGCTAGGTGATCTTGAGAGCAGCTGGAAGGGCTCTAATGGGGTCCAGCTGTGTACCCAGCGAACACACCTTCTCAGGATAACATTAACCGCGTAGAACCCTGCCCTCCCTGGTTTCCTCTGGGCTTTATGGGTCCCCGTGGTCTTTTGCATTGATCTTGCATTTTCAGATTTTATAGCAATTCTAAGCATGTGAAGGGTACATATTTGCTCTTTGATGTTCCCTTTGATAGAAGCCAGAGTGCTTTACCTGTGCCTGTGTTTAATAATGATGGGGGGTGGGTCACGTGCCCTGCGGCAGAACACTTCATGGGGAGGCTGGTTTTGTGTGCAGCTCTTTTTTTGTTTTTTTGGATTTTTTGAGGTTGTTGATGGGCAGGCTTTAATCAGGTGTTTCTTGTTTTATTTTTGAAAATGAAGTGTATTAAAGGTAGACATGTTATCCTGCTGGTGTTTTGTTTTGTTTTTTCATCACATCTTGTTCAGTGGTGCTACTTGATAGAAAAGGGTAGAATGGGAAGCAACATAGAGGGGACAGAAATGGCAATACTTATGTAACTAGGTGGTGTTTGTGATTTCCTATGTTTTCCCCATATTTTATCTTTGTCTACATCCCAGTTAGAAGGCAGTTATCGTATCTCCATTTTTCAGATGGGAAATTTAAGTCTCATGAATTTTAGAGACATGCCCACTGGTGGTTATTGTGGATGGAACCTACGTTGGAATTCAGGGCTCTTACCCTATATACGTGACAAAATACAGGGCGATCCTGGCGTTCCTGTGGACTCTTTCAAGGAGTAAGTGGACTGGTTGCCTTTTCTGAGTAGAGCTCAGTATATAAATGGAATCATAGGATGTTAAGATTAGAAGGGCCTTTGATGGGACCATCCATCCTCTCTAAGCTGGCATTCCCTCTTCTGCAAGCTTGCCACACGGGTGACCAAGCTAGGCTTGGAGATCTTCTTTATTTATTTATTTATTGGCCACACCGTGCGGTCTTTAGTTCCCTGACCAGGGATCTAACCCGGGCCCCTTGCAGTGAGAGAACCGGACAGATCTTCCTATGATTACGTTCAGCAGCACTTATCAGAGGTGCTTACCTTACGGTTTTCTGTCTTTGTTTGTCTTCAGCCTTCCTTGGCCACCAGCCTCCAAAAGAAATCAGCTCCCTTGTATCCTCCCTTTAATTTGGAAGAGCAGCTCAAGGTCCCGTAAACAGCCCCTTAGAAGCAGGTGTGCTTAGCAGACGGCACCTGAGGTTTAGGATCTGAAGTCTAGCCATGGCGTGTTGGTGATGAGGATGTGATGGCGATGATTATTAGCTCCTTAACCCACCTTTAACCACATCGTTAGAATTGACAGTTGTTTGTTAAAGACTCATTTCATAGGGCGTAGAAGAAAAATTTTTTTCTAAACAGGTATGCGATATTATTTTCTCTATGTTTGAATATAGTATTAATTGGTCATGGCTGATGTTCATCCGACTATGAAAAGTGTGTTTGTATTAGTTGTTTCAAGAGCATTTTTTATTCTTAAACACTAAAGAACTCTATAATAAATCGTGGAAAATGGAACACACCCAAGGGCAATTTATAACTTTTCTAGGCTTTATTGATGTCCTTAGCCATCCAGTGAAGACTGGAGTCATTCACATGACAGGCAGGAGAGCACAGGCACCATTGATTCATTTGTTGATTATTGGTTACAGAGAATTGAAGCCTATTAGCTCTGATACATTACTACTCACAAAAGAGTGGTGGCCATATTAGTAGAAAAATGATCTAATATGTTCATGCATAATATATACATAAATATGGATGTATGTATGCATATTTATATTTCTAAGTGTATATATCAAAACCATGACTTGGAAAGCTTAATTCTATTTGCTGCCTTTTGGGGACTCATAAAGTAACTTTTAATTGTTCTCCTCCCTCCATTGTCTATTTATTGAATCCGTTCTCCATGCCAACCATAGTGCTAAGTGCTGGGAATGAAAAGATCAATAAGACACAGTCCCTGCCCTCAGGGTTGGAAGCAAATACTTATTATCTAGCTTGATGAGTGTTACAAGAGACTTATATAGAAGATGCTCTGGTAGCCCGCTCCGGGAAAACACCTACTTTGTCTGTGAAAGGCAGTCAAAAAATTACCCAGAGAGCATCATTTGCATTCTAGTGGTAGTTTCATAGAATGTCTGTTTCAAGAGGGCCCTTCCCTGCATTTTTAATTTTCATTAGTTATAATTTCTTCAGGCTTCTGTCCAAAAATGTTTGCTGTTAATTCTGAACACTGATGTTCATGTGTTTTTTTTTGAAGTGGGTATCTTTTTCATTTCATGTTAGTTCCCTCCTGGCTTTTAAATCTATTAAAAAATATTTTTATCCAGATCTAATTTCTGCAACTTTTAAAACACTTTCCGAGCAGTCACCTCCTGACCCTCCTTTCCCCTTAGCTGCTCCCCCCTCCCAGGGCCATCTCCCTTTCTTTAGAGCCCCCGCATAATGCTATTCCTTTACAGTCCAGCCATCTGCCTGTTTTAGCCTCTTCTTCACTCTCTCTGTTTCTTCTATATAGATTTCCCCATATGTCTGCTTCTTCCTTTATCCACAAGTCCAGACACTCCTCCATAGCTTTCTTACCACCCCATCCTGGTGTCCCGTCTGTTCATAAATAACTCTTTCATCCGCTTTGGATCTCCAACCCCCCACTCCTTCTAAAAAGAGTGTGCAAATAAACCTGAGGTGCTCGGAGCCAAGATGTACAGCATAGTTGTGATTCAGAATAGACTGCCTCCTTCCCGTCACCTGTTTCATTCCCCACTCTTCGTGGCTTGCCTTCTTTGTACATTTCTCCACGATTTCTGCTCAATTCTGGTACAGTGCGACGTGCAAAGTTATTTAACGTCTCCACGAGAAAGTTTTGGCCCCTTCCTTGCAATACCGTTTTGCCCTAACCGGTTACTCTAGCTTTCTGGGCTGCCTAGTGGTCGCTGTTTTCGGAGTTAGTCACATTTGAACCTTTTGTTCTTCTGAAATTAATGTAATGTGTCAGAAACAGCAGTCTCCCTGCCCTGGTGCTTGGAAACCTGAAACTTTCTGGATATGTTCTTTTGCAAATCTGAGTTCTATAATGTGTGCCACAAAAGGAGTGTCACAGAATAACCTGCAGAGATGGTACTGTTGCGGGCTGTCTGATGTTCTAGATGTTTAAAACGTCCCACGTCCTCCTCGTAGCATCCTGTGCTAGTGACAGTGTCTTCCTTCTCTCCGTTCAAGAGTAAACATTGGCAATTTGCTTGCCTTTAGAAATGTGTTACTGTAACCATCGCAAAGTTGTTAGTGTTTTTTGTTTCTGGTGTCAGTGATAATTTTACTCACAGAGTCCCCACAGACATTTAGCTCAGCAGGAAGTAATCTAGGTAAGATTGCCTTGAAAACTGATCTAAAAAAACAGGAAAGGCTAACTCTATTATTCCCTTTATTTAAAGAAGAAATCTGAGGTATAACTAACTTGATTATGTGGTGTAACTAGCGAGAACTAGTAATAAGTTAGGCCATGGCTAGGACCTCATTTACTCTCTCTCTTCTCCTTCCCTCCCTCTGTCTAAAAGAAGTCAGGGATTAAAGTGCTGCACACTGTATTTCAGGAAGGGTGAAATGTCATGGTAAAAAATGAAAGATGGAACTGTTTACTCCTGAGATGCTGAGAAACATCAAAACTCTGTAGCTCTCCTAGAGCCCTTGGGAAGCTAAATATTTTACCAGTAACAAAATCAAAAGTCTCAAAAGAATTAGGCATTTCGTCTCAAATGTCTCTTACTTTCCAAAGAGTTCTCTTTGTTTATATTCAAGGAAGAGGTTTTCACTGCAACAATAACATCAGAACTTTAAAAAACAGTGAAAAGACACGGAAAACCACAACAAAAACACATATTGCCGATTTAGATTCTTTTGGGAATTTAAAGCCAATCAATAATGAGGAAATGTGAATGTCTTGGAGAAATTTAGCTCAGGGTCAGTATTCCTTTAAAGACACTAATGCTTCAGCCAGTTTGTTTAATTGTTTCGCTGTTGTTGAATTTCTGTGGATTCTGATCATTAGATGTGCACAGATCCAAGTTTGTGGCTTATATATAATTTTGGTTTTATATTTTGTCCAATGTGAAGGTAAAGGCGGTCAAAAGGTACAAACTTCCAGTTACAGAATATGTGGGTCTTGGGGATGTAACATACAGCATGGCAACTATAGTTAATAATACTGTATTGTATATTTGAAAGTTGCTAAGAGAGTAGTAGATCTTAAGAATTCTCATCAGAAGAAAAAAATCTAGCTATGTGAGATGCTAACTAGACTTATTATGGTGATCATTTCGCAATATATACACATATTGAATCATTGTGTTGTACACCTGAAACTAATATAATGTTGTGAGTCAGTTGTATCCCAGTTTAAAAAAATGTGCTCTTACAGTACATTTCAGACTCAGGAAGATTAAAAATCACCAATCATTTAAGAACAGTTGTTGGTCATGAACAAAGTTCTAACTGCAGCTTATTTCCAGATTTATTGACTGTGTACAGGGTAGTGTAGCTGCCTCTGAGCTGTGAACTAGATCTGAATGGATTGGATTATGGTGATGGTTTTGAATTTGTGTGAGTAGTACTAGAATGAAGTTCTGAACTTCCTTTTTATTAAATGATGTTTTTCTTACCCATACCAAATTACTTGCCAAACATCAGATATCTAAAATCTTATTCATAACCATCCTCCAAAGCATCTGTTCTTTAAGTGTGCACAGACTATCACGCATCTTACAGATCACAGAGGAAATATTTCTTTGCTCGTGCAGTTGCAGTGGTCAGAGAAGTAGCAGTCTTGGGTGTCAGATTTTTCACCTTCAGCCCTCTTACTCTGCTAATTGGAATCATATGGTCGTACACTTTGGGTTTTTTTGAAACAAATTTCTAAAGATCCAGCGAAATAGTTTCAAGGTTACCTTCAAGCAGGTACAAATATCTTAGCTCTTGCTTCTTGATGTTTTCTTCTGAATTGGCTTTGGACTATGGGAGCTTAATTAGTTCAGGCTCAGGGCTCTTGATTCACACTGAGGGTGTGTCTGTACTTAACACTTGTATAATAAAAAATACATTTTTGCCCTCATTTCTGGTGTTTTGTTTGTTTGCCAGTTTTAATTTTATCTTGGCGACGGGAAATCTTGAGGAAGGCTATGGTAAAAATTTTGAGGATTTTCAGGTTTGGATTTACCTCTACTGCCCCGAAAGACATCTTGTGCAATAACTTCTATATTTCATCCCCTTATCCTGTATTTATTGAGTGCTTATGATATACATGGCATTGTGCTTTTTAATTGCTGGTACCCTGAATATGTAGAGAAAAAAATCCCTCAGTATTCACTGTGTGTTTGGAGTATCATCTGGCTGAATTTGCCCCCGAGCTCTCTAGGATGATGAATTCCAACCATTGATGGTGTTCATAGGTCTCAGAAGAACCAGAAATGTGAATCTGATATCTGCTGACTCAGTATTTCCTAGTCTCTGAAGGAATGCATTTATATTCATATGAACAATACTGATTTTCTTTCTGGAGAGAAAACAGTCATGTTTTGGCTTTATCATGGGACGGAGATACTTACAGATTCTGTTGCTGCTAGAGGTCCTCTTATCTCTGTTCATCTGATTTAGAGGAACCCCTGTTTGACCCACCGGGATAGTGGTAAATCTGCCCTTGCATTTTTATAGACGTATATGCGAAGGTAGTGTTGGTTATGGGGTCAACGCTGCCTTAATGGTTCAAGATAGAGTGAAGGGTCCTGTGAGGTCTCACTGGGCTGCAACTTTGTAGCCTAGGTGGTCAAGTGAGACCCATGCCTGAGGTCATCTGCCTCCCCCCTTATCTCATTTCTCTACTCCGTTGTTTGTAGGAAAACATGTCTGAGAAGTATGCAATTCTGAGTTGCCTAGGTCTAGAGTGAAATAGATCTGTTGAGACTCTGGGGAGAGTTTGGTTCTAGCGTGTTGGTGGATTGAGCCTGGACCAGGGTTCTTGACTTGGGGTTCACATATATGTCCATCTTTATATTTGGGGGTGAGAGTCTGTGGAGTTTCTCAGGTTCTCAAGAAGATTCAGGGACCCAAGAAAGGTGGTTACATGCCAGGGAAGAATGCTCAGGATCCGGTTTAGGGTTAGAACTGGCCCCAAACTTGGCCTTCTGTTCAGAATTATTCTGAAAGTCTCAGAGCAACTCAAGCAGTGGAAAAGCCACAGGATTCACAAGGCCTTTTCCTAGGCTTGCTTCAGAGATTTGATTTTATTTTAAACTTTTTATTTTATATTGGAGCACAGTTGATTAACAGTGTTGTGTTAGTTTCAGGTGTACAGCAAAGTGATTCAGTTAAACATACACATGGATCTACTTTTTTAATTCTTTTCCCATTTAGGTTAATACAGAATACTGAGCAGCGTTCCCTGTGCTGTACGGTAGGTCCTTGCTGGTTATCTGTTTTAAATATAGCAGTGTGTATATGTCAGTCCCAAACTCCCAGGTCGAAATTCCCCTAGACCCTCTGTAGAACAGAACATTTCCTTGGGCCTTCCATAGACAAAGAATTATCCAAGACTGGTCTTGCCCCACGCTGTGTTGGAGGTGAGATGAGCTCCAAGCAAGAGAAGGCAGAGAAACCTTTAGGACCAGCCGGATCTCTTGTTAGATAGACAGGTTCACACCTGTGTGCAAGAAAGTGAATTTTTTGTTTGTATTTCCTGAAGTGAGGCATGTTTCTTTCCTCTTGAGGTTCTGTATATACATTGTCAAGTCCACTGGAAATCAAAAGATAGCAAGATAGGACAGGGCTCCTGAGGACACACAAGAATGTGGTATAACTGGTTCACAAAGATGTCTGTCACAATCTTAGCTCAGGCTAAGATCTACAAAGGACACAAAAGTCCTGGAGCAGAGACCTTTGGGTCAAGAGTCTTGACAATGGCTTTACTGTACCTTCAAGGAAGTGAGTTTGCACTTATTAATAATAATGACCATCAGCTCATTTTCTCTTTTCTCATTTCTGTTCTTCCTCTGTGAAACTGGGGTAAGCCTCGTTGTAGAGAGATGCTCACACAGACTGCTGGTTCCACACCTGGGGAGAAGCAGGAATGAACTGAGTTATTCCATCTCTGTATAAATGACGATTGTTTACTGCATGTACAGGCTTTGGACCAGTGGTCTGGGAATGGGGCTTATTGTTAATGTAACTGGTTTTAGGCTTTTTGATCACATATTTTAATAGGGAGGTAGCAGAGAGTAGGGGCCTCATTGGCCTCTGGTGCCGAAGACAGCTGGTTTGAAACTCAATTCTTCACGACTTAATGAAGTTATTGAACTTCACCATGCCTAATTTTCTAATCTATAAAATGGGGTTAATTATATATATGTATTTCGCAGTGTTGTACTGGAGATTAAGTGAGTTAATGCATTTCAGATTTCTACCATAAATAAGGCCCTCAAATTTACTTTTCCCTGTTATTAAAAAGCAAAGTAAAATTGAAGAATTAGGAGTTTCACCTACTTGGTCTTTAATTCAGAATGTGGTATTTCTTCAGTATGAGTAGAGGGATATTTTTCTTTATAGAGCATCACTGACCCTCAGAAAAAAATCAATCAATCAAAGGTTACATGGAAGTAAATGGCAATGTCTTTTAGTTAAGTGGTTTTGTTTTTTTTAAAGTAGAGATTTGAAATGTAAACTCACTTGATTTGGAATTGATAAGAACACAGAAAGCTTTACTTAGAAAACACAAGAGATATTTAAAACTAACCCTAAACCTGACATAATTGTTTTGAAAGCTGTCTTCATAGCAAAGTAAGGAGAGAGAGAGAAGGAAGAGGAAGGGGGGAAGAAATATGGCAAGACATCTAGAAGAAAGGTAAAGACAAACACATACTTAACTGTAGGAAGGGAGAGGAGAAGGGAGACCTAGGAAAAGGAAGACAAAGAAGGGACAGAGAAAGGTGAAAGGAGATGGGCTGGAAAAGTTCTGAAACCTTAATTAACTGATCTTGTCACACACAGCTGTTCATTTGAGTTGTGGGCCTCAGAGAATTATTCCTTTTTATCACTGTCTTTTGAAATGTTAATTAGATAATTGACCATTGTTCACAGTTCTTTGGTTACTTTTTATTCTTAAACTTCTGGAGCCCAGTCCTTGAATGGGGTACCCGGAGCAGCATGCCAGATGGGAAATTATTCTCTGGCCTAATAGTTGCCAGATGACCAGCACGGTAGTGCTTGGGGTATATGAAATCCAGCTGAGGGCCAGATCTAGCCTCAGGGGGCGGTTAGCACAGTTTCTGTGATGGTCCTTCATCAGTAGGTTTTTATTTTGTAATGGTAAAGGGGGCTGCCGTTTCATTTTATACACATTGATCAGATTTCCTCTAATCAATAATATGTCTTTTTGACCACGAAAAGCTCATTTGAGGAAAACCTACCAATAATTAGAGGGACATCTTTTATTTCACGTGCAGAACAATGGCAGGCATGATGGTGGAAGAAACTGTTCTACTTCGGCCTGACTTAACTTATAGTTGTTTTTGTTTTTGTTTCACAACAATTGAATTAGATCATGTACATGAAAGCATCCTGAGGAATAGTGCACAGCACACATATAAGATTTGATTTTATTATTACTCCAGGTAGTTATTGATAAATACCAAGTAGTAATATATCTGTGAATCTTGCAGAAAAACACTTTTGACCAACAGGACATGGTCCATTAGAAAAGATGCAAGTTTTACATGTTTACCAAGTGGATTAATCATTTAAAAAAAAATACACTCAATCTGATATCCTGGAACCTCCGTTATGTCTTTTCGATCTGCAGAGGCAGCAAAATAACATGCCTGATCTTTTCTATGTAATCATTAAAAATTATCAAACTGGGTATTTATTATAAAGATTAATTTCAGTGATGCATTTTCAGTTACACTTAAAGTAATACTTTAAGTGTAAATTTTCAGAAGATTCATGCAAATAACTGACCTTAGTTATAGTCCTGTAAAAGTTGGAATATTGACGGTATTTGTCATTTTAAATTTAAGTGAACTAAAATTTTCTTTGTATGGCCTGAATGTCATAGAAAAACTCTTTCCCCTGAGGCTATTTTTCAAAAATAAAAACATGTTTTTAAAAAGAGATACACATTGTAGAACAGTTTACAAATACTGAAAAATAAAAAGGTGCATATAAAAATGTTCTTTTATTAGTTAACCATTGTAATAGTGCATCATATTGCCTGGTAGTCTTTTTTTTTTTTTTTTTGGCCTGGTAGTCTTTATGTACACACACACACACACACACACACTCACAATTTTAAATGTGTTTGCAATTGTAGATTCTTTAAATAAACTTTTGTTTACGGGTATATAATCTTATTTTCATATTTTTGTTTTTGTGGGTTTTTTAATTGATGACTTCTGTCAGAGATATGTGTATTTTATTGTTTCTTGGATCTATTTAACTATCTTAGTTTTTCTGTCTTCTAGTTTATTAGTATGTTTTTAAACCTTATTATTCTTTTGGTTTTCTTGGGCCTCTTTTGTAGAAGTCATCGTTCTTTTTGTTCCCCAGATTGTGAATTTGTGTCAGGCTATACATTTGGCTGCATCCCATATGTTTTGTTGATACGTAATATTCTTATTGTTAATAGTTTCTGAATAGTTCTGGTTAGTAGTTTTGTTTCCTTTTTAGTACAAGAGCTAATTTGGAATGCCATTTACCTTCCCAAGAGATTATCATCTTTCCTCTTTAAAATGCTCATAACTGATTTCTAGATTTATTTCAGTGTGGTCAGTGAAGACATAGTGTAACTTCTGCTTCTTGAAATTTACTACACTCATTCTGTGTCTTAATAAATGTGGATTCTGGGAATTTTTCAACGCATATTTGAAAATGATGGTTATTCTCTATAGTGTTTTAATTAAAATTTTTTTTTTACTTAACTGGGTCCCTTGTGGCCCTAGAAAGATGTGTTAAATTCTTCTACCAAAGTGATATTTGTCATTTTTCATGCCTAATGATTCATGCCTCATATATATATTCATGCCTCATATATATGAGGTAGATTATATTTCCATTTTTGATTGTCATTACTCCTCTTTCAATATTATTATCCCTTTGTTCCTTTCCTTTCTGTTCTAAGAGAACTTTTCAGGTTTGTCATCTATATAATGACATATTTTGTACAGTTTTATGCAGATATTAATTTTGTCAGCACATTTTTACTTTTCTTATGGTGTTTCTTATTACACTGATCTGCTTTTACATCTCTTCCTGAATCTTTTGTCTTGACATCTATTTTATAGAGATACTCTATTTTATATCACCGTCAAAGGTAAAAGGTAGTAAAAGGTAGTAAAATCTACTTTTACTTTTTGTGGGGTGAAATGGTTTTCAAAAGTCTGGTTTCCCTGTGAATCATGAGAGCATATCTACTTATATTATTTATTTATTTATTTGGCTACTTTGGGTTCTAGTTGCAGCACGCGGGCTCTTCGTTGTGGCGCGGGGGCTCAGTAGTTAGGGGTGCGTGGGATCAGTTGCTCCGCAGCACTGGGATCCTAGTTCCTGGAACAGGGATCAAACCGGTGTCCCTTGCACTGGAAGGCGGATTCTTAACCACTGGACCACCAGGGAAGTCCCAATCTACTTATATTTTAATCTGTAAATTTTTTTTTGTTTTTTTTTTTTGCAGTACGCGGTCACTGTTGTGGCCACTCCCGTTGCGGAGCACAGGCTCCGGACGCACGGGCTCAGCCGCCATGGCTCACGGGCCCAGCCGCTCTGCAGCATGTGGGATCTTCCCGGACTGGGGCACGAACCCGTGTACCCTGCATTAACAGGTGGACTCTCAACCACTGTGCCAGCAGGGAAGCCCTAATCTGTAGATTTTTCCCTCCTCATGATACTTTTTTTAATAAGTTTGACTTTAGCAAACTCCAAACCTACTTCTATAATTTTTGTAATGCTGGGGCAAAGTACATTGATTCTTTTCCAGCTATCGGTCACATTAGCTTTTGCCAATAGGAGGCGCTAGAGGAAGACGGGAAAGGTAGTGGAGCACGAAGGGACTTAGCCCTTCCTGTTCTTGTCATCATCACTCTGACTGCCTACTTGTTTCCAGGTTTCGGTTTTCTCCTACATTCCTACAATCAGTCTGCTGATGCTTTCTCCTCTTTGCCTCTCCTCTGAGTGTCTAGGCTCTAAAAACCCGACCTCTTCCCTTTGTTTCCACAGCCCTGGGGATGGTAGCAGTATACACTTGACTGTTCTCAGATGCCTCTTAAATCTACACCAGAGAACTGTAGATAAGTGGAGGTTAAGTTGTTCAGCCATGCTGGTTTGTGAGGACAGCAGTCATCCACTCGTTAGCTTTCTAGAAACTTCCTTTAAAAATAAGACTTTGGAAGATGATAGTATCCTGATGCCTCTTATCTTTAAAAAAGTTTTCTATCTCTGGTTTATTGTCATAAACCTAATTGTGTCTCATAAGTGCCATGTATGTCACACTTTATCAAGGGTAAGAGAGTTATTCCAATAACCTGTATCTTTTGGGGCACTGGTAGATGGCTTAGCCAAAGGCACATGGCCTTCATCAGCAAACTCCCAGTGGAAGCTGGACAAACAAAGTGAGATGAGAGTAAGCCTACAGTTCTGGTGTGGTTTTCTTGGAGGATAGGGTAAGAAGGACACACGTGGGAGAAAGGATGTATTATGTTACAAAATTTGACTCAACATGCCGTTTGCTCTTGGTGTGGCAAAGCGGTAAAGAGGCTTATTGGCAGCTATACTTAAGGTCATTGCAGTGCACGAAATGTAAATCAAAGTGTTATTCTTTACTAGAAGTTGGGAGATAACATTTACATAACATGCTTTTAAGGTAATGAGTTAAGTTTGTTATTTCTTTATTACCGTAACTGTTTCAAGAAAGTTATTTCCATACTAAAAATACTCCCTCTCCTGCTCGAATCTGATTTGTCATAATTTTTGCATGATGTTATAATCTATTGTTAGGAAATGATAGTCCCATTTATTTTTGTTTCATGGGGAAAATTGTTAACCAGCTGTTTCAGTCTCTCCAAAGAAACTCGCCTCCAGAATTCCTAGTAAGTAGCAAAGCTGATTGATAGAAATGTCACCATTTTTCTGACCCTCTCTGCCTCGTTGCTATGACATAGTGCAGAAGCCAAATAAGAAATTTGAGCAAAGGAAAAGATTCCAAGGCCTAGATATTTCACAAACTGGATAATTAGACTCTGCATTATGAAGAACAGACTGAATGAAAAAAATGTCAAAAATGTATAGTGGCTTAAAGGAGCACAGTGATTTCAGAGTGAAATCTTTATACATGAATTTTATGGTTAACTAGTAATAAGAATAAAACTCGGAGCAACCTCCGAAAATTATGTGAGGACTTGGACTTAATAAACGGTAGGCTTGCCTCTGTTATTCTCCTTAACCTACCTATTGCTTTTACTATGTGATCAGATTTTCTTTAACCAATTCTTTGCTTGTAACTAAAGCTGTGTGTTCCTGTTCAAAACTTGTGTCTTCATGTATAAATTCACAGAATATGATTTTCAGAGGAAAAAATATAACTCAATCAGCTTTACATGGTTTACATAATGTGATAGCCTCATATTTACTATGTGGTTAACAAGAAATAACTGTTACCAACAAAAATCAGAGAATTTAAAAACAAGGAACATTTTGCTTGGGAGCCTATGTATATCTCTATATAAATACATATAGACATCTCTAAACATCATCGATCCTCCTCATATGCCCATGCCATATATATGTGGATGTGGGATGATGCTTGTTTTTATATATACAAGTCTATATTTATATAGCTGAAGAAATGAAACACATTGCTTTTTATGTAAGTGACTCAGTGCGTGTATAGACAAGCTTCATTTTACAGGGCTTTATCAATGCTGGGCTGATTAGATAGTACTAATGATTTGGTCTTCTGAAGGTCAGAGTTTGACAGGGTCTGGTGAACCCTAGAGACATTCCTGTGATATCAGTGCCCTTACTTACACTGGCTAGAAAATCTCTAGGAAAACTTTTATTCTTTGATGGAAATAAAATTTTGCTTTGGGTAACTTGATAGATTTGAATTATTTATGACATTGCTTTCAGTTGGGGTGTGTGTGTGTGTGTGTGTGTGTGTGTGTGTGTGTGTGTCTGTTGGGGCAGCTCTTCGGGGATGGGAAGTTGGAGGGATTAGAAGATTTTTCTGAGCGCTAAAGGGAATGTTCGACCCTCTGATGAAGCGGAGAGGGAGAAAATGAAGCCCTTAATTTCTTTCTTTTCAGAATTTATTTCGTCACCACTGTTCATACCTTATATTTTCTGTAGCATATTTTAGACAGCTTGCTTTGTAGTCGGGAAATGACAACTACCTGATCTTCTCAGGTTCGTTCTTTATAGCATCGGGGGGATTGCTGCTAGTTAACTGTGAAGGAAACAGTGAGGATACACGTGTACTGAGCCAGAGAAGTCCAAGAAGAATGCAGAAGCCCTAGAGTGTCTCAATTCAGCAGATAAATGGAAACTGTGTACAGTGGCACCGTTCCGCCTTAGGGCTAGTCAGTGCTTGGTACTATGAATTTATAAAGTTGGGTTTTTTTGGTTTTTTTTTAGGCTCTGACATCATAATTGTTTTTACATTTCTCAAATTTGCTAAAGTATCTCAGAGATGATATCAAATTCCCTGATTTGAAATATAAAGCTAAGGTAATTGAGACAGCTGGAGTAGTGGTTTCTCAGCATTGGAACACATCTTAATGTTTCAAGACTGAAGATCTTGCTGGAAATCTGAGCTTGTTGCTAATGTAACTCACTCTCCTAATCTCTTGTTTTGTCCCTACGGCGTCCCCGCCCCTGTGTCTTGTGCTGAATATTGTTAGAACTCCGACTAGTACCGTTCCAATAGCAATGTGGTGAGTTTAGGTTGAATCCCTATTTTTCCTTGTATGCATATGTTTGGATATGTGTAAATATGTAATAATACAGGGAACTAAATGTTCATTTTCAAGAAGTTACGGTGACATTTCTATTTATTAAAATGTTGAATAATTGTGAGAAGACATAAAATAAATATATAAGTTGGAGACCCTGACACGTTTCTTTATTCTCTCAAATTTTATGCACTTAGATTTACAGCAAAAAGTCCTCCAAGGACTATTAAAC
The DNA here is from genome assembly GCF_937001465.1 of Orcinus orca. Taxonomy (NCBI): domain Eukaryota; kingdom Metazoa; phylum Chordata; class Mammalia; order Artiodactyla; family Delphinidae; genus Orcinus; species Orcinus orca. The sequence goes on from NC_064573.1 coordinate 18,646,978, forward strand.
AACACTCTTTACGTCACCAAATACAGTTTTGGTTTTTGTCAATGTACCTACATATATATTCATAAAGTTTCCTCTTCTGATGTCTGACATCACTGTTCCCTGCTTTGTTTCTCTCCATCTGCTCCTCTACTTCCGCTCTCCATCCTGCTCTCTGCTCCAAGACACTAACCTCCAACAGTTGCCTAATCTGACTCTTTCAGAAAGTCTTCTGGTTGGGTTCAGCCGATGGGAAGCTTTGTCTTTTTCTTCACTTTGATTATAAACCTTTTTTTTTTTAAATGACTGTATTGTTTTAGATTTAGGTAAGATTAAACTAACATTTAATGAGTATTTTATGTAAACCAGTTTCTGTGCTTTGGGACATGTTATTTGCTTAAGCAAAAACCTTCAAGTGCACGACTTCCCTGGTGGCGCAGTGATTAAGAATCCGCCTGCCAATGCAGGGTACACGGGTTCGATCCTGGTCCGGGAAGATCCCACATGCCGTGGAGCAACTAAGCCCATGAGCTACAACTACTGAGCCCACGCGCCTAGAGCCCGTGCTCGGCAACGAGAAGCCACCGCAATGAGAAGCCCGTGCACCGCAATGAAGAGTAGCCCACGTTCACTGCAACTACAGAAAGCCCACGCAGCAACGAAGACCCAACACAGCGAAAAGTAAATAAAATAAGATAAAATAAAATAAAATAAATTAAAAACCCAAAACAAACAAACAAAAAACTTCAAGTGGACTTTGTCAACCCTATTTAAAAGCCAGGAATACTGAGGGTGAAATCAAGTGATTGCTTAAGGTAACAGAACTAGAAAACGGAAACCTGTCTCACCCAACCTCATGCTCAGCAGCCTTTCCCATTGACAGCCCTGCCTCCATAATCCATCGCTGCATTTCAGATGTTACACGCCCTTGTGAAATTTGTCTTTGTACACACACACACACACACACACACACACCACTATTGTATGGAAATTTCTCTTAAAGCCACATGACTCTTTAATTATCAAGCCTAATTTGCTAATTTTGTCTCTATTATCTTCATCCTCCTACTTCCTGGGAGGAAGGGTATGTTTCCACGAGTCTTTCTCTCCTTTTCTCCTGAATCACCAAACTTTTTTTTTTTTAGCAATAAAGAATTTTAAAGTTAATTTTTTTTTTTTTTTTTTTTTTTTTTGCGTTACGCGGCCTCTCACTGTTGTGGCCTCTCCTGTTGCGGAGCACAGGCTCCGGACACGCAGGCTCAGCGGCCATGACTCACGGGCCCAGCTGCTCCGCGGCATGTGGGATCTTCCCGGACTGGGGCACGAACCCGTGTCCCCTGAATCGGCAGGCAGACTCTCAACCACTGCGCCACCAGAGAAGCCCTAAAGTTAATTTTTAATTGAAGCATAGTTGATTTACAATATCATGTTAATTTTAGGTTTACAGCACAGTGATTCAGTTATACATATATACACTTTTTCAGATTCTTTCCCCTTATAGGTTATTACAGAGTATTGAGTATAGTTCCCTGTAGTTCCTTGTTGCTTATCTGTTTTATATATAGTAGTCTGAATCACCAAACTTCTGGTCTCTCCTGGATCTTCAGAATTTCAATATGCTCAAGCCTTTCCTGTCTTCAAATTAAACACACACCAAATTTTGAGACTAACCTCCATCATTATTTTATCCTTTCCTTCATGCAACCAAGTTGCCTCACGTCACGTTCTCTATATAATGTGCTATGCTCTGACTGTTTTCCACAACACTGTCCCCAAACTCCGTACTAAAGTTGCAGTGCCAGGTCAAGTTGACATCCTTTATCCTTTTGACCCCTTGACCTTTTCAAAGCCTTGGACTCTGGACCACACCCTTCTTTTCTAACTCCTACTGTCTTTCAAAACTCACTTAAGGTCCACCTCTTCTGGGGAGCTTTTCTTAACACTCAAGATGAATTTGGCTGCTTCTCCAATGTATCCTCTTGTCCTCCAGGGCATGTGTTGTCATAGCAGTTATCACACCTGCTGAGGGGCTTCATCTTGCTGAGTGAACTGTAGTTTATTTGAAGGTGTGGATCGTGTCTTTCCATGAGTTTTATAGTCGGTGCTGTCTTCCTACCTGGGACTATCTCATTTTCCCCTCCCATCTCCTTACTTGTAGGTCCTTTTAACTATTGCTTGTTCAGCTCCGATTATTTGCCATTCTTTACATTAAGCATTGGTGATACAGGGTCAGACAAGAGATAACTGTCTTCGTGGGGCTTACAGTCTGCCTGTAAAAGTAGGCAGATATTTTAATATTGTTGAGGCTGTTCTCATCCTTAAAAACATAATACTTATGGTAAAGTATATATAGGGCAGAAGGGATCGAATGAGCATGTTTATTAATTGGTTAGCATTGTGCCTGGCATATTCATTTAATGTTACAGGTTAATAACATTAATACTAATAAATCTTACATTACATGTGCACTATGTGTATAGCAGATATATGAATTATGATACATACAAATTGTGCTATTTTACAAATTCTGTAAATAAAAAGTAAATAATACACATCAGTTGCTTTGTGCATCGATATATTTTTACATTTATCCCTTTTACAAAATCATGTTTGTTTGTTCGTTTTTTTCCCCTTTTGTTCATTTGCTGATTTTTACTTACCAAAAGCTATTTGTTAAAAATTCAGTCTTAAGGCCGCCTGGTGCAAAACTCACCCTGGAAGAGGCTTTGTCATGGACCTTTTGAGAACCAGTTTTAGAGTGAGATATTAGCAACTATAGATTTCTTTAAAAGTTTTCTATTTAGTGATTTATTTGGATTAAGGGTCATCATCTTCTCATCTTTACTAGATGAATCTTCAGGTCTTCTCATTGGCCATGGTGAATACTGAACAGCATGGTGGTGTGTGTGGCTGTTCTGGGTGTGCATGCGTGTGTTTTTTCCCAGTCACATGCTCAGTAATCAGGAAGTAAGCATGGGGACCATGTTGCTGGGCGCCATGATACTCTTGCTGTTGCATTATCACCATAGGAGGTCATCAAAATAGTTATGAAGAATGTCTGTATTCACTAATTTGGTACCATTCAGGGAACATTAACAAAGGGGAAAAGATACAGTGGAAATCTGAGGAGAGATGGAAGATATGCGAGAAACCTGGTGTTTGAAGACTGATCTTTGATCTTTCAGAGGAGGAATACATATCAAGAGCTTATCTATTCAAAAGAATTTACACGCAAAGCAAATCAAGAACGTAAATCTTACTTATCTTTGTAGATTAGAGTTTGGTCTTGGGTAAAGGAAAAGCCAGGCATCTATAAAAGGGGATTTACATGTTTATGCTAACTCAATTAGCATTAACAGGGGTTACCAGTAATGCTGGCTGCCTGGCCTCAAACTTTCACACATATATATTTTCAAAGACAATAAAACGATTTTTGAGAATGTTATATAAAGAAGAGAGAGAATTACCAAATGTGTGGATCTGTTTTCAAATTAAAAAAAAAATATTTGGGTTTTGAAATGTTACTTCAGGAATAAGTAGCTTTTTTTATAAATAGGAGAGAACAGACTCATCTTATAGCCGTTAAAGTTTATTGCAGTTTCCAGATTTATCACTGGAAGGCATGCAGGTTTTCTTCAACAAACTGAAGGATGCATTTGTAGTCTAAATGGTGGCTCTGAGAGCAGTTAGGTATTTATGGAAAAAATTATAAGAAGCAATTTGCATTAAAATTTTTTTTGTCAAAAATAAATACTGGTTAGGAAACTGGACCCTTTGTTTGGTAGTGCATATTGACTCATTCACACAGACATTGTGGTACTTAAAGTGTTGCAAAATCAGACATTTACATGGAGATGGGCTTCTGATGTTAAAAAAAAAAAAAAGGCTGAGGGCTGGGAAGGGTAAGGGTACAGTATTTAAAAAATGAGCTCTTTGTCTTCCGTCCTTCATCCTGCCTCGATCTCAGAGAGGTTTTGTCCAGTGAGAATAAAGAACCCATGGGAATTACCCAGGAATCACCCACCAGTAAAAGGGATAGTTTTACTTCAGTGAGCAGGGGTGGGACCAGAAGCCTGCAATAGTCAATGATGCTTTCTTATCCTCTTCATGCCAGGTGAACATTTGTATATGCAGCATACTGACTCACTGGGGGAATCACAGTCTAGTTGAAATCCAAAAGGTGATGCCTCTTTATCCCCTGTTAGGGGATTTTATCTAACATGAGAGCAGCAGTTAGCTTCCATGGGTTTGTTACCATTTACTGGCCTGATGCTCCAGGCCAGTTGCCTTTCCCCACTGTAGCTTTGTTCATTATACTCACCCCTACCCTCAAGCGCCTAATTTGCCTATTGAAATCTTATTAGCTAGTCAAAGATTTGCCAGCATCTCCTACAGACTTGATTTTTCTCATCTCTGAACTTTTATATTATTTATTAGTCTAACTCTCGGGACACTTATTACATTTTCCATGCCTTTTAATGATTGCTAAAATTATTATTTGGAAAAATTTCAAACATGTATAAAGTAAACAGAGTAGTAGAATAAGCTCTCATGTACCCATTATACAACTTTGACAATTATCAACATTTTTCTATTTCTGAATCACCTATACATCATACTCCCCACCCCCACTTGAATTGAATTAATTTGGAATAATAGATGATGAGAACCTTGAAGTTAGGGACTGTATATATACATATACACACATATACACATACAGGTACATATATAAACTTTATATGAACTTTAATTTCTTCTGATTAAAAATATAATATATCCTCATTGTGGAGATAGATATCTAATGTTAATATTTTGAAGATTCTAGTCTTTGTTTTTAAAAACTTAATATGAAATTTGTATATTGCTTTTTAACTTATCATTTTATCATGAGCATTTTCTTTTTTTAAATTTGTATTGGGGTATAATTGATTTACAATATTGTGTTAGCTTCAGGTGTACAGCAAAGTGAATCTGTTATACAAATACATATATCCACTGTTTCTTAGATTTGTTTCCCATTTTATCATGAGCATTTTCCAATGTCCTTGAACATTTTTGAAAGCATGATCTTTTAAAGGCAGCATAATATTCTATCATATGAGTCTTCCATAATTTATTATTTATTTATTTATTTTTTGGCTGCGTTGGGTCTTCGTTGCTGTGGGCAGGCTTTCTCTAGTTGTGGCGAGCGGGGGCCACTCTTCGTTGTGGTGCGTGGGCTTCTCATCGCGGTGGCTTCTCTTGTTGCGGAGCACGGGCTCCAGGGGTGCAGGTTTCAGCAGTTGTGGCACGCGGGCTCAGTTGCTCTGGGGCATGTGGAATCTTCCCGGACCAGAGATCGAACCCGCATCCCCTGCACTGGCAGGCGGACTCTCAACCACTGCGCCACCAGGGAAGTCCCTTCCATAATTTATTTAAACAGTTTCCTGTTGTTGACCACTGTCTTGAACATCTTTGAACATAAATACTTGTCCTCATTTGCAAAGATATTATTAGGATAGTTTCCTAGGGAATTATTAGGTGAAAGGCTCTTAACATATCTTGCCAGACTGCTGTCCAAGAAGGCTGTGCCTATTCGCATTATTTTTATCTTATTAACTTGGTAGTTAAAAAATGGTATCTGATTGTGTTCTTTTTAAAATTGGTATTTTCTGGATTATTAATGACATTGGACATTTTTCATGTTCATGATTCTTATTTCATGTGCTAAGTAAGGTGTTATCTGGAATTGCAGTGAATGGTACCTGCCATTTAATTTAGCTCTGAATCTAATGCTTTGCAGCGATGATCAATTATTTTTAGTATTGCACAAATCAGCTTTTGTTGTCTTTGGAACCAGAATGTCTGCCTCAGTGCAAATTATGTTAGTTGAGAGTTAGTTTTATTTTATTTTTTTGATTATTATTTTTCAAAGTTGCCTCTGTATAATTTTCTCCCTTTACATTATATAACTTTGTTGAGAAATGTAATTCTGCCTGGAATGATTTAGTTTAGATACAGATTCTTTGTCTAAGAAATATACTCTCAGGTCTAAATATGTTTTTAAGTTTTGAAAAAAATCATTTAGGTAAAAGTTTTAAAGCATTCATTGTATTTGACTGAATTTATAGTGTATTTAACATTCTTCTGGAATGAGTTTGGAACTCTGTTTTTAAAGTGCTTAGTGCAATTTGTATATGCAGTGAAATAAAAGTTGCCATTTTCGTAAGTGAGTTTTTTAGTGGTAAGCCTGCTCTTTTGCTGTGTGAAATTTCCAAACTCCAGCGTAGGCACTGAATGAAAACATTTACATTAATAAACTAGCGTAGGTAAATATTTTCAGTTTCAGAAAAAAGTGGAGAACGCTTTTTACTGTTGGAGTTACTTTCTTACCTAAATCTAGGTTGTAAATGCAAAAGTAAAACTAACATTTTATTAAAACCCCCTGCCCATCGTTACTTCTAATCAAATCATACCTTGCTGAACTAAGTTCAAATATGTTGAAAAACAATTTACTGCTTTGTGTTGAAAAATAATATTCGAAGTATGTGTGTTGTGTGGAGAAACACTCAAAAACAGATCGACCCAGACATCAACAGGATATTATTACCCCAAAGAAATGACGACAGTTTGCCAGCTTGATGCGTAGAGGAAGGAAATTTACAAACATCTCCAGGAGAGGCAGGTTGAGCGGTTGAAGGAAATGAGGCACGTCCTGCTTTTATTGTGCTTATTGGAGTGGGATTCCCAGAAGACTGAACAAGGCTGTCCTGAGACCTCTGTTTGGCAAGGATCTTGTTGACTCATATTTTATTTTTGTTTCAGTAAAGGTCTGCTATTGTTCAAATTTCTAATGTAGCTTATAAACACACAGCCAATATCATTTCCCCTTCTATTGACTGATATATACAAATGAATGAAAATCTGCCGTCATCATCAACTCATGCTCTGTTTCCACGTAGCAAAGAAGAGGAACAGAGAAGTCTCCTTAAAAGACAGGCGCTTTACATGGAGATCTCAGTTCAGGAATTTTCAAAGTTGTATTTTAGAGTTTTACTCACCAGATACGTTGGGGGAATTTATTACTTCTTATTCCTATGGTAGAGGAAAAGGGAGGTAAATATTTATGTAATTTGTATGTTGAAAGCCTAGTTTTTGATTAAGAAGTTTGATCTATTGGCTTCCGAATCCTCTTAGAAGTTGAATCACTGGACATTTATGTCTGAGACCAGTTAGGAAGACTTCCAGTATGAAATGCCTGGTTTAGAATAATGAATTCATGTAATGCTTTGAAATGTTTTAAAAATTTCCGTCACTATACACCTATATATGAGAAAGTAATGGAAAATATTATAAACATTTCTGCTTTTTTAAGCTCTAACGTTTTTTATTGTTGCATCTATCAGAATGCCTAAGAGTGTCATAACTCTTTAGACAAAGAAATACCGGAATGGAAATCTTCTTTGGTCTTCGGCTGTGACTCAGTCTGAGGAGCTATATCTGGAGCTTTAGGTTATGAATTTGTACTCTTAACTCTGAGTCAGAAGATGTGGTTACTGTCGGTCTTATTCACTGAGTGACATTGCATCAAGAGGAGACTTTTGTTTAGAAGTTTAGAAGTTGTTTTTGTTTTTGACTTTTGTTTAGAAGTTGTTTAGAAGTTTAAAGAAGATAAACACGAAAGGGAAAAATACTGTGAGAAAGTGGAAGGCTAATGTTGGTTAAAGTCTGGTTTTGCTTTCATTTCTCTTGGTTATTCCTTAGACTGCTTGATTGCTTTAGGTAATTTTTTCCCCCAGTCATTTTATTGTATGAAAAATTCCAAAGAAAAGTATTATTTCATACCCTTCAAAGTTATGTTTCAGGGTAAAGATATAGGGACTAATCACCAAAGGAATTTCCCTGGCAAAAGTCCTAACATTTTTAACTTCCCACGATTTTGTCACCCCCCTTTTCCTTTTATTTTTGGCTCAGACCCCCAGGAATGTCTGATTCAAAGGAATTCCTATGGGAGACAGGTTTGCATGATATTTAAGGGTCTAGAGGTGCTTCTGAGTCAGGATTTTGAGGAATGATGTTAACTTAGAGGTAACCCTCTCTCGTTCTAGTGCAAAGGGGCTGAGGATTTGGGGACAAGCATTTTGGACGTCACATTAAGCCATGAGAGATTTTGCCCCTGATGACCTGAGTTGACTTTAAACTGTTTTGAAGAGGTGCTCATTCCCTCACCTCTCCAGTTTTCTAGAAGAACCTCAGTTTGGTTTCTAACTCTGAGGGCTTCTTTCACACACTCTCCTGGCAGGGGATATCAAATGTCGTCTGAGTAGTTTTCTACACAGTGGATTAAGGTTGAAAAAATAAGTTGTAGGCACAGCGTTTGGACTGGGTGTGTGTAACACTTGTATGTTTTCTGTTGCTGCATTTGCTTGTTTCTAGATAACTATAGTTTTAGCAGAGAATAGCTTAGATAATATCAAGGCTTTGGATGTCTTAGTCCTGCAGTTATATGATTTAAAAACCTGCCCTGTGTGTAATGCTGCTTTAGGAAATCCGTAATCCATGGGGACAGTAAATTGACGGACAATTCTTTTTTTTTTTTTAACATCTTTATTGGAGTAGAATTGCTTTCCAGTGGTGTGTTAGTTTCTGCTTTATAACAAAGTGAATCAGGTATACATATACATATGTTCCCATATCTCTTCCCTCTTGCATCTCCCTCCCTCCCACCCTCCCTATCCCACCCCTCTAGGTGGTCACAAAGCACCAAGCTGATCTCCCTGTGCTATGTGGCTGCTTCCCACTAGCTATCTATTTTACTTTTGGTAGTGTATGTATGTACATGCCACTCTCTCACTTCGTCCCAGCTTCCCCTTCCCCCTCGCCGTGTCCTCAAGTCCATTCTCTACGTCTGCGTCTTTATCCCTGTCCTGCCCTTAGGTTCTTCAGAACCATTTTTTTTTCTTAGATTCCATATATATGTGTTAGCATACGGTATTTGTTTTTCTCTTTCTGACTTACTTCACTGTGTATGACAGACTCTAGGTCCGTCCACCTCACTACAGATAACTCAATTTCGTTTCCTTTTATGGCTGAGAAATATTCCATTGTATATATGTGCCACATCTTTATCCGTTCATCTGTCGATGGACACTTAGGTTGCTTCCATATCCTGGCTATTGTAAATAGAGCTGCAATGCACATTGTGGTACATGACTCTTTTTGAATTATGGTTTTCTCAGGGTATGTGCCCAGTAGTGGTATTGCTGGGTCGTATGGTAGTTCTAGTTTTAGTTTTTTAAGGAACCTCCATACTGTTCTCTATAGTGGCTGTATCAATTTACATTCTCACCAACAATGCGAGAGGGTTCCCTTTTCTCCACACCCTCTCCAGCATTTGTTGTTTGTAGGTTTTTTGATGTTGGCCATTCTGACTGGTGTGAGACTGGTGGCCATTCTGACTGGTGATACCTCACTGTAATTTTGATTTGCATTTCTCTAATGATTAATGATGTTGAACATTCTTTCATGTGTTTGTTGGCAATCTGTATATCTTCTTTGGAGAAATGTCTATTTAGGTCGTCTGCCCATTTTTGAATTGGGTTGTTTGTTTTTTTGTTATTGAGCTGCATGAGCTGCTTGTATATTTTGGAGATTAATCCTTTGTCAGTTGCTTCATTTGCAAATATTTTCTCCCATTCTGAAGGTTGTCTTTTTGTCTTTTTTATGGTTTCCTTTGCTGTTCAAAAGGTGCTAAGTTTCATTAGGTCCCATTTGTTTATTTTTGTTTTTATTTCCATTTTTCTAGGAGGTGGCTGAAAAAAGGATCTTGCTGTGATTTATGTCATAGAGTGTCCTGCCCATGTTTTCCTCTAAGAGTTTGATAGTGTCTGGCCGTACATTTAGGTCTTTAATCCATTTTGAGTTTATTTTTGTGTATGGTGTTAGGGAGTGTTCTAATTTCCTTCTTTTACATGTAGCTGACAGACAGCTCTTAATGGTACTTGAGTACTTGTAGAAATAAGATGCATATAGATGTATATTTTAATTTCAAGTAATCTAATTTTTGGTGTGAAATATTCAAGGTCAGCAACTTACTGAACTCAGAAGTGGAGTAGTTTAAATGTTTAAAATATATTAAGATTTAATAACATACAGAGTCTTCATACAAGTTTTGAGAGAATATTTACTCTAACTTTTATTTCAGATCATGTGTTTTAACAGTTAATCAAAATGCAATTTAAATCTTGTTTCCATTTTTTTAAAGTCGGCACGTTGTTTTTTAAAAGTAAGCATGATGTATGTGTATGTATAGCTGATTCACTTTGTTATACAGCAGAAACTAACACCATTGTAAAGCAATTATACTGCAATAAAGATGTTAAAAAAATAAGTAAAAGTAGGCAAATCTCTTATAGGGATAAGGAAATGAAGTTTTTTTGTTGCACCTAGCATGCACTGCAATTTTGTTATTTGCCATTTGTTATTAAGTGTTCCCAGGAATAAAAGGGTACGCACAGCAGAAGTGTTTACTGTACAGATTTCTGGTATTTTATTTTATTTTATTTTTTTAATGGACGTAGTGGGTTTTTTTAAACATCTTTATTGGGATATAATTGCTTTACAATGGTGTGTTAGTTTCTGCTATATAACGAAATGAATCAGCTATACATATACATATATCCCCATATCTCCTCCCTCTTGCATCTCCCTCCCTCCCACCCTCCCTATCCCACCCCTCTAGGTGGACACAAAGCACCAAGCTGATCTCCCTTTGCTATGTGGCTACTTCCCACTTGCTAGCTATTTTACTTTTGGTAGTGTATATATGTCCATGCCACTCTCTCACTTCGTCCCAGCTTCCCCTTCCCCCTCCCCATGTCCTCAAGTCCATTCTCTATGTCTGTGTCTTTATTCCTGTCCTGCCCCTAGGTTCTTCAGAACCATTTTTTTCTTTTCCTTTTTGTTTTAGATTCCATATACATGTGTTAGCATATGGTATTTGTTTTTCTCTTTCTGACTTACTTCACTCTGTATGACAGACTCTAGGTCCATCCACCTCACTACAAATAGCTCAATTTCATTTCTTTTTATGGCTGAGTAATATTCCATTGTATATATGTGCCACATCTTCTTTATCCATTCATCCGATGATGGACACTTAGGTTGTTTCCATCTCCTGGCTATTGTAAATAGAGCTGCAGTGAACATTTGGGTACATGACTCTTTTTGAATTATGGTTTTCTCAGGGTATATGCCCAGTAGTGGGATTGCTGGGTTGTATGGTAGTTCTATTTTTATTTTTTTAAGGAACCTCCATACTGTTCTCCATAGTGGCTGTATCAATTTACATTCCCACCAACAGTGCAAGAGGGTTCCCTTTTCTCCACACCCTCTCCAGCATGTATTGTTTGTAGATTTTTTGATGATGGCCATTCTGACTGGTGTGAGGTGATACCTCACTGTAGTTTTGATTTGCATTTCTGGAATGATTACTGATGTTGAGCATGCTTTCATGTGTTCGTTGCCAATCTGTATATGTTCTTTGGAGAAACGCAGTTTCTGGTATTTTAAAATGGAAGAGCAAGTAATTGTAAGCTGGGAAGGGTGGGCTTTTCAGCATGGACTCTAGCTTTAAATCTCAGCCCTTTGACTTACTTCCTGTAACTTGGAAAAACAGTTCCATAATTTCTCTGTAAAATAAGGATAATATAAGTACCTAGTTCATGAGGTTATGAGAAGGAGATGAGTGCATACATCTGAAGCATTTAGAACAGTGTTTAGCTCATAGTAACTGCTCAGCCAGTATTTTCAAGCTCTTAGCACTAATAGTTTTAGAGAGAAAAGGTATCAGGGGGCAGTTACTCAGTTATCATTGGAAATAATAATTCCATTTGAAAATCCAGCAAAATATTGTCCTTCAGAAATCATCCTCAGAAGTGGTGGTAGTGGAATTGCTCTAACTAGGAAGATTTAGGAATGGCAGCCTCGTTACGGGAGTCGGGGGATGGCTCAGAGGTACAGTTTGCTTAGTAAGCCTGGTGATTTGACCTTGACTGTGTTACAGATCAATTTGAAGGAGCGCATTTTTCTACAGATGCTTTTAGTTTCACTTTAAATGAGCTTGCACTTGTAGGTGTCAAATAATGAGGGGATTGAGAGGCCTTTTGTTGGGGGGATGGGAGAAGGTTTGGGGGTATATTGTGTGTGTTGGGGGTATATTGTGTGTGTTGGGGGTAAAGTCCTCCACCCACCTCATCCCACTGCCACTGCTCCTCTGGTCAGGAGGCCCCCTCCGACCTCCAGGGGTCTTTTGCTCCAGGTGACCATCAACTTGAGGATGGAACTTTCTGGGCCACAAGTTTGCATCAGTGTTTTCTCTTTGTTTTAGTCATTTCTGAGCCATGTGGGTCAGTTCCTCCACCAGTAGGGTGAGCTCAGCCTAGATAATTTTTAGGGGTTGGTGAGGGTCATCCCTCAAGAGTCATTATCACTAACCCCTGAGCCCAGTTACTGGATAGGTTACCCTCAACACAGACAGTACACCCCACATCTCCCTCCCCCTCCACCCCCATCCACCAGGATTTCTGCCTAGGCTAGAATTCAGTGGTTACCTTTGTGGTTGCCACCATTGCTCTTCCCTGGAAGGTATAAAGATGCTCCCTTCTTTACTTCCACATGTGCAGTTGCCTATTAACTTGCAACTACACTGCATAGAAAAAGTACCTAACTCTTTGGTAAGGAAGAAAAGAAAAGATAATTCTGTAGCCTAATTGTGTTGAAGTGAATGAGTGCATGCATGCTTGTGGAGATATCTTTCTGGGGTGTGTGTGTGTATGTATGTGGTGGGAAGCATTTTAATGTGTGCGTAAGTATAGCTGATGTTTTCCCACTTGGCTTTATCTTGTAGAAAGAATAAGTGGTTTTAGAATCAGAAAGCTGATCAGAGGATTCCTGAATATTCTTTTTTTTATCCCAAATGTCTGATTTCACCTGGGTCTGGGAAATTGTAGCCACAGCTCCTCCTTGGTTTGCTGGCTTATGCTTATTAGAAAGTAGCCTAATCCTCTCAGCAGAGAGAGGAAGTGCTGTGTTATAACAGAGTCACGTGGGTTGAGGATCATTGAACCAGAGAGAAAACTTCTACAGTTTGATTTCCACTGTCAGTGATCAGTATTTCTAGATCTGGAACAATGATAAAAAAAATGATCTGGTCTTTAAGTATAACTGAGGTTTAAGGATTTCTCTTCAGAATCTGAAATCTTTAACACTGGAAGAACACACTTTCTAGCTTCTCGTCATTCTTTCGTTTCACAGATGAAAAGCCCTGTTGCTCAAAGAAGTGTCTCTATGGAACTTATTTCTTAAATAGCAAGGTCTAGAACTCAGGCCGGCAGAATCCAGGCCTAATCATCTTTCAGTGTAAAGGCATTTTATTTTTTATTTTTGCAATAACCTTTAGACTAATCCTTCTCTCATACCACTATTGTGACCAAGCACATGGACCAGATCTCTATATCCTGGATTTGAAACTTCATTCTTCACATCATGGTTCCTTGCTCTAGTCGCCATTTCTCAGTTGCTTGAGAAAATGGATAATAATTTTTATAGTATTGTTGCGAGGATCAAAGAAGTTATTTCTTGTAAATTACTTACAAGAGTGCCTGGCACAAGCCATGGAATCAACCTAAATGTTCATCGACAGATGAATGGATAGAGAAGTTGTGGTATACATACACAGTGGAATATTACTCAGCCATAAAAAATGAAATAATGCCATTTGCAGAAACATGGATGGACCTAGAGACTGTCATCCTAAGTGAAGTAACAGACAGAGAAAGACAAATATCATGTGATATTGCTTGTATGTGGAATCAAAAAAATGATACAAATGAACTTATTTACAAAACAGAAATAGACCAGACATAGAAAACAAATTTAGGGTTACCAAAGGGGAAAGAGAGCGGGGAGGGATAAATTAGGAGTTTGGGATTAACAGATACACAACTACTATATATAAAATAGGTAAACAACAAGGACCTACTGTATAGCACAGGGAACTATATTCAATATCTTATAATACCCTATAATGGAAAAGAATCTGAAAAAGAAATATGTATATATAACCTGAATCACTTTGCTGTACATCAGAAACGAATACAACATTGTAAATCAACTGTACTTCAATTAAAGAGTGCTTGGCACAAGTGTTAGCTATAATGATAATTATCATTGCATTATTAATAATTATATAGTAATTATTATTTTATTGTCAATAATATGTTGCTTTTAGACACTTTAGCTGTCCAGCCTATTACAGTGAAAAGGTGGCTTTGCAGGAGAGTAAGATTCCATAATTATCTAGTGAAATTGGGGCCATAAATCATTGAACATCTTGCTCCATTTTTGTGTGAATTATTTGGATTGACTAAGTGCTCTTGTTACCGGGCTGGGTTACCATCTGCTGTGTTTTGCCTCCATAGGGTCAGGCTTGTCCTCCGAGGGAACAGGGAGGTGGGAAAAAATGCCAATAACTGAACTCCAAAATGTATCCTAACTGTCTTGTTCACGTTTATAGGACAGTTTTATTGCTGTAGGTAAGATGGATAACTGGGCATTATTCCAACATCTTGGCAGTTTTCCTTTTTCAAGGTACTAATATTAGGATTAGCATGTTGTTTTAAAGCCATTGCCTTTCTGCACCTTGTAATTGCTTGTTCTTGGGGGAGGCTTGGAAGATTTGAATTAGGGGTTTCCTGCCAAATATGGGAGAGCATGTCTATTTTGTTTTAATACTTTGCTTGGTTTTTAAAGTTGCAGTTCATTTTGTCAGTAGAACAAATCAGAGGCTAGGAGGGCACGCTGCACGTGTATAGGGTGTATAGTATATAGGGTAATGCATACTGGGGCAGTGAGGACACATGGGTGGGAATAGTATAGCTCTGTCAGTTTATTTTTTGTGTGCTTTCGTTTATTTTTGGTATTGATACCAATGTTTGGCAGTACAGTGATTTGCCTCGTCTATTATGATTCCTTTTTAAAAAAATTTTATTTTATACATTTTCTTTAATGTACTTGTATTATTTTTGTAATGAAATGATAAATATATCCAAATTAAATAACAGCAATAACTTTAGTTGCCTCAAAAAATGGGACTGCAGGGCTTCCCTAGTGGCCCAGTGGTTAAGAATCTGCCTGCCAATGCTGGGGACACGCGTTCGAGCCCTGGTCTGGGAAGATCCCACATGCCGTGGAGCAACTAAGCCTGTGCGCCACAACTACTGAGTCTGCGCTCTAGAAACTGCGAGCCACAACTACTGTAGCCTGCGCTCCATGCTCCGCAACAAGAGAAGCCCCACAATGAGAAGCCCGTGTGCCACAATGAAGAGTAGCCCCCACTCTCCACAACTAGAGAAAGCCCGCGCGCAGCAACGAAGACCCAACGCAGTCCCCGCCCCCCAAAAAAATGGGACTGCAAATTGAATGGCATTAAATCTCTATAAATTAGTTTATATTATGTTATTATATTTTTATTCAAATATAATTGACATATAATATTGTGTTCGTTTTAGGGGTACAACATAATGATTTGATACTTGTGTTTTGTGAAATGATCACCACAGTAAATTTAGTTGACATCCATCATTTCACACCCTTAACAAGTTTTTTTTCGTGTGTTGAGAACTTTTAAGTTCTACTCTAACAACGTTTAAATATACAATACAGTGTCATTAATATAGTTCATGCTGTACATTGCATTCCCAGTATTTATCTTATAACTAGAAGTTGGTACCTCTTGACCATTTATTTTTGGTATTAATACCTGTTTTGGAGGGTAGAGTAATTTGCCTCATCTAATAAGTTTCTGAATCAAAGCCGAGATGGATTAAAATTATAAGAAAAAGATTAAATTGTTTATAATATAATCATTTTCTCTAAAGCATTCAAGAAACATAGTGTTTACACTTATCTATCATAACTAGAGATTAAAACGTTTGATGTTTTTTACTCAAATATTATTAGCATTTCTTTTCCGAAGAGAGCCCTGCTGCTGTAAAAGTTGTCGGTAACTACCACTCTTTGTATAGAGAAGTAATCAGTCCGTTGGAATGCATTAACACTTTTTCTGAATTTCTCTTATGGAATTAAAAAAAAAATCCTAGCTTGTATTACTGTTCTTTAAGGGAATCTAAATGAATTGGTAAAAATGCATGTACTCTGTATTTCGACTGGCCATCAGTTTCAGCTCTTATGATCACTTGTTTGTGGAACCTTGGGCAAAACTAATAATTTCTTCCTGAGGCTCCGTTTCCGCCTTCACATAGTTGTAAGGATTCAAAGAGAGAACCTTGGAAAAGGTTTTGTCCCCCTGTATGCTCAACAGAGGGGAGGTGCCTTTTCTCCCATGTCTGCATTCCTTACCTTTTTAATGGACTTCACGGGAGCAGCATTTGTGGATTGAAACTTAGATTCTTGACAGTGGCCCTGTCACTGTGGCCCTCAAAGTTGGCCATCCTTCCTCACCAGTGGTCTGCAATGAACACATCCAGAGAGCAGAGGAGGCGACGACGTCAGGAGAATTAAGATTCCAAAGCCAGGTGGCCTCTGTCATTCTCTGCTCCCTGCTGTGTGTTGTAAGTCTTCAGGGCCTTACTACGGTTATTGCCTAACTCAGTTTCCCAGGAATGTGCTAGAGTATAACTAGAGTTCTGTCATTTGATGTGACAGTAGTGTTTACGTGTGCTGGTTACTTTCTAGGTGTTGGTGGAGGTTATGAATCAGGGTTAGATTCTTATTCATGGAAACCCACAGGTGCTCTGCCAGAGATCTGGACACGATTGCTAATCTCTCTGTGTCCTTGGGACAGTTACCCTCTTTGGGCTCCATTTATTCACCTGTCCTAGAAAGAGGAGAATGCCTGCTCTGCCTTCCTCTTAGGCTGCTTTTGAAAATGGGTGAGATAATATGTGAAGGTTCTGTTGACAAGTAAGAAGAGGTTGGTGGTGATGATGAAGTTGTTGATGCCCAAAATACCACAAATGCAGACAATTCATGTCTTTCTAACTTGGAATTTCCAGCAATGCATGACAGTAAAAATTTTCTGTTTTTGACATGCATTGTATTTTGTATGACTAGGAAATGGACCTTCAAAATTTGACACAAATAACTAAATTATTTTCTTCTGTTGGTGAGGATCGCTAATTTTAGAGGCATAGCAGGTTAGGATCACCTGACATGAGGATTCTCAAAGTTATACTGTGCTTCACTAGTAACTAAAGTAGTTCAAATAAAGAGACATTCATAATGAATAAGGATAAATCAAAGGTAATTAATATCTATTGGTAAGGAGTTGGCACATACCAAGTGTCAACAGTAGACATTTTTTAGGAATTGGCATGTTACCATGGAATCAAAGCATTCCACTTTAAGGTTGAATATCTGAAGATGCCTTCTTTCAAGCTGTCAAGAGGAAGTTAATATTCATTTTGTATATCCTACGTGAAACCTCTTACGCTATGCCATTTTCCTGTCTATTAAGAAATAGCTTTAGAAAAAAGAATCAGTTTATTCCTTAACTTGCATGTAACTTGCATGTAAATTCCTTTC
Source organism: Orcinus orca (assembly GCF_937001465.1). Classification (NCBI taxonomy): domain Eukaryota; kingdom Metazoa; phylum Chordata; class Mammalia; order Artiodactyla; family Delphinidae; genus Orcinus; species Orcinus orca. The sequence continues at coordinate 18,664,537 of NC_064573.1, forward strand.
TTTAAATTGTATGCGAATTGTGTCATCTTTGTGAAAAATTTGAGATGTCATACACATACTATTATAATGCCATTGGTTGCAGTTTTCAAAGTCAAAAGTTTATGTTTACATTTCCCTGTATGGTGTGGCTTTGTGATTCAGGCTTTAAAAGGCATCCCAAAATAGCAACAAAAGAGTAGATTGTGAGTTGGGTGTATTAGGTTTGTATGGTGAGCTGCTGCTTTTTCTGGTTACCAAGGATGATCTAAATTTCTAATCTGAGCTTTTTTTTACTATGCTATGTTGTCCTTTAAATGTCATGATAAACTCAATAAAAATATTTCAAGGTACCAGTGGGGGAAAAATCTATATGAGATGCCCAATAGATAAGTCTAAGGACTTTAGATATCTAAAAATAGTGCAAACTAGAATTCAATGACTTTAAATTTAAGGACATAAGGTGTTGTAGGAGGATCCTGGTGAAAGATATAACATCTAGCTCCTTTTCTCCATAATGAGAAGAAAAGAAGAAAAAAAAGTATAGAGAAAAGAAAACTTGTCATAATTAGTATATCTCTTTTGGTTAGTTTTTTTCACATAGGGGATTTCAAATTAATCTGAAATTTGCAGAGCGAAGCAATTAAGTTGTAACGAATATTCTCCTTTCCTTGTAAAACCTATAAAACACTATTTTTGAGTTGCTACTTATCTATGGCCGGTTCTCTTTTTCCACTTCGTTGTTAGTTTGTATGATCAGGGAGGGCATCTTCTGGATGGGATTGCTCACAATCCACAGAGCCTTTTCCTCTGTCTGTTGAAAGGAGGCAGATCTGAAGTTGGTCTCTTTTCCTTTTCATGATATGGGGATGAGGTGGAATCAAAACCGGCAGGATGAAAGCCCCAAAGCTTCCTTTTTCCAGCTGTTTTCCTCAGCGAAGATTTTTTTCTCTTCCAAAGATGACGCTTCCTTTCAAGAGGTTTTCACTCTGCGAACTGTTTCCTCAGTTTATTTCACTACAGTAAAATGTGTTCCCTTTAGGCCATATATGTCTCTTTTACAACCCAACCTGTCCTTTTCAGCGGTGTTAGTTGCTACTCAGAAGAACAAATGTGATTTATTCAGTCCCTTTAATGAGGTACAAAGACCAATAAACCTTTGCCACTGGAGTTTCATCTTTTTGGTTGCTTTATTTTCATTTATGAAAAATTTTAGATGCCGTAAAGCCATGGAGAATGCTATTAATTTGACCATTTAATATTTGTTAACAAAGCAGTTCAGGGTAAAATATGTCATCATAGCCTTAAGGTTTATTGTGTGGGTTTTTTTTTTTTTCTTCCAAGTGCAGTATAATGATATGTAATTTGTTTAAAGTAAATGCTTAAAATTAAAATTAAGGCACTGGAAACTGCATAAATGCTAAATGAATATTAAGAGTGGTTTGATTCATTAAGTAATGATGGGAATAAAAATATGACTATTTTTACTGATGGTTTTTACTTCACTTCTAGCATTGACGTTGTTTCTGAATTTACATTTGTAAATTCTGCTTCCTTTGGGGATAAATGAAATATAAAAATGAATTCTCTTAATCATTCATTAAACATAATCCAAAAAAATTCACTAGACCTTCTACCCATTTCCTGGATCGTCCAGGCTTCTTGCTTAAGGATAATAATCATCCTGCATTGATTTGTACTTAACTTGTTTGTGAGCTGCTCTTGAATGAATAACACCGTGAGTCAGAAGTTCCCCATTTCTCTCTCTCTCTTGCCTTTTCCCAAATATTTATACTTACCTCCTAAAAGTGGGGGAAGTTACTGGCAAGACGCTTCACATTGCTGTCCTGTTATTTGAGCCAGTTCTTTGTGATATAAAGAAAGAAGCCAGTGGCATCTGGGAGATAACCACCTCATTTCATTTTCACTTTAATGCTAACTCTAACATATGCTTTTGAATTGAAGTGGGGTCCCAAATGCCAATATACGTTAAAAGAATTAAACACTAATTCTTTTTAACACTAAAAAAAACTCCCCCTTATGTACTCCTGTTGCCCGTTTCTTTGAGGGTAAGTGGGCTGATAGGACTTCAAATCATGAGCGTGCCTATTTTATCTGTACTGTTAATAGAGAGCTATGAAAAAATGGCAATTAACATATTCAGACAGAAAATCATCCTGGCTGAATGACTCATTAAATAGTCGTATAAACAGGATGTGCTGAAATGAACTGGTACAAAATTTAGTTTCATTGGTCTTTTTGCTCATTATCAGCACTTTAAGAAGCAGACTTGTGGGTGCTTGGAAGACACTTAAATTTCTTTTCTCTTTATTTTTTTCTTAAATACTGCTCGCCTCCTCCACCCTTTCCCCCTGCCATTCCTAGTTCCCTGGCAGGCTAATGTTACCTGTCTAAACATGAAGCATTATGTTGGAAACCAACCAAGTCAGGGCTAAGAACTTCTGAGGTTTGTCCAGGCCAGTGGTTCTCAGCTTCCGTTGACAATCAAAATGTACTTGAAGTTTTTTCTTTTTTTTTTTTTTTCATGCACAGAACATTCTGAAACCTCATTTCTTGGGATTCTGATTCAGAATGTTTGGGGTAGGGCCTGGGAGTCTGTATTTCAATAAAAGGTCGCCATGGGATTCTTACAGCCAGCCAAGCTTGAGAACCCCTCACTGATTTGTGTCCCCTCAGAGTAAAACTCCCTTTCCCCATGTCCCTGATCTGTGGCCATCTGGCCTCCCTATCAGTGGTTTGCAGTCCTGGCTGTACATTACAGTTACCCGGGGACCTGGGAAAATGCTGATGCTTGACTCCACCCCCTATTAAACTGGGGAGTTTGAAAACCTCCCCAGGTGATTCTAATAACAGAGTCAAGTTTAAGAAGTTCTGTCCCATAAAAACAGAGCTAGGGATAGCTGGAAAAGACCTTTCTAGTTTTCTTTTACGAGGTGCTTCACCCTGTGCTAAAACTGCTCTCTCTGCAACCCTGGCACATACACACACAATTTTTTTTTTTTTTTTTTTTGCGGTCACAGCTGAGGGCCTGAGCTGGCAAAGAATTCAAATAATCTTTTAAATAGAAGTGAGTTAAGACCATCTCATCCCATCTTGCAAATCATTGTGGTGTCTCCTTACAACACCTCCTTGATGTGTCACCCCCTTGATTGCCTTCAGTGTTAGGGGGTCACTTCTTCCAAAGACAGTAGTCCCTTCTAACTACGGGCAGCTCAGGTGACTAGAGTTCACACTCACCCTGAGCTAGAACCTGCCTCCTTGCGGCTCCCATCTACTGGTTGGTCTGAGTCTTGAAGAGAAGGAACATAACTCCTCCAAAATCACATAAGTAGGGAAGTAGCAGAGCCCAGGTTTACTCCCAGTTGGGCCTCTGGGGGTCCACAGCCTGCCCTCTCTCCAGCAGTCCTCCAGTGAGACTGAGTCTCCCCATAGCCCCACCCAGAACCAGTCTGTCCTCCCAGGACTAGGGCCAGCCCAGGGATGTGGCTAGAACTTGGCTCCTGAGTTTACCCTGTGCTAAAACTGCTCTCTCTGCAACCCTCACACATACACACACAACTTAAACCTTTTATCTCTAGTAAGGCTTTCATCATTTATTGGTACCCTGTTCTTGGGTGGGACCAAAATGTTTTGCTCTCACGTTGTGTCGGATTCCTACTTCTTCCTGCGTGAGTACCACATCTGGGATGTGCAGATGTGTTGGTATCACGTCGGCACCCCACAAAAGGCTAAGTAAGAAGGAAGAGCAGCATAGCAGGTTAGCAAAGGAAAGAGTGTCCATTCTGTTGAGGCCCCCGACGCACCAAGAAAAATTCTGAATAAACAGATTTCTTCTCTAGCGGCTGTGACACTGCGTGGGAGCCTTTTATTACATTGAGTAATACAGGTATAGCTTGGACCTGTTCTGTAAAAGGTCTAAGATCAGCCCATAATTGAAGATGGAGAAAAATGCTTCCCCCATTTCAAGGGAAGGAGGGAGAATAATCTTGCCAACTGGTACATGAGAACTATACTTCCCAGCTGCCCAAAGGTATTTCAGTCTTCCTTGGTCTTCGAGGGGGTCTCTACAAACGGAAGGGAAAAGGTCCATTGCTTCACATTGCTCATTGTTAAGGAGACACTCATCATCTGTAGGAAGATGTTCTCCTCTGTCTCACATGGAACCTTCCACAAGCTAAATCCCCTTGAAGTTACTGAGGAAAGACACCCTTTAAACACCAGTCAGGTCCTAAGTTGGTGACAGAGTGAAGGTAGACTGAGCCCCGGAGGCCTTGGGTACCAGGGCATCTCTGACTGTGTGGAAGAAGAAAAGCCAGCATCCGCTCCCCTTCACCGCAGGGTGGGCATCAGAGGGAGATTCACTAAGCCTTCCTGGTTTTTACATATCTTGTGGCCAAGTCCTATGGTAGACCCCAGCCTCCTGCTGGCTGCTCTAGTGCTTACAAGTATATGTAAGGATTTCTGGGGACACTGAGGTCCAGAGAAGTTTCCTTAGAGACTTTGGCCATCATACTGGCAGGAGTTAGGACTCTGTCTGGTCTACACTGGGTAGCAGGAGCCCTGGACTCCCAGTTATGGGAGATGGTCATGCTTTAGAGTCTAGGCCTGCAGCCTGTGTAGGGGCGGAAGGCTCATTGTCAAGGTCATGCAAGGGGAAGGTCAACGCTTGCAGGACCCTGAGCGTGAGTGTCTCCTCAGATGACGCAGTGAGGTGCTTCACTTGCCTCACCCCAGTCCCAGCTCTGGTTGGGAGCAACTGGGGTCAAGAGAACCACTGGTAATTTAGGTCTTTCCATCTTTTGCTTTATTTGCCATGATTGCTAAAGAGCCTCCTTGCAGAAGTACCTTGGTAGACTCCCAGGGAAGGCAATACTTTTGTGTGACTGACGTGCTGGCAGTGCCTATGGCCACGTGTGTCACCCTGGTGGAGGATAATCGTCCTATTATTTTTTGCCAGTAGGTATAGCAAGTGGGTAGTGCTTTGTGTATTCCACTGTGATGAATTAATTTTGTGTTCATTGTAGTAGCACTGATCATAATGAATTAATTTAGTATTCATGTGGATGTCAGAGGTTTTTTTTTTCCTCTTCCAGTTTTCCTGTAGCTTTCGTTCCTGGATACTTTAGAAGTGTAACACATCTTGATCCTATTCTCACATTAACTTCTCAGTATCCCCCGCCCCCCCCCCCATATTGTGTGGTATTCTTTTTTAAAAAAATTTTAATCTAGTGTTAAAATAATTGATATTTTAATAGCATTATATTAACTTGAACATTTTCCCTACTTTTCTTTTACAAAACAAGGGAAATAAGGTAAATAGTTATGACAGGTATAACTGCCAGGTTGAGTGATATAGTTAATATCTTGTATATTTTAGTTTGGTTTCAGAAAAAGTCTAAGGCAAATGTTTGTAATTTGTAGTTTTTTTGAAGACAAATATTGCATTCCCTTATGCAAATACGGAGTAATGAAAACTGCATGCCGTATATAATAGTTTGCTCTTCTTTTAATTTCTTGTCTCTTCTTTTCCTCTCAGACAAGGTTGATAAATGTATGTGCATATATTATTTATCTGTTCATGTAAGGACACATAATTGGCTATTAGATATGGTAATTGCATAAATAGATCTTATTCAAGCTCATTTCCTTTTCTGTTGATAAAATAAATGTTTTCATGAAATGGGAATATGCACTGAAATAGAAGTGCCTGATTTAGGATTGAGAAACCAGGTACCCAAACAAAAATCAAACTAAAAATCCTGGGAAACTTTTTACCAATTCGAGCTTCAGCCTGTGTGCTGCTTCTTAATTTGTTCATCATGTTGGCTAATTATTGAAGATATTTATAATAGAACAAGGGTTTCCTTCATCACTTACCCACCTGCTCGGCTGATTTGCTCCCCCTGGGAATGTGGTGGAACCTTTGCAGAAGAGATTTTGTCCTTATGAGCATCAAGATGCCATTTTAGGTTTTTCTTTAAATTTAAACTTGGAAATGGTATCACCCCTGACACACACACACACACACACACACACACACACACACACACACACACACACACACACACACACACACACACACACACACACACACACACACACACACACACACACACACACACACACACACTCCCTTGTTTTTTTTTTTTTTCGGTACGCGGGCCTCTCACTGTTGTGGCCTCTCCCGTTGCGGAGCACAGGCTCCGGATGCGCAGGCTCAGCGGCCACGGCTCACGGGCCCAGCCGCTCCGCGGCATGTGGGATCTTCCCGGACTGGGGCACGAACCCGTGTCCCCTGCATCGGCAGGCGGACTCTCAACCACTGCACCACCAGGGAAGCCCCTCCCTTGTATTTTTTAAAAAATAATTTTAAACTTATTTATTTATTTATTTTTTACCAGTCATCTTTTATTGGCTAAACGTATTTATTTTTGAAAATAGTTTTACAGCTCGTGTGCAGTTTGATTCTGAGCAGCAGCTGTATTCCATTCTAGAAGCTTGTGTTTCAGCAGTTGATGGGTCCTGTATACATTTCATACACTGAGAATACATAGAGAAGTTGGGCCTCAGTTGCAAACTGCAAGGACCATATAACTGGGTTGCTTTCATTATTTTTGTTATTATTGTAGCAGATTGTAAAGTAATATGCTAACAAAGATTTATGGCTTCATGTAGTAGGAGGAGATCTTGGGGTGGAGGAGGAAGTTCATGTTTAAACAAATGTCTATAATAATAAGAGGAAAACAAAACTAAAAAAAAGCTCTAAGAGAGTTGTTTCTAGTATAAATATTTTTATTAACATTTTCTATGGTTTGAAGATCTTGAAAGTAATTGTTTATGCATTTCTGGAATTTCGATATGTTGTATGCCTATATGTGCACGGTTGTTCTTGGAAGGAGTGTTTTTTTGGTTGTTGTTGAACTGGAACACATAGCTATTGAATATGCGATGAAGAGAAAATTTATGGAGGGCAGAATTATGAGTATCTGAGGAAAGTTTAATTACTTCTATAATTTAGATAAGCTTCATAATTTATTGTAACACACTGTACTTTGGCACAATTTGTAACAATTATAAAGCACTTGAATTTAGGTTCTTTCCTTGGCCGCCATGAACAGAGTTAGCTGTAGGAAAACCCTGAGCATTTACATTTCGTCTCAGCCTTGCATTAAAGACTTTGGCTGTAGTAGTTTTGTTGCTCCCCTTTACATTGACAGAATGTGGGTTTTGTTTCTCCGAAAAACGTGTATTACAATATAGTTGGGTTGTGGTTGTAAACCTAGAAGGAAGACCAGCAAAGAAAGGACATGAAGATATCTATCAATGCCCAAAGCCAGGGAAGGAGAAACCCGGGGAAAAACTCAGATGATTCTGGCTTGAATTAAAAAGAAATAATAGATCTCACCACCCACCTCCTTGTAACGGACAGATCCTGAATAATGCAAAGTCTTCAGAAATCCAACAATATATATTTTTATGAATATACATTTATTTTCATAATTAAAAAAGAAGCAGTGTAAAACAGCTACTCCTCTTAGGTTTGGATTATTTTGCTGTTACAAAAATTGCTGCCTAGGATACAATTTTTTTGCCATTGCTATTTTCTACAAAATTAATCTGATTTATTTTCCATTTTTGCCTTTCAATGTGTATTTGCCTTATTTATCATGTTGATATTGAAAATAATGAAAAGCATGAGATCTTAGCAACTGATTTTGATTGTTGCTGAAGACATTTTTCTTAAAAAATATATTTGTTCGAGGCCTGGGAATTTTTACATTCACATTTTCCTTCTAATAACTATATTGTAGAACAGAATTAGCTCCCATAATATCTTCTCCTTGCTTAACTTCTCTTGAAATTAAATGATCTTAACAGTTTTGTGTAACACTTTGAACTTACAAAAGTGCTTTCATATTTATTGTATGCTTAGGACCAGGTTAAAAATTGAATTAGTCTACATTTCAAAGTAGAAATAACTGATGAACCAACTTACAGACTTTTGTACCTCAAATACCTTCTTATATTCTCCTTCTTTGGAGTGGAAACCTGTGGGGACTTTGGTTCAGGTTTTAGATTCTCTCATGTTAGTGTAGGCTTTTGATAAGTCACATGGAGCAAAAACACTGAAGCAACTCATCTATTGGCTTAAATGAATTAATGGTCTGAATCAAACAGGTTTTGAATTGGTTAAAATAATAAAACCAGTAGCCCTGTGTTTGAGCTCTTGATGATTAAAGAACCAGGCTGAAGAATGCATTTATTTTCTTTTGGAAAGAAAGTCAAGACTCACTTCTTTGAGCTGTGTTGCTTTCTATAGATTTTTTTTTTTTTTTTTTTTTTTTTTGCGGTACGCGGGCCTCACACTGTTGTGGCCTCTCCCGTTGCGGAGCACAGGCTTCGGACGCGCAGGCTCAGCGGCCATGGCTCACGGGCCCAGCCGTTCCCCGGCACGTGGGATCCTCCCGGACCGGGGCACGAACCCGTGTCCCCTGCATCGGCAGGCGGACTCTTAACCACTGCGCCACCAGGGAAGCCCTAGATTTTTTTTTTAAAGGAAGCCTTCATTATCTGTTTCAGATCTTTATAGATGTTGCAATAAGATACTCTTTTCTCTTAATATAGGATTGAAAGGATCAAAGTTAATAACTTTGAGACAGTTTAAAATTCAAAAAAATAGTTTATTATCTCTGTGTTCCTTTCAAGATTTATGTTCCTATGAAAGTGCAATGTTCCGGATTGAATGTGGTCCTACTGGTAAGGATCACGTGGATAGAATAATCATTCCCTTGTCTAGCCTGCTCTGAGTTGTTTTAATGTTGCAGGTGACTGTGTTCTCTGCAAATAAATGTCGTTCTCCTATTTACGTTCCCGATGACTTGTATCCTTAAACCCTTTTGTTAGAGTATTATTGTCCTTTATCCTGAAAAATGCCTCTGATTGTAGTGCCCTAATACTATAAAATCAATGGGGACTGAGTTCAGTGCTGGCTAAGCAGTGTAAGGCCACCCTTTAAATGCAGATGCATCAGGGCTAGTTTTAATGTAATTTTAATAAGGCTGAAACCATTTTGAAGTAGACTTAAATCATAATACTAATCTCAAAAAACTGTATTTAGCTGAGAAGGCCCTTTATTCTCACTGGCCATTTTTCCTCTGTGTGCATCCAAACCAACTTCCATCTGATCCCCCAGTTTTCGTCCAGGGGATCTTTTTTCCCCCTTAAATGGAATATATGTACAGTCTGTGACTACTTTATTAGTTGGAGACAAGCCAGTATTAGCGAAAACTGTTTTACTTCTGTTTCTGCCTGGTTGTCCGTTCCTGACCAATCTCTTTTTGTTTACAAAATATATAATAAATAAGCATTTCAAATAAATTGCTACGTTCTGGCCAAAGAAGTAAAAAGCCAGCTGTTGATCCTAACGAGAAAAGTCAAGAATATAATTTAATATTTAAATATAAGGGAGTGAATGCAGTCATAAAAATGAGGAAAACATTTACAAAATGAAGTCTGATGCAAAGTTCAGTATATTGCAATAGTCTAGGTTTCACCACCTTACACTATTTCAATATGTATATGAAATGTATCTTGCTGTTTATATTTGGCCTGATGGGAAGGTGCAGGACCATTGACTTAGGGAAATAAAATTGGATTAGGAACCAGTTTAACAAAAGATCACAGAAACTGAAGGCAAGATTGGGGCGGGGTTTTCCCATCTGGATTATTACCACATTCTTTGTATAGAAGGAGTTTTGGTCTTTGGATATGGACACTAATTTATAATAATTTAAATAGTATAATTATAGTATACATTAAATCATTTATAATTTTCCCACATTTTCCTGTGTTCAAGAATTATCAAGGAGGAGATGCTTAAATGCTAAAGTCTATACTCTATTCCATTGATTAGCTTTTAATATACTTCTTATAATTTACAAAACAGTAATTTAACATGTCAATTACTCCCTTTTTCCTATTGAACCTTTCGAAAGAATAATTTAGAGCAGCATTTTTTAAAACCTTGTTTCAAGACATGTTAATAGAAATTTTATTTTGAGTGCATTCTGCCTTATGCTTTGTAAAACGCCCAAGAGGGTGATACAGCTACTTTGACCAGAAAACTCCTTTTTCATGGGATACCTCCCATGTGGAACATTCTGCAGAAAACAACTTTAGGAAATGCTTACTTAGCCCCAAAGTGGTTTTTTTTTTTTTTTTTTTCCCCAGTCCTTGCAAATTGGTGGTGGTGTCTACTTTCTTGTTTTTCAAATACTGGTCACTAATCCTTTCACTTTGTTTAGGACAGTTTCCTAGGATAGCTGTGCTACTCATGCTAACAATGTTATTTTGAAATACTGCTTGTAATACATGAATGACTCAAATACTTTTAACACCAAACCATAGCTGTATCTTTCAGAGATTGGTAGGTGTATCAGCAGAGATGTTCTAGTTTCATTTCATGGCTTTTGTCCATTTCCTAGGAGAGTGTGTGTGTGTGTGTGTGTGTGTGTGTGTGTGTGTGTGTGTCCTTCTCTTACCCTCTTAAGAGTTTGGTCACAGTGGTAACTACTGGGTCTAGAGCAGGGCCTTGAAGATGCACTTGACTTTGGACTCCAAGCAGGTAATGTCAAAGAGTGAAGCAGGCAATAGGAAGAGGTGGGTATTAGCAACTGGGGCAGGCACACCACACCTGACATTCCAGCATCGCCAAGAATCCTGTGCAGGGCAAACAAAATATATTCAGAGCCAGTAGTGTTTCATCCTTGGTATGAAGGCAAGAAGTCAGAAGGCTTGAGCACTAGGCTTGGTCCTGCCCCTTCTCCCTTCGATTCTGTTTTTAACGCGAGACGTTTGCTTAATTTACAGCAAGCAGAAAATAATCTGGGTCTTATTTAGAGATAAAAAGCAATGTTTTAAAGGTTGTATGTAACATTTGTCAAAAAGAACATAAAAAAATATTTTAGAAGCTTCTGTAAGAAAGCAAGCATGAAGTTTAACCCTACAACATTCTACTTTCCTGGAACAGAAAATGAGTGCTGCTTTTGTAAAGAGACTTTTTGTTTTTTAAACTATACATCCAGGAAAATCTAAGAAATTTGCAAAAATGCATAGCAGAACCTGAACATTAACTTCAAACAGTGAAGAAGTGAAAGTTAGAAATACTGTCACATATATGAAGGTTCCAGAGACAATTCTTGAAACACATTCTGAGACATTGGATCTCTCTGCACTTATTTGGACCTTGGTTCCTCTTTCTATGATCAGCATTGGACTTGATGCCACCTGATGTCCTGTTTGGCTCTCAGGTTCTATGAAGCTGGGTCTGAGCTTAATTTAGGTCTGAGATTGATGTGAAAGACAACTGGTTCCTAGATGCCCCCAGAGCTGAGAGGTTATTGATTTCTCCCGTGTAATACAACTGCACAGAAGTACATTTTGCATCATTCGGAACAAATGTTTAACAAGTTCTGAGTATAGAAAACTGCTTTGCAATGTGAATTTCAATGATTCCAAAATTCAGCAAAGCTTCCTTTTTGATTAAAGACACTGCCCTCAAACACACATGCTCATTTTCTCTGTCTTCTACTTTGACATGCTGTTTATTTAACTTTACTTGGCATCTCAGAATTTTAACTCTGAGATTTTCAAGTCCATATGCAAAACTAGGACGTGTCAGAGAAACCCAGGGCCAGATTCATCAAAGAAGTTAGGAAGCACAGAGCACGTCCTTTAACACCCAGGTGTAAACGGAGCCCATTAAACCATTAGTTAAGTGGTACTAGGGAGCAAAAGCCTGATTCGATTACAGAATCTCCTGTATGTGAACGCAGGGTGTGAAAACATAACACTTGATCTTCACCACAGTGCCACGAAGATTCAATTAAAGGACCGGTATGTGCCCAGATTTGGGAATGCAAAGGGCAACTGGATTTTGAAGGAAAGATGGTGAAGAAACACCTGCAAAAATCTGCCTTTCTGTGCAACAGACTGGGTAATTGCGTATGCAGATGGATAGTTAGGAATATAATTACTTGATTTGTGAACACAAATGCCCTTTCGATTGTGTGAGTGTTGAATTTTGCAGTGACAGGTGCGTGCAGATTGCTGTGTGTGTGTGTATCCTTTGCACCCCTGTTTAAATATTTGGCCTGGAGTCTCCCTTCCATTCATTCTGAACGAAACTGCTCTCCCTCACTGCTGGTCTGAGGGAATTGTTACAGCTCTTCATGTCTCTCCAACTTTTTCTCGTAAATAATAACCTTAATTTGAAACCTTGACTAAAAGAAGGACTGCATACAGGCATGTGGTGTAAGGGCTTCTGAATTATGCACAGTAATTCATTTTTTAAAGCTGCTGGATGTAACTCATTAGTTTTCATTGTTTTCTTAAAATAAGGAAAACTATTAACCAACACAGCAGACTAATAGCCTGGTTTTTTTTCCCCCATAATCAAGTGACGTTTAATGGAAAATCATCTTCTGAAAGACTTCCTTTTTTTTCCCTCCTTGCTTTTTCTTAACATTTCCATTAATACTTTTGAGACATCTTTTCTAATGTCTCTCAACTAAATAGCATTCTCAGTTATACCCTATGACGACATTTCTCTGTCGTACTGGAGATGTTCATCAAAATACTGGTGCGGTCCAAACGAGTGTTTTTGTTTTTGTTTTTTTAATTGAAGAATTTGCTTAGTACCTACTTACGTGGAGAGCCAGATCATTTCTGTGTTCCTTTCTCTGGCTTTACGGAGAAAACGGAGGGCAGCCTTTCCATCCAGTCTGACGAGGTGATTCATGTGGTGGAATGACACGGCAAATCATTGTCATATTTTATACAATTATTCAGTTTCGTTTTTACTGCTTTCTAAATCAAATTATACCTAAACTCTTTGGGGGGAGAGACAGGTTAACAGTTCTTAATAATAATACTTAGAAAAACTTGCATGTACTATTCACTTCTATGTGCCTGATATTCTGCTAAGTGTAGTGCATCGAATCATCTCATTTAACCTGGCAAACACTATATACTGTTATTCCCATTTCACAGACAAGGAGGCTGAGACCCAACAGGATTAAATGTATTACCCTCGCCACAGTTCAACAGAAAGAGAAGAGCGTTGAGAAACATGCACCTCTGTAGCCTATTTTTTTTTTCTTGCTGAAGTCAAATTTGTTAAAAGATACACAATATATATGTACATAGTATATAAACAAAATAATCTGGAACCTGCCCTAAAGGAACTAAATCCATATTTGCCCAAAGAGAGGCAAAGTAATCACACAGACCCCAACTTGCCTGGCTTTGATGTGAAGACTTCACAAGTCTTCTGCATAGGAACATTTTAATTTCTAGATATTTCCTTGTACTTGCTGCCCTTCTAAGGCACATCTTCTCAGTAAGATGCTCTTGATGCTTTGTGAGCGAAAGGGTAGGGATTAAATTTTACCCACACACGAAGGTTAAAACAGTTCTTTCTGGTTCTTCACGTGCCATGAAAAAATACCCACGTGGATGAGAGTATCGCCTTTGGGAAAGGAGCTGGCACGCTTTGCTCAAATAATGTTCAGAACCACCTGCTTTGAATGTGGTCTGATTGAATCAGATGCCGGCCGCCTTTCATCACCGCATCGGGATTGGGACGTGGGGAAGCGTTTTGTTTTGATATCTCACATGTGCTTAGGTGTTAGCGGTTTCAGATTGTTTAAGAACAGGCTCTCATCATGGAGTGTTGTTGAGTCCTGGGTTGGGGGGGGGTGTTTGAAACAAACCTTGAGTATTTCTAGGTCTGTTTAAAAATTATGTCTTCTTGTGCGGTGGATTTATTTGTGTTTAGGATGCAGATTGCCTGGTGGAAAATGGCAGACCGTTTTCCCTCACAAAAGGTTCTTTTGTGTTTGGTTGGGTGGTTTGTTGTTTTTTTGTGTATTTCAGCTGTTTTTTATGGTCACTCCTCATGAGCTTTGACATCAGTACATTCATCATTAATGGCACTAGGTTCTCCGGCGTTCTTGGGGCTCTGTGGGTTCACCTTTGTTCTTTGGGGGTGATGGCGAACACCCGCCCTGAGATTCGCCTGGTGCTCGGGATTCTGAAGATGATTAATCTCCTCTTTGATTGCAACATGTGGACACTTGTAGGCAAGGTGACTTGCAAAGAACGTGAAGGGGAGATTGCCACTCACTGGCTGCCATCAGAACATGTTGGGGGGAGGGTTGAAGGGTGGGCTTGGGGGAGAGGCTTGGTGAAAGTTCAGATTCCTTGGCCCCATCTGGAAGATTCAGATTTAGTACCTCTAGGTGGTACCCAGGTATATGTATTTGTAAACAGTGCTCTAGATGGCTAATATAGTTAGGTCAAAGGGTCAGTTGGAATTAGGGAAACTCTGGCTCTAAAACGACACCCCAAGGATCTCCCTGGTGGTCCAGTGGTTAAGATTCCACGCTTCTACTGCAGCGGGCACGGGTTCAGTCCCTGGTTAGGGAAGTTCCACATGCCCCATGGCACGGCCAAAGAAAAAAAAATACTGGTAACTGACACCTCAGCCTTTCTCAAGTTGGGTGCCTCTGCCTCCTAACATGCTGGGCGTTCTTTGTAATTTTCAGATTCCTGGCCTGCACCGGGTCTGGTACCCTGGGAGCAGCATCTTTTCATGTGCCGCCTTTGGGATGCACATTCATACTAAATTTTAAGAACTGCCGCTCCAGAGATTCTAAGTTACAGGAACTCGTGGAGGAAATTGGAGGATTAGAAATCAGCCTCTAATAGCTGTACAGATACACAGAATCCTCAAAATAGGGGACAGGTGTGTTTGGAAAGCTTGTTTTGTAAAGAGAGTCTTTTCTCCCTTTGACTTCTCTTATTTACATTGAAGCTAGGTTCCTGAATTAAAAAGAAAAGGGGTGGGGGGAAGAGCAGCGACAACAAAAGATTCCGGAGGCATACCAAAGCTGTGTGGAACCAAGGGTGGTTTCCATTTATTCTACTTTGTGACAACTGTTTTCCCAGCCTTTTGCTTTTGTCCATTCAGTCCTGCGCTATGAAGATGCGGGATTATAAGTATTAGAGACTCTCCATCAGTGGGATCACCGTCCCAGCCTGGGAAGTCTCTCTGAAGTCATAGCTACACCCTGAGTTGGGCAACAGTGTGCTTTTATCTTGGCACGCACCTTTCAATTCTTAGCCCAGCCCTGTTACCCTGTTGTGCATTTTTCTGGCCACTACTCCTCTCTTTTTCCTCCATCCCCTAATTCCCAACCTCCTTTGAGGCCAAAATCTTGTTAGAAGAAAGACTTTTCAAAACCAGTTTCACTCCTGTTGGTCTAAACCCTCCGAGGTATAACAGAGAGCCGTGGTATAACCCTCCGACGTATAACAGAGAGCCGTGGTATGTTTTGAAACTTATACTCTTATTTCTATGCTTTTCTCCCTTGTAACTGAGTTTTTGAAAAATGCTTGGAGTACGGACACCCAAAGAGAGAATCTGTGTGTGTTACATTTAAATCGAAAACCCTGTTTCTTTTGTATATTAGACTATAGCCAATGGAAATCCAGGAACTAAGGTTTTTCACAACCACAAGTAATATAGAAGTGCATAGGTTTTTGTTATGACTATAAATACTGAGAATACTTTTGTTTGTTTATGCTGGTGCAGTTTTATAGAAAATCCTTTCAAATGGGGTGCAAAGCCATCCACGGATACTTGTAAAGACTTTGCAAAGTCATACATAAAATAAATTATCCATTTGATTTGAACAAGTTTTGCAATTATTTGTGGCTTTAACAGGGGCTTTTGAAGGGCACTGTATGTATCTACCAGCTGGTTCTGCTGTTTTTCTCAAGAAAATAGAGAGCTTTGTACACAATTCCTTGAGTAAACCATTAGTAAACTATATATCATGGACGCGAGTTTTGCTATTTCGAATCTGTTTTTTATTTTAAAGGCATAACGATTTGTGAATTTCATCTCATGCATTTTTTTTTAATGTTTCAAATTAAGTTGTTATCCCATCCTTGTCTATTTCTTCGTAGATCTCCGCATTCAATGTATTAGAGAAATAAAACATGTAAAGACATAATTAAAAATGTCTAAAGCGCTTGCTGGGAAACAAAAGCTTTCTTCTTTTATTATATTTTACCCTGCAAGAATGTATTTACATTGACATCAAAAAAATTCATTTTAGCTGTTGATAATTATTATGTCAGATTCCGTGTTTTTTGTTATATGATTTTTCTTCCATGTCAAAGATTCTGAGTTTTAATGTTTAATAAATCTACTTATCCACTCAACAAGTATTCGTTGAGCTCTTAGTGAAGCACTGGTCTGGGGTCTGGGCCACAGGTGCTCAGTCAATACCCTGACCTGAAGTTTGCATCCCACTGGGGAATCAGTATACAAAGATACCAACCACCAAATAAACCTGTATTTATGTATATATAAATAGGTATAATACTAAATATTACGAAAAAAATGAAGCATAATTTTGGGCAGGTGTTGGGTAGCCAGACAGAGCCTCTCCAAAGAAGTGATGATAAGTGGAGACCCGGAATGATTGTAAAGGTTTGAATCTTGGGGATGATTTATATGGTTTGCAGAGATTTTTGAGGACAGAGTACAGGTTCTTAAAATCCTTGTGGATAAATTGAACTTTATCAACTTAGGTTATAGGAAAAACAATTTGCAAATGCATTTATCTAGATGCCTATGAAAGTTGAAGATGTCTAGAATATGCTATCTTATACATGTGTATTCTAATTTCTCATCCTCTGGTAATGAAGCATGATTGTATAAAAAGATAAACCATGTCCCATCAGGGGCCAAAAGAAAGTTCATATTTGCTGTGAGAAGACAATTCATCAGTTAATGTTAAGTAGTATACAGGTTATATTTGTCATATGTACCCCCTATATAATTAAAGCCTTAAAGTTGAACTATTAGAAGATTCAATTCTGTGTTAGTACTTTTGTGGGGACCTTACATTTAAGCTTTGTGAAGAATTTGCATTTCACCCCTTAGCTTGATCTGTACAGGTATATACCGTACAGATATATGTAATTGATTGATTGATATGTGTGTGTGTGTGTGTGTGTGTGTGTGTGTGTGTGTCCCTCAGTGGACTCATTCACTCATTTATTTGTTCTACATGCATTTACTGAGTGGGAAGAAATGTTTTTGATGTGGAGGGGAGACTTGGAGACCAGATAAGCAGAGATGTATTGGGTAACAGTGAAGAGTCTCATGTGATTGGAGGACAAAGGGAGCAGTAATGCTACTCAGGGTAACACAAGAAAAGAAGGTAAACACAGATCACCAAGCATCTGAAATGCTGGGCTAAAGAATTTTGACTTTATACCCAAAGCAGCAGGGAGCCACTGAGGTTTTTTGTATATGGAGAAGTGACAGCTGTCAGTGGCTCATGATAGGTTGGAGTGGGGCGAATCTGAAGTCTAGGAAACCAGTTTACAGGACCTTATTATGAAAGATGGCAGCAGGAGGGAAGGAGGAGAAGTTGGTAAAGCCTGCATTAGTAAAATCCAGTAAGTTTGAGTGAAGCGCCTGGAAGCGTGGTTGATAGAGCAGATCCAGATTTCTTTTTATCTCTCACTACTTTATGAAACTTCCTCTTGAGTGAAATAAAACCAGTCTTGATTCTTCCGTGTGTCTTGGGTTAAGGCCGTGCCTTTTGCCACCTGGGCCCTCGCCTTCCTTTTCTCTCACCACACCTTGCGATGCCCTTCTTTGTACTCTCTGATGCCTGAGATCAAATATTTTCTGGAAAGTTTTACCTCCTTTTCAAAAATATTCCAAAACGCAATCCTTGATGTTTGTCTCCCATATGTAGCTTAAACTTAAAACTTTTTGCTAATATTAGTTATTTTGTCAAGTGCCTATTTTGTCTCCTGAGCTCCATTTCAACTCAGGATTCATAATTCATTTGGAGGGGCCCAAACTTAAGAATAGGTTGTGAAAAAAAAAAAAAAAAAAAGAATAGGTTGTGTTCTGTGTTTTTAAGTAATGGAACTTATTTTCCCTTCTATTGACCTGGGATATGAATGGCCCTTGGGACTCCAGAAAAGTCTATGGAATGTCATGTAGTCTCAACTATTGCAAAACTTCAGTATTATTAATACTTGAGATGGTTTCCTGGAGCAAGAAACGTGAAGATCTGGGGAATGTGTCCTCTGCCCTTACCTCTGTTATAGGAATGACAAGAGTGTGTCACACATCCAGACAGTGTGGTTTGCTAGACGCTAGTCGATCAAGAGCAGAGGCTCTTAACGTTCTTAGGGTCAGAGATTGCTTTGAGAACACAACGCACACTATAGACTTTCTCCCCAGAAAAATGCATGTGGCCAAATACATGAGTAAAGTTTGCAACAATTTCAGGAGTTTCTGGATCTCTCTGACGCCCACCCGTGGGTCTGGGGTCTGGAGGACTAATCCTCCCCCCACCCTTCAGCCCCATCTTGGCAGCAGCGCTTAGGCTATGTGTGCAGGATTGATATTGGTAAATCAAGGAGAAAGTACTGTTTGGGCACTTTTTTGCTGCCGTTTGCTTTACCTGTGCTAAGCGCTCACTGAGAATTTGCCAGCTGATTGCTTTTTGTGAGAAGGCCACAGGGGGCAGGAGAGGTGAGAGAAAAGATACATGCGCATATCAGGGAAGAATGAAAAGGGGGAATTACAGGGCCTATAACTGGTATCATTCCTGAAAATGATTCCTCTGTGGGGCTTGGACAGTTATGAGTGGCCTTTCAGTAGGTAAAGTCTGGGTTTATCCAGAGTTGGTATTTCTTTTTAAAGAACCTCCGTGAGCATTAAGTTCATAAGCCTACTTCTGGGGTGGTGGGTGGGTGTCGGGTAGGGGAGGACCTACTGTTCTTTGCAGCTGCAACGAAAGAAAATTCTGACCCAACTTGGCTTAAACGTAAGGAAATGTATGACTAAAGTAATACACGAATGTAACCTATTCTGAAATCTCTGTGTACCGGCTTCATCCGAGGAATGACAAGGAGATTCCTGCTGCCATTCTACACATGACGCCCAAACAGGATAATGGCCAGAGAAGATGAAAAATCATCTCCTAATTTGTTTCTTTCCTTGGAGCAGGGAGACCTTTCCCAGGAACCCCGTGGCAGACAGCACTCTGTGATTCAGTGTTCGTCTTTAAACCAGTCCTTGGCCAGGGGAAGGCAAGAGCTGTGATTCACAACAGTACTCAGGATCTGTGTCCGAACTAGAGATGAGGTCACCGTCTCCTGATCCACGTGGAGGAGGGGTGGCTACGTGAAAACACGCAAACGAATGAACAACAACAGCGACCAAACCGCTTTAGGGCTGTTATGAAGGACAGAGAGAGGAAGGGATATTGGGTAGACAAACTAAGAGTCACTGCATCCTTTTCTTTTTTCCTTTTAAGAAAAATCTTTTAATCAATACGAAGTGATCTGGATGGCGTAGTAACATTGTTTGATACAGAGAGACTTCAATAAATGATGCTAAGGCAGCTGAATGTTGATAATAAAAAACTGAAATAAGACTCATAAAATACACAAAAAATGAACTTCCATAGTATGACAAACTAGAAAGTCAAAACTATAAAGCTTTTATAATATACAATGGTATAAGAGAATATCTTCATTATTTTAGAGCTGGAAAAGGATTCTTTTTTTTTAAACCATTGCATCTTTTGATTAACCCATGTTTTGAATAATGTAGAAAAAGTGATGTTTGTATTTTTATAATCCAGCTAAATCTGTGTTGTTTTTTCTACCACTCCACGTGGGAGACACTCATGGGAGACACGTGGGAGATTTTCTGTCCGTGTTGAGATTGGTTCCCACTGCTCCCACTCAAATTACTT
The DNA here is from genome assembly GCF_937001465.1 of Orcinus orca. Taxonomy (NCBI): domain Eukaryota; kingdom Metazoa; phylum Chordata; class Mammalia; order Artiodactyla; family Delphinidae; genus Orcinus; species Orcinus orca. The sequence goes on from NC_064573.1 coordinate 18,684,399, forward strand.
CTAGACCCTACTCCGATGCACAGTTCAGAGAAAGGTGAACCGTTAGCCACTTGCACTGATGGGTTGAGTTTGCCTCAACCGTCCATTGTTTACAACAGTGCTTTTCTTCATTGGTGGGTTATTAACTGGATGGGTTATGTATTATATTTTTATCTTTGAGAATTTTCAAGTGTAGCTTCCAATGTAATATCTTCATTTCTTCATGTGTACCTTCAATCTAAAAAATGTCCTCTCTGTTTCTGTGCAGCTAAAGGAGAAAAAAAGTACATGCAAATGAGTTAAAAATCATTCTGAGCCATGATTAATGTAAATGGTAGACTTCTCCAGCGGGGCATATTGAAGCCAAAGGAAAAGTCCTGATGATTAGGAAATTGGGATTCTGAATGATGGATTTGTGAGACGAAAGATAACTTGTTCTACAAGAATATTAATATTCTTTATCCAGATTTGGGTTCCAACTTCTGAAGATGTCAGTTCTCTTTCATTGGCATAAGAAAAGGGGTGAGAGTCAGTCTGGAAGGAGGTTAGAAGAAGACATGCGTTCTCCTCCCAGCTCTTTCAGTGCCTTGCCTGGAAAATTTGAACCAATCCCTGCCTTTCTCTGTTGTATATAATGGTAAGGGAAGATGAAATATTGTGTGTGCAAGTGCTTTGAAAATTTGAAAGCAGTAAACTGCTGTAGGGTATTTATTGTTGTGGCTGTGGTGTTCTGATTATTATACTTGAAGCAGAACTTTAAATATTAATGATACCCTTGTTACTCAATGGGGAAGTTTCAGTGGAAAGGTTTTCAGAAAGTGTTGAGTTGTAACTGCCATCTAAGTAAGTGACACGGAATTCCAAAACCACTTTGTGTCTTGCTATCACCAGATCACAGAAAGCTGTTTTACTGTAGAGGTAACAGTTGTTTTCTCCTTTGTCCTGAGGCCAGTGATTGTAGAATATGTACCAAATCACTAGGGTGCATATCAAAGAGAGTGTAAAGAGGCAAATATTTCCCTCTACAATGAGCATATACGAGATTATTTCTGTCGAGGGAGAAAACATACATGAAGTCTGACTGTTTCACTGCATTTTTACCATAGAAATCACTGAGCTTGAGATTTGTAGATCAACTCCTTTCTGGTCCTGTGACTGGCCAGGGTTTCAGTGTGTTAAGAGATGTATATATTTCTTGCTGAATCTGAATTCATACTTGCATATTTGTGAAACAAACCATTCTTTAAGTTATGGAGAAAAGATGTGTCGTATATAACTCCTTGAGCTGATCTTTATGGTGAGCCTGTGGTTTAATTTCTTTAGTTAATACTCGAATCAGTGAAACATGAATTTTCATCATCTTAGGTTATCCTTCTCCAAGGCATAGGAGCTCTGCAGAAAGATTCGCAACTTTGGGAATTCTGTGAGCGTTTTTGATATTTTCCTATGTGCCCAGCCTATTTTGAGGGGCTGTTGGACCAGCCGTCCCATTAACTATGATTATGTCGAGGGCTTCCTCCCTGTCCAGGACTTTGCTGGGTACTGGTGATAGGATGGAAAGCAAATAAGACCCAGGCCTTGTCTTTGCGGAGCATATACTCTTTATTGGGGAAGAAAGGAATCACTTGAGAATCATAAAAATGTAAAATTCCATCTGTGACAAGTCCAGTGAAAGAGAGAAGGACAAGACGCCTGATTTAGGAGGACAGGACAGGTGCCCCAAGGAAGTGCTGATTCACTGAGAGTTGATATAGCATTTGAACAGGCCAAGTAGGGAAGTGGAGTGGTGGGCGTGGGTGGGAGAGTGTTATATTAGAGGGAACCCGTGTTCAGGGTCTGCAGCAGGAGGGCCAGTGGTGTGCTGAGCATTGACAGGGATCAAGGGAACTAGAGGAAAGAAAATGCTGGCTTGTGTGCATGCATTATTACCAAGATGGCCTCAATGTCCATAAGAACCTTGCTCTTATTCTGACACCAATAGGTATTTAAAGGAGGGAGTGGCATGACGGATTTGCCTGTATACTGCATGCTATATAATAATGCACTCAGGGTACTTGAGGTCTGGTCCAATTGTGCTTGTCTCACTAACGTATACTTCACTCCTCTAGTGTGTGGGATCCTTGTCGTTTGTGTGGGATTACTACATCTCCAGGGCGCAGCTGTGATTGGGCTAAACCAATCAGGGTAATCCTATACCCTTCACCATGGTTTTTAATTTGGGTCAGTGAAGTCTACTACTCAAATCCATGCATGCTGTTCCCTGGCTTTAGGGATTGGTTCAATGGTGGTTCCAATCGAGGCAAAGTTCAGGAGGAATTTTGCTCTTCTGTAAACTGAACTCTCTGCGAGTAAGTAGAAGATAAGGAAGCAAGTAAATCCAGAAATTCTGTGATCACGATGGATTCCAGCTTTAAGACGAAGGTGATATGCAGATGGCAGAGTGGAGGGATGAAAGGAAACTTTATCCTTGTTAATATGGTGGATCCCCTGGATATGTAAAACCTAAAACCTGCCTTGTCTCCAGACTTTCCACTTATCTGGGCCAGTAAATTCTCTATATAAGGGGACTTGGAATTAAAAGATTTTGCCTAAAATCACTTTAATCTCTATGTCTCTGTTCTGAACTCCAGACCCACACAGTCACTTACTCTACTGGATTTTATACTTTGGTGACCAGTGAACACTTGGAACACAAAATGTCTAAAATATATTCTTGTTTTAGACTCCAACCTGCACCAATATCCGTAAGACAAAAAAACTGGGAATAATCCCTGACGACTCTATTGCTTTACTTTCCCGGCTTAGTCATTAAGCCCTGTCTATTCTCTTTCCCCAGTACAATCCTGCAGTATCTGTTACCTTTATTGTCACAGTAGTTGCTTGCCTTCTAATTAGTCTCTTTATCTCCAAGTTTTCACCTTAATAACCCACCGTCCCCACTGCTGCCATTTCCACAATGCAAATATGAACCTGTTGCTTTTATTCTCTGGTGCCTGCCCAAAGCGTTTGGAACAAAGAACTAACTTCCTAGTGCTTTGTTCACGGTAGTGTCTTCCACTGGCCCTGCCGAAAGTCAGCATTTCTTCATTGGCGACCACTGTGACTCTAATACATCTATTCTCCATGCTTCTTGTGTGCCTTTGCCATTTCCTGCATGCGGGATGAGCTCTCGTGCTCCCATGCCTTCACCCATTTGTTCTTCTGTCCTTGGAAGGCTCTGGATTTTGTAAGATGGCCAAACTTCAGTCAGACAGAAAAGAAGTGATGATACGTTACCTAGATGGCAAGCACGCATTGACATTAAAAGTCACGCCGGGTACAGATGTCTTCTGAGACCTCCGGCTACACCTGAAACCTAGGGATGTTCCCTGGCTTTTCTCATCCCCCAGGCACATGTTCAACCTGACACCAGCCGTCGATGGCTGTCGTTATTGAAACTGTTATCAGAGACCTCATCTGAATCGAAGAGCTATCCCAGCTCCTCCAGGATCCAGACTTACTGGACAGTCCACAGCTTGGCCCAAGATACAATAGATTACCTTGGTCAGGACAGCTGTATGAGAAACCATTGATTTAAAGAGCATTCATAACTTATTGCGACCCTTAGGCACGAGTAGATTTCTTGAGACAGTGTGATGGGTAATCCTTGAAAGCACATCTGCACAAAATGTTGCATCGGATGTGTAGAGGAAAGGGTGGTAAGAAATGTGGAATATGTTTATGAAGGGAAGTCAGATGAGTGCAGGAGCAAAATGAGGAGTAGTGGAAAAAATGAGAATGGTTGGAGGGGGGCCACCTGAATTTCGATGTTTTTAAGGAATAGCTTTCTGTGTTCAGGGAAATACACATCTGATATGCCAAGAAAAAGAAAGCCAGATGCCCTTCACTTTTAGAAGCATCCTGGTTTATAGTGCAGGGATCTCAGGCAACAGGATTTTTTTGCCAGTCACTTAATGTGGAGAGGCCTGACTTTTCATCTGGAAAATGAGCCTACCTCAGCAGTGATTGTGAGAATTAAATGAGGCAGTTTGAGTAGAAATACCTCACAATGATGACTGTTTTCATTGCTGGGGTGATGTTTAATAATCTGCTCTTCAGAGAAAAAAAGAGCTCCGATTTGTAACAGTTGCCAATTTCCATGGTGTAAATGCTCTTACCAGTGCCTGTTGTGAGTTACCAGTATGATGGCATTGAACATGGAGTTGGGAAGTTATGCACAAATGTAATGTGGGTACCAGCTCACCAGTGCTTTCTCTTGTCTACACCCTAAATTGCCAGTATCTCACAAGTGATGGTTCTAGCCTTTATATACCTCTCCTTTTTCTCATAGTCCATCTTTATTCTTCTTTAATAATCAGATGCTGCCCTTTATTTCTGTATGATTTTTCTCCCAATCTCGATGATATATTTCAAAGAGAAAGAGCCCTATTTCATATTCTGTATCCCTTTTGCTGTCAAATATCATGCTATAATAATCATAATCATAATAAAAATAGGAATTATCTTTTTTTGTGAGTTTCCACTGTGTTCCAGGTTCCAGGGTGACATTTTTGCTAAACTCCCTCTAATCATCACAGCAGTACTGGAGGGCGGAGACAGTCATTTGCATTTTACAGATGAGGATACACAGAATCCTCCATGTTAAGGAATTTCTCCAGAATTGCCCGGGGAGCAAGCGGCTCACCACTCACGGTTACGAGATGACGGTTGAAAGGAAGAATAGCTCCTGAACGTGTTGGGTTTATTTTCTTGAGACAGACAAGACTGAGCAGCCAGAGAACATTTGGTGCTCAGAGGGAGGAAATGCTAAGAGGGGAAAACAAGTCTGAAAGGGAGAGAAGGAGAGTTCAAAGACCAGTTTCCCCTGCTTCACAATCCTGTCTACTGCCAGCTCTAACTGCGTATGTTTGCTTTGCTTGGAGGAGAGAATCACAGCGCCAGAATTCATGGAAGTCTGTTTTGGAGGATGCATTAGTCAGGGGATGCTAATTGCTGGAACAAACAACCCCCAACCTTTAGGAGCTTAACACTGCGAGGGGTTATAGCCCTCTGGTCTCGCAGAGCACCAGGCGTGGGCTCTGCTCCCTGTAACCCTTCAGATCCGGGTTCTTTCAGGCCTTAGCTCTGCCATCCCCTAGGCCCTCAAAGGGATACACTAGATTCTTTGTACAGGGCTGAACAAGGACGGAAGAGAAAGTGCGTGAAGGATTACATGGAAGGTTGTAGGGACCAGGCCTGGAAAAGGCAGGCATTACTTGGGTTCACGTTCTGTTGGCCAAATTGTAGTCACGTGACCCCCGCCCCGTGACTGCAAAGGAGGACGGGAGATAAAGATTTCCTGTGTGGTCGGGGCGGGGGGGCGGGGAGGGAGGAATGGGGGCTGGCCAGTGAGCCCAGTGCCAGCCCCAGAGGGTTACACCAGAGACCTAGAAGTTTGGTGACCACTAGTGTTCCGAGACATTATCATGGGGCACCTTCAGCCTCCAGAAGACATTCGTTCGAGGCCCGTTGGTGGCCTTTAACCAGAAACGTTGTTCACCTTCTCCGAAGAAAAGATAATGCCTATTTCAGGAGCTGTTTGGAACACTCAAGGAAATCATGAAGATGGATCTGATTTGTGAACTAGAAATGATATCCAAACAATAATTATTGCTCAGAGATTTAAATCAAAACTGGCAGTGTCGCTGAGGGTGAAGGGAAAAAAGCTAATGCAAAAAGAAAAAGGGAAAAGAAGAGGGGGAAGTAGGCTATGGGCACTTGTTCTTTGGACACCCATGGCCACGTTTCCTGTAATGAAACGCGTTCCTTTTCATGAAGTCACTTTTATATGTGTTATAGAGGCTTTCCACAAGTGTCGGATTTTAACATTTTCAATTTTTGCCCGAAAGGTCATAGTGTCTTTAATGTGTGGAACTGATTATTATGTTTGATTTGTAAAACTCACCAGATCTCCTTATGCCACATAACTGTGGGCTTGCCTCTGGTTTCCGAGCAATTTCTTTACAGAGTCCTGCACGGTACCTTGAATTAAGGAGGGAAAAATAGCTGAGGGGTTGGGCGGGCCTTTTAAAGGTAAATTACAATACATTTGATACAATAAAGAGAAATTCATTTTGTCCTGTTTTGTATTGGCTGTACACCTCTTTGATTTCATTCTGTACTTTGGAGGCTTGCAGTAGTTCTTTTCTCTGGTGTTCTGATGTGTAACTGCAGATTTAGCGGTTTCCTTTGTGTACCACTTGCCTCCCAGAATTTGGCCCAGCAATTCAAACGATTTATCGAGGACAGATCAGCTGAAATGTGGCTCAACTTGAGTAAAGCAGAAGGAATGACATAAGGTTAGGTGACTGATGTGTGAGTTTTTGAATTTGATTTGGTTTTACATGGAAAGGTTGAAGCAATGATCCATGTATTCTAATAAAAATCATCAGTACAAATCAAATAAAATCTGGCTTAGTGGCTATTTTCCCACTGCGTCGCTCATGGCTGGCCTGCGCTGTTACAGACCACATTTGGCAGGCACGGTTTTGTCTCACAAGGAAATCTTAAAGTAACACTGCAATCTTCGAGATGTTAAGAAGGCATCTTTTCTAATCAAACTTTCTGCTAATCTCATCAGATAAATCATTATTCTCTACTGACAGCTCTGGCTTCCCCTGGACCCCTTCCCTGCTTCTTGTTTTCCCTTAAGATGCCTGGTTATTGTCATTCTTCAGGTCTTTGCTTCTATCTCCTTTCAAACTAATGACATTTCTTCCATTCCTGAGGAAGAGTTACAGCTTTTTACCATTCCTCGTAGTGAATTTGTAAGACCAATACATCATATCAGCTCATCTCTTTCTGACCAGTACTCCATTGGTTATCAGATAGGCAAAAGGCAGGCTACAGCCAGGTTGAGACCGACTAAAAGAAAAAAAAAAACAAAAACAAAACCACTCTTCCCATGAATTTGATGTGATTAAGCTTAAGAAAATGCCAGTTGTTTCTTCCTAATGCATTTCAATTTTACCCCGAAAAGCTGGACTAGGAAATTAATGCAGATGTGTTTTGACTCCTTCAGTTATGAGAGTGTTTTTTTTTTTTTTTTGCGGTCCACGGGCCTCTCACTGTTGTGGCCTCTCCCGTTGCGGAGCACAGGCTCCGGACGCACAGGCTCAGCAGCCATGGCTCACGGGCCCAACCGCTCCACGGCATGTGGGATCTTCCCAGACCGGGGCACGAACCCGTGTCCCCTGCATCGGCAGGCGGACTCTCAACCACTGCACCACCAGGGAAGCCCATGAGAGTGTTTTAAAGCCCTTGAAAGTGAAAGTAAGGAGGAGCAGCGTGGTTTGGGGAAAGCTACGGTCATTTTTGTCATTATAGACCTGACCTGTTATCACAGCTCGGGGCCTTTCTCAAACCGATGCCAGAAGTTGTGTCTTGCTGGTGAAATGGTGTCCTGTGGGTTACAGGGCAGCTCAGAGGGGAGATGGGCAATTTTGTTGTCATTGCTGACATAACTTAAAAATGTATGCTGCTGGATACAAAAACTCAATCATTATAATGCTATTTAACTTTCCTATGTTAGCAAGTGTTTTAATGAACTTTAGCAAGTTTTGGGTTACCAGTTAAAATTAAAGAGGTAATACTAATAGCATGAAAGGATAAAAATAAGTCTTATGGGGAATGGCCTCTTTTATCCCGGATAACTGCCTATTTCCTTTGATTTTTGTTTTCATCTTTTGAAAAATGGTGTTAGTCTGCTCAGACTTAAGTAGGCAACTCCTTTTGATGCCAACTTCATACTTTCAGTGATTCCAGATAAATCATTTTAAGTGAGATGAATATAAAAACCATTTTGGAAAGCAGAAAGCATAATACCGAAGTGTGGTTACGTTATTGTGAGAGAAAATTTAAAACCCTTAAGTCACTGGACTCAAGTCTGATCAAAAGCAAGTCACTGATCAAAACCAAGAGGATGTCAGTGGAACAAGTTGCAACATCTGGGAACCATTTTAAACACTGTCATTAATATCAAGAAACTATTAGTCAGTTCAAGTGTGTGTATTGTATTTGTGTGTGTATTGTGATTTTATACACACACACACACACACATGCACACACACATTTGTAAGCCCAACTGAGAAAGACCTTTGCCAATGTCTGCCAGGCATTTGGCTGAAATGGGATTGTGAGGAAAATTTTCTAAGCATTTATAAGTCAGAGTCGAAATCCGCCAGCAGTGTTTAGTTTATAACATGACATGAGCTGCATCCCAGGGTTTAAAGGGACCCTTTCCACCTTATATTGATTAGAATCATTTAACTCACTCAGTATTGTCTAATGTGCTATGTTTCATCAGATGGCCAAGTTCCTTTCCCAGTCTTTGCTATGTTTAAGATTTACTCCTCACTTTGTGACTGTGCCTAGTTCATTTGTGTATATAATCTCAAAATGTGGAAATATATTCTTTGTGTCAGTTTCCTTCCCACTTTTAAAAAATTTTAGATGTTTCCCACTGTTTTTTTTTGGCTGGCCTAGGAAAACGTCAGTAGATCTTTTTTTTCCCCTGTCATAAGTACTTGTCTGTCCATTTGATTTTAATTGGGAAGTGCTGCTGCCGTGGCGGGTCTCCTTTTTACATAGTGGTTTATAGAACGTGGTGGTAAGAGGCAAGGAACAGCATGGACACCAGGATGGATTATTTACGTTGGCTTTCTGCATTGCACTGATTCAAAAGTGGGTTGCTCAATCTTGTCTTCATCTTTGCTGAATTCCTTCAAAGTTAATAGTATAATATGTCTTCATTTATCCTAGTTCCTGCCTGCCCTATCCCCGCCTAGGTCACAAACCTACAGCGACTAACTGTATCCCATAAAATGTCACTAGTGTATATGTAAGCAATTGAGGGCTATTTCTTAGCCAATTGAATAGCAAAGAAATTTCAGTCACGTTTTGCATTTATTTCCCTACATTTCTGTGGTTTTAAAAACCAGCTGATCACAGACCAGAGGATCTGTAGGGCTGCCTAGGAAACTCCTGATATCAGGGTGGAGGGAGTACGTGTTGAGGGGATTTTCCCTTTTTACTTTATACACTTTTGTATTTTAATTTTTTTCAATAAGCACTTGATTAAAAATTAGTTTTAATGCTCTTAAGGAATCTCCCCATAGATGGCTGATTAGTTGCACAGGGAAAAGTTGTAATTATACAGTGGAGAATTCCCACAATACCTTGAGCAGGTGATTGAAATACCATAACAAATGAGGGCCAGACCACCAGGCTGTCATGAGGCTCTGTATGTGAAATCCTGGGAAAGACACAAGGCCACTTTTGTAGTATTATAGCCACCTGAATATACTCATGGGGAAGCATCAGATAAACCCCAGTTGAGAAGCATTCTATAAAATAACTGGTTTGTACTCTTCAAAAACACTAATATCACAAAAAGAAAGGACTGAGGAACTGTTTCCAATTAAAATAGATGAAAGAGACCTATTAAATGTGTGGCGTGATCCTAGACTGAGTCCTCTGCAAAAGGGGGAAAAAGTGCCAAACTGGAATATGGACTATGGACTAGATGAAATTCTTATATCAATGGTAGATTTCCTCATTTTGATAACTATACTAATTTTGCTCTTAGGAAATGCACCCGGAAGTAGTAAGGGATAAAAGGATGTGATTGATGGAGCCTACTTGCAGATGGTTCAGAAACAACAAATTACGTAGTTTTAACTGCATTGTAATTAAAAACTTTTTAAAATAAAATAGTAGAAAAACAGGGAAATTTGAAAATATGTATTTTCTCCGATTTCAACCCTTGATCTTTTCTTGATTAGTTTCCAGTGGTGCCAGGGTATCTGTGGGGTTTTTTTATTTGAAGGTTCCTGGGGGATTTTAATGGTCAGCCACATTGGGGAATTACAACTCTAGATTCTATGTTATCCTTTCAGAACGAGTTGCTAGAATCATTTTGAGATTGATCAGGCACCAAGGGGTAATAACAGAAGCTCCCTCAAAATCGGAGTGAGGGCTTCCCTGGTGGCGCAGTGGTTGAGAGTCCGCCTGCCGATGCAGGGGACACAGGTTCGTGCCCCGGTCTGGGAGGATCCCACATGCCGCGGAGCGGCTGGGCCCGGGAGCCATGGCCGCTGAGCCTGCGCGTCCCGAGCCTGTGCTCCACAACGGGAGAGGCCACAACAGTGAGAGGCCCGCGTACCGCAGGAAAAAAAAAAAAAAAATCGGAGTGAAAGGGTGAAAATTTATTTTGTTTAGTTTGGGGAGTTGAACGTGGTGTAATATTGTTGCATTCCTTTTGGTTTTTAGCCCGGTTGGAGAAGCCTCTGGTTGACCAGATGACTTACTGTTCTTTACATACCACAAAAATTAAATGTTCTTCAGATGACATTCTCTGACAATTCCGCTTACCAAAGTTGTACTGTAAGGTTGACTATCAGACTGTAAATTTAGGCAAAAGGTATCCTGTTGAGCCCATTAAGTAAAATAAAAAGATTCTCCCCCCGATTCAAGCTATTACAACTTCACATTTGTGAAGTATTTCAAATTCATTTTTAACGGACTGCTTCCCTTCAAATACATGTGGAGATAGATTTATAAAACTGTAAGCAGTTTATGCATTTTTGCAGTTTTCAGTTGTATGTGTTTGACACTGATTTACCTCTTTTTAATTGCAACAGAGATAAAGAATTAGTAGTTTAAAACAGTAGGAACTACATGTTCTGCTGTGATCAAGGAATTAGATAATCTGGCTTGTTTGTTTAAGGGGTCTGTATCTTGAGACTTTTATAGGGCAGTATTAAGGCTCTGAGCCTTCTTATTATGCCAATACCCAGAAGATTGCTTTAATGAGAAGTAAAGGGCCTTTTTCCAATTACAAGGGAATAACTGTATTAAGTTCCTGTGTTATGTCAACCTGCTTTGATTTGATTACTGTGAAAGAAATGGATTTATCTGTCAGTGTTACTTAATTAAGCCTTCTCATTGATGTTTTGCAGAGTAATATAGTGTGGTTTGCACATTTGAGCCTAAATACAAAGAAAATTGGCCTAAAACTGAGACTTGACCCCGAAGATAACATGTAAGATTGATTGCTTGTCATTGCCAGGTCAGAGGCTGCCGTGTTAAACACAGGTGGAAGGTTGGGATGTTGAAAAAATAAACTGAGAGTCAGTTTATGGGAGTGATTATTGTAAGCAAAAGGGACTGGGCTACAAAACTGGATTTTAGGGAAGATTTTTGAATATTTAAAGCTGTTTGGCTTCCCCAGTATTAGTCATGTGTTCAGAATAAAGGGCAAGATGAGATAAGACTAGAAGAAACAGGAGGGGCAGATTTTGTTAAAGTATAAAAGGAAGCAGAAGAAAAAACGAAGAGGAACAAATGCCATTTGGGAGAAGTGGACCATTGTGGTTTTGCAGAGCAATTACAGCCTACAGATATTTCAATTAAGCCAGCAGCCCTTTCCCAGAGCCTCACAAATGGCACCCCAGGGAGAAAAGAGGTAGAGGGGAAAAAAGAAGAAGAGAGAAAACTGTTCCATGTTTCATCTTGGCTCATTTTCCCCCTCTGTTGGAATACATTTAATAAATTATTGATCAAATAGACATTTTAAATATCAATTTGTATGTCTTCAGTCATTACAGTATTATGGATATTGCGACATAAATATTACATGTCTGATTTGGAAAACTCCTGTATAATTACATGTACTTGTTATCAGAGTTATATATTCTATTTTATTTAAAGATGAAGCATATTTCAAAATTCATTTCTTTGTTGTTTAATGTTTATTTTCTAAAACATTTACCTTTTATTTCTCACACTTTGTGACGTTTATTTGTAAATACATCTTTAAAAGGTACTAAGCACCGAGTTAAAAACCTCCCTAAGTTATATTCACTTTTAGCTTAGGTACTTTGAAGCTTATCTATTTAATATTGGCGTTAAATGGTATGCTGGTTTTATTTTCCAAAGTCTTCAGATATGGCATTTTACTTCCAATTGTATTCTTACCTAATTTGAAATATATCTAGCCTTCAAGAACATTATTTTAGTAAGACTGATTTTTATTAAGTGCTTTTAGACCGGTTACATTTCAAAAAAGTCAAAGGAGGCATATATAATTCACATTATTATACTCTTGCCTCAGTTGTTTGTGGCTCGTTTTCTTTTTGGGCTCTTACTTGGAGAGGTGAGCTCTTGAAAGGATGAACTTCTCTTTAAGAGGAAGACCCTGACTGGTTAGTTTCAAACATTCAAAATGGAAGTTTGCTAAATAACACCCATTTCTCTGTATTTCATGTTAGGTTATTCAAGTCACAATATTATTCAACTTAGATTATCATGATACTTCCAAATTATACGGATTGATATAAAGAGTTCAAATTTACTTTTGCCTCAGTTTCATAATATAACTGTCTACTCACCTTGAGTTTTCAAGAAGATTTCTGAGTTTCCGAATATGAAACACCACTGGCATATTTATAATATAATTGTTATTTGTTTTATTTTGTTACTTCTGTATTATCTGAATATCATGTTATATGATAACTGTAAAGTGCAGTTAACTCCACATTTTAAATATCTGAGATTATTTAGTGTTCACTTTTGAAAAACAGTTTACTTTGAACTTAAGGAAAATAGTATTGTTTCAGTGTTTTAAAAGATGTATTCATAGGGCTTCCCTGGTGGTGCAGTGGTTGAGAGTCCGCCTGCCGATGCAGGGGACACAGGTTCGTGCCCTGGTCCGGGAAGATCCCACATGCTGCGGAGCGGCTGGGCCCGTGAGCCGTGGCTGCTGAGCCTGTGTGTCCGGAGCCTGTGCTCTGCAACGGGAGGGGCCGCGACGGTGAGAAGCCCGCGTACCGCAAAAAAAAAAAAAAAGACGTATTTATAGAAGTTTAAGTTGGAGGTTAATAAAAGTTAAAATTTGCAGTAATTCCCTTCTGAACAAATTTTCCTACTATACTTTTCCCCCAGTGTATCCACATTTTACCTTTCCATATACAGTTGACATATTTATATGTATGAGCTGTAAGATCATCTTATATTTGACCTTTGAGTTTTCAGATTTATTTGATAAGGACATCCATGCATCCTGAGAAAGCCAGCGTGGATGGCAGTGCTCTGAAAATGGGATGCCCAGGTCCCTGTTTTTATATTTAAGGTATCTTAGAATTTGTGTGGAATGCATTGCCACAGACATCATCTTTTGTTAGTCAGATTTGGGAAGTGCTGGAAGTTTCTCATCACTGTCCAGATCACTCCTTTTGAAGCCTCTGTTGTTTCTTACAGAAGCCAGAAGCCGTGGTCATGGTTGTGTGGCCCTTGTCAATATCTGAAGCTCCTCCACCCTTCCTACCTCTGTCCTAGGACTCAAATCTGACTTCAAATTACTCTACTTAGAGTTCTTATTATACTGGGTGCTAGTGAAAATGTGCACATCCTTCACATGCTCTTTGCTGATGAAATATTTTGAACTCTGAATTCATCTGGCACTGATGGAGAGCATATGCCATCTCAGTTTGTGTGAAGGGCTCAGCCAGGGGTTCTTCCTGGACTAGGAAATTAGTAGGCGCCACAGGCGTACGCAGTCTGTGCGTCTCCATGATGGTGTGGAGGAGATTTACTAGTGTCTGTTATTGCAGAGAGAAGGGTTTGAGACCGTGTAGACTTCCACATGCCTCAGAATGCTTATCTTTCCAGGAAGAACTCAATCTGTCTCCCAATGCATTCTGAGTGTGTAGGAGCTTTCTTCAGGAAATCAGTATATTTCCACAAGGGTTGGAATTTGTAGACCCTTAGAGCAATGCAGGATACCACTTTGGTTGTTCTGACTTCATGAAGTTCTGGAGCCCTGGTTGTTTGGCAGGATCTGGGCTCTAAGTAAGGAAAGGCTGGGTACACAGTGCTACCCCACATCAACAGGGTTAGGTAACTCTCATACTTGTTCATCTCAAATCAAGGTTAAATTTACATAATATTTAGTCTGTGTTCTTAGCTTGGGCCTTTGGTCAGCACACATAATTTTGGCAACATATCGTTTATACAGTATACAAAAAAATGTTGAAGTGAGATGCCAAGAGGGTATTCGAAAGGTAAATTAAGTCACTCGACAAATCTAACGCTCACTGAATTCTCATGGTGATTGTGCTGCAGGGGGTTCACGGAGAATGTGGGACTTGATTACTTTAAACATATTGGCAGTTTCTAAAAACCAGGAGAGTATCTGAAAGTCTCTGACCAGCCACTTAGCAGAACAAAGAGTCATAAAATGTGAGACTCAGAGTTCCTTGAATAAATCACAAGTTTATCTATTTATGTGGTTTGATTACCTTAGATTTTGGAAGGTATTGGTAAATTTGGCACTCGTGGTAGGTATTGGTTACTGGTAGTCTGCTAAGTGTTTATCAATTATCAGTTAACTCATTTACTTTAACAAAACTGCTTTGGGTGGATCCTGAGTTTTCACTTCTGTTCTCCTTGACCCAAGAGGCCATTACATTTTCTAGGTTGGCAGATGTCCTCAGGGCAAAAAAATGTCTTTTCTTCCTCCGGGGGTTCCAGCTTTCACTTTGATTTTGGCTGGATATTTTCTTACTATCTTGTCAGCTCATTAGGATTTAGAAGAAGATTAAAATTTCTATCCATGATTTTTAGTGTTTTTTTTTTTATTATTTTGTGGTACGCGGGCCTCTCACTGTCGTGGCCTCTCCCGTTGCGGAGCACAGGCTCCGGACGCGCAGGCTCAGCGGCCATGGCTCACGGGCCCAGCCGCTCCGCGGCATGTGGGATCCTCCCCGACCGGGGCACGAACCCGTGTCCCCTGCATCGGCAGGTGGACTCTCAACCACTGTGCCACCAGGGAAGCCCTTTAGTGTTTTTTTAAAGCCATGAATATTTATTTATATTTTTTTAATTGAAATATATTTGGTTTACAGTGTTGTGTTAGCTTTAAGGTACAGCAAAGTGATTCAGTTATGTATATGTGTGTGTGTATATCTATATATACATATATATATCTGTATATATACTTTTTAGATTATTTTCCATTATAGGTTATTACAAGATATTGAGTATAGTTCTCTGTGCTATATAGTAGGTCCTTGTTGCTTATCTATTTATATATAGTAGTGTGTATATTTTAATCCCAAATGCCTAACTTATTCCTTCCCCCTTTCCCGTTTGGTAACCATAAGTTTGTTTTCTATGTCTGTGAGTCTATTTCTGTGTTGTAAGTAAGTTCATTTATATCAACTTTTTAGATTCCACATATAAGCAATATTGTATGATATTTGTCTGACTTACTTCACTTAGTGTTTTGTGGCAGAGTTGTCCCAATATACTAGCCTGCCCTGTTGAGAATGGAACTCAAACCCACTTATTTTACAGCTGACAAAAATGAGTTCAGATAGTCCAGTGAGTGGCTCAGACCATAGAGCTGGTTAATGCAGAGTCACGGCTGAAATCTAGGTCTTTATCCCACCTCTTTGTGCTGTGCTTTCTGACATTTGTCCAGTCTGTCTGATAGCTTTGATCTCGCTGTTCACATAAACAGAGTGGAGGCTTGAGTAACCATAAGTTTAATGAGTGTGGATGGGAAGTTGTAGAAATTAAAATTCATCTCTGTATATCTTTTCTCTAAATGGAGTGGTCGGTCCTAGTTCTGCCCAGACTTCACTTTTGTGTTTTGGTGCGGAAATGTCAGACGTTTTAGACGGGGCTTATGCAGAACTACTCAAATAAAATGAAAATTTGTGGATGGTCAGGTTGCCTCCTAAGGCAGCTGTCAAGCCCGTGGAAGTTGCTAAGTCTGTCCTTGTCTAGGGTAAAATAAGTTAGAAAATTTTGAACAGTGGAGCCCACTTCAGTCTTTTGGAAGAGTAGTCTCTATCATTCACTTGCTCTTTGTCTTTTTCTGTATGTGTTCCCATCTTGCATAGAGGGTGACAACAGAACAAGGGAGACACAAGAACTCATATTCAGACAGCTTCTATCGGGCAGTTTTTCATTTGTAATTTTGTTGCCTTAATGACTTTCCTGAATAATTTGGGTATTTTTATCCAGTGCTCATTGTGAACCTTGTTTCACTCTTTGCCCACTCAGGAGCTTCTAGAATTTTGACCCCTCTCTCGCAAATGTCCCGTCCATCACAGTGTACATTGTTGATAAGCTCATCATAGGTTTGGCTTGATATTTTCCTGCTTTTATTTTCCAGTCTCTTGAGTTCTTCACATATCTAGTTTTATGTATTTGTGTTGTGTAAATTCTGTAATCTTGTGTGGACACGAGAGTGGGCACAGACTCCGAAATAAATACATCCACTCTGTTTGGGGAGAAGTGACTGGTGGGTAACATTCGAGCTGGTCATGGAGAGATCTGAGCTTCTTACCAGGGAGGCATTTACTGTGGTGGAGAAGAACACTCCCTGGCTGTCACATTGACAGCACCTTTGTCTGCCAGCTCAGCCATTCACTGTCACCTTGGGGAGGGTTTTCTGTCCCATCTAAGCCTCTGTTTCCTCATATATCAAATGGTGATACTGTTAGTCTACTGAAGTGCTTGGCACAGTGTCTGACATATTTAAGCTCATGAAATGTTAGCTGCTGTTATTTTTTGAGACATAAGGAACAGTTCCGGCAGAGGGAACAGCAGGTACAATGGTGTGGAGGTAGAAAGTGTGTGTAGTGTCCAGGTACACCAGCTGGGAGTAGGGAGTGGCCAAGTGTAGGCCACGTGCAGGGTCTACATAAAAAGTGAGTCTGGGCAGGAGCTACTGGGATGTAGATGAGATGAGAATGTGGACCGAATGCTGCTGAAACCAGCCGCCTGGGCAGGGATTTTAAGACAGGGAGTGAGTTAGGCAGTGGGTGCAGGGTGGGACATGCATCTGTCTTGTGTTCCCATTGGAGGGGACTGGTGGTTCTCAGACTCCTGTGTACATGAAAATTACCTGAGGACCTCGTTAAGAAAGCGGTTCTCTTGGTCCTACTTTTAGAGATCCAGGAGCAGTAGGTCTGCAATGGACCCTAAGATGCTGACTTTGAAATGAGCGTACTAGGTGCCTGAGATGTAGATGGTCCTCAGATGCACTTTGAGATGCACTGCGATCGTTGTTGAAGAAATGCTTGCTAACTAACTGGCAGGTCTTGTGAAGCTCAGTGGGAGGGAAGATGGAAACAAATGTCTTAAAAATAACATATTTACATTCGTTACATGCCATGGCTTTGCGTCTTCTTGCAATGGACACATGAGCACTGGTTGTACAGATATTCTTTCAAAGATAAAATATCATCAGAAGTCATACGATTGTTCTATTAGGGTTGGGAGGGCTAGAGAGGTGTCTTATCTTCTCGATCTAGCAGGAGGCCAAGTGAAGGAAAAGCCTGTTAAAAGGAGAGCAATAAAAGGAAGGGAGCAGAAAGGAGGTGCAGCAGCGTGAGGTCAGGAAATGAGAATGATGGAATGGGAAAGAATGGGAAAAGAGCAGTCAGATTTGATTGGTTGGGAATCTATTTGTGAAGGAACCCAGCCAGTATTTAACCTGTTTTGAAAAAGCTAGACTTCCAGCACTTTTAATTAGTGGATTGCTCGCTTTTGAAATTGCCCAGTTGGGAATACTCAAGTTTTGATGTGTTTTATTTGCCTACTAATTAGCAGGCTGCTTGGTTGACCATCATTTTTCTTTTATTCTGTGGATGGACAATGTGTAGGAAGGTCTCTTGAAACACTCCAGCTTCAAATGCATAGGTCACTATGTATTTAGTAAGTGGTCATATTCATTATAAATCAAATTGTAGTAACATCTTTTTCTTTAACTCGATTCTTCCTTTTTGCTCTTTAATAGAATTTGTCCTCTAGCACAGGGCTTCTCAATCCTGGCACAACTGACGTTTAGGACCAGAGAATTTTTTGTTGTAGGGGTATTCTGACATTTGTAGGATGTTAGCCTCTGTCCACTAGATGCCACTAGCTCTACCCCACCTCCATGCCCTGCTAAGTCGTGCCAACCAAAAATGTCTGCAGACATTGCCACATGTCCTTTGGGGACCAAAATCATCCCCAATGCAAAACTGCTGACCTGGAATTACTATGGTCCCCTTTCCTCCTTGTCTCTGCCTTCTTTTCATGTTTAAAATCCTCTTTGAAAATTGAAAAGGTAAAATAGGTCCAAACAATACAAAGTCTTATGGTGGATACAACTTTATCCCTTCATTACTTTTTGGGCCAAATTTAAGAGGAGAGATCTCTCAAATTAATCCAAGCTGGCTGTTTCAGGTGAAAAGCAAGTCAAGATGTGCACACTTCTGGTTGAGATATTTTGTCGTTTATACTTCTTTTTTTTTTGCAAATATTTGACTTGGAGTTAAGGATGAAGAGAACTGTGCAGGCTACAAAACTTATTTGTGTGATAATCCCAAGTGTTCTAAGTCACTTCTTCATGTACTCCCCCCAATTCAGCCTCCACGAGATAGGCCAGGAGGTTGGATTGTTAAACAGCAGATTTGGGAAGGTATTGCACCTTTTCTCCAGACTTACTCCTCCGAGCTTCCATGACATCTCTTAAAGCTCGCAGTCACTGATTTTAGCTGTCCACAGGGGATAACTGTTTGCATTTGCATTATCTTCCAAAGTACTAACGAAAAGAACTGAAATATTTGTTTAAAAAGAGAGAGAAAGATTTCAGGTTTAGTGGTAATAGTTGTTGGTGGTTGTTTCTATTCCATGTCTTACTTATTCCATGTTCTAAAACGCCATGTACTCCACTGTACCCCCAAATAAATCAGTTAAGTATACTGTGATCACTTCTGCTGATAATCAAGTAGGAGTAATAAAAGGAAGGACAGTAGTGTGTTAAGAGAAGAAACAGTATCACTGAAATGTTAGAAAACACACTAAATGGGAGTATGTCTCCTGAACCGAAGTTTCACACCTCCTCCTCCAGTTCTGTCAGAGGAAGCTTGTGATCGCCGTCTGTTACCCACCATGATCAAGATAATACAACAGTGAAACTTTTCATACTCATAAAGAGCCTTTCATCAAAAATCTCAAAGCCATTTTTAAATATAGAGTGACTGATCTTTCCAACACTTTTATGTTTTGAGCAATGAATATGGTAACTTAGCTGTTAGACTCTCCATCCTTCAAGTATTTGCCACTTGAAGCACTGATGAAGCATCTAGTAATTGGTCAGCATTAGAACTTCGCTGGTGCGGAGTGTAGAGAATTCCAGCCTTCTGGGAGTTCATACAGTTCTCTTTGCCATCATTTCAAAAGAAAACATTGCTTTAACAACTTTCATATCCACATCTCGGTGCACAGATTAAGGATTGTAGCCAAACGGTGTGCCCATTAAAAAAGAAATTAAAAGACTGAGACGGCGTTGTCTTAAATTAAAAAGCTTAAAAAAGTCTCCTAATATCCTTGTCATGTCCCGGTGGAAATAGACTACTGAATCCTTTTTCGTCTTGCATGTTTTGTTCATGTCTGTTGTTTGGTGGGATAAGCCTTGGTAAGAGGACAGAAAGTGTCTAGGAGCATTATGGCATGATTGCAGCTGATAATTAGTATGGATATGTACCTGATTTAACTCTGTGTGTGTGTGTGCGTGTATTAAGACTGTGTTAGTGTATTTTTAACCTACCTTGTCCAAAAGATTTTAATAAAACTTTAAGTGAAGTTTCAGGTCTATAAAAGTTGAGGCTATGAACCACTGTGAAGGATGGAAGTAACTTTTATGTTCATACCTCTGGTTCCTGAGGGTCCAGTTCATTTCTGCTGTGAATTTAAATGACTTAATTTAAGTAGATGGGTCAGAAGCCACTGTCATCATGGTAGCCTCGTGCCTGATTCTTAATTAAAGGCAACAGGAGATTAATTTGAAACATTAATTTAAAAGTGCATATGCAAAAAGAAAGACTTATTGCAAGAAAGCCTAAAGAATTTCTCTCTTGTCCCTAGATGTAGAAGACAGAAGTAGCTCAGGGTCCTGGGGGAGTGGAGGACATCCAAGCCCGTCCAGGGTAAGTATATCTAATCTTTTTCCCACAACCAGACATCCACATATGTAAATTGACAAACTGTAGGTGAGTTTCTCTCTCTCCCACACACATCTGCACAGATATATATGCATACTAAGTTTAATGAGGATCAGCTTCTTCTTGGCACTTTTTTTCATTCTCTTATTGGATGTTAGTATTGATTTTGACACCTCTTCCACTTCGGCTAACCAGAAGAAAAAATCCTTCATTAAATATTTGGCCTTACTTTGTCAGTTATTGATCCAGTGTTACAGAAAGTTATTCGTTGTAGATGGTGCAACGTTGAGAAAAATCCTAGTATCCCTGGAATGTGTTGGTGTAAATAAGCCACTGAATAATTCTGAAGACATAGTATTAAGTTCTAGCCTACCAGTATAATCTGCATAGTAAATCTGAGTTGATTTCACTTTGCAGACATACGATTATCCCACCAGTAGTGCCTTTGGTCACCAGTGGGTTCATTCAGATTTTTGCCACTCCTTTCCATGGTTTTTGGTTGTTAGTTTGAATGTCATGGGAAGACCGTGGCATGGCATGTGAGTGGGTTGGTTAGGCCATACGTGTTTTTGTATGTATACGACCTTGGGTGTGTCGTTTCACTTTCTTGGGCCTCATTTTCCTACTTTGTAAAATGAAGAAGTAGAACCAGGGGATCTTTCATGTTCCTTCCGACTTAAATGTGTATGATTTTATATATAGTCTGTCTTTAATGGAGTCATTTCTAGGCCCTCTAAAATCCATGTCAGTTTTTATAATATACATATAATACCCCAAATTAGAAATAGACTTAGAGCACATAGTAAAACACCTGCCCCCCCCCCCCCCGCAACCAGCTGTATAGCTAGATGAAGCATTCTGCAGGAGGTGAGGGGGTAACGTTTTGCTTTAAGTGTTCACATAAATTTGAGGTGGAGGGAGGTCTCTATCTTGGCATAAGAGGTAAGGAAGGTAATCAAGCTGTCAAAAGGAGGCCATCTCAGCAAGTCGTAGTTCGCCATTTCCACCTGTTCTTTGGCCTTGGGGTTCAACGCTCTAGTCTTCAGGGTACAGCAGGAGCTCTAAGCTTACCAGTTACTTTGTTGAGCGCTTGCACCAGCTGTCAAGTCTGACATTCTCGTGCATTATATGGATGGGTTGAGGAAATCTTTCCTCCTCCTCACATTACAGTCCACACTTGCAGAAATAAATCCATTCCCCCTGACAGCAAGCGTAGGAGATGACAGAATGTCCCTCTATTGTTTAGTTCCTTCAAATGTACTTAATTTCTTCTGCTTTCTCAGTCTAATACACGTAGTACTTTTAATTGTTCTTCTGAGAACAAGGTCCATTTAGGATAGTCTTGACTTTTATTTGGCTTTCATGAACTGTCTGGCCACTTTTATTTTTTCCAGGAAATACGTTAGTGAATAATTTTGAATCAATATTTTGTAATTTATATTTTCTAAATTCAGGGGGTTGGCACGAGACAGGTTACTGTGGCTGACTTGTATCGGGCAAACATGCCGCGTCTCTCTTTTTTCATCTTCAAGTGGTGATGTTTTCAGTCACCTTGAAACACTGTGCTGAGGTTTTAAATTAGATAATGTATATTAAGCGTTCAGTAACTCTGGAGGGTGAGGACACTTAATAAATAATAATTAGTATTATGCAACGTCTGGCATAGAACCAGTGAGTGTAAGACCCATGCTAGGTATTAAAAAACATGACATCTTTTTATACACTGACATAGTGGTAGCATCACATGACAGTATCATTCAAGTTAATTTTTATAAATGAGGAAAGGCGATTGACAACGGGGTAGTTTGGAACCTTAAGGCTTCCATTGATTCTCTAGTGAGGTGATGCACGTTTTCATTCTTCCTACAGCATCCGTCCCTTTCGTGTGGGCAGATTCTGCCCTTTGGCTAACATGCCAACTGATACCTCTGAGTAAATTTGACTTAGTCTTTATGGGCAGGGCAACCAGCTGAGCAGCATGGCTTTTTTCCCTTTCTGGTCATTTGATGTATCTTAGTAGACTGAAATTTGAACCATATAAGATAGATGATTTTAACTCCTTCCTGTATGTTATCCAATTCCTCCATTAAAAGCAAGTAGCTGGGTAGTTTAAAAACATTATTTTAATTTAGAATTCCCCTTAGAACCATGAGATGATCATGATAATGACAAATTTCCACAGATTAGTGTCTGCTTTAAAACTATTTTTTTCTTTGTCTAAATTCAGAATTTATGCTTAAGTTTCTGATGTTCATTTATAGTCCTGTTGTAATAATTTTAACATTCTTATGTGTTAATTACTCATGGAATGATCCAATTCTCTTACAACCACAGTAACAACTACAAGAAAACATTGACATTTCAATATCATAAAACCCAGTGCCGCTGTTTAAAAGGTTCTACCTTCGCCTTCCAAAGGCAGTTCATTACAGGTTATGGGTAACTTTCCCGTAGCACATTTTGCTTTTTTTTTTTGAAATAATGTGGGCTTTTCAAAATAATAATGTAATATTTACAATATAGTTTATATGTATCAGGTGTTTTACATGCATTATTTCATTTGATCATGTCAATAACTTCATGCAGTTGGTTCCATTATTATTATTCCCCCAATTTCATGGCTGTTATGAGGAGGATGTGGACTGTGCAGACTCTAGAGCCCTCTATTTCCCACTGTACCTGTGAAGAAGCTTCCTTCTAATGACGTGCCAGGGTGGGAATGGTGGACTCCAATTTCTTTGGGTTAGAGAGGTGTCAATAGTCGGGCATACTTATGTGCTGATTTATTCATGGCGAATTTAAACTTATGCTGTTATTTTATTTGCAGAACTATGGAGATGGGACTCCCTATGACCACATGACCAGCAGGGACCTTGGGTCACATGACAATCTCTCTCCACCTTTTGTCAATTCCAGAATACAAAGTAAGACTAATTTTGAATTAGCATGCATTTTTTTGAATGTTTATGTTTTACCTTGGAAGGGAGAATAAAGCCCAGACAGAGATTCTGTTTTTTAGGAACTTGGATTTTCAGCCAGTTCGCTATAGTAATTTTAAATTGCAGAAAAATATTGACAGTCTATGCTTGGTAATAGCATATACAGGACTAAGTTTTACAACCATGTGGAATTACCTAATTTCAGTGATACTGAATCCATGTGGAAAATTTGTGTTTCTTAGACGTAAAGCACTTCTCCCAATTTCAATGTTGCAACAGTTGTTTTCTTTCTTTCTTTTTTTTTTTTTTTTTTTTTTGCGGTACGCGGGCCTCTCACTGTTGTGGCCTCTCCCGTTGCGGAGCACAGGCTCCGGACGCGCAGGCTCAGCGGCCATGGCTCACGGGCCCAGCCGCTCCGCGGCATGGGGGATCTTCCCGGACCGGGGCACGAACCCGTGTCCCCTGCATCGGCAGGGTGACTCTCAACCACTGTGCCACCAGGGAAGCCCGCAACAGTTGTTTTCTAAGTTTAAGGTTGATGAACTGAAAGCAGTGAATATTTAAAATAATATCATTGGGCCTATCCATTGTCAATGAGATAAAGTCAGTGTTAGCTTGAATTTTTATTAAAGGGGTCATGGAAATCCCTTTAATAATAGGTTTAGTGTGCTTAAATCAAAGTAGCATGTTCAAGTTGAATTGTAAAGTCTGGTTATGTATTTATCAAGGCGTGAACTTTAGTGCTGATGGTCTAGGAGGTCCCGATCCTACTTCATGAAGTGAGCTACATGTAGTTTGAGACAGTCTTCGAATTTCTAGCATGCCTTTCCTACTGGCATCTTTAGCGTACGTTTCTGCTTTGACTACCCTGTAGGGATTTTTTTTTTCACAGCAGTAACCTGAGCAATGGAAAGACAATTTATAATGGCTTAAAAGGTCCCAATAGCTGTTACTTTAGTTTTGATTGGAAAAAAAAAGATCTCTGTTCTAATAAATGTGAGTTTTAACAATATTAGTAAATCTCTCAATGTGGCCAAATCCTGTTGTGAATCCATCAATAAATGAGGTTAAATTTCATGTCCTGGGCTGTTGGACTATACTCCAAGGAAAACACACAGCCATATATATATCATTCTGAAACCATAATTGCAAATGCTTCTGAGAAGTGTCCCAGTTTTTAAGCCTTGGACACTATACTTGTTATTTAAGGTGTATATTGTTCTTGAATCTCAGTCAATTTTTCAAAAGTCACCATCAAATCCATCCAAAGGGACTTCAGGTATTTAACACACTATAGTCAAAGCAGAGAAATACTAGGAATTTATTTTTAATGGGCCATAAAGTGTCATCCCAACTTTGAGGACCAC
The DNA here is from genome assembly GCF_937001465.1 of Orcinus orca. Lineage (NCBI taxonomy): Eukaryota > Metazoa > Chordata > Mammalia > Artiodactyla > Delphinidae > Orcinus > Orcinus orca. The sequence continues at coordinate 18,708,723 of NC_064573.1, forward strand.
GTTCTCAAAGTTGTGTTTGACCATAGGTTGTTCTTATGTTTGTTCTCTTTTTTTTTACTTTAACTTTCATATTTATGTTTTAACTTTGTAGCTAAAGTAAAAATCCCAGGTTTTTAAATCCATTGTTGATAAGAAATGCAGTGTTTCCTGTTTCCAGGATAGACAGATGCAGGTGACTAGATATATTTGTCAACTTAGATTTTAAAGAAAAACTTTAGATTTTTTTCCATGACAGTAGTAATAATTCTAGAATCTCATATCATCCCATCTCTATTTCTCCTCATCCAGCTTCATAAAATAAAAGATTAAGCTGAAAATAATCATCTTGAGAAGTAGCACGTAAAGAGTATATTAAAGAATTCTTTGGAAGATTCTAAACCTATCCTCCAATGAGCTAACGTAAAATAGGATAAATTACTACTCATATTGAGAAGTTTATGTTATGTCCATGAAAAACAGTTTTCCTAAAGAACAACATGATAAGTTAATATTACAGAAGGCACCAAACAATACAGAGATACCAAATAATTGTTCTTGTTTGTGTATCTTCCTGGGTAACTGTTTTACGAACCAAATTCGTTTTTCAATCCAAACAGTATTAAAATATAAGTGGGCTGAGAGTCTAGAGCTGGAATGGAGAGAGCTGACTCTTTTCACTTAGTTGTTGTTTAAGCTGAAAGTCCATGTCAGCTGTGTTCTTTTATCCTGTCTGCCCTCCTTCCCATTAAACACTTAAATATGGAGGCCAAGACAGTCTCCTGCATTGTGGTAGGAAATGCTACTATGTCCGGGAGGCTCCCACCCACTGTTCCCAATGAAAGGACTTCTCTGTTAGATAAGCTGTCTGGTCTGAAACATGGCTCTTTATTGTTTACAAACTGCTACATTTTCCACCTCAAGCAGATTTTTGCACAGAAAAGAACTGTGCCCGGGCTAAATGGTTTATCTGACATTAACGGTGCAGTGTCAGACTGGGGTCAGGGAAGTCACGCTCAGAGCCAGAGGGCATGGCGCAGTGTGCAAAAAAAAGGGAGGAAAAGACATTTAAACCACTATGAAATACCTTGCATCTTTACTTTGGAAAAGGATTAAAAAAAAATATTTTTAGAGAATTAACTAGGATGCTGCATTACAAATCCACCCCCACCCCCCCCCCCCCCACTTTATAATTTCTCACATCCCAAATGCCTTCTTGATTGGCTTGAGTATCTCAGGGCTAGATTCAGGGAACAAAGATGCTCATTGATTTTGCCCAAGCTGCTGTTGATTTAAAATGAAACCACTTTTGAAATGAACCATGCCTGGTGCTATGCTGTACCTTTACAAAGAGAAGAGAGATCGTTTTCAAGAAATTAAAGACAACCAATTTACAAATGAAGACAAAGATAAAATAAGACCTATTAGTATAGCCAATAATTTGAACTCACCGAATATATGGTATATCCTAAACTGCTCTTTGTGTCCAAACCCATATTCTGTGTTGTAATCTTTGTGGAAGTTTTCGTTCTACCAAAAGAAGATATTAGTCTTTACTGTAAGTTTTTGACAACAATATCTACTTTCAGAATCCTTAGTTTTCATGAAAAGTGCATAGGATTTCTTTACATGTCAAAGATTTCATTCTGCTGTGATGTCACATTAGGGTAAAAGCTATAGCATCAGAAATAAATCAGCCACTTTATTAGACTAGATTCTCTGTTGTCAAATCAATCAAGTCTGTGACTGAATTAGGCGTCTGCTACAGAAATAAGTGACACTAATTTTACGGGAAAGAGTTATTAACTGCAGATGACCTATTTTTTTGGTAAACTGTTCACTTAGGTTTTATTTTATTGTGAGGAAAGAAAGAAGTAATGAGCCACTCTCTTCCTTTAGGATTGAATTATTACTATATATTTTGTTCTTTATGGCAGTGCACTATTTTGGAGGAATGATGCAGGCACTGCTAACATTTGCTTATAATTTCTGTTATAGTAACAAAACCCTTTATTACAATTCTGAACTCTGACTTCACATGAATGGTTTTGCATAAATGTTACAGTTTTTGTAATCTAATACTTACCTCTGGCACCAAAATACAAAAATTTAATTTATTTGTGTATCTCAAACTAATGCAAAATGGTATATAATTTATAAGTAATAGGGTGTCTCCATTAATTTATTCCTTTAGAAATAAACTTGCATATCTGAATATAATACCTTGTTTGGTATTAGTTTGAATCCCTAAACTAAAAATAAACACGCGAACACAAGTGCACTTGCATGCATGCACAGTACGTGTGCACGCGCACACACACATGCACACCTATTGTGCTAGAAGAATTAATGACATTTGGTTTATAAGGGTGCACTGCTCCTTCCATTGCTGTCTGTAGTTACAGTTGCCATACAGAGTTTTGGAAGTTGATATTGTGTAAATCTTTTAAAGAAAAACATAACTAAAGTAAACAAAAAAAGCAAGCCCTGAAATTTGTTGTTTTAAAGAATAAGTGTGTATGGCTTTCTGTTTTTCTTTTAGTGTGGGGAAGTCTTGAGGAGTTGAGATTTCAGCACTGAGTCATCTAGCTGACTGCCTGCCTTGACCAATTCATATAGTTCCCTTTTTAAATTAAAAAATTTTTTATTGAGGTATAATTGACATATCACATGATATTAGTTTTAGGTGTACAGCATCATGATTCAATATTTGTATAGCAGACTCTTTTTTTTTTTTTTTTTTTTTTTTTTGCGGTACGCGGGCCTCTCACTGTTGTGGCCTCTCCCGTTGCAGAGCACAGGCTCCGGACGCGCAGGCTCAGCGGCCATGGCTCACGGGCCCAGCCGCTCCACGGCATGTGGGATCTTCCCGGACCGGGGCACGAACCCGTGTCCCCTGCATCGGCAGGGTGACTCTCAGCCACTGTGCCACCGGGGAAGCCCTAGCAGACTCTTTTACTTGACACTTCCTGAGTCCTCACTCATTGTTTTCCTTGGGTAGAGACAAGCAAGCCAGTTTGCATTTTTACTTGTTTGAAATTCCCTGCCCTGTTTTGTATCTGGAGAGAACTAATCACTTCTTCCTTGTGTCTCCGTATGATTATTAATGATAATAATGTACACTTGATCTGTTGGAAACTTGTTCACTGCAGTTATTAAACAGTTTGATTAAACCTTTACAGGTGGTCAGTGGGTAGCTTTCAGAATATGCTAATAGGACGGAGGGGCCATGGGTCCGAGCCTTGTGCTTTTAAGAGGATTATATGCTATGGAATAGTTGAAAATCCTGGCAAGAACTATATGCAAAGAGTACGGATTTTTTTTTTAAAAAAAGCATTCCTGCTTGTTTGTTTTGTTTGCCAAGCATGAAGCTTTTGCAGGTAATTGTCCAAATATTTTTTTACAATGGGAGACAGTATATTTTCTAGCTACAACTTTCTGATCCAAGGAAGGATCTAAGCATGCATATTCCTTCTATTGTTCCAGAGCCTTAATTGAAAACCAGATTGTTTGAGTGAGCAAGATGCCAGTAAGATTATAGATGTGCATTGGTAACTGAAGGATGTGAAAAGTGATACTTTGGTACGGTTGGGTGCAGCTTAGTTCAACATGAGCGGCTGTGTTTTTACATGTCCCCTTGTGAATGGTTCGGTTTCCTTATTGTGGTATTTGGTTCCTGTCCCACTCGTGGTACTCCAACAGTGCACTAAATAATTTCCTACCATAGACTAACTGATTTCTAAACTAGCTCAGTGGAACATTTTACTGCAGGATTAGATCGTGGTTCAGGCAGAACTGCAGAAAGCTGCTGGCTTATAGGATGACCTTTGAATCTCATCTGGGTTAGCGGTTGATATTTTGATTTGGTTACTGTGGTCATATTGTGACAGCTGCTAGCTCATTATAATTCGCTTCCACTGCTCCGTTTGCCGAGCAGGAATATTTAGGTTTGTATTACTTCAAAGTGTTTATGGCTACCCTGAGTTTAGCCCAGCATAAAGGTGAAGTGTTGTGAGCGCTTTCAAATCCCAGTGGCAGAGGCCAGTGGCACAGTCTTGTAAAACGGCGAATGTGAGTAGATGTTAATGTTAAGGGAGTTTTTCTTTTCACTGTAAAACTGGAAATACCCAGTGAAGAGGCTCTTACTTGGAAAACGGTTTTGAAAACCTTAACACACAAAGGAAAAGAATGACCACAAAGAAACATAGTTTTTTCAAAGCATGGATAAGATTTAACTTGACCTCCTGGTTCTGTATCTTATTTTTTTCCATGCTGGAATGTAAATATTTGAAAATAACAAAACCTGGACAAAAAAGGCAGTTATTTGACTTTGAAGTGTCAGAGGTCAAACAGTATTTTAGTAATTTCATGAAAATGGAATTGTGAATGTGGATGTCAGCTCTAGAAATTTTAGTTCACTTTTTAATTGTTCTGAAGTTCAGTAGTGATAGCAGGCTGCTTACTAGCTCACTGGTGAGGGATGTCTGTGCATTTTCAATGCCTTTTTTTTATGACAGTTTTTAGCTTGAGGTTATCTTGATATCATCTGTTAGCTATCGGACTGATAATGTGGTAACAAGCAGTTTCTGAGAGAAGACATGTCTAATAGTGGTTTTATTTCTTGTTAGCTTTGTTTGGGAATTTTGTTATTTTAATGTTAGCTTAAAATGCCTTCCTGAAGTATTAACAAATAAGACTCTTTTAAGTATCATCCCCAATGATCTAATTAATGCTGATTTTTGAGTGAAGGCTGGGAGCCAGAGAACTGACTTTTCTACTCTCTTTTGTTACAAATGTCTGTGGGTCTTTAGGTCCCATCTCTTTTATATCTTAAATTGAGGGGGGAACAAGTCTCTAGATGATTTCTGAGGTAATTTTCTCAACTAATGGTCCATTGATCTTTCAGGTATGCCATTTTCTGCTTATACGGTATTTTATCTTTAGAGATGTTTTAGCGTTCTTTCTAATCCATTCGTCCCTATTTTGTGATACCTTCACGTAACTTTGCTAGTGATGTGTTTTCCAAATGTAATTCTTTAAAGCCTGATTCAAATGGATGTTGCTTTTCTACCTCAACTCATTGCAAACTATAGGTAAGGGATTGGATTGATCGGGGATAAAATAACAACTCACTAAGTTACTGCACGTCACCGGGAGAAAAGTGCTCTGCATGGGCCAGGACTTGGCATAGAGTTGCAGGGCCTCAGTAAATGGCTAGTGGATTGTTTCATTCATGAATAAATTGGGGAAATCAGATATTTGGGTCTAAACCCTAAGTGAAAAGCCCATAAGTTAAAGTCAGGCCTACCTTTTGCTGTGTCAAGAAGAAAACCCTAAACCAGGGACAGTCATCTAGAAGTTCATTCTGCAGTTCTGTAACCTTGACTCTACAGAATGTCAGGAAACAGACCATATTACAGTGTGATAGATTTCACTTTTCAATAAACACACCACAGATTATTTTATTTATAAAAGGAAATAAGTAAAATCAATATTTTTCGGAAGGCCACTGAAAACAGTTGTGTGTCTCCAGTATTCAGATAAGGTAACTTGTTTCCTCTCGTCCAGTCAATAAACATTTCTGTTCCTCTTTCATTAGTCTTGTTTTCTTTCCATTAGGCTGCTTGCTCGATGGTATAGCGTAGCAATGCTGTGATAATCAAACACTTATAGTCAAACTAGGTGGACTAAACCAGACTTCTTTAAAATTTAGAAGAACTGATACCAGAAAAACGTTACTTGAAAACTATACCTAGCAGAAAAGTGTAGGTCTTCTACATACCAGAGGAAGCTTTCTCACATGGAAAGTTATTGACCCTAAGAGAAAATAAATCGTTTTAGAGTCAAGTCAAAGGAAAAAGCAGTTTGTGTCAGGTAGGCATGCTTTTGCTTGGAAAGAATGAAAACTGTGACTAATGGTGGCTTACGCATCATTTTTCTCATACTAGAAGTCTGGTGGTAGGCCGTGGCTAGATTTGGTTTGCAGTTCATTGAAGTCCAGGCTTGCGTCTCTGTGATTCCTTTGTCCCTTCCCTCATTGTCTAAAGGTGACTGTCACAGCTTCCGGAGTCAAGTTTGGGTTTGATGCAGCAAGAAGCAGGGAAAAGGTGAGTCTGGCCGTATGGTCCCCGCCACCCTACATCCACGGCCATTCTCCAGCTGCAGAATTTGGAGGGGGTGAGAATGTACACAACTGCTTCTCCAGCCTGCGCAATGGAAAGAGATATGAGAGAAGGGAGTTGAGAATGCACATCGGGCTTAGCCAATTTACAGGGTTTATTTAGTTTCTTTTAAGGGAAGAATCTGTAATTTTCAATTTAGCAGCTTTGAAAATAAAGAACAAGGCTCCAGCTTTCATGTGAGAAGCAAAATATAAAAATGGGTCTCGACCCTGGATTCTGGTCAGCAGATTAGAGAGAAAGACAAAGAGGCATGGAACAGAAAAAGAGTACTGAACGGAAGATGATAGAGAAAGGACCGCGGGAGAGTCGCACGGGTGGGCTGTCCTCATTTCATTGCCAAGGCTGTGCTTTCCTTGTCCTCATCCCGTGATCAAGGCAACAACCAGCCAGAGTCAAGGGCTTCATGTCCTCATGATCCAGAACCTTCTCTTCTAGGTCTCCGGCTTGAATTCCTGCCAGGCTGTCCAGAGCTGCCTGGTCGTGCAACCGCCCATGGCTCCAGCCTCCAGCCTTGTCTCCAGTCCCTTCAGTCGTCTCTGGCAGAGCCTAAGGCTGGGGCCCACTGCCACGGTCCACTGCGGCAGCCGCTCCGAGCCGGCCTGGCATCCTGGAGCAGCAAGGTCCCGGGACATGTCACTTTGTAAGTGACAGGGATCGTTCCCCTGGGCCACTGCCAAACAGGCTCCCGAGAACTTCCCTCCAACCACCTGCCATGTCGCCGTGAAGCACTCACACAAGAATGCCCGCTGCCGGGGGCAGAAGAACCTTCTATTTTACTTTAATATGTATATAGTTGTATTGGTTGATCTTTAATGCGGAGGATGAGGTGCAGCCAACAGACATTTAATCTTGGTCAGCGCGCCAGGACTGCATGAAATTGTGGTGAGAGCTGGATCCAACTTCTGGCCAGAAGTTTCCCACCTCTGCTGATCCCAGTCACGGCATGCATCAGGCCCACGAGAACATGGACTGGGGAGGGACTGTCGATCTTTAAAGGAAAGCAGGATGTGGAATAAGCAGGATGTGGAATATCATCTTCCGTTCAGTGCCGTTTTCCTTTAGTACAAAGTTTTCCTGTTAAGCTTTTCACTGGAAAGACATTACCTTGAATTTTGCCTAAGCTGGCCACTTAAAATACGCCTGGCATAGCCTTCACCAGTAACGGCCTTCTTGACTGGACCCTTGGGTGGAGGGTCAAACACTTGGCAAACCTCTCACTGCCCCTCAGCCCCAGGGGAAGCAGCAGTAATGTTCAGAGTCTGTTAACCCCACGTCCGTGAAAGTTGTGTGCCTACCTTAAGCGCGCTATTGACCTTCATTTAAAAAAAAAAGAAAATGCCGTAAGCCTGTCGTCTTTGTTCACATGATAACCTTCATTAAGGACCAGAGCAGCCAAGGAGCTCAGTTTGAAGCACTGCAGCCTTGAGGGGGCTCGCGGAATAGTGGCCTAGGCTGAGGGTCCCTGCTGTTCAACTTCATGGTGATGGGACTTCGGCTAAATTTCTCATGCGCCCCAACTTTGGCATTTCTAAGGTGAGTGTAGCGATACCTGTCACACTTACCCCAGCATCACCGTGCAGCCGTGCAATGACGTGGTACACTTGGCAGTAACCACTCTGCTCTCTGGCTATTATCTTAGGCCATTGCCCAGGTACCCATTGGCACTCTGTCACTTTTGTCTGTGATTAATCGAAAATGCTGGAGACTTCGGGTCTTGGGTGATGACAGTTTGAAAACACCTTTACCTTCTATTGAGATTGGAATAGAAGGCAAGAACAGGTGGAGATAGTGTGGAGTGATCACTTCTGAAAACAGCAAGACTGGAATAAAAAGGTTTCTTGTTCAGCCTTTCCACAAAAACAGTAATCCTAGAAAACAAGTACCTCTTGGGGGCCAACTTCGTGGAATTCAGATGTGCCCCTTGATGAAACATTTGCCTCCAGCCATTTTTCTCTCCAACTTAAATGTTCTCGAGGTTCATGGTTACCCGTGGCGGAAAGCGCCTCGGTGTGGATTGTGAGTGGTGGGCTGGGAAGCCCGCTGACGAGTTGAGATTTCTTCACCTGCACTGTAGGTCATCTGCGTATGGAGTAACCTCTGGGTAGGATGCTTTTTATCAAGGGGATCCTGTTACACGTCCCTTCTAGGTTCTGGGGAACGTTTTGGAGGTAGCCTTCCAGTTCAGTTTGTTCTTCTCCAGAGAATGTTGCCTGTGCACGTCATCCTCTCATTCCCTTCACTCCTGAGGGGTTCTGAGTCTTTCCTCAGGAACCGTGTATGATTTTTGAGTAGAAAGAGGTATTCAGTGGATCTCATTTTATTTCCTCTTGCAGAATATCAGACCCAGGGACCAACAGTGGCAGACTGTTTGGAGCATAGATTGGGACCGAATTAAATTTATTCCCAAGCACTTAATAGACACATCCCCAATATTTCTCATCTTCTTGATGACTGTTTATTAATCCTTCCTCAGTTCCTTGACACATGTTTCTTAATAGGAAAAACGATAAGGGTGTTTTGCTTTAAATTGGTACAAAATATAGCTGGTTACATTGTTGATGTTTAAAATAAACCATAGAAAGCTTTCCTACAGCTTGAAAATCCCTCGGAAGCCCTAGTATGGGGGCAGTGGAGGATGGTGGGCCGAGCGAGGCTTGTGTCGAGCTGGCGCTGGTTTGAATCCCAGCTCTCCACTCTCGCGTTATGTGATTTTGGGCAATCTTTAGTGCTCTGATGGAATTTCTCGTCTGAGTAGTTGCTCTGCATTTAAACGGAGAAACAGGAAGAATATCAATACCTGGCCCTTACATGCAGTGGCTGTGAATGACCATTACACCTACTTTTATTTTCTCTAGGTTTCTTTCTCTGTTCATTGGGTCTGACCAGCTTGGCAAAAGTAATATGCAGACTTGAGACTCATGTAGTGAGTTTTGGCAGAATGTGTAAGTGATTAATTAAATGCCACCCCCTCGTGGGCCATATTAAAAGCTGAATGAAAATGGAATGTGTGTAATATCTGATAACATTTGGTGGAGAAGGGGGAGACAAAAGGAGAGAAGGATGAGAGAGAAAGAGACACATCAAAAGCTAATTTTAGAGCGTTCCGACCTCGAAGTACGATTTTCTAGCCTTGAATTATCAGCATCGACGTGGCTGCCTGAACCTCTGAAATTACTAGGTTACTAATTGCTCCTGCCTTTTCCTCACCTTGGCTATTTAGACCAAGCCGTACTCTGAACAGTTCAGTAGCCAAATCTGAATGCTGGGGATGCAAGCATAAACTCTTTATGTGTAACTGATGGTACTTAATTGGGCAATACCAAATCGTGGAGAAGAATTTATTGGTGACCTTGTCTTCTTCAGAACTTTCAGAGTATTCAGAAATGAGCCTAATATTCAGATTTGGGGAATCCTTAAAGCTTGGCTTGACAGGATTAAATTCATACTTTATATTGTGTGTGTTTTTTTTTCTCATTGCAGAGTTTCCCTTTCCCTTATTTATTGATGGTCTCGCAAATGTTATTTGGAAACTGAGATGCAGTGAGCATAAATATTTTCAATATCTTGGCAGACCGCTTAAGCAGCTGTGGGCAACCTCTGTCAGGCATCCTAGTAACTAGTTAGGGGCAAAACTGGCCTATGAAATAATAGTTTGCTGCATAATCTTTTGGTCATCTCCCACTTTTCCTTTACCCTTGGTTTCCTTATTTCTTTTACTGACCTAACTCATGGAGATGTGGTCTCGGTGGCGGGGGGGAAGAACTCTCTGAAATGTTTTGTTACCTCAGAGATAAAACGGTTCAAAATATATACACTTTTTGTGATTGCATTTTCCATTCATTGCAAAGTCCTGTATACAGCTTGAACACCAAATTGAAAATAAAACCATAGAAAGCAGGCCTGCTCAGAGTCTTTTAAAGGCTTTTTAATAGTTAATGAGATTTTGCCCCATACCCTCATGAGTTTCATTTAGTTTTGAAATAAAAATTTATGGCTATTCTCTCAGCTGAGCTGATACTAGTCTTAGGGTGGAATTGAGTTCACACCTGCTCTAGCATAAAAAGAAGCCTCTCTGTGACTCCTGGAAAATGTTTGCAGAGTAGAATGAGAGAACTCACTATCCCTACAGTCCTAACCACAGAGTGATGCTCTTTGCAAACACTAAGGAAGCTGCTTCGTAAATGGGCTCTAATTTGCTAAGATCGTCCATTTCCAGCCCTCTCTCAGTTACCCACGTTCCTCAAGGTGGGGTATGGTTGCGGAAACGCAGTTGGTTTGCATAGGCAGTGGATCTGCATGAACACTGTAAAGTGTACATATGGGGAAATCTTTGCATTTGCTAGGCCATTGAGCTGTCCAAGACATGGTCCGTTAGTCCGGCAAAGTACAATGGCTTTTCTGAGTACTCTAGTTAAGGGGCAGGATGTGTAAAGCAGTGTACACTTAGGCGGATAATTAATAATTAGTGTAAGCTTGTAAGGCTGTAATATAATATATAAATTGAAGCACCTGTTAAAGTTTTATCAGAGCAGATCACCTTGCCTTTTACTACGAGCGAGTATCCCTCCCTAGAGACAAAGAAAGTGCTCCCACTGCAGGCAAAAATCTTAATGACCAAGGGAGGGCTGGTTTTTATATCAAGGCGGTTTTCCAAGGTCACTGTGATTAGGCAACGTGTTTCAGTGGTCACGTTTAAATAGCGTTCCTATACAATACTATTTTGTATGCGTTTGACAGCAGATGACAAAACGCGGTTTAGAAAAAATGTTTGGGCGCGTTCTGATATTTGGAGAGCCCGAGAACCTCCCCCCTCCCACCTCCACATCATCCCCCCTGTCAGACAATGAGGATCGTTCCTTTTATAACTTCATAGCAATATTCAGAAGGAGAGCCTTTTCTAGAGGCTAAGTTGGACGAAGTAGAAAAGATAAAATGTAGATCTCATGTGCTGTTTTTTTTTTTTTTTTTTTCTTGCGGTACGTGGGCCTCTCACTGTTGTGGCCTCTCCTGTTGCGGAGCACAGGCTCCGGACGCGCAGGCTCAGTGGCCGTGGCTCACGGGCCCGGCCGCTCCGCGGCATGTGGGATCCTCCCGGACCGGGGCACGAACCCGCGTCCCCTGCATCGGCAGGCGGACTCTCAACCACTGCACTACCAGGGAAGCCTCATGTGCTGTTTTTGGCTTGGTTGTATCGCGAGTGGTTTTGACACCTCATATCCTAGCTCTCTTGATTTTCAGACAGAGAGCAAGTACTCCCTTATGGCAGGGAGGGAAATGGCAAATCACATATTTGTGAAAGCAAAACAGAATATCTTACTGCTTTACAAGTTTGATTGGCTTCTTGATAAATAAAATGAACGTGTCATCAGCATGTCTGCCATCATATGGTCCTCAGTATATGTATTTTTTTAACCATCCATATAAATTTTAGTTGTCCTAGAAGCCAACCAAACTTCAGCACTCAAATTAGTCTTTGGTTCATTCATTCATTCATCCAGAAAGTACTTGTGGAAAATCTGTGCCATGCAGGCCCCTGTTAGGTACCAGAGAGTGACATGCCACTCTTCTTGCTTTCAGCGTGGCCCACAGTCTATGGAAGGAGTCAGATGGGTAACAAATAATTTTAAGTCAGGACATTAGGGAACTGATCAATGTGTGCACAGGGTGCTGTTGGATCACATGTCTAGGATACCAACCATCAGTTTCCTTGTAGTAATGGCTGAGATGTTTTGGTGCTCATGGTATACCAGGCATCCACTAATACTTTACACTTACAACCTGGTTTCTTTCTTGGGCATTGTCATTGCCGTTTTACAGGGGCAGGTACCGTTGAGGATCAGAGAGATTAGGTTACCTGCCTGGTGTTGTGCAGTGAGAAGGGGCAGAGCCCAGATCCCAAGCTTTATCTGCTGGACTCCAAAGCCCTTGTTCTCAACCACCCTGCACTGCCTCACTTGTAGAGAGCGTGGCAAGAATTCCCTGAGGTGCAATCGCAGTTAAGTGTGTGTTCAGCTGCAACTAATGGAATACCTGATCAGAGTAACATCATCATCAAACAAACATGGCTTTTTCCATCACTTAAGGGGATGTCTGCAGGTGGGAGTTGCCTGTGTGGCTTCAGCAAATTAGTGTTGCCATCTTTGCTTTCCTGCCCTCCTCAGCATGCCGATTTTAATTCTTCATCTTTTTCTCTCATCTTGCATTTCTTGCAAGACGGCTGCTGAACCCCAGACACCATGTCAGAGTTCAGGATAGGAAGTTGGAGAGGCAGAGGTTAGAGTAGCATCCATACCCACTTGTATCTCATTCCATCAGCGGGGAAACTAGCATCCCCAGAAACCCGTGGCCTTGAGCAGGATTTTGTTAACATCTTATTGGTCAGATCTCTAAGAGATATTTACCCATAGCTGCAAGGGAAGCGGGGAGAGTGAACTTTTACAGTGTTAGTTGGCACTAGGACTCAAGAGGCAGGCAAGAGAGAAGGGCATTGGAGATGGTTATTGGATGAATCAGTATGCATTTTGTTCTATTAGAAGTGATACTGCATGAGTGGATGGTGCCATTACTGGATGAGTTGCAACTATCCAAGTAAAAAGAAAATTGTCAGTTGAGAGAAAGGCAGAGAGGTGTAGGAGCTAGAGGATGTCACAGGAAGCCCAGAACTGAAGAGGTTCTGTAAGACTGAGACATAGTTCCACAGGGTCCGCAGAGGAAGCGGTGACACGGAAGCTGGGTTAGAATCCTCACCTCAAAAAAATGAAGGGGCTTTCTTGAATGGTAGGGGGAGGAAGTTGGATTTTCACTGAAGCATGTAGTGAAAATCCAACTTAAAATCTACTTAAGGGTTGATTTTAAATAGTGGGATAACATGATAGATTTATGGTTTGGGATAGTCACTAGCGACAGTGTGAATAGGAGGCAACACGACAGGCAGGGAGATTACTCAGGAGGTGATTAAAGCAATTCCAAGAGGAAAAGATGAGAGATTGGACCAAATCAGGAACAATGGGGGTGAAGAGGAGGATATGAATTTGAGTGATATTAAATGGAAGGAAATGGTTGGACTCAGTAACTGATGGATAAAGGAAGAGTCGTCCTTGGCTTCTTGATGTCTGGCTTGGGCCAGAAGATGGATGGTGGTGTCATTCACTGAGATGTGGAATACAGGAGGAAAAGCAGGTTATGGGGGATTAAGATGGTAAGTTCAGTTTGGGACACGCTGAATATTTGAGATGTCTGTGAGTGACTTGATTTGTGGTTCTGTCCGGGGATTGCAGATTTGGCATACAGTATTCCGTATTTGCTAGTTGAAGTCATGGGAATGGACAAGTTACCAGAGAGAGAAAAGGGAACCTATTTTCTGATTAATCATTTTGCTTTCTAAAGATCTTAAATTGAAGGGGAAAAAGCCTCCATCTCATCTTTTTCTTCCCCAAAACGTTAGTATCTTTAAGAAAACTGGATAATTCTTGATTCGATCACGTAATCGTTTCAGTGGTATATTTAATCACCCATCTCTAACACATTATTTATAAATTCTTTCTTCCTTTCTTCCTCCCTTCCTTTCCTCCTTCCCTTCCTTCCTTCCCTCCCTCCCTTCCCCCTCCTTTTTCCCTTCCGTTCCTCCACTAAGGTAGATTGGAATGAAACTCTTGTCTCAGAACATTAATTTATCCACTATTTGGGAAGACATCATAGATTCTTAAAAGCGAACTAGAACTTAGAGCTCTCTTTGTGTTCTTTCTCTTTTACATCAGCTTCCCTCCCAATATGGGAATCCTTCTAGATGACGCCCTAGCAAAGTTGTTGGCACACATGACACTCTGACTAATGCGTAAGTGAATGGACCCCAGCAGGCATTCCTTCCTCTGCCTGCGCACTCACTGCATTGGGGAAGCCACTCCTGACAAGGCAGTTTGTTGCATTGTGACAGCTCTGACTTTCAGAATGTTCTCAATGCTGCAGCTGTCAGCTCGGGACACTAAGTTTCTCCTCCAGAGCTACCTGGGATTGTGTCTTTTCTCTCTGCACGTGTTTCCCAGGATGATAATTCTTGCTTCCTTCCAAAGTGTTGTTGGAAAACATGTAACATCTCACAGAGCATGGTTTAACCATGCCTTGTATTCCTGAGCACTTGTCCTCTGCGTGTGTTCTAGTTGGTCTCTTTCCCTCTCCCAACTGGTGAATCCAGGACTTAGCTCAGTATTCCTGGTCTGGGTTAATCAGTAGTGAGTCTGCTTTCATTTTTAGTATTAATGCAGTCTAAGGTTTCACTTACCCGTGCTTTGGCATTGACTGAAAATTGAGCTCCCAGTCCACTGAAATTATTGTTTTTAATATCCACTGCTTTCTAATCAGGTCTTCCACTTCCTTATGTAAAATGGGACTTTGTATTAATCCTTACTTATTAGATTTCTTCTTGTTGGTTTTGGTCTGCAAATGTGCCCTCTGTCCGTCCTTTGTTGATCCAAGAAGCTGTATTGTGTGATACTTAAGCAGTGTGCACTCTTGGGCTTAATCCTGACTCTACCCTTCCCACAAAGTTTCCTCACTTCTATGTTGAGGATGATTAATGGAGCCATTTCTGTAATTGTGGGTCCTTGTCTTTACGGTCAGTACTCTGCCCTCTGGAGAGGAAGCTTAAAACAAATAGCTCTTCTGTGACCAGTGGAAGAAGCAAATGCGGTTCTTTAGTTGTGTGATCAACCAGATTTACCAGGTGATAAATAGGATGTAAAGTAGCAACTAACTGATAATTATTAACTGGCTACTTTGTTGGACCTTATGAGCAAAGAACTCAAACAAGCAACGACAAAAATCTTAAGATTACCTGGACAAAAGTCCTAGGTGTCTCTTCACCTACCTCTAGTATTAAGACAGAAAATTACAAGATGATCCAAATGCTGATTATAGGAGCTGAAGGTTAAATGAATATTTGGGTTAATTCTGAAGGTATTGAGAGGTAATCATTTCCTTTATGGGGAGTTTTCCAGAGGATGCCTTTAAGACTATGAAAATTAGACTCATGACCACTTTTCAGGAACACAGTTCTTGTGACAAACAAGATTCCTGGAGAGCCATGTGTGAGCTCCCAGGGAGTTTAAGAACAGGGTCCTAACTGCAGGGTAATAACCTGATGGCTTGGCATACGCAGAGAGAGGGAACAGATTAGCAGCCGTCAACTTGTTTTGTAAACGAGCAGTGGTACCTCATACAAGGACTAGATTGACCTGAACCAAAGTTAGGTCAGCCTGACTTGATTTCATAATAAATGTCATAATGGTGACAAGTCTTCAGGGACATTAGTACACTGTTTGCAATTGTGGACGTTTTTGTGGACGAACCATCCTTTGACTTCCTCCGATCATGTCCGTGAGAAGTACCAATGCTTCATTAACAAAAGCCAACCCATCTGGGCTCACCACACCAGTGTGTAGGACTTCTGCCCTACAGCTTCAAGCCCCCGAAGTCCTTCCATGTACCTGGCTTCTGTTCTGGTCACTTCCTTGTGTGTGGATTTTGATCTGCTGCCATTGGAAGCCCGCCATTTCGAGAGTGAAACTTTGAGATTTTATTGTGTCTGATTACTTGTAAGACCGGAGAGCTTCTTTCATTAGCAAGGAAACATTCAGATTTTCTCTGAAGCTGTCAAAGCCACCATGACCTCCTATCCTACGTGGTGTTTTTGCTTTAGCAGCCATTGCCGATGCTGTGTCTCAAAAGAGGCGAGACTTGGGGCTGTGGATTCTCAGAAGCTGTTGGGGCTCTAGAACTTATTCAGCTACTACCCTTTTCTAAACCAAAGTAAGGTTATATTTTTCACTTTCATAGACAGACAAATTAAGGTCTTTAAAATAATACCTACTTCCCCTTTCCTTTCTTCTTCAGATAATCCGCAGCAAAATCTTATTAGTTTCCTGTACAACTGCCTTGTTTTAAAAATCAAATTGAAGACCAACTTGATTCTGCCTGCAGAGCAAAGCTATCTGCCTTTTTAGGAAATCTGGATGGTTAAATTGGAAGCATGTTCTGCACATGGTTTAGCAGTTAGTAGCCTGGAAAATGACCCAATAGCCAAGATACAGGTTTTTGTTTTTTTTTAAATTTTCATTGTAAGTGTTTGTTTAAAGTTTAAGCCTGTAATTGACTAGTTTGCTCATTGTCCATTCTTTTCAGGCTATTATAGTTTTTGTAAATACATTGCCTGCTAAGTTGTGTCAGTGGAGGAACATTAGTGCTATAAGAAAATCCAGTTAAATGTGGTGCTTAAAAGCATTACCAATTAGACTGGATTGGCATGATTTCTTAGTGATCCTAGGAAAGTCCCTTTCTATTTGTGCAAATTTCTACTTATTTAAAATGGGTATGACTATATATATATATTTTAACTAAAGAGCAGCACATAAGTTCAGACTGTGTTGTGGCCTGCTGAAGAGTTTCTACTGATGGTGGCTACATTACTCAGTATTGTTATTTGGCTCCCTTAATATGTTCCACGTTGGAGGGGCAGAATCCTATTTTGCAGTTTTATCATATTTATCAGCTGGTATCTATCAGGTAGCTCAGGCTGTTTTACTTCGTAAAGTTTATATTTCAGAAATGCTTTTTAATGCCTATATCACATGCGGTTTACGCCATTTAGATGGGTATGCTAAGCAAAGCAAGGGACTTCCTGGTAGTCATTCTTTCATTTTTTAGTTCAGAAGAAATGAACATCACTTGAAATTACAGGTACAAGCTAATACTGGCTGATAATTAAAGGTTATACAAATTGCAATGGAAAAGGAGTTAAATTGTGCCTGTCAGGTGGTGAGGACCACTAGAATATGGACATGATGGAAAATAATGAGGAGATAAATGTGATTTATCTGTGTATACTATAGAAAGAAAAATTATGGCGGGGAATGTACTGAATGTAGCTTAAGCTACATAAATTATCATTATGTACAAGTGGAAACTTACATGAAACTCCTCTTGATTAAGTTTTATGCGAAACAAAGGGTGTGATTGGAAGTATAGAATTGGAGAGTATTTTCAGAATATGATGATAATCCAGCTAGAGGCTTCAGCAAGTCTGGTCAAACTAGAGAAGGGAAAGAAGCAGCAGGGAAGCTTGATTTGGTGTTATGCAAATTTATGACACATGTAGGAGTTTGGACCTAATGGATTGTTGCACTAGATTTGGTCATCAAATGATGCTTTTCATAGCAAATATTATCTGAGCCATTGATTTAAACTCTGAAAAATGCAGGAGATGTGTAGGCAGAACTGCAACCTTTCTGTCTCTTGAAACAAAATTTAACAGTCAGCCTTGAACTTTAGACGCTATAAAGCAGAATGAGAAGAAGGAGGGGGTAAGTAGTGAAAGAATAAAAGTGGGAAAAGGCATGCGTATTCAGAGATATAATTCAGCAAGTAGATGCCCCAAAGTTAATGCTGCTTATAAACACGCTACAAGAATATTCCAGTTATCAGGCTAACAGGATTAGAAACTAAAGAGCACAAAGCAATTATTTATTAAGAAAGAGGCACAGTTGGCATCGAGTGTTATAGAGGAGGAGACTGGTGTGATTACAGGAAGATGTTAAGAATATAAAAAAATATCTCCAAATTAAGAGTGAAAAAAAGGAAGAGAGATTACCTATGAGATGATGATAAATAATAATGAGTTATTTCTGAGAGCACCTACAGAACAGGAGATCTGAAAAGTGGTTTGTCAAGCCTCAAAGAGATAAAAAAGGTAATTTATTGACAGGCAGTGGAGACACTGCTAAAAAATAAATGAATTTTTCACCTCAGTGTTCACAAAGGAGGATGGAGGACAGATGCCAGAAACAGACATAAATTTCCCAGGGGAGAAAGAAGAAATACAAAAGAAAGCAGAATCATGCCAGAACAGGTGATCAAGGGGTGAGAAGAAAAACTAATAAAACCCCAAAAGCTTAGCAGTAGTCACCCGAAAATCTAGAAAAAGTTGATGGAGAAGAAGCTGGGGAGGAGAGAAAAGACAATTAACTGCGTTTCTTAGAATGGTTGAAGATAATTTTGTGGATTTGTTTTATGTAGTTAATACATTAGACTAGCCTTTTTGAAATTTACCCTTCAAGGAAATAAGCTAGTTGACTTTAAAATTTTTAAGTGGTCTGTGAATAACCAAGACATCATTTTTGTCCCTTTAAGTCCTCAGTTTTTTTTAAGAGTTACCCCGGTATGCCCAGTTGTTTAATGTTTAAGTATTTGTTAAGTGTTTATTGAATTTTATTATTGCTTCCAGGGTATTCAGTGAGCCATTGATTTGGCCAGTGTTTGTTGGATATTCCTTAGTGCCAGGCAGTATGCTAGATCCTGGAACACAGCACCGAAAAAGACAGACATGCTCTTAGGATCTTTGAAGTTACTGCATCCTCACTTCTATAAGCCACCCTACCTCATGCCAGGTAAAGAAAGGTCATTGCTTTCACTCTTCTATCACTCCCCATCTTTCTTTTGACTGGCTTCTTGGTGGAGAGTGTCTGGAGAAGAGTAGCCTCTATTTGTGCTGGTCTGTTTACTGTGCTGGGCTGTTCCCAGTGTGGGTTTTCGCTTCCTTTTCTAGATCTTAGCTGTGGAACTTTTCCCAAGCTCACTCATCTCCCCAGTGCTCCAAACCGGACTCCTTGCTTTGGCTTCCTGCTGGCTGCCCATGTATGAATGACCTCCTCTGCTGTTTGGGGCTTCACAGAGTACTTGCCTTGGGCAGGTGAAAGGGTGTGCTTTTTCCCTTTCTCCGTTTTTCCCCTGCTCCTGCATTTCAACCCTACGGTATACACGCTTCCCATCCCAGGCTGACGGTCTTCCCTTTGGACTACCTCTTTCCCTGCTCTTTGCCTCCATAAGCTAAGACCTTCCCATTTTCCTTCCCAGAATTCATCTTTCTTTGCTTTGTGTTCAGATCACTTGAAGACACTCATTAATGCAAATACTGTTGTGAGGAGGGCTTCACTGTGGTCATTTCTTCCCACCTTTTGATACATTGCTTTAGCGGCTACCTAAGAATGGGACTTCAGTGGCTACCTAAGAATGGGATAGGAGAGATGTTTCAGGGACATTATTTCTGAGCATGTGGGAGAGGGACAAAGAAACTTTTTCATCTACTGCACAGTTTTGTCCTACAGGACCTTGTTCCCATGGCCAAACTTCTTCTAAAAGTAATCTCCAGGGCTTCCCTGGTGGCGCACTGGTTGAGAGTCTGCCTGCTGATGCGGGGGACACGGGTTCGTGCCCCGGTCCGGGAAGATCCCACACGCCGCAGAGCGGCTGGGCCCGTGAGCCATGGCCGCTGAGCCTGCGCGTCCGGAGCCTGTGCGCTGCAATGGGAGAGGCCACAGCAGTGAGAGGCCCGCGTACCGCCAAAAAAAAAAAAAAAAAAAAAAAAAAAGTAATCTCCAGTGCCACCTTTACGATCAGAACTGTAGGTGGTGGTCTTTGGTTGCAACAGCGCCTCTATGAGTTCTTGATTCTCATGTGTAATTTAGGTGTCTCTAAAAGCTGGTATATTTGAGTTCATCCCTAGATGGATCCACTTAGCTACATCACTGTTTCTTTTGTTGTATTTTCCTCTTTTATGTAGAGCCAGTTCAGGTTAATTGGTTATTTCCCCGGGATTAGCTCATTTGTTGGGGATGTTAGCATCGGGTGAGTCTGCTGTCTTATTGCGGGGGAGACTGATATGCATGAGACAACTGTGTATATAGCAATGCCAACCCCCCCCCGCCCCCCCGCAAGTACTGTGTTACTAATGAGAGAGTAGAGGCAAGAGCTGGGCAGAGAATGCCAGAAATGAGCTTTGGCACCTCTTGCTCTATATTTACTTTGAATGTTATTTTATCCCACTATTTCTTAATGTCCTTATATATCGGATACAAAAGAATATCTGATGAATGGCTGACGCCCATGGCCTCTGAACTCCATAAGGAAATAGGACCACATCTTG
Organism: Orcinus orca; assembly: GCF_937001465.1. NCBI lineage: Eukaryota > Metazoa > Chordata > Mammalia > Artiodactyla > Delphinidae > Orcinus > Orcinus orca. Next base: position 18,728,853 of record NC_064573.1, read on the forward strand.
TAGATCTTCACCCTTGCTATACATCTGAGCTACCTCTGGGCCAGTCACATAATACAGATGCCTGGGCTGCTTCTACAGACATTCTATATTTGGAGGTCTGGGCTGGGATCCAAGCATCTAACTTAAACGTGCATTTGATCACTCTGATGTCCTGCCAGGTTGAGGAATCTCTGACCTACACATCTCTTCAAAGAACTGTCATTTTCGTTTCCAAAACTGTTCATTTTCCTTGAGCTGAGTACTTATTTTTAAATCCTTCTATTTCTTTTTCACTCCGTAAAAGTGAGTCATCACCTACTTAGCACCTAACTGTTTACCATCAAGATATTTTTATGCCCTAAATTAATAACTTTTTTAGGTCAAAGAAGATGGTTACTTTTTGATGTGTTAAAATTGTGCGTACTTCCGAAAGGGCTGAAATGATCTCTATTTTTTATTTGTCCATCAAATCGATAGGCTGACTTTGAGGGCCCTAAAGGTTTGCCTCTGTAATAATGATGTAAATGGCAGACATTCATTTTGTAGCTTCACAATTAAACATTCTGTATATGCAGTGGCAATGATTTTCCTTGCAGGAAAAATGTTAACAGATTTTTACTAATTTAGAGGAAAGACAAGCCAAATTAGAAGAAAGTCGGCACTATAAATATTTCAAAAAGAATATCCATTTTTTATTTTTTATAAGATACAGCTAAGACTAAGTGACACTGAAGAAGGAAGCTTTGCCTTATGCAGAACAATTAGGGAAATAGCTAAGAATGTGGTGAAATTAGCCTCAAAATTGGAGTATGTTCTTCTCAAGTACTTGGGTGATTTTGTTATATGTTGTAATATTATCTCTGCCATCTTGTATGACTTATCATACACAATATTTTTTTAAGGCTACCTGTTCAGTAAAAGAAATAAGCCCATGTTGCTGTAGTTTGATTTTATGAGTTACTGTTACTGTTTTTTTTTTTCCCCCCAGAATCTGTGAAATGGTGCAGTGGATAACTAGGATATTTTGTTATCTGTTCTATCCATTCTGGAATGATACAGCTGTTTTTGTCTGATTTGAGTTTTTCTTTTTTTAAGTATTTATTTGTTTTTGGCTGTGTTGGGTCTTAGTTGTGGCACGCAGGATCTTTCTTTGTTGCAGCACACGGGCTTCTCTCTAGTTGTGGCGCACGGGCTCAGTAGTTGTGGCGCATGGGCTCAGTAATTGTGGCGCACGGGCTTAGTTGCCCCACGACGTGTGGGATCTTAGTACCCTGATGGGATTGAACCCACGTCCCCTGCATTGGCAGGCATATTCTTAACCACTGGACCACCAGGGAAGTCCCCTGATTTGGGTTTTTCTTAACACGTATAATGCCTTGATCACATTATGGAAGACCTGACCCCTGGCTGCTCAGAGCCATAGACTCGTAGCCTGTCCTATGAGGCTCTCCCAGCTAACCTGTTGGCCCACTGTCGTAGACAGACTTTTGTGCTTCTGTTGAATTCTGTGTATTTCACTTAATAAAATTAAAATGCAGGGAGAAAACCAGTTAAAGACGTCTATGTTTTGTAATATGTGGCTTAAAGAAAATGTATGGAATTTAGGTATTTGTTTTTGCATGTATCATAGTATATATTCCCTTTTACCATCAGAATGATTAATACCTATTTTATTTAGAATTTTTGGCAAGTTGAAAATATAACCTTTAGAGAGAATTCAAGTTCTTATATTTGAATGAATAAAGTAGTTAAGTCATTAATCATGTGAAATTATTTCTCAGGGTATTAATAATCATCACTTTACCTGTGAACTTCTTTTCTAATCATAGAATTTTGATTGGTGAAGTTTTATTTGGAGGTATATCCCACTGTTAACAGGCCCAAAATACCTATGGAAAGAGTCAACAAATGTATTGATTGATTGGATTTTAAATTACATTGTTTGTAAGTTTATTTGACTTGTATCATATGTACTGATTTGTATATAACAGTTGCTCTGGATAGAGATGTGCTTCTACGGGTCTTTCATATTATTAGTGTTCAGTCTTTAATTCATTCATTAATTCATTCATCGCATATTTATCGAGCATGAGCTTTGTGCCAAATACTTGGTGTGTGTTGGGGCTGGAGATATACCCTTGAATACCGCATACTTGGAGTTACTTTCTGTCTAGTGGGAAAGGAAACACAGGAGATAAACAGGCCAAGAGATATACAGGGTCCTATGGGAGTTCCTAAAAGGGAGGGACAGACCCCAGAGGAAGCAGACGTCTAAGTTCACCTATGAAGGTCAGGAGGAGACATTAGGGCAAACGGAACTGGTGTGGGAACAAGATGAGGCTTGTTGGAGGCCTAGGGAGTGACACCTGCAGAAGGTTAGAAGGGAGAGGTTGGGCATCTCTTTTCCAAGCACTGAAGAGGGAGGGTGTGAGGAAAAGGTTCTCTATGTTCAGCTTCTGAAGGAACCTTACAAGCTGTGTTCAGCATGTGTCATTCATTCAGCAAATATGTGCCAGGCACTTGCGATACATCTGGAAACAAAGGAGAAAACTACCCCCTGCCCTCGTGGAGTTTTTATTCAAGTGAAGAGGGACAAAGGCTAGATGCATAGCTAGTGGTTTTGAAAATGGACCAGAAGCCGGTGCGGCCCAAATGGTCACAGTCTCAGCATTTGCCAGTGTCATCGAGCCAAATCAAAGGCTATTTGATAACAGTAACCTTGCAGTCATTTCCAGCTGTGGCCTGGTGACTGCAGATAGATGTACTGTTAACTCAGTATACTTACAGGGAAAGTTGGAAGTTACCTGTAGTTTATATTTATGATCACTCACCTCTTGCCAGGTATTGGGCTAAGGAAAGAGCATACCACGCTTGAGGGCAAGTCCTGAAGTTCACTGCAGTTGGTATTTCTAGTTGATCAGATAGATATTCCTGAAGAGTACAGGGCTTTTCTGTAATGTCAGAAGAGGGTATTTGAGGGGTGATCAGAACACATTACCAGAACCAGGATTCTTCCTTGGAGCATATGATAATATCGCTACATAGAAAAATTGATTTTTTTTTCTTACTCTGAAAACAAACAAAAATTCTACATAGTGATTGAAACTGGACATTTGCTAATCACTCAAAGTTAATTATTAAAAATAAGTAAGTTTCAGGGACTTCCCTGGTGGTGCAGTGGTTAAGAATCCGCCTGCCAACACAGGGTGCACGGGTTCGATCCCTGGTCCGGGAAGATCCCACATGCCACGGAGCAACTAAGCCCGTGCGCCACAACTACTGAGCATGTGCTCTAGAGCCCACGAGCCACAACTACTGAGCATGTGCTCTAGAGCCTGTGTGCCACAACTACTGAAGCCCGGGCGCCTAGAGCCCGCACTCCGCAACAAGAGAAGCCACCGCAGTAAGAAGCCCGTGCACCGCAACGAAGAGTAGCCCCCGCTCGCTGCAACCAGAGAATGCCCGTGCACAGCAACGAAGACCCATGCAGCCAAAAAAAATATTAAATAAGTAACTAAATTTATTTAAAAAAAATAATAATCCCTTAAAAAAAATAAGTAAGTTTTATTACGATTAACACTCTTTTGGTGAAATTAACAAAGAGCCGAGAGGATATCGGAAGTCAGTGTGTAGAAGGAGAAATACAGTTAAGCAGAGTGAATGAAGAAAGATGTGTTTGAATTTGCTGTACAGTTGCGAGCACATTGAATGAAACCATTTGATGCATGAGAGGTATTTGAAAGAAATTAGTGTGGTCTGGCAATCCGAGCCTGTTTTGTTTTATTTCCTTTAGAATAAAGGTTGTAAGTGGGTAGGAATTATGCCTTTAAATGTTAGCCTATAAAGGACTGGAAAACTACTCAAGGGTAACAGCTGAAGAGGAAATGGCTCTGTCAGCGTCATGCACATGGGTGATTGGGCACATAAGGGACACAAGCAGAGCGAAAGGTGCAGAGGGAAGAGGTCATGAAACGAGGAGGCTTGTTTGGAACTAAAATATAATAGCAAAAGCAAAAAAAAGCCTTGGGAACCACCGAGGTGATATATTTTTCTTCTTAACATAACACAGATACGTGCAGTTGAAAATGTGTGGTGCTTCTTGTATAGATGTTGCTGTCATCAGCAGCACACACAGTTGGATATATTTGGAGAAACATTTAATCTCATGGTTCTCCGGTCTTTGTCCGTGCCACCAAAGGCATTCAAAACAGTCCAGATTTAGGTCCAGTCTTTGTATCTGTTGTACAAATATACAGCTTCCTTGACACATAAGAGCAAATTAAATCCATGCTCCATCAGCACTAAATTCTAAATAATGACCGTGACCTTTGTCCAACAATGTCCATAATGCTTATTTGCTAATGTCCATAAACGTTCATCAATATCCTAATGTGGTAACAATAGCCACTCGATATTTTGCTCTTACTGTGTCAAACACTGTGCTGTTGTTTGCAGATTTTATCTTACAGCGTCCCTTTGTGAACAGTATGTATTGTCAGTTTACAAATGAGGAAAGTGAAGGACAGTGAGGTTAAAATCCCCCAGATGGAGGGCACACTCCTAGTTGGTTAGTGGTATGATTGTGATTTGCACGTGGTCCTGCCAGGCTCTGAAGCATGTATTCTAACCAGCAGACCCAACTGCTTCCCTGGACAGTGCAGGTAGATGTGACAGGTCAAAAGTATTCCAAGTAAATGTAAGATACAGAAAACCAGGGTTTAAGGACCACACTAATGACTGCTGTACCTTTTTTTTCTTTTTTTAACATTTTAGCACAATGTTAAACCATAATGATAAAGAAAAGAACCTTACAAGAAGAATGATCCAGGGTTGCAAAAGTCAAGGGAAAATGTCACCATCATTATTTTTTAATAAGGGACGAGTGAAGCTGATGGGCGCAGGACCTGTTGCTTTATGAATAGGAATGCCTGCCTCTGGTAAGGACCTGCATTTGCCAAGTGCACGGCTGGCCTGGAATTAGACTCCCCTGTGGCATTCAGGTCAGCTTTTACACCCAAGTAGTTTACGATCTGTGACAATTTTCAGCAAAATAGTATGCAAGCACTTAGGAACAATTTAGAGAACCAGAATCCAAGCAGAATCCGAGTAACGAATGTTCTCAGTGGGGAGGCATCTCACATAGTTGTAGAGTCCTAGAATTTTTGGAGAGCTATCAGACTTAGAAATGAGTTGTTTGATCTGAGGTAGTTGATCTTAGAATATCTGCTGCTCATCTTTAACTGGCTGCTGCTTCTCCTCCCGTCTTAGGAGAAAACGTGACCCTTCTTCATTCTCTTGATAACCCTCGGCATTTGCATCTTTCAGCTTATTTAAACGTGCTAGTCCTGGAATCTTTTTCCGGAAATCTTTCCTGTTCCATCTTCTTTCATCTTCTCTTCCCTTCCTGACGACTCTTCCTTCTGCGGATAAAAGTGCAAATGGATCTTTTCGTTCTCTGGCAGCGGTTGTCAGAGTGTGGTTCATAGACCACACATGCCAAGTCTCTTGGGGTCAAGTTCACACTGGGACACACTTCAGGTCTACGAATCAGCACCTCAGTCGGGTGTAGTTGAAGAGCTTTCCTGAAACTATCTAGGTAGTTAGTTTGACATCGAAGGTAGCACAGCCCCAAATGCCTTGTTTTTTCCCTAGCCTATTCTTTCTGCCTTTTGAAACCCACCTCCTTCAACGTGCACAATGTCAAAATCTGTGAACTCTGTCTCTGCTTTTCTCAGTGATTTTTTCCTTTGTGAGCTGTTTTCCTCTTTTATCTTTATAGATATAGGCATGGGAAGAGCTTAGAATTTGGGGTTAGAGTGGGCTTTGCTTTCCAGCTTCATGGCTTAGTGCCTGTGTGATACAGGACCACTCATTTCTCTCTGGAAGGATGTCTGTCTTGGAGGTTGGCATGGCTAGCAAGTGGCATTTTTGATTTGGAAGCCCAAAAGTAGTTGTTTTTGCTCTGAGTCTGCCTCTCCCAGTGCCCTGGTGGAGGATTTGGGAATTACACCCTTTGCCGGGTTTATGGCTGCTGGGTGAGAGAGCCACTAGATGAACTGCCTGCCCCACACACCCACGGTCCTTTCCTGCAACAAATCATGGGCGGTTTGGCATGGCAAGTCCTGGAAGAGAGAAATCCCCTCTAGTGAGCCAGAAAATGCAACAGGATCTGTCTGAGATGGCTAGAGATAGGTGTGTGATCCACTTTACCCCCTGCCAGAAAAAGATTCTTTCCTTGACAGCTGGAGAGATCAAAGGTCTAAAACCATGGATACAGGGAGATGAATGGCATAATATTAATATTATGTGAATTATGTAGCTTGTAACATTTAAGGTCAACATGTCTAATTTCCTCTGTCTGGGAACCCCCAGCCAGCCATGCGTAGAGAGGAATTCCAATCACAGGAGTCTTCAACTCCAAGGAGACAGGTAGCCATTACCTGCCTGTGAGCAGCTGTGCCATCCAGGCTTTAATAGTCTGTGATAGGTCATGTCAACAAACAGGGGAATCTGCAGGCTTGGGGAGTGGGGGACTAAATCCCTGGACTGAGGAAGACTTACTGATGAGCCAGTCTGGTAAATGGGTTTTTCAAGAATCATCCTGGAAGAGATGGACCACACCTCTTGAGTGAGAGCAATATGAGGGTCTAGTATGTCACCTGTTACTAAGAAAGGGTCCATGTTTTGTCCTAAGCCAGGGTATGAAGTATAGTCATTCATGTTGTGCAGAAATGTCACAGGACTTGCAGCTTTGGGACTTTCAAAGGAAGGGATGGGACGATTCCATGAGATGTGTGGTGCTGGTGTGGTGTGTGGTCCAGGGCTTGGGTCAGAGAGCTTCAGCCCCCATGGGAGGTTGTTTCGTTTGGGACAACCCTGCCAAGGATTCATTTCATTATATGCTTTCTGTGGGCCTTTCATGGTTCTTGTTTTCTTATTTTGACCGTGAATACATTTACTGATTTTTAAAATCTCCACCACTGTAGCTTTTCATTGATAAAATGTTTACTATCCTTATTTTTCATTTTTCTTATTTTTTATTTTTTTGCGGTACGCGAGCCTCTCACTGTTGTGGCCTCTCCCGTTGTGGAGCACAGGCTCTGGACGCGCAGGCTCAGCGGCCATGGCTCACGGGCCCAGCTGCTCCGCGGCGTGTGGGGTCTTCCCAGACCGGGGCACGAACCCGTGTCCCGTGCATCGGCAGGCGGACTCTCAACCACTGCGCCACCAGAGAAGCCCTATCCTTATGTTTTACAGTTCTTTTTAAAATTAGCTTTTAACTTTTTTCCATGACTGTTTCTTTTCTATATGTTTTCTACTTTTATATTGTCTGTTTTTATCTGATTAAGGTGTTGTTCTATACTTTCCCTTCTTCCCCTGGGTAGACTTCTCATTGATTTACCAAAATAGCTCTCCACTATGAAGCAGAAGGCTCACAGGGTATAATCTTCTAGGTTATAAGGCTCAAACTAAGAGAACAAGTTTGTTTCTTGACACCAAACATTATTCATCCTCTTAATTTTGAGCCTTATAGCTTGAAATCCATGGTCTGTGATGAAATGGAAGCAATTTCTCTGAGCCTTACTACTCTATCTTAAAAATGAAGATGATGAGATCTACCTCAGAGCCTTGTAATGAAGATTAAATGAGATATATACATCTAGCACAGGAGCTAGAAATACGAGATGCTTAATAAATGTAATTTCATTTCTTTTTCAATTTCTATAAAACTCCAGGGAACATTAGTAAATGTCTAGGTATAAAAAGAAGATGATGATGAGTTTGGTGTTAAGTTTGAGGTACTTTTAAGCCATTCAAGTGAAGATATCAAGTAGGCAGTTGGAGTTATGGGTATAAAGCTCAGAAAAGTCTGAGCAAAAGGTCTTCAGCTGAAGGGGTCTTCAACATATAGAGGCAAGTTGAAGATAGAAGGTTGTGTATGGAGTCTCAAGTGACAAGGAAACCTAGGGCCTCACAATTGAAGTCAACACTTAAAGTCTTTTGGGTGAGAATAAAATAGAACCCCCAGGAGTAGGAGAAAAGGGAAATGTGTTGTCGTGGAAGCCGTGTCATGCGTGTTTTTTTAAATTAATTAATTTATTTATTTTTGGCTGTGTTGGATCTTCGTTGCTGCGTGCGGGCTTTCTCTAGTTGTGGCGAGCGGGGGCTACTCTTCCTTGCAGTGCGCGGGCTTCTCATTGCTGTTGTTTCTCCTGTTGTGGAGCACGGGTTCTAGGCGTGTGGGCTTCAGTAGTTGTGGCACGCAGGCTTCCGTAGTGGTGGCTCATAGGCTCTGGAGCACAGGTTTAGTAGTTGTGGCACATGGGCTTAGGTGCTCCGTGCCATGTGGGATCTTCCCAGACCAGGGCTTGAACCCGTGTCCCCTGTATTGGCAGGGGCATTCTCAACCACTGTGCCACCAGGGAAGTCCCCGCATGTTTTTAAGGAGGGGATAAGAGTGTCTTTCTGACCACCAAGGAAGATGAGAACTGAACATTGTCTATTGGCTTTAACTTCTTAGTGGTCATGGTTGACAGTTCCCAAGGGTTTTCTTGGACGAATCATGGGGTCGGAAGACTCCACTCCCTACTCCCACAGAACTGAGATATCTTTCCTCTGACCTGGCCAAATATTCAACTTTTATACTTCTAATGTGATTTTTTCTTTATGGTTTGTAATGATAGTTGTTTGTACTTAGCCTCGTTTCCATAATAAATTATCAGTTTCCTGAAAGCAGAGGTCATGCAAAGTACCATATAAATCACACCTAGTAAGTATTTAACAGTTCAGCTTCAGAATCGTGGGTTCTCCCAGAACAAGGCATGTTTCTTTGTTCATCCGTCCATCCATCCATCCGTTCACTGAAGAGTGCTTTATTTACCAACTCCATACCACGTGCCAGGCACTATTTTAGGCTATGTGAATATAGTGGGGAACAAAAGATATTCCTTTTATGCATGAAACTTACATTGTGGTGGAGACATGATAAAGAATAAATACATATTCCGAGTGCCTTTAATGTCTTGTTTCTCACAACAACCACATGGCATAGATATTATACTCGTCCTTTTTTTTTTTGATGAGAAAATGGAGGCACAGAAATATTCAGTAACTTGCCAGGGTCATCAGTTCATTAGAGGTGGATCTGGGATTCAAACTCAGGCATTTTGACTCCCAAATCCAGGCTGTTAATCACCCCACTGCACTGCAAAATGTTTGGCATAGAGTAAACTATTATTATTGTTATTAATACTAATGTTATTAATAGCAATTATTCCTCAGCATAGGGATCTTTTATCCCAATTCAGATAAGGAAACAGATCCCACCAAATTATTGGCAAAACTGAATTCAGAAGCCACATTTCCATGTTCCCAATCCAATGTTTTTCCCTCATACAGTACCTCTCCTTTAAGGGAGGGAGTCTGGAGGGGTGAAGAGGTAGAAGAAGGGTGGAAGGATGAAGGAATGGGCAAAGAGAAAGAAGGATGTGTGGAAGAGATGTAGGAAGGAATTAAACCTGTTTGATTTGGGATTTTTGACGCTAACAAACTATGTCTACTTTTTCAGGTTTTTTCCCTATATTCTCAAGAGGGAATATCCTTAAAATAAGAATATTTCCATGTGAAGTAATCATATTCCATTTCATAGACTAGCAAAAGATTTCAGGAGCTAGGAGACCCTAGCTAGTTAAAAGTAAAAGACTATATTTTGGAAAGGACATCATTACTGGCATTTATATTGTGAAGGCATTGGTTGGAAGATACAGTAGAAGTTTTGTTTACCAACAGCCAAGTCTTTGAGGAGTGTATGTACGTGTGTGTGTGTGTGTGTGTGTGTGCACACATGTGCACAATGTATATAGGAGTACGTACTTATTTTATAAAATCCTGGTAATGTTGAGTTTACTTTGTGTATATGTTTTGGGGGAGAGGATGCTGAAACATTTCTCGGGGATGGGAAAGTTTTTGTACTTATATGCATGGCCGCTCTAATATCAGGCACCATATTTAAGCATCACAAATATACACTAAGCAAGGGACAGATGCACAAGGAATTTAAGCAGAGTTTTTCTAAATGGCAAATAATTAGAGGGGAACAGATGCCTATGGGCAGCAAAGGATGAAATGAGGTACCAGGAATTTTAAAAGGGAGATGGAGATACATATGTAGAATGTAGTTGCTCTCAAGGATGTTTAAGCCTAGAGGCTGTTCTTTCCCAAAGTTCTCTGTTTTTTGTGGGTTTTGACATTAAATTTTGTTCTCTCTTTACCTATATTCCCCAAAGAAATAGATCATGCTAATCATTCCAAAGTGGAACAGATTTTCTTTCGAACCTCAGTTTTGGGTGACTTTGTGGGTTGCATCTCTTTCTTCTCTCTCCCCAGGGCCGTGTCTTTTCACAGGACTGCCAGGATATGACATTTCTCACAGTGTCACTCCTCATTATTTATTATTTATTCCCCATCTACTTCCAGAAGGGTTTTTAGCTAGCCTACCAATGAAAGACGCCTACAAGTGTGATTTTTTTCCCTTGATGTGCCTTTTAGGATGGACACACCCTCCTTTGGAACAGTCCTGCTGTCCAGTGGGTTGTGTCCATCTGAGAACTCTTCTGCATAGTCCTGAGGTCGAAAAGGAAACAGATCTCCAAGAATAAAGTAGAGAAGAGCATGAGGCATTTCCCGTCTTCCTGTAGAGTGGTAGTTTAAACAGCAGGACCACGGAGCAGAGCGATTCAGCAACCCAGCAAAGCCGAACGGTAGCACCTCATCATTATCCTTCAGTTTGAAATTTACCTGTTGTGCTCATTGTAAAAAAAGAAATGAAATCTCTGTAATTATATTGGAAGGGGGAGATCATGTTTTAGTTCCTTTGATCTTGAGCTAGAATAGGCTCTGCTTTTGGAAATTTAATTTGAAAGAATCCAACGTACACATCTGCTTTTTGTACTGCAAGTTCTATTGAGCTTGGAAATAGAAATTTATTAATGCAAATGTGTAGAGACTGTTCCTTGAGGGAAAAAAAATGCATTCAAAACACAAGGTGATCCTTTCTACATAGCTATGGAAGATTTTAATAAATACGTTCTCCATGTTTCTTCTAGAGTTCAGGGATGAGGTTCCTTGTTAACAAGGACTAAGCTTTGAAATTACAGGACGCTTTGGGGAACAGAAAGATTCATGATTACTTCAATATTTAAAAGTTTCCGAAGGACAAATTAGGTGGATAAGAGATGAGAAGCAGACTGAATCCTCAAAAGAAAGAAAGAAAAAAAAAAAACCAAAAACAAGTGCGTCATCAAACCATTTTGAGAACATGTTTGAATTGATGGTAGGGTCTATGCTAAGAGACAAAGCTTTCATTTCAACGAATCCAGTCTGCCTAGTGTTCTGGAAAATTGCCTTTGCCTGTAAATGGAATGGCATGCAGAATTTAGGTAGGACACTTTCTCACCCAACTTAGCCTGCACTCTTTATTTTCGTACCATTACATGAAACTGCACATAAATGACACGTGACTTAATCCTTAGAGTGGCCGAATTGCATGGTCTATTTTGATTAACTTTTTCTTGTTCTCAGTGTAAAATTTCCAGTAAAGCCTAAAATGTCGTGAGCATTTTGGGACATAAATCCCTTAAGCTATTTTGTAGTCATATAGTTGTCCTTTGTAGGGTTTGAGTGCTTTCCTAAACTCCTTCTCATCTCCAAATGGGCAAAATAAATTATAAATTGCTGAGAGCATTCAGTCACTGGATGAGCAGTCGTCTCCTAAAGCTGGGGAAAGTGTCCTTTTGCAGTTCTTTGAGTAAATGGAGGTGATTCCTTCTCATATTTGTGCTCTATAACAGATCTCAAAAACTTGGTTATAAATTACCCAGGCTTAAGAAGGAGTTCATGATGAAAGACTATATTGAATTAATAAAACCAGTCTTTCTTTTTCTGGTGTGATGTAAAGAGATTTTTTTCCCCAAAGGTGGTAGGTAGGTGGGCTTCAGTGCATTCTGTTGGTTACTTGTTACTTTCTTCCCCACTGAGTTTTTTGTTTGTGTGTGTGTGTGTGTGCTTCTTTTAAGGAACAGAAAGGTGAAAACCTGCAAAGAGTTAGGCTGGGAATTAGGAATTCTGAGTTTAAAACAGGGAGCTATCCTAACGTGTTGTGTCGGAGTTGGTGTTTCAGTTGTACTGCCGGGATAGCCCGTGACCCTTGCAAGTGTACAATTTCATTTGGGTTCAGTGATTCCTGGATGAGTCTGTGACACAGGACGCCAAAGGCCACAGGGGTTATTTAATACACAAAACGTTAGGACAGAGTTGGCTCCCCCAGAGTCTTCTGAGTAACAAGGATTTCATCTGAACCCCTTTTGGGGGGGACCACGGAAAGTACTGCTCTGCACTTCCAGTGAATCAGTTTCTAACCTTTACATCAAAGGGTGACTTTGTCCAGCTCCCCACATCTCCCTTCCTCAGAGGCGGGAGACCCCCAAACAGAATTTCTATGTCTAACGGCAGACAGTTGGGGTGCTGTAACCAAGCAGTCACCCTTAAAAATTAATGAGCTTAATGATGGTTCGGAGAAGCGATCGCGCTGGTGGTCGGGGAGGGAGGGGCCGTGGGGATGGCAGAAGGAAGAAGGCTGGACTCCTCGTAAGTGACAATGATGGGAGCCCCTGTCCTTATCTCCCCTCCCCAGTCTCCCTTCCCACTCCCTCCCCCCAGTCGCCAGCCCTTCCATCCTCCTCTCTTCACAGGAGCCACAGCAGATAGAAAGACAGGGCGATTATGAAGATGTCAGTTGGAGCGTAGGCAGGCGAGAGGGGAGCAGCGCTCCAGATGAGGTCCGGGGGGGGCCGAGGAGGGTCACTCATGGACGACCGTGTGTGTGTGTCTGACAGACTGTGAAATGGTGCGTTGTTGCACGGCTGCGCTGCACCTGGGCCCTTCATCTGTGATTGATTGGTTTGGTCATGTGTAATGGTCCCATCTGCTCTGTGTTGTTTTTCTTTTTTTACTTATAAACACCGTTCCCAGCGGCTGAGAGAGGATGAGCTATGTTTTGTCATCTTCACTTACACTTTAGCTCAAAAAAATGGTCAAGTAGGTAAGCTCTAAAGTGTATCCAAGTAATGTAGCAGCAAAGTCTGGGTTTCCCCCTTTGCTTGGGGGTTTGTGTGTGTGTGTGTGTGTGTGTGTGTGGTGTGTGCGCACGCATGTGTGTGCGCCCTCCTGCGCACGCGTGTGTGCCTGGAGTTTTCATGCTGCCTGTTAATATCCGAATAGTTCATGAACCACAGAAGACCAAAAAATTGCAGAAATGATTTGCACAAATCTGTGACTCTTACTGCAGCGGGGAGTTGTTTTTTTTTTTTTTTTGTAACGGAGCCAATACTTAATTAAAACCGCTGACATCATGGTGTTATAATTAAGCGTGGCATTAATTAAGCTGGAATAACGATTTTTTTTTATTAAGAGCTGCTTCTATTGTATAAGACCGTTATCGGCTAAAACCAAAATAATTTTAAAGCAAAAATGAATTCCCTCTAAACAAGCCCTTTTCAACTTCCCCAAAGTCCGGCCTCAGGACTGTCGTCATCAGGGCTGTGTGTGTGTGTGTGTGTGTGTGTGTGTGTGTGTCTGTGTGTCTGTGTGTGTCTGTGTGTTGGGTGGTGTTGGGATGGGGGACGAGTACAAGTGAAATTTGTTTTTTTTCACCCAAAAATGCTGATCGGCTCCTGGCATTCTGATGGCTAATTATGCATCGGAGAGCTTCGACAGCTGCATTCATCATCATAAAATGTAATAATTAATGACATTCCAACAAAGAAAAATATGCAAATGAGGACTCATTAGCATTTTCATATTCAGCTTTGATAATGCTTTTGCTGACAAGGTTGTAATTAATGAAAATTCATGTCGCAGTCAGGAGATTGGATCGGTTTCATTCCGCTCACAATTCCCAAATGCTTGCATTATGGAAAATCGGCAGCTCTGCCAACTTTTCAGGGAAGAAAAAAACACACACACACACTAAAAGCACCAGATGCAAATTAATGGTAGGGAGTCTTTAACTCTTTAAACCACCCCCCTAAATTTCCATCATAGGAAACATGTGATGAGTTTTAGCCTAAGAACTAGATTCTTTTTTTTTTTTTTTTTTAATAACAGCCCTGAAAGTACTTTTATTTGTGACCCAAGTATGAGAATTTCTGGCAAACTTTTTTTTGTAATATTAAGGAAAAAACCCTCTACTTTTCCCCCTCTTTTCTTTTCCCTTTCAAGACTATTTAAATTTACGTAGTAAAACATGTTAGGACAGCCAAGCCCCAGCGTGTTGTGTTCTGTCCTCTAGCTGGCAAATTTACGGCACGACAGTTTATTCATCCTCATGCTTTTTGGAGACACCTCATCACGTATTTGTGCTTCGATCTTCCGGTGCCTCCCTCCGTGTGCTACCCATAAGGTCGAAAGAAAAGCAAGTATTCTGTTTGTCTATTCAGGGTGAGTTTTTTTTTTTCTTTTTTGGACGATTTTTTTTTTCTGTGCTTTTTCTTTTTAATATATTCCCTTTGTGGTTTAATGTAAGAGTTTGGGAATGTGCCCATAATTCTCTCACTCAACACTTCAGGTTTAGTGTTGGGCTTCAAACGTAATTTTAAGAGACCCTGTACAATCCAAATGGATACCCAGAAACCCCAGAACCAGAGATATGGACAAGCATTCAGTACAGAGAGCTATTAATTTATAAACCCTCTGTGTGTTGCTTTCAGAATGTGTGACTGGAGATTGGCAAATAACCACTTTGTGCCAACCTGGTACCATGATTTGTTAGACTAGCCTAAAGTTAAACCGAAACTTCTATCTCACTCTTGACATTAGAAAGAAAAAACCTAAACATAGTTCTGACTGGATGTAAGATTTGATCTTCAGGTTAAAAAATGATTATTACTACGTCAGATCTTTTTGCTGAGGCAGATGTTTAAAAAAAAAAAGGTTTGTATAAGGATTAAAGGAAAGGTTTGCATAAGGGGAGAATGAAAGCATATTTCTTTAAAAATTGTCAAATTAATAAGCATTTTTACTCTCAAATAATATAAAACAACTTCAGGCAGTTCCTAAGATGCAGTTTCCTGTTTATTTAAAGTTAAGTTATAATTCCCCAAGTTGCTAGCCCAGCATAAAGAAAGAATATAAATATGCCTTGTTAGGGGAAGGTAGAAACTTTGATATGCTAGGTTTTATTTTTTAGAGTATCTCAGTGAAATAGAGAGTGAGTTATTTAATGAGAGTTATTTAATAAGAATTTTAAAGTGAATCTTTTTTTCCTATTATGCAATTAAGAATGACTAGATTTTTATTCCTTATTAATCTTTTAGAGATCTGAGAAACAGAATTTTATTTCAATTTCTTGCTTTTTCCAACTTTCGTCTTGTCACAGTTTGTATATGAATGTGTGAGTGTACACACATGTTGTGTAAATGTGTGTGTGTCAGTATCTGGAGATTACGGTGAGTGAATCTGTCCCCTTTCCTTTAAAATCTATTGTGTTAAAATAGCAGGCAGAAGAAGGTTTTTTTTTCTTTTAGTTTACTTGTTTTTGATGTGGGCAAACTGCCCATCCAGATGGTAGAAATTCACCTGTAAACAATCTGAAACGATAGGTTAATTCTGACATTTTATATAACTTTTTTATTTTCTTTTCGTACAGTACAACTGAGTGCAGAGTAACTACTCAAGATGATGTTTCCTCACCACCAACCCCCTTTTTCTTTTAAAGCGTTTCCTGCTGTGATTGGTTCTCCCCCTGCCCCAAATCAGTATTTTGGGCTCAATTAAAATCTGTGGCTTTAGGCACTTTGCTGTTCTTGTCAAAACCACATCTGATGAAATCTTTGACTGCTTTTAATATGTGTAAATGAGGAATTGATGGGAGAAGTAAAGGAACAAGTGTCGATCAGCAGGTTAGTGGTGGAGAAGCAGATCATTTTAATTGTAGAAGCTCAACGATCCACTGGCTTTGATAAATTCACCGTTAGTTTTCTCCTCCCACCAAATTCACAACTCCTACCTTTCTCAGTAATGCCCAGCCTGGTGTTAGCAACCGGAATCCTGAAATTTGGTTTTGTTTTCAGTGTGGTTAGCCTCTGGTGGCTTCTGTGCCTGAGCAAACTGGAGATGCTTTGAAATGATTTGTTGACCTGTTATCAAGGAATCCCGTTATTTCTCAAAGCAGGTTTTGGGGGTGTTTACACAGTAGAGCATGAAAGGGAAAGGGAGTATTGGAGATTGTTTTCAGTCATAGTAATTGTAATCGTACTGTATTTACAAGTTCCTTTTGAATGCTATCCTCTTGTTTTTATTTCTAGAAAAATCCTTTGTTTGAATACATTATTTCCCGAGTTGTTTACATAATAAAGATGGCTCTAGGGGCATCTTCCCTGGTTTATTCCCTTGGGAGAACATTTTTGAAAGTGATCCACTAAGATTATACCTGTTCAGATTTGGGACCCTAGTCGTGGTACTGTTGGCTGCTTTTTCTGTTTCCTGTTTTGCAGATGTTAATTCCTTTGGGTAATTTTTTTTAAGTGATGAGATTTTCACTGTCCAGCAGCAAGCCATGTTTCCTGGAGTTACTGAACTCTGAAATAGGAAACCTGTGGGTGATCAGTTTTACCCTCCCCAGAAGCTGTTGCTTAAATCAGGGAGAATTACTGCCCCATGACTGAGAATTTTAAAGGAGTTGTTTCACTAAAATATCCACAAGCTTTCTTTCAGGTATTGCAACAAAATTCACATGTGTTTGTGGCCCATGAAGCCAGGATTCCTGGCAGGATTCTCATCCAGTTGCTTCTCCTGTTTCCCTTGCAAACTTTCCCATTGGTTGGGGTCTGTGGAGAGATTTCAGTGGCTGGCTGGTGGAAATGTTTAGGAGAACATTTGCGTATCAAAACAGCCTAGATATTTGCAAAAAAAAAAAAAATGTTTATCTGAGAAAAAAAGAATCCACTTAGGATTAGGAAGTCACTGCTTTAAACATTTTAAAAGCATTTGTGATTTCCCGGAGTATATTATGCACGAGTAAGGCCTAACCTGACATTCAGGGGTCATGCCCGCATCCATATTTTTAAAAAGCTTATAAGATAATGAACATTTTGCTTAATGATTAAGATCTGTACCTGTGTGTGGTATAAAAATTCCCCCCAAATTAAAGGACACAAATATATCCAAAAATTGTTTATGATTTAGTGAACCTATGAAACAAAAGATGCAGGGAAAGTGCCTCATTCTTTTCCTCCTTTATGTATTTTTCCCCCATAAAACCCAGTTGTGTTGCTGTGTTGTGACATTCGGTTCTACTGGAGTCCATGAGCTTTCTCTTTTTATTTATTTATAATCTTTATTGGAGTATAATTGCTTTACAATGGTGTGTTAGTTTCTGCTTTATAACAGAGTGAATCAGCCATACATATACATATATCCCCATATCTCCTCCCTCTTGCATCTCCCTCCCTCCCTCCCTATCCCACCCTCTAGGTGGTCACAAAGCACGAGCTGATCTCCCTGTGCTGTGTGTAAGCTTTCTCTTAATGGTGATGATTTAAATATCAGATCTTCCTCTTTTTTTCTTGGTAAAGAGTTTAATGTGGACATACTGGTGTTCAGATTATTAAAGTTTTAACTGCATTACACTGATAGGTTGGAAACAGCAAATATAAAACTCAGGGCAGGCCAATTTTGTTAACAGTGTAGGGGCTGAACGTTGACAATTACTGTACTTAAAAATCCCTCGGATCAGGTGTTATTTTGCCGTCTGGACATTTTACTTAGTAATAAAAATGTGGATCTGGATACACAGAAGTAGGATCTACAGTACACAACGGCCCGATGCACTCTGTTGGTGTTGAGGTGTGCCTGGCTGCATTTTGTGTGTGTATGTGCTCGTGTGTAAGTGTAATTGTGTGTTGAGTATGTGTTCATTCCTCCTAGTAAACCCAAGCATAGGATTCTATCACAATACCAAAAAACGTGGCTACTTTTCTTGAATAAGAAGTGAAAATGTGTAAAAAGTGTACTTATATTCCTAAGTAATACTTGCCTGTATCTTTTTAATGGTCATGCTTCCTCGTGTAATATATGGTATGGCATGTCAGTACAATGCTGACATTAGAGGTAGGCTTGGGCAAAAGATGTGGCTCCTCCATTTCATAGCTGTGTGCCCTAAGACAAATAAATTAACCTCTCTGAGTCTCCCTTTTTTCTTACATATAGAATGAAAGTAATGATAATAATAATGATACCTATCTAACAGAATTATGATGAAGCTTATAAGAGCATGTATGTGAAAGCACTTGGTAAAATACAAAGAGCTGTAACAGTTGATTTTTAATACAAGTTGCCAGTCATAACCCACATAAGCATCTTCGTAATTCAATAAATTGTCTCATATTAAAAAATAAGGAGATGCAAATATAAGAGTACAGTAACAAATAGTAACTTTAGGACCACCGGAAAATATGTTCATAATTTTAAACATAAAGCAAAGTGATCCATTTTTATAAAGTATCTGTATATGCTCTTTGAAATAATGTTATTCTTAATTAAGGCAGAAGCGGGTACATTTGAGGGAAATAGTGACCCTCTGGAGAAATGGAGACTGAAAATAGTTTAGGGAAATGAGTCTTAGTGTCTTCTCGTTCAGAAAGATGCATACATGTTTCTCTTAATCACTATGGATTTCTTGTTTGTAAACCAGTGTGAATACTTAAACGATAGTCATTATTGTTTAGAAAAACCTACCATTACAATTTATACACACACAGACACAAACACACTCACACACGCATCATATAATATGTAAATTTGCTCAAGAAGGCATTCTCCCCAGGAAGTGAGGGTGTTGATAAAATTGATGTTTGACACTGGACCAGATGAGTTTGGATACTTCTGTAGAAAGCTTTTTCTGTTTTTATTACAAGTTCAGTTCTCTTCCTGAGAATTCTTCGGAAAGGATTTGTTTTCTTTACTGAGACGAATGGTGTCATGGAATACTGTGGTCTAATGATGCTATTTTGGTCATTTCATTAATTTCATCTTCTTCTCCCTTAAAGTAATAAATGCATACCTTGATTATAATACAAATTATATTTACATTACATTGTTTCTAAGAACAAATATTTATTTTTATAGACAACCTGGTTTTAATCAGTGTCTTAGAAAGCTTCTAAGACTTGTCTCTGGAACATGGTATTAGCAGAAGTAGGCAGCTTTTTTTTTTTTTTTGGTGAGGTGTTAGGGGGAGCTAAGTTCAACCAAGGCAGTCTTCAGTTAATTCATTAATCTGGTAAATATTAAGTAAACTACAGAAGAAACAGAAACGTGCCAGTTGTGACTATACAGCTTTTCAGGTTTTTTGGACTTGAAAATGGAAAGTGGTTTCATTTAACATTCTATCAGTTTAATGTAAATGTCTCATTCTAATGACCAGTTTCATTGACATCTATTCTAATCTAGTGAACAGAGAGGCTCTACATATAATTTGTCTGGAAATTTTTGAAATGAGGCTACAGGTCCTCCTCTTTGAAGCTTCCTTTGATAAAAATGGCCTTGTGTGCCTTAACCTTCCAGAGTTCAGCATTGACAGTCAGGAGATGAGAAAGAAATTGTGGGACTCCTTTAAAAATTATCCCAGAGAAGGGATTCAGCTACAAATCGGGGGGACAACATTTAAAATTTATTAAAAAAGTAATTCAAAGGAAAGTCTGTAGCCAAACTCCTTAATTGTGATGCATTTGCTGAGTTCCCCTCTTCCATCGTCGGGCCTGCTCCGATGCCATATGGCCTACCATGGAACATTTAACTTGTCAGATATAATGGATTGTCCTGGAAGCAGATTTTTGCTTTGAGCATTCGGCTCCTTTCTTGCATTTCACTCTCAGCTCCAGGCTGCAGGATGAAGGATTGTGGTGGAAACGCAAAGAAGAGACACACAGTTGATTCCCCTTAAGAGAGTGACCTATATGCCACAAAATTTTACCCACGTAAAGAGGCATTATCCCCATCACTGGCCTTAGCAGGCTGCACGTCAGAATCATTTAAATTTGCCTGGACTTCACAAATTGTGTAAACATTTCAGAACTGAGTGCTTTGGAATAATAAACCATCATCATTTTCACTTATGCAAAAAGGGTGTAGCCACATCGGCCAAAAGATAAGTGTTATTTATCATGACCTACATGTAACCTATACCACCTGGTTGGTAGATGCTGTAAATTAAGTTCAACTCTCAAATCTACCGAGAATGCTTAAAAAAAAATCACCTGATGACGATGTTACATGGCTTCATTGTTTTTGTTTAGTGAGTGAGGTGGGGTTGAAATGATCATTTAGGTGGATAGACAAGTAGCAGTTAATTATCCTACTAAGCTTTCCATCTTGAAACCTTCTGTTTATTCTAATGCACTTGAAATGAGAGATTGGACATCCTGTGGATTATTTAACTTTTATCTGTAAATGTAAAAAATACAGTATCTGAGGTTGGTTTTAATTTGTTGCTTTCATGAGGTAATTCATATTTTCTTTTCAATTTGTGATATTGTTTCTGAAATCAAAAGCTCGGAAAGGGCTAGGAGGAGTTTGTGACTTTTGCATCTATAGGATACCTTCCTTTAAAAGAATAAGCAGCACCCTTTCTACACGTACATGTACATACATAGCTGCGAGATACTCTTCTGGCAAAATCTACTGTAACCCCAAAGCTAATATTATAATACAAAGACCCAGAATAGACAACTTACAAATAATCAATCAAGCACAAACCAGTGGGAAAATAAGTAACGTATGTATCTCAATTTAACCATAAAACGGTACATATTCGATTGCTCTAGGGTTACAAAAATTAATAGATTTGTATATGACACATGGAATTACTCTAAAAGAAACTGTCTATTGGCAAAGGGTAATTTAATACACTTCCCAAAACATGTGTGTTTATGTATTAGAAATCTAACATTTAATTTACTTCTACAAATTCATGTTTTCTAGATAATTCTTCATATAGATCTATAAAAACTACAGTGGCCTTGAAAACTGATATAACCTCACTTCTATACAAAGAAGAGTTACTTCTTTTTAATGAACAACTTTCCGTGAAGCAGTTAAGAAATCTCTGTTAAAGTCAGTATTGAATCATAAAGTGTACTACTGTATATTTCTTACTAATCCTAAACTGAGCACATTTGTTTTATTGATGCCCCGATAGGATGATTTTTTTCCCCCCTCTCTGTATTCAAATTTTGGTCAGGGTTAGTCCTAAATGAATTTGGGTGGTGCCTGGCCAGAGCCAGCTCTTGTTGGGGCTTGTGTGCCCTCTGCTGGCTCACATTGAAATGACTGGTATGTGGGGTTCTTCATTTCTTTTACTTTTCAAGGTTGGTTTTTTTTTGTTTTTTGTTTTGTTTTGTTTTGATATTTTTACACAATCAGATATTTGCAGTGATTATAAAGTTGTAGGTTAATACTGAGTATGGAAGTTAATTTGTTTTTATTAGGAAATGAAGGGGTTTTGTTTGGGGTTTTTTGGGGGGAGTTTGCTTTGGCTAAATAGACTCAATAGCTCAAATAGCATGTAAAGTATATGCCACTCTTTTTAAAAAATAAATTTATTTATTTATTTATGGCTGCGTTGGGTCTTTGTTGCTGTGTGCAGGCTTTCCCTAGTTGCGGTGAGCGGGGACTACTCTTCGCTGCGGTGCACAGACTCCTCATTGAGGTGATTTCTCTTGTTGCGGAGCACGGGCTCTAGGTGCACAGGCTTTGCGGGCTCTAGAGCTCAGGTTCAGTAGTTGTGGCGCACGGGCTTAGTTGCTCCGCGGCATGTGAGATCTTTCCAGACCAGGGTTCAAATCTGTGTCCCCTGCCTTGGCAGGCGGATTCTTAACCACTGTGCCACCAGGGAAGCCCATATATGCCACTCTTGAGTTATTAAGTGGTTGCTTTCAGGTGACCGTTAATCGTATTCCCGTTGCTTTTGTAGATCCTCCTGGCCTGATTATACTCAAGAAGAATTCTTGTTTACTGAGTTAGAAATGGACTTGAAAAGGATAAATCATTGAAATTTTGAAACGTGACTCCTTGTATGTAGTAGCTAATGCCTCATAGAGAACTCCCTTATAGGCTTGACTGTTTTCACTTGCTTTGTGAAGGAAAATGAGCCTGTATTTACACCCTAATGTTCTGTAAAGGCATTTTTGGTTTCCTTGCAGACCAAATTAAGCTATTCTTCCTGGCAGACGTTGAGAATCAGAGTTTGAGTGGAACCTTTTTTTGTTTTGTTTGGCTGCTTTGGTTGTTTTTTATAGAGTGTAAGATGTTAACGGAGCAAATCCCTGATAGTTTCAGGTCGCAGGACTAAGTTATACAAGGGCGGTTACAGAGGGAACATCTTGCCTCCCCGCCATTGCTTGGGTGGAGAGTATCCTTGGGTCTTGGTAGTGAAGACCAGGGCTCTGTATAATGAATATGCCTTTAAAATAGCAGCAATTTTTGTTGACAAGTTTCCATCAAATTCTTTATAAAATTAATTATGTATAAGTGATTTCTGCATCTCTCCGAAATGACTTGATCGAATCCAGGTGATTACTCTGTGGTGCTTCGTTTAGATCTTTACAATTCTTTTTTTTTTTTGCAAATTTCTCTAATTTGTAAGCAGATTCCATCAAAAAACTCCCAAATCACCTCCCAAACGTATGGAATGATCAAAGAACTTAGAGCTAGAGAGCTAGAGAAACTTAGATGAAATGTCATCTAAGTTTTTCCCAGTTTTCCATCTTTCCAATCTGAGGTACCAGTTACCTTAAAATTTGTTTTGGTTAAATCATGTAAGTGTTAGTTTTTATTTACTTTGTTTTGTTTAACATTGTCAAATAACTGCAAACTGCATTCTAACAAATACCCATTTCCCGCTAAATCTGTTCTAACGGTATCTGGCGTGGAATCTCAAATCTACATCTTTCCTCTTGTCTCCTATTACCACACTGAGGTTGTGTTAGGTGCTCTCTCATTATTCCCATTATACCCCTGACTATGTACATTACTGGCTTTGCTCCCTAACATTTCACCCATCTAAACTCTTAACTCTTGGGAGTAACGTTCGTCGTTGACGTACCATCAGCCAACACGTGGTAGGTACACAGAGCTACCCTACAAATATTTATTTCTGTATCTCATGGTTTTTGGACCTCTTTCAAAGCTGTTCAGAGGATCATTTTTGCAAGCTTCAGAGCTGAAAATTGCTGTCTGTAAACATCTATTCCACGTGATAGATTTTATTTTCTTGCACATTTTTGATAGGATGCGGCCACTGTTCTGACTACTCCCCTTCTCTCTCCTTCCTCCGTTCTGTCTTCTCCCTCATCATCCTTTCCTCTGCCTCTCCCCTTCCTTCCTATGGCCCCCGCCTTCCTCCCTTGATTTAGTCATGCTTGTATATTCAGTAATTGGAAGGTTTTTCTTAAACATCACAGTGTGGAACTTAGTGGTTTATGTAATTCTGTCTGTGAACCATCACCTTCCTTTAACAGGGGAATTGGACTCTGAGTAGTTTGGTCCTGTTTCCTCCCTAGCTTGATTGTCATGGGGCCATTCTTTTAAAGTTGATGTTGAAGGGCAGCCTCAGTGGTTAGCATTCTTCCTACTCTTTGTCTGCTCTGTGAATGCCCTGAGTTGTATTTTGAATTGTGGGCTGTTTCACCCCCAACTTCTCAGTACTGTGTACGTAGGGAATATAAAACCTATATAGTCTAAGACTAGAGAAATGATTATCTAATATATTACAGATACATCTATAGATGACATTTAGATTATCTTCTGTCTCGGGTTAGAAATGTTACTTATATACTTATGTGTATATATAATACTTATTGTATCATACGTATGTGTAACCTGTATTTAAAATTTTCATGAGACCTCCACCTCCTTTATTTTTGTGCATTCTTGAGTATCATATCAAATGCATGTAATTTCTTTAAGTGGTTATATTCTAATTGTTAGTCGTGAGCTGAGCTTGAAAACCGAGGCCATCTCTTACATGCCCTGGTGCTAAAATATGTAATTTTCCTACGTAGACACTTTATAACAAACATAATACTAAACCTTTTCCTCAGTTTTCTGTTCTGATATGCCAAATTCAGAGTTTGGTCATTATTATTTTTTACATTTAATATTAGTAAGACTCTGTTAGAACATCAGTTTAATGGGTAGCACATAATTTATTGCTAAAAGCAATTTGCACAGTGAAACGTAGCTGCTGATTTTCTTAAAATTTGCTGATTAATTCCAAATAATCGAGCCAGGCAACGAAGTCTTACTCATATGATATCGTCTGTGCTGCATCTGGCCAGAAATGCCATCGATCTCCTCCAGAGGGATCAAAGGACCGGATTCTCTCCCCCAGCATGGACTTGTAATGCCTTCAGTAGAGCGTGGATGTGGGGAATATATGGGTGGAAGGGCCCTTTTAGGTTAACAAACCAGGTCTGGCTCACTAGAGCTTGATCCTGGAGTCTAAAGGCGACCTCTGTCTTAGGGTAGAAACGGAGAAGAGATACTTTCAGAGCAGTGGCCAGTGGGGCGGATAGAAGGAATGTCGTTTCACCTCCAGGACACTTATGTCTTGGAATTCTGTTGTTTATTAGGGCCATCTACTTGGTAATGTGAGCTGAATTTCTTTAACACAACCAGTCTTCATGAGCAGAGATGAACAAATGTAGAGGCCTAGCACACTGCCAGGAAGAGGTTTCTCTAACCCACAAAATGTAACTGTCTGAAAGGGTCTTGGAGATCAACACTTGTTTACTTTTTAAAAATCCAATTAAATAGGTTGGATTAGATAGTCATTGTTTTTTTTTTTGGTTTTTTTTTTTGGTTATCTACCAGCTTACCAGGTTTATGAGAGTTTCACCTAAAGTAACCTTGAAGGCTGAACCTGTTCACTTAAATTGGTTACTCTTGTCTGTGGCTTGTTAGACTAACCAGTGGAGTTTTATTTTAAAAAAACAGAGATTCTGGACCACATTCCACTGAATGTAAGTCCCCTGGGGTAGAGAACCCAGGAATCTGTTTTAAGAAAAGTCTTACTGATGATTCTCATGATGGGCAGGGTTTTTGGGCCATAGAATTGAATTTCAGGAGATTGCTTTTCTCCACACCCATCCTGTATCTTCCTTTCCTCTTAAGAGTACAACAAAAATATTTTATTTCTGTTTGCTTTTGATGCCTTTAGTGTGTATCGCAAGATTGACCTTTTTCAGTTTTACATGAAAAACTATTACGTATTTCAAATAAAAAATAAGATTTCAAATGCATATGTTGTTTCTTCAGAGGCCCTCACAAAGTCTTTCATTGCCTTGGTTATACCCAGTCACCATAGGCACAAACTGTAATAAAAATATAAAATAGGGCAGGCAGAGCCATTAAGATCTTATTCACATAAAACCAGTGGTAAGTTACGCATTAGAAGTAAGTTGACTGATTTCGGGGTTAGCCTTAGTCCCTCAGGCCCCTAGGGGACCCTTGTACAAATTGCTGATTCAGAAAATCATTACTCTGGTGGCTCAAGTGGCACTTTAGTGGCCTTAAAGAGTTATTTGACACACCTCCCCAAAGAGCTAAGTTATCCCCATGATTATGTTGATTAATTGCACACTCTGTGGAATTAGTGTTATTTTCAGTGAAAGATTTTCCTGCACTGGGAAAAGAAAGCATAAAACTCACGGGTTCTCATTTGATAATGTGTGCACTTCTCCTAAGAGTGACACCGAGGAAGAGGATGATTCTGGCTTTTGTTGGTCTAGGGTAGGTGAAATAATCTATAAGGCAGTACTTTCATTTTGCATTGAGAAGGTGATTTTTGGTGTCCCAGAGGGTGGTCACTCAAAATGTTTACCAGTTCTAATATTTTCATCCATCAAAGGACTCGAGAATGCCTCTTTGACTTACTACGAATTGAGGAGAGGGCTATGCTACATAGTGAGAAAAAGACAGGTGGAATCATCTTTGTTACCACAATAGAAACCAGTAATACATCTGGAATACTCCAAGAAGAGGCGGCGTATTGTAAAAACAGGCTTTGGTACAGGAGTTGGTAATTTATGTTCTAGCTTCGTCTCTTAATATCTGTACAACCTCTCTTATTTGTTATAAGTGGGTTACCCTTTCTGAATTTTAGTGACCTCTTCTATAAAAATAGGGGTTGAAATGCCCATCTAAGGAATTCTTAGGATGTTGTTATCTTAAATAATGTAAGTTAAATTACTTTGCACACTATATAGTGCTTTGCAAATGTGAGGGCTTTAAGGAGAATTGAATATTGATTCTAACCATGTTCAGAATCGCCCCAAATACAGAGTTTGGGTGGTGCCTCGAGATACTCTTCAGTATATCTGGAATTTTGGTACACTCGCTGCTTTGAAGGCAATGCAGTGTCTGGATGAGATGGGGTGAATCAATGACAGAAAGCAGCCCAAACTCATAATTTTCTGAGGTCAGAGCTCTAGATCATTACTGAGTGTTCTACTTTGATGATTTAAGAACATCAGTGAAAGTGAGCACTGATGC
Organism: Orcinus orca; assembly: GCF_937001465.1. NCBI lineage: Eukaryota > Metazoa > Chordata > Mammalia > Artiodactyla > Delphinidae > Orcinus > Orcinus orca. The sequence continues at coordinate 18,755,439 of NC_064573.1, forward strand.
TAGTCTTTCCTGGTAAAATGGCTTGGCCCCTATTTCCCATCATCCTTTGCTGCAAACTATGTACCTGATCACTTTTCCCCAAAATTTTCTTTCTGTTCTCAATTTAGGAAGAGGGGGATGAAGAGAATTTTCTAGGCTGTGGAATGGCTATTTTATCTGCTGGAATTGAGTCGTAGCTCTTTTAGCATGACGTTTATTAAATTTGGGTTTTTTAAATGCCTCCTGGAATAGTAAGATTCTGCAGGAGAGAACCAGTGGTCTTCTCTGAATTTTAGAAATCCGGAGAATAACGTCAGCTTCTGATTTCTTGTAAAGCCAGACTCCCACCTCCAAGCTAGAATCAGGGAGAATTAAAGTTGACGGCTAGTCAGAACCACAAAGGTGTATCTGCATGGAAACATCACAACAAGACAAAGATGTTTTTAGGTCAATTAAAATAAAATTCAAATGTTAAACTTATTTATTTGATAGAATATTACCAACATATATTAACCCAGTGCATGCTTTGAAATGTTAAGTTTTTTAAAGTAGTAGTTTCTCAGATTCCTCTGAACTTGTGTTAATAGGCAAAAAGATGGGGCAGGTATGTGTATTCAAATAAATTTAGGAAAGATTATATTAAATGAAATTAAATGTCTCCACTGCAGGACTTCTCAGAGGCTTTAACATGCTAGGATACAGTGTATATTTCTGCCTGTCAGGGAGGGATATAGACAGCTTGTAACATTTCCTGGGCCTTTTGATTTGCCTCCCTTTTGTTTTTTGGAGCCTGTTGTCGGGCTACTATTCCACAGAAGACACTTGTGAGCGATGTTGTGTTGTCCTATAATTATATATATATATATATATATATATATATATATATATATATATATAGTTTTGTTTTTTTTTTTTGCGGTATGCGGGCCTCTCACTGTTGTGGCCTCTCCTGTTGCGGAGCACAGGCTCCGGATGCGCAGGCTCAGTGGCCATGGCTCACGGGCCTGGCCGCTCCTCCGCATGTGGGATCTTCCCAGACCAGGGCATGAACCCGTGTCCCCTGCATCGTCAGGCGGACTCTCAACCACTGCGCCACCAGGGAAGCCCCTATAATTATATTTTTACTTTCCCTCTTCTCTATGCATTGATATGAAGTCACGTTCTTCACATATGGAATGTGTAGAGATGCAGTTTGCTGCCATGTTTTTGTCAATTAGTTGTTTCCAGTTAACTTAGAGATGGTTGCAGTTTATTGTGTGACGTCACAGGTTCTGGTGTACATCATTTGCACAGCTTTAAAGTACCTAGAGACCTTTTAGGAATAAAACACCATGTAAATGTAAATTATCACCACCTCTAAGACACCTTCATTAATTTCATATCAAATTCATGACTGTTTTGAGCTCTGGGATTTGAGTCTTCAGTATTGGGCTTCTCGCTTATTTGTAGATATTTTTTTTCAGAGTTTAAATTCCAGCAGCACGGAATAGTGCTAGGAGCCCAGCCATGGGAATCAAACTGGCAGGATTTGAATCCTGGCTCTAACGCTTACTGCCTTTGTGACCTTGGGCAGTTTTCTGTATCTCAGTTTTCTCGTCTGTAAAGTGGTGTTTATATTACGTTGCCTCACAGGGTTGTTGTGTAGACTGAATGAAGCAATCTACGTAACCCTTTTGTGTAGCGGGTAATACATGACAAGGACTCAGGTATTCTTACGTGGGCAAGAGAGGAAAAGGCAGGCGCGGGAAAGATGAAAGAACTGTAAATTATAACCTCATGTATATTTTTGGAACCACCCTTCCCATTATTGTTTAATGAAATACTCTTTTCAATATGCCCCCCAAAATTATAGGGTAACCAAAGATGGCTTGGGGTTGGGGACAGGGACGACAGAGATTTATTCTGATTCACACGCGGTTGTGATGAGTTCCTTAGTCTGGTAGCAGGGAACAAAAGGCTGGTTCTTCGGTTTCCAGCATGAGGATTAGCCATGAAACAGCCTTGCTGGGTATTGTCCTACAGCATCAGATAAGTTTTTTATCGAGGCTTTTCGTCGGATAATATGTTCCACTGTACAGGTGCATCTTTTTCAGTGGTGGGTGAAATACCTACCGTTTTTTAAAATTTATTTTTATTTTTTTAAATTTATTTTTGGCTGTGTTGGGTCTTCATTGCTGCACGCGGGCTTTCTCTAGTTGCAGCGAGCGGGGGCTACTCTTTGTTGCGGTGCACGGGTTTCTCATTGCAGTGGCTTCTCTTGTTGCGGAGCACGGGCTCTAGGTGCATGGGCTTCAGTTGTTATGGCTCGCGGGCTCTAGAGCACAGGCTCAGTAGTTGTGGCGCATGGGCTTAGTTGCTCCGTGGCAGGAGGGATCTTCCCCAACCAGGGATCGAACCCGTGTCCCCTGCAGTGGCAGGCAGATTCTTATCCACCGCGGCACCAGGGAAGCCTCCCGACCATTTATATGTAATGTTAAAAGTGGCCCTTTAAGAATGAAAGGCTACAAACCCAAACATGAACTTGTTGTTATCCTACTGGTCAACCACCCGTGGGATCATCCATGTCACAGCTTATCTCCAGAAATAGTATTATGGATAAGTTGTTCTTGCCTGTCTCTCACTCCTTCCAAATGGATTAGAACTGTCCAGGTGTAGTAATCTACTGAAGGTGATACTTCTTAGGTGTATCCCTGTGAGTTAATGAACTTATGAGACCAATTTTTTCCTTCATGTCATATTTTCATTCTCATCCAATTCCCATGACATTCCCTTACAATAGGATACCATGGATATATTGGAAGAAAAATTAGAAGTCAAATGGAAAATTATGTAAGAATATAAAAGTATTAACTTTAGGGCTTCCCTGGTGGCGCAGTGGTTGAGAATCTGCCTGCTAATGCAGGGGTGATGGGTTCGAGCCCTGGTCTGGGAGGATCCCACATGCCGCGGAGCAATTAGGCCCGTGAGCCACAACTACTGAGCCTGCGCGTCTGGAGTCTGTGCTTCGCAACAAGAGAGGCCGCGATAGTGAGAGGCCCGCGCACCGCGATGAAGAGTGGCCCCCGCTTGCCACAACTAGAGAAAGCCCATGCACAGAAACGGAGACCCAACACAGCAAAAACAAATTAATTAATAAACTGCTGTTGTCATAAACATACATAAAAAAAAAAGTATTAACTTTAGAATTAATAGATATTTGTTAATCATACTCCCCCTAAATTGAAAAAAATTTTTTTTTCCTTATCCTTCGTGGGGCAGCAAGATAAAGAACAACTGAATCAGTCGGCAAAAGGATTGGTCTTTAAAAATCATTGGAAGCAGCTTATATTTTCTGCTTAGCTTGAGTTTTTCGAGGGCAACAGAAGCAGCAAGTGACTCCTTTATTGATTGCCCATTGGTGCCATTTTTAATAATCAAATTTAAATATAGGTTTTAACAGCTGATGGGTTCAATTTGGACAAAACACGTGTTGACTTTCCTGATTGTTTGCTCACTGTAGATGCCGACTTGTTCTAGAGAAGGGGCTGCGCGTTGAGCTCCTTTGTCTCTAGAAGGATTGATTGACAGATGTTGTGTCTGCTCATTTACAGCGTTTTTCTTGCTTAATTTAAAAAATTGTGACATAGTATTACACGTTCCTTGTATACATCATTTTTGCAGAAGAAAGTTGTTTAGCCAATATGTCGACTTAGTTTATGAAATCCTCTCTTGTAGCTTTCATTCAGCCTTCAGTGTATCCCTATTAGGTTAGATTATTCGTTTCATGCACGGCAAATCGTCACCAGCAGCAAAATTTAACATTTGGTCCTTTTAGGTATAAAATGAATCAAATGCTTGGTAAGATTTGTTCCTGGTGTATATTTCAGAATCTCCCCCGCCCCTTGGTGGGCATACAACAAATGTTACTAACGGGTACTTTTAGTTTTTAAAATATGGACAACAGTACTCCATGCAGTAAAAGACTTGAGCGATTAATGCTACCCTTATGCCTCTTTTGAGTAGTTTTAGCCATGGGGCTTGGCAGTGCCACCATTGTCTTGGTGCCAAAAAATGTCCGCAGCGGCTGTCGCATTCTAGTACCGGAGGGTTGTCTCGAAAATTCTGCAGTGAACACGCCGGGTTTGTTCATCACTGCTATCTCTTTTAAATATTGGAAAAATAGAATCTTGAGCTCTTTCAAAGCTCCGTTGTGATTGTGGGGACGGGGGGAGGTCGGTGGCGAAGGATGGAGGAAAGAAGCTGTCCGCGCCAGCCAGTGGGTATAAGTGACAAAAATCCATGCCTGACACAGAGTAAACACACATATTTAGGAGCTTTTGTGTTCGCGAGCACAGATAGTTACTTAAGAATCCTACTCAAACATGTTATCAGCGCTCTTGAGAATTTTATTATCTGAAACAAATGTTCCCGGACATTTTAAGCGGAAGACCGACATCAAGACCATAGCTAATTTTTAATGGACAATTTACACAAAAGATGTATATTTTTTCCCCTTGGAAATGAGGTGTCATTGTAAAATGGCTGCTTTTTGTCATTAGGAAATTAGAGGAGTAGATATGATAGGTTTGAGAAGGTGCTTGGGTTTATCCACAGTCCCTGATTATTTTGCTCCCAAACAGAGGTTTGGGCTCTGAGGACAGATTTATAGTTGAATTTGCGAACAAAAAGATGTAATAAAGTTAAAGGCTTACACTATCAGAATGAAATGTGTTCACTCAGGATCTGTGGAGCGATCTATTTGATGGTAAAAGTGGATGCTACAGATGAAATCTTTACAAGGAGCATAATCCTTAAAAAAAAAAAAAAAAAAGGAAAAAAAAAAGTGCACCTCCCAGCCTCCTGCTGGCTGCGCTGCCTCTTTGGTACCTCACAGACTTCGACAGAGTCCTGGACGGGTGCCCATTGATGTCATGGAAACACTCAAATTACTGAGAATGATTCATGTCTATGCTGGTCTCTTATCCTCCCCCACACAAACAGGAGTAGATTTTTAACCCTGACAACTTGTAATTTGCAGTGAGTTTATTTTTGTATCTGGATAAATATTTTTTAACAAGCAAAATTAAGATTAAGCAGTCTGTATGTGATATGATAGTAAAGAATGCTGGGGCTTTGCAGCCAAGAGTACTTTGGGGACTCTGTGCAGCGTGAATGCATACTCTGATCACCCCTCGCTCCCCTCCTTCCCTTCCTACACCCTGTTCTTTCCAGTCCACCTCTCCCTCTCTTTATTGCCCTCCCTTCCTCTCTCTTCTCTCTCCCATTTATTCTTATTCATGCTCTCTCTCTCTCTCTCTCTCTCCCCCCCTCTCTCTCCTCTCTCACATCCTTACTATTTGCATGGACGCCTTTTACCTTTAAAAGAATGAAAGGAATAGACCTAACTTTTATATATATATATATATATATATATATATATATATATATATATGAATTGAGACAAATCCTAGTAGGAAAATTCGTCTCTCCAGGTCTATGTGCTGGAGTTGAGTTGGGAAATAATGCCAGGTGGTGAAATTCTATAGGGCATAGCTTCAGTAATTTCTTCTAGAGAAAGACATAGATAGCCTTTCTTCCTTCCAGTTTTTGGAAATTACCAAAACAGGGCACTAGATGTTCAGATTCCTAGGAAGTCAGAGTAAATTCTACCTCATCTATCTTCTTTCTGTCTGTCTGTTTGTCTGCCTTTCTACTGACCTCTCTACCTGCCTTTCTATTTGCTAAACAAGTGAATATTATGTCAAAGTGAATCATGTTGTGGTTGTGTGGAAGCTTTGTAGATGCGAGAGCTTCAGGAAGGACGTACATCATTTGATAGCTCATAAAAGGTAGAGTTTTTTTCTGTTATCTGTTAGTAATATTTATAAAGAGAAGTTAAAGACTATAAGTAGCTTACATCTGACTTACACAGAAGAGTAAATATGTCTTTATGACCATTTATACTTCTGAAACAGGCAAATGCATCTATTCTTTAATGCAAAATCCTCATACAGTGAAAGGTTATTCTCTTAGACCTCCCAGGACTGACACTGCTTGAGATGGTGTCCTGTTTCATTGGAATTGAAACTGGTATGGGCATTGATTTTCTACTTTGCACTGAACACTATACCAGGAGTTGGGCGGGGGGAGTGTTTTCCCAAGTTTGAGATTCACTGAAGTCAGTGGAAAAGGTAATACTGGGGAAGAGGGTTAATGTTAAGGCTCAGGTTTGGCTTTCTTCAAAATCATCTTCCATTTTACATATATAGTGACTTACATACAAGGTATGCCTTTGACCAGATATAAGATTTATCAAAGACACATTCTTTGTGTGGTGTCAGGAAGGCATACTCTAACAGCATTGTCATTGAACTAAAAGATCATAATGAACACTGTTACTTCTAACATTTGTCTTAACTTGAGTCAAGGGGGGAAAACTTGGGCATTGTAAACTTCAAAGGATCCATTCAGCCCCTCAAAATACTAGTTTTGAATTTTCCCATTGGAGAAAAGAATAGTATAGTCCTGGGTGAAGAGGACAATGTACCTTAAGCTCTAGTCTTGAAGGAAAACCGTATCCTTCAGTCTTGGGTGGGGTGGGCTTTGTGTTCTGGGCACGTGGGCGGCACTAGCCCTTTTTAATGCCCTGGTATGGATTGTTTCCTGTAAGGACTCTTTACATGTCAGTAGGTGTATTCTACTGCTTAGATCTCTTATAATGTGGTTTCATTGTCTTCCTTGCTGATTATTAAGGCTCAACATACTTTTAAAAGAAACAAATGAGCAGCCTTGATTTTTACCCTTAGATATGGCCAAATAGCATCTGAGCCTTTATCTGTCTCTGCAGAGCAGTCTACAGATAAAAATTGGGTTGTTAGAATTGACACAAGACATTGACGTTCCATTATCCCTTGTTCTACTGGTAGAATCTGAAGCTGGGTTCAGAGTGGGCAATTTTTCAAAAGCCCTCTTTCCCAAATGTAAATTCCGTGATCATCTTTATCATGATGGACTTTACTCCTGGGAAAGGGAGTTTAAATAAAAGAGAGAGAGAGAGAGAGAGTCCCAGAATTTTGAATAGTTTCTTTGCTTTATTCACCATCTGGAGAGCCCTGATTGATTAGCTTTGGCCTCACCATTAAGTGTCAATATAATCAATGGGAATGACTAGGCTAGGGTCATTACATAGATAATTTGCCTGCTGTGTAAATAAAAATGAAATTGTTTAAATTTTGTGAGAGAGAAAGAAAGTGAAAATAAGGAATGACAATTTGTTTGTTAGAGAAAGTGGAGGCCATTGGAATGACAGTTTTTGGAAGTGTGGAGCAGTTTGGCTAAGAATAGGAATGAAGGATATTTTTTTTCCAGTTTATCATAGCCAGAGTGAGGAAGTGTTATTCCCTGTCTTGCTTGCATACATTGCCAGTAGTGCCTACTTTACGTATGTAAACATCGGGGAAGAGAAGTGGATGTCTGTTACCTGGAGGAGATTTTTTTTTTTTTAAAGAAAAACACAATTTACACTTTTTTTGTTGTTTCTCTTGGCAGGTAAAACAGAAAGGGGCTCCTACTCATCTTATGGGAGAGAATCAAATTTACAGGGTTGCCACCAGGTAAGTGAGAATCTCGCGTTGGGAAAGGGTTGAGAGAGAATGAACCTGGTAAATCACTTTGTTTTGTAAATTAGATGATGCGTTTTAGACTGTGGCACTAATGCACTGAGAATCTGCCGATGCCTGTCTCTTTTTAAAAAGTAATGAAATAACACAGAGCGTGGAAGTCATAAACACCTCATCGTATCAGAATTGTGTTCACTGGCTTGTTGTTATTTTTTTAATCCATCAGCCGGTACCAGTGGCACTGTTTGCAAACCAGCGATCTCGGGTAAAGTGGTTCTATCAAAAGAGTTTATTTGCAATTAAGAACTTAAGAATTTCTTAGCCTGGAAATGCTTCGTGCAGCCATGTGTCAGATCCTGGGTTCGGGTGGCTACTGCCCTAAATTATAGTTTTCATAGGGGCTGTAGGATGTTGTGTGAAAACAGGGTTGTATTGAGGGATAAAAATGTCTGTGAAAATATGATTTGTTGTCCCTTTTTGTTTCTGAATTGTTTTTGGCTGGAAGTCAAGGCCAGCAGGCTAACAGCAAAGCCGTCTCAAGGGAAGCATGCGTGAGCTAGAAAAATAAGAGTACTTTAATTAAATAATAAAATGCCAGTGTCATACAAAGGTATAGCGTGTGTGTGTGTGTGTGTGTGTGTGTGTGTGTGTGTGTGTCTGGGCACTCTGCATTTGCATACTTTCAACTCTGCAGAGAAAGCCCAGTTCTAAAAATACTATCCAGAGCCAGAAGTGTAAGCTTTGTTTCAAGACAATTGAGTTTTTATAGACGCTTTCTTTTTAATTTCAGTATCGGTACTAATCACATGTTTCAAATCTTATTATTATTATTTTTTTCCTCTAAAGATTTAGACTTTCTTTTTCTAAGGGCGTGGGTTTCTTACTTTGGAAAACTCTGGATAGAATTTAATCATCCTCTTTCAGACTCAAAGCTTTCTAGTGTTTTATTATTCACCCAAACAGAAGTGTACCTTCTTTTCGTGCTGGGAAGGGAATGCTTGCTCTCCTGAACCCTCTCACCCTCCCGTTTTCTTTAATGATATGGAAAAAAATCCATTTTGATTTTTTTTAAAAAAAACAACCTGTTTCATGGATCCTGGAAAACGTAAGCAAACAGTTTGAGTCATTAAATAGAGCCTGCTCGAGAAGGTTTCCTTTAGGTATCAGTCAGGGATCCCAAAAGGCGGAATTCTGGTGGAGTGGTGGTGTTTTGTCTTGTTTTGTTTTTTCTGGATAGATTTGCATTTTTAAAGTTTACTCCTTCGGCCCAGCCATCCATTCAGTCATACTTGGCATCTGAAAGATTGGTTGTGATGAGGTGAACGGTGCTGGGTTAAGCGCTCCTGCTGCACAAGCTGCAGAGTACAGTTTATGGCAGTTTGTCTGGAAAGAATTCCGCAGGAAAGAAATTTACAGCCATTCCAGCACAACGGAAACATCTTTGGAATGTGAGTGCAAATGTGCGGGGTAGATAGCTCGGCAGCGAGCCTCCTAGCGCCGAGTCTCTGGTGCAAAGCTCTCAATTCCTGCCGAAGAGCCTGTTCCTGTGTATCTGGTTTCTCAGGGTCAAGGCAGAGGCCGTTTGAGTTTTGGGGGAGAAGAAAGTTGACAACATCCTTCCTGTTCGCTGATGGTCATGGCAGAGGTCTCTGTTTTCGACGGGCCTCTTTTTCTGGTCAATGAGAGAATAGGCTTCCTCGCCCCTGTATCCTTTCTTCCTAATAGGAATTGGCGTGATTCCTCCCAGACACAAAGATTTCCTCTGCTGAGTAAGCGCGAGGCCCCTTAACTTGTGAAAGCATCATCCAGACCGCGTGAGTCTGTCAGTGTATGTGCTGGGACACAGACCCTCCCTCGGTTTGTGGGCAACACTTCCCTCGGGTGAGACTGAAGTTAATTTTTTTGGCAGACACAAGGTGAGAAGTGGAAAGGGGCAGAGGGTGGACTAGAGGTGGACGGACTGGCGTGTGATGGCTGAATGTCTGGGCCTGGGGAATGTCTCCTTTTGAGACATTTGTGTCCAGGAAAATTCTGTTGTATACAGGAGTACGGCTGCATCCGCTTTTCTTAAAAAGTCTTCATAATAGAGCCGTGGAGTGTGGAGATTCTTTCATCCTTATTTCTGCTTCGTGATTGTGAGTCTTGCAAGGACCAACTCTCTCTTTGCTTAGCCTGGGCTCAGCAGTGTCCATAAACGGTGTGATCACTTAAGGAGAAAAGCAAAGAGCACAATTTTGGAAATTCCCTGATTGAGGAAATCGGGGCTGGAGAGGAAAAGGGTACATATTTTGAATTTCTGCTTTCGGTGAAATCTGAGACTAGAACAGACCCTAGTGTGTCTCCCAGTGAGTGAGTTTCTCTTGTGCCGAATTGTTTTTTGAATCCCTGTCTCCAACACCAGCTATGCAAACCCAAAAGAAAGGCAGAGTCTCGGTGTCTTGGGCTTCAAGTCTAAATAGCAGATCACAGCTGAACCGATTCCCCACTGTGTGGCAAGGTGAGTGACTCGTGGAGAGGCAGCTTTTTGTTTTCTCGTGTTTACTACTTTATAGAGATGCTGGATGGAAGTCCTTTAGATGCTGTGCCCTGAGGGGCTCCAAAAACTGCTTTATCGTATTATAACAGTGTGTCCTGTGGACTTCCAGGGATGAGCACTGTTACGTATGAACGTGCTTCTTCCAGTTCCAATAGCCTTTTGTTTGGTGCAGAGAAATAGTGATGGTAAGCAACAGGTAGCCAAATGCTGTCCTGGAGAAATAAATTATTACTTTAAAATGTTTGTTGTTTCAGAATGCATCAGGTTAAAAAAATACGTATCCGTCATGTGTCTCTTGAGGATGTACCACTAATAGTGATAGACATGGGACTTTTTAAAAGTGGGTGTCTTAGCTGAGAAACAAAAGCCGGCGGGTTCTTTATTAGCGATTAAATTGTTTTCATTGAAAATAGTAATGGGATGATATGAATTCATTAATGCACTTCCATATAAAATTATCAGAAATGAACTCGGTGACTTTTTCAGCCTTTCGAAATTGTATAGAAAATAAACCCATAGAAACCAAAGTGGCCAAACGGACTTTTTTTAGTTCTCACTAAATATGGCAAAACTAATTTAAATCAAATTGGAGTACGGAAATCACACCCAGGCTTGAAATGTTCTTGCCAAATTGCAACCTCATACTACTTTTTTTTTTTTTACTGGCAGGGAAAATAAAATTTATAATGGAAAGTCTGACAGAAATGAAAATGAGCGGAAATAAAGTTTTTCACAGGATAGTCCAATCTTAATACGATAACCAATAGCTAATACCTAATGGGCCTCGCTGTGCATGACAAAAGGGAAAAAATGTCATTTACTTTTGGCCTCTTTTGCTGCTTTGAATAGGATGTTTGGTGACTGCAAACTTTTTTTGTCTTTCTTAATCTTCCCCGAGATCTACTGTTTTTGAGTGAGGTGGTGATGTCAACACAAATGCTTGGTATTAAGGCAGAAGTTTTCCCCTTAAATGGAAGTTGAGTATTGATTATCAGGAAGTGTTTGGCTTTTCTTTCTGGGAGATAGCTCAAGTCTAAAGCAATGGTTTCTTTATTAGTATCTCCTGGGCAAGGTTTTGTGCGTGTGTGTGTGTGTGTGTGTGTGTGTGTGTATGTGTGTGTGTGTGTGTGTGTGTGTGTGTGTGTGTGTGTGTGTGTGTGTGTGTGAGATATGTGGAGAGCTGGGCCCTATCTGAGACCAATTAAAATCGCATCTTATGAGTTGGGCCTTTGCATTTCTGACAACTCCCCAAGTGATTCTAATGTGCAGCTAGGTTTGATGATTTCCTAGAATGTTCTATAGGAATCTGCTCTATTTAAAGACTTGTGTTCAAAATCTAGTGTTGCCACTGACCTTGAAAAAGCTTTTAGATTTCTTGCCTTACTTTGATTATTCAAGACATAGGAATATATTGCATATGTACTTCATTTAAAAGGCAGTGAAAATTAGTGATATTCTGAAAATCAGTAAAATGCCTCGAAATCTTTATACAAAACCCCACAACTGAATATCCCAGCCCGTATCTTGTTTTCTCTAGTGAAGTCCAAGGCTCTAACCTTATGCACATTCTTTTTCTTTCTCAGCAAGTAATCAAATAGGACTATGCTGATAAAGTTATTTGATGTTTAGATCTTAAAACTGACGGGATTTAAGAATTAGGCCTAATCTCAGATACCTTTGTTAAACTGCAGAAACTTTGCAGCTGTAGAGGACACGTAAAGGTCTTCTCTGTATGTGATTCAGTGCACTCACAAACCAAGTTGTTTTGGATTCATTGAAATTAAACCTATGTAGTTGGTTCTGAAATGAATTACACATTTAAGAATGGATTTTCTTCTTTTAGTTCTTTTTATTTTTGGTACAAAAAGAACTACAAATTCCTTAATTCTAAAACTTTTGGACCCTTCCAGTGTTTCTTATCTGAAATCAAAATAGAAAGGATATACGCAGAAAAGCTGTGAAATCCTTTGTCTCTTCTTATGAAAATAGCTATTTAGGTCTTGTGGAAGCAGAATACGTCTTGGTTTTTAACTTGGCGTTACGGTTAAATGTTTGTTTATAGTGTGCCGTCATTCGTACCTGGTCCTACGTAACCTTCCTCGGAACCTCTTCCATCCACGTATCTGCCTTAGCGCTCTGCTTTGCCTTCATGGTGCTTTTTGAATGTGCCACTATTGATGTTTGTTGAATGCTGGTCTCTACCCAGAGTCTGTAAACTCCCGGAGGGCAGGGGCCAGGTCGGCTCTATCTTGCCCTATATGAATTATGTACCTGGCAGGGTGAGGATTGTGACGACCTGAGGCTTATTTCCCCGGCATCACTTTTAGGAATCATTCTGAGAGAGTGAAGGCTGAATAGCAGTGTGTGAGAACCATACAGTGAGCAGCGCTTTTCCTGTCTCCGAAAACCAGAAATCATACCCTCTTAAAGAAAGTCCTTTGGAAGCCCTTCCTTCGAAAGTGCAGTGCAGACCCTGGAATGACATAGAGATCAGATCCTGGAGAGTCACTCGTCACTGACTTTCTTGGCGTTGAGTCCTAGCCTGGTGGCCTCACTGTTCTAGGTCTGAAGGTTCCCAAAGGAGGGAATTGGAGATGTTCTTGGTTTCCTTCTAGTGGGTGCGTTATTGGAACCAAAGGTCAGACTCCAGGCCTGTGGTTTTTGAATTTGCTGGTGTGGACGGTGGGACAGAATATTTTAAATCACGATGGTGTCAGAAATCACAGGGACCAAATCTGCAGGGTGATGCCATCGGGACTCTGCCCCCAAGCACTGTTTTTCGGTCAGCAGCTCCTTTGTTGTGGGGGCATTGCTATGGGTATGCCCCTCTCCCGACAGCCACCCAACACACACCAAAGGGGAGAATGGAGCCATTTTTTCACTGTGTTGATTAACAAATATTTTTTGGCCCTCAAGTGAAGTGTTAGGTATAAGGGGGAAAAACAAAGGGAAGGTCTTATATACCCTCCCTTCAATCCCCACCAGCAGCTTTCTGGACGTTAAGGGGGAGAATCAAGCACCATTTATTTAATTTACAGAATTTTCGTTAATCTTATATAGTATAAAATTTCAAAAACTCAGAAGAGTTGAAAAACATAATACAATGAAGTACCACTTAAACAGTTGTTAACAGTTGTTACGTTTGCCTTGGGTGTGTGTATGTGTAAGTATATATATTTTTCAGTGCCCCGTTTTTAAGCGGCAGATCAGGTAAGATTTCACCCCTAGATTTTTCATCATGTGTCTGAAAATTAAGAACACTCGCCTATTTAACTAAAATACAGTTATCACCCCTAAAGAAATTAACAGTAGTTTCCTAATCTAATACCCAATCCAGATGAAAATTTCTTCATTTGTCCCCATGAAGATGTCTTTCATAGCTCCTTTCCCCCCCCAGGCATTGCATTTATGCATTGTATCTTGCTTCTGTGTCTCTTTAGAATTTCTTTTAAACTAGAACAGTTCCTGTAACTTTTAAAAAAGTGATATTTACCTTGAAGAGCAGGCCAGTTGTCTTGAAAAATATGTCCCCTACTTGAACTGTTGGATTATTTATTTGTGGTGCTGTTTAATTTGTTAATCTATCACTTGTCTTGCCTACAAATTGAAAATTCGGCTTGAAAAGCTGATTCAGACGGAAGTTAAACATTTCGGCCTGAGTATCTCATAGTTAATGCTATGTGCTTCATACTGCGTTTCATCTGGAGGCGTATAATGTCAAGATGTGTTGCTACTGGTAACACTGACTTGAACCACTTGGTAGAAGTGGAGACCCCCAGGTCGGTCCATTGTAAAGAAACCTTTTCCCCTTTGTAATTAGCAAACAATCTTTTTTTCTTTTTTAATATCTTTATTGGAGTATAATTGCTTTACAATGGTGTGTTAGTTTCTGCTTTATAACAAAGTGAATCAGTTATACATATACATATATCCCCACATCTCTTCCCTCTTGCATCTCCCTCCCTCCCACCTTCCCTATCCCACCCCTCTAGGTGGTCACAAAGCACCGAGCTGATCTCCCTGTGCTATGCGGCTGCTTCCCACTAGCTATCTATTTTACATTTGGTAGTATTTATAAGGTAAGCTGGGACGAAGTGAGCAAACAATCTTTGTGTTTATACTGTAGCACTGGGCATAGATCCCTGTTCCCCAACCATTTTTGACCTGATGGTTTTAGCATGCATTGATGACACTTGCCTGAACCCAGAGGGTTTTGAACTAGTGATTTTTTTAAAACTCCATCATTCCTTCTACATTTATAGCTGACATTCTTCTTTAAGGAGCTTTATTTCATTGTTCATTTCAGTGCTGTCAATTTCAGTGTTCATACATATACAAGTAAAATGTTAATAATCCTTCTATTAAATATGGTTCCTTACCTGGAGGAGACTGGAAGTATTAAAGCATCCTTCAGATTTCTTAAGGTATAGCTTATGGCTCAGGCTAATGGTCAGAAATGCTTTAATTGCAGGAGGAAAGATGTGATTATAGGCTATGTTTCCTTGTACACAAACTCTAGTATTCTTTTGCTGAAATTTGGAACCTTGTGACAATCTCTGTACCCCCACCTATTAGATTAATCTTTTTATAAGCACCAAGGTTTTTCTCAAATTCTCAGATTGCTCCTCTATATTTTAGTAATTGTTCTTAAAGATCTCGCAAGGTTGACCATCGGTGGCTGACCGACTGAGTCAGGTGGGTTGCTGTGATGCCCGATGAAGTAGCTCTATCAAGGATCACTGAGATAGTGGAGCCATACGTCCACTCACAACCCAGACATGGCTGATGAGTGAATTTCTAAACCTTAGTCTGGGCTCAATGTAGAGGAAGCTGGGGGGACTAATACTAGGTGCCAGTAAAAACCCCTGGGGTGATTATTATTATCTTCATTTAAGAATTAAGAAAATGGGGGCTTCCCTGGTGGCGCAGTGGTTGAGAGTCCGCCTGCCGATGCAGGGGACACGGGTTCGTGCCCCGGTCCGGGATGATCCCACATGCCGCGGAGCGGCTGGGCCCGTGAGCCATGGCCGCTGAGCCTGCGCGTCCGGAGCCTGTGCTCCGCAACGGAAGAGGCCACAACAGTGAGAGGCCCGCGTACCGCAAAAAAAAAAAAAGAATTAAGCAGACCCAAGATCTCACCCTAGCTAAGTTTCAGAGCCAGGCTTTGGACTTTAAAATGCCTGGTTTTAAAGCCAGTGCTTTTCCAACTTGGGTTCCCTGAGCCCGAGCTCATGGTGAGGTTTCTGAACTCAGAGGTAGGTCTGTATGAGAGCCCATCTGGAAAACCACTTTTGGTAGATTCCAGGCCCACTGGAGAATCTGGGTCTAACACATTGCTTAGAATGGAGTAGCTTCTCAGGGTCAACTGGAACCCTGAACACGGTTGGAAAGGCAGAGAAGAGGGCAGGCCACACGGTTCCTTACAGCCCAGCCTGTTTTTTCTGTTTTTTTTTTTTTTTTTTTAAATACACCACATGTGCCTGTATGAATAATCTATTCTGTAACATCTTCAGAATTAGCATGTGCAATTTCATTAAAACCAATGAAGATTTCCTGTGACAAGGCTGGGGTAGAATATGCCAATTCACATTTTAGCAACAGCACGAGCACTTTCTTAAAAATGTATGGATTATATTTGGGCCTTCCTTTCTGTGCAATGCAGGCAGAATATGGTTTGCAATTACAGAAATTTGGATTCCTCGTAGATCAAATTATTGTTCCCCAAATACAAGAACTACATAGAAAGTTCTAAATCAATACTTTTAGCAGGCTTTTAAATGTGACCCAATAATTTTTTTGTTTATGACATTGAACTCACTTTGTCATATATAAAATGACAAATATGTGTTAGGAGTATAGCCAAGTTTTCTAAACAGTTCAGGACAGGTAACACATAAAAAACCTTTGACATTGGTTTGAGATGATTCATGAGACACCAAAAACATGGTGTCCTCATATCCTAAATGAAATTTCACCAGAATATTCGGATTAACTTCTCTTTTCTTATGAAAAGTATTGAGGGATTTTTAATAACCACTAGCAATTAGGACTACAGTTCATCTTTATACTTTTGACATGTAAAGAGAAAAGGGAAAATCAGTTAATGACTAAACAAACAATTGACTTAATTGTTTTTGAGCAATTGAGGTGTACTTGGTAAAGTTTAATGCTGAAATATATCTACCCATCCTGTAGAAGTCACTGTAGCCCTATAGCTTCTTTCCATAAAAAAGACAGTAGATGCACCATTCAGCATCAGAAGAATGCTGAATTTCACTTTTCAATATGAAATGGCAGAAACATTTATTCCTCTGTGTGTGATCATACTTGAAATGGTTCCATCATTAGGAAATGTCTCCTGAAACTCTTAAAACTGAAACCCCAAGTTAAAATAGTGGGAACACTGCAAGTTACCGACAAAACCCCATAATCTTTTTAGAAGTAAATATTTAAGAAAGGGACAGCTATTGAGTCTGCTGCTGTGCCTGATAGTGGTAACCTGCTTAGAATTGAAGAACCCCATCCTTTGAAAAATTGTGCGTGTGTGTTCTCAATGTTTATGTGGATTTCTTTACAGATGCTTTCACTCACAGATAAACTAAACCGAGCTTCCTAAAGCAAGTACCTTTTATGTTCATTGTGTTATTTATTATCTGACAGCAGTAAGTTCTTGGGAGAAGAAAACCGGCACTAACACGTAGTTGCATTTGCTTTAGCATTTCTGATGCACACACGTTTTTTTCACAGTATGGCGCTTGTCTTTATCAGACATTTCTTGTACTTAATAAAGGGAGAGGTCAAATTTTGATGGGATAGCATCTTTAGACTAGCCCTTCCCTAGATTCTGTTGAATAGAAAATATTATCACAATATATTAACATTCTTATGGTACTTAAGGAAATCTATATATCCCTCCATTCCATTAACCCATCCCTTCGAAAGACCTCTTCTGGTGAAGAAGGCTTTCTATGACATTTTAAAAAAATACCAAATATATCTTATTTTTAACCCACCTCAAAGTCACGTTTACGTGAATTTGGGATGAGAGTTCAGTGATAAGAAAGCAATTAAGGAAGAACATCCCTGAGGTTTTTCAAGCAGTGGCCATTCTCCAGAGCTCTAGACGTAGGGGTCTCTGTGTCGGGGTTTGCCCGTGCATGCACACAGAATAATTCGGGCTCATTTGTACCACAGTAATGAACAGCAGGGCACTGAATCTTTTCAGTTTTATTGGTATTGTATACAGTAAGTTATTAAATTTCATCTCTGTAATACACCTGCAGTAAAATAACAAAACATCGCTGCACTTAAGGAACATGTGTGTGGTACAGTGCCCTCCCCCATCATTTCACCGCCCCCCCCAAACAGCTGCTTACAGATTTCAAGATCCATTGTATATATTCCCTTGAGCCCACCTCTAATAATCGAGACACATCTGCCATTGCAGTATTATAGGCATATGTAGTTTTATTGAAAACTATACCTGTAAAAAATTAAATAACTCCTACCTCAATTAAATTGGCAAGATACCTTTTGCATATTGCAGACCTCCTGAGACCCAGCGAGTTCATTTTATTCTTATATTACAAATCACTAAATATGTTATTTTTATTTAGCTAAGTAGCTAGCTCTTCTCATACTCTGATGGTAAGTTTCTTTCATTTTTTTCTTACTTTTGTTTTCCTTCTCCCTTCATCTTTACATATAAAAAAAAAGTACCACACAAGCTACAGGAAGGAAACATTGAGTCTGACTACCATCAACACGGTATAAATAAAGTCAAAGGGAAAGGATCCTAAAATGTACCTCTAATTCTGAAGTGACTATTAAATAAAAATAAAGGTTACAAAATCGCGATCAAAACCTTAACTCATTTTGTGCTTTCATAGAGATTTTTACAAGCCTCTCTGAGATCCGTTTGATCATCCTAATAGCAGAATAGGAAATAATATGAAGAGGGAATGAGTCAGTAGGTCATACAAGTCATATATACGTAGATTCCTATTGGATTAAATCCCTTACCTTAACATGTATATTTTGTTGAAGATTGGGTCAGTAATGATGCCTATAAAATAATTTTTATCCAAACAGAAATAATAGTAAAATATTCACTGAAATAAACTAAGCATAACCTTATTCCCACTTAAGGTATGTAGGGTGTCAATATATATTACATGGTTATATAGTAGTGAGTATGAATAGTTATTCATCATGAGTTAATCATGCTACTCTTACAGTGAATATCTAAGAAGAAACGTTTATAAATGTGCTTCATATAGTCATGGAAAAATCTAAAGACAACATGCCGACTCTATGAATAGGAAGAAAACTATGTACCCTTTTGAGAGAATATGAAGGTTACTCATTACATGGTATCATAGAAAGCATGTTTTGTGCTCTTCAAAAGGACTGTATGTGAAAGGGACAGAGGGAATGAGAGCTGGGTCCCTGACCCAAAGTGAGTTTAGACTCAGAAAATATCCTCTCATGACAGTTGAAAGGTAGATGGTTTCACAGGATGAAGTGAGAGAAAAATGTTAGTGATAGTTACCGTAGAGAAGAGAGAAAATCAGGTAGTGTTATTGATCACCAGTCCAGATTAAAAATAGTTGCATGTTTCAATGATGAATTTTCTTTTTTTGATAAGAATATTGCTTAAAACCAATGGTTATTTGGTTCCATTGGGGGCTGCCTGGACCTACGAGATTTTGTTCAGTCTGTGATCAACTAGGATATTTTCTGCACCTCTTATGTTTCACAGGATTCAAAGCCTAGTGTGGGCACAAGCCTGAATCCTAGAGTCTTAGGGTCATTGCTTACAATTAAGTTCTAAAACCCCAAGAGAATCAGAATTCAAGATCTTAGAAGTATTTCAACTTTATAAGTTTTTTTAGTAGAAAAATGCATTATAAATTCTAAACAAACTTTTCACACACAACTCATGCACAAGTTGGAGAATACAACTTGACTCAGGCTATACCACTCCTTTGAAGTCCCCATCAACTCAACTTTTTCTTCCTTGGATGTGATTCACTCCTGTGGAAAGATCTATTACCAGTACTTTTGAACTGTGAAGTCTGTTTGTCACTCTGAGCTCTGCAGTTCGGAACTGTCATGTGTAGAGTGACTGGTACGGCATAACATCAGAGGTGGTAAAAGATTTGCTGTGGACAGTGACATGTGACAAAGAAGAATGTCAACGGCTGCTGCTACTGACGTTGTCCCTCAAGGAGTCTTCCTGCATCTCTGCCATTTAACTGTCTCAGCCAGGGAGTCACTAATATGGACCACTTTCTCTCATTCCTACTCCCACTTAGCTACCAAGTAAGATTTGCTTGAATATGTTTTCAGAGTGCAAATTGTGAGTGCCATTTTCTCAATGGAAAGAGTATTTAAGTTTGGTGTTTCGTGTGTCGGGAAAGGGATTATCCTTTGCTTTATTTCTAGGAGAACTTCTGCTCTATTCCCTATGGCAGAAAACACATCCACCCTATCATTCGTGGACTCCAGACTGTCTCCGTTTCCTACTTCATTACAAAGCAGATTTTCATTTCACCATACCCTAGCTAACTCTACTACCCCCTCACATTTCATAGTGTGCCTGCAGAACTACTCACAGAACCGAGATTGGAGGCTCCTGTGGGGTCCGTCCGCTCTGTCCCCTTAGTTACCTGGCGCAGATCATTTGATCAGGGCTCTAGATACTTGCACGTATTGTTCTAGAAATAGAATGCAGACATCCTAGGTCAGCTCTGTAGAACCTTAGTGAGCAAGCGGAACATATCAGAACATTCAACAATACTGCATTCCACCACACCTTCAGCTGGGTGTTTAATAAATATTTATCGTGAAATAGCACCCCACCCCCACCCCCCAAGGTCGTGATATCACTGTCTTGGGAGAGGGCTTGAGCTAATAATAGCGTAGTCACCTAACCTGAGGCGCTAACACATAACTTTTCACACTGACGTTCTCACATCTATTCGGGTATATTTTTCAAGGGGCTAGAGTAGAATCTGGCAGTTACCGATGAGATAATTCACCTCAGGTATTGTGCTTTTGACCTTGAATTTTATTGATTGAACTTCCTCTCAGGATTAGTCTTTCCATCTGTGTCTGTTGGCTTGGTGACTGTCCCCCAGCCACCATCCTAGATTATCCTGTCTCCCCCACCCCATAAGCCCGCAGTTTTCAGATTTGGTCCATTCTGCTTCCTATAGCAATAGACCCACTCCGTCCCCCGCATCCCCGTCACCACTGTTGCTGTCCCCACCCCTCCACTTCCCTCCACCTCCACCTTCCCACTCTCACAAGGCTGCTGGAGTGATTGTCTCCAAAAATCCCCAGTGCTGTTATGCCCTTGCTTAGCATCCCTCCATGGCGTTCGGGACCCAGCCTTAGCGTCTTGAACGGGATTTAGAGAGCCTGGCCCCTGCCTCGGTCTTCAGCCTTGGCCTTCACACTCACCACTCACATCTCGTGTTCCAGCCGTACTGAGCTGCCCGCGCTGCCCTTGAGGGCTCTTTCACGGTCCTCTCTGTCTTTACAAGGGCCCTTCCATTGGCCTGGGATATCTTCATCCTGCCTCTCATTCTCCTCTCCTTATATTCCTTTACCAGATAACTCACACTCTGTGTCCAGGATCCAGCTCACGCATTGTTATATCCAGGCCAGAAGGAGGGGACCCTGCTCCGTGCTCGGGTAGCCTCTGATGCACTGTGCTCTCCCAAGCGTTGTCACGCTCTCTACGGGCAGAGAGGGCCCAGGACTAGGCCTGTACTCTCTCCTGAATGCCTCATAGGGGACACTCTGTTTGCTTGAGAGTCAGTGGATGGATGAGTAAGCGAATAAATGAACCAGCAACAATAACAAGTTATATAACTTGTGACCCCAGTGGGGTAGGAACTCTTTTTAATCCCCATTTTATTGATAATGAAACAGAGACTCAGAGCGATTTTGTCGCTATTAATAGTAAGTGGCAGAAGTGGGACTAGGGGACAAAGTCCTTTGGCTCCAGATTTATCATTTTCTCTATTGCTTCTTTATCCCTGGATAAAGTTGGTGAAGCTTTTTGTGATCGCCGGTAGCCCACAGGGTCTTCTCATAGATGGTTCTAGCTCTCTTCTCACTGTTAACTTAGGTATCATCCAGCTTCCTGCACTGAGATCTCTTTCTGTCAGTAGGAAAGACTGCGTTTCTAAAGAGGATATGATGACCTCCACAATCTATATATCAAGAGCATTGTCCTTCGAGGGCCAAGAAAGAATATTTTGAATGTCTCCCATAAGGAACTACAAATCGCATACAGTGTGGTGCGTATTTCCTGCGTTGTCTGTTACCTGTCAGTGGTAGCACCTCTCTACTCCACTGCTGAAAGGACCATGGTCCACCTGATAATGGAAAGGCTTTGAAGCTCAGGGGTGAATGTAATACCAACTGGGTTTCTGTCACTCAGGTTTCATCCTCCTTCACTGTCCCTGGTCCATCTTGCTTGGCAGAGGGTGGGTAGGAAAAGGGAAGAAGTGGATGAGTTGAGTAGATAATGGTTTGCTTCTCCCTGTTTCCTGCACAGGATTCTTTTCCTCATAACCTTGAGGTAGGACATGGGAAAAAAATGATGATAATGAGTTTTATGTATGTCTGTGTATAATTTTGAAATCTTCAGGATGGATTGTTACAGTAAGAAAGGACCTAAATGTCACCGGGTGCCCAATGCTGCTTAGTAGCAAATGGGAAACTAAGGCTCAGAGATGTTAAGAGACTTGTCAGCATCACACAGCAGACTTCATTCACGTGGACCCACACACAAGTTAGAATTCCAGTCTCAGGTAACACTGAAATTTTACTTGATGTCTTTGTAGCCTCTTTCTTCCAAAGGCCACGGGGCCACCCTAGACTATGAAGTGATAGCCAGAAGTAGTTGGAAATACATCCTGAAGAAATTTCTAGACCAGTGTCCCTTTGTTCCGCTACCACTGAATCGCGCTGTCGTGGAGCCAGAGGATGTTGTTTGCTTGTAAATACTGAGTTTTTGAAATGTCACTGTAACACTGGA
Source organism: Orcinus orca (assembly GCF_937001465.1). Taxonomy (NCBI): domain Eukaryota; kingdom Metazoa; phylum Chordata; class Mammalia; order Artiodactyla; family Delphinidae; genus Orcinus; species Orcinus orca. The sequence continues at coordinate 18,777,607 of NC_064573.1, forward strand.
AAAACGTCGTCTCAGAAGGTTACCAAAGTGACGGAATCCCGACGTTGTAAATACGAGCCAACACAAGTACTCATAAATGACAGGAATGAAACATACTTGACTAAATCCATAATAATCACCGATAACACTGTTTACCCTCAGTGTCCAGGAGCTGTGAACTTGGATAAAAAGCACATGTGAGCAGATATCATTCATGTGTCTGAGCCTCTAGCCATTCCAGAATATTTTGATGGAAAAGATCCCTAAATATGTAAAAGCTTTGCAATAACTAAGAAGCAAGTGTGCAAGGTAGGGTGTCAGGCAGCCCTAATGGAACTGGAGAGAGAGGACTGATGAGATGGCCCTTGTTCTGGTCAGAACCAAACTGTGAGCCTGGCCGAGCGGGAAGGTCAATACTCTTATTTTCAATACATGTGATTCCTAAAAGGTTCATTTGCCACAAACAAGAGCTTACGCACGTGCCATGTTCTTGAGAGAAAGAAGATGTGGAATGAACTTACGGATGAAAAGCCTCAGAGCAACAAAGGCAGGATTCCATGAAAGTCTGAACTAGGCTTGCACTTGAGCAGGACAGTTAGGTGGTCCAACTCCCTCCAGTCCTAATTTCTCTAGAGCCTGGGCTTTTTCTTTTTCTTCTTTTTTTAAATATTCGTTCATTCATTCATTCATTCATTCATTTGGTTGCGCTGGGTCGTTGTGACACGCGGGATCTTCGTTGCCATGTGCAGGATCTTTAGCTGCGGTATGTGGGATCTAGTTCCCTGACCAGGGATTGAGTCCGGGCCCCCTGCATTGGGAGTGTGGAGTCTTAGCCACTGGACCACTAGGGAAGTCCTCCGGGCTTTTTTTTAATAATAACTTCCTCCTTTGGGGAAATGATTGCTTTCTTCCCTCTTCTGTTCTGACGTTAAAATGGTGCCTGGATGTCAAAGGCTCCAAGAAGAGATGCCTGAGGTGGCAAGCCAGTGTTCCCTTAGCCTCTGTGATGTGGCTACTCTTGCTGTTCCAAGCACCCCTTTCGTCCCCATCTCCCCAGGGGACAGTGGAGACTGCATGACAGTGGACTGGACCCTCGCAGTATTTCAACTGGTAAAAGAGAACTCCAGCTGGTGAAAGAGGTAGGGGAGTGACGTGGCCCAGGGGCTGCTCCCATCACTGCTCTGAGCTGTGTACAGGGAAGAACTGGGTTTGCCCTGAATGACCTCCTTGGTTTTCATATGTATGCAAAATACTTTTTCTTTTTCCTTGACGTACTGTGGTATTGTTTGATTCTTTTTTCATAGTAAGCATCGCTTTCTTAACTAAAAATAAAAGGCCGAATTCGATATTAGAAATACTCAGTGCTGATGAAATTTGGGGAAAACTACAATATTATATATCACAAACTAACATTTGACCCAGAAATTATAGTGGTTCTGCTTCTTGAATTTTTATGCTTAGCAAAGATTTCGTAAGGGGGAAAAAGCTTTCTATCGGAAGGTGCCCATTTTGTTATTAGCTGGAACAGTGGTGAAGAGTTTGAAGTGATCTGAGAGTCCAAGGCTGTGTGATGTTGGTGCATTTTGGTGTCCATGGGTGGGGTCTATGTGGATGCTAATACAGCTTTCAAACAGCATGGGCAGAGGAGGGAGCAGAAGTGTCCCAAGCCCTTAGAAACTCACCGACTGACTAGCATCCTGGTGACATGGCCGTTCACCCTGCCATGGGGATTCCCTGGGTGGGGACCCAGTTTGCTTCTTGAGCTACCTGGCAGCTGGCAGGAGGCAGGGCCTGCTGTCCTGGTTTGACTGATGAGCTGTAGGTGTTGGTGTTGGAGAGACGGTGGCCAGTCTCAGGCTCTGTCCTAGAACTGTTCCTGCTTGTTGGTTACGATTGCAGGTGCAGGTTGAGTAGCTTCTCACACTTCCTCTCAAAGAAAGACGGCTCTGTCTTCCCGGGATGAGCAAGAAGACAGTGGCCCTGCGGACGTTCTGCCACAGGGTCACCCTGTGCTGATGGTCTTACTGCTTTTTTTGTCCGGGCTTTGACAACTGTAGGTACCTCCAAGGTTCTTGGAGCTGGAGCAGAGCTGGAAAAGCCTTGAATTTGGACTCTTTCTTGGACTCTCAAAAGACGAAGGACACTCATCCCCAGTATCTCCTCTTCCCACTTCTCTTCACTCTTTCATGATCTTTTAAAAATGATTTTATAAAAACCTTGAGGGGTTTTATTCTCGGCGCGGCAGGCGGATTGGACTCTTGGTTGGGGGATCTAAGGAAGAAGAGTCGAATGAAAGTGGTCAGAACACAGGGTGGCTGTGGAAGGTCTCTGCTACCTGAAGGTCCCCTTCAGTGAGGTAGTAATTTGCTAATTCGTCTTTATCTAAAGTAGACTGCTGCTGTTTCAGCTTCCAGACTGCAGGTGGACAGCCACAAATTCGACTCTGTATCCACTTTGCCTGTCTCCCCTTGTTTCGCTTCCTGATTCGCTGCTTCCAACCAGCTGTTCTTCTAGAAACCAAAGAGAAGTAAAAGAGCAGGGAGGAGAGAGAGAGAGATTGGTATTTTGACTATCAATGGGTAAAAATATGTCAGGCTCATAAGGTAGCTCCTTAGTGAATTTAGCATTTGTTTATTAGTTTAGAGGGAATATCTTTGAGCTAAAGAGTTAGCTAATTAAGAAAATCAGTGGAAGATTTGAGGAACTCAACATTTCCTGTCTCCAGATCCCCTGAGTTTCTCCCTTCAGCTCTACTTCCCAATTCATTCCACCCTACCCCCACTCCTAATATTTATTTATTTATTAAAAAAATTTTTTTTTAAATAAATGTATTTATCTTTGGCTGCGTTGGGTCTTTGTTGCAGTGCACGGGCTTCTCATTGTGGTGGCTTCTCTTGTTGTGGAGCACGGGCTCTAGGTGCGCGGGGTTTCAGTAGTTGTGGCACACGGGCTTCAGTAGTTGTGGTGCACGGGCTTAGTTGCTCCGCAGCATGTGGGATCTTCCTGGACCAGGGCTCGAACCCGTGTTCCCTGCATTGGCAGGCAGATTCTTAACCACTGCGCCACCAGAGAAGTCCCCTAATATTTAAATATTTGGTAAAGCTCAGAATTTCAGCCTCCTCTACCAGGATCTAGCCCCAAATTGCTCTCTCTGGTGGCTAGAGGGACAAAAGACAAGATGGAGAATGGGGAAGAGGTGGGGCGGATCATTTTGCCTCTTGTCTAATACATATGTCTGGTTACCTATAATGCGTATCGCTATGTCAGTATCAGTGTGAAGCAGCTCTGAATAGGTTAGTCTATCACTTTGTTTTCTTTTGGTTCATTTAGCTGCAGGGATTTCTTTTCCTATTCTTGTTTATCAGTTTCCTTTGGTCTGACTTTTTTTTTTTTTTTTTGCGGTACGTGGGCCTCTCACTGCTGTGGCCTCTCCCGTTGCGGAGCACAGGCTCCGGACGTGCAGGCTCAGCGGCCATGGCTCACGGGCCCAGCCGCTCCGCGGCACGTGGGATCCTCCCGGACCGGGGCACGAACCCGTGTTCCCTGCATCGGCAGTCGGACTCTCAACCACTGCGCCACCAGGGAAGCCCTGATTTTTGTTTTTACGCATATTGTATTGAGACTTTCTCACAGACCTCATCACACAGGGGTGGGCGAGTGAGAGAGACACATACACGTAGAGACTGAGAACAGGGTAGCTGCAGACTGTACGTGCTGTCGCCTCATGGGCTGATGTGAGTAGTGCTGGGAAGGGCTGTGGTTTTATAGGCAAGCTGATTAGCTAAGTGCTTGTCACCTCCGCTGCCGCTCATTGTCCGGCCAGGTGTGAGTGTGCCTTCTAATCGACAGCTGTCTGTGTCAGAGGGCCATCTTGTGTTCTTTTCATTTTGACTGAACACAGCAGAGATATGTGCAGAGTTCTCTGCAGCTCTGACAGGGGTGCCCTGCCTGCCAGCCCTCAGACACAGGAAGCAGCATAACTGAAGAGCTCAGAAAAGAACCCCATTGGCCATTTCGGTTTGGGATATTTTGGCCAAAAAGAAGTCTCTTTTTGAGGATACTACCTGGCCATCTAAGGTTGAGAAAAACATGAGATCCGATGTCTTGATGAACTGAGCTGGTATAGTGTAAAATGTCTTGGTAGTTTTTGGCCCATGGGGTTTCAGTTGATCTGGGTTTATGTGATAGGATGAAAAACTCGTTTTCAGGGTACACCCAGTGTTTCATGGTGGGGTTAGGCAGAAGCATATCCTAATCCTAGGTTCACAGCAATAGCGTCTTCTTTGAAGGTCATAATGGGACATTTGGCTTGTGTAGCAACAGTAATGCTTGGGACATAAGTGGTTTGGGATGAGGTGGAACTCTTGTTCTTTTCCTGCCAAACCTGACACTGCCCTGTCTGGGGCAGATTGCAGAATCTCCCTGAGATCATAACCACGCTATTTCATGGAATGTAGCTAACTTTACAGACATACGGACTGCCTGGCTAGGGCATTTCCTATAAAACTTAGAGATACTGAGCTGGACTTTTGGGATGCAGAAAGAGTTTAAGTTATTATACACATTTCAGCACAGGAGTTATACTGTTTAATTCTTTGCTTGGTCATAGTGTCTTCCCATGAAGCTGTATTTATTGGAGCATCTATTAGGGTTGGTACTACATGCAGGGCTTGGTTTGGACTGAGTCACACCGAGAATGCTTCCTACATTTGGGAATGATTTAGTGGTATCTTAAGTTTAACAAGAGGAAAATACTTCATTGCATTCATTAAAAAAAAATTATTGAGAAAGGGACAGTGTGAGGGAATATTGAATACATTGCTTTTACTCTTTCTTTGATTTACAGAGTTCTTCTCATTCATTATTTACAACTTAACGAACCTTTGTTACTGAACCTGGGTGAGAAGGAATATCTAAGAAACCTTGAGTAATTTGTTTCAGACTCTCTCTGTCCCATTTGAAGGACACTGTTAGAGAAAGGTACTCTTATTAAGTTAGTTGGAGGAAATTCAGACAAGTAGACAAAAAAGACTCCTCTTCTAAGTTGTCCTTTGTAAACTAAGGTAGGAATAATCGAGCAGAATGTTTCGAATCTAGCAGCGTATAGACTGGAGGTCAGGGAACTGAGTTCTTATCCTGCCTTCAGCATTTTTTAAGGCTCAGTTTCTACCTCTTGCAAATGAAGCCTTGGCCCAGATAGTTGATGAGACACCTTCTAGCTCCCCGTGTCTGTGACTGTCAGAATAGGGAATGAGGCGGGAGAGTATGTGCTGGTAGCCTTTGGACATTTCAGAAACGTTTGACACGTTCCCCAAACTGCATGGATAAGGCAGCAGCTCTTTGCCCTTGAAAAGAATAAGAAGTACAGAAAGTATTCAAGAGCCACATATTTTGCCTGCATTAAGTGTTTTCTTCCTAATTTCTGTTTAGTATAAATGATAAATAAGTTGCCTTAAAAAAAAGTTTAATGAGTATGACGCGGGTGCAGAGAGAGGGTTGAGTCCAGTGGGACTCACGACCTACCTGCATCATTACGATTCCTCCTGGAGGATGGTTTTGTCCAAGGTGTTGGACGTGCTGGGCCAAAGCCTTACGGTGCAACAGTGAATTGATTCTAAGACACCTTTTTCACATGTTAACATCTCAGAAACTTATGGCATGCCAATTTAATTGGCAACTTTTTTTTTTCTTTCTTAGTTGTTAATGGATAATGATGTATCTTACATTCAATGGCATGTTTGATGAAACACAATTCTAAGAGAAACAAACATTTTTTTAAAACTAAAAAAGGCTACGTGACTTCTTTACTTCATTGCTGCCTAATGCTGTGAATGTCCTTTTTAATCATTTTGAAGAATCCAGATTGCCTTAGGAAGGCAATTCATGGACAAAGTTTACCCTCCTAGAACTCTGCACTTAATGCACATTTGAGGAAGGAGGAAATACATTCTAATAGTCCTCGTGTAGAAGGAATATTCTGAAACTAAGTTAGCAACTTCCACTCCTTGGCTGTTATCACATTTTTTCCCCAGAAATTTCTAGAATGTTCTTTCTTTCTGGAATCATTCTAGTTATATTGAGTCAGAGATGCCAGATACCTTGTTCAAAGGAAGGTAAAGTGTCTTTGTCAATTTCCAAGCTGAAACTGTGAGTCAAAGTTGTCAGTAAATCACTTAGACTTTATTTTTTTATTCACTTGCTTTTAGAGTTTGTTGATACTTCAGAGATCATCTAATCCAACTCCTCATTTCACTAATGAGTAAATGAAGGTAAATCACTTTGTCCAAGCTTTCGGCAAATAGAACCTGGCTAGCCTGATGCTCATTTGTGGCATTCTTGCCGCTAAGATCCCTACAGTGTAAGGAAAATGGGATTGGCTACAAAACATATTATGTACATCTTTTTTTTTTTTTTTTTATGTACCTCTTTTGTTTGTGTTTTTGAGTGTTACACTTGTATTTATCTGGGTGAATATACTTGGGTTCCTTTGGTTTGTGTCTCGGAACTTGTTTTTCTGCCTGCTACACATTTAAATTCATAGGTCATTTCACAAGGGACAGAAGCCACACTTGTAATATACGACTGAATATATACCACCCTTTATGTTATAGTAACATCAGTCGATCATTTCTTAGTGAACCCTGTGATGGTTGAGAAAGCCAAAGCAGTAGGCTCCGGGGCTGCAAGTTTAGCATAAAAATTGTCCGGTGCAAGCTTATGTTACAGTGACTTACAGAGGCCTTGGCCTTGTTTTGTTATTTCTCCAACCTGTTTGTTTTCACCTTTGAAATAATCTGGATTTAGTTTTTCCTTAAAAACAAAAACAAAAATCTTTAAGGTCTTTAAATGCGAACCCAATTGGAATACATTTCATGTGAATGTCATACATATTCATGTATTAAATATTGATGTAAATGACATTTTTAAATTTAATAATGATTTCCCAAGACACTTCACCCTATTTGCTTTGAAACTGATGTGATGAGAAGAGAGTTAAATCTTAATGATTTATTTTTAGTCAATTAACGGACGATTTAAAAAAATAGATATATTTTGTTTCAAATCCCTCATTGAAAGAGATGTCTAAAGTAATATAATGCTAACATTTTTTTTTTTTTTTTTGTGGTACGCGGGCCCCTCTCACTGTTGTGGCCTCTCCCGTTGCGGAGCACACGCTCTGTTCGCGCAGGCTCAGCGGCCATGGCTCACGGGCCCAGCCGCTCCGTGGCATGTGGGATCTTCCCAGACCAGGGCACGAACCCGTGTCCCCTGCATCGGCAGGCGGACTCTCAACTACTGCGCCACCAGGGAAGCCCAATGCTAACATTTTTAATTTTAAAAATTCTTTCACATTTTTAATTTTAGTTTTTCCAGCTTTATTGATGTATAATTGACAAATAAAATTGTATATATTTAAAGTGCACAGTGTGATGATTTGATAAACATATACATTGTGAAATATTTATCGCAACCAAGTTGTTTAACCAGCCCTCATCTCACAGAGTTACCTTTTTGTGGTGAGCGTGCTTAAGATCTATTCTTAGCAAACTTCATTTAAAAAAATTTTTGTTTTATATTGGAGTATAGTTGATTTACAATGTTGTGTTAGTTTCAGGTGTACAGCAGAGTGATTCACTTATACATACACGTATATCTATTCTTTTTAGATTCTTTTCCCATATAAGTTATAACAAATTTCACGTATACAATACAGTATTATTTACCGTAGTCACCATTCTGTACATTAGATTCTCAGAACTTATTCATCTTATAACTGAAAGTTTGTACCCTTTGACCAACACCTCCCAATTTCACCTGTGCCCTCAGCCCATCAACAGCTACTATTCTGTTGCTGTTCCTATGGATTCAGCTTCTGATTTTTAAGATTTTGTATATGATTGATACCGTACACTGTTTGTCTTTCTTCGTCAGGCTTATTTCACTTAGCGTAATGGCTTCCATATTCATCCATGTTGTCACAAATGGCTGGATTTCCTCCTTTTTTGGGCCGAATAATATTCCATTCTAGATGTATGCCACATTTTCTTTGCTGTTTATTTTTTATTCATCTGTTGATGGACGCTTAGGGTGTCTTGGCTTTTGTAAACAATGCTGCTATGAACATCGAAGTACAGATATCTCTTTGAGGTACTGATTTTATTTCCTTTGAATCTCTACCCAGAAGTGGCTTTGCTGGATCATATGGTAATTCTGTTTTTAATTTGTTGAGGAACCTTCATACTGCTTTCCATGGTGGCTGCACCAATTTGTATTCCCACCAACAGTGCATGAGGGTTCACTTTTCTCCATATCTTTTCCAACATTTGTGATCTCCTGTCTTCTTGATAATAGCCATCCTAGCAGGTGGGAGGTGATATCTCATTGTGATTTTGATTTGCATTTCTCTGGTGATTACGATGCTGAGCACCTTTTCAGGTACCTGTTGGCCATTTGTGTGTCTTTGGAAAAATGGCTATTCAGGTGTTCTGCCCGTTTTGTAATCAGATTGTTTGGTTTTTGCTGTTGACTTGTATGAGTTCCTTATATATTTTGGATACTAAATCCGTATCAAATACGTGGTTTGCAAATATTTTCTCCCATTTCACAGGTTGGCTTTTCATTTTGTTGATGTTTTCCTTTGCTGTGCAGACTTTTTTTAGTTTGATGTTGTCCCACTTGTTTATTTTAGCTCCTGTTGCCTGTGCTTTTGGTGTCATATCCAAAAAAATCATTACTAAGAGCAATGTCAATGAGCCTTTCTCCTGTGTTTCTAGGAGTTTTATGGTTTCAGGTCTTACATTTAAGTCTAATCTAGTCCAAGTTAACTTTTGTGAGTGTTGTAGGATGGGGCCCAGTTTTACTCTTTTGCAGGTGGGTATCTAGTTTCCCCAGCACCATTTTTTTTTTTTTTTTTTTTTTGTGGTACGCGGGCCTCTCACTGTTGTGGCCTGTCCCGTTGTGGAGCACAGGCTCCGGATGCGCAGGCTCAGTGACCATGGCTCACGGGCTTAGCCGCTCCGCGGCATGTGGGATCTTCCCGGACCGGGGCACGAACCGGTGTCCCCTGCATTGGCAGGCAGACTCTCAACCACTGCGCCCAGGGAAGCCCCCTAGCACCATTTATTGAAGAGACTATCCTTTCCCCATTATGTGTTCTTGGTGCCCTTGTCAAAGATTAGTTGACTGTATATGTGTGGGTTTATTTCTGGGCTCTTGATTCTATTCCATTGCTCTGTGTGTTTGTTTTAATGCCAGCACCATACTGTTTTGATTACTATAACTTTTGTAATATATTGTGTCGTGAGGAAATGTGATGCCTCCAGCTTTGTTCTTCTTTCTCACGATTGCTTTAGCTATTCAGATTTTTTTGTGATACCATAAAAATTTAAGGATTAATGCTAATTTACTCTTAGTGTTGATAAATGAGGTAAGATGATTTAAAATCATCCTGGAGATCACACAGAAAACCAGGATTAACACTCAAATGAGTAGCTGCATTGTTTTAACTTACCCACATAGTTCATTAAGTAACTTTGTCGTCAAGAGCTAAAACTGACTTGCAATCATCATGTGAAGAAGGAGAGCTAATAGTTAAGTATTCAGGAATTTTGTAGGCTAGCGATTTAACCATTGAGAGCTTGAAATTAACATGGAGGGAGTATTTACACCATGGAAATGCACCTCCCACACAAGGGGGGTATATCAGCACACTACTGCAAGGATAAAGAACTGATACCTATGATATACCTGACCTGCTTCTATTACTGTTGTTATTATTAATTCTGTTGCCTTAAATGCTAAGTTTTAGCTTTCTGGAGTAACAACAGTGTTGAAATTGACCATAAAGGGCTTCCCTGGTGGCACAGTGGTTAAGAATCTGCCTGCCAGTGCAGGGGACATGGGTTCGAGCCCTGGTCTGGGAAGATCCCACATGCCGCGGAGGAACTAACTAAGCCTGTGTGCCACAACTACTGAGCCCACGTGCTGCAACTACTGAAGCCTGCCTGCCTAGAGCCCAAGCTCCGCAACAAGAGAAGCCACCGCAATGAGAAGCCTGCGCACCACAATGAAGAGTAGCTCCCGCTCACCACAACTATAGAAAGCCCATGCACAGCAACAAAGACCCAACGCAGCCAAAAATAAAATAAATAAATTTATTAAAAAAAACAATTGACCAGGGCTTCCCTGGTGGCGCAGTGGTTGAGAGTCCGCCTGCCGATGCAGGGGACACGGGTTCGTGCCCCGGTCCGGGAAGATCCCACATGCCACGGAGCGGCTGGGCCCGTGAGCCATGGCCGCTGAGCCTGCGCGTCCGGAGCCTGTGCTCCGCAATGGGAGAGGCCACAACAGTGAGAGGCCCGCGTACTGCAAAAAAAAAAAAAAATTGACCATAAAGCTGAGTAAATGACGTATTCCGCGAAGAAAACTGAACTGGTTTTGGCTTTTGGGGAATGGCTCTGCTCTTGAGGGCTGGTCCCCTTCCTTCCCTCCTTGTCCTGGTCAGTTCCCTGCCTCTTCTTAAGCAGGCTTTCTGACATGTCTTCTGCTTCCCAGGGACACACTCCTTCCATGCTCCTGGAGCTCTTATCACCTCCCCCATCTCCGCTCCCCACTGAGGTGTAATTGTCGTCTGTGAGTTGGGCTTTCCCTCCACACTGCACAGACCCCAGTTTCTTGTTCCTTTTGTGCAGATACACTGTAATGGACCACCTGGTTGACAAACTCGTTGCGTTAATAAAGCATTGTCTGTTCTACCCCACGTGGATTTGGATGTTTTGCCTCCTTCCCTGCTTTTCTCTTCTCACCTACCGTCCCCTACCACCACCCACCCACCCTCCCAAGATGCTACCTCTTAAGAAAAAGAGAAAACATGCCTCACACTTTTCTATACTTACATTTTGATATAAATAACCGTTACTGGTAAATTTAGTCAGAATTAGACTAAATATGTTATTTGAAAGAGGGAGGATCCTCCAGTGAATAGAAATGAAGTAGATCAGGACTTGTTGTTACACAACTGAGAACTTGACATCTTTTGTGAATAGAATGTTGAGATAATTTTAGTGCTGGGCTACTTTTGTAAGAGACATCTTATTTTAAGTCTTCATTCAAAGGAACTTCTGTGGTTCTCAAACTCGCCTGTATTCAAAATTCCAGTTTCCTTGTGTCATCTCTCCGAAACATTACTTCGTTGAGTTAACCTGTTCTTCGCTTGTGCACACTAGTGTGGATAACTAAGACTTATTTTACTTTTTTATTACTTTTTTATTGGAGTATAATTGCTTTACAATGTTGTGTTAGTTTCTGCTGTACAGCAAAGTGAATCAGTTATACATACTAAGACTTATTTTAAACCTTCTTCCCAGCCACAAGAATTTTCTAGAGTGGATATAAATATAGTTTTCTGGGTATCAGGTATAAGGGCAGATGTATATCAGATATTCCAGTGTGATTGGTCTCCTCCACTACATGGAGACTGGCGTCATGCTCAAGGGATTTAGCGCATAGAAGATAAGGGTGCGGCCCTTAAGCCAGACTTCCGTTAGCCAAATGTCTTGTCTGGGACAGGTTATTTAAACTTTCTATACCTCAGTTTCCTCCCTATCTGTGAAATAGCATTAATATTAGTACTTTCTTCATAGGATTTTGTGAGGGTTAAATAATTTAATGTATGTAAGACACTTAAAAGAGTCTGGCCCATAGAACACACTCAGTAAATGTTGGCTATTATGATTATAAAACTGAAGGTTATTAGTCAAGCTGTAATTTATCCTTGACTTTTGGTAGATAAGAGTGAAGAGTATCTTTGAGTAGGTCATTGTTTCTAAAATCTGAGGGTCAAGTATTCGTCGTGAAGCTTTTTATTTTGGTCTAACTCATAACTTTGGTAACATTAAGTACTCTTTGCAATTTTCTGCTGAGACGGTAGGCATTTCTTTCTCTGTCTCTCTCTCTTTTTTAATTCCAAAGCCTAATTTCATATCAAAAGAAAATAACATAGTAAATAAATATTTAATAAATATTCAGATGGTTTTATTTCTAGTCTATAAGGTAAAAGAAAGAAATAATCTTTCTAGAGCTACAAAGGGACTAATGGTGGCCAGGATTTGGCTCTCTGCCCTCTGGACGTGATGTACCTTATTCCACAGAATAATACCAAGTTCAACACAGTGTGGAATTTCCCTTGGTTACAAATGTTAGCAGCATGTACTGAATCATTTTTGTTGACATTCAGTGCCCCAAGTAACACATAGCTTTCCTTTGAAAAGGATGAGAGATGTGGAGGACACATTTTAAATCCCACTCATTGGACAGTGGTAACATGATGGGGTTTAAAGTTCTTCTTGGTGGCGCAGTGGTTGAGAATCTGCCTGCCAATGCAGGGGACATGGGTTCGAGCCCTGGTCTGGGAAGATCCCACATGCCGCGGAGCAACTGGGCCCGTGAGCCACAGTTACTGAGCCTGCGCGTCTGTAGCCTGTGCTCCGCAACAAGAGAGGCCGCGATAGTGAGAGGCCCGCGTACCGCGATGAAGAGTGGCCCCCACTTGCCGCAACTAGAGAAAGCCCTCGCACAGAAATGAAGACCCAACACAGCCATAAATAAAATAAATAAATTAATTTAAAAAAATTTTAAGTTCTTCTTGGAATAACCATGTTGGCCTGATTGAAGGCTACAGGACTTCAGCAGTCTCTTTGAGAACTTTATGGGATATACCCCAGTGGCTGTTCTTATCAGTTAAATGTAAGCATGACTACTTAATATATCATTTGTTCCCCTTTGTCCTTGACTCTGATTCATATTTTTCTTGATAATAATAGGATTAAGTGACTCATTTGATTCCCTATTCCAAGAAAAATATGCTCATTAGGTAGAGAGAGGCTTTAGGGATTAACCCCTAGAGTGGCTTGTTTTATAGTTATCCTATTGTAAGGTAAAGGGAGACCTGGGGAGGGGTGGTGAGATAGTAATCTGTTCTTAAATAGAAACAACAGGTACCATCTCACCAGTTTTTGGCCATCTATCCTCAAACAGAGAAGGTGCTGAATTTTTTACCTCCCATTGGGCACCTCTTTCTACATTTTTATAATATCGAGCTCACCAAATGGATCAGAGGCTCCGGATCCGTCATAGCATGTTGGTGGTGAATCACTTAATTGAAAAATATGGGTGGAAAGAGGAGATCCGAGGACTGGTGGGTAGGCAGTTACTCTGCAGGGGAGCAGCTCTCCACTTTCCAGTTTACAGACACCCGGAGTCTGCCATTCCTTCCTTACTGAGCCACATTCAAGAAAGGGCTGAGGTAGCGAGTCCTCGCAGAAATTCTCACGGGAAAGCTAAACTCTTAAAAACAACGGTTTCCCTGGCACCTAGTAAAAAAGGAAAGTGTGATTGACTATTTTGATGTGAAACCTACACGCCATGTTTCAGGTTAGATGTCAGGGGTATATTGAGGTGTCCCGGGGCAGTTTCCCCACAGGCATCAAAGACGGGTCCACACAGGTTAACTGGACTGGCTGTGAGATGAGAATGGGTGACACGTCGCGCCAAGTGAAGTGTGGGAAAGAGGGGTGGGATATAATACGGGCAAGTGGAAAAGAAGGCCCTTCAACCCGAAGAGCCATTTGGAAAGGCTGTGAAGCTGAGTAGTTGAGAAATGGTACCTCTTCTCTGGATACGTAGGTTTGAGCAGGAAACAAGTGACCGGCTTCCCGTTTTGGGAAAAGAAGTCAGACTCTGGATTCTAGGCCTGCTTCTGCTGTAACTAACATTTTAGCCTGGTCGCAGCATCCCAACAGTCACGCCTTCTTGCAGAACGTACTGTGATAAAACTGCGTAGCATCTTCTTTCCCTTACTTTCATGTCTTTAAAAAATATAAAAGTGACACGAGTGCATTCTTAAAAACTCATAAGTTTTTAAGATACGAGTATATTGAGTAAAATATAAAAGTGGTAACTGCATTGCATTTAATAGATTAATTTGGGGAGAATTAACTTGCTTTAATATAGAGACTCGCTGTTTAGAAAATTGGAACCCCTGCGACCCCCGTTTGTAAAGATTTACTTGTGTGGCTTTGGTAGCGTTTAATACGTTTTAAAAATGTTCTTGTTAATTTTATCTTTAGGTATTTTCTAAGCAGGATTTTTTTTTTTCCATTACAGTTGTTCATTGGTTAGCTGATGTGCAGGAAAGTTGTCTTTTTTGCGTATGTTGATCTTACAACCCATAATGTAATGTTACAGAACTTTTTTACTAGCCTCTGATTGTTTTTTGTTTGTTTTTGTGTTTTGTTTTGTTTTAGTTGATTAAGATTTTCTAGGAAGAAAATCACTGGCAAATATTGACAGTATTGTTTCTTAGTTTTATCAGCCTTGCCTTTTCTGACTTGAGCAGAGAAACTTCTACTGCTTCATTCTTAAATAAATCGACTTCTAATAGATTAAGGAAACTTTCTTACAATCCATGACTTCTTAAGATGAATATACCCGTGTGTGTTTAAACCCTTTATGTGTATAAGAGAATTTAAAACTTTGAATCATACTAAAAGAATTCCTGAGATAAGCCCTGCTTTGCCAGTTTATAAAAATTTTATATTTTATATATCTTTATATGTTATCTACATTTATATTTTATTTAAAATTTTATATAAACTGGCAAAGCAGGGTTTAATATAAAATGGAAAACAGGGTTTGTCCCAGAAATTTTGTGACTAAATGCAATAGGCCCCTTGTTATCCAGGGATTTCGCTTGTTTCCTGTTCCACCTGGAGGGTAGCCTGTCATTTTCTTTTTTGTGTGTCACTTTGTCTAGTTGACATCTTACCTTTATGCTGCTCATGTTGAGGGCATCGGGAAAATTTCCTACTTCCTTCTGTACCTTAAAATAGCTTATGTAAGGCAGAACTTTTTGAAATTTGGGAGAAATTGCCTGGAGCTGGTTCTTTGGAAGTGAATTTTTGACTAACTTCTCAATTTCTAGCTCTCTGTATGTCAATTGGGATACTTTTTATATCCTAGGAAACATCCAGTTTCCAGACTTCATAATTTATTGCATAAAATTATACATAGAGTTATTTTTACATTGAAAAATTCCTTGTCCGTACCTAAGATTTGTGTACAGATATAGTTTGTAATCTTGTTGATATGTGTTCTCTCTTTTTCTTTCTCTCTTTTTCCTTCTCTCAGCCTTGCCGGAGGTCTGTCTTTTCTTCGATCTTTTCAAAGAACTTTCTTTTGGTTTTATTGATAATCTACATTTTATTTAGGTTTCATGTATATTTTAACATCTCATTTTTTTAGTATTTTGAACTTCTTCTAGCTTTTTATATAGTATGCCTAGCTCACTTAATTTTACTTTTACATATTCTAATATGCAATTTTAGGCCATAATTTTTCACTTGCCTACTGCTTGGGCTGCATCCCACAAGATTTTTTAATATACTGTCAATACTACCATTGTCATTGATTTCTGTATTGTTTTAAATGCCATTTTAAAATTCCTTTAATATAATGTTTTTCATGATGGTCATGCGATTATAGTTTTGTTCTTAATTTCTTTATTACATTTCGAATGGGGAAATGGCGTGGATATTTCCTACTTGGGGGTGATTCAGTGAGATTTTCTTTGTGGCTTCATCTGCTGTTAGTTTTTAAATATTCCATGTGCATTTGAAAATGACAAATATCCTAAGTTTTCTCTATTTCCTGTAGTAAACAGTGTCTTGTTTTCAGTCTACTTGCTTACATTTCTGAGAGAGATTTGTGCTGGTCTACTACTCTGATGATGGATTTATCAATTTCTCGTGTATCTGTACTTGAAAAATATACCTCAAAGCTGGGTCCTAAATAGACATTAGAGGTTCATGAATATTTAATATTTTTGGTGGCCTAGAGTTTCATCAATAGAAAATATACTTTTTCTTTCTTTTATTAATTTTGCCTTGGATTGGCTTTCAACTGATAGTCATGTTGCTATCTGTGCTTTCTTCTTGTAGATTTTATCTTACATATATT
This sequence comes from Orcinus orca, assembly GCF_937001465.1. NCBI lineage: Eukaryota > Metazoa > Chordata > Mammalia > Artiodactyla > Delphinidae > Orcinus > Orcinus orca. The sequence continues at coordinate 18,793,600 of NC_064573.1, forward strand.
CTCTGTCTTTTTATTTTTCATATTCTCATTCTGTTTTATTCTTGGTGGTCTGTTGCACAGTGTTTAGCTTTACATTTCTCCAGGCTAATGTGACAGCCACTGTATCTTATTTGAGGAATGTAATCTCAAAATAAGCACAACAAAATAAGGTAACACGTATAGTTATTAAAATGCATTTATTCTTGCCGTGTTAATTTTTGTGTTTCCCAGGTTTTCCTGTTTAACTTCCATCCTTTTCTTGGCTTGATTACATAACCTTTGTTTTCTTTGCTGCTCTCCCCCGCTAATAATAGGAGAATTACACATCTTATTTTTTTCCTTGTAAAAATTACTCTTTCGTTTTCAACTCACAGATTTAAAATTATATTTTCTATTATAAGTCTAGAGTTGGTTACTATCTATATATTCCCTGAACAAGATAAGAATGAATCTTAGAACATTTTTAATTCCCCACTTTCTACTTCTTCCTACCTCCTTTACCTTCCAAGTTGAGATCAGTTTACTTCCTTCTAGATTTTTCTATTTTTATTGCATCAACAATTACACGGACTCTGCTCTTGGGTTTACTTTCCACATCTTACTATTTCTTGTGGACTGTGCCATTTCTTTTTCGTTTATTTTTGTCTTTGTGGTTATATATCCTTTTGTAATTCTTTCAGAAGTGTGGGAGTATAAACGTTCAGAATTCTTGCATTTTCTGTATTGTCTTTATTTTGATCAACATTTGGAATGCAATTTTGCTAGATATGGAATTCAAGTTCTAAAGTCATGTTCCCCCTTTTTCCATCTCATATTTGCCCTGGCTTGCCTAGCACCTCTCAGTACAGCACCTCAATTAATCACTGATTATTTCATCAGACTCCCCTCCAGCTCCATTTACGTGTCGACCCTGGGATTCAGGCACCCTGACTCAGCCCTTTTTCCTGCAGTCTTCTGGCTTGATTTATGATTTTTGTTTTCCCACTATAGAGCCAATCCATCTACTTTTATCTTTCAAGAACAATTCAAAAATTCCTAGTCCATTGAAGGTGCTCTTTTTTATTTTTCAGCATTTACTAGTATGTGTATCTTCTCTAAATCTACACATACTTACAGGCACAGACACACACACACACACACACAGACACACACACACAGGATCATTTAGGAGATGTGGAGTTGAAGGGAGAGTAGAAGCCTACATTCAATCTATCATCCCAATCCAGCCTCCCTACATAGAACTTAAAAAAAAAATTTTTATTATGCTATAAAACACATAACATAGATTTTACCATCTTAACCATTTCTAATTGTATAGCTCAGTAGTGGTAAGGATGTTTTACACTGTCAGGCAACCAATCTCCGGAACTTTTTCATCTTGCAAAAGTGAACCTCTATACCCACTAAACAACAACTCCCCATTCTCCCCTCCTCCCCAGCCCTTGGCAACCACCATTCTACTTTATGTCTGTATGAATTTGACTACTATAGGTACCTCTTATAAGTGGAATCATACCATGTTTATCTTATTTCTCTTAGCATCATGTCCTCAAGGCTCACCCATGTTGTAGCATGTGTCAGAATTTCTTTCCTTTTTAAGGCTGACTAATATTTCACTGTAGGTAGATACCACATTTGTTTAATTATTCATTCATCGATGAATACTTGGGTTGCTTCCACTTGTTGTCTATTGCACTATGAAAAAGATAGGCCTGCATAGAATTGTATACATTCTAAATGCTTTTAAATACAGTAAAGAAGGGAAACTGATATTATCCTCATTTTATAAGTTAGAAAACTGAGAAGTTGTCATTTATTCTTTCATTTTATTTATCCGTTAACCTGGTTGTCAAATTTGTACTGACTATTTGCTATGTGTAAGGAGTACTAGGTACATGGACACGAAGACCCCAGCTTCTAGGATCTTACAGTAGGGGGTGGAGGCAGATGGGTAGCAACATCAACTTGAAATCCTGACTTCAGAGTTGGGTGATTTTCAGCACCATGCATGCTGGAGACCTGGGCTAGGTGCAGGGGAAGGTGGGGAGAGAGGCATCTCTATATCAGACTGATGATTGAGGAGAGACTTCCCAGCTGAAGTATTGTTATTTATTCGTGCTGTACATGTCGGCGTGGGTTACCTCCTGTGTTCCCACCATCTAGTACAGTGCCTGGCACCTCATAAAAAACAAACCAAGAATCAACGAACAAAGAAAGTTTTCCTGGGACTTTCCTGGTGGTCCAGTGGGTAAGACTCCGTGCTCCCAATGCACGGGGGCCCGGGTTCGATCCCTGGTCGGGGAACTAGATCCCGCGTGCATGCCGCAACTAAGAGTTCACATGCCGCAACTAAGGAGTCCGCCTACCACGACTAAAAAGATCCCGCATGCTGCAACTAAGACCTGGCACAGCCTAAATACATAAATAAAATAGTTTTAAAAAAAGTTTTTCTGACTCTCACTGGCACTCCCTTTCCTCTAATGTACTGTCTCAGGGCCACATGTGACAAGTGGTCCGTGGGTATCTTTTCCTCCCTCCTCCAAGCAACTCCATGAACATGCACAGTTATCATCTCCATCCCACGAATGAAGAGACTGGGGTGAGGGGCAGTTAGGTAACTCGTCTAGGAAGACTTGAACCCTGGGCTCTTTACCTCACCCTGAAGGCGAGACCCTTCATGGTTCTTCGGCTGCTTCCTCCAGATTATTTTGGCCTGTGTTTTCAAACTCTTTCCTACCGTCTGAAGCTCCTGTTCCTCTGGGGACCAGGTATCTAAAGCTCATGAAGGAAGTATAGCTTTCTGCCCCCTTGAGGAGTTCAAAAGCACGGAGCGGCCGGAGTGAAGGTAAACACCAAACCTCAGAGGACCTCAGTGACACCAAAGTAGCTGGTCGCACACATGTGTAAGGCTTGACACTGCCCTTCTAGGCAGCTTGTTCAACTGAAATCACATCAGTCATTCACGTTTGCATCAAGACAGGTAATGAATGTCCCTGAAAATGTTTCAATTCAATGCAAAGATTATAAGAAAAAAGGAACCATTTCCCCACACACAAGTGTATAGCGTATTGCGGAGCACACCCAAGTTATTCACACGAGAAAACACGTTTTGCAGTTTAGCCCTTCCGTACTTACATTTCTTCTCTTCTGTTCTATGTTCATGATTTCCCTAGCTAGTAACTGGTCCTCAGTTACTATTCTCCTTGCTGGATCCACAACTTTTTAGCTGCTCTTCTTTTCCTGCAGATTGGTAGATTTTATTCCTATCTCTCAAGACTCTCTCATCCCTTTCTTCGCATTCGGAGAGGCCTAATGAGATCTCTGAGCTCCGAAGTTCGCTGGACAGTTGTCATTTGCAGTGTACTCACATCCAGAGTGCCCTCAAATCCGTGTTTGGGAAAAGGATGGGCATGGTGAGAGGCCCGCTCTGAATTAGGAGGACGTCCTAAAGTACCGACTGAAGCTCTTTGCAGTTTTGCTCAGTTGATTGAATGCTCCTCTCTAAGAACTTAAAGTCGGGATTGGGTTCAGAACGTGCTTGTTCTTGTCCTTGAGTAATGCAGCACCCCACCCGGAAACCCCATTCTCCGGGACGCAGGATGACCAGGATGGGACGCGAGCTGAGGGTGAGAAACGACATCATCCCTTTGATCCACTGCAGGACGCCTACAAAACCTTTGATGTTCTGAAAGCTAAAAATGCACAGCTTTTTTCCCCTGCAGATTGAGAGGTTGATATTTGAGCAGTAGCCAAATCACCCAGTTTTAGCAAACAGCTGAATTTTGACTTTCATAAACATTTAATGAATACATTTTTATTTATGTCAGCTTTAAAAAAAAATCCAGCTGCTGGCATTTGCTCCCGCATACCTTTTTTTTTACCTTAATGCCAAAATTAGAGTATTTAAATATTTTAGAATTTCACGGTGAGCACCTGTGCAGGTGTGAGGGGCAATACGGATGCACAGGGAGGGTGTGCAAGGCTGGTTGTCTTGTGTGCTTGCTGGGGAGGTGAGTGTCCTCGCGAGGGCTGTGCATGCTGCCCGCCTGTTCTTGGACCTCTGGCCCTTCCTGCCTCTGCCTTGCAAAGGAATGGAGCATCGTGGCACAGGGGCAGAGGGACAAAGTTGTGAACTGGTCCTCAGATCGGGTGGGACTTATGATTCTTTCTTGGGCCAACTGCTTGACCTTTAGTCCGGTGTCTCCCAGGACCTCGTCTCCATGTCAGATTTAACAACTCTGTGACCCTAAGAAAGGGACCGAGTCTAAATCTTAAAGGAATCTGCAGATTTTAACCCCACTGCTGGTGTTCAGAAAGCATGCTGAGTCTCAGTCTCAATCTCCTTTGTTATGTTTAAAACATGTAGAATTTGTTTTATTGACATGTTAAACTTCTGGAACTCTTTTATTATGGAAATTTTCAAATGCACCAAAAAATAGTGAAAATTGCAGAATGTCCTACCATCACTGAGTTGCAACAGATGTCATCATTTCCCAGTCTTTTTATATTGCATCCCTTCCACTTTATGCTTCTAAAATATTCTAAAGCAAATCCCAATTAGCATATTATTTCACCTATAAATATTTCAGGAGCATCTCTAACAAATAAGCCCCCTCCTTTGCTTTTCATGGCCACATGCTGGTATTACAGCTAAAAGAGCTATCAATAATACTTTCATAGCATACCGAGATTTTCCCCAGTTGTCTTGCAAATGTCTTTTACAGTTGGCGGGTTTGAATCAGAATTCAACCAAGGTCCACACGTTGTATGTGATTGTCATGTCTCCTAAGTCTTTTTAAAATCTGTAACTTTCCCCATCCCTCCTGCTTCTCATATTATAACTGGGTCATTTTTCCTGTATAAAGTTCCAAGTCTGGATTTGGCTGACTGCTGCCCTGTGGTGTCGTTTATCGTGTTATTCTCTTCTCCACATTTCCTGTAAACTGGCAGTTGGATCTAAAGGTTTCAATGGATCTGGATTCCTTCTTTTTCTGGATTATCTTGTATACATCATTTTGCGTCACATCAAGAGTTAGATAATATCTGGACATTCTCTTTTTCATGTTACTTAGATTGATCAGTGAATTCACGTGCTGCCAGCCTGTCGTCCCCCCCCCCCCCCGCCCCCCGTCCTAAAGTTTCCCATCATCTGTCGTGTATTGGCTTTAGGATCCACTGACGAGTATTTCATTGGAGGTTACAAAATACTAAAGACAAATCAAGTTAATGAAGTTTCTTCTCTTTATTAAACCTTATCTGGAGTGTGATCATCTATAATAATTCCTTTTGCATATTTTTACAGCTTTTTGTAGTATTTTGCATTCTTCCCTCTGTCTGAATGTATAGGATGCCTTGTAAGCCTAACTCATTTCTCTAGATGAGTATTTCCACTCTGCTAACTTGTTTATTTGTTCATGTTTTCTTGCACATCCATGAATGTATCTTAGGTGGCATTGTGATTTATGTCCAGTGCTTAGACAGTTCCTGGAACATGATAATGATATTTATTGAAGGAATAACTTTCATGAGTTGTCCATGTCTTCTAAAGACATTTTTTGGCACTCCTAGATTCATTGGTGAAACACAAAACAGTAGGAGCCTGAAACTTGAGCTGTAAAAAGTTCTTCATATGTCATCATTTCCCCAACTCCTTTAGCCATGATTGGCATTTTAGGCAAAGGAAAAGAAGTTGCAAGAGCTGTTGTCTGTGTTGGCAAAAGGAGGGAGGACGGCAGATAGGTTTGTGGGTGTTTGAATGGGGGCAGTCTACAAATAAACAGGTAAATGTAAATCTATAAAAATATGTACATACATAAATACACATAATCACGCACACACACACAAGCACACACAGCTCACAGATGGTATATCGCAGGTTGCCCTGACAATTTTAGAGCTGTATGCTAGAACACTTTTGAGAAACTTGGCTTTGAATGTGGAACATGCGTTTCAGAGCAAAGATCATGTCGGGTCCTGAGGGAAATGGATCTTTGTCTCTATGACATGAATGAAACCTGGATGGTTAAACTGTTTTGTATTTGGCGGTGCATAAAACTTGCTTCAGATAGCTGTAAAAATTAGATGTCCAGTTAAGTAGTTGACAAATCAAAACAACCAAAGCTTTTACTAGGTATGATTAGTAGTTTTGAATATGAATGAAAATGAATGAAAATGCTCTCCAGAAGAAATAAAATTACCATCTAGCAAACAATAAGTAGAGGTCTACATGGTGTCCAATTAGGAGATCTACTAGGTTTGGACAAACCAGAAATGTTCAAATATTCATGATTAACTTGAGCAGGCTGGGTGTGAATATTCGAAGGGAATTGAAAGCCACTTTTACTTTCATAGGTTTACGTGCTGACAGCGTTCCTCCAAAGTAATTAAAAGATAATTGCTGTAGTAATTTTTTTTTTTTCAAACCATTTCCTTAAGCACTTTAAAAGAACTTTTGTTGGCACAGTTCCTTAAACAGAACCTTTGTAGCCATAGCTGTCTCAAAGTTCAGGAGTTCTTTGCATTTTAGGAAGTTAGTACGGTGCATGTAACATGTACTGTGGAGTCTGATGCAGCATCCAATAATGAAATAGATGACTATTTCTATAGCAAACACACAAGTGGTCACGGGTAATAGGATAAAAAAAAATAGGATTATAGAATATCCTCACATCAATTCAGGTCAGGTTGGGTCACAAAACTACAAACTGTTTTCAGAACTTTTGGAAAATCAGAATTGAAGACAAGGGATTGTGGACCTGTAAATGAACAAAAAATAAATAAATAGATCAATATCTACCTTTTCTGGAGGGCAAAAAAAAGCCAAGTAACAAATCAAGCACATATCATTGTTGAAGGATTTTAAGCCCATCATATAAATGACTGACTTCTTTCAGTTCACATAAGATGTAGAAATTTAAAATAAGGAAGGCCTATCTATGTGGCTAAAAAAAAATTCAATTTAAACAGTTTTAGAAGTAGCACCTCCCGTCTACAAAAGCTTAGACCTTCAACCTGTTTGTCTCTCAACACCTGCTCAGTTGGAAGGTCTGCTGTTGCTGGCAGGCTTAGGGAGCTGACTTGTGTGTGAGCAAAACAGCGTTTATCAGTGCATTTTGCTGCTGCGCTTCTGTGGAGCGAACGGTGCTCTGAGGTTGTTCTGCTGCAAAGCAGGCTCTTACGAGCACCTCTGCGAGGAGGTGAACGAGATGAGGAAGCTACAGTAGGAAAGTGGGAGAGACTACATATTTGCTCAGCGCAGGTTCTTCTCTAGATTTTGGTCACGAGCATGAGTAAATTACCAAAAAAAAATGTCATACCCAACATAGGGAGAAATGAGACTTGATTTAGCTTTCATACTTCTAAAAATCGGTCAAGTGATCTTGGCCCTTTTGTATTAACATTGAAAGGTTTGTTTTCAGTATTTTCTATAGAAAGCCCTCAGATATTTACCTGATAAACCTCTCTGGCAGCTTTCACCTGAGCTACGCATGCACAAAAATAATCAGATTATTCTTTATCTTGCTGTAAATGAAGTTCAAGCAGGGTTTCTGAACTGAAGATAATCTTCATCCTGCCTTTTCCTACTGTCTAGGATTATTTTGCAGAACCCTCTGAAGTTACTCAAGTATGTTACGTAAGCTCTGGAATTTGCCAAAATAAGAAATATTCTAAGAAACATCATGATTTGACTAAAGAATTGTGGAGGAATTGTTGAGAATGGTTAGACCTGCAGATGCTTTTTAGAATAATTGATCATACACGATAGGTGCTGCTTCTTAAAAACATGCTTTTTCTTCAAATGTAAATTGACCACATCATTTCATACTTAATCATTGATTTAACAAAACTACTGCTAGGTTTTTCTGAATGTTCATAAACAAAGAGTTGCCACGGACATCTATGTCCACATATTTTTGTACACTTGTCCAATCATATCCTTAGGGTAAAATTCTAAAATTGAAATTTCAAAGTCATGTGCTTTAAAAATTTTGCTGTACATTTTAAATTGCCTTCCAGAGAGTTTCTACCAATTTACATTTTCATTAACTATATATGAAAATGAATGTCCTCACTGGCAGTTGAAAATTTGTCTTATTTTAATTTACCAAATATCTTTTCATATTTATTGCCAAATTTCAAATGTATTCTTTCTGTAAAGGATGGTTCATATTCTCTGCCGACCGATCTAGTTTTTTCTTAATACAGTCTAAGAGCTTTTTATCTACTGAGGGTATTTATTTCTCCTTTGAACTATTTGTTGCAAACATTTTTCCAAACTTTTTTTTTACATCTAATTTTTCTGTGTCTAATGTCATAGCTAGCAAAGCTCTTCTCTATTTTAAAATTTTTTAAAAGTTTGTATTTTATTCTGTTGCTTTTATGTTTTATCCTTTGCATCTAAATACACATGAAGTATGAAGCAAAGACCTACCTAATTTTTTTTTGTCGAATGCTGAACAAATTTTTGGTACCATGTATTGAATAATGCTTGTTTTCATGTTGATTTTTTTTTCTTTTTTTTGCGGTACGCGGGCCTGTCACTGTTGTGGCCTCCCCCGTTGCGGAGCACAGGCTCCGGACGCGCAGGCTCAGCGGCCATGGCTCACGGGCCCAGCCGCTCCGCGGCACGTGGGATCCTCCCAGACCGGGGCACGAACCCGTGTCCCCTGAATCGGCAGGCGGACTCTCAACCACTGCGCCACCAGGGAAGCCCTTCATGTTGATTTTTAAGTGACACATTTATCATAAATCTCTCTATACGTTCTTCCACATTGCTATGTCTGTCCCTCTGGCAGCAGTACCAGAGTGTTTGTTTTAAAATATATACATATATGTATATATAGTAAGTTTTCCCAACTGACTTCTTTGTAAAAGTTTTCTTAGTTATAATAATAATGCATTTAGTTTTCCAGGTAAAATTTAGAATAATTTTTGAATCCTGTGTCCTCCCTCTCCCCACCCAGTTTTCTCTATTCGACACTTTGTTTGGATTTGCATTAAAGTCCAGTCTAATTTTGAGTTATCAGATGACTTTTATGCATGTACTTTTCTGTGAAACGTTTGTGTGAAAAGATTAAGAAATTTGGTTCCTTGAAAAATTGTTATACGAGATTATTTTGTTCTTTTAGACGTGTTTGTGTTGCTGAATCCTTTCATGAGTTTTGTTAAACTAGCTTGTGAACTAGTTCAGGTAGTGTCGTATGCTGAATATCTACATATATTTATAATGAGGAATTATGAGAAAACATAATAAAATATATACCAGTTCTACATCCTTGGAGAGAAAATGGAATATAGCTGGATACAAATGCTCTATAATTACTCTCAGGAAGCTTAAAAATCACAGCCCTGTTCTAATTCTGTGAAGTTAGTTGGTTGCTTGCTGTTAAAATATCATTTTCCTCCTGACAATTTCAGGCTGTTTTTAAAGTGGTATGTGTAAATGTTGAGTAAACTGAAAGAATGAACACTGGTTAGTTCACCTCAGAAAGATTTTGTGGTACAAGTGAGATTTGAATGGAGTTTTGAAAGACAGGTTGCTGTTTCCGTGGGGAAGGGGCAGTGTGGCTCAGGTCAGGGCCAGGCAGCCGTATTTTTGAAGCTCTGGAGCTGGCAGTGGCTAGAGATGAGGAGAGAGGAGGGGGCAGTGGGGAAAGGCCCAGATGCCATGGGACTCTCACCGTACATAGGCTGAGTTGAGGGGAAGATACCGATGAGGATATTCTGCATCTCCAGTGCCTGAACAGTGGCGGCTCACAGTGTGTGGAAGAGGGAAGAGAGGCATGAAAGGTAGATTGGGGCTCGATTAGACGTGGGCTGGGGGTCAGGGGATGAGTATTTGCAACCTCTGAAGGATTTTCTGAACACAGGAGCTCTCTGGGCTTTAGAAAGCTAAATTCTGACAGCAGTATATGAACATTCTGGTTGGGGCTGGGATGAGGGGGGAGTAAGGTGGAAAGCAGGCATCCATACAATTTCGTGACAGTTTTACCATGGCAAAATAATTGAGCTTAGAGAATGTGTCCTATCAAAGCACTGTACTTGCATCTTAGAAAAGGAATCAGCAAACACTGGCCTGGAGCCAATCTGGCCCACAGCCCATTCTTACAAATAAAGTTTTATTGGAACACAGCCTCACCTGTTCATTTACATATTAATGATTGGCACCACAACAGCAGAGATGAGTAATTGCGACAGAGCCCACATGGTTGGCAAAGACTAAAATATTTACTCCCTGGCCCTTTAAGAATATATTTGCTGGGACTTCCCTGGTGTCCAGTGGTTAAGACTTTGGCTTCCAATGAAGAGGGTGCGTGCGTGTTCAGTCCCTGGTCGGGGAGGTAAGATCCCACATGCCTCGTGGCCAAAAGACCAAAACATAAAACAGAAGGGATATTGGAACAAATTCAATAAAGACTTTAAAGAAAAAAAAAAATAGAAGGATATGTTTGCTGACCTCGGTCTTAGAACATTGTCCTTAGTAGTTAGTGGTGCCGCTCTGGAAAAGTTAACATAATCAGAAGAGTTCGGACAAATTGCGCATGGATAGTCTAAGAAAGGTTAGGTCATGTCACTTCCTGTGACGAAATATACCAAAACTTTGTCTTGTGTTGAAGCCCCGGTCTTAAGTCATCGCCTTGATTATCTTATTTCTGTCTCTAGTTCTGTCTCCGTTTCTGTGGCCATTTCCATTTCCACCAGCTGCATTGAGTACCTACTATCTTCTGATCCTGACCCATCCTACTATCCGTAGTCAAGAAATTAGAATCCCAGTGCTAAATAACATGTTTCGATTTCCTTGCTGCGTACTCAGGAAGAGTAATAGCTCAGCCAGCTGTTTTAAGTTCTCCCAGCCTGTTTCCTGTTTGTTCCCCAGAGTAACCGTTCCCTTTAAAACTCTCCACAATCCATCCCTCTTTTCCTCGCTGTCTTTGTCCCTCTTCCCGCAGTGTCTTTTCTGCTGGAGGCGTGTGGCATCACTGAATCTGTAGCTCCCAGGTAGTGCCTGCATTACCCCAGCTGTTCCAGATTCTCACTGGAACCTGGCCTCTTAGGGATCAACCATTTGACAACTTGCCATGTTTAGGGAAGTCCAGCCATTTTTTCACCCAGACCAATCACAGATTTTAAAAAGTGTAAACCTTCATGCATGTGTTTAGACAAACATACTACTAAATTCTTCATAGACTACAAATTCTGCCTCTTCAAATATATTTTGAAGGACTGAGAGAATAATTAGGAAGCAGCAGACGTTCTGTGGAAAAGATGTGTTGAGCCCTTTGTGTATTAAGGGTCAAATTTTAGGTTTCTTATGAAGCACTTACAAGGTAGATGGTTCTCCTAAAGAGCAGTCCAGAGGCACAGGAAAAAAGTTGAGGACAGGACTGAATATGCAGGTGTAAGAGTTATATGTTTACTAGGATAGAGATGGAGAAGTTATCTTCATGATGGGGACCTTTGAAGTCATTCATGTAAGCATATTCACTAGTTAATTAATCGACTACTTAATTATTTAATCCAGCTGGCATTTACTGAGGACAAACTATGTACCAGGGCCTATTGTACTAGAGGCCAGAAATACAAAGACGATTGAGGCTCATTTGCTGCTCTTGCGGAGCCCCCAGACTACAAGGGAGAAATCAGATGTGTAAATACTTCCTTGTCATTCAACATGTAATGTTGCAGCAGGTGAATTTTTTCAGAGGAAGTGCAAGGAAAAGTCTAGAAGGAGGAGGACTGAAATTGGAGAGGAATGCAATGAGGGAAGACTGGGGAAAAGAAATAACAAGAAAGAAAAAGCATTTGAGCCTCCTTAGAAAAGATAATTGATGACACTATGGAAATCAAGGTTAGAGATAAGAGGTTAAAATTAAGGTGAAAGGCAAGAGGCAGTGGAGAAGCAAGGGCAGTGGGCAATCTCAGAAGAACTGAGACTTCAGTTGTTCATGAAGGCACCCTCGAACACCCTTACCCTCCTTGTACAAATATGTATGTGTATTGCTTGTATATAATAATATATCCCATTTTAACTTAACATAATCATGTTATATAATATATATTGGATTCATATATCATAAAATATTTTACATATAATACATGTTTTATATATTTTATATGTATTATATAATTGTGTATATACAATTAATTAAGGCTCAGGAAGTGTTAGGAATTTGCTAAGCACTTTAGATTATCTAGGTGAATTCTTACAACAGGTAGTATTATTATAATACCAACATTTTTCAGACAGGGAGCCTGAGGCCTGCCAAGGTTAGACACATTGTACAAGGTTATGCGGGGGTAAGTGACACTCACACTCAGGCCTGCCCTACATGACTGAGTTTAGAAGCGCCTTTGGACTAAGTTTAAGAGATCAGATTTGGTGTTAAGATGAACTGCAGAGAAAGAGATTGACTCCTTTTAATGGTGGGAGTGAGGGCAGGAAAGCCCGACTGCACAGAACAGAGTGCAGGCAGTGTGTGGGGTAGAGGCTAAGCACAGGTTTTGATGTCAAGCCTAACTGGACTCCAGTCCTGGCTCTGCCACTTGCCAGCCACATGGCATTGATGAGGCCACGCTTCCACCCTGAATGTCCCCGTGTGTCCATTGGGGTCCCATCTTCTGCCTTGTTAGTATGTATGTAAAGGAGCTGCGATTGTGCCTGGCTCGTGGAAGACACTCAGTTATGGTAGCTGCTACTACTGTCCCTTTCACCCTCACCACCCCTCTCATTCCACATCCCCCCTCCTTCTCCTTGTCCTGTTACTGCTATTACTACTACGACTATTATTATTATTATTTTCCTTCTTTTCAAAACAACTTTTTAGTGAAGTATAGTTGATTTACAATGTTGTATTCATTTCACGTGTACAGCAAAGTGATTCATATATATATATATATGTATATATATATTCTTTTTCAGATTCTTTTCCATTACAGGCTATTATAGGATATTGAATATTCTGTCCCTGTGCTGTAGAGTAGGTCCTTGTTGTTTATCTATTTTATATATAGTAGTGTGTATCTGTTCATCACAAACCCCTAATTTATTCCTCCCCCCTACTACTACTGCTGTTATTATTATTATTATTAGCAGCAACAGTAGTAGGAATGACTAATGGAATAGATTTATCCTAAAACAACAACAAAAAAAACCAGAATAGTTATTTAAGTCCTCAACTTGATCAACAGCAACGGTTCTTCTGTATCCATTTCAATATTTAGTGAGCCTTTGCCATGGCAGATCTCAGTGCGAGGCTCCTTGGGGACTTAAGATATGGATAAGTCTTTGCCTCGTTAACTACCACATAAACTAATTTGGCCTTCATGCCACATATTCCTGAAAGAGAACTTTAGGGGGAAAACTGTTAATGCTCATTGAACGCAGACCTCTTGAAGCAGGAGACCGTGTGTCACTCTGGAAGGGTAGTCTGGACTTAATTTCACGATGATTCAAAGATTTCATTATGGGGAGCTTCCCTGGTGGCGCAGTGGTTGAGAATCTGCCTGCCAATGCAGGGGACACGGGTTTGAGCCCTGGTCCGGGAAGATCCCACAAGCCGCGGAGCAACTGGGCCCGTGAGCCACAACTACTGAGCCTGCACGTCTGGAGCCTGTGCTCCGGAACGGGAGAGGCCGCGACAGTGGGAGGCCCGCCCACCGCGATGAAGAGTGGCCCCCGCTTGCCGCAACTGGAGAAAGCCCTCGCACAGAAACGAAGACCCAACACAGCCAAAAATAAATAAATAAAAAGTGGAAGTGTAGCAGTTACATAATAAGAATACAATATCTTCAAAAAAAAAGATTTCATTATGTATTTGCTGCTTCTCCAGATACCCTCCATTTCCTCATGTCACGCGGTTAGGCTGTCATCTTATGTACAAGTTCAGATAGTTATCAGGATACTTTATTTTAGTAAATCTCATACCGTTGGCTCTTCGACTTTATATGAGCACCTGTTTGAGTTGCTGGTTAATAAGCAGGAAGAATGAAATTCTGGCCCCTGTCCTCCAGAAAAACAGTCTCTATGTGAAAATGGGTTTTATAGATTCTTACTTACAGGGGAAGGTATTATAACAACCTTGAAGTGGAACCTCTCCCATCCAATATGAAGAAGAATGACATGTGACAGGTCACTCTTCCTTTATTTTACTAAAATAGCAACCTGGCCAAATATACTTTTCAGCACATTTAATATAGCCACATGTTTATATTTATAGGAGAAATGGTGCTAATTCCCTAGTATGTTAACAGGTCTTATTCAAATTTGTTCTGTTTTTACTTTGGAACAAAATTACTGAAGAGAAACATTTTAAGGCAAGTAGTGATTACGGCATACTTATCAGGTTATATATTAAATAAACTTCCTGAATTGAGAAGGTGCATAAACTGAAAAGCAGGTAGTTATCTTAAATTCTATATTGTTTATATAAGATTTCTTCAAATCCACTTATGCTGTAGGTTACTCTTCGCTTTTGTGTTTTCTTTTTGCTGAATTTCTACTTTCTCACTAACAAATGTAATCCTCTTTTGAATATGTAATAGATGACCTGGGATTCCAGAATGGATTTTCAGAAACCAAGGAATGACTTCCTCACTTTATTGTATACAATAAATAATGTATATATATATATTTTTTAATTTGAGAGGTAGTCAAACAGGTGAATGCATAAATCTTGTCAACCCTTGGGCAGTTGTAATTTCCATACCAAAATGCATGAGTTTTTACCTGACTATTACTGTGTTATATACATTAAGTATAGTTACCATGGCAACCTTTGCATCACATTATAACATTTAAATATAAGGTGGTGTGTGTCTTCATAGGAAAAGACAATATATTTGAATTTTTGAATGTATGGTGAAATATAATCACTACTAAAATGAATAATTTTGTTCAAGGTCAATTGAATTCTTTAGGAGTTATGCGAATTTCCAACCAAAACTGTGAAGTGCATTTATTTTTTGTGATGTCTTGGGGGAAGCAAAGTTTTTTTTTAAATTGTACTCGAAAAATACCACATAATGGCCATTCAGTGCCTGTAATTGGCCTTGCAAAGGGAAAAACAAAATTGAACTTTATTTGATGTCATTTTTCAGCGGCTAATGTAGTAAGAATTTGAATTCATTTAACATCACATGATTGATCAAATTCTATCAAATATAATGCATTTCTTATTTTTGCATACCCAGTTGGCTAACTGTGACTAGTTTTGATCTCACGTATAGTTGAATTAACAGTAGCAGTTTGCTCATGCTTGCAAAAGAGCAAAATGAAATGAGCCGTTGATGTAAATCCTTGTGGCAGTTCCAGGAAAATGGCCACTTAAGCTGAAATTATAGAGATTGATTGTTGGCCAGTTTTTTATTAAGCATGGAAGAAAACTAGCCATTTCTTCTTGCCAGCGTAGCTCTAGGCCATGAGGCTGTCATCACTGTTTATAGAGACTGCCATATTTAACTCTTTTTCAGTTCTTTACTAGTGACTTTTCAAAATTATTATCTCAGTATATACTTTTCATTTGAAGGTGGTGTAAGGGGTCTAACTGACATTCACAACTTTTGAGGAATCTTTTAAATAATAATCAGTGCATCATAATATGGGGCCATGAATTGGAGGAAGGAGAGTAACTGTGTGCTGGACTCCAGCTCTGCTGGACATTGTACATATGTTGTTTCATCTTCTCCTGTTAACTCTGTGATAGAGCTTTTATTATTCCCTTCTTACAGAGGAGGAAAATATGGTTTAGAGCAATTGCATAACCAGCTGCCACTCACATTTCTCGTATGCCTCTGAGCTAGAGTTCGACCTTTCTGTCCGACCTCAAAGCTCTCCATCTTACCTTAAAAGGTTTGGATTCAACTTCTGATTGGTTACAATTCACATTATACTTTTAAAGTAGAAATGACAGACATTGACCAAAGTCCTTAAAAGAAAATCGTTGCTAAAGGATAATTTTAATAATTTGCATTTCTCTCCAGTGTAACAGCAATCTTTTAAGTCCCTGATTACGAAAGTTATCCTTGCCATCTTATCTAAGTTTCCCGAGTCCTCTTTTGTTGAAGCATAAGACCAAATCAAAGTAAACTGTAAAGGTATATTCCTGGACCTTCAGGTATCAGGAATAAAGACTGTCCAGAGACTGACCTTCAGTTTTGAGCTTTGAAGTTCAAAAGCGGACAGGTGGAAATACTGTGTTCTTCATTGCCCTTTGGTGCGAGATATCTTCTGGGTTGCAGAGTAAGTGCCAACAGCAGCAAAATTATCACCCCCTCCTGCTACTGTAGTAAGTCAGCAATGGCCCTTCTGTGGTCAAAATGGCAAATTCAGCAGCAGCTATTCGACAGGGATTTGCAAAAACTTCCCCATGGCTGTTAGGAATCTTATTCAGCAGTGTCTTTGAAAACCCAATTCTGTGCAGAATTAACTATGTAAAAGTGACCTCGGTTGCGAATTAAGTTTTTTAAACAAATCTAATTTATAATTTTTCTCAATGTATATTTTGCATTTGGCCCTGCAGTCTATTAGATCCCTCTACATATATCCCGCATTTGTAAGTCTTAGAGTGGTTCAGAATTTTATTTCCGTATTAACAGAAAGCCTTGTAAAATTCCTGGCTATAAAGAGTCAGTTCGCTATACAAAGCCACTATACATTACTTAGGTTTGTGATGAAAGAATGGAATTGCAGCTGTGTGAGTACTAGAATACCCAAACATGAATTAGACTCACAAGCATTTGGCAATAGTTCAGAAAAGGGGCTTAATCTGGTTTCATCTGAGACTGCTTTTCTCTGTTCTCCAACATCCCCCCAAGATGTTGTGTCTGATATCGGATCACAACGTAATGGGAGTGACGCAAAATCAGAGAAAACCCTAAGAAACCAGGGTCACATTTGATTTTCCCCAGAGATTCCCCCCCACCCCGACTTCTTTTTTTTTTTTTTTTCTCTCCCAGATTCCAACTCTGAAATTCAAGGTCATTCGCCTATTAGGTGAATTAATTATAAGCCCAAAAGCAGCATTCGTCGTATTCTGATCTCTCTCATATCTATAATTAAGGGTAAATATAATCTTCCTTTTTAGAAATGTACCACCCACCCATTACATTTAAAGTGCTGACTGAAATGAAATAATAGTTCAGCGCGAGATGATTTTAGTTTAACAAGAAAAAAGTTGATCATTTAAGCTTGAAGCAGTTCTATTTTTGATTACCATTCAGTTATAAATCTAATTTGAGAGATATGCTGCTTTTCGTTACCCAAGTTTAATTCATGGTTTGCATTCTTGGTTGCATAAGTAAAGTTCGATGGTTGATCAAGGATGTTACAAAAGCTCCCCACAAAAGCAATAGGGAGCAGGGTTGAGAATGTGTTAGAAAAATAGTCTGAGACCCAGATCTGATGTGAAACAAAACGTTTCATTGAAAGGGCCCCTTACAGAATGGCTGCATTTGGCATTTGAGTGGCTATGTTGGGACTGGGTCTTTGCTGAAGCATTGATTGCAGAGGGTGGACTCCCAAATGTTTAAATCGAGTTGACAAAGTCAGTACATTTTATTCTTTGGTTAGGGTATTTTAAGTCAAAATGGTTGGTCTTCGGAAGAAAATAAGGAGCGAATAAGGGGAAGAGATCGGCGCATCACGTTGCAGGCAGTTAAACAAAATGCTAAACTCTGGCTTTAAGATTTACAGGTTAGCTCTGCGAGATGCCACATCTTGCTTCCAGTGTTTCCTGGCAGACTAAGGCAGCTCTCTACTGGGACCCAGCGTAACCGCAGAGCATGAGCTTGCACAATGTGAAAACCCTAAAACCTTTCTAATCCTGGTTAAGGCAACGTTGCCCGTTTTGAAAGTAGACTTTAGCTTTTGCACTTAACTTTTGCTAAGTATAAATTTGCCTTCAGATATGTATGTATATATGTATATACTTATATACATGCGCATATAAATATGTATATATACATGTGGGTAAATTCGTATATAAATGAGTGCCATGTCTATTTTGTGCAATATTTAATTTACTTATTAAATTGAATGGCATTAACTTTTTAAAATTCATAAACTCAGGTTTTCAGCCGGTGGAAAAAATTTTTTTATCTTTCTCATAGCTAAAGAGAGTTCAGTGCGTGAGGTAAAGGCCAGACAATAGTAAATGGTCATTGTTCATTTACAAATGTATTCTACAATAGGAACACATATTTATATCTTAATTTTCCCTAGGGGGGTGATTAGAGCCTCCCTTAAGTGTGAGGAAATGCTTATTTTTGTATGCTTTAGAAGAATGATTCTATTGTCTGAGTAAAAGAGAAAAAGGAACAAACAGATCTAAAAAGAAAAAAACAGGAATGTGCTTTGTCAAAAAAAAAAAAAAAAAGGAAAAGAAAGATTAGCACGAGCCACTAAATGTTTGTGAGTGCTGTCTGCTCTCAGTCCTGTGTCACTATACATAGTTCATGTCATGTAAGAGTTGGATGCGTGATTTACTTACAACTGGCCCATGAAATGACTTTCTTTAAAATTAACAGCAATGAGGTCAGCCACAGCCAGTTAGCTATCTAGTTATCATTTTATATTTTTCAAGCTCTATTGTGAATGCTGCTCAAACACAGCACAGCAAGCCTGTTTGTTTTTATGTCGACCTATTGAATGCATCTACTTTCTTGGGAGGGAAAACCTTTGCCACCAGGACCAACAAGAATTAAGCAATGGGTAAGCTCATTAAAATGACAGGCAAGCACTTCGACCTATCCGCTCAGCCCTTTTTGGAATATTTCGTATAATTTTAGAAAAAGAAAATTGCAGAAATAGGGGTAATGTCTAAACTACGGAGTTATCGATAATATCATTTTCAAACTCCTCTTTCCAATGAAATGAAGGCTCATTTGTAGATTTCCCAAACTGTAAAGAGGTTGTGATTTAAATCATTCATGGCTTTATTGATGGAAATGGCAAAGAAAACTTGGACTTAAGTAAACAGACTGTCAGTAAGATTTACCAAGAGCGAAATTTCAGGTTGAGATTCTAAAATTTTTAAATGCCACTCCTAAAGTGATAAAGAAATCATTTGATGTTATACTGTTGGATTCCTGATTTATAGAGAACTATTATAAAGAGCCCTCTATTTTAGTTTGTCATTGCCTTGCATTTTGTTATCTTTCCTAAATTCGGAAGAGGCAGTAATTGAATATTCGGATGTCAGATTTTTGTCTGGTAAATGATCTGGTTGTATCAGGTATTTGGTAAATATTAAGATATTTGAAATGAGTTGATACTCAAAATGTCCTTCCATCCTCGAAGTTTTATTTTAAAGTAATGTTTATTATGTGTCCCTTGGAAAAGTCTTAAACTGGAAGCAGTGAAGGCAAGCTTGTCAGTAGCTGATTAGTCCTTTATATATTACTCATCGAGCGCTCACAAAAATCCCTCCTTGGAAGAGAGAGGTTCTCTTTATGATATTTAGCTATATGGTGGTGGAAAGGGGAGGTTTGAATTTTTGATTTTCCAGCTTATGGGTCATATTTGACCAACTGCTTTCACTAGAAGACATGCCACTTTGTTGAGCTATTTAGGAATCAAAAAGACTGTCTTAATTTAAAACAAGGACCCTTTGTTTTAGTTGGTGACTGCCTTGTGAAATTTTTCAGTTCTCAGCGGGTTAACCAGGGAACAGGGGCAGAGTCATAATTGGCCTATTTAGAGTATTTTGCATGTGAATAGTGTGTTAGTGAAGCATCCCTAAGTCTGTTGTGAGTGACATGGTGATTAGAATTTAGATTAGGGAAAACACATTCTGTACTTTATCAAGGACAGTAATTAGTTCAGTCAGTAAAAGTTGATTACAAGTAACGATAAAGTTAGATTTTTAGTACTTAATTCTAAAATTTCTTTATTAAATAGTAAATTTGTTCTTAATATAAATGGTAGTATCTACACTGGTTTTCTTGCATATCAGAATAATTAAAAGAACAATGTGTTCAATGCAGAGTATAATCAGGCGATTTATATATTATGGGTAAGTTTCTACGTAGCTTTTAGAGACTGTGATATTATTATATAATTTTTCGTATGTCATCATTTTCGAAAGCTTAGTGATTTTTCACGCCATGATAAGTTAGTGATATTTGGGAAAGTTTTCTAGTGTTCAGGTAAACGTTTCATTTGTGGGGATGTGTTTTAGTTTCTGACAGTCCTCAAGAGGGCATTCTGAAGTCCTTTAATGTGCTCCTGTTAGCTTAGAATGCCTACTATTTCTATAATTTTGAGAGTCAGTGTGAGGATTTGAATTTCCTCCTGGTTCAGTTGGCATTTTCTGTTCTGGGGGTGCTGTGTGAATTCGTGGAGGGTCATGCAGAGAAGCAGAGCTCCCAGCTGAAATGAGCATCTATACTCTCCCCCAGTGTGAGCAGCAGGGGGAAATGGTGTACGTTCGAAAAATCAGATTCTCCCTGGTTCTTGTTAAGGGAAGGGCATGGCTAGTTCCCAGATATGAGCCTATCTCTAGATAAAGAAAATATTAGCCTTGCATAAATGCCCTTTACTTATAAGATGAAAATGTTAGTCGTCTTAAAAGATGAAAATCTCATTGAATGAACATCACTGTCTACCTTCCTCTCCAAAGTAAAGAACTTAAAATTCACAAACTTTGGGATAGCTTCTTAGAGGGCTTTTCTTTCGCTTTCTGTCATGTTGGGTTTTAATTGTTTCAGCTTAGCAGATGCTGTTTCCTTTATTGCATTGGTTTAAGTACTAACAATCAGTTGGGGGGTGGCAAATGTAAAAACTTAACCTTATATGTTTGTTTTTCCTTTTTAACCTTTTAGCAGAGTCTCCTTGGAGGTGACATGGATATGGGCAACCCAGGAACCCTTTCGCCCACCAAACCTGGTTCCCAGTATTATCAGTATTCTAGCAATAACCCCCGAAGGAGGCCTCTTCACAGTAGTGCCCTGGGTAAGGTATTCCTCTGTTTGAATGCCTGAGTGATTATTAGTAGCTTTTTCTTCTTTTTCTTTCTTTCTTAATATCATCCTCTCAAACTATCCTCACCCCGCCCCCCAAAAAACCATAGAATTGTACTCAGTTGTCGGGCTCATGACTCTCCCACCACCCTACCCCAGTAATACGTTGGGTGGGTATGTTAACTTACAGTAGCAGGAGAACTATTTTGGTGTATGCTTATTTCTTGTTTTCTCTTGGCCGCCCATCTAAGGAACCTCTTTTAAAAACCAGAGCATTAAAAAGTTAAATCTCTTCATTTTTATGAAAGAGGCAGGATTTGATTTCTGCCAGAAGAAAAGATGATAGCGGTACCGACATTTTGCGAAAGTCACGATTTAAGAAAATCTGGTCGAATCTAAATGGCTTCGTGGTGTAATCTCTTTTAGTTAGGAGAATGGGCATGCAGGGGACCTCACAGCCTCCTCATTTTCTTTCAGAGGTTCAGACAAAGAAAGTTCGAAAAGTTCCTCCAGGTTTGCCATCTTCAGTAAGTACTGCTTGTTTCTGCTTTGTATATCGTTTATTTTGTTCTGCTTTGTATTGATGCCAAGGAGATAGCAGTAAATGAGGTTCCATCCGCCAGAGCGGTGTGTTTATCTAGAATGTGGCCGAGGTAGAAATGGGCACCTCCAGCCACCTGACCCATGTTGGAGTGATTAATTGCATATCCTGGAAGACGGGGTGGGTGTGTTGATACTCAGCTGGTTAAGCTCTGAAGAGAGCCTTGAAAAGGTGCCTGAAGTTCGCGGAGTTTTACCTGCACAGAGCTTTCAGGAGAATGAGTATTAGTTTCACGTGTTGGTTAAATTCTTTGTTGGTATTATGATGATTTATGGATTTGCATACGAAAGGAGATTTGTGGAGAGGATTTAGGAAAAATTTACATGGGTTTCAGCCCAGAGTGCAGGGAGAATGTCTCTATTTTCTAGAGAGGGGACTGAATAAAGGCTGCAAAGGTAGCTGCATCAGTAGCCATTTGTGTCTGGAATACCAGGTGGCAACTAGAAGAATCCAGCTGGAACCAAAGGCATTCTGGGTCATTTTAATACCTGGTGCTCTAAGGAGGGGTTGCTGTGGTCTCTCCAGTTGCCAACATAGCAAAAGTTGGTTGTAATCATAGTTAAATACATGATATCTTATTTTCAATCCATATATATATTTTTTTTCAAATTCGAGCTCCTAGATAATTTAATTTTGTTTAGAACTGACCTGTTTCTAGAAATTTCCCCCTTATGTAGAATAAAACTAAGAGTTTCTCTTTTCTTTCCTTGTCTCCTGCTTGCTTTCTCCTTTTTTTGTTCTTCCTTCCTGCCTATGATATATTTTTATATATATATATATATATATAGTTTTAATTTAATTCTGTGTTCTGTAGGGCACTAGTGTTCATTGAAAAGTATGCTAATGAGCCTTATAAATTCTTGTACTCTAAAATAAAATTATATTTAGATTTCTGAAAATAATATTACCAATCAGTGCTCGCATATTAGTTTTATTTCATTTTTAATAAATTAGAAGAATAATAGGTTTTGCAAATGTGCTGAGATTAGATTAACCCAAACACCTGTGTGTTTGACTTGATTTCAGTTCAGTGCATCCAAAAAATTATTAAGCAAATATATCAGAATAAGTCTTATCAGGGAGAAAAAACAAATTTTGTACGCTGATTATCATAGACTCGGTAATGTTGAAGAAGCGTCACAAAATTATCCATAAATATATAAAAATATTGTGTAAATAAAACTGCCAGTGGTGTGTAAAATAGTCGCTTTGGACTACCAGTAAGTCATTTAAAAACATACTGAGTGGTTTATTCTTTGAATTTCTGTGTCGTCTTGAAATTGGCTAATATCCCTGCAGGTTTTTATAAGCATATTTTAAGCTTGAAATTTGTGGTAGATTTAATGTAGATGAAACTTTAGCTTTTAATAGCTTTTATGACAACTTCAAATGATATAGTCCTCACAGCTGTTTACATTTTAAACATGCCTGAACCTAATACGGACAGTATTAAATACAATAAGTGGACCTTTGAATGTTCTAAAATGATAGAATAGCTCTTTGCTCTAAAAGCCATGCAAAACTTAAAGCTATAGTACACTGTTTATGCCTCATATTCAAATAAACTTAGTTTATTTTTTCCAGTGCTAAAATTATGCAGAAATTTACACAGTTTCTAAGGAGTGCTTTGGTGTGGCAGTAGATATTATCTATCCATTTAATCATTGTCAACAACAAGTTCTCATAATTCATTGTAAATTTTTAAGTATTTCTGTAGAGCTAACTGGCCACTATGGAAAATTTCACTGGTATAGTTTTTTCCTTTGCTGTTAAGACAATTATGTGTTGCTGATATGTTGTCATATGTTCAGAAGCATAAAAGTATCTTTCCTTTCTTCCCAGTAAATCAGGACTTGAAAATGTCGTTTGTATTATTTAATTTTTGGCTTTTGGTGGTCAGTTTAGGGTTTCCTCTTCTTTGAGAATTTATGTTGGCTGAACGTTTTAATTGTCCTTAAGGAACATTCTGGTATTTTGGTCCATAAGGAACTCTTTTTTGAAAGATAAGGAGGAAAACTCAGTTGAAATGGAAATTTTATCCTTGTTATTTTTTCACTTGTTTGGTTTTTTGTTTGTTTGTTTTAAGCAAGAAGAAGTTAGTTTGGTTGATTTTAGAATCCAGTCATCTATTTATTGTCATTACTTAAACAAATCTCAGCTCTCTTTTAATAGCAATTTAACTTAGTTTATGTTAGCTTTGTTACATGAATTGGATCGCTTATTACTGATAACAGAATCCACACGCCTTATCACTGCACAAAATATGTATTTCAATTTGATCTAAAGAGACGATCTGTATTAGATACTGTAACACTTTTGCCCCAGTAGATCTATATTGTTGTATATTTAGACCTCTGCCATGCTTAGTCCTTCTTTTAAGCTCAAATAATTTTTATCCCATGAGATACTTCTAAAACTTACTTCAATATGTATGAATATTTTTATGACAAATAAAAAATTGGGGATAATACAAGGTTTCTTTTGGAGTGATTATGACTAGATAAAGACATTTATATGTTTTCTTCAATACATATTTACCATGATAAATAGTAATAAATCTGTCACAATCTGTTCTGTCAACTCACTTTTTTTTCTTCTTCTTTTCAAAATGGGCCCTTTCTCTTCCTTACATAAAGGAAGAAAATTTAAACGGTAACATCTGTAATCAGATATTATTTATGGCAGGACTAGGGGACAGAGACTGGACTTCTCTTGCTGCCATTAGTCTGGATCTTTGCAGGAAATTGGGAGAGTGAGGGGCTGGACTGGCCCTGTTTTTGAAAATAACTGCAGCATCTGTGGGAGAGAGAAAACATAAGCCTGGCCCAACATTGTGCCATGGATCTGGCAGGATCCTTGAATGTGTTTGTACTGTGCGCAGCATCTAGAGACCTCGAGTCACTGTGGAAGCATGACAGTGATAGGGCGGCGGAAGAACCAGCCTGCAGGGTCGCAATGCACAGGCGCAGTGGAGGGAAGGGAGTCTGTCCCCTTGGAGAGCAGAGGCCTGTAGTTAGGGCTGGGGTGATGTTTTTTTTAAAGGAAAGGCTGTGTGAAATTGACAACTATCTAATTGCCCACAGGAGCCCTGCTTAGTACTGGGGAACATTTTTGTGCTCTCTCTTCCCATTTTAGTATGTTGCTCTTTTCAGCTACATCTCAATGTCTTACAGCCCTCATCTTTTGATGGGACTTTAACAATATAGCTTTGTTTTTTTTTTTTTTTTTTTTGTGGATGCGAGGATTTATCTTGCCTATCTAATTTCTTGCATTTGCACGTGAACTTCTTTGTTCAATTTCTACATGTTGTTTTTTTTTTTTTGAAGCCATACATCATCTTGGACTTAATAGCTTTCAACTTTACTGCTCCGTCCAGCAAATTTCCTATCTTTGTATAGCCTAATTGTCATACGTATTGAATCATGAGTTAGTGCAGAGAAAATTATACCGCGTTAAATCACATTTTTTGACAAAATGTCCATGATTCTTAGAAATTAACATGGAAGCATTAAAATCTAGAAAGCAAAAAAAATTTTCTTTTATTTGGTGCTGTTTTAAAATATTTTTTCCAAACACACAGAAAAAACACAGAAACAAAAGACATTGTCTTTCAGAAACTTTAGTGTGCCCACCAATATGTAAACACATAAAATCTTCATCTTCTTATAATTTGGAATGTTTCAAAATGATACACATTTAACCAGAAACTATTAACAACTACAACCATTCTACTTCAAACATTGGTGGAATTTGTCTCCACTTCTAATTCAGTTTTGAAACTTCAGTGACAGTCTCACTAAGATCCCCAGTTAGAATCCCTGAAACTTCAGAATTCTCTAGAAATATGAAGTTTTATCTTTAGAAATAGTCTATGACTTTTCTTACTACAGGCTATCTTTTCTTTCAAACTGCACTTTTTAAGAAAGTCTGTGAAATTGCAGTTGTTTTTTGGTTTGATTTTTGCCTTTAAATTCAGGAAGATCTAACAAGCTTTGTATTAAGTGATCAGAGATAATTTTGAACACATGAATTTTAAGGAAAACAATTTCAACTATCTTAAAGAATCTAAAATAAGATTTGGATCCTCCAAGGAAATTTGAGATATGAGTTAATCATTAGGTAGACTCGAAAAATAAAAACGCAATGTGTATGAGATACTGGGATAACCAGTTTTTTTAAGGAAAGAATTTTTAAATAAAATAAAATCTTAAAGTCTGGATGAGACATTTTTTCACAGAAGAGATTTTTAGGAATATGAGGAAAACTTGGATAATGCTGACAGCATTAACTGTTCTCTGTATTTTCCATTATATGAAAACCTTCATATTTGAAGGTTGCAAACATGATGTTGAGGTTATACCCTCAGCTATTTTTAGAAAAAAAAGTTTTTTTCTCAAATGCTTGAAGAAATCACAAACAATTTAAAAGAGAAGTTGGTAATTTTTTTTTTATCTTATTAGAAGCCCAGAAATTTTATATGATTGAAAGCCTCAGTACTTAAAATACTTAATTTCCCCATCACTTTTGAAATTGATCTTAAGGAAATCATAATGATGCTTTTTCATGAGAACAAACTTTTAACTTGAGTGATAATACAACTTTTGCTAAAATAAAATTTATGTTGATTCTAAAGTGAACTAGGTGTCAGCCACCTGGGCACCATCCTGTGTAGAAAAGTCTAGAAGAAGCCAATTGTGTGATAAGCTATAAAAGGAGGGGCCTCTTCAAAGTTCATTCCTAGAGAAGTAGATACTTTGTGAAAAAGTTTAACTGTAGGTGTTTACGTTAAAATGTTAGGATAGCTCATAATAGTTAACTTTAAACATAGCGTGCCCATTTTCTAATGAGTGATATTGAAATATGAAGTGTGGATATTAAAATTATGCTTATTTGTCATGAAAATGTATAGGCAGAAAGAAGGTAAAGGATAATGCAATTAAATCATCACAAATAGGGCAAAAGAATTATTCACAGAATTCACACAGAATATGTAACGTGACATTGGGGGGAACACCTTGAAAGTCGAGAAAATATTCATCACAAAGAAAGTATTTATTTATTTTTTGTTCAGTTAATACTGAAGTCACTAAACCAAAGGCTTCAAAAGTTTAGCATGTACATTAATCAGTCTTTTCCTCTTCACTGCAGTTATAGGTTACAGAAGTTAAGGTGTTTTTTTTTGAATTGCTGGTTATAGGAGAATCTATATTTAAGTTTTCATTGGGGGTACTTATTCCATTAAAAATATTTCAAAAAGCATATAAAATTCATACAAATATACAACACCTAATCCATTAGGCGTTCGAATCTCTGAGGAGTTTTCTAAAAGATTTCTATATTTTTGGTTCCAAATTTTGCAATAATGAGGGTTCTCTTCTACTATCCTCCCTGTCTTGAAATCCAATTCTGCTCCCCTTAAAGAGGTGTCTTCTGGTGTGTGTATATTTTAAATATAAAATGAGAAGAAACATAAGGGAGAAGAAAAACTCTTCAGTTAACTGTGGGTGAAAGGTTTGTGTATTTCTGAGCTCGGCTGGGATTATATTTACAAATGAAAAGGATGTATGCCTGAAACACTCCCAACAAGACACAACCACCTAGCTATTTCCACAATGGAGACGCCTTCTCAGCCAGCTTTGTCTGATTATTCTACTAAGCAAGCTCTTCTAAGGTGGTACAAATGATGTCTCCCCTCTCACCCCCATGTGTTCTTTTATTTTAAACCAAGGTTTCAATATTTCAACCGCTAAGATTTCTGTTGAAATTTCGGAACAATAGCATTTAGTGTAAAACTGGACTCGTTTGTTGAGAAAGGAGAAATACGTTTCAGGGAACTGTTATTTTGAACCTTATTTTCTCACTTTTACTGAAGAGTACATTTTGGTGTGAAGTCCTGGGCTCCATCTGAGTGGTTTAATTATTAAGAAGCTAAGAAGCTGCTATAAGGCTGCTTTACCTAGAGAGAGAATTATGACAGGCTTGTGAGTGTTTCGAAATTATAAAAACTTGTTCTGCAGCGTCTGGCTTAACTGTGCATTTATTTTGTATTTGTGGAATGATAGAGATGCTTGGCTTGATATTCGGTTGAATATCATTTTAAACTTTTAATATTTCATCAATTGAAACATGTCTTATTTTCTAACATTGCAAAATTTTCTCAGTTTTTCCCCCGATTACTGACAACTCTGCTTTTTCAAGGTGTGCCTTCTTGCTTTCAAGCAATTCTAAATTTTTTGTTTGAAAGTCATGAATCAAAGTCAGATAGAAATTCAAGGACTTTAAATAAGATGCTCTCAGAATGAATATGTAGGAATAATCCTGAAAGGCATGAAGAGTTTCTTCAAAAATAGCAAAGTTTTATTTTCTTAAGGCAGGTTAGATTCTATCAGGCTGTTGACAGACACTTGCTGTGTTGTTTTATTTTAATAAATTGCACTGAATTCTTAAACTGAACATAAAGTTGCATTTCAAAGCAATAACGTGAAATTCTCAGCCTTGATCTCAACTGTCCCAGTGTATGTGTGTATACACGAACATGCTCATTTTAAAAGGAATGAGAGCTTTTCTAAAATTCGGTGCAAAGTTTGTAATTTTAAATACTCCGGTATTTTATCTCAGAACAGCAGCATGTGAATGATTCTGATTTTTTTTTTTTTTTTTTTTTTTTTTTTAGTTACAGCTGTTGCATAGGTGCAGAGCTATTTGAGGAGTTTCCTGCTTTGCTAGAGCTTATACTCCCTCTTCAGAGAAATGAAGGTAGTGCAGAAGATTCTGCATTTTGGAAAATTTCAGGGTTGGAAATAAAGATGCTTTAAGTTTCAAGGAGAAGCATCGATTTGAATTCCGAGAGAACGTGCAAATTCGATTTTGAACAGAACCTTTTAAGGATTCCATTTCCGTGCTTTACAGGCACCCACTATTGTCTTTCTAGTCTAATTTTGTCATCTGAGGAATTCATCATCAGTATTCTGCTAGGCTTGAAACTTGATCCATAAGCGTTTACTTCTAGGGTAATCAGAGGAGGATCTGTGTGTGGATTAAATTTCACTCAATTTATTTTGAGTGTTCAGTGCAACAGAAGAATGGGGACTTTTTTAATGCAGCCCCCTTCGTAGCCAAGTATAAAGAAAATTTTTTGGTGTGTTGCCCTCTGTCAATTGTTTTCAGCCATGGTGATGAAAAAGCATTTCCTTTGTGAAACATGGACTCAGAAAGACTTACGTTTTCTCAGAAAAATTACCCTTGTGGTACCTGCCTTACATGCACGTACAAAACCTGTCACTGTCACCACTTGCTGTTCCCGTCTAGGGATTTTAGAAAAATGCTGTTTTGGAGCAATTATTTTGATATAATCTGAGACAGAGTTTCTAACTCTCTCCCGCGGCCTCCTCCCTCCCAGCCCATATCATTCTAAATATGCCTCCTGGATTATACTTATAATAATATTGTAATGGCTTTCATTCTACCAATTGGCACAGTTTATCATTGTGTCATTAGCTGCTGTGAGAAGGCAGTTTCAAGTAGGTGGCTGGTTCTGAGCGGTAATGTTTTCGAGTAACCCTGTTTGGGGAATGCGGCTGTCTCACAGGTGCTCAGGTGTATAAGCCCAGGGTACAATAATATTTTCAGGCTTGCTCATTATGAAACAAATTTGAAGTACAAAATAATTCAGTAATAAGTGGAGTATAAAAATTGGGGCTTTATGGTAAGAAAGTCGAATAGCTTGAGATGTTAGCAGAGGAGATAAAAATAAAATTTGTCTAAGGATGCAGCAGTACTTAATTCATGTCTCATTTCTCCTGGAACTGAGATTTTAAAAGAATATTCATGGCCTGGTGATGAAGACTTGTTGAATCAGTTTGAATGTTTTCAACCTTGAAGCTAAATAGGAAAATAAACCTATTTCTGTAACTGTTGTAGTATTTGAAAGTATTGTTATGTAATAAAAAGATACACGTTCTGCCACTTATGTCATGCTTAATAGTAAGGCATCTGCTTGGTGAGTGAAATTTCAGTACCAAAACCTGTGGGTTCCTCATAGAGTACCTTTATGTGAATTTTATTTTTAAATGTATACAAGGTGTTGCCATATAAAATCTGTAGCTTAGTCGATAGTGCTAGGCAGAAGAAAACAGAATTAAGCATATCTGTTATGAGCAGATATAGTCGGAATTACAAAATTCAAACCCCAATAAGTAATTATTTTACAAACAATGCTATTTTGTTTTCCCTTTCATAAATTACGTCAACAATCTAGCTGTTAAGCAGAACCCTATAATAAACTGGGAGCACCCAGGTGGGAGGGGGCAAAAAGCATTTTTAGAAGTTTTCATTCATTCATTCATTTCTTTCTTCATTTATACTTATTCAAAGCATATTTTTCAACTAAACTAAAAGCCAGACATGCCATGTATCACTGAACAATTCAATGTAGTGTCACTCACATCCCAATTTGGGGAATGGCCTTAGCATTTTAAAGAGCAGGTCTGGCCTTTGGAGAAAGTTGTACATATTCAAAAAATTAAAATCACACCCAGTGTAACACAGGGACGTTTTGTCCTTTAGGTTTTTTATGGAGATGCTGAATCCCCCTACTCACTTGTAATCACCTTGAAGAGAGTAAAGGTCTTTCTTGTTTTATGTACATCTTTTTTTGTCCCATAGAAACTCAACCCACTGCCTTCTGCGTAACACTTCAAAATATATTTCCAGTGAATGAATATAGTAATAAAAGTGGTAGAGTAGGGTACAGATAACACCACTAGAAATAAAGAGATCTTCCTAGTTTAGTGTCTAATATCCTCTACTTACTCACTCAGTGGCCTTGGTTAGGTCACAAACCTATTTTGTGGTCTATAAAACAGGTAGAAATAGTGCCTGCTTAGTGAGCTGGTTGATGTTGGTATACTAACAAACCCTTAACACAGTGCTG
Source organism: Orcinus orca (assembly GCF_937001465.1). Taxonomy (NCBI): domain Eukaryota; kingdom Metazoa; phylum Chordata; class Mammalia; order Artiodactyla; family Delphinidae; genus Orcinus; species Orcinus orca. The sequence continues at coordinate 18,824,067 of NC_064573.1, forward strand.
ATTCTGCATCACACACTGAGCACTTTGTATCTATTCAGTCATTTATCCCTACACCATCCAATTGAGACGGGTACTACTGTTTATTCACGCATAAAAGAACGGAGACACAGAGAGGTGAAGAAACATGGCCAAGGTGACACAGCTAGTAAGTGGCAGAGCTGGGATGGTGACCTCGACAGTCAGCCTTCAAGGTTTTCTGTGTCCTTAACCATGAGGCTGTAGCTCTTTGCAAGCTACTTTGTAGACCAGAAGCTCTCTACAGGCTGGCTGATGCTCATTTAACAAGTATTTGATGATGTGGAATAAATTAAATATTCAGAAATTTCATCTCACTGTAGAATGACCCTCAATACCTCTAAGTCACTGGTTATTATGCACCACTTTGGCCCAGGCAGATCCCTTAGAAAATCCAGACATTCCAGAATAGCATTTCTGTAATAGAAACAGTATCATCTAGTGGTTAAGAGCATGGAATCTGATCACTTGGGTTTCTAAAGTTGGCTATGCCACTTACTAGCCACCTGGCTCTGGGCATATGATGTAATTATCCTTGACTACTTCCCTGAAAAATGGGGAAAATATACATACCTCCTAAGGATATTGTGATAAATAAATTACAAAAAAATATATAATGTGCTTAGCATAGCCTTGAGGCCTTGTAGGTACCTAGAAATCAACAGCTAATGATAATTGTGATAAGCGCACTGGCAACGTAACAGGGTAACCGCTAGAGAAAAACATGCAGCTTGTTAGCAACAGAGCAAAACTAAGACCAGGGTCTCAAGTGCATTCAGAAAAATTCTACCTAATGGAGGCCACTTGCTTTTTCTCAACTTAGGAAATACAGGGAGCACTCTCTGTACCTCTCTGTCCTTACAATAGTATCTCCATCCGTCCAAGACACCTAGTCAGCCTTTTGAATCATCCAGCTTCAATCGCTCAGCAAAGTTTGTGTTGGAAGGGTGTACTCCATCTTTTCTCTTTTGAAAGAGGACATCAGGCCAAGATGACGGAGTCCTCATAATTTGATTCTCTCTGCCAATCATTTGTTTATGCCTAAATCAGCCCTGCCTCTAAGTGATAAGGAGATACATGCTTCTGATTTCGTATTCTGTCAGCGTCATCCTGTAAGTGGCCAGAAGCGGGGCTCCCGAGTGATGCCCGGGTCTCCCTTTGTAGGGCTGGCTCTGGTACCCATAAAAAGCCACGGTGAGGCCTGGGGTTTTGACTTCATCTGACAAGACGAAGATACCTTGACTAGGTGGGTGCGTGTGGCAGTTTGCTTCTCTTCTAAAGTAAAACAGAGTTCGATTTGTTTAGGACTGTTTAGGTCCATTTCTAACATTAAACAGGATTATTGAAACAGACGTTTTCAGGGAAAGTCAAAGAATTGGGGGATTCTGGCCTTTGCTGCCTAGTAATGTGTTTTTTTCTCAATGCCATTGCTGAATTCATTAGGGGAAAAAAAAGTATTTTTTGCTTGTCAGCTGTGGGAAACCTAAAACAATTTTTGCAAGGGCTGATTCATGAATTCTTGCATTTAAAGGGAAAAAAAAAACATCTGCCAAAGGGGGTGGAGGAGAGAGAGCATGACCGATACATTTCACAACAAATATCTCTTCCCAGCCAATTTCAATGTACAGCAAAACCAGACCCCGCGTTAAGTTCCTCAGGAAAGGTCCCTTTTGGCTGGACCTCTTCCTCGAAGAGTCGTCCCTCATTTGTAGTCATTGCCACCTTGTGGATTACAAAGGATATTGGTTTTCATCAAACTTCCATTTCCATTTGGCTTTTTATGGCAAGTGCACTTTGGCAGTGGGTTGCCGAGTTCCTCACCAAGAGGATCCTGGTTTGTTCAGCAACACCTCACTTCTCCCAGTTCATTTATGATTCTGATGAGAGTGTTTTTTCAGGAAACACACATTTCACTTTTTGACCTAGGAGCATCTGTTAGAATTTTTTTTTTAATACTCCTTTGGCATTCTGGAAGTGTTAATGTCTTTCATATCTGTTTAATGCTATTTAGGGATATTTATGATCACCTCTTGGTTACTCAGGGTAAAGTGTGTCGCAATTTTTTTTAAACAGACAGGAAAGCATTCACATGAGGAAACAGATTGCTTTAAGCATGTGCTTCCTGTGACAGTAAAAAGAACAAATTAGATTTAACACTGTGTAATGAACGCATAAATGTGTACATTGAAGCTTTTAAAAGCTTTATGTTCAGTTCTGGTCACAAGCAAAATTGAGTCACCTGGAAAACTTAAAGATACCTCGTTTCCTCTCAGATTCCTGCAGTGCCCAGGAATCAAGTTCCTCACCTGCGGCTGCCTCACTGGAACCCTAAAAAAACCTGATCCGTTAAGGCTGGAGAGAACGAGCATGTTCCAGACACATTCAGGGGTTAAACCAGGTTAAAGGCAGATTCAGTGTATTTAGCGAAGAGAGCAGAGTGTTTGGGGGAGAGAAAGGGAGGATTTTATTACCATCTCCCTCCCTCTCTGAGAATCAGTGGGGAAAAAAGTATTCTTCTGAATCCCACATCGACCTCTTTTGTTTTATGAAAGAAAAATAAGAAAATCTGATGTTTACTTAACTAGCCCCTACTAAGATTTAATTACGTAAGAAAAGGACTCCTTTCCTTACATAATTCAGTCTGCACTCCTGAATGCTGGCTGGCAGGGAGCGCAGAGAAGCCGAGCTAATATTTCCAGTTAGACACAAGTGTTAAATGGGAGGGCAGGAATCCTCTCCCCAGAAGAGGCTCTCCTCGCCATTTCTGCCTGAGCCCCGTGGATGGTGCGTTCCCTTCCCCGGTGCTCTCGGAGCTGAGGATTTGTGGCAGGCTCACCATCTCTCTGGCCAAGGAAGGCCGGGACCGAGTCCCTCAGGGGAGGGCACATAGTTTGGGGACATCTGACTCTCTGCTAGCTCATACTGAGGTACTAATATCAAAACAGACTGCTTGTCGCTGCGCGGTGGGGCAGTGCTTTTTTTGGCTGCCGCGGTTGAAATGAAATGGGCAAGCTGTAGCCCGCTTGGCATCAGAAGGGGCGAAGGGAAGCTGGGAGATCAGAGTCAGACTGTGAATAAAAGTAACAACCAATGGTTAACTTCCTTTTTGTGTGTCACTTGGCAGCGATGCGACTGATGGCGATTTTTTTTTGTTTCTAACGTGGGTGAGAGTTCAGTGCCCTAGGAAGAGCCGTAGACGCCGCTATTGTGCTTCCTCATACAGTTGACTTGCGTTGATTTCTTGAGGCCACTACCGCTGTTCCCAGAGCCAGCTCCAGGAGCTGTATACATGGCCCGTCGGACTTCGAATGATGAAAAAGGTAATCAGATCAGAGGTGATCCACACGAAATCTCACTGCTGATCACTAGGAAATCACCGGGAAATCAGATTCTCGCAGAAGGCAGCGGTGCCCAAGGATAAGATATGCACTTCAGTGGATATTCCCCAGTATGCAGACATCCAAAGATCTTTTTAAATGACACGACTCCACATCCCTCATCTACCATCAAAGAGTCAAATCCGTTTTGGGCTGTCTGGAAAACGCAGGACTAAAATAGCCAGATTGAATTCAGACGGAATTACCTTCTGCTTTTGGGGGGAGGTTGTGGCTCTTGGGTTAGTGGCATTATTTTCTTTGAAGGATTCATTCGGAAGAGAGTTGGGGAGAATTTCTCAAGATTTTCCTCCCATTCCTCTGTTTGCAAAGAGCTGTTCCCCAAAGGCAAAAAGAGCGAGTTGCCATCTTGAGGAGTGAATTGTGTGTTTAGTGAGCACCAAATGGTCTCAAAGTTACCCTGGAATTTTCAATATATCTAGTCGCTTTCATATACTATTTATTCCCCTAACCATTTGTACAAGATATCAGTAAGATGACCAACTTTTGACAACCCTAAAAGCAGGGAAGGAAGCTTAGAAATAGAATACCATTTGTCTGGTAATTAGAGTGTATCTCTTAAGAGTTCGAGAGAATTCTGATTAACCTTTCTGTTCCCACATTCTCACATAAAATTAGCACACCTTTTAAATTATTATCTAGTATTTAAACAAACATTTTTTTGAGTCTTCTTAATGCAACAGGTTCTGGAGACACTAAAAGTGTGTTATAGGTTTCTAAAAAACTTCATTTTTCTTACATTTTAAATGTTCTGTTTGTGCAAAATTTCGAGAATCACCATAAGGGCTTCTTTGCATTTTTAATTTAGTAACTAACATATGAATAAATTTGCATATTAATTAGTTGCAGATTAAATCATGCATACATAATTGCCTCCTTACTGTGTTTAATGTTTGTCAAAATCTCCAGCCTGGTTTGATGGATGTCATATGAAAGATTACAATTTGATGTACCCTTGGAAGTATTTACACCAATAATGCAAGATTCTTAATAGCAGAATTCTCTAGTTATATACAGTTACTAATAAACATGTAAGATAGGTACATGTCCCTTTGACTAAAATTTTTTTCTTTGCGCCAAATCATTTACTATTCATAATCATTAATGCATCTCCTAATTATACAGCATATGTCTGTTAACCCTTTCATTGCCCGTCTTCAAGGGGTAGCTTCTTTTCTTTCCTTGTCCCCTAAAGAAAGCAAATTATTTCATAGGATTCTAAAATAACCACATTGCCTTTTACCTATTTCTCCTTTGCCATTTCCTGAGGATTATATCATCACTTTGTATTTTACAGTTTTAAGATCAAGAAATGACCCATGTGCCCACAATTTGTAGCTGATGGGCTCCTGCCTGCATCTCTTTTACCAATGCTGAAAAGAATTCAGATATTTCAGATACCTTCAATTAAATGATTAAAAAAATATACAAATGTATATAGATATACACACACTCTATTTAGGAGGGTACTTGTAGGATAAGTAAAATTATTTAACTTAAATTTTATTCTATTTTGAATATTGTAATGCATTTAATGTATTTATCATCAGCTATAGGATGGATGTGTTTTTGTTTTTGTGTTTTTGTACTAGGACTGAGACCTCTGCAGTAGAAACTGACTAGAGAGCTCTTGATTCGACATAGTTAAAAAAAATATGTATGCCAATAAGTGTTCTTTTTAATTAATTCCTCAGGTATTTAATTTTTTTAAGTTTTATTTTACTCATGTAAAGAGCCGACCAACTGGCTTTTTTTTTTTTTTTTTTTTTGCTATTTTGATGTCTAAGCTGCTTATCACACTGTATTACCCTGCATTAATGAGTATTCCTACTGTGCAAAATTCTATCAAAAATGATGGTGTGAATGTCATTTTTAATTGGAAGTTTATACAGTCAAATTTATAGTACACAACAAAAAATATGTACGTAGTTCTGCTCCAAGCCTTTTTTAGGCTATTGATCTTTTTGGTTTAGGTGTACATTTTTATCAATCTGACTTTAAATTTAGTGTGAGAATCTGGACAAATATTACTAAGTTTGTGTTAATACCATTGTTGGGGGAAGAGGGAAGCGAAGACACCAGACAATAATAATGCCTTTTAATTATAAGAGGAACAAATACAGGAATTACCAAGAATCTGTTTTCATGGACGCATTTTAAACATGAAAACTTGCTGACCAGTTTTATACGTTCCACAGAAGTCATAATATTTGATTTCTGTCTATTTAATTGTTGACTGCCTCGCATTTATATGCCTAGTAAAGAGACCGAAGGTTAAAATGAGTTCAGAGCATAAAGAGCTGATTTTCTTTATTTGATTCTTACTTAGGAGAAATAATACCTCCTGGTCGCCTACCTCAGGATCATTTTTTTCCAATCACAAGGCACAATGAACTATTTATTGATTTAGCAAAACATTCTAATGCAGCACACAATATCGTATTCTGTTGTTTAGTAAAGAGAAAAATGAAATGAAAGTTGCAAAACTTATAAAAGGAAGCAAACAGTCAGACCTGAAACATCTATTTATCCACAGCCATTGTGCCTAGGTAATTCAGGGCATATGGTATGTAAATGATGTTTGGAGATTCTTGCCAAATCTACACACGACGGGATAAATTAAGGACAGGTTTCCCTGGGTGTAAGTTCCATGATTGTGGCCGGCACACTCTGCTCGGATGTGTTTGTTCTGTTCTTGTCTTTCAGCAAGAGCGTCACACAGGCCAAATCTGGTCCTCAGTCAGCTTTTAAGACATTATTTTTAATTCCTAAGAATCGGTTTTATAATTAAACTGAAAATATAGTACCAATTTGCCAAACCTTCCTTTTGCCCCAACATTTGAGAAGATCTGAATAATTCATCGGTATATATTTGGCTATTACCCATTTAAATGGGTATTTTTGACAGTGGAAATGGAGTGGTCTTAGCCCCTGAAGAAAGGTGTTACTAAATAGTAACTTTTCTCTAGGTTAGGATTAAGATGTTTTCTAGAACAGGCAGTGGTTTATTTTGAATAATTAATCATTTTAATTCCGAGTTAGCCAGGTCATAATTTATGAATTCAACTGGATAACTCAAATTGCTAGTATCAGTTATTTAATTTCAAATTATTATTTCGTAATATATGCTCTTACTTCTAGAAAGGTGCAGGCACTGTCCCCTGCATCTATTTAAAACTCATTTTAAGTATGCAAGAGTTTTTATACTATTTCCTTTTTTCTGAAAGGAATTTTTTTTCTAGGCCGAGTGTCTTAGCCCATTGTTTTTAATACTTTAAATTAAGGTCCATTTTGTTGTCTTGGAACTGTGTAATTGGAGATTTTGTTTAGAAACGACGGCAGATCCTTTTTTCCTATGACAATTCATCAGAATATACCTAAATAGTGCATTCACTGTGAAGACTCAGTTATGAATACAAGACTTACACACTATTAATAAAAGTTATTTCAGGCTATTTAAAGTATGTGGAGTATGATTTAGGATGTTTTATTGTTTTTATTAGTAAGAATGTTTTGACTGAATCAAGCTGTTATTTTTTGAAGGTAATGCTCTTAATATTATGGTTTGATTTGAGTGAGCAGTTCAGGGAGGCTCTGTCCCTACAATTACATTTCATTTGTGAAACACGAATAACATGCTAATTACTATATGGAAAATGACATTAGGCTCAGTCCTTGTTCATGGCTGTGTATATTGGGTAAAATCAAGGGAAAAAATACCCTTGAGGTCAATATCAAGCAATACTTCTTGACTCAGATCCAGTTTAAATGTCATGTAAATGCTTGTGGTTCTGGAGGAGTTCACAAAAGTTTTGTGTGGTCCATAGTTTGTGAACTCAGGTGAAGTTTTGATCTGATTATTCTCTGACCACCCCTTGGTTCATTGAAACTCCTTTGCACAGCTGTGCTCCCAACTCAACAACAGAGGACAGAAATAATCTTCGCTGGAAAATAAAGCTCAGTCGGTCTTCCAACTTTACTGGGAACTTGCAGCCTTCAGGACAGCAAAATGGCCAACCACAGTTGAGATTAAAGAGTTCAGATTAAATGTATTGCACGGTAGGGTGGCATGGCGCTAGTTCCTTCATGTGAGTGCCGTGCATGCCAACAACGTTAAGCACTGCAGCCACTTACTAAGATTTTTGGTTTGAAACGTCAGTCATTGGACCACATTTAAAATGAAGCACCTGCATTTTATTCAAAGAAATTAAGGTATATTAGGATATGCAGAGGTGAGTTGAGGTGTTTTTATTTGTGTATTTTTTTTCCGGCAAGAGCCATAAATAATAAAGATAAAACATCTCAAGTATTAAAGCAGTCTATTTCCATGCACTGTATGGTTCAAAATGACTTAGCCTTTTAAAAATTTTTCAGAAAGAAAAGTATATAAAGAGTGAGATAAATGAAATTTGCATCTCTACAGACAACTCTGCATAGCAAATTTAGGATTCTAGCATTTTTCTTCCAAACATCTGAAAATTGGGAATTTAAAAGGAGACCCGGACAAATCCTTAACTATTGCATTGCTACCAGGTGTCTCTAAGATTATAATCAGTAAGTTAGGGAACTTTTTTTAACAGGTATAAACAACTAAAATGATAACTTATTTTTGTAGATGCTTTCAGACATTTCTTCTTAGTTAAGGACATTGAAAGTGTATTAACTGTTTGTTATATACTTAGTAAATTTTAGGTAGACCAGATGCATTAAGCTTGCTTCATGAAAGATATGACTTACTTGTATCCAGATCTCAAGTGTATTTCAAACCAGTCTTTACAAAATGTTAGTGCCTTTCTCTTAGGATTCTAATCAACAAAATTCCAGTCTTCAGCTCCCCATCTGACATCAGCCAGAAAGTATGGAGAGCGATTGATGATACTATATCATCATGTACCCACTTAGCTTTGAATCTGCTTAAGGCTCAAGTGTCAAATTTAAAAATTCAGCAAATATTTATTGCACATCTACTAAGTGCCAGGCTTCCTGGAGAGTGCACAGCCATGGACCAGAGTTCCTGCCATTGTGAAGATTTATGCAGAGATACAAGTGGCCACAAGTAGTTTTCCAAGCCAGAGTTCATTTCGTAATGCTTCATAGGGGCCCAGTACCACGGATCCACCCTGTGGACTAATAGATACAGAGACTAGGTCTCTTAAAAGTCCAACAGTTGCTGTAATCGCACAGTCCCTGGTAACAATGTAATATGTAGTATAAAGATGAAATCAACTATGAGATTTACCGTAATTCTTGGCGAGTTTCTTTGTTATCAGCATATTTTTAACAATGTAACAAAATAACATCTTTCAAAGTTTTTTTTTTTTCTGTCGTGCCTAAAATCTGGTTAAATGGAATGTGTTGGAAAGGACAACAAAAAAAGGTTAAATATGTGGAAATGACATGGAAAGCACCTGCTTCTTTGTTTTGTTTTCCTCCACGTCATTAGGAAATAATGTCTAGCCATAGGAGGGTATGTTGTCCCTCTAAGAAAATGTTTATAAAAAGAAGTTTTAAAGTAGAATATAGATTAAATAAGTAGGGGAGACCTGCCAAGAAAAACCAAAGAAGACATGAAACAGGAGTCTGCATTGCACATACTAAGTGACATAACAGTATCACCTCTCAAAAGTGACAATGCATGTATCCATTTTTATATCTTTGGCATATTGTTGGCACGATTAATTATTCCATTGAGAAAATAGCCACACTATACAAGAGAAAGGAAGATAAATTAGATTCTCCAAGCCCCCTTCTGCAAAGTATATGTGTAAATGAATACGCTCTCTGCCAGCCCAGCAAATAAAATTTGGTCCGTCCCTATTCCTCCGCAGTTTATAATCCAGGTGAGGGAAAGGCCAGGCTCGTGAAATCAAAAATAATCATTAAAACGTTTGAAAACTGGGAAAACAATTCATCATAGCTACATGTGTGTGTATGTGTTTTATCAGTATCAGGTAGGTATAGCTCTATTCGAAAATTTTTGTCTAATAATATACTCATTTTTTTCCATTTCATGAAGACTTGACTTATTCTCAGATTGAAGTTACAGCTGGCTGTCAAGTGTTTTTCTGACAACTCTGGACTTGATCATTTCTGTCATTGTGGAAAGGAAGGAAATAAATCTCTTTTTGTTCCTCCTTCACTCAATGAGCAAAAATGTAACCGAGCTCCTATTATATGCATATAACATTGTTATAGGGCGGGGCAAAGAAATTTAAATCGTAATCTCTACTCTTTAAAAATTTATAGTATCTGGGGGCAATAAAGTAGGGGCACAATTTATTTAGCTACAATTCATGGCATTAAACTTTGTTCAGGAGCCATATATTCTAGAACGGTCCTTATCTGGAAGTGACTATAGAACTTGATTCTGGATGGCTGAGAGTTACAGATCTGGCAAGATGAAGAAAGAGGCCACAGATAGTGATTGAGCTTCTAGCAGCTTCTGTGTATCTCTTCCCTGTTGTTGAGCTTTTGCTTGTTTAGCTGCAGAAACAACTTTTGATTGGCTTTATATTTTCAGAGATTGGTTATCCAGAGATATCGCATTATAATAAAAACATAAATCACAGAATTTTTAAGTTGGGAAAAAAAACTCTCGTGATCGCAATTTAACACTTATTTATTCAAAACATATATATTTACAAAGAAACAGATTTAGATAAAGCCAGAACTTGAAGCAACGTCTTGGTTTCTGGCTTCCACATTATTTTAATAAGGACAGGAGAACAGGTGATGGAGATGGAGGTCTCATCCCCACATACTTGGAGAATCAGAAATTTTAGCTCTTTTGGAAGTCGTTAAAAAAAACCAAAAACACAATTAAAAATTGTTAAACGTTTTTATGTTTAAAAATTATTTATCATAAAATGTAGCCATTTGTTTAGTAATGGTACTAAGAATGACTTGATACAGAAATGCTTAACTCTGAGAAAGCCTATGGGCCCAAACATTTTTTTTTTTTAAGGTACTTATTTTTATTGAAAAAAGTATAAGTTGATCAGTTATAGATCAGCATTGCTAGCAAGTTGGAAGGACACAGGTCATGTACAAAATGGGTAAGGCTTGAGGAACTCTTAAGTTTACTGTGTTTTCTGTACCCTTTCCTTGCACACAACACATATGCACACATACCTATATGGTAGCACTGAGTGGGTAGGTGCTTAGACCCCATAAAGAACTTGGCTTGCAGGCTCTGAACAGATATTAGAGAACATGTCACATGCTGTGGAAAAGGAAATCTCTGGTTGGGTGTAAACATGGGAAAGTTGACCTGTTTAAGATTTTGACTCATATTAAGCAAATTTTAAGTTGTTTTACTTTCAGAATGCATTTGATAATCCCATTCAAAGGAGGCAGAAAGCTGACTGACATTTTGGGAAACACCCTTGTCAAACAAATAGAGGCAGCTTTCATACCTCTGGTTTGTAAGCACCATAATCTGGCAATCTGGCACTATTAACTACTAACGCCGGCTATGACTAGGAAGACGTCATTTTAAACCAGTTTCTGCCCAACCATAAGTGAATGGAAGTAAGATCCTTACTGCCCTATGAGTTTTGGGCACTCCTCACCTATACCTGATTCGGTTGGCCTAATGTTAGAAACTGAAATGTATCGGTGTCGATTTTTCGCCAAACGCTTCTAATGTTAATGCTGTTTGTGTTCAGTGAAAGCTTATAATTTATTTCTGTTTTATTTAGTAGAAGCTCAGAAATTTCTGTAATTGCAGCTTATCCCTTTGAAAACAATTTCTTTTGGGGTTACTCATGGAATTTGCTGTAAGCACTTGTCTCAATGGACGACGATGTGAAACATCTCACGTGACTCTTCACGCATCTCTGTGTTTATGTGTGGGGTAGATGTTTAAGTGCTTATGATTAACAGAGGAAGAGGTCCTTTGTTTTTGAGACTGAGTAGTTAAAATTCAAGGTCATTTTGAGTTAAAGAATGCAATATTTAGGTCAGGAATGGACCAATGACCAAGCCTAAGCTTTAGGCTAAGGGTCAGCCTTGAGGGAACTGAAATCTGCTACTCCTTTCTCCTGAAATACCATTAATTCTTGCTCCGAGGGGCTGGTTCCCAGTTACACAAAAGAATATTTTAGGCAGAAACTTTATAAAACAGGAATTTGAGATAGACATTTCAATAACGGATGTGCGCTGGATGCTAATCTTGTATGGTCATTCACTTCCATTTTAAAACATTGTTTTTCATTCTTTTTACCTACTCTTTTAATTCTGAGTGTTTAACAGAGATAGCCATTAAAGTATTTGAAAATTGTTTGTTCTCTGCCCAGCAAGCAATTCGTTGTTCTACTTGCTCAGTGATGTCAAAGAAAGGTAATCAACAGTTAGAAACCTCAGGAAGTTGTTAGAATTCCCAGCCCCAAAGGGACTTAACAAACCCTGGACAATTATTCTATTTAGAATGAAAATGGTTTTCATTGTGATATCACATTTCCCTCTGATCACTGAGCAATGCATTGGGAAGCCCATTATTTATTCACAATGTTTAAAAAATCGTGTACATCCTGTGCCCAGATTCCAATCTGCTTCATCAATCCATTTTGTCAAAAGTTTCTCAGATGGCATCCTTCATCCAGGCAAACAAACATACCCAGGATTTCCCCTTTAACTTTTCGGGAATTCATTTTTACACGTGCATCAATTTGACGGAAAAAACAGTTGTCGTCTTATTTCATTTGATACAGGTGATTGTGGTAAGCCTGCTCGCTTTCTTCATCTAGGAAGTGCAGCAATCTGAGTCAACTTCCTCCATCTCTGTTTTTATATTGTCCAGTGTGATGCTTCCTCATTGCACCAAAATAGAAATGGTTTGTTTTTGTACCAAACTTGGAGACTGGCTATGGATTATACTGGGTTAGGATAAAGGAATTTTTTTTTCCCCCAAAGAACATTCCACTTATCCCAGGGGAAAGAGATTGATGTCCTGGGCAAAAAATAAGAAGCGCAATGAAGGCTTTTCTGCTTAACTGAAATATCTCCTTCAGTCGTCAGAAGTGTCACTTACACTATCATTTTCTAATTTCATTCAATGTTTGAGAGATTTTGGTAGTAGAATAAATGTATGACTTTTGCAATTACAGGTCTTTGCATGGCATTGAGGAAGGAAGAAGTGAACTTCAGTTTGAGTCAATCGTGCAGTTTGCATTGCAATTAAACATGAAAATCTATATATTCTGTTCTTGCAACTGAGTGTATTTCACTTTACCATATCATACATGCCCTTAGATACGTGTTCCCCGGTCTGCAGGGTAGTGCCATTTTATATCTCTGGCTTGTTGAGTTTCTTCGAAGATATTATGTTCATGTGGGTAATGACATGCTCATTGTATTCTTTACCATAGAAATGAGAAAACGTGAAAAAGTGGGAAAATGACTCTCACCAGATCCAACTGCATGCAAGAATTTTGGAACCAGTTTTTTGCATTTATTTTGCATACTACTGTATGTCACCAAAACAGTATATGTCTGTGAGTTTTTATAATACTGTATAAAGCAAGATGAGAAACCTCCTCTTTCTTCTGAAGAGAAATACTGCCACAGAAAGGTAGAAGATGAATATTTGTGGAACAGAGGAAGTCTGGTCAAAAAAATTTAGTCCATATTGCTTACCCTTAGTCATCAATATGACTACACTCTATCTGACCAGCCAGGAAGAGAATAAATATTGATCATGTGATAAACCATTTAGATGTCTGCATATGAACCCAAGCCATATAAAAGTAGCCAATTCAAGGTAACGGTAGGAAGTCTCTGATTAGGCCACAAATAGAATTTAAGATTTCCCAGTCTATGCTGATCATTTGATACTCTTCTATGATAAAAGCATCCTTCAAACTAAACTTCTCTACATTTGAACCATACGAATTCTTAAAACTATCGTACCTGTAATAATCTAAATGGTGCTAAGAGAATAAGTTTACGCCCCGGAGATGACTGAGATGATTTGTGCTTTATCTCAGTCCTACGTGTAATACGGATTTGCTTCAGAGAAATATTTCTATAGTTATGTGACAAGTATATTTATCTGAGATAAGTATTTTCTCCAGATAAATGTGTATTTGGCAAAAAAGTTTAAGACAATTGGAATTCCAATTGAAGAGAACCATTGTTTTAAAGTAATAAAGCTTACTTACTCACTTATCAGAGAACATAGTTATTTCCCATTCTAAAGATCTCAATACAAAGAAATATAGAAATGTCCATACAGGAAGTTTGATGGTGTTCACTCCTAGATTGCAAGGTTGTCTCAAGTTACGGTCATCAGAAAAAATTCTTTTTACTCTGTGTGTTTGTGCATGTGTGTATGTGTGTGTCTGCATTCTCCTTTGGATAATTAAATCTTCTATGAAGTGGATTTTTGTCATTGCAGTTTAAGTTGGTTTTTAAACACCAACCCCATCTTTTTTCTATGATGCGTCAGTATCAGAATAGGTATTATAAGCTATCGCCATTTACTAAAATTTTTATAATATAACAATCCTTGTGTGTCCATTTACTACTAACTCAACAGCAACATTAGTTTAGCTTATGAATTAAATGTCTCCTACTGGAGAGCAAGAAAAATAATCTGTTTAGCTTCTGAATAACTTAAATTCAGTAATACCTCCTGTTTTCAGTGCATAAGGGTAGCCCAGATAAGCGCCTTTCTCTGACGTGGCAAAATTTATCATTCATTTATGTTTAAATATGAGAACATAGATTCTGATACTGACGCATCACCAGAAAATATGTGTTTTAAGTGTCTAACTGAACATACAAGCTTCTCATGCCAGTAGTGTGATTCGATTGCTTAGTAGTGAAGAGTTTAGCGTGGTCCTGTATTTTTATAATTTTTGTCCATTTTAGTAGACTTCTGTTACTTACTGCCTATTTTGGGTGGGGATTGCTTTCGCACTGTTCTTTAAGGCCCTCTTGCACAGAGGAAAGAGCAGAGGGACAAGGAAATTTACTCGTTTATAACATGCCCCTGCTATGCTAAATGAGGTGTCCTCTCATTTATGCCTCAAAAGAAGCACTTGTGTTAAGAGGAGGAAACTAAAACTCAAACCTGTGATATGACTTGGCCCCTGTCACACGGCTGCAGAGGAGCGAGGTGGTAATTCTCATACAGAAATATCTGACCCTCAAGTTTAAGCCCTGGGGATTTTGTAGCTTTGTGATCTATGAAATGTCATCCAAGACTTTTTGTGCCTTAATTCTCTGTCTTTAAAGTAGGGCTGATAATACCTGTCATGGAGTACTAGTTATGAAGATGAAAGTAGTGTAGGCAGCTGTCTTCTCTTTAAATTGTATATCACTATACATGTATTAGTTAACTGTCTTATTATCAAAAATTTTTGATAGGGTAGATATTTACCTAAGGAGGTCATTGACTTTATAAGTTTGCTTGTTCCCATTATGTTATGTAATCACTGTATGTTGATGAATATCACTGTTTTCCTTAGGGTATGATGTTTAGCTAATTCAGCCGTACTAGGTCAAAAAGAACAGCATTGTAGAAGTAAGCAAGTATCATAGAAAAAAATTGTTTAATGACTTAAATACAAACATGGAGTTGTACAAGTTCTACCAAGTTATATTTTGGGGGAAAATGACATTCCCTTCAAATGGCCATCATTCATTCATTCAGTCAGTCACTTGTTAAGCACCTGCCTTATTTTGGGCAATCTGCAGGGTACGTGTATGCGTGTGTTTATTAGGTTTATTTGGACTTCGAAGTGACAGTGTAATGTTGCAGTCATTATTCAGAAAAAGAGGCAGAATTTACTTTAATGAGATCTGTGATTGGGAGTGAATAGTTGAGTTCCTTATCCCATAATAGTTTGTTGTCCGATTGTTTAATACATGTATGACTGTCCCTACTTCACAATTAAAGCATTAGTCTTTGGTCTTATTTTTCCATTTTATTAAGAGCACTGGTCACATGACCTTGAGCACATGACATTGGCCATGTAGCAGATCTCTGAGGGCAGGAAGACTGTTGTACATTTCTCTGAATCCTGTGCACATCCCACAACGGGGCTCTCCAGAGTTCGGAAATGGTAAATAATTGTTTGTGAAATGATTGAATGAATGCAGGAATCCAAGACTCTCCACTCAAGTGGTGTAGAATGTTTACTTATTCTTTGATGCAGTCATTCATTCAGCAAGTTTTTACTGAAAGTGTACCTTGTAGGTGATACTATACACATGTGTTTCCGAGTTCTGGTCAGATATTCCCCCAATTTTTGTGACAACTCTAGGTATGTGTCCCCAATTCCCCTTCATCCCCAGTATACCTGTCAAGGATTTTTTGGAAAATCACAAAAGAACCGTAAACTTTAGAGAAAAAGTTAAGAATAATATGGATGTATTTTAGGTGGTCAGTATTCTAAACAATAATTGTACTGGTAAGGACTTTTTTCCCAAAAGTGGCGGAGAAAACACTTGGGCACACTGCCTACCCCTAGTGTCCTCAATGGTGTTTGCAGTTAACCATCTTACTGTTTTCAGTGGCT